>NW_026999400.1:0-2400000 GCF_037126465.1 Ornithodoros turicata | reverse complement strand
TGTGTTATGGGCTGGCTAAGGTAACAGAAGCGGAAACGGTATTATACTGGAAATATAGCAGGCAACGGAAACAGAAACGGATATTGCACACTCAGAATACCTGAGACTGAAACGAAAATAATTTAAAAGAATTTACGTTAATACAGAATTCGGGTACTGCAGGACCTGAATTATAAGAATTCTCTACTGTATCATGTGGATAAATTTATGAAATAAACCTCAATGAAGGGAAATAAAATTAACTGAGGAACTAAACCTAAAATGAACTATCAAATTGGAGCATATACGAGGGTGGTTCCATAAGTTTCCGGCCCGAGGTTGGGCTTTCCAAAACAACCGTTCTTCACGTCATTGGCGAGGGCCTTCACATCAAAAAGGTCAGTGCGAGATGGGTGCCACGACTTCTCTCGGCAGTTCAAAAGCAACAGCGCGTCGTCTGTGCCAAAGAGTTTTTGGAGCTCTGTCAAGAGAACGAAGAAGAAATATTGAAGTTAATTGTCACAGGGGATGAGACTATGGTGTTCTACTATGATCCCCTTTCGAAAAAGGAGTCGATGGAATGGCGCAAACCAGGAGAAGCACCCACAACAAAAGCCAAGGTCACACAATCCACAAAGAAGATCATGGCAACAAAATTTTGGGATTGTCACGGGATCCTCCTCATCGACTTCAAAGAGAGGAACACCACAGTGAATGCGACTTATTATGCTTCACTCCTGCACCGACTGCGAGATGCCATCAAGAAAAAGAGGCGCGGCAGGTTGAGTCGAGGTGTCCGGTTGCTCCACGACAATGCCCCTGTCCACACGGCTTCTGTTGCCAAGGCTGCACTGAAGGAGTACGGCTTCGAAGAAATCCACCACCCACCCTACAGTCCAGACTTGGCACCGAGTGACTACTTCCTGTTCTCAAACTTGAAGAGGGATCTTAGAGGACGGAGATTTCAAAACGATCGTGAGGTGCGGAGGAGGAGGAGTGTCGTTGGGAGGAACCCGAGAGGTCTGCCTGCCTGGTTAGGCGGCATGTTTCTCGGGAAGGGAAAGGTGGTGGAGAGGAGGAGAGGGAAGGGTGAAGTGGAAGACCGAGCGGAATCTGCTCGGGGGGAGGATAGCTGCATCCATGGGCCGACTTCAGGGGAACTGTGCCGGCATACGCCTATTACACATCTGAGGGAAACCCAGGAAAAACCCCAGACGGCACAGCCGACCCGCAGATTCGAACCGCGGACCTCCCAGTCTCCAAGCGCACGCGTTACCGCTGCGCCACCGGAGCTGGTATCGTGAGGTGCAAGAGGCAGTTTTCCAGCATTTTGCGGACAAAATTTCGGTCTATTTTTTTGAGGGTGTGAGAATGCTGGTTGAAAGGTGTCAAAAGTGCATCGAAGTTAAGGGTGACTATGTCGAAAAGTGATACACTTGTTTCGTCTCTATGACTATTCAAAGTTGGTCGTGCCGGAAACTTATGGAACCACCCTCGTAAGCAGGCGTGGATCAAGGCCCTCGGTTGTGGGGTTCCTTTGTCGGAACGCGTAGTTGTGGGGGGGAGAGAGAGAGAGAGAGAGGAATCCGATGTATAAACTGACATTTTGAGGGGGGCGATTGCCCAACAGCTCTCCTCTTTTATCCGCGGCTGCATATAAGTACTAAATAGTGCATGGTACCGTATTTTCACGCGTATTAGCCGCACCGCAGATAAGCCGCAGGACTCGTTTTTAGATACATTTTGAAAATTTTTTTGCAGATAAGCCGCGGGTAATACGACGCGACTGCTTTGTGCGCTAAACCAGTGATGCACATACAAAATCAATAGAGACTTTATCGCTATGAAAACGGGTATCATTTATTCGACAGAAAAGAGGCTAACATCAGAAATATTACAGAGCGGCTCACTAAGACATGTTCCAGAAGACATGATTCACTGTCACCCCTTTTCTTAAAGCTGCGTGGGGGAGTGTGTCCGGAAGGTCAGACCACTCGAATATGGGCCCGTCCCTGTTCGGTATTGTTCGTGCAATGGCAGGGCGGTCTTGTTCCGAAAAACATGACGCACTGTCTGCCCTTTCGTTTCATCCAGGGTATTGGGAAAATACCAGGGAAAGATAGTCATCAGATAAGCCGCACCCGCGCATAAGCCGCAGAGCGTCCGCGAAAACAAAAAATCTCGCATAAGCCGCTGCTAATACGCGTGAAAATACGGTAATAGAAGAGGCATAGTTATACACTTATGGTGACCTACAAGCTTCAAGCGTGAGTGACATTCGTGAGAACCATGTTTATATTAGTTGTTCGATGGAACCATGTAGGTATGTTTCTGAACAAACGTTGTGTCTTATGTGCACGTATCTCTAAAGTCCTCAAAAGTAGACTTCATAATATCAACGTACACATACTAAGTTTTAGTCTCGAAGCTTACAAAAGAAGGAAAACAACAGGCGGGGTCTGTGGCGTACCAACAACCGAAACTGAAGCAGAAACAAATATGGGCCGGTAACGGAGGCGGTAGCAGAACAGAAAAGTATTCTATTACTTTTCCCTGGTTATGTGGACACCTTCACTTGCGTAAGATTTTCGTTTGTACCATATATCCTCTATATTTTTCTCTCATGAATGTGGGAGCTCAGTTTTTGGATTACGGAGTGTGAAATATGGGGAGACATTTTTGTCTCGCTGTTATTGATGAGTACAGCCTGGGCAGCTTGCTCTTTAAAGAACTTCTTTCAAGGATACATTGAGGTGTGTCTGTAACTTGGTTTGAGAACTTTATGCAGAGGCGAATCCAGAATCTTTCTGGGGGGTTGGCGTGGGTTCAGCCTTGGACAGCACGCTGTATACATGGGGCCTTTTGTTTTAGTGCCAAACCCACTGAAACTTGTTTCCACCCCCAGTTTGAATCATTGCACTTCGGGTGAAGCTCGAAAAACGTCGAAAATTGACTTTCCAATGGGCCACCAATAGTGGCACTGGAAAACGTTATGCACTGCACTTTCAGAACGGCTGTTCCTCACCTTGTGCTCATATACGTAAAATGCAAGAAGCGCCCTTTTCCACCCGTAAAACCTGCTTTTCTACCAGATATCACCCGATTTTCCACCGGTGCCTTCCGGACGTCCCCTGTGAAGAGTTTGTATGTTGAGGGCAATGAATGGTCGCTCAAGAGACGGAGACAATTTGAACGTGTGAAGGCTGCGCTAAAGTACAGATGCCAGGGCGATGACCCAGTTGTACACTCTAGTGTGAACCCCGCTCTGGAGCGACTCTTCCTTGCAAAGCCCTCTGTTGTACCCTCGTTCCCGCTTCGTGTGCAGGTGGCGAGTTCCCGTGTGGGATTCAGCCCCTCTGGCGTTCCCCTGCAGCAGGCAGTCCTCGATGCTGCGCCTTGGCAGAGACATCTAATACAATCCAATTTAAAAATGACACAGTTTGACAAACAATCCACTGCACACACTGTCATTCTCCAGGAATTCCTGGAGATTCACCATAACTTCGGGAACCACCATGCAATCTACACTGATGGGACTAAAGTAAGCAATGGTGTGGCGGCCGTTGCCCTTGAAGGTGATTCTATTATGACGGCACGCCTGAACACGAACGCCACAGTTTTCACCGCAGAGCTTTACGCGATTCTCCTGGCTCTGCGGCACATTCAACAAAACGACCTTCAAAATTCAGTAATTTATTCCGATTCGCTAAGCTCTGTGCGTGCGCTGCTTTCATGCTATGACAGCAAGAAGGACTACCCTACCAAGGCATCCTGCCAGTGTTAAAGAGAGCTGTCTGCACACAGTGGCAGCAGGAGTGGGACATGGAAGAAAATAACAAGCTACACCTCACACAGCCACACGTTTCCCCCCCCCCCCCCCCCCCCCCCCCCCCGCATCGGACTGAACACATCAACAGATCATCCGAAGTTCTTTACGCGAGATTGAGGATTGGGCACACATGGCTCACGCATCACCACCTACTCAGAGGTCAGGATCCGCCAGCTTGTGTGCACTGCGGTGACAGCTTGACTGTCTTGCACGTACTGGCATCCTGCCCTCACTTCGAACACCAACGCCAACAGTATTTCACCGCATTCTACAGATACCATGTCTCACTCCACCCAGCCCTTCTACTGGGTGACACCCCTCTTGTACCGTTTGATAACGTCATTAAATTTTTGACCACGTGAGGGTTTCTTAGTCAGATGTAGATGATAAGCATTGCTCCGCTTTTATCCAATATCACCGAACTCCTCATGTAAATATCTCATTGTCACACTTGTAGATAGCTTTTAACTGCCATGCTTGCTTGTTATCGTCATCCTCCTCTCTCTCTTATCCTGCTCAATCTAATCGCTCATCGCTCATACCTGTAGATAGGTTTTAACTAGCACACACTCTCTCTCACATCATCTTTCCCATAATCATCTCCGACACACTCACCATAGTTTTGGCGCTCTATGGCCTTTGTTGCCTTTGTGCCATTAAACACATAATCAATCAATCAATCAACATTGTTTTACAGCTCCTGAAATAAAACCGGATTTTACCCCCCCCCCCCCCCCCCCTCATTTTCAAAAGGCATGAACACAAGGCCCTATATATACACCACCTAGGATGCATTGAAACAGTATGTGATGACAAAAATTGAGAGGGAAGGGGTCAAGATGTCCCACGCCAGGCAGTAGGAGGCCAGCTATAAGCATTTCACCACAGTGATATCCTTTTCTGGACTCAAGGATGTGAAAGTGAATTTCCTTTAACCCTTCCTAACAAGTGATAAAATGTGGTGCCTTCACAATGTTTCATTTCCTCTTTCTCTCACTAGTGGGTCTTCGCGGACGTGGCACACAAGTACATCTTTACATCTCGGGACATGGGCCGGACTTTTGATGTCTATTCCATGGAGTTTTCTCCAACCCTCATTGTCATGCATCCTACAAATGTTGAACTAATGCTTGCAATGGACAAAAATGACCGTTTGAACAGGGTAACTACATTTTTCTCTCTGAAAGGTTTTGTGACACTTTGATAGATGTGGTTCGTCACATCATGCACACATTGTATTGCACACGAGAGTACTGAGGAAAAAAGAATTATTTTTCTATGTGCTGTGCTTGGCGAGATATGAACCCTTGAACACTCCTCAGAGCTCCGGCCCTTCCCATTGGTAGTTGTAAGCATGTGACCTTCCTCGCGGTGCCGGTTTCCAATGCGTCTATTACTATAGCCATCCGTCTCTGCCTCTTCCTCTACACCCCCTTTTGCTGTAAAACTTGGGATGTAGGTTCACATTGATGCAAATAATAACATTTTACATTTATCCGGAATAACTTGAGATGAAGTCTCTCAATGCCTCTAAGTCTCAATTCAACTTGCATCATTTAGAGAGCCTTTTTTTTCTGTACTTCACACCCGGTACTTGGATACACCTACACTAAATGCATTATGCCTTTGTCTGTCTGTTTGTTTGTTAAACATTTTGTTGCATGTCACTATCAGCTATATCACTGTCAATTGTATTTGTTTTCGATTCTTGAAGCTCTGGCTTTCTGAGGACTTTGGTGTAAGCTGGGTGGAGATTCAGCGAGAAGTAAAGTCATTTTTTTGGTAAGTGCTTTTAAATCTAGTTCCTTGCTCGGAACTACTTTGTTGTCTTCTTTGATCCCAGGGGTGAACCTGAAATCGACCCTGAGAGTAAGCTTTACGTTGGACGGAGTTGGATAGGTGGGACAATGACGGTTTTTTCTTCATCAAACTTGTTCAAGAGCGGCTACCCAGAAGTGCTGATTAGTGGCGTTGAAGATTTTGAAGTCAAGGAAAAGTACATATTTGCATCCAAGCGGCAGGTCTGTCTCACACTCACGCGTACATACACTCCCTTTTGTGTGCTTTCTCTTTAGTTTTTATGCGTTCCTTCTGTAGCACCTGTTGGGCTCAAAAGAGAAGAATGGAACATTGATGCTGTGGGTTTCGTATGACAGAGGAGAATTTAGACGAGCCTTATTTCCAAATCACCTGGAACACAATGTAAGCTCACACTCTTGTTACATAGAGCACTCAGTGCATGTGACTGGTACTAGTAAAACCGCATTATCTAGGACTACTTCATTGCGGAAGCATCGGAAGACCAACTGTTTGCATGTGTAAAACATGGCAATTACAGCAACCTGTACATATCAGACTACAAAGGACATCGTTTTTCGCTCTCTTTAGAAAGAATTCTCTATTTCAAATCCCCAAGGTAAGTGCTCATTATCCTGATACAGTCGAACCTCGTTATCACGAAGTCTCTGGGGAATTACGAATTTGTTAGTTATATCCGAATTTCGTTGTAAGGGAAGAGTCAAAGGAAAACAATAAACAAACGCTTTATTGCGGCACTCGTGCTGACATCAAAATGCGCTAATGCCCTTACAAACACGTTTACGTAAAAAAATCTGTTTTTTTTTTTCTGCTGCTTCGTCGCGATCGCATTGGCCATAATGAAATCGCCGACTTTGTTGGCACAGCGGAATGCGTCGCAAATGTCTCCCGCTGACGCTGTTTGATGTCCCAACACAAAGTCTTTCAATGCTTGCACCATGTTGAGGGCACCTTCGTTCTTCATTCGAGGTGCTGGACGCTTTCGTCTTCATCTTCCTCGTCGTCACTTGGCGTCTCGATTGTCTCAGCGGCACTCGGGCACTCAGCCGCAATGATCTCGTCAACAGGCTCAGGGTGAGCGTTCCGAGGGCGAGGGTGAAGATGAAGGGGTCGGAACGTGCAGCCAATGGAGTCGTTACAAGTTTGTTGGCCTCACGCTTTCCGCTTTTGCCCTCTCTCGACCGAGAAACTAATCCCCTGAGTGGCTTTGTTATTTGCTTATCGCATCCTGAATTCTCAGGGTTCTTCGTTTTCGGGTTTTATGATTTTGCAAATTCAGAAGGGAAAAATCGGGTGCTATTTAAACACCAGAATTCAGAGAGAAATCAGGCGCTATGATCTCTGTTTGATATGTCACCCGGGAATTTTCGGGTGAAACGAGAGGCATATGAAACAAGCCACTGCTGTGTGGAGAAACAATATTTTGTGCTCGGAACAGGGGCAGTGAATGACCACGGTATTCAAACACTTGCCCGAGCTCCACAAAAGCTCGTCTTTGATTCCTGCAGGAGGGAATCATAAAAGGAGGACAAATAGGTTGTCACAAATACCTCTCTTTCCCGATATCAGGATTCACTTTTCCGACGGTTTACCGAGAACGACAAGTTTAAGGATCACAAGGATTTCGGGTAGATATCGGGTTTTACCCGAATTCCCGAAAATTTGTTCGGGGGGGGGGGGGGAACTATCGTGAAAAATCGGGTGTAACCCGAAAACTAAGAACCCTACGAATTCTTCGCGACGGGATGCGAGGTCACTTCGTTGTAACCGAAGATTCCGAGGACCCTTGGGAAGATAAACTCATTGTAAAAAAGGGATTTCCATAGAAACAAAGCGCGGCCAACCAAACTGAAATAGAACTTCATTGAAAGATGAAAGTCGCTGGAAAGGTTAGCCAGCTGTAGGACTCGAACCCACATCTTCTGGATTACCGGTCCAGGGCTCTACCAATCGAGCTAAGCTTACACGCCTCCTCAGCGACTTCCAGGGTGCGTCATCTGAAGGGACAAACCAGCCACTGTCTCTCAGTCATCCTCCTTTCACTCTTACATTTTTGCTCACTCATCCACACATTCATACGACGGTATCGACGCAGGCTGCAACTGTTGAACATGAAAGAATTGATGTTCTGAGGATGTTCTGATTTGAGGCTTTGGATGTATTTGTCCCTTCTATGTTGCTCCAGCCTCAGAACATAAATTCTTTGATGTTCGTAATAAGCGAAAATTTGTAGTATCCCAGTTTGTTGTAACGAGGTTCGTCTGTGCTGTAATCACACATAATTCATGCATCCTTGACTACTATGTACTATGTATCAGCAAAGCTATCAGTAGCAAGCTACTGCACATAACGCCTTGTGGTGACACCAACGTGGCGGCCCCAACTTGTTGACGTCACCCACATCTTCCCCAGTTAAGCTGTCTATGATAATATGAGTATCTATTAATACGTCAGAATGGGAAACAAAAAAAAAAAACACACTGTCAAGGAGCCTGTGGTGAGGGAATCAGAAACGTAATACTAAAGCGCTTTGGGCGCAACTAAGGTTTATTCTAATGTGAACTTTGGTGCAAGAGACTGCACTTCTTCAGGTTACACAAATATACCTGCGATACAGGTGTATGTAACTAGGGTTGACTTTTTCGGGTTAAATGCCTTTCTCAGATTCGGGGGGTGAAAATCGGGCGCTATTTTTTAAATCTGATTCGGACAGAAATCGGGCAACAATTGTGCCTTCGGGTGCTATCGGGTGTTTTTGTCTTCTCCTCTTGTCTATTAAGTCCTTTCCTAATCTCTCTTGTTTTTTTTTTTGCGGGATCGTGACCTTCCAGCGGTAATCCCCGAAGGCATAGACAGTGTTGACACACGTGGGTGTATTGCTGGGAACGTAAGTGACCCATTCTTACATGTGTTACACGTGGCGACCTTTGTTCGTCTTCAGTGGAAATGTCACTTGAGGATTTCATAGTGACTGGAATTCGGGGAGAAATTGGGTTTAACCCGAATTGGTCGGAGGTCAGTTCGGGGGGAATAACTGGGCGGAATCGGGTTTAACGCGAAAAAGTCACTCCCTATATATAACCAAACAAATGAAGGTGCAATAAAAACAGGTTTCCAGAATCAAGTAAATAGAGAAACCAGACAGGAATACAAAGAACCACATGAGCAATTGTCACATGAAAAGCTAGGAGGACAAATGATGCGGGAAAACGAGACATTTTGGGGAATTGGGGTTCAAAAGGTTCGGTGGGGAAAGTGAGGTCACAGGTGTGTGGCTAGCCGTGTGCGTGGAACACAGAGCTCTTGTTGCATTGCGTGGGAAGACCCAAGTGACCTTAGCGGCTCAAGAGAATATGGAGCCATGAATGCACACTGGCGGATAAATAATGACAAGCATGGGGAGTCACTAATTGTAGTAGCTTCGAGCTAGATTATAGGTTGAACAACTGCAGGGGACCGCCGTGCACGTTTAATCAGGGATCGGAACCAATATTTTTTTCGGTCCGGTTCGGGTTCGGGTTCAGCCATTTTGGTTCGTTTCGGGTTTAACTTCACTGGACCGAAATTATCAGCTTGAACCGGTTCAGGTATATCGGTTCGGTTCAGGTTCAGCTCAGGGAGAACACCCCCCGCACACACACAGACAAAAAAAAAACGGTCAGCGGTCGGGACATTTACAGGGATTGGATCCGTTACTTTTTTCGGTCCCGGTTTAACTGGTTCATGAGCAGTAATTAAGAGAAAGGTGTGAAATAACCGTTACTGGTGAGTCAAAGAAAGGTCGGTCAGTAGTACAATTATTTCACCTCTGAACCGATTCCCGAACCGGTAACCGTATGATTTTTTTTTTTTCGGTTCAGTTCCGGTTCGGTTCAGGACAAGCAAAAAAATTGTTCGGGTTCGGTTCGGTTTGGGTTCGTCAGAAAATAACGTTTTTTTTTTTGTTTTCAGTTCGGGTTCAGTTCCGGTTCCGATCCCTGCGTTTAATCCCTGTGGTTTTGAAGAAGAAAATTTTGAACCTTATGGAGACTATAGGGGGCGTCAGTAGAGGGCGACGAAGAAGCCACCAGGGAGGGCTCGGTTGCCCAAGGGTGGAAAAGGAGTGACGCGGGAACCGATAATTGGTGAGCCATACGATCGAGGGGAGTGCTGCCGAGGTAGCTGCCTTAGTTTGGCCAGGTATGAAATAAACCTTTAGATGTTTGACTGACTTGTCTTGTGTTCGTCCACGGGTTGGATGGGGGCGCGCAGCCTAGGGAATGGGAACTGGTTCCCATAATTGGCGCCCAACGGCTCCGGACCCGCACATGGGCTTTCGGTGGTTCGGTGGTCCCAGCCACGCCCACTGGGTTGATAGCCTTTTGAACACCAATTCTCTGAATGTCTATTTTTCCCGCACCGTTTGTCCTTCTGGCTTTTCGTGTGACGGTTGCTCATGTGGTTCTTTGTATTCCTGTCTGGTTTCTCTATTTACTTGGTTCTGGAAACCTGTTTTAATGCGTTAGCATTAGGAGTGTCAAAATGGAAAAAGCTGTATGTATCTGTGTGTGTCTGTGTGTGAGATGGTGAAGCCTCACCGAGAGGGCGGTATAAGTGGACATGCAAAGGGGATATAAGAGGGTAAATGTAAACGGAGGCAAATGATTTGAAATTGAAGTACTCTAGGGTAATTAAGAGTAAGAGGTAAGAGTAATTAGAGGTAATTAAAGGCAATTAAGACAAGGAAGTTGAGTTTAAAGGTAATGAATGTAAGATATATGTAATTAAGAGAACGATTAAATGAAATTAAAGAATACCGAAGGTAACTGCATGTTATACCGAAGGTAATTAAATGTAATTAAAGGTAATTAATATCAATTAAAGGGGTATTGAGAGTAATTAATACAAGTAAACATAATTATAAATATAATTAAGGGAATTCAACATTACCCAATTAAATACCCTGTAATTAATTAAAGGTTAATTACAGGGTAATTGAAAGTAATTGAGGCTAATTAAAGGTCAATGAAATGGACTTACATGTCGTAATTGAAAGTGTCAAACCGGGACTCAAGCATTGACTGGAGGTGGACAACTGGAAGTCAGGTTTAGACTGGAAGTGGACAACTGGAAGTTGGGTTTAAACCGGAAGTGGATACCCGGAAGTCAAGTATGGACCGGAAAAGTCGGTTAATGCTAACACATTTCTGTCGCGTTTACCGCTAAATCGCCAGTGAATTTTTTTTATTGTACCTTTGTTTGTTTGGTTATATATACCTTGTGGGAACCAAAGTTCCCACTCTTGGGGCGTAGGCAGTCTTGTCTAGCAGCAGAGGAAAACGCAGCACAGCAGAATCAGAACAACAGAAGTAGAACAATAACAAGGTTTATTACCCGAACCAGTTGTGTGTCGCAGTTGCTCCTCAACAGAGAAAGATTCACTGCGTTTGTCGCGTGCCCGCTTTTAAAGCATCAAGTATGTCCCCAGCGCCCTCAGTGTTAGGCAGGTGTTCCTCCAAGTTTGTTTATCAGCAGCTCTATCAGCCCATAACCTGTATTGCAAATGTATTTGTGTAACCTGAAGAAGTACAGCCTTTTGCATAAAGGTTCTCATTCGAATAAACCTTAGTTGCTCCTAACCGTTTTAATATTAATGTATTAATAACCTTGTGTTTTAAGGTTTTTATGGTTCTGAAACTCAAGTTTTATTTCAGGAGCTGTGAAATAGGGTAAAGTTGAGCAATATCAGATGGAGAAGTAGGTTTTCAGGTGCAAAATTTAAAGGAAAGGAAAGGGAAAAAAATGCTTCTCACATTTGAGATTAACACAAGATGATCCCGTGGTTGTGCTGAATGTATGGTGCTAAGTGTTCTCCTGTGCCTGTATTGGTGCGTGAATTAACTTTTGCAAGTTTTGGTGTTTTTCGGATTTTATTCCAAGTAAGGATGATGCAAATCGTGACATTAAAATGACTTTTACTGTACTGTATTGATGTGTCTGGTATTGCATTTTCTTTAACTTCTAATCCATATTTGTCTTTTGGTAACATGTCTCTCCTGTAAACACATGATGTACTGTGAGACGATTAAATGGCGTACCGTGTGCTTGTTCAGGAAAGATGCTGAGTTGGACTTGCATCGAGTCAAAGGGGTACGTGGTGTATACATTGCAACGCAAGTTCGTCCTGCATCTGGAGCTGATGAGCATCCATTTGGGATGCACGACGACCTAGTCTCGTTGATAACTTTTGATAAAGGTGGATCGTGGCAGCCTATAAAACCCCCTCCGTACCATCATGATGGATCTCCAGTAAAGTGTGAGCTGGTGAGTATCCTTAAATAGCTATCTCGTTACACAGGGAAGAACCCCCAAGACGAGAGCCGCAGAGACTGTTCTTCTGGGCTTGGAAGAACGTGTACTGTAGAGGTAGTAATTTTCGCGGGGACCTATTTTTCGCGAAATTGGCGAACGCCCTTTTTTTTTCGCGAATTTAAAGTCCCGCGAAATATTCCAGGCAATGACAGAAAAATACGAGGAAGAAATGAGGCCCTGGACGCTGATACATCTTACGTACGCGGTTTATTATGCCCTTATACAGCACTTTTGAGTTCTGCACGTGACTTCAGGACTTGTCAGGACCTTTCAGGACTTCAGTTGTTGTAGTTGCCACGTCTACGCTTCTGGTAGCGCCGATCAGCGACTTCGAGGGAGAAACACGTTCATTGGCAGCAGGAAAAGTTTGTCGCCTTCCGTACGGAGGACGGCACTCTCAGAGCAGCCCATACACGTGGTGGCTGGTTCAAGGAGGAGGACGCGGCGACGTTGGCTTCAAGTACCGGAGCAAGAACATGGCGGCAATGAGTTGAAAAATACGAAGCTGTCACGATGCTCGCTGCGTCGATGCAGACACAAGAATGACGGGAGGCACGGAAATTCGGCAATGACCCCTCACTGTAGCGCTCTGAGTCGGAAGGGCTTAAAAGGGACGAAATGGGTTATTGTCCAGGGATGTTGTCCTTTCTTTCAGTTCAAGGTGGAAAGTCGCAAAGACGCCCCGTGCGCGGCGACGCACTGCGGTGCCGCAAATTTAAGGTCCCGCGAATAATTGCCTGATCTTGGCTCCTCGCAAATTCACAAATTATTGAGCCCGCAAATTTAGCCACTTGTACAGTATGTTCAGAATATCGGCAGTTCTTGTCCTGGGGCTCTTCCCTTAGAATTTTCCACCGGTTCGCTGGGCTTTGTTTTCTACTTCGTTATATAGACCTAGAGGTGGATATGATATGTAGTGGCAGTGTCGCTCGCCACAAACAGCACTTTCAAGAAACTCGGAAGAAGCAATAAAATACCTTAAATTTTTATGCGTGTATAGGGTGTTTTCACATGACTTCAAACAAACTCGTTTGGCCACCATGGTGGTGGTCACTTCTACGGCGCATCTGCCGAGATTATCTAGCATTTGCTCGAAAACGAAGCCTTGAATGGTGTTTTGAAATCCGGTCGCGTCCGTACCATTCTTTTAGCCCGAAGACACTTCGTCATTGTCGATCTCAGGTTTTCTTTTATGAAAACTATGGTTGTCGGATTGAAAAATAGCGCAGTTTGTCATCTTTCAATGCCGCTCGCACAAAAAGTGACCACCAATGGGAGGAGCTTATGAGCGTTCTACGTCACTGCCACGTCACAATGTGACGTAGGTGAAAGCTTCCCATACCTTTAGAGTTAATATGAGGAGGGGGAGGGGGAATAAGGCTTTGATGAAAGGCACAAGGGGTGCATGGAGCAGAAAAAGTTGAACGTCTGTGATACAAATTTTTAATGCCAGAATGAAAACTTGGGAACTTCATTACTTTTCTGTTTTTTCCACTTCTACTTTCTATCCAAAGCTCCTGTTATTTTGATGTCAAAAGAGCATCATGTTGCAAAGTGGAAAAAGTCTATTCGTGATGTACAGTCGCCGAACGATTTTTCGGACATGAATCAGCCACAAAATCAGTCCGAATTTATCGTGCGGTCGGAATTTTCAGACATTTCAGACAGAGGCTTAAATCTGCAACATTTAAAAAAAAACTAAATTTGAGCACTTACACACAGGCTCGAAATAACTGTCGACACGAGTTTGCTTCGCCGCGCAGATGGGACGACGCATCGCGGCGAATTTCTGCAAGCGCACCGTTGCCGTGATACACTTCCATGAGTGTGAGTAACGGCCGTAAGGATTGCAGTGGTTGACGGGGGCACAACAGCAACCTTTTTGTCGCTGCCACTGTCGTCTGAATCGAGAACCGGGCTGACGATGCCATCATCAGTTAGTTCTGGGCAGAACTTAACGTTGTTGTCCCCGTCTGATCATTTTCTGATCGTCTTCACTTGATGACATTCCATTGGCTACCCTGAAGTTTTGGAATCCATCTGAAACAGAGAAGCAATGCACACACTACTAAGCTCCACCTTTGTGCACGCATGCACTGGGTCGGCGTGCTTCCCTTCGTGGCGTGGTCTGAAATATCAAGTCCCAAAACACACTCTAATGAGTCTTCAGAACAAATAAGCATGCTTGGAGCGAAATAAGTGTGAAAATATGGGCAGTCCATCCGAAACGCAGTCCGAAATAAATATTAAACGTGAAAATACATTGGCTCTATGGGGCGTTTGACAGTGCCAAGAGTTTTGTCAGAGAAATTGTCATGTCATAATTTTTGGAGCCAGAAATATCGGTCGGCGACTCTATATGCATAAAATGTGATGTGGTTATTCTAGCAACTAACCTGTCCACTCACCAGTGGAATGCATGAAGACGGGGACAGAGCTGACGATATCTCTGCCCAAAATGTTAGATTGGTAATCTTGCGCTTACACAAAGAATGATGTCATATGATAGGAATTTGGAAGGAACGCTGAACACGAGGAACATTGGAGGAGAGACAGGCCTGCTATTTTCAGCTATAGTGAACCAGTAATCAGAAACTTTAGAGTGAGAAACTATGGCTGAGTTTACATGTGAAATGTGATACTAGTAGGTAGCATTTCAAGCTCCATTCATCAGACTTGTTGTATGATATTCTCCTCCAAGAATGCTGGCTGTTCACTGCACCTGACGCAAAAGTTCAGCATCATGTACTCTGGTTCAAGAAGTATGCCCATCTTGTCAGAGGAATCAGGAGCAGGCCTCGTGTTGGCAATGGGTGAGTTCTAGGTGCATCATTTTGCCAGGTTTCCCGTGCACCGTTATTGTTGCATCTTGTAAGTGTTTTTTCCTCTCATTTTTCATGATGCCCAGGCGTCATCGGGACATCCTTGAAGGGCCGTCCAAGTCTCTATGTTTCTCATGATGCGGGTGTAACTTGGAGAGAAGTAAGTGCTGTCGTGTTTTCAGAGGCAGTTGAGGACAGTTTGAATACGTAGCATTTACACTGCACACTCGTGTTCTGTATGGAATAATTGGGGTCATATTAGTTTCTATTCGTTGTAACATTTTACTAAGTTCTTCTGTTGTTCAGAAGAGAACTGGCAAGGCGCTTCCCCCGATTTTCTTAGAGATTATCGTTGCATTGCAGTAAAATGACTGCAGAATTTAGTGCACGTGTGTGCGTGCACGCGTGGGCGTAACAAATAGTAAGCAGCAGGAGCTTTAATTTGAAACAAAAGCAAAATGAATAATATTAAAAAAAAAAAAATGCTTGGATGTTTGAGCATGCTTAGTGTGCACATTGCTTTGTGCACCCAGAAATGCCAAGTGCCTGATCTTCACATGCACCTGTAGTTTGTCATTTCCAAGAGTCTGTAGTGGACCATCTGACCCTGCCACACAGACAACTAGACAATTCAGTATGCGACCACACATCATCAGTATGACTCGAACCATAGCAGCAGACAGACATGCGAAACATTCTCTTGCCACTGTTATCATCTCACCTCAAGAATGTTCTAGCTTGCGATCATGCGGCAGATCCCTCTACTGCTCCTCCGACATGATTGGTGACCCCAGACAAGCAAGACCATGCCATCAAGCCAGCATTACCACTCTGTCATGTCCTCTCCTGACCGGTGACTCTACCCCCGACATTCACTTGACCACCATGACATCCTCCACCCACAGGACACGACAGTGCTAGTAACGTGAATGACTATGAAGCATGAGTTATGCAGTATGCCTCTTCCACCAGGGAACTGTATACTGTGGCAAACAACGCCATCCCTTCAGCACGTTAAACAATCCCAACTACATCCTCCATGGCCGACGCGAGCCACAACCCTAGCGAACCAACACCACCAAAAACCCTGACAATGCAACCACAGTGAAGCAGAAAACCGCAACAATGCAGCATTAGTCTTACACAGATGCCTCTGTGACCGGACAGGGGAGCATCCGTGGCGGACCATCTGCCGCACAGATAGGGAGGTAACAATGGAGCACGCAGTCACGCATTGTCGTCAGTTCTGCTTGAACCATCACACGGACGGACGGGGTGGCCACACAGAGTGTTCTATCAACTCCGCCGTTAGCATTTGGCCTCAGGAACGTTTAGCTTGCTGTTATGTGGGGGTAATCCCTCTACTGCTCCCCCACAGGTCATTAGCACTACATGGGCATCACAGGAGGCACAGAAGGAAAATGTGATACATAACAACATTAGTCGTACACTCTTGGACATGCCAAATGCACTGAGTTCTTGCTGATACAATTTTTACTGGGACTCAGACAAAATGGTGTCATTTACAGTGGTGGACAAAAGTTTACGGAACACGCTCGGGCACATTCCATCCTCAGCGTGACACGCTAACAGTGAATAGGACCGTACGGACTTGCGGACATGTGCCTAGGTAACCCAGTCACCTGTTCGTAAGTCCGTACGGTACCGTTCGCTGCTAGCGTATCGCTCTGAGGAAGAAATGTGCCGGAGTGTGTTCCGTAAACTTTTGTCCAGCGCTGTACAAATTTTGTAGAAAGGGTGCTCCTTTCTTCAAAGGGACTGTAAGATTTAACTGCGCTTCTCTGAAAATTTGTAAATTGGACACTTCAGATATTGAAAGAATGGCTAGGAAGCAAGCGAGCTGGTGACTAGAACTTACGATGAAAAAAAAAATCCCTGAGGCTAGGGGACGTTGTTCGTAGTCTCCCTACTCTAGGGGTTTTTCATCTTGACTTCAGATATGTAATAGCTCTGGTGCACATTGAGCATTTTTTTAGCAATCTAATTTCATGGATTGCTGTGCCAAGCAAAATTTGCAGACTCGAGATGCGGCAACCCTGACGTGACGTGCACCATCTTTTGAGAACACAAGCGACTAGGCTAGCCATCTGCAATGTTCACTTTGTGGTCGAAGGTTCACGGTTCAAGGTTCAAACCCCCTGAAACGGTTCATTTGGTAGTGCATTTGGGAGAGTGAAATGAGTGGAAATCCTCCTCTCACATGTAAAGTCCCCACAGAACCCCCCTCCCCCCCACCCCCTCCCCCGAATGTGCATAAAGAGAATGCAGCAGAAACTAGTATTTCAGGATGAGGAACCCCAGCAGGTTGTAGCTTATGTTGTACTTCACATTACAGTGAGATAACTGTGGCCTCTACTGTGCCCAGTTTTCCTTACTTTCATGATGCATTTTTTTATGCAGGCCTTATATGGAAACTACTTGTACTCGTTCGCTGACTTTGGTGGTGTGATTGTCGCCACAGAATTTTATGCTGCTGGAGGAGAGACAGCAACCATAAAGTAAGCATTTTTTCTGATTTCAGTGTACACGGTAGTTGTTCATGCTCCGTAGAGCCCTGCACGGGCACTGGCCCCCGACCCGGCCCGTGGGCTGAGATGGGCTTGTTATTGGCTGTGTGCTCCGGGCCGGGCCGTTAAAATACGCCACCAGCGTGGGCCCGGGCCCGGCCCGACAAATATACAGTAAAACCTCCAAAGTCGGACACCTCCCTACCTCGGACAACTCCCCATGTCGGACAAGATTTCATTGCACAGGCAGGCTCCCATTGAAACTACATGGGGACAAAATTCTCTATGTCGGACACCTCCCTATTCCGGAAGTAGGACAGGGTTTTCCCTGTTAAGTCGGACAAAACCCTGGCCAAATTACCTCAATCTCGACCCATCTTTGCACCAAAGGCTCAAAATGAGCCAGTGGCCTTGACTTTCGCCCCTTTTTTCCCCTATACTGGTCTCAGCATTTTGTTGCTTTAGTTTTTCGAGTGCTGTCAGTCTACATTGTAATTCTTTGTGTGAGCACTTGTCTTCGGTTTGTCTAGAGTGCTTTGAGTGTCTTTGAATGCGCACTGCACCAAAGCAATGAAAAGAGGGCTGACGCTTCAGAGACATGTCCTCGCTGCTCGAAAAGCTCCAGAGGTAATGCCATTGAGTGGAATCTGAACGGAATTGAATCTACCAAAATTAGTAATAATTATCAGTGAAGAATGGGTAGAGGTACCACTACCACCAGGTACCACGAAGGACCATAAATTGAAGAAGGGGGACATTTCTGGCAACACAGCTGTGATCTTTTCCATTTTTTGTTTCCCTCATATTCTGTAACTCGGACACCTCTATAAGTGGGACACGCTTCGGCTGCACCGCGGGTGTCCAACATAGGAAGGTTTCACTGTATTTCCGAGAGTCAGGCACGGCCGGGCCACGCAGCTAATTCCACACAATGGAGATGCATTAGTTCATATCATCATGCGCTTGTGTCATTCCTGTGCATATTTTGCAAAGACAAGCAAGGGATGCTGCAATTGGCATATGATTCGACCCTCTAGAACATTCTGAAAGCCACTTTACATTGCTCCTCACTCCTCACATATTTCACAATCACTTGGCAAAGCTTGGTGAGAGGGGTATGGACTGGGAGAAGGCGTTTGTCGACAGCATCCTCTACCTCCGCAAAATCTTGACAGTGTAACGATAGCGCCCATGCCCGCGTACGTTCTGGACTTAATTTGGTCTGGTGCGGTTATGGTGTTAAACCGCCATCACTTGTATGTTTGTCTTCTCTCCTTATAAATTTACTGACGAATTTGTTCGATAATCGCCAGAAACGTGTACGTCGTGACTGGAAATACTATGCTGGGATCTACTCGCCGGGTCACCGGGCCGGGCCGGGCCGGGCCGGGCTCTGTTTGCTTAGATTCGGGGCCGGGCCGGTCTCTAGTCACTGGGTCACCGGGTCGGGCCGGGTCGGCCGCATAAAAATATGAAGGTCCGGCGCATCGAAAAATGGCCCGGCCCGCCCCGGGCCATTTTTCGATGCGGCCGGACCGGGTCGGGTCCGGAAAAGTCGGCCCGTGCAGGGCTCTAATGCTCAGTGTACTTGTTTACAGGACTTGGCAGTAATAGCAATACTTTGTATTATATTATTATTTCTGTAATACTTCTGAGTAGAGATCTGTAAATATTCAAAATTTTGAACCCAAATAGAATACTTCCAATGCATCCAATATTGGATTCATATTCAAAAATTTGATATTTGAACAACGTACCAGCTTACCACCTAGCTGTTGCAGGTTGCATGCTTGAATTTGTACGTTTGGGTAACGTCTCTGTGTATGAATAGTACAACAGCTACAAAGTGATGTGCAATCCTAGAGCATATGGCTTTCGTTAAAGTGTGCATCTTTGATGACAAGCAAAATACCGCACAAACCGCTGCGTGCTTTCTGTGATGCGTATGGTCTTCAGGACGGTCACAGCTTCAGTTAATTGTCAACGAAATCGGAACATTCGTGTAAAGCGTACAGCTCGTTGAAATTCTGGTTCAGTGATGAGGTTTTTGTTGCTGTTGCACTGAACACCTCTATTTACCATGCCACTACATACATAGCCCGACAAAGTGACGTACCACTTCTTGAATAAGTTTTTGGTTTCGATTTGTGGTGGTTACCTTTTACATTGCTGTACTTCTGAGTCATATTGTTGTGAACCAGTCATCAGCGATATATCATCGTGTCATGGATGCATGCAACGACAGGGGTAACATAGGAGTCGGACGGTGACGATATTGGTCCAATCCCGGCGTTGTGCAGGAGTTGCGCCCGCAGGTTAAAAGTACCGACTAGAACGATGACAATGATTCCAAATCATTTGAAACAGCATTCCCTGTTGTTACAGATGATAGCAAGATGTATATGCCTTTCAGTGAAGTGAGAAGGCGTGAACGTCGCGGAAACGATCAGACGAGATAAGCACAGCCATACAGCACGATCGCTATCTGATACAGCATGATCCATACATAGGGCCTGACTTTTTAGGGTTAAACCCGTATCCGCCCGATATTTACCCCCCGAACGAAATCTGTAAAAGTCGGGTTTAACCCGAATCTACCCGAAAACATCCAGGTCGCGTGGCACACTCGTAAGCGTGCATTAAAATAAAGTTTGATAACATTGCTAAACATTAGTTCCATGTTAAGACAAATTTTTATTAAGCAAAAAAAAATCACCCGAATTCCTGACGACAGAATATGCCGTAACGGCATTTAACCCGAATACACCCGAATTTTCAAACGAAAAATATCACCCGATATTTACCCCCCGAATTTGGCCAAAAATAAAACCCGAAAAAGTCAGGCCCTATCCATACAGCATCAATGATGGCAGTTTTACGGTGCTGTTGAAGCAGGCTGGTTCCAAACTATGCATAGGGTTCTTCGTTTTCGGGTTTTATGATTTTTTCAAATTCGGGAGGGAAAAATCGGGTGCTATTTACACACGAGAATTTGGGGAGAAAATCGTGCGCTATGATCTCTGTTTGATATGTGACTGGGGAATTTTTGGGTGAAACGAAATGCATATGAAACAAGCCACTGCTGTGACACTGGGACGAGAAACAATAATCTTTATATTTCCGCTCGGAACTGGGGCAGTGAACGACCACGGTATTCAAACACTTGCCCGAGCTCCACCAAAGCTCGTCTTTGACTCCTGCAGGAGGAGGATCATAAACAGAGGACAAATAGGTTGTGACCAATAGCTCTCTTTGCCAATATTATGATTCACTTTTCCGACGGTCAAGTTGAAGGACCGCAAGGATTTCGGGTAGCTATCAGGTTTTACCCGAATTCTTGAAAACTTGTTTGGGGGGGAACTATGTCGTGAAAAATTGGGTTTAACCCAGAAACAAAGAACCCTAACTATGCGTCACTGTCTCGTAGGGAAACTTCAGGGCACTTGTTCCTGTGACATCGAAACGTAAAGGGGACTTATCCCCGTAAGGTGGATTTGTCAGGCCCGGCACCTGTGCCGACAGAAAGGAACAGCGACATGTGTGCCGTTTTCGTACTCTCCCTGACTCCCTTCAGACTTTCCCTGACTACCTTCAGTCTACGTTTGTTTATAATATATGCATGACACCCAAGGACACTTTATAGGACAAGTGTAGGGGAGGCTTCCTACAAGTGGGGGAAACAATAGGACGAGTTCATTCCACGTGGTCATCCCCCTTTGGTATGCCGCTACAAAGGTTGCCGGTCGTCGGCAGGGTGTTCCCAACCTGGTGTATGTCACCGTTTGTGACAAACATCACGTTTGCCACGGTCACAAACGATGCTCTCACACGTGACAGTTTGATGCCTACACGACAAATGCGGGAGGCATTGCCGATGCAAGAAGGGAACATTTGCTTCCTTCGTGGATAACCTGTGAGCTAAAATGCGCTCATCAGTAAACCGTCCCACGTTCTGAACATGTCATTGCTTTTTTACTTACATTCTGTCTATCTGTTCCACCAGCACTTGCAATACCAATATGGATGTTCAGTGCCCAAAATGTGAAATGCGTGAAGGATTTTCAAACTGCAAGTTGTTTTTACGGCTTTCAGTTTGCTTTGTGAGAACTCCGTAATGGCTTTATTGTAAGATTAATTTGACATATCCATATACGCATGTGTGCCTTGTGTTAAACCAATAAGTTAATACACAGTTCTTATTAGCCTTTTCTAAGTATGTGTCTTGGGGCATTTTTCTAGGGATCAGCAACCTGTCATGGGAAGTACTTGAAGTACCAAGTATCCAAGCACTACTACAAGTACATTTCTAAGTAGTACACATGTAGTTTACTTTAAGTACATTTCAAATTGTGTACTGTACTTGAAGTACTTTTTTTTCTAGTCCTTTCCTGTCAAGTATTAAAGTACCTAATTGGGCCTGCAGTCAAAAATTGGGAAAATACAAATACATAATTTTTGTGTCTTGAAGGGGCATTTTTGGAGATACCCTATTATTGTAATGCTGGAAATGGTAATGGGTTATTAAGAACAATACTTTGATGTTGCTCTTCAATTAGAAGTTTGGAATGGAGTTGGAAACACGTTGGGAACACGCGTTCTGAAACTGCGATAGGTCGCACGATGACTTGGGTTTCTCTGTCCGGTTCTCTCAATCCATGCATTTTTACGTTGTTTTCCCCATTATTGAGTATTCTATTTCACAACATGTGATTGGCTTTTAAGTAGTACTATTACATGGAAGTACAGTAGAACATTGTTAATTCAAAGCCGTCTCGATGGCAAAAAATTTCGAATTAAGTGGGCGTTCGAACTAAGCGAACCTGGGCACATTGTGAAGGAAAATATATCTATTTGCCGAAGACCTCGCTTATCTTCGTCTGCCGCCTTCCGAAAATGACATCGCACGTCACCGTTTGTTCAAGATGGACTACAAAGTCCATCATATCGCTGCTCGCTCCATTCAACTTCCGAAAACGACGGTGCGCGCAGATTCATCGCCGCCGCCACTGTCGTAACACTGTTCATTTGCGCGAGCTGTGTTCAGAACGATGTCCCCCGTGAGACTTGCGGCACAGGTCTCTTCCGTGTCTTCTATCCTGGCGTACTGTTCAAAAGACGCGAAGCCCTCCTCGGAGCTTGCATCACCAGCAGGAGCTCACAGCATGTTGCAGATCTCACGACTGCGATGATCGCCAGTTTTTATTTCATCGTCAGTGTCTTGTACTTCACCAGTGGGCTGTCTCCACAGCCCACAGGCAAGAAGTGGATCTCAACAAAAGCACGAAACGAAAGCAAGCCAAAATGTGTTCACATAATCCGTAATGGCAGCACGCTGGGGCACTGGCTGGCAAGGAAGCCCGAGGAGCGAGGAGGTTGCTGGTTGCTCCTTGGGATTGCCAGCTGGGAAAGGGAAGTCAGCAAGGGTGCAAGCACATGGTTTTTATGGCAGGTCGTCGTTGCGTGGGTTGGAAGCCGATGGAAGATGATGAAATTCGTTAGGAAACTTACGAATTAAGCGGGATATGGGCCAGTTTTCTTCAAATTATATGCGGTCAGATTGCAACGTGCGAAGAAGACGGGACGCAGCAATCCTTCAAATTAACCAGGATTTCGAATTAAGTGAGATCAAATTAGCGAGGTACTATACTGTACAGAGTTAGAGAATAAAAGGCACTTACACTTTTGATGCATTGTACCATTCTTAAATGGTCACATGGATTACATTTCTGCAGATAAGCCTCCCCCCTCCCCCCCCCCCCCCCCAAAAAAAAAGAAAGAAAAAAGGTTTGCACTGCACCTGTCATACATTTGCATACAAACTAATTTGGCAATATACTTGATGAGTATTTCAAAGTACTTTGCCTAGTACTTTGTACTTTACTTAAAGTACATTTGTAAAGTGGTACCTTGTACTGTACTTCATGTAATATTTAAGCCAGGTGCTTAGTACTTTCCTTTAAGTATAATTTTGAGGTACTTTGCCCATGACTGTCAGCAACACGGCTATGACCATGCTAGTTTCCTGGGCTTAATTGTTGCAAGCTTATACTATTACAAGCCTTTATTCCACGATGTAGAAGGGTAGAAAATCCAGTAAACCGGTAAGGAAATGTTAAGGGAAGTGCCTCAGGGCAAGACTCGTCGATATCTCAAACAGAGACTGTTCTTCTTCTGGGCACTGTCCCCACCATTGGCATGGTATTTAAACCCTAACCCATCTGTAACCCATTAAAGGAGCGCGGAGGTGATCCGCCAATTTATTTTGTTTCTTGGTGCAGAGTGTTCTTCAGTGAATAAAATGAGTTCCTGCAACGGTGACCTAGTCGAAGAACGGTGATCTACACACACAGGGCGAGCGCTAGGGCTCTGTTCTGCACACCTTCGAAAAAACCTTCTCCTCTTGAAAAGAGCGCATTGCAGAACGAGAGGACGTCGTGATGTATGTTACTCCACTCATGTGACCAGTGACGTACGGCGACACAGCTCAAGCATGTATAAGCGGCGCGTGAACTGCAAAGAAAAAAACGAAAAAATAAGGCAAGAAGCATCGTGTCAGCCGTCCGCGGCTGCTGTCTCTGACCGTTTGTTTTGTGAATTCGATTGCACAGCTATAACTCGCCACCGAGCGAAAATATTTTGCATGTTGACTCGTGGAGGGCAGATGGGGCAGGATTTCTAGTGATGTTAAATCTCACCTCATTGCCCTTTTAATTAAAAACAATTAAAAACCCCCAGTGCTGGGTAGGACGAGGACAGAGGATAAAAGGACAAGGTCCTCGTCTTACCCAGCACTGGGGTTTTTTAATTGTTTTTAATCCAATATGAACCAACCAGCCCAAACGCTTGCTCTGCTACATGTGCTCTTTTAAATACCATGCTAATGATGAGGATGGTGCTCAGAAGAACAGCCTCTGTTTGGAAGATCGGTGGCTCTCATCCTGATGCACTTCCCTTAGCATTTATTCTACAGTGTGATATTCGAAATTGGATTCGATATTCAATTCGGCAATTTTGCAGATTACTCACATTCGGTTCGTGTTTGAAAGTTTTAATCTTCAAGCACCTGTACTTTTGAGTACTACTTGTATATTCCCATATTTTCATTTCATTTTTACTTTACACTGAAGAGAGTTACAAACTGGAAAATATGCAGCGAGAGGTCGTGAAAACTAGTATTGGGATGTCAGGTTTCTAAGAAATATACATTGCAGCAACTTTGTTTTTAATATAATTAATAATAATTTAATTTAATAACATAATATAATATAATAATAATTATATAATTTAATATTATTTGTTTTAATTATGATACTCTAGAAGGTGTAATACTTACTGAGAGGTCTCAAGTCCTACCTAGGAAATGTCACCTCCAAGCCTGTGTCCCACTAACGTTTGGTCACAAACAGGGCACCTACTATCTGCCTAAAATGAATGGTGATCGGAGAATGACTGTCTCAAGTAGTACAGAAATTGTGTGTTTCTGCTTTCTCGTTTTCGATGACCCACTGTTGAGTATCAGTGCATTACCACTACCAATGTTACTCGCACAATACACAGAAGTATTAGTATTATGCATTACGATACCTCAGAGTCAAGATATGACTTAATATTATAATGCTGAGTTCTTGCAAGTTATTATGTATTTGTATTACAATACATAATATGGGCCATATTGTTCACTCCCCCCGTTAATTGCAATTGAACCCTTCACTATCAGGTATTCCCTTGACATGGGAGAGCAGTGGTCGGAAATTTCAATGCCGAACAACCAACCGATTCGGGTGTATGGGCTGCTGACTGAGCCAGGGGAAAAGACTGCCGTATTTACACTCTTTGGATCGAAGCCTAATGTGCACGAGTGGCTTCTAATAAAGGTTGACATGCGCAATGCCTTTCGTGAGTTAATTCAATTTTGAAATAATACATTTATTCCAAATGTGATTGGGCTGTCTATTTCTCACCTTGTATCCTCCCAATAGAGTACGAGTGCACGGCTGACGACTACAAGCCCTGGTCACCTAAGGGCAACAACGGAGCTTGTCTTCTCGGACGCAGGGAAGAATTTGAAGTTCGGATTCCACACTCTCGCTGCTACAATGGTCGAGACTATAAACGTCCTAAGACAGTTCACAACTGTCCTTGTACACGTGCAGACTATGAGTGGTAAGTACTACAAAGAGTGTTCTGTGTGTTAGTGTTTCATTTCGAGAAAATATGAAGCATACTGAAAAATGCACCGAAAAGACCCGGACAAAGACTAGGCCTAGACTAGACGAGACGAGACGAACAGGATGTGCCCATCCTGTTCGTCTTGTGTTTGTCCGTGTTTTTTCAGCACGTTTTTCAGTATGCATCAAATGTACCAACTATAGCCCAACTTCTCACCTTGGTGAAAATATGAAGCACAGGCAGCATGCATGCTGCTTTGTGGCGTTTAACTTAAACCATTGTGGTTTAAGGATTACAACATTATTATTATTATTAACATTATTAACAAAATTATTACAACAAATTAACTATAAGCTATCTCTTTCTAATAAAATGCGCTCATAACTTAAGTTTATATTAATAATGACAGATGCACCATTCTGTTTAAAAACTGCTTATTTAAAAGTACATTGAGGAAGTCTAGTGCCTTTGCAAACCTGCAATCACATTTTGCAAGAAAGACCTTGATTACCTTTCAAGGTGTTCTGTGAAGTTTAAGGTATACTTTTCTGATGTTAATTGAATCAGGGTGATGGCCTGCAAATTATTGCGGGATATTTCTGTCTTCTCATCTTCATAGTTTTGCAATTCTTGCAGTGATTTTGGCTTTATGGAAGACCTGCAGGAACAACACTGTATTCGAGACCCTGACAGCGACATTGATCCCCACAAGGTCCCCAGTGACTGCTCTGAAGGGAAATTTTACAACCACAGCAAAGGTTACCGCAAAGTTTCCGGTAACACGTGTGAGGGTGGAGACCATCTCAAGTATGATGTTGAAGTCATATCTTGTCCCCGAAAGAGTTGAGTTTTAATTTCATCTATTTCTATAGTGTTTGGTTTTAAACAGCTCCTAGTGTGATTATTTAGAACATATTTTTCACTACAAGGTGGAGACAGCTCTGTTTCTTTAGATCTCTGGGGTAAAGATGCAATTTGCACTACTGACATCATAGCTGCATACCTGCCAACTCTCCCAGTTTATCTGGAGGACTCCCAGATTTAGACTGTTTTGTACAGTTGTATGATCAAGGAACAAGCCTTCCAGTAGATGCAGTTTCCCCTCTGTGTCTGTCGAAACACCTGCTTTCGGTCTGGCCACACAGACGTAAATGTAAATAGAATCTCAGCCCGATTGCCATCAGCATCTACATCACTTTCAGGAAAGTTTCCGTATGTGGAACTATAGTTTCCAGCATGGTTCTTAGTTTCCGAGCGACAAGTGCAGGCTGTGCTACCTTTGCTGTGTTTTGCCTCGCATATCGCCCGTTATGGCTTTGTGTAAGCGAAAAGATGTATCTACAAGCATTTCCCAAGCAGCACACAGCTGAATTCAGACGCGCAATTGAGTCCAGGAAAAGCGAGCATGATGCATTCTGCACTGTTTCTTCCTGCAATATCAGCATTTCGCATGGAAGGAGCACAGATGTTGTTACCCTTGTTACATCGAGGAAGTACAACAGCCACCTTCAATGCCAAGACAAATACATAGTACCAGCTAGGTCAGTTTTTCAAGCCAGACGACGACTGCGATGTTATCGACGTGGGGTGTCTTTTCACCGGATTTCTACTAGGGCACAGCCTCCCATGGGCCGTTGCTGACCACGGGGCTCCTGCTCCATGTTCCCGACTTCTGACTTTGAAAAGATGATGATGATGGTGCATCAGCTACTTAGGCCACTTTGAAAAGGGGTACGCGTGTGCTCGCTGTGAAAAGCGATATCGGCTCCCGCGGCATAGTGGCTATGGTGATGGCATTCCACACTGAGACTGGAAGGTGACTCGGGTTTGAATCCGGGCGTCAGATCCAGGCACAGTTCCCTGTGAAGTTGGCCCCGGACACACAATCCTCCTGAGCAACATGCCGGCAGGCAGGCAGGCTGGTCGTTTAGAAATACCACGCCACCACCACCGTGTGCTCGGACTGAGACAACTGCAATTGCCGGTGAAATTGGAAACTACGCACAAGAGGGCACGGTAAACGCGCTGGGGTCGCTTGTCGGGGAAGTTGCCAAAAAGTAGCTGAAGTCAGGGAAAATCGCAGGCAAGCGATACACAGTGAATGGCGAGTCTTGATTAGTGCGATTTAGCGGCAACGTAGCAGCAACGTTGCTACGAGTTCGACGATACAACAGGCTCAGAGGGAGAAAAGTAGGCCGGCCTCGCTAATAAGTAACCTTTAACAAAAAAAGTAGGGGTGTGCGAATCCGAATATTTTAGGTTGAATCGAAGGGAATCCATTTTGTAGCCCATGGCTTTAGTGTAATTTTTCTCGCATGAACTGTCACAAGAGAGACCTGCAATTCTTCTGTTTAAAGCCCCTACTCTTTAATTTTACATGAGTGCTTTCTGCTTTTCAGGTGAGCCTACACTTACTGGAGAACTGGAGTGGTTACCTTCATTTCAAAATTTTATGTCAGGCAGTAGCATGTTATACGGATGAGGCTGCAATTGTTTTAGACAACCACAGGCCATTTGTGAAACAAACGAATTGGCATCCTGCCTCAGCTTAGCCATGAACACCCTTTAGTTTCTTTGCACTCGCCCTAGGAAGTTGCACTACTGAAATTTTAGACATAAAGGACATCTTTAAGACACCCTTCTTGTTCATGGGCTATAGTCATTATTCAGGAGTCCTAACTTTTTAAAGGCAACCTCACAGACATCAAATCAAAGTCCTGCGTCGGAACCGCTAAACTGCATGTGGGAGGGGCGCCCCCCCCTTCCACAGACGATGTCTACAAAACTAACTTTGGATAACTTTTTCTTTAACTAAACACTGTCCCGCCTGTGTTGGTCCTGCAGCAAGGGCAATTTTGTAAAGGAGGCTTCACCTCATGCACGGAAGCGTCAGGTGAAGCCCACTTTCGTGTTGTGTCGTTCATATTCGTAGAATAGTCGAATATTCGAAAAATCGAGTATTGGATATTCGATTTGCGAATCGAATAGTTTGAGCGTTTGATATTCGATTCGAATTCGAGAACTCGAATATTCGCACGCCCCTACAAAAAAGACAAGGGTCATAAATGAGGCACAGTACGAGGTCGCCCCACTGCAGGAAAAAAAATTTGTTCTCTTAATTAAGCAGTCCACACAGGCCAACTTTGTGTTCCAACTTGAACCAATGTCTTACAACAAACTTCGATACGGTGCCGTCTCCGTGTCCACACGAACCAGCTCGGCAGCGCCGCCCATACACAACCTTACGTGAGCTTGTAGGAAGGGAGTTGCCTCAGGACAGAAGCCGCCGATATTTCGAACAGAGACTGTTCTTCTTCTGGGCACCGTCCTCATCATTGGCATGGTGTTTAAAGGGTTAGGTGTGACGTGTTTAAAGGTTCATGCGAATTGTGGGTCAACAGCCCGGAGGGAAGAAAGGGTCCGTACGGGTTGGCCCGTTTCGTCCACGTGTTCGTGAACCTTCCATTTCTCTGTAACCGGTCTGTAGCCTAGATCACTACGTTCACATAATCCCCTCCACACTCTAACAAAGCAGCCATTCACTCTGGCCGTAGAAACCCGTACGGAACCTTTCTTCCCTCCGGGCTGTTGACCCACAATTCGCATGAACCTTTAAACACGTCACACCTAACCCTTTAAATACCGTGCCAATGATGAGGACGGTGCCCAGAAGAAGAACAGTCTCTGTTCAAAATATCGGCGGCTTCTGTCCTGAGGCAACTCCCTTCCTACATCTCCACCGGTTCGCTGGATTTCTACCCATCTACTTACGTCAGCTTATTTTGCCATGGGAGCAACATTGTCTTAAAAATGCTTATTGGTATGTTTGTGTGGGGCTAGCTTTTCTGAAAAACAATTATTTCTCAGCTATGCAATTTATTAGTGCAAGGTAGTACAGCACGACTCCCACCAAGTGCAAAGTTGGTACGAGTTGGTGCAGAAAGTTGGCCCGTGTGAAAGCTGCCCAAGGATAATCATGTATTTGCATTTGGTTTGTTTAAACTTGATAAGTCATCTGTATTATTTAATTATTCAATAAATGATCTGTTTTATGAGTGACCTGTATCAAAACGTAGGAGCAGGCACCAAGTTCTCTTTTCTCTTGGTCAGGGAATTTGCTTGAAATAGTCAGTGAAAACCTGGATAAGTCAGGCAATTTGAAGGCTACAGATTGGTAACACTCTGGTTGAGGTATACTACTCAACACAGAAACCAAGGTTTGGTATACCTACATGTCACTTCACTTCCTTGCTTTTGGTACAATTATACACATACGTACATGCACCCACAATTTGTGTATTTATTCAACTTTTTTCTTGTTTTGTCTTCAGAATTCTTGAAATCTACTTTACTGAATGCACGAAACACTTTTGTTGCAGCTGATACAGAGTTCCTTATTCTTGGAAATCATAGCTTACTCAACAGAGTATTGCTCAGCAAGCCTGCACAAAAAGACTGGGAACCATTGCTCAACGCTGATGTTGCTTGCGACAGTGGCGCTAAAAACATTATCACCTTTGATTATGACTATCACAAAGACTGCATATATTGGGTTTGTGGTGATGACGTCGCAAAGATTAATGTAAGTGCTCCCATGTTTACATGTTTGACTGAACTTTGGTTGTTGAGCGTGCAAGTTGAAAAGGTAGGCAGTGTAGTGTCCACGATGTAATACGAGCGACGACGTTTGTTTCTTCAGAATGAAACGAAGGAACAAGAATTATAATGCCATTAAACACCAAATAATCATCATCATCGTTACAACACTTTAATAGCTCCGATAAGCCTCCTTCCCCGGATTGTCCTCCCGACGTTCTATTGCGCCGGGTTTCGGTTGTGGCTGATCGTGCATTCCACTACTCTTTCGGTATATACATAAACCCTTCTGTACTCTGGTTTTATGTTTTTCCAAAATCTGGGGATGGAAATCTGCTTTTTGTTTCAGGAACTGTAAAATAGGGTAAAATCTGGCTCAATGGGTATAGAGTCAACAGTCAAATTGAAGGATTCATAGATGATTGGAATGAGAAAGGGGATCTGCCTTGTCCCAGAGGGCACTGTTCATAAAGCGAGGGACTTCGTAAATTGAGGGTTGTCTGTATATTGGGTGGAAGAGGAAATTTTCAGGTGGCAAATAGCTAGGGAGAGCCTCGCATTTCAGACAAACACGAGATAGCGATCGGCAGTGCTGAATGTCACAGAGCCATGTGTTTTCGGGTTTTATGTTTCTTGAAATTTGGGGAATGAAAATCTGGTTTTATTTCAGGAGCCGTAAAATGGTAAAATCGGGTGATGTCGGGTGGAAATAAAAAAGAGCGCTTTTTGCATTTTTGATGAACACAAGATGCGGAACAGCCGTGTTGAATGGGCAGTGCCAGTGGCGTCGCTAGGGTACGCGTTACCCGGTGCGGGAGCTCTTTCCGTCACCCCCCCCATGTCCCCATTAACGGATACCAGGATTTCCGTAGCAGGCAATTCACGATAAATAAACTTATTCCACAACACTCAGAAAAAAAAAAAGTGCCTTGCAGCCCCTCGTGTTGTTTTTGGCGTCATCGTGCCGCAGAGAACGGGAGGAAGCGGCAGTATTGGTGCGGCGCGTCACCCCTTCCATCGCTTCACCCGGTGCGGACCGCACCCCCCGCACCCCCCTAGTGACGTCGCTGGGCAGTGCATAGCCTTCTGTATAGCTAGCTGAAGTGGCATTTTGCCAAGTTAGTTTTCGATGGTTTTCGGGTTTTACAGTAAGTGACAATGATGCAAATTGGGGTTTTGGGGACAAAAAACTGGTTTTACCGTGTTTAACCCTAAAACGCAGGGCCCTATGAATATGCAGAGCTTAGCATTCTCCAGTGGTGGCATTGATGGCTGACTTTGCTGCTTGGCAAGTTCATTTTGGACGGTTTTTGGGTTTTACCCTAGGTGACGATGATGCAAATCGGGCGGTAAAAATGGGTTTTACTGGGTTTAACCCTAAAACACAGGGCCCCATGAATATGCAGTGCTTAGCATTCTCCAGTGCTGGCATTGATGGCTGACTCTGCTGCTTGGCAAGTTCATTTTGGACGGTTTTTGGGTTTTACCCTAGGTGACGACGATGCAGATCGGGCGGTCAAAAACGGATTTTACTGGGTTACCTAAATTCACTAATTAACTCTTTAATGGCGGGACTTCGGGTAGAAGCGAGCGTTCAGTGTGAGAGACAATCCTCGATGAAAGTCATTCCACCTTCTAAAAACCCTGAAGTGAGCGCGTGCGTTAAAATATCCATTGCCGAACATTGCTATGCAAATGAGGCGAAAATGATACTGCTCACCTGAGAAGTGCGTGTCCTTGGCTCTCGCAGCCTTATCTGGGCCGCAAAGCTGTTGATCTTGCCAGCAGATCAGCACCTGCTCCAATCGTCTCCATCGCTCTAAAGCATGTGGCCGTCTGACATGGATTGAACCCTCCTCTTTCATAAAATAAAGCGCATCATAAAAATCGAGCGCATCTGATTTGCGCACTTTCACTTTTGCCTCATTTGCATAGCAATATTCGGCAATGGATATTTCAACGCATGCGCTCGCTTCAGGGTCTTTAGAAGGTGGAATGACTTTCATCGAGGATTGTCTGTCACTCTGAACGCTTGCTTTTACCCTAAGTCCCCAAATTAAAGAGTTAACTAACAAATTTTAGGTAATTAGTCATGTAATAATTGCATACTGTCTTCAAGAGGACGTCTGCCTTGACGTGTAACTCTATTGCAAAAATGGCATCTCTGCCGATCTCATAGCTTTTTTATAAAAAATCTGTAACTAATAAAAAAAAAAACACCATGTATATGCAACAAATACAGTAAAGCCCGCGCACAACAATCCCTCGTGCAACGATATACCCCGTAGAACGATTGTTTTTACTTTTATCGTCAAAATATACATTGTCTCTATGGAGAATGGATCGGCGCATAACGATAAAGTTCACAGTTCTGAGTACTCGTACAGCGATATCTGACGCCCTCACGCTCGTGGACCACCTTTGGCAACGGACTGTCTGGCGTTACACCCTTCCGCGAATTGTAGGACACTAGGGGAACGGAACGTCAGGAGGATGCATGATGCACCCTCACACCTTTTCGGTACAAAAGTCCCACACAGGAATTCAAGATTCCCTTTGGAAACGGTCAGTCGTACTCTGGTGACCTGCCGTTCGTATTTGTTATTGTGAATATTGATCGTCTTGCAATCAAAGTAGCATGCAAGCATGTATGCTTGTAAAGTGACATATATTTGGAGCATTCATGGCCTTAGCAAGAGTTTCGACATAATGAAAGTAAATTGAAATAAATGTCTTTCTTACATTTTTTAATCTCATCTCTTATCAGACATACTGTGAAACCCATGCTTCAGTACAAGAGTATGTTCGACAAATTGAGGGTCGCCTGCTTGCAGATTTTTCTTAGAGCATAGGTGACAACCAAGCGTGTTGTTCGGGGTGCTTGTATGTAGACCATTCTTACCTTTTTTTTTCTTTTTTAATATAATAAATATATTCCCCCCCTCTTACAGTCCATGTAAGACAGTCTCAATAAGAATTGTCATTCCTTGGAAAACTAACAGCATTGACTGTTCAATTGAATTCTGCAAATGAAATGAAAAAAGCAAAGGAACAGTATGGCAAGGGACTTAACCATGAGAGTTTGGATGGAGTTTAATTAGAGCCTCGTGTTGTAATGATAAACAAAAAAACAAAAAAAAGTGTCTTCCTCCCGATTTCTATCTTCGTTGGTTAGGGTAAAAACTAAAATTCCTCGCAGATGAACTTTCCAAACCGTAAAACACACCACCAAATATGAGCACTGGAGGACACTAGTTGCACTGCACATTCAACTCTGCATCTTGTGTTCACCTGAAATGCAACAAGCGAGTTTTTCTATGTTCCACCGGAAATCTGCTGTTCCACATGACATCACCCCATTTTACCCACCTCTTGCCCAGCTTATATAACTAGTGCAGGGTTTAGGGTTAAAACTGTTTGTACACCTGTTTGCATCATTGTCACTTCAGGTAATACCCGAAAAAAGCACAGAACTGACTTGGTAAAGTGCCAGTTCAACCACCAGTAGGGGTACTGGAGAATGCTAAGCACTGCACAATCAGCACAGCTGTTCTGCATCGTGCGATAATAAAAAATGCGAGAAGCGCTCTCTTTTTTATTTTCCACACGAAAATCTGCTTGATCATCTGACTTTACCCTGTTTTATGGTTCCTGAAATAAAACCCCTATTTCTACCCCCCGATTTTCAGAAAACATAAAACCCAAAAGCACAAGCCCTGAGTATACCTCTCCACGATGATGCTTCTTGAGTGCTTGAACATTTAGCAGTACAGTGTCGTTCACCTGTTCTTCCATTGAAGTGTTTGTAGATGCAAACGTGTGAATTCTGCTCCCCCACGGCGTGTGTACAAGAATAAGTCCTGTTTTTCCTTTATCCTGAACCAGGGCAATTAAATGATTTGCCAGATCCTTATTACTTCGCATGCGTCCTGTATTCTGTATACTCCATGGGTTCCTATACATGAAATCCCAAATGTTTCAGATTTGTTAAGTGATAACCCCTTATACCTCGGCTTTTGCAGAAACGATGCCTGAGCTCTGAAGGGGAGACAGAAACTACGGATCTGACAGATCATGGAGCAGTGAAATATTTGGCTGTCGACTGGATTTCCGGATATGTCTACGTCCTGCATGAAAACTCTAGCAGGGTGGGCGTAGTCATGCAGTCATCCAAGTCACGTTGGTACTACAGGACTATCTTCAGCCATGAGCAGGGGGTTGTCCCACTGAGTATTGCTCTGCACCCTGGGAGAGGGTAATGATTGATTTCTTTTGGTGCTTGGGACTGTATAGTTTGTTATGTCTACTCAACTTGCCATATTTTGCAGTGCAGAAACTTGGGTCCTCTGAGTTACTCAAAACTTGAGCATCCTGCGTGCTCTGTAAATAATGCATGCGCTGTAAATATTTTGTGGCATGTTGTTGATTACACAATATTTTTCTGAATTGTGGAAAAGCAAAGAACCAGTTATATGTGAAAATGCACGTTTAAAGCTGCACATCCTCATTGAAGTTTGTGTGGTTGTGCTTTCTCCTAGGTACATCTTCCAGACATCAAGAACGGGCATTTCAAGATCTCATCTTGATGGTTCAGAATTTAAGGTCTTAATGGAGACCTTAGGCTTGACCATCTCAATCACAGTGGACTTTCATGGCGATCGTATTTTCTGGGCCTCTCCCTTCGAGCATAGCATTATGTCTGCTGACTTTGATGGGAAGAATGTCAAGACTGTAATTGACGGGGCTGCAGTACTGCCTTTTCCATACACGGTAGCCGTGTACAAGGTAAATGCTGAACACTTTTTGTCAAGCGTGTCACACTATGCTCTGTGACAGCTGGCGATAATATTGGCACTACGTATTTATCCCTTTGTGTCTGTTTGTGCTGCTTTTGTTTTTAGTAATATTGCTAATGACTTGGAAACTTTCCTTCAGGAATGGATCTATATTGTAGATGCAATTCGTCATGAGCTGCTTTCAGCAAGCAAGCATGATGGTTCTGGCTTGCACGTGTTGGCAAGGCCACTTTACTCTCGCACGGGGGCTAAGGTTTACAGTTCGAGCCTCCAACAAGGTATGCCGTTGCCTCAGGCACCTTATTATTTGTTTTAGGTTGGATTTTCTCAAATCTGTGGCTCGGAATTCAAAACTGTAGCTTTGTAACTTTGGAAGTGACTTTTTGTTTGTGTGAAGGTCTGGCATTTTCTTGTTAGAGGTCTTGTGTGGAGCATGGCTGGATACTAAAACTTGCATAAAATTTTTATATGATTTGCTATGATGCAATCCTTTTTTTGTGTGTCTCCTATGTCTTTCCATAGACACAGCATATTTTAGTCTCTTTGATAACTGTCCATCTCAGATGTCAAAGCTCAGAAACCAACTTTGTCCTCTTTCACACGATTTTCAGGATGGAATGCTTGCAGTCGTGATGGCAACAACAATTGCAGCCACTTTTGCTTTGCTCGCGGAAGTGATGAATACAGGTGTCTTTGCCCCTCTGGAGAGTCAACCAAGTTGGTTCCGGGCTACGGAGAAAAGTGCCTCTGTGAGAATGGAGAAGAAATGCACAAAGACGAAGACTGCCGAGGGGCCACTGCAGGTCTGTCGTCTCTTTGACACAGTTTTAGGGTACCACTTTCTCAATTTATACACTCTATGCAAGTAGGTCAGCTGTCTGCAGAGTTCCCTAATGTCTATGGCCTGTGAAGCAATAACATTGGTCCCTCTCCCAAATAGTGTTGGGAATCCTGGGTCATTTTCTCACTCTGGGAACTTCGGGATATTTCCTGAGGAATCCTGGGATCCCGAAACGGCACGCATACACAGCCTTTGAGCAAACTGACATTTTCTGTTTGCATTTTGTCTGTCTCCTCTGCGTTCTGTATCTACATGTCAATCAAAACATTAGTCATAACTTAGTGCTTTCTATTTTTTTATATGTGCGATGTTCTTCATAGAAAAACGGATGAGGTCCTTTTATATTCTCCTCAGATATTGGGGTTAGCTTTATTATAAAAAAAAATCTTGTCTAAATTAAATCTTTCTAAAATCTGTCTTATTAAAAAAAAGAAAGTCTTCAAGAAAATCTGCAATTGGGTGCATCCTGGAAATCTGAACAATACGAATACTGACACTTTCATCACTCAAACTGTCAATCAAACTGTCACTCAAAGAATAGGCTGGCGGGGGCCTTCCTCACCCCTTGTGGCAATGACAACAATGAGGAAGGCCCAAAGCGGAGGAAGAGGAAAACGAAGTCGCAAGAATGGTGGGCAGGGGCTCACGTGAAAAGCGCAGTCTGGCACCCGGCACTGCAGCAGAAGGGTAGGATCTGGGAACTTGGCTGTAACACATGCAGAACAGCTCACCCCCCCCCCCCCCTTTTGCCCCCTCTCGTTACACCCCTGTGCGGCTGTGAGGGTAGATCCTGTTTTACAGTTGAACTTCATGATCAGAAGCCGTTCAAGCTGCTCTCTGTTTTGCACATGCTAGGTTCATACACATACTGACATCAGCCTCTTTCATCCTGCATGACCTTCAGCTTATTTTTTTATTTTTTATTATTTGTTGTAGTAAATCCTGTCTTTACGATCCTCAATATCTGAGCTTTCCCTGCCTATCATTCTGGGTATGAAACTGCCTTACTTTTTGCAGCACCAGCTCCAACATGTCTGCCAGACCAGTTCAAGTGTGATGACAATAGCTGCATTTTTCTGCACTGGAAGTGTGACAGAGATACTGACTGTGACGATGGGAGTGATGAAGTGGGTTGTGGTATGTGTAGTGCACTGTTAAATTTCAAGCATCACATTCTTCAGTATTTTGCAAAGTTTTCCAACTTTTCGTTTGCGGTGCATCGTTCCATACTGTAGTTTTTCAAATGTTTCTCTTTGCCTTTAGTGCTTGTGACTAAGTCAGAAAGCGTGTTATGTACTTCCATAAACAAAAGTTCCAACAAAAAATGCATTTTGTACATGGTCTTGGGGTCATTCACATTTTTCTCCCACGTGAACGTATCCAAATGTGCGTACGTCAGGCAAAAAAACTAAAATAGAGGTAAGATTTTCTGGGGTTTGAGGAACCCTCAAAGCGATGAGGACGACATCATCTTGTGTGTTCCTCTCTCTCTGCAGTATACCAGCTTGCTTGCACCTTTTTAATTTGTTCAACAAAACGAAGTTTAAAGGGTGAAGAGTACAAATTCAGGCACGTTTTTTTCTGTCAAACAAGATGCTGGTCTGTGGACTATTGAGATGCATGCTGCTTATATTTATCTGAATTGTATGGCTAACAAATGCCCTTTTTATTCTTAGTCAATGTTACCTGCCCACCTAACCAGTTCCTGTGTGGAAATGACAGATGCATACCAGACCACTGGCGATGTGACTCGGAGGATGACTGTGGTGACAACTCTGATGAAGAAAATTGTGGTAGGTATCCACAACGCCCTCGTTGTTTGGGTTCTAAAAAAATAACTATAAGAAGTTGCGAATAGTGCGAGAACAAGGCAATGAGTGATCCCTGCCTACATCGCCTCCACTGTGATGAAGTTGCAGCCAGACTTGTACAAAATACTGCGCAAAAGTATTTAAAATAAGATTCTAAATACTCTACAGAAAAAGTATTTAAAATAGAGTACGAAATACTCAAAACTGAAAGTAATTTGAGTAGAGTACTAAATACTCTAAGAAGTATTTAAGATACTATTTAAAGTACTTTAGTATTAGCAGTAAGTGAAACGCGTATTCTGATTGTGGCCTTACAAATGAAAGGAATAAACTTCATCAGCCATGCATATCTTTCATTTGCAACATCTTGGTGTCAAGTAATGTTTGGTGAACTTTGGTGAACCCAAGTAAACTTTGTTGATATGTTCTGACCCAAAACTTCATAATCCCTCCTGTATGTCGGTTCGGGTCTTTCAACCTCTGGCACATGTTTATTGCTTTGATGACCAAGGAAATAAATGCCGTGATTATCTTGTGCCTAATCCCCTGGTGATTCACCTGGCAATGTGAATAGGAACGGTTTTCTGACGAAGCTGGCTATTGAGAAGCAAGGCCAGGCTTGGGACCAGCCTATTGTACAAGAGGATAAATGACAGATTCGCAAATTCCCGAAAAAAAGAAAACGAAGAAAAAGGGGGTTAAATTCCAGTGAGCTGAAAATCTCGGCACGGCGGGAAGTGTGCTGGATATGGCTTGACGAGGAAGGAAAGTATTTTGAGTACCGAGTAGCAAATACCGAAAAAAGTATTTTAAATACATTAAAAATACTTGTTGCAAAAAAGTATTGAGTGGAGCACCAAAATACTGGAAAAAGTATTTAAAATACTGTATTCTGAATACATACTCAAGATACGTACAAGTCTGGGTCGCACATGCTGTGTTTACATGAAGTTATAGTAACTTTAACTTTTCAGTATTGCTCTTTGTTGAGCAGAACAACATGTAGACACGGTGCTGGAAGTTTTTTTATATAATGAGAAAACGACAAGTGCGAAAGTTTTCATATATCGTTGACAATCTCTCCTCACATTATTTTGTAACTCAGGCCATGTGACAAAGTTGCCGATCTGTGAATGGAGAATAAAGGTTGAATTGAATCTCAACACTCAGGGTGCACTCAAAGAGTGTCACGAAGAATGGACCCAAACGTGCAGCTGAGAGCGGACACTGACTGGAGAGATATGAAAGACATTGCGCAGGGCCACTGGGAAGTCGGTCTCGTGGAACGGTGTGTGCAAGGGTGTACAACCAGAAATTATTGAGAAATCATTCATGAAGTGCGGGCCATTAGTAATGTTTTGGGTGCTTCCATAGGCGATATGCTATGGGAGGTGGACAACCCTCCCAGGAACACCGAGTCAGTTATGTCGATATAAGCTCCCTACTATGGGCAGCCTCATTTTGAGAGAAAAAAGGGGGGTCATTAGAACCGAGAAAAACACAGTTAATGTGCTGTCATATTAATGTTAAGAGACGTCACTGAGCAGTGGAGCTGTCATCTTTGATCACACATGCCTCTGCCATCTTGGAGGCAACACTAGCATCTCTGTAGGTGGAGGTAGTGATCTGGGGGTCATTGTGAGCTGAGCTAGGAGTGTATCATTGAATGTATCTGACTACACATTTATTGGCTCTTTGCACACCTGAGTACATTATGTATTACAATTACAGTTTCCAAATGCTGTGATTGTCACATTCTTGCTCATCACACCTTTCTATACTTAAAGGTGTAAGCGTTCACTGAGATGAACTTCAATAAGAATTAGTGTAAGGGTTCATTAGCGTTACTGAAAGAGTGATTACACTTAATTCATAGTACCATTAAATATGTGTAGGAATGTCCTGGAATCATTAGACGAGAGTGTCTTCACTCTTGTGTGTTGGTGCATAGTTTGATTTATTTCACTGACTAGTCATCTTTTGTGTGCAAAGCTTGAAGAGCTGGACAAATAGGTGTGAACAGTTCGTGTGCTTATTCCTTAGGGATTACACATGGCAACAGTTGTGTCATGTTCCTTCTCCCGCGGTGCAGAGTTCTCGGAATTGCGGAATTCGTCTGGCATAGAATTTCACGGAATCCCTTATTTTTAGGGGTGTGCAGATATTCGAGTCCTTGAATTCGAATCGAATATCAATCACTCGAAGTATTCGATTCGCGAATCGAATACCCAATATTCGGTTTTTCGGATATTGGACTATTCACTCAATACGAACGATACCTCCCGAAAGTGGGCTTCACCTGGCGCTTCCCTGTATGAGGTGAAGCCTGCTTTACAACATTGAAGCGTGCTTTGTGAAATCGTACATGGTGCAGAACAGACAGATTGTAGTTCAGCTTATGATAACGTTAGCCCAAGTTTATTGTGCATGCTTCACCTGAGGAAGGGGCGACGTCCCTCCCGTGTGCAGTTTAGCGGTGGCAGTGAGGGATTTTGATTGATGTCAGGGAGGTTGGCTTCAAAAAAGTTAGGACTGTTCAATAATGCCTACAGCCCAGGAACAAAAAGGGTGTCTTAAAGTCCCAGTGCATGTATTGTAAACTCCTATAAATTCTGTAGATGCTGAAAGATCTTTCAGCAGGTATAAAATGATTGCCGACGACAGACCGCGTCAGAGGAAAATGCAAGATATCATGCATGTAATGCTGAGCCACAACAGTGCTTCGAATCAGTAATTTGATAAAATGTTTTTGGTTCCTACATTATCCAAGAAAATAAAGTGTATCCCATTTCAAGTAGCCGTTGACTGCTCGCCGCGGAAAATCGCGGAATTTACGAGTCGGTGCCGCGGAATTTTGATTTTGCCGCAGCAGAAAACTGAGGGCCTTAGCTATACAGTTTTTACATCGCAGCAGTTCACGGACAATTGCACGTAACAGTGCAGTTTTTCTATCTTTTTTCTGCTTTCTTATCAGTGCATTTGCTATGGATACCATGTGTTAGTGTAGTAAATTACCTCAATGATATATGGAAACAGCTTCTATGAAATTTCAGGACAGCCTTCAATACGATGTGGAGCATCAAGGTTTCAGTGCAAGAGCATTGATCACCGATGTGTGCCTATGACTTGGGTTTGTGACGGCGAAGTGGACTGTCTAGATGGCAGTGATGAAGCGGAATGCAGTGCTACAAATGTCACTTGCCCATCCTGGAAATTTCGGTGCAAGAACGGGCGTGCCTGCATCTTTCGTATGTTTCTCTGCGATGGATCACCTGATTGCGGTGACAGCAGTGACGAGGCAAACTGCAGTGAGTACTAATCTTGATTGGAACCTGCTATGATGCTCTTAAAGGAGTACAGAGGGCCATACAAAAAAATTTCAGATTAAGACATCTGATGAAAGTGTGTGTGTCATTATACCGAGTAGCGCCAAAGGTTTTGATGTGTCAAATTTGTTTCCCAGAAAAAAACTCACATAAACATAGCTCCGCGCCTTCACCCTTAACTCGCCACTCCAGCTATAACGAGGATGAGGAGGTATGATGGCACGTCACCGATGACGGCATAAGGAGACTTGTTCTGGTTTGCCGGTCAGTGGGGGTCAGCGCCTTGTCTCTTTGCCACCGTAAACCTGTTTTGCCAGTTTTCCCGGAGAATTGGGGATAGAAGGGAGCGGCTGAAGCATTACCGAGCAAGGAGAAAAGCTTTATCAGAACCCCGAACAGCCGAGTAGCAGACGACAGCGGAGTAGCAGACAACATTTCTCTAGGCCAATCAGCGAGCGTTCTCCTTATAGCATCAGCGCGAGGTTCCAGGCAGATCACTGGCTGGTACTGCTCTTCACCACTGTTGCGCACGGTCACTTTTTGCGGCGTATTTTAACTTCGATTTCTGCGATAATTATGACTCTGAGGTGTAAATTACTTCGCATGGTGCATTTTACTGGCCTACTTAACAGTTTCATAGGAAGAAAACTGGGTGTTAAAAATGACTTCTATGCTACTTTAAGCTTGATTCACACAGGCGTTTTTTGAACGCGTTTCGCGTTCGCGACGCCGCGAAACGCGAGCCGCAGAGCGTTCCAGCTTTCCAGCGTTCCAGCTTTCCAGCCGCTTTTCGAGAACCGCTCCATGCTGCAGCTTCGGAGGGCAGAAACGCGAACGCTTTTTATCCAGCCAATCGGAGCGCTCGGAGGGGTGGCAATGGCTTTCTTTTGGCCCCGGCGGGCAATGGCGGGCCTCCTGATACTGCGCTGGGATCTTTTGTCATTTGTGCGTGTGTATGTGTTTGGTGTTTCCGCGTGAGTTAATTCCAGCTTTCCAGCGTTCCAGCGTTCCAGCCGCTTTTCGAGAACCGCTCCGTGCTGCAGCTTCGGAGGGCAGAAACGCGAACGCTTTTTATCCAGCCAATCGGAGCGCTCGGAGGGGTGGCAATGGCTTTCTTTTGGCCCCGGCGGGCAATGGCGGGCCTCCTGATACTGCGCTGGGATCTTTTGTCATTTGTGCGTGCGTATGTGTTTGGTGTTTCCGCGTGAGTTAATTCCTTGTCACCAATAGTTGTTTGGTGTCTGAGCTGTCAACGATGAGCTGGGAATTTGCGCAAACCACGGAATCGACGAAAATGAATACGACTTGTTTGTGACCGTGTGTTGGTTGTCGGCAGGTAAACATGTGTCTCGCTTCTTCTGCCGTCCTTTCTCTGCTATTGTGTCACGTCTGTCGTTCCAACGATTGATGATTCCAGCAGAAATGCTTCACCATAATTATAAAATGGATAACATGCTTCACAATGTAAATTTTGAGGAAGAGAGTTCGAAGTGTCGGTACGATCTTGACGTAGCAACAACAACGAAGCGCGTTTTCAGGATGGCGGCTCGGCTATGTGTGACAGGCCCCTCTCAGCGACGCCGCTTTTTGAAACACATGTGCGAATGAGCCTTTACTGTTCTGTGCTGGCACACACGGTTTCTCGCAACAGGGTTAGCTGTTTGCTGTAATTCACTGGGAAGCTGCAATGTCATGTTAGTTAACATTATGCCTGTTAACGTGACCGATTGATGCACCAACTCTCTGTACAGTATTCGTCAATGCAGTGTGTAAGTGACCACTCTGTGAACTGTCAGAGGGCAGTTTGTAGCAGAGAGGTTTATCTTTGCATGCCTCCTACCATGTCTCTGTACCTGTTTGCACGTAGCGGATGATATGAAAGCAACCTAGCATCTACTGCACTCTTTTAAATGGTCGTTATTCGGGGATACGAAGGTTTGGTGCAGGCTTGCAGTGTCATACCAAATGCTGCAGCCAACAGCTGGATATGTTGTCTCCTGCTGAAAAGCTATGCAGTGTGCATCAGACACATAAAATGTATGAACCCCCAGTTGTAAAGATGGATACAGTTTTGCGTTCTGCTTGCAGCAACTGTGACACCGCCTACTACAAGTACAACTACTACAACCACACCAAAACCGACATCATGTGCTAGTTGGATGTTCCACTGCCCTAATGGAAGGTGCATCCCATTCTGGTGGCGCTGTGATGGAGCTGAAGACTGCTCTGATGGTTCTGATGAGCAGGGATGCTGTGAGTTCCCTCCATCTTTACTGGTGTCACATCAACTGCTTCGTGCTTATTTCTAAGATGCAGAGTGCTTAGGATGTGCATGCCTTTCTCATAAATGAAGACCTAAAAACCAGGCACAGTGCAGTGCCGTTAATTCGAACTTTAGGATAATTCAGACTGATGCTTGGGTCCCATCAAGGTCGTATGTTTCAATGGGGAGAAAATGCTCGGTTATTCGAACAAATTAACGTGCGAAATGGTTTATTGGAACAAAATTGTACGACTGTGCACAGGCCCAGAAGTGCCCGGGGCTGCGTGCTGTCCGGCATGTTAGACTCGTTCATATACCGTATTTGCTCACATACTGGACGCACTCGTGTGTTGAATCACCCTCAACTTGAACACCGAAACTGCTGGTACTTTTTTGTTCCCCGCACATTTATGAATAGGGCCTGACTTTTTAGGGTTAAACCTGTATCCGCCCGATATTTACCCCCCGAACGAAATCTGTAAAATAATCTACCCGAAAACATCCGGGTCGTGTGGCACACTCATAAGCGTGCATTAAAATAAAGTTTGATAACATTGCTAAACATTAGTTCCATGTTCAGACAAATTTTTATTAAACAAAAAAAAATCACCCGAATACACCCGAATTCCTGATGACAGAATATGCCGTAACGGGATTTAACCCGAATACACCCGAATTTTCAAATGAAAAATATCACCCGATATTTACCCCCCCGAATTTTGCAAAAAATAAAACCCGAAAAAGTCAGGCCCTAATTATGAACCCCGACTTTAGTAGCACGGGCAGTTTGTCTCTTGCAACGCCAGCCAGCGTATCGCGCTTGTGCAGCGTCCATTGGTGTCGTGCACTCAACAAGAAGGAGCGCCTGCCATCGATGAGCGATGAATGCAACGGACGTGGAGGAGTATTTTGCCCACGCTTGATGGAACGGAGAGGATTTGGCGTGGGATAATTGCGCCGATGAGGGACTGTTATATCTCAGATGGCGAATCGAATTTGAATAATCAGAAAAGGCCCAATTCGAATAATTTCGGGTACCTCATGGTGAAATATTTTTAGAGCCTGAAGTTTTCGGGAAATATTTTTTTCAAAATTCGGGAGGTAAAAATTGGGTAAACAAACTTGCGCACTAAATTCATGCGAATTCTGGTGAAAAAAACAGCCGGTATGGTAAATTCGGGGAGGAATCGGGTTCAGTTACTCAAACTAACTGTGGTGGTTTGGTAGAAACAGTGATGTAACTGCATTTGCTGCAAAAAAGCAAGTTAATGCATTCCTACAGACATCCCAGGGAGGGGAATTTGCCGGGTAAAAATCGGGTTTCACCCTAAAGGGTGAACCTTCAATTCGGGGTGCAAATTCGGGGAAGAATCGGGTAAAACCCTAAAACTTCATGCTCTAAATATTTTGTGGTGTTTTGCTCATTAGATTAGATTCTATTAGATGATGAATATGAATATATGATTAGATGGGCTGTTGGGCTTATGCCCCCCCCCCCCCCCCCCCAAAAAAAAAAAGTCAGTTTCTGCATTGGATTTCCCTCTCTCTCCTCCCCCACTACACGCGCCGACAAGGATATCCGCCCCCCACCCCCCACCTCAAACCGAGGGTCTGGATCCACCCCTGACAGCATGAAACTCATAACCAGCACTGACAAAATTTTATTTTCACAAAGGGAATTAAATGGGAGACAGGAGGTATGAGAGTGAGGGAGGCAGAATAACAGAAGGTTAGCTGAATCATGTTGGGGTTCGGGCTATTGTGGAAGCTTCTAGCAAGATGTGGGTTAAATCATCATTGTTGTTGTAAAAGCCTAGTTGGATATTTTCCAGCCACGTATTATTATGTTGACCCCATATTACCCATGTCACCCATAACCCTTTATATACCATACCAATAACGAGGACGCTGCCCAAAGGAACAGTCTCTGTTCGAAATATCGGTGGTTCAACATACCGGTGACTCTCGGCCCGAGTTTCTTACCTTAACGTGAAGTGTGAGAAGACGTATAGTGTGTTGGTTAAGTAACATGGTGACAAATGCAAAGAAACACTGCTGGACATAGGACATGTTTCAAACTCATTTTGATCGGGCAGTCTAGACTGGATGTCGGTGTCATTTGTGTTTTTCATTGCTAGTAAATGCGTCCCCTGTCTGCCCGTGTTTCTTTGCGTTTGTTACCATGTTACTTAACATGAAGGGTTTCTGTTTCCCATGAACGAAAACTATGACATTCATTCCTTTCAGTTCATACGGTGAACACGACGACACCTGCTGTGCAGAACTCAAGTACTTTACCGAGCACATGCTCTGAAGAACAGTTCATGTGTAACACAGGTAATGAACTCCCCTATTTGTTCACATAATTTGCACACTTTTTCTCCCAAAAATGTCGGGGGAAGTTGAGGGCAGCGCAAATTGTGCGGAAATATTCCTAACGCTATTCTAATGATGTGATAGTACCAAATTGTAGTACAGCGGGTCATGTTGGCTCCCGGTAGAGCCAAGTAAGTTAGTGCATTCCTATAGACATCCCAGTGAGGGGAATTTGCCGGGTAAAAATCGGGTTTCACCCTAAAGAGGCAACCTTCAATTCGGGGTGCAAATTCGGGGAAGAATCGGGTAAAACCCTAAGACTTCAGGCTCTACACATAACTAATACAGTCTACCAACCGATTTTTCGGACTTCTAGGAGCCACAAAGCCAGTCCGAATTATCGGCTAAGTCCAAATTTTCAGTGAATTGCATAAATCCACTTTACTTCAAAAAACTTTGCTCAGAACATTCAAAGTGACTAAAAAAAGAATCTACAGTAAACGTTACAACAAAATGCGATATAATGAAAGTCGCGATAGAGTGAAATAATTTCGATTCCCCGGCAAAGGGCCATAGATATCAGTGTATTTTAAATCCTGCCTCAACGAAATGCTTTTTAGCCGCCGCCTAGATACAGCGAAAGATCGATAATCTTTATGACCCCAAAGCTGACAAAGTGTCCTGTTCCCGCAGCGAAGTATGGCACGCGTGGTTAGGGTCTGGAGGAACCTGGTGCCTACAAAAGGAAGTCTGAATCATTGGAAAGTTGGGGATTTTCCTTCTGAGGCTTCTCCTTTTCGCACTGGTTTTGAACTGTCCGGTTGCAACCAGGTACAGGACGTAGCAAAGAGTAGGAGACGCAAGTCGCCAGCGCACGCATGTGGGAAACTCTTTGTTTCCATGGCGGTGTACGTGATGAAATCAGCCTAGATGATTTTCTTGACGGGGATGAACATGTCGTAGCAACGGAGAGCCTCACAGGAGACGCACTGCCATAGACTTACTTAGAAGTTTTGCAGAATTGCAACAGAGTATGGGGAAAGCTGCGGAGGCTTTGTTGGCATACGAGTAGTGCCTCACACCATATGTAGCACGATGCCGTCAGGGGTATACCGAGAGGGTGGCAAGGGGTGCCCCCCCCCCCCCCCCCCCCCCCAAAACTCTAAGGTGGCTTGTGAAAATAGTGCACTCTTTAGTCCTAGGACGTGATGATTATTCCCGGATGTCGTAATAGGAACTGCTGCAGACCCGCACAGTACGCAACGTCCGCCTCCAGAAAAAGATGTGGTAGGAGGTGGGGGTTTGCACTCTTGCCCCCTCCCCCTAGAAGCGCTTTGCCCCCCTTGGAAAAAATTCTGGGAACGCCCATGGATGCAGGTGCAAATAATCGGCTATTTCACGCATGAATAAAATGCCATAGGTGCCCTTTGGTGCTGCATTTGTGGTTGTTGTCATTTTTTACGAAAAAAGTTTCCGCATCGTAGCGAGAGCTATACCGGGAAATATCCTGGGAACGCCCATGGATGCAGGCGCGAATAATCGGCTATTTCACGCATGAATAAAATGCCATAGGTGCCCTTTGGTGCTGCACTTGTGGTTGTTGTCATTTTTTACGAAAAAAGTTTCCGCATCGTAGCGAGAGCTATACCGGGAAATATCCTGGGAACGCCCATGGATGCAGGCGCGAATAATCGGCTATTTCACGCATGAATAAAATGCCATAGGTGCCCTTTGGTGCTGCACTTGTGGTTGTTGTCATTTTTTACGAAAAAAGTTTCCGCATCGTAGCGAGAGCTATACCGGGAAATATCCTGGGAACGCCCATGGATGCAGGCGCGAATAATCGGCTATTTCACGCATGAATAAAATGCCATAGGTGCCCTTTGGTGCTGCACTTGTGGTTGTTGTCATTTTTTACGAAAAAAGTTTCCGCATCGTAGCGAGAGCTATACCGGGAAATATCCTGGGAACGCCCATGGATGCAGGCGCGAATAATCGGCTATTTCACGCATGAATAAAATGCCATAGGTGCCCTTTGGTGCTGCACTTGTGGTTGTTGTCATTTTTTACGAAAAAAGTTTCCACATCGTAGTGAGAGCTATACCGGGAAATATCCTGGGAACGCCCATGGATGCAGGTGCGAATAACCAGCTATTTGACGCAGGAATAAAATGCAATAGGTGCCATTTGGTGCTGTATTTGTAGTTGTCAATTTTTACAAAAAAGTTTCCACATCGTAGCAAGAGCTATGCTGGGAAAAATCCTGGGAACGCCCATGGATCCAGGCACGAATAACCGGCTATTTCACGCATGAATAAAATGCCATAGGTGCCCTTTGGTGCTGTATTTGTAGTTGTCATTTTTTACGAAAAAGGTTTCCGCATCGTAGTGAAAGCTATACCGGGAAAAATCCTGGGAACGCCCATGAACGCCTGTGCAAATAACTGGCTATTTCGCGCAGGAATAAAATGCCATTGGGCGGTAGTTTCCAAATCGTAGCGAGTGCTATCGAAGCTTATGTGCAGTGCGTGCCCTCACGAAGGTCGCGATTCGTGACCTTCAATTCAATGCAACGAAATGTTCGATACAACAAAAGAAATTGTTGTCCCCGTGTGTTTCGTTATATCGAGGTTTCGTTATATCACAGTCGAAGACACGCATACAGTAGAATCTCGTTAATTCGAAATCGCTTAATTCGAACCTCCGGATAATTCGAACTCTCGTCCGAGTCCCGTCCAAAGCACATGTATTTCAATGGGGAGACACTCCCGGTAATTCAAACAGACGAGTGTATACCCCGCATAATTCGAACCAACAGCGCTTGCGCGTCAGAGAGGAACGGGTCACAGCGCCCCGTATCTCCCTGATTATTGACCTTTCGTACGCTTCCTGTCCTTTTTCCGCATTTTGCGCTGTTCAAGGACGCTCTCTCCTTTTCACGGCAGCAAGGAGTTTACGCGAACGCTTGCATTGCCCCTTTGTCCCTCTTCTCTTTCTCTCTCTTCCTCTTGAGGCCGCCATGGGTGGAGGAGGTGCGTGCGCGTGCCGTCACCCATTTTTACGACTTCGCGACTGTCAATATCGTTCTACAACCCGTTCACTGACATCGTTTATTTCCCTATCTTGCACCATGTCAGCAGAGACGACGGCGTGGACGCCGCGTGCATCAACGCCGCGTGCGCCGGCTTAGCGACGGAGGTTCAGGCGACTCAAGCCACGAACCTGTCTCGCGATCCGGTGCCTTTACCAAGTGCATCTGATGTAGCATCGGCGCTGGATATGACAGTGCGCCATTTTTATTCCGAGAAAAATGCGGATGCCACTCTTGAACTTATGCTGAATCAAAAGCGATGCTAACAGTCCCGCTACAAGAAACAGTTGCAAGAGCGAAATACTGACTGCTTTCAACCTTAAGTCGCTTCATAATTTCTGTAAGTGAATTCTTGTGAACATATAAGTCCCGTATTTCCTTCAAAGTCGTAATGCGCGGCCGTGACGCTCTGGGAGTTTTCTCCGCCGTAACTTCGGTTCGGCATCGGGAACGTAACGACGGTAGCAGCGGAGTTCGGCAGCAGTAACGGTTTGAATTACGCCAATATAAATGCGTCTTGAAGTGACACCTGTACCGCGAACGTAAAATTCGACTCGAACTGCGTCGTGACACATCTGCATGCGCTCCCTGCTCCCAAGCCCCCTTCCAGGAGAGCGTCTCCCGTTAGTTCGAACTCCGGTTTATTCGAACAAATACCGCGGCCCCCTCGAGTTCGAATTAACGAGAGTCCACTGTATTGAAAGATGAGTTCTTGCAACAGGTCTGAAGCGGCATCTGCGGAGCATTCGGTCTTGGTTGCTCCGCCTTCCCGCACACGTTATGTCGGGAATGGCGAAGGGTCATTGTGTCGTAAAAGGAGTACGAAACGGGTGTGGGAGTACATTTTTCTGCCGTATTTCTCACGCTTGGGAGACGATAAGTTCCAAAAACCGAGTGAGATGAGTACGAATAACCAAGCGCGTTTTTCGAGGAACAGTCCGAATTATTGGATGTGGAAATACATTGGTTCTATGGAGCGTCTGACAGTGCCAGCAGTTTTGTCCGAACACAGTCCGAACAATCAATTGAATACAACTGGGACAACCCCAGTGGGGATTTCGCCGTGACTAGAACGTGCTAGAGGGTGCCCCGTTCCTTATAGCTCGTACTCGCGGTAACTGCCCGCGGATCCCTTGCTGTGGCGTTGCGGAACCCCTGGGTTCCGCAGAACCCAGTCTGAGATCCCCTGGTAGTCGAGCGCGTCAGCGGACCATCGTCCAGACGCAGGATGGAAAGAGAACAATAACGTGGCAGTAATCTCGGTAGCACTTACAGCATTAGCATTAATTGTGAAGTGGGTACAAGTTGAGGGTGTGGCAGAAACCACACAGCAGGCAGAAACCAATTGCCGCAGGCGCTGCAGGGTGCTGAGCGAGGTTCCTGTGTGTGAAGCTGGGGGTACGCAAATTTCGCGATTTTTTTCCTGCGTATTTTTAGTGCCAAAGTAGGTATGTTCAAATTATGGAAGTAATATACGGTACTTAGTCTTATAATCTGTGTTCTAAACGAGATTCAAATGAACTGACAGAAGTCTGTTATGACTGCTTCATCGTTCTTATCTTGTTTGAAGTTTGCGGTAGGAGAAGGGAATTAACTCTTATCATACTGCAAACTTGGAATAATATTTGGATATTTGGAGTCTGTGGTGTTAGAAAAATAACCAATACATCTCGTAACGTATAGGTTCGGTCACATTTTGGTGATAGCTACATTTTTTAATCTTGCATAATCTTACTGAGGCATACACTGACATATTTTACTTTCCGTTGCTTGTGAAAAATTTGGCAATTTTTTATTTGAACTTTCAGGAAAATGCATATGGAACGCATGGCTTTGTGACGGAGAACCTGACTGCAAAGACGGGGAGGACGAAAAATATTGCCCTGGTGTGTGCTTGTGATTACTGTCTGGGTACGCTGTGATGTGCACTCATACTTACAGGCTTTCCTTTTATTCACAGGGTCCAGCGCTTGCACTCCAGACCAGTTCCATTGCTTCAGAACCTTAGGCTGCATTCCCAAAGATCAAGTGTGCAATGGCAAAGCTGATTGTGTTGATGGAAGTGATGAGTGGGGCTGTACGACGCCGAGTTGTAAGTGGCCTTGGACACTGTTGCGTCGTCAGTGTTTGAGCCGCGCAAGAAAATTGTGGAACAAGCAAAAGCGTAATGTGGAACGTTTGGTTTTGCTTTGGACCGTGCTAATATTCGACATTACGAATACGAATAGAATGTTTTCAGTATTTGTATTGGATTCCATTCAAATATTTTATATTCAAGGCTTTCGAATACGTCGAACATAATCTCTTCGAATATTTGAGATTTCCAGAATTCATGGGCCTTATGCACCAGACCCACGCGGTGTTTTCCCAACGGGGACACACTGTAGCGGTGCTCTCCGGGCTCGTGGCGTGAGCGCCAAGCAAAGTTGTCAAACGCGTCCGCAGACGACTTCTCGACGGCTTCTCGTCAGTCTGGCACGATGCGCATTGTCTGGACCAGCTCTTGGTAACGAGCCTCCACTAGCGAAACACACGCAGTGGAGGGCTGAAATTTTACGTGAGAAATCCATATAGAGCGCGTCGGCGCACGAATAAAACTTCAATGATGCAGGACTATGCAACAGCAGCACGTGCAAGCTGCGTGCGCTTATACAATCAATATCTGGAGTTGATTTACAGGGTTAGTCTAGCAAACGTTACGCATTTTGATAGCATCGTAAAAATAGAAGACAGGGTTTATCCAGCACCAAACTTTGCACACTGGTAGCCACTGGTCTGAAGTTTTGTTGGAATTTTTTGTGAGCATTATGGTGCTGTAGAAGAAAAATTAAACATCCAGCAAAATTTCACTCTATGCATTTTCTATGGCATATCTCACTCAAAAACCTTCATTTTCTGCTGTGTGCGCTTCATTTTCATTGCACCATACGCAGGTGGCACCAGCATACAGAACAAGACTGGAACGTGAGGAGTGCTGTATAACGTCAGAGTTGACATTGTCACATCCTTGTAGGCAGCGCTACCTGTGTGAAGTGATGTGAATGTGAAGGAGGCACAAGAAAAAAATGGCGGTGTTTGTGTGGGATAGGCCATTGAAAATGCATGGGGTGGGGTTTTCTTTTATTTTTAGTTTTCTTTCTAAATGACCGTAGCGCCTATAAAAAAAATTGAATGAAACTTCAGATAAGTGGCTATCAGTCTGCAAAGTTTGGAATGGGCCAAATCTAGTCTTCTATTTTTACAGCACGATCGAAATGTGCAACGTTTGCTAGAATAACCCTGTAGATTCACCATTCTTGTGCTGGGTTTAGTGTTGTGCTTGCTTAGGTCGCCTCTCGTCTAATTGGGATATACGAATGCTGCACCTGGACAAGGAAACTGTGTCGGGGTAGTCCAATGACATGCACACAGAGGAGGGCTGCGTGTTCGTTGCTCAGCGTGTAAACATCTAGACCGCGAGATGCGCAAGTGAAAGCGGCGCATGGGAGGGAGTAGTACTTTTCCAACCGCCAGTAAAGTACTGCATCTGCTCTGCACAACCGTTTGAACTGCAGCCGAATATCTCGAGCGAGTTTCTTAAAATGTGGTAGTTGCGAACGCGATGGGAGATGTCGCAGCCATCACATTAGTCATGAGGCGAAAGCAGCTACTGTCACGTGAGAGAGCAGCAGCTTTGACGCAAAAGATAGCTGGAATGATAGTACTCAATAGTTTTAGCATTGCAGAAGCTGGAGGTTCAATTGCTCAATTCAGGTGTCCATTAGTAGAGCCTGAAGTTTTAGGGTTTTACCCGATTCTTCCCCGAATTTGCACCCCGAATTGAAGGTTTCCTATTTAGGGTGAAACCCGATTTTTACCCGGCAAACTGCGCTCACTGGGACATCTGTAGGAAGGCACCAACTTAATTGTTTGGCAGCAAATGCAGTTACATCACCATTTGTAGCAAACGACTACAGTTAGTTCGAGTAGCTGAGCCCGATTTCTCCCCGAATTTAGCATACTGGAAGTTTTTCCACCCGAATTCGCATGAATTTAGTGCACACGTTTATTTACCCCATTTTTACCCCTCGAATTAAAAAAAAAAAAATTTCCCGAAAACTTCAGGCTCTATCCATTAGTCGGAAGAAACATTCTTGCCACACTTGCAATTTTAGACAGGATAAACCGCAAGCTGTCGATTCCAGACAAGTGTGTCGCAAGCTGTACATGACTTAGAGTCCATAGTGTGAAAAGCCTGAGTCTGGGATGGTCACACTGCATCAGATACATTGTCTGCCCTTGAGTAATTTTACAGTGAGTGGGGTACATCTGAAACTGTAGCAGTGTAAATTGTCTCGTGGGAGTGGCAACCTTTTCCTCACCCTTTCACAGTTGATACTTCCCTACATATTTGTGTGATTATCAAAATGTGGTTGTATGTGCTGTATGTGCAAAATTGCGGTAAACACGGTTGCCTGAAGTCGTCATTCGATTAGATATTTGATGTCAAATATTTGCAGTATTCGTATTTGGTTCGTATTCAACTTTATACTATTCGCACAGCCCTAGTTTTGTTGCTTCAATATTGTTTCTTGTCTCAATCTCCATCTAAAAAATTGTGTTGCAAATTTTAAGGGATGTCTGATGTGAGGTCGCATTGCACAATGACATAGAAAATTGACTGCATCTTTTTGCATTGTGCCATACACGTTTAAATGCAGTAGTCTTATCGGGCCATCACTCGCAGTAAATTTTTGGTGAAGCTTTTTTTTAAATGCTATCGAACTTTTATTGAAAGCCTTTTAATGTTTTGCAAAATTGTTTGTCTATTTTTTTCTTTTCATTTTTACTGCGGTGGTTATGGTGGTTATACAAGCCTGCAGCATACAGCATTCAGAGCAGTGCAAACAGAGCCTAACGATCACGTGACCCTATAAAGCCACACACCGAACTACATGGTAATTGGCTCCATAAAGTTATGGCTTTAATGGGATCCCCTTTTTTCTTCTGGCTGTGGCATGCATTGATGGAGATACATCAAAGAGCAAAACACTTGAGCAGGTCTTTCATCTTATCAGGCAGTAGTTGTTTTCCTCCCCTTGCTGGCCCGGGTAATATGGTAATTCGTAAACCCATCTCTTGCAGCACGATTGACACCCTGCCCTGCAAACGAGCTGCCTTGTTATCAGGGCAATGAGTGTTTTTCTCTTCACCAGAAGTGTGATGGTACGCCTGATTGTGCTGACGCTAGCGATGAAATGGATTGTCGCACAGGTATGTACTGACTAAAGGATGGTCATTTAGAGACCAGTGAAGATGAGAAGTAAAGGGGAAACAAGGACGAGAGAATAAAGAGGACTGTAATTTCAGTCGCCGACGGATTTTTCGGACTTGACGAAGCCACAAAATCAGTCAGAATTATCGTGCAGTCCGAACTTTTAGACAAAGGCTCAAATCTGCAATGTTTAAAAAGAACCGCATCTGCACTCACGGTGGCTCGTAATAACTGCCAACGTGAGATCACTTTGCTGCACAGAAACAGGATAATTAGAGCCTGAAGTTTTCGGGAAATATTTCTTTCTAAATTTGGGGGGTAAAAATCGGGTAAATCAACATGTGCACTAAATTCATGCGAATTCGGGTGAAAAAACTCCCGGTATGCTAATTTCAGGGAGAAATCGGGCTCAGTTGCTCAAATTAACTGTGATGGTTTGGTACAACCGGTGATGTAGCTGCATTTGCTGCCAAACAAGTAAGTTAATGCATTCCTACAGACATCTCAGTGAGGGCAATTTGCCGGGTAAAAATCGGGTTTCACCCTAAAGGGTGAACCTTCAATTCGGGGTACAAATTCGGGGAAGAATCGGGTAAAACTCTAAAACTTCAGGCTCTAAGGATAATGTATCACAGCAAATATTTGCCAGCATAGCCCTGTTGTGATACACTTCCACGAGCGTAGTAACACCCATAAGCATCGCCGCGGTTGATAGGGGCGCAACGGTAACCGTGGCAACGGCAACCATGCTCCTCCTCCGTTCACGCCAGCACTGCGCTTCTACACATGCACAGGTCGGCGCTCTTCCCTTCGTAACGCTGTCCGAAATATTGAGTCCCGAAACGCACTGTAATGCCTCTGTTTTGGCTCTTGGAAGACAAAAAGTTCTCAAAAATAGGTATGCTCGGGCGAAATGAGTATGAAAAATGGCACAGTCCATCCTAAACACGGTTCGAAATATTGGAAGCAGGAATATACTGGCTCTATGGGGCATTTGACAGTGCCGAGTGTTTTATCCGAAAAATTGGTGAGTCCGAATTTTTGGGGTCCGAAATATCAGTTGGCGACTGTAGTTATGTAGTCTTCGGAGTCACTTACTATTGGTGGCTGAATTTGCACTTTCCCAAGTTAGTTCTCGGGCCTTTTCGGGCTTTACACTACGTGACGATGATGCTAATTAGGTGAGGGACAGGTTTTACCAAATTTTACTCTAAAACACAAGGCCCTTGCTCTGATCTCCCTGCAGGTGCAAAGAGAGAACTTGTGCAGACGCAGTTACACATAATACATTGAGTGATATCAAATTTAGTACATGTGCCGCATGCAGTTCCTGTTATACCCTGCCTATTCAGTACTAGTACAAAGATATGAGTTATGTACTGTGATAGACACAATATCCAGGAAATGTTTGTGTGGTGTTCAAATACTGACATCTTGAATATTTTAAAAGTATATAAGAAGATGTTTCAGCGTAAGGAAGATGTTTTTTCTGCTTCAGAAAATGTTTCAAAATGTTGAACGGCACTAGCATGCTTTACTAAACCAAGTTTATTCATGTACCTGGCCTTTTGACCTACTTTTATCGGAGCATTACCTTTGTAGTCTCGCTATTGCAAAGTTGTGCAAGTACACTTTCTTCAACAGAAAGATGCGATGCATGAGGAACAATTTTCCTTCACAGAGCATCATATTGTCAGGGGCCTCCAGCTCGACAACAAACATGTGACACAGACAACTATCAGACTCACCTGGCAACCACCAGGTGGCAATACAAGCTTTGAGTACCTGCCAACGATACAGTGAGTCCTATATTTCTTCAATATATCCAGGGTCCTCAAACTTCAAGATCCATGTCACATTGTCTTTGTGACACCACATTAGGGCATGGCAATGTCCCTCTTCTTAAAAGGGACCAAAACGATATTTCTGTGACCATTCCGTGCTGCATTATGCTCTTCGCGTCCTAACGTGATACTTTCATTACTATATTTAGGTATCCTACTTCAAACCGAACTTTTTGATTTTTGGTTGTGAAGATTAGTACCTGGTGATGCGAGTTGATGTTTTCCATTTCTTCATACATGATGTGAGCAATGTTAAAGCTCGATGTGCACTATAAATTGCACTTCTGCTTCAAAAATTACATGATTTATTGCAGAAGTCACGTGAAAACCTCCTAGAAAGCCGATTGCCTAAGATAACCTCATATGACCCCTTAAAGTGGTACCACTTCGAAGTGGTTTGTTGGAGAGGTGCCACTTTGAATGCGACTTTGAATACGACTAACTTGATGGGACCGTTCCCCGGAAGGTACCAGTCCAGCGTTGGACCAGTTGGGCAATCCAGTGGTTCCCTCTGGGGTTTACCGGTTTAACCCCAAAACACAAGGCCTTAATCATTCAGTGTAACAATTGTTGTAATCGTTGAGTAGCCCATGTAATCCATTTGCTTGTTCGTCAAGTTGAGGTCAAGATTAGTGATGTTGCCAACCAGCCACAGTTCCAGTTCCAGCAGGGGTTCAAAGAGGATCGAACGTTAGCAGTATCCGCCGTCAGCGTCGCAGGCCGCGACGGATTTCGCCGGTAGATGAGCGGTAGTGGGCCCGGTATTTTGCCTCCCGTTTGCGCACTAGTACCTCTTTCATGCTATGCAATGCAGTGATAATGACAGCATTTGCTCTATCGGGAGCCTATAGAACTGGCATGCTAAACTTTTGTTGCGTTTGGGTATTGTAATGAACTTTTCAGCACAATTTGCGCATCACAAACTTTTCCAACTTTTTTTGGGAAGAAAAATTGCGCAAATTACGTGAGTAAATACGGTATATATGATTCCTTTGGCACACAGGTGTGCTTGAAGGGTACACTTCACAGTGATGTTGAAACAGATTGAAGTTAAATTCAGAAAACAGAACTCAGAAAACAGAATGGTACGGCAATGATCTCAAAGGGGAAGCTGGATTAGTGACACAAAATGGCATCCACAGACCACCTTAGGTACAAAATGGCACAAGCAAGGCTCAAAATCGGGACTCTTAAACAATCGACGTGCCACTTGGTAAGCTGAGTGGGACATACTGAACCATTTGGGGACCTTCACCAGTATGGCTGGTCCCACATTCACTAGAATCACTCTCCATGCCACTTCAAACTTTTGCCTGTGATAGGATCGTTTGGTGTGACTATAATGAAATACCTGTGTAATGTGCATACCTGTCAGTAATGCAGAGAGATTTGGAGGTTTCTGATTTGAGCGAGTGTACTTCTTGAATCAGTGTCCAATCATTTTGTAACATAATGAATGGTGCTGAAACACGTTAATTATGTGAGTAAATATGGTAATTGTGCAATAACTGCCTTGGTTCATTTGAATCTGTGCACCAGTTCAACTGCAGCCACCGAAATCACAACATTCATGGCATTTCAATGTACCATCTATCTCGTATTGCAGAACTATGAGCACAGGCATGTGGCATAATGAAACGTGGACGCCGAAGCTGAGCTACACATTTGGCAACATGACACCTGGAGTACATTATCGCATGGGTGTCTATGTACGCATACACGGAAATGCTACGCTGGTTTTCAGACCGGAGAAATACATCGTTGCCTCCACTCTGAGTGCCGGTACGAACAGTTTTTCTGATTTGAAATAAAATGCAAGGCTATGCTGAGATGGCACAGTAGAATCTCGATGATACGAATCTCACAGGGTCGCGGGAAAAAATCGTATCATCCAAAATTCGTATCAAACTAATTAAACCAAAATAAAAATTGAGGCTAGAAAATACAGGGTGTTACCCTATAAAAGTCTACCCTTGCCGCCATGCTGTATTCGCAAATTACTCAATGCAGGTGGCATATTGTGCGATCTTTATATAAAGCTCATAAGGACATTTAATCTTGGTAAATTTCGAAGTGATTGTGTGCCGCAGCACGAAGTTATAACTCAAAACGTGCAATTCCCATAGTCAAAACAAACAAGATGGCGGCGTTGAGAAGAGCACTTGACTTGCTGCTCCCCACACGACAACGCGTCGCATATCCTGCCAGCCGGATGGAACTGCAGTTTTCATTTCGCTTTCGTGTAACTGTCGTATTTCGCTCAGAAGTAAGCAACGTGAGGAACGAAAAATGCCGACGCATACTCAGCAGACGACACCCAAAAGGGATGTCGTCTGCTAACTGAGAGGCGCCATCTTGGCTGTTTTGACTACGGGAATCTCATGTTTCGCGCTATAACTTTGCGTTACGGTGCTCAATCACGTCGATATTTACCATGATGAAATGTCCTTATGAGCTTTATACGTAGGCAACACATTGTACCGCCTGCATTGAGTAATTGGCGAGCACGGCATGCCGGCGCGGGTAGACTTTTATAGGGTAACACCCTGTAGACAGTGACTGTTCATCTTCCGTTACCGTCGATGAAAGAGGTCGGTTGTAACGCTTTTATGTCTCCGTTTTTGGCCAATGCTCCCCAAATACGCGAGATGATTCAAAAGACGTAGCACGTGCTTTTCACCCGCGAGTGGCGCGGCAGTGTTCTAAAGCGAGCTGCTAAAGCACGCAGGCGTTAGGTGAAACCGACTTGCGGAATGGTGACGCGTAATGTTGCCACAAGTTGTCCTGATATGTTCCCTCCATGTGTTCTGCGGTTCTCGTCGCTGTTTTCCGCCAGAGCGATGTCACACAGCTTCGCGGTTTGTTGTTGCGAGGGGGGTAAAAAGGTCATAACAGAGATAAGGTGATAAGGTTCCGGGCCGTTCAATCCCTTTGATCTTATCTCCACCACCACCACTACCAAAAGAAAAGTCATTGCTTGCATTGCGCTACATGATGCAAGGGAGTTCGTGGTGAGGATCGCCCTCGCCCTTTTCGAAAGACGCAGCAGCATGACTCGCGCGCCACGGGGGAACGACCTCTGTCGCATCCTCGGCTCATTCGTATCATCCGTAAAGGCAAGATAACGCGTTCGTATCACCCGAACTCTAATACATGGGAAGAATAGGCATTCCAGCCGGGACCGGAGAAGAATTCGTATCATCCCGAAATTCGTATCATCCGTGATCGTATCATCGAGATTCTACTGTAGTACACATGGCATTAGTGTGGTAATGAAGTTGCAGTGCAGTTTTCTTCAGTAAGAAAGCCCATTTCGAGCATGTGCCGAAAGTTAATTTGACTAAACCGTATGCAGGGCAATCAACGTATAATCCGTTTGATTTGTGTTAATAAGGGACTATACTTATAGCAATAATCTTAATGCCAGGAAAGCCAGTGTACAGCTAGGTGATATGTGTTCCTGATGAATGAATTTGTTGCAGCACCGTCCCCACCACATGACGTGCAAGTCAAGCAGGTTCTGAATAAGAAAGTTGAAGTCACGTGGATGGCGCCAAAGTCACCAAATGGAGCAATAAGGTCTTATAGGGTAAGATCTTTTTCCACCATTAGAAGCGCAACACATCGCCCTACACAAACACATAGAAACATAGAATTGATAAAAAGTATTGTCTTTCTTCTCCTGCATTTTATTGGCCTCAAATGCTACTATGATAGAACAAAATAGTTGCCTTGCAGATATGGAGCATTGCAGCATAGACTTAAAGTCCAAAAATTACTGTCAGTAATCATTATTGTGTACACTTTCAGGTCTACTTCAGGCCACCTGAACCTGAGCCTTTTATGTGGAGCACAGATGGCAATTCAACCTCTGCTGTGATCGATTTTTCTTTTGAGCCTGGTGTCAACTATACCTTCTGGGTAGGTCATCTTGTCATTTTCTGCTTCACTATCTGTCTTCTGCATCAAAGCACCATGTGCGGAAAAGCTACTGGGATTGGATGGTGTATCTAACAACAAATGTAGTTTACTTGATAGCAAACTTTTGTTCACAATTTTACGATTTTGTCACTTGCAGTCTTCTTAGGGCTGGGTTGGTTATGCATAGGGCCTGACTTTTTAGGGTTAAACCCGTATCCTCCCGATATTTACCCCCCGAACGAAATCTGTAAAATTCGGGTTTAGCCCGAATCTACCCGAAAACATCCGGGTCGCGTGGCACACTCATAAGCGTGCATTAAAATAAAGTTTGATAACATTGCTAAACATTAGTTCCATGTCAAGACAAATTTTTATTAAACAAAAAAAATCACCCGAATACACCCGAATTCCTGACGACAGAATATGCCATAACGGGATTTAACCCGAATACACCCGAATTTTCAAATGAAAAATATCACCCGATATTTACCCCCCGAATTTGGCCAAAAATAAAACCCGAAAAAGTCAGGCCCTAGTTATGCATATGTCCGCTGGTCAGGAAATATGACATTTCATCCAAGGTGTGAAAGCTATGGTGTTACAACCTACACAAAATCATCTGCTATAGAAGTATCCTGACTGTATAGGTCTGAGGGACAGCTCGGCTATATGTGTACATTACATGAGATACTGGGGCACGTATTCAAAAGCACCACTTGCTTCTGTCATAACAAAAACAACAGGTTGTACCTACTTAAACAGTCTGTGCCGAAGCTGTTCTTATGCTTTCTTGTGATGCTTAGAGTCACCATGCAACACATTATAATTAAATTTGCAGACATTTATTTACAAAAGTACACAGTTTATGTCCAACCCTCTTGCTACTATGATGTCACTCTTATTACTTTCCTGTTCCTGCTCTCTCCCCCCCCCCCCCCCCCCTGATTCAAGGAAAAAACATGCTGATTATGCTTTGACATATCTCAAGACAGTTCTTAATCACTTTTATCCTAGTTGCACAACCTTGTGAAGTCTGCCAAAGTGTCATAGCTCACGGTTGCGTCTCTGGACGTGGATATTCTGTTCAATTTTTCTGTTTGCCTCGAGCACTCTGCTGGGTGAAATTTTGCGCTTGGCACCTAAACATAACTTATAGTTGAATACAACCCTAGTATGAAAATTGGTTGCCAGCTCCACAGCACCCTTTTAAGACGTCGTGGTTTAAGTAGGTGTGTTTATTTCTTACGGTTTTTGTCAGTATATTTTCTCCCTTTAGGTAACAGCTATAGCTCAGGACCAGCTGGAGAGCTTACGCTCTGAAACTACGTCACTAGTCTTTGCAAAGAATGATGTACTTCCCGTTGTTGACCACCTTCGTGTAACTGGTGTGGGTAACACTACTGCAAACGTCACGTGGGATAGAGTGACATCTCCAGTTGTGGATGGCTACAGGGTGATGTGGAGTACAAATGTTGGTGACCTACATCCACTGCCATGGGACAGCGTCAACACCAACATGAATTACATAAACCGTAAGTTCCATTTCACTTTCTGCTGCTGTTCTAATTATAAACTAGTGAAACTTCATGGTGTACTACTAAACTTACTATCGTACTTATTATTGAGCATTAGGTACGTGTGTTTGACTATCATGATTTTCTTGTTCCTTGTACTTTCCTCAGTGACGTCCCTGTCCCCCGGCACAAAATGCTCCGTTAAAGTGTTTGCTTTTAAGGACAATTTTCATGGTCCCGAAGAAAAGGTGGACTTTGTCACCAAAGGTATGTAGCCTTCACGTGCTTTTGCCGCACTCGAATGACGTGAATCGCCGAGACAATCTCGAACGATGTATTTTTCTTGGATCATTCCCTATTCTTATGTTCATAAGCATTTTGGATAGAAAATTTATAGCTACAGATATTCAGAGTTGATTTGAGAAAGAGGTCCACAGGTAGAGCCTTGAAGTCTCTGGAAAATATTTTTTCTAAATTCGGGAAGGGGGGGGGGGGGGTAATAATCGGATAAATAAACATGCGCTCTGAATTCATGCAAATTCGGGTTTAAAAAAAACTTCAGTATGCTAAATTCGGGGAGAAATCTGGCTCAGTTACTCAAACTAACTGTACTGGTTTGGTACAAATGGTGACTTAACTGCATTTGCTGTCAAACAAGTTAGTGTGCATTCCTACAGACGTCTCAGTGAGGGCAATTTGCCGGGTGAAAATCGGGTTTCACCCTAAAGAGGCAACCTTAAATTCAGGCAAATTAACTTCAGGCTCTAACTATAGGCTAATCATCACTCCAGGTCAACCACTTCCTGCACCAGAAGGCGTGATATTTTCTGTGAATGGCTCGCGTGTATCACTGCACTGGAGGCCCGTATCTACGCACCAAAGTGGCACTGCTTGGGTATATGGAGTCTATAAAGTTGACTCCCATTCACCTCCAGGTTGGTGCCTCCATTCCTACCTGCAAGTGACTGAGTGATGAGTTGACTGTCTGGCACATGCTCTCTATCTTGTTGATGCCTTTGCAGTATCTGTGGGAAACACAACGGCATCAGTGTACACTGTGGAGAACGGCTTGGAAGCGTGCGAAGTATACGTATTCCAAGTTCGTGTTGTGGCACCCTTGGGAGTTGGTCCTGCTTCCGTCCCTCAGTCGGTGATGACGGAGTACAGTGCGCAGGCACCACCGAGAGATGTCCAAGTAAAAACGGCGCGGTATCGTGACGACGGACATGTCATCGTCACTTGGAAGGCGTCCTGCTTTGTCATTGACCGTGCTGTGGGATACATGGTAAGAGAAGCGCTGTGTAGATTTGGACCCTTTTTGTATGTTCTTTTTCGGAGATCAAGGGCAAAAATTGAGCTATATTTTAGGAAAACAACGATAAAACCTGAGACAAGGAACAGAAAATAACAACACGAGGCGTTCTCAAGCTGTGTTGTTATTTTCTGTTCCTTATCTCAGGTTTTATCGTCGTTTTACAACGCACCAGCTCGCCCTTGCACCATTGATATTTTAGAACCCGTAAAATAGGATGAAATTGAGAGATATCAAGTGGAAAAACATATTCCCGGGTGGATAACATTAAAAAAGCATTTGTCGTATTTCATGCGAGCACGCAATGCTGAGTGACTGTGCTGAATGAGCGGAAGTTTGTTCTTGGGCTTTATCCTATGTGACAGTGATGCACACTGGACGGTGAAAACTGGTTTTACCCGGTTTTACCGTAGAATATAAGGCTGTGCTTGTTTTAATAATCGATGCACCGTAATAACTATTGGATCCCCAGGGAAGCGTTCTAATGTTCCTAGCAAGAACTTAACCTCCACTACCTCAGGGCAGTGATGTAGCCAGAAAAATATTCTGGGAGGGGTTCTACGAGCTCTTTACGTGGAGAGTACTTTGCCCTTGTTCTCCCTCTCCCAAAAGCGCTACAGTAGAATCTCGATGATACGATCACGGATGATACGAATTCTTTTCCGATACCGGCCGGAATGCCTATTCTTCCCATCTATTAGAGTTCGGATGATACGAACGCGTTATCTTGCCTTTACGGATGATACGAATGAGCCGAGGATACGACAGAGGTCGTTCCCCCGTGACGCGAGAGCGCGCGAGTCATGCTGCTGCGTCTTTCGAAAAGGGAGGGCCATCCTCACCACGAACTCCCTTACATCATGTAGCGCAATGCAAGCAATGACTTTCCTTTTGGTGGTGGTGGTGGAGATAAGATCAAAGGGATTGAACGGCCCGGAACCTTATCACCTTATCTCTGTTTTGACCCTTTTACCCCCCTCAAAGCAATAAACCGCGAAGCTGTGTGATATCGCTCTGGCAGAAAACAGCGACCAGAACCCCAGAACACGTGGAGGGAACATATCAGAACAACTTGTGGCAACGTTAGCGTCACCATTCCGCAAGTCGGCTTCACCTAACGCCTGCTTGCTTTAGGAGAAGCTCGCTTTAGACCACTGCCGCGCGACCCGCGGGTGAAAAGCACGTGCTACGTCTTTTGAATCATCTCGCGTATTTGGGCAGCATTGGCCAAAAACGGAGACACAAAAGCTTTACAACCGACCTCTTTCATTGACAGTAACGAAAAATGAACAGTCAATGTCTATTTTTTTAGCCTCAATTTTTATTTTGGTTTAATTCGTTTGATACGAATTTCGGATGATATGAATTTTTTCCGCGACTCCGTGAGATTCGTATCATCCAGATTCTACTGTACAAAAGGTATGATTTCATAGGGGTTCAAACCTCCAATACTAAACCCTTTGGCTATGCCGCTGCCTCAGAGACACTGAGGCAAAAGTTCATCATCCTTAATTATGCTGTAGGAGTGTGCCCTGGAGCACTGCACGGGGCCGGGCTTACCTGAAAGCCCGAGCCCAGGCTGGGCCAGGTTCTGCATTTTTTATGCGGGCCTGGGCCGGGCTCAGGTTTCAACCACTGGGCCCAGGCCGGGTACGGGTTTGACAACGCCGGCCATGGTCCGGTGTGTATACGAACATATTTCGCGAGACTGGACAGCCGAATTTTCGTGTCACTTTATTCTTCATGGGGTGTGGGTTCTCATGGTACCCTCATCTGACAACTGTCACTTTTTTATATGTGATCCTGCTTATTTCGAGTAATGGGTCTAGAGTTCACACGTGCACTCACACACATTTGAGGACAATTGGTGTGGCTCTGTGAGTCCGGAACGAGGGTCAGCTACGTTAGCCGTTCTGACATATTTCGTTCGCGTGGGAGTTCGAGTAAGGGGAACCAACACCGGTGCATGTGCAATAGAGTGGAGATGAGTCTGTCTTGAACTGCAAGCTACATGCATATCGCCCATGCGCCGCTGCGCGCTGCCTTCCCAAGAAGGCAAGCACCAAGCACAGAGAGGCTTGCCGGCAGAGAAACACAGCTGATCCGTTCGAGTGTACCTCCTCACTCTCCACCAGTTAGCTGTGTGCTTTTCCATGCTGTGCTGTGCTCTTTAGTAAATATAAATATGCCTCTTGGCCTCAACAACATATATACTAGAGTAGGGGCGGGCTGGGACCGGGTCGGCGGAGTCGAGCTCGGGCCGGGACCGGGCTGTAAATCTATAGAAGAGGCTGGGCACGGGCCGCAGCAGCCGGGCCTGGTCCGGGCACGGGCCTGAAAATTAGGCCCGTGCAGTGCTCTAGTGTGCCCTGTGGTTCCCAAATTTTCTAATAATGAAGTTCACTTATAGGTGTATATCCGTGACAACAGGACAGGTGTAGAGGATCTTCACTCATTGCCGACGACTAACAACACCCTTCTCTCAATGTCTCTGGCGGAACTTCACCCGGGAGCGACGTACGTGCTCCAGATTTGTACGAGTGTCCCCAATGCTCGTCTGAGCGCACCAACATTGTTTGTGGTGCCTGCCTTGGCAGCTCCCAGGCAGCTAGCTGTGGTGCCAGAACGCAATGGCAGCCTCTACATCCACTGGAAGGCACCGCAGCTGCCCCCTAGCATGAAGGATGATAAGTAAGTAATAAGCGGTAACTGTCCGTGGATTGAGACCTGTATCGCCGCATTTGTCATCCAATGGCGATTCCTCGCTTGAATAATAAGGTGTATACTTCACCTACCGGATTACTTCGTACTCGATTGCTCAGAAGAAAGCCCTTAGGGCGGAAGAAGTGCAAGGGCGCAGGCGAGCTGGTACATGATAATACTAAGGGAACCCAGAGACAGGGGAAAGAAAAAACACGAAACACACACGACCCTTAGGGCCCTTAGGGCATTTGGAGCTGAGTCTGAATTCACGTCTCACGCATCCTTTCCCAAAACACCAGGGAATATGTAGGAGTCAAAGCAGACAACTATGCAGGATGATGTTATGGCAACCTCCTCCGTATGAATCGTGGAAGAAGGAAGTTTTCCCTCTCCACATTTCACTTTCTGCGTGCTATTGTCATCACTGGTGCCAAATCATCTCAAAGGCTGTATTAGATATCGAGGGGATTGTTGGTGTTGTGTACGACATTCACGGTTTTCTTTTTTTTGCCAGATTGTTGAGAAGTATCCGTCGAAGCAAAAAGGGACACCAGCTTAGGGAATAATTTTATGATTCTCGATATAAAATAGGGACAATGTGTATCATGAGGTAGCTGTTAGTGCTCTCGTGCTCACAGATGAGAGTTGTGCCAGCTGATAGAAAATAAATAGACCTGCCTTATCGGAGGGTTTTGTGGAAATATGTGTGCGACGAAAATGTTACCTGCTTTCAACTACATGCCGTATGTACAAGCCATATCTCTGCTACACGGACCTCTCTTCTTTCTTTTGTTGCAGGATTGTACATGTAGTATACATATCAAACTATAAAGACTTGAAGGACGCCAAGCAATACAACGTGTCACAACCGCCGCTTATAATTTCGAGCCTTCCAAGCGGGAAGGTGTACCACATTGCTGTCAGTATGATTGATGAGCACGGCTTCGAAAGCTTACGGTCAGACACAGTAGAGGTCGGCATCTTAGCAGGTAAGGATCTTGTTAGACATTCAGGTTGCTACAAGGAAGAAGGTGTCATGGTACCGACTGTATTTACCCTAATGCAATGTGATTGTGCCGAATTCCAAGATTCTACGGAGCAAACAAGTACGGTAGACTCGCATTAGTCCAAACACCGTTATTTCGTAATTTCAGAACTCCCACATATTTCGAATTTTTGTTTGGCCTGCTATATTTTCAATAGTAATGATAACCTTGTTAATTCAAATGCCACCTTCTCCTAATTCGTTCCCTCAAAGTGTTTGTGCATGGAACAACCCATGTTTTCGACTGGTTATACCAGAGAAAAGGACGGTGAACTGGTTCTCTACGGTCGCACATAGAGTCACAAAAACATACGGTTGCAGAGCGCCAGAGTTGGAGAAACTGTTGAAATATCGTGACGTCCAATTCCTCGATTATCGCCGTCATCACACGTGAACATGATTCTGTTATACAGTCAACCTGCGTTTATCTGGACTTCATTTATCCAGGTCCTGCGCTATATGGACAAAAAAGCATGGGTATGGATTTCTCCCCACGTATTTCGCCCTCGTTTATGCGGACTTCAGCTTCCGGACTCTGACGAGAATTCCATGGAACAGAAGTGACTAATACCCAACAATTGGCTTCAGTTATCCGGTCATTGTCCAGGAATGACACTTGGCCCACACCTGGTCAAGTGAGGTCAAGAACCCTGGTCGTGACTTTTGCTGACACAAAGACAGCGTTGCTAGGAAAAATTTTCTCCCTTTCCGACTTTGCACGTTACACTAAAGTAATCCACTGAGCAGTCTGGTCATTTCAGACTGAGAAGGTCCGCAACGAGGACCCCTGCGCTGCAATCATAGATAACGACATCGTCAGTGTGTCGTCGCTTCCGATAGTGTTCTAGAAGACTCTGATGATGAAAGCCTGGATGGGGCACCAGCTGTGACGGTAGAAAATGCGCAGGTGGCACTGAGATCGGCGCTGTTATTTTTCGAGCAACGGAACAATATTTCGCAAGTCAATGCCATACGCAAAGGTTTGGAAGAACTGGATGCGTGTATTAGAATGAAACAGATGACAGTGGATGGTTTTCTGTGTAATGATCAATAAAGATGTCCTTTTAGGGTTACTCGGAATTTTCGTGTTTTACTTATCCGGTTCCCCCGCTATCCGGACATTTTCACAGGAAACGAGGCCGTCCGGATAAACGTGGGTCGACTGTATATCCCTGACCACCACAAATTGATACCGAAAAAACGCGTTCGAGACGCGATGTTTGGGCTGCACATGCAGTGGTACGGTGAACAGCGGTGTTCAGCTCAACGCCAACAAAATTTCGATATTTAACCGGAATTTCACCGAACTGTAGGCCTCACACGAATGTTCAGAATTCTTTGGCAATCCACGACTGCCCTGACGATGCATGAAGCGTACCGTGGTTTTCCATCTGACTGGGGCGGACTTTGAAGTGACAGCTGCACACAACTCTGTACTAGCTTCGGCTTCGTTTACTGAACGTGTAGCAATGCATTCGCAGACGAGTGTACCTCGGAATTTTAGCGCGTCGTTTTGCAGCAGTTCTACTATACATGTTCGTCACTGTTACTGCTACGTACAACTTCCAGCGCACATCCCGCAACAGCTTTGTAATAAGCTGCTATCATATTCGAGAAAAATCAAACATTCAAACTTTTATGAATATTCGAGAACTTTGAATATCAAATTTTCAAATAATGAATTGAATATTGCAAATACAGTTGCCGTCCGATTTTTCGGACTCGGCGGGAATCGCGCAAAAGTCCGAATAATCGAGCTGTCCGAAAAAATGAATTTCGCTTAAATAAACCTTACTAAGCCCTAGTAGGCTGGAAAAATTTGTCGATGCTTTCCTAACGCGCTTCCAGTTCTGCCTGATAACATCAGATTCTATTTCCCGAAGCGACATTTCGTCAATGTACACTGTCAGAGGCACCGCCGTCATCAGGTTCGCAAGTCGGCTTCACCTAGCGCATGCGTGCTTAAGGTGAAGCTCGCTTTACAGCGCTGTGCGCGACTCGCGGGCGGACAGCACGTGCTGGGCCGTTGGCCAAAAACGAAGACGCAAAAGCGCTAAGACAGACCTCTTCTACTCAGAGGATTGGAAAATGAACAATCATCACTGCCTATTTTTTTGCCTCAATATTTTAGTTGGTTGATTTCTTTTGATACGAATTTCAGATGATACCAATATTTTCCGTCACCCCAAGAGAGAAATTCGCGGTTTGGGCAAACAGAGTCCGAAATATCGAGCGACGGAGCTGCACGGCGTCTGAAATCTTGGACGTTCTTATACATCAACTCTCTGGGACCCGCGGCCGTTCCGCGAACGTTCCGCGAACGAGTCAGAATAATCGAGCACGTCCGAAAAATCGGGGTACGAAAAATCGGTCGGCGACTGTATTCGATTCGTATTCAAAATTTTTAATATTCACACACCTCTACTTTGAACATACAACATGGACCTACTGCTTGCCTCTGGACATACCTCTCTAGGCTAGTTCCATCTCAAATCGAACAAGCTGGTACAGCTGATGTCTCGATTGAATGGGAAAAAAATATATGTTGCAACCATTAGCGAGTTAGGAGAAATAAACGCTTTCGGAATTCTCCGCGCTGCGCGGTTCAAAAAAAAGGGAGAGGAGAAAAAACTGCCTCTCAGAAGACAATGTCGTTGCGCGCATACGTGGAAAGAAACTAAATTTGGACACATCAATTCGAGAACGAAAGGGAACAATGTTCAAGTGGTGTGCATTACGTAGACAAGAAGGGCGGTAAAATTTAACATACATGTCCCATGGAATATTAATTTTGCAATTAACAATCAAATGCAGTGAATATGGTACTTTTTGGTGCTTTGAGTCAACCTTGATAAGTTTTTCCAGATAAACAAAGATGGAAGAGCACTGCAAAAGCAGGAGCCTCTTGTGCCCTAGGTGGTCTAAAGCCAGAGCAAGAAATCACTATAATGCGACAAGAAATAGCCTTGCAAGGGACACTCAAACACACACGCGCGACAGACGACGCAGAGAATTCCGAAAGCGTTTATTTCTCCTAACTCACCAATGCCTTCAACATGTTTTTTTTTTCCCCGTTCATTCGAGACATCAAATGTACCGACTTGTTCCATTTGAAATGGAACAAGTGAACTCAGAGTTTTCTTTTCTAGATAGTAAAGAAAACTCGGAGAAGCAGCTATATTTTCTGACTGATATTGAAAATTTTGTCTGAAAACTCCGTAACAAACACTCAATAAGCAGACAACCATTGTAAAATTTCAAACACCTAAACTGTTGAAGACTGTTGATGGAATAAACTAGGTAATTAGCATTGTACCACTGTTTGGGATGTGGAAGATACCTAGAATTAGGTTTGTGCAGAGGCCATGGCAAAGTGCAGCCCACTAACGCTCTGCCCCCAAAGCTCTTCTGGCCGTTTTAGACACCGTAATACATCGGTCCTCACCGTGAGGCGACTCATTATTTCATTTCCCACATCACCACCAGCAATGGGGTAAAGTGTCGCCCCTGGTGATGGAACTCCTCACTCATCATCGTCATCAAATAAAGTTGCTTTTGTTGTTAGAAAAAGTGCTTTATATGTCCAGATACATACGAAAGTATCCAAAACTTTGTCAAGCAGGCAAAGCCTTGTTCATTCAAACTTTGGATAAGTCATACAGTAAAAAATCTGTGGTCCCTCGGGGTTTGAACTCGCGAGAGTCTACTCTAAATGTATGCAACGTGGCATATTCTCGTTGCTTTCCATTTTCTTCTTATTGCCTTTTTTTTGTTCAGTCCTTTGCCCCCTCTTCTCTTCCTTTAGAATTCCAAGAACTGTGTGAACTTGTGCTCTGTACTTCTATCTTCTTGTGCATCCATTAGAGCCTGAAGTTTTTGGGAAATATTTTTTTCGAAATTCGGGGGGTAAAAATCGGGTAAAAAAACGTGTGCACTAAATTCATGCGAATTCGGGTGGAAAAACTTCCAGTATGCTAAATTCGGGGAGAAATCGGGCTCAGCTACTCAAACTAACTGTAGTGGTTTGGTACAAATGGTGATGTAACTGCATTTGCTGCCAAACAATTAAGTTAGTGCCTTCCTACAGATGTCCAAGTGAGGGCAGTTTGCCAGGTAAAAATAGGGTTTCACCCTAAAGAGGCAACCTTCAATTCGGGGTGCAAATTCGGGGAAGAATCGGGTAAAACCCTAAAACTTCAGGCTCTATGCGTCGTATGCAAGTGGCCTGTAACATGGAAACATTGTGCTACATTCCTCCGTGATGTTCAGTAACTTCTGCTGCTCCATCAGCTTGAACCAACACACATAACCCATTTACACATGTGCCTACTTTCTAATTTGCATGTTCATACAGTTTAATTTGCACCATAAATCATGTAACTCTCAGTAATCCCCTCTTTCTTCCCAGAGCGTCTGTCTGTCAGTACAGGCAGTATGGCAGGCGTTGTGGCAGGTGCCGTGTTCATCATCATTACCCTGGCAGCTGTTGTAGCATTCTTGGTGGTGAGACACCGTCGTCTGCAACGGAGTTTTGTGTCTTTTGCGAACACTCACTACGACACTCGCTCCGGAGCCACAACGTTCACCACCGCCTCTGAGGTGCACGAAATGGACGAAGAGGAGGAAGATGAACCAGTCATCCGCGGGTTCTCAGACGACGAACCTCTGGTCATTGCGTGATCCTAGACGTAGGTCTGAGTGAATCTCCGGTCTGCTATAGTAGAACCTGCACTTGTAGTCTGCTCAGTGTGATCAGTGTGGAAGTCCTTGGAAGCCAGAAACTATAGCTCCTCTGTGCACAGTCACGGTGTCTGCTTAGTGCCTTGTCGTACCATGTGTGGGAAAAGTGCTCTGTCTTCTAGGTGTTCAAAGGGGGGGGGCATGTCTAGAATTTCTCGCACTGCAGGTATGCACAATGTTTGCTACTTAAGTTTTTCAAATATTCTCAAAGTGGTGGTAGAAAGTGATGCAACACCCATTTTAAAGCTTGTGGCTTAAACACTGGTTGGGCAGTCTTAGAAATACATTTCCATCTTAAGCCGGAACAGTAGGGGTTGATAACAGTAGATAAACGGGAAGGGGTGGAACAGGTAGTGGTATCCATCTCTTCTTGTTCATTCATCCGGTCATTCGGTCTTCTCTGACATGGTGGGCAATGTGTGTCGCTGACTAGCCTATGTATTGCTCTTCACGAAAGGCTCGTTTACTTTTGGTTTGTGCTGCACGGTGGTATTACTTTTGCATTGTCTTATTACCAGTGTCACATGATCAGTGTAATGTGAGCAACCAGTGTTAAGCTTTCATTGAGCCGCTTGGAATATAATCCCATCTTGCACTGCTTGAGGAGCTTTGAAGAGGAGCAAAGTATTTTTACTTGACAATCGATTTTGTAAGGACAGGTAAAAGGGAGAACAGACAGCTGTAGGCTTCCAGGAGCCTCTGTACTGATTACACAGAACTCCCGAGTGAGCCCCCGCTTATGCAGATGAGCATATACACACATTTATGCCTCGTAGGCACAGCCACTCGTACACAGACTTCATTTAGCTCAGTCGTGCACAGAAGGAAGTATTCCTATTACCTGCAACCATTAAATGGTGCACTGTTAAAATGCATGCACTTACATATTGCTCATGTACGTTGGATGTTATCACAACGCTCCTACGTTAGTATCCTAGGGATAAGGACCCTAATAGCTGTAGGTAATTTGAGGTTTGCATTTGTGCTCGTATCTGTTTTACTGTTGAATATGATGTTCGACACCAAAGAGTAAGCACTGCTGTTGTGGGGCACTGATGATTTATATTTCGAACTGAAGATCTTGTTATTGCTTTTATATTTTATGTCATTGTAGTATTCTAGATACCCTCTACATTGTGTCTTTCTATTGCCAATTCTTTATGCAACCCTGCAAGCATCACAGAAAGGCTGAGTTTTGCATCTCATCTGTTGGTGGTGATGCAATTTGTTAGCATGAGAGACAAGGACTAAATGCATTTTTGGTAAAATCCCTCGCGCATGGTAGGACAACTTCCTTGGAATAATACAGTGCCTACTAGACATCTCTCTTCAACACTGTTTAATGAAATACGAGGATACTAGTTAGCAAATTATCTGTGTAGTGAAAAATAATTGCTGCGCGACTGCTCATCAACACCTTGTAGTGTATTGCATTTGTGTCGCGCTGTGACAGCTGAAGTTCCATTTTAGTTCTCACACGTCTTGAGGGTTAGTGATCCATTTTCTCCCTTCCATTCATTTTTAAAGAATGGTCCTTGTGGACTTGATCTGCTTATCATTATGTGTTCCATTATCTGTAAAACGTCACTGTAAGATGCTACTGGTAAGATGTGCAGCATAATCATGTAAGGATCTGATCTTGAGATCTGGAAACCTGTTGCTTTATAAACTTTCTCTCCTTTGTTATGCCGAGATAACCTTAAATTGAGGATGCTGTTGCAACCGTTTGTTTTTTTGGAAAATCGGTATGTTTCTTTTAGATCGAATATATTGGTCAATACATCGTAAGATGGGCTGTCTGCATGTCCTAGTTACAGCTCCTGTACTTTTTGTGTTACTTTTTAATGTTTGTTATGTTACTTTTGTGCAATAGCCAAAAATTTTCTTTCTTTAAACAGGGAAAATATACAGTTTTAGCCTTCTGAGTGAACAAAATTTGTTTCTCAGCAAAGCTATATAAAAGAATCCAGAAGGGTATTGCCTCAGCACTTGATGTCCGTTAGGGCTATTTGTGTGTGCAGATGTGCAAGTTTAAGTGTCTAGTGGAGAGTACAAAGTACAGTATAGCTTTATTCATATACCCTTTATTTGCATTGCAATGTGTCAGTCTGTTGCTCATGATGTTCTGTGAAAGTTGTTTCGTGGTAGTATCCATCCTGCGAGTCAACATATTAAATGGCTATATTACTATTTTTATAATTTCTTTTGTATGTTGTGACCATGTATAGCTAATGAAAGTCTGATCCTAAAGTGTTCCCCCGCTCCTGAGTCACTTTTGCGTTTAACATAGGATGTGCTGTGAATCCTAGGTGTGACTGGATCTACAAGCAAGCATTCCTGTCAGATGGTCGCAGTGTTCTCATGATATGTGTTCAGTGAAAACTGTTATAATTTTCTTTGAAGTGGTAAATAGCATATGAATGACACAGCCACCCCACTATTGGAAAGGAAAAATCGGCGTTTTGTACTAGATTACGATACTGTGAAAAGTCATCAGGCGACCTCTCTATTACTAAATGCATTTCATGCATGGTTCTTTTCTGATAATCTTGTCCATATTTGGCCATATTTCCTCTCGGTTGTAGTGCTTTTTCGCATTTTTTTGTTAATGATGCTTTTTACCACTTTGCTGGGTTAGTGCAGTGTTAGGTAGGTCAGGTCTTGCTTGGCTTGCTTATTTTCAAGATCATTCATTTTAGTCTTGAGTGGTTTTCTTTGAGGAAAAGAATCTGTGATACCTATTGTGTCTGCAAATTCTAACAGAGGAAAACATTGCATTTTAATGAATGCATGCCATGTATGTACAACATTTGTGGAGTACAGTGGGTTTTAATAAAAGATATCCACATAAAGTGAGGATTTCTCTTTGTATTTCAACGAAGCACCATGTCCTTCACATGCTGCTAGTTTCACTGTGCACCGATGATGATGCACCTGACCAGTGACCCTTACATGTTTCTATTTTATATGACTGCCCTTGCATGAGGATTGGCAGTGCACGGTGCTGGTGTCAACAGGGGTGGGGGGCAATTAAGTACCCCTCCTGAGCCCACCTGAAAGGGAGCCAGAAAGACACCTTTCGGGCAGAAACCCTAGTAGCACATATTGTGGCCTCGATGTTGCAGCAATGTTGCGAATGTTGTCCAGTGTGGGGCCACATTTATCAACACCTCATTCACCTTCATCAACAGTTCCTGCAACATTGTCAAAAGTGGACCAACATTATACTTGCCATTCAGCAATGTTCATGCAACATGGCAGAGCAACGTTTGAGAAACGTTGCGGCCGAACGTTCCGGCAGCATTGTCAGTGGACCAACGTTACTGCAACGTTCATGCAGCATGGCAGAGCAACGTTGGAGGAACATTGCAACCCTACGTTTCCTAAACTTTGTTTAATGACTTTCCAGAAACATAACACTGCTAGCACTCTCACCACCACTGTAACGCTCTTACCAACAGAGGAAACCTAAGAAGCCGCTTTAGGACCTTAAGGGAAAAATCTGAGCTGGTATCCCAAGTGGATCCACTTGAAAAACAAGTGGAACAAGGTGCCGCGAAACACCCTCCTTCGCCTTCACGATAGGCACGTGATGAGCGCCACCACGCGCGTCACTATGTGACGCAAGTGGTAAGGACGCTCCTCATTGGACCTCGGATCACATGATCGAGGTGAGAACATCGCGCAGGCCGGAGCGTCTGCTACCGCTTAGGAGACGCCATGCGTTCTCCGGCTACGTGATGTCCGAAACGGAGGGTTTTGAAGGCTGTCCATGACACAACCACGATTTTTTGGGACCGCAGACACCACGGGAAGAACGTGTGGTGCAGCCCGAAATTAACTGCGCTTTTACAGCGAAAACCCCGTGCTTCCCGACAGTGTGCAGCCTGTCAGACCGTTTTCACCGCGCAGTTCATTCAGTGGCGAACAGGTGGCGCCACAATGCCGCCGCCATCGCATGCTTTCTGCTACTGTGAATTCTGAGATTGCACAGAAGCCACGGATATATTACTCTTGCGATCGTAATCTTATTTTCTCAGGCTGCATATATGCGTTGTTTTTTTCTTTAGAAAACGTGATATAAATCATATAAAATCGAATAGAAGTCTACAAGAAACAGCTCGCAATGTTCGTAGCACACGGTTTTTCCTACGAACGAATGAGGGGCGCTCTACCACCAACGTGACAGTAGAGTGGGTGTGGTCTGCAGTTGGAGCGCTCCGGCCTGTCACCGCGGGAGCGATTTTCCAAATCAATTGCGCCGTGGTGAAACAACTTTGGACAGAAATATTTTGTGGGAATGCTTTTCACATACTGCTTTACAAGATGACAGCAGTTTTTGGCCATGTTAGATACCACTTTAATGCTCCTTTAAAGTAGCACAGAAGTCATTTTTAACTACTTGTTTTCTTCCTATAAAACTGTTAAGCAGGCCAGTAAGATGCACCATGCGAAGTAATTCGCACCACAGGGTCCTAATTATCGCAGCAATAGACCTCTCCCTGTTTGTAAACAAATGACGTCATAGTGTTCGATAGCGCCACCGGTTTGGTAGAGTTGAACTATGCTCGAAGTTATGGGGCCAATAAGGTCGCGCCCGAAAGCCACGGTCTTGAGGGGATTACGATGGTCCCTGAAAGGGAAGCGACCTTCGGTCCGACTTTTCTTTCAATAGGAGGCAGCGAACAAGTGCTCATTCGTGGAAACCAGCTCTCCCCTTCCGATCTGTTTCGGTTTCGGTGTGTCTACCAGCGTCATGATGACGTTTCTCGGGTAGAGGTTTATTGAATTTAAAATACGCCGCAAAAACGACCGTGCGCAACGGCGGTGGAGAGCAGTATCAGCCTGTGATCTGCCTGGGACCTCGCGCTGACGCTACAAGGATCACGCTCGCTGATTGGTCCAGAGAAATGTCTGCTACTCCGCTGTCGTCTGCTGAGCCGGCGAACCAGAACGAGTACTATTGCATGGACCCATATTATGAACATCGCAGAGTATTAGTTCTTGGACTGTAAAGTAGGTGACAAAAATAGCACGATTGCTGTAACGACTGTAAAGTACAGGATGTGTGCAGAAAAACGTGACCCGTATTTTTACATGTAACTCGTTGTCTACTTAGCCGAGGAACTTCCGGTGGCGCACGATGGCGTATTTATGCGTGCGAAAGCTATAAAAAATCCTGGAAGCCATACTCAGTGTAAAAAAATAAACAGAGCGCGAAAACATGCGCTTCCATGTATTAGAATAGGGCGGTCATGACAGTGCATGGTAGTGCATTTCGGTCTCAGGAGAGTTATGTGCAGGCACCGCTAGGGGTACTGCCGATGAGCATCCATGTGGGACATCGTTTCGATGTATGCACCGATAGCTCCCCTAGCGGTACTTGAACACAACTCTCCTACGTCCACCATGTTGCCCTTTCACATACACCCTGTTGTCCACCATGTTGCCCTATTTTGATGCACGGAAGCCGACGTTTTCGTTGTTCCCTTTATTTTTTAAGCTGAGTATGGCTTCCACAATTTTTCTGCAGATTTCGCACGCATAAATGCGCCATCGTGCGCTACCGGAAGTTCGTTAGTTAGGTAGGCAACAAGCTAATGCGAGTCACGTTTTTCTGCACACACCCTGTATGCGTGTGGGACAGGAATCAAATGACCCAATGTGCTACAGCTGCCTGTACTGTTAGCAAAGGACATCGAGCACGAGTGGCGCGATGAAGTTGAGGAATGCAGAAGGGAACGTACATACTGGTTCATAGCCATACATCAATCTTACATAGTTATATATAGCGCTGGCCAACCTCCATCCGTGGTCCACGGCCGTTTTTGTGTGAGGAAGAAGAAGCGGAAGAAGATGGTGCAGAGCAAGAGGAATCTGCGTATTTCCTCAGCCGAGCATTTTTACCTTACGTGTAAATCTACTCCCAATTTGATTTTTTTTTCTGCCGAGCGTTCGTTGCTGAAGAAACACTTGCACGTACTGAGGGATGTCTACTTTTATGAAGAACCTTGGCCTTTAAGAACGATATTACAAAATGTTTAGGAGCTGTCTCTGTCAAATCTGAGACCCTGACGGGATGCAGGTCATCTTCAAAGGAAACGCCGTGCTGCTGAGAGAGCTGGCGCTGTTCTTGTCAGGCGCGATATCATTACACTATGGGCCTGTTGCCCTGGGTCAGGTGGCGCGAGTGAGCAGCAAGATCAGCGCCCCAAATCATGCAACACTCCCCAGTTTAGCAGACGACGCGGCACTTTCAAGTACACGGTTTCGAGTTGTTCGCGCCTTTCAAGAAGCACCACTTTTTCTGTTGATTTCCTGCAGGTTTTGTAGCTTCCTTGGCACCATACCGTTTGACACACCATGCAAAACCCGCTGATGGAACTCCTTACTGTTGTGACCCGCGGCCGTTTGGGCCCGAAATGGCGCTGTGCAAACTTCACTGCAACAGCCCTATAGCCTCGTTTACATGAACCCGAGAGGAGCAGGTCGAGTTGACTAGCTGGCTGAGTCGAACCCGGCCCAACGCTGTTTACATGTACTCGCTCCAACCAGAGGCGATTGCAACGGCCTTCCCCCTGCTTTCGGGTTGATTTCACTCGACGCGACGTTGGGTCACCACGACCCGACAGCGTTTGCGTAAGCGAGGCGAACTCGACAAGCCAACTCGACCTGCTCCAACTGAGTTAATGTAAACGCGGCTAATGTGTTGTAGAAATGGGTGCAAACCCACACATCATACCATACGTTCCCCGCAACTGGGTGCAGTAAAGTCGCATCGGTCACAGACCAACTAGGCCAGGGGACTCAAGCTCAAATCGAGTCGTGGACCGCATTCACCTTGAACGATATCATGGAGGAACGGACAGAAAAGAAATGACCGTAATTATCGCAAAATTCTCCAGCATAAAAAGTATACTCAAAAACATGAGCCGTGCAGTTATTGGGCACTCGGTGTATATACAAGTAAGCACTGAAAAACTTCACTTGACACGATCGACAACAGAAAAAATAAGCTGCCTTTCCAAATCGGGCACTGAAAATTTTTGAAAGGCGTTTCAAGCTCTTCGTACATAGTTCTTCGCGAATGATTATCCCAACGTTCAGGAGCATTGAAATAGACCTCTCCCTGTTTGTAAGCAAATGACGTCATAGTGTTCGACAGCGCCACCAATTTGGTAGACTTGAACTACGCTCGGAGCTAGGGGGCGAACAAGGTCGTGCCCGAAAGCCACGGTCTTGAGGGGACTACGATGGTCCCTGAAAGGGACGCGACCTACTACTACGACTACTTTTCTCTCAATAGGAGGCAGCGAACAGGTGCCCATTCGTGGAACCCAGCCCTTCCTTTCCGATTTGTTTCGGTTTCAGTCTGTCTACCAACGTCATGATGACGTTTCTCGGGTAGAAGTCTATTGAATATTTACACACGGTATTGTAGCCTTTGCTTGCCTTCTCAACGTGAAAAAGAAAAAGGAAAGAGGAGGAGAAGGAGAAAAATAAAAGAAAACAGCAACAATAAAAAAATTTATTACAATGATCATTGTACATAACTGTTCCATCTCTATTATTCTTTTTTCTCTGCGCCTCTCTGTTCCGTACAGTTTCTCGCGCATGATATCCGGAGAGGATGCTGCTATACTGCAGGCCCATAAACTTATCGTAGTCATTTTCTTCTTCACTTCACTATTACCTATTAATTATCATATTACGTAGTGTAGCTTACCAAATGCACGTGCAGGCCAGGTCCTTGTGACCATTAGTTGTTGAGGTTCATGAGCCACAAGAACTGCTCAAATGTTTATCTGCTTCCTAACATGAACAGGAGCAGCACTACGGCGAGCAAGGGGCAAAACAATGCCTGAAAACCCGGTTTCATTCCTAATTCTTCATTATTTTTGAGGGAGGACAGCTTTATTCCGTGTAGTGGACAAGAGCCCTCAGGCCACAGAATAGCTGACTGCGGGCCACATGCGGCCGTCGCGTGTAAAGACCCCTGATTACCCTGATTTAGGCATTGCTTCATCTTCATCCAGAAATACATAAATGTACTCGAAAGCGTGTAGCACTTGTTTAGCGTTGTTTAGCGTTTTCTCCAGCTCTATACTCAAGAACAACTTTATCTTGACGATGGTTTGGGCTGTCTAATCGCCACAGGCGATACCATAACCTGTTCCAGTCTCTATGCTACACTATACTCTTTCCCATAGCGATCTTCATACCATGGATCCGTGCAAATGGGTATTGCGTTACTGGAAATCTACAGTTCTGGAGTTCCCAACATTTTCCACGCATAACTATATTACTGAATACAACAAGTCCCGCACGATGCATCCAATGCCCACTACAATCGTAGTTCTAAAGGGGAATGTCACCTTGGTAGAAATACTTTCAGCCGCTGGATCACGTCACGGGAATGTTACCTTTCCAGGAAGGCAGACGTGCTGTGTCATTCGAAGATAGCGATAACACACGGCGAGCGCATTTCAAAATGGGCCCGCCCAAAAAGCTCATTTTCTTGTTATTTGGGTTTCGTCACTGATTTTCCTTTCCCACACTTGAACCAATCAAAATTTCCGTACCTCCGGAAGACAAAATCTGACCTGGGGCTAATCATACAACGCCCCACTCACGAGATACTAGGTTCGCGACCCCTGCGGGCATCGCTTCTTACTACTCAGTGTACTGTGTGATGTTGAACTATGTGGTACGTGTTCTCTGTCGTGAACTTCTCTTCGTTTTCTCTGTCTTCTTCCCCAAGTTGTATGTCTCGTGCTGGAACACTTCGCGGTACGACGTGGAACCCGACAGATGGATGCGTTCCGTGCATCGTGCAAACGTTTGATAGGTAAGAGTTAACAGCTGCGGCCTGATTATCTCTCTTTTGAGATACTGTAGAATGTCGAATTTTATTGCTGTTGAGAGTTATCTATGAGTCATCTGACAGGATGAGAGGGCTGCAGGAACGGGTAAGATGGAATAAAAATAGGAAATGTAAATTATTTTTCTCGTTCCAAATTGAAAAATTGGGAAATTAGCAAAATCGAATAATTGGGACGATGTATATATGACAGAAATTTAAAATGTTTCTTTTTCTGATAACAGTAACCCAGATAATGACTTCTGCTTCCTCTAAGCATATCTGTGTGACGTGGGAGTGCGGAATACGTACCCCTCAGAGTTATACATAACTGATGTCACCCCATGCTCCATTTTAAAGTACAGCTCGAAGCAGAGCTAACTGGAGCGCCGCTTCGACCGGCTGGTCGGGAAGGGAGCCATCCTAGCGACGCTGAGGAGAAATAAAGGGAAACTGTGTCCCAACGGTCCCACTCGTGCTGGGGGGTGTCTGCCTTGCCATGAGCTATTGTCTCGGCATTACCCTCAACTGTAGGTATCATCGCGACGTTTGTTTGGGTTGCGGCGATGACCAGTGACATACAGTGGCACAGCTCAAGCATGCCAACCTCCACGGAACGAATGTACAGCGAAAAGGCTGCGAACTTCGCTCAGCGTCGGACGCCCTGCGCCAGGCATCAAAAATATGAGCGTGCGCCGGCGATCTGTCGCCGCGTCTGCGATTCTGGAAGCGTGGTGGTGGTGATGGTGAAAGGGCTCGCCGTTGTCGGCCTCACAGAAGTGGGCAACGTCACCACTGACGCCCTGGGGGAATGTGCGTCCTGGGCCGACTTCTAAGGGAACTGTGCCGCACCGGGAAGCGTGGTGGTGGTGAAAGGGCTCGCCGTTGTCGTCCTCGCAGAGATGGGCAACGTCATCACTGACTCCCTGGGGGAATGTGCGTCCTGAGCCGACTTCTAAGGGAACTGTGCCGCACCGGGAAGCGTGGTGGTGGTGGTGGTGAAAGGGCTCGCCGTTGTCGGCCTCACTGAGATGGGCAACGTCACCACTGACTCCCTGGGGGAATGTGCGTCCTGAGCCGACTTCTAAGGGAACTGTGCGGCAACCAGGAAGCGTGGTGGTGGTGGTGCTTCGGAAAGGGCTCGCCGTTGTCGGCCTCACAGAGGTGGGCAACGTCACGACTAACGCTCTAGGGGCAATGTGCGTCCCGGGCCGACTTCTAAGGGAACTGTGCCGACATCCGTCTGAAAGCGTTTGAGGGAAAACCCAGGAAAAACCCCAGGCAGCCCAGCCGGCATCGGGATTCGAACCCTGGTACCTCCCAGTCTCGACGTGACATGACCCGCGGTCACGTCTCGACGTGACCGGGAAGCGTCAATTGTGGATGAATACGAGGCCGGCCAATCAAAGCGCTCTTCCGCTATGAATCTGCGCCAGCTACGCTGCCTCATCGTCTGCACGTGGCCCTCGGCTCTCGTGAACCGCCGTCGCCGTCGTCTTCTTGGTATCGGGTGCTTGGAGTGGGTGGAACGCCAGGCATTCTCTGCCAAGAAACATGTTTCTCTTTCCCAGCATTGAACATGCCTTTCTGTACATTACAGGGCACACGTTTTTAGACGGTTGTTGGACTTCGTTGCAAAATTTGCGACATTAAGTGCATTTTTTTCGAGCAAGTGGTTTCACTTAGTTTTCGCTTTCTACTCTTGCAACAGTGACATCTGAGCATGACCTTCCGACGCCGTCTGCTGGTTTTTCGTCCCATGGAGCTGGTGCCGGCATTATCTGCCCAAACATTATCTGAACATAGATGGGTAGAAATCCAGCGAACCGGTAGAGATGTAGGAAGGGAGTTGAGGCAACTCCCTTCCTCCCATTATCTGAACATGCCACCTAACGCCGTCGAGACCGTTCCACCACGCTTCTACTCTCCACTGAGTCTTTACACCGCGACGTCCACCGTTCCCTGGCGTTCTTCCCATGCTTGTCGCAACATTAGAGCCTCTAGCTCGCCTACCGGCCCCCGGTAGTCGCGGCAGCCGACGCCATGGCACCACGAGCCGGCGTCCCGGCAATTGGGCATCATGGCGGACACCGCCACACTCGTCATCACACATGGCGCACATCGCAACCTTCACCGCACCCTCTTCCCGGAGCCGACGGCTAATGTTCATCCTCCTCAAGCCCACTCCACGCTGGCGTACAACAAAAGTGCATATTATGTTTCGAAATCGTCAAGCAGTAAGGTACAGGAAGTAACAAAGTGTTGGGCTGCCACGAAACTCGCATGCACATGGCGCTTAGCAGGCGGTCTATAGGAATGGTACAGGGTTTTCGGAGTTTATTTTTTGGGCATATTCGGAGAGTGTTTTTGGAGTGTTTCGGTGAGAGCGCATATTCGGAGAAAAAGCCACCGCTGTGAAACGGCATAGAAAAAGAAATGGAAGCTGGATTGCAGGAGCGCTTATTGTTTTATTGCGTTTACAGAACTTGCAGACAGCGTCATCTGTGTTGCGATTGCCTGGCGTCGTGAGCATCTCGAGGTCCGTATGTTCGTTAATATATTCGCTGCGTACCGTCTTAAGCCTGGTCCGCACTATTACGTTTCAATATGTCCGTCAGTGTTGCGTCCGTCTACGAACCGAGACCGACACAAGCATTCGAAAGCGACGGACGCATAGGTTCGCCGCGTTCAATTTTTGGACGGAGCGATGTAGGAAATACCGGTCGTTGCCCCGGTAACCGTGCCGCCGGTGCGCTCTTATCTTCTTTTACTTCATTTCACGTAGTCTGCCGTTTCTCGCACAGTATCGTCGCAAAAGTACAGACGTGAACTGAAGACCCATGCGTCGGTCACACAGAGACGCTGTAGGACGGACGTATTGAAACGCAATAGTGTGTTGCGTTGCAACAACTATAGCTGTCCTTTCAAGAGGACAATCATGTGTGCTGTCCTTGTGCACTTTTGAGGAAGAGGGGAGGCATGATCCACAGAAAAAATGAAAGGAAAATTCTAGGCGCTGGACATTGTCCAAGCAAACTTGAGAAATGGCCTCAGGCGCCCTCCTCGACTAGAGTCGCTAAATGGGGTTCTCCTTTAGGGCACCCTGTGCAGTGGCTCCAATGTCGAGGCAACCTCTAGGCAAGGATGGGGATCTCCCGCACACGGAATTTGAGTCAAGAGATCCACCCTTCCTTGTAGAGGGGGCTGGTAGCCCGCTGTCCGAGGCAACCTTGACGCAAAAATGGCAACGCACCCAGTCATCCGGTCACTTCCACTGATGTCCCTTCTTGAACAATTCACGTAACAGTGTCTAGAGCTGCCAGGTTTGTGATGAACTTGGAGTACAAATTTAACAAATCGGGATTGAAGTGGCAAAATTCCTTCACTACCTATCATCCAAGGTACAAAACTTTGTTCTTGACAAATTTGCGTTCCTCTAGCTTAAGACGGATGTTGCGTAAGTTCATACCTCGTTAGGGCTACTTAAAGTGTTTCTGACAGACCTCTACACTTGCTTGTGCGGAGAACAAGATGCCGATTGCCATACGACACAAAACTTTCCTCCTTTGCGTTGAGTTCTTCCGCCCCATCTATACCATGTCGTTACTGACCGCGTTATGGTTCACCTGTTCCACGTTCGGTGTTACTAGTGCCGTTCCCCACATCCCTCTCTTGCTTTTTTTTTTCTTTCTGATCTACCTTTCGCCCAGCAATGGATTTGAGTCGCAGTTACTATAGTTTTTGTCGACGATATCCCACGCTCGTACGCCAGTTATTATAGAACGACTGTGCCAGCGTGTCTTCCAGGTCAAGAACACTTTATTCCTTGTCTTCGTCATCCCGGGCACGTCCCTGTCTTCTACCTTTTTAAACCGTAACACCCAGAAGCTCCATTCTCTTCGTTGACGTAAAAAATCCAAGGCACAGTGACCTCTTGCACCGTGAGAAATTAATGCGTTGCACGTATCAAGACAACTCGCAACGCCTCCCAGAAATACAATACATGTACTCGGTAAAATCTCCGAAAAGCATACGTGTTCAGTGAACACACAGAAAAAAAGAAAAAAAAAGAAAATAATACAAGGAAAAGAAATCACTTGTTCGTCTTAACTCTTTGTAGAGATTCCTATCTTTCTCACGTTCTTCGGCTGATAAAAAATACGGTGTCGAAAGTAAGACACAAAGCGCAGCTAAGACATTGCCTTGCGAGGTAAGGGCCTTGATACGTGCAACGCATTAATTTCTGAGGGTACACGAGGTCACTGTGTTACTTTGTAAAGCAGCGTGCCGCTGCGCTCTCACGCCACGAAGACCCAGTAACGCCATGTGTTGCAGGTTTTTGGTGCGAGTGGCTCTTCTTAGTGCTCTTAGTGATGAACAATGTGACTGTAAGGCAGAACAATCCACATTCAAATATAAAAAAATCTGTACCGAAAAATGTACCAATCTGAATCGAGTCTTTGGGTAATCACTGCGAAAAAAAGAAAAAAGAAAAACGGTGTGGGAACTGACCCAAACTTTAAACATTGGGCCTTCCCAGATAGCGTTCAAAGTAGTTCCGAAAGTAATTCAAAATGCTTTACGCGTTACTTGTAAAAGTAATTCAATTACAGTTACAATTACATAAAACCTAATGTAATTTTGGAAGTAATTAATTACTAGGAAAGTAATTAATTACAGTAATTCAATTACTTGTAATTAATTACTTTACAGGTCTGGTGGGAACTGGCCTTTGTGGCCTGCTCTTGTACTCGTCATACCTCGCGAGATACATGCCATTGAACAAACTTTCGTGTCAATCTCTGCCTCCCAATAGTAGACCTCGCCTCTCTTCGACCACATCATCAGCGACGGCCTCCGCTATACCTATTGGTTCTCGTAAGCACGTGATCCATCCCGCGGCCCTTCACTGGCTGCTTGCCGTGATGACACCGTCGGAGCAGTTTCGGTATTCGCGGAGCCCGTTTTCTACGCTTCTACTACCCGGTTGCTGTGAAGCTTAGAATGCAGGTTCACATCGATGAAAATAACAGTCGTTTACATATATACGGCATAACTTGGGATGAAGTGTTACGGCCGTTTTAACACTTCTTGTGCCTCTTCTTACACCACACGTACCGTGTAATCGCTGGTTTTCTGACGCAAATTTTTTCCGCAATTCTTTTTATGTAATTTCTTGCAGGTGCGCGATTTTTTCGAGGATATGATTCGGAACCCTTCGCATATAGCTTCAGAGTGGACTAAAACCAGGATATAGAATTTCATACAGTATGTATAGTCACTTTTTTAAAATATATTTTCATATTTCAAATTGTCGAGCGTGGTGATAACGCCGATGACAAGTGCTGCTGTTTTACTTGTATTTTACGGTTATGTGGTTTGCACATAACATCCGTACCAAGATCGTTCGAAATAAATATACTTCTTCCTAGGTTTTGCGTTTCTTAAGCCTTAGCAATGCGGAATAACAAAGCGCATGCAATCTATCTACTGTACTTTAGTAAATACGATAGTTGAGTTGGTGGTTGTTACTTGTTCTGTTTGGTTTAAGCTAGTGGTGGACTGCATTTTCTTAACCACTTATCCCAATGGTACTCTCAAACAACACCGTCCACAATTTTCTGCAACCTCCCTGTTTTGTTTGGTGCGGGGTCACCAGCTTACACGAGCCTACTCCATCACCTTGTCCAAATGCGACCGCCTGGCCCATCTGCGGATAAGCGACTTCGTGCCGTGGACCCGTCTCTCTCACTGTCGCTTCGGCCGCGTACCCACATGCGGCAAAAGCACGCGGTAACGCGTATGCGGAGCGGAATATTCTTGCCGCGGTGCGGAAGAAGCCGCCTCCGCGTTCCGCTTTTCCTCGACTTCGCGATGCACGTTTTCTAGCGGCATGCCGCGCTTCTTCGTCCAATCATGTGGCCTACGGAGATTGCGTCACGCTCTTGTTTTCTTCCGGCCACCCACGCAGTCTGCAGCACGTTGACAGCGTCGTCAGCGTCGATATCTTGACAGCCGCGGAAACCGCAGTCGGTAGGGGCTGCTGGGCGGCCAGCACTCTTTCTTGCCGCCCAGCGGCAGCCCGCAGGCGGTTTCCGCACATGTGTACCGCATGTGTTGCCCTGCCTCGTGGCCTTCCGCGACACTGCGAATCTGTTCTTCACCGCATGCGGCTGAACCTTGCGTTTACCCCAGTTATGAGGCTATGCCTTGGCCGTGCGCCGTCGGGCCTTTGTTCAACGTGCAATGTGCGCGCTGACCTACACCACCTCCTTATGAACTGCCCTGTCTACCAGCGGGAATGCGATATCTTGCAGCGGGAGATGCATGCAGTTGACCGTCGCCATTTTACCATCGGCAAGGTGTTGGGCCCTTGGTCCAGTCCCGCTCATACGCATCAAGGCCTCCGTCACTTTTGGGAGTTTCTGACATCAACGGATCTCTCCACTGTGCTTTGATCACCTGAACTGCCGTCTTCATCATCATCCTTCATTGTCTACAATTGGCACTGGGGCAGCGCCCAGCTATCATACCGGCATCTGCCCATTCTTCATCATCGTTTCTTTATGTATGTGTGTGTGTCTTGGAGCGTTCCTTCACCACGAGGAGACCACTGTGGCAACACCTCCGCGACAATAATGGTACTGTGATGTTACACGTCTGCGCAGCGTGGCGACATGTTGCACGTGCCGTAAGGTAGGGCTGCGGATACCACCGCGACAGCCTGTGCCTCCATCTGAATAGTGTTCCAGTACATTCAATAAGGTGACAGAAAATGCGTGAAAAAGATAAGTACGAAGGGTATTAGCTTGCGCTTCGCACGCATTGTTTACAGGAAGCAAAACGTACGGAACTCTAAGCTAGCGTGCCTTGGTATCAAAATCAAATCTTTTATTTTTTACTGAATACTACCGCATAAGGAACCACGTGAAAGAACAACGCATCAAACACAAATTTTTATTTTCCGCAGTCTCCACGTGTTTCTGGTAAGACTGCTCAGCGGTATACATAGCTTTAGCCGATATATTCCCGAAGCATCTGATGGCCAAAAGTGCGCAGCCCGCGGAAGAATTTCCTGCAATTCTCCTTGAACAGGTATTTCACGCCGACTTACAACTTCTTGCTCTTTCGAGAGCCAGACTTGGATACTCGAGATACCTTTACACTAGGCCATTCATCACTCCCCCCTCCAGCGGATACAAAGACAAAACTAAAAACACGAGCTCAACCGGGAAAAATACACTTTTTGTGAAGGCCGCAAATTGATTGCAACATCGCATTTTATTTTCCCAGTGACAGACGGTTGCATCGGTCTCTCACGTTGGTTCGCTTCCAATGAAAGAAAAGAAGGAAGACTAAAAAACTGACGGGTATAATTTACGATACTTTTGGCGCCCTATCCGATCGCATTCAAATAACCACCTTGCCCCTGTGACCAACTGTGGCCTCAACTTCTTGGCGTGGTTTCTACTTTGTTGTATGCACTTTGCTATCTCTAATTCTCTAGGCTTTTGTTTCCTCCCTTTCGTGAGTCCAACGAGGGAGACGAAACCACTTTGCATTGGTGTTGTCTGTTCTCTGTTGTTTCCCTAACAGTCGGTCTGCGAAAAATTCGCACGCTCGTGGTGTCCAATATTGCTCTCACGTATCTTCTGGGGAATATTTCGTATTAGATGAAACTCGAGAGCACCGCACCGATGAATTTCCAGTGACAGCATTTGGTCGGGGGCATCACGTCTCCTTGTGCCGTCATCACAGGCAACTGTCCTGACATTACAGTGCTTGAGGAAAACATAGAGAAAACACCGGGACACCAGCTCCCGTGCAGGGGCGGATTTAAGGGGTGGTGGTGGGGCGGCCCCCCCCCCCCATACGGTCGTGTTCCCTATGTAAAAACCCTATCTCCTGGACGATGCTGCGCCGCAAAGCACGAAATTTCCTTAAGACCGCCCCCCCCCCCCATGACAGACCCTTAAATACGCCCCTGCTCGCGTGGCGTAGTGGTTAAGGTGATCGCTTTCCACGCCGAGACTAGGAGGTGACACGGGTTCGAATCCTGTCGCCGGCTGTGCTGTCTGAGGTTTTCCCTGGGTTTTCCTGCAGAGGCCGGCTGAGGTTTTCCTGGGTTTTTGGGCTTTTCCCCGGCACAGTTCCCACTGAAGTCTGCCCAGGACGCATACTAACCCCCCCTGTCCCCCACTCCTTCCTGCTGTCCTCTCTCCATCTGTCCACGTCTGTACGCCGCTCATAGTCTCAGTTGCTTTGCGGCGCTAACACGGAATTAAAAAACAAAACAAAACAAAAAACACCTGGACAACCGGGCAATGGGCAGCCGATGCCGGGATTCCAACCTGGGTTACCTCTCAGTCTTGGCGTGGAAGGTGCAATGTAGAGTAAGCGAAGTAAAATTTTATTTTTATGTATTTTTGTTTTTGTTTCGTATTTTTATTTATTTTTTATTATATTTATGTATTAATGTATTTTACGCGCCAATTTTAATGTGCTCGATTATCGCTATCCTCCTTCTGTCGGGGCGCTGTCGGGGTCACACCGAGTCCTTTAGACCAGTCGCTTCAAAAAGCCAACTAGATGATGTAAAGCCGCCGTGTAGTGGGCCGCGGTGTCCAAAGGGCCGAGGATGCACGAAAAGTGGCGGCATTTGCAAAGGGTGGCTAGCTGTGATTGCAGTGTATGCCTCTTGTTGATATAAGTCCGACAGCGGAGGAGCACGTGCTCCATGTTGGCAAGTACACCACACTCGTTGCAAATGGGCCTAGCCTAGCTGCATGGTAGCGATATAACGGAGTGAAGGCCACGTTCAAACGTGGCCTGTGGATGAGCGATTTCGAGGGGACGAGGAAGCTTTACAGGCAGCCGGTATGACAGCCTTAGGTCTACGTTCGCAAAGAGGACCTGTTGTAATGTCGCTTTGCCACTGTGGGTTGGACCAGGAATCACACAAATGCCTGATAGGAGGGTTCTTCTGTCTTTTCTCGAAAGTATAATGGGCCGTTGTTAATGTGCAGCGGCAGCGTCGGCCTCGGCCTCGTGGTTCCCAGCTATTCCGCAATGCCCTGGAACCCACTGAAAGGCAACGGGGTGAGAGCGTTCTTGTAGAGACTTCAGGGCGTACGTATCTATTATAACTGAGGATAGGGAACCGCGGATGCCGATGTTTTTAATGCCCGAGAGAGCTGCCTTGGGGTCTGTACAAATTAGCAGGATCGCACAAAGCTCAGCGCATGTCAATGAGGCGCGGTGAGACAGACGACGCCCATGTGTAACGGACTCTGACGCAATCGCAACGGCTGAAGATGAGGTGGCCCTGGTCGACGATCCATCCGTGTATACAGCGGTACCGTTGCAGTTGAGTCTCGGTGAAGTCAAGGGTAAGCTGCTTAAGGATAACGTCAGTATAGCTCTTTTTGTTGTTCTTGAGGCCGGATATCGAGACAGTGACAAGCGGCGATGGCAACGTCCATTAGGGCACGTTTGGTGCCGTCGGGTCTACGATGAATTTGAGGATATGAGGCCTGAATGATGTTATAGAAGCATAAACCTTTACGTTCCACCTAGCGTGAAGCTTGCGAACGAGAGGGTGGACTTTTATGATGGGCACGTAAACGCAGATAGTGGCGCCCAGTTTCCCCAGTACGGAGAACCTGAGTGGGGACGTCCCTGGTCTCAGCAACTACTACAGGCGGGTTTCGGCGCCTCGCGGGACCCCGAGACATACCCGAACGCTACGCGCGAGCAGGGCTCGAATCCTTTGTACCAGTGTCTGAGGAAGTCCGTGCAGGACGGGAAGACTGTAAATTACGGAGCCACGAACCAGGGCACTGTGCAACATGAGGAGATCCAAGCAATCAATTATTCGACATAACTATGCGTTTTTCAATCATATAATGAAGCGTGGATTAATGTTTTGTTACTCGGACTATTTTCCTGTGCCTTCTGTACCTCATCCGGGTCGCCATTCGTGTATCAAGACGTTATGAATCTATGCGAGTCCCTGTCCTCCAGTGCGTAGCGACAACGTCCGCCTTGACTTGCGACTTGTGTTTGTGTGCGTCCCTTTTAAATTTATTTTCCCCTAGTCTCGTGTTTTCGTTATGGATACCTGCCACCAGTTCGCTTGCTTTCTATCCGTTTTTACTGCTTTCTGATAGAAGAGCTCGTGTTCCTGCATTGTTCCGTCGCTTGATGTCTATGCACTGCTGCCGCCAGTTAATCTGCATTCTCTTTTCCTCCTACCATGTCGTGGACGTGTTGGTTTGGTTTGGCGTAAGGAAAAATAAAGTGGAGAACGTGCCGCTCATGAAGAGTGCATGCTACTCCAGTTCGACTAGAGATGCAGTCAAGTAAACAACAACAACAATAAGCAATAATAATAATAGTATTCATGAATAAAAAGTGGCAGATGTGACGCAAGGTATATCAAATCAACGACAGGGAAAAAGATGTTTATTTAAGTTCGTCTTTCGCTGCGCGCACGGTTCGCTCTGTTGAATGCGGTCCGCAGCAGGGGTGTGCCCCTTACGGTCACTGTAGCATGTGGAGGTTCGTTCACTAGTGAAAGTTTCAGTCAGGAACGCATGTATCTTGGCAAGGGGCACGTTAGGGGAAATGTTCATGGACACAACCACGATGCGTTTCCTCTTTTTCGTTTCTTCCCTTCTGTGTTTCGGCGATGCGACATATGGGACAAGATCGGCACGAAATTGAACCCTGAACAGCTGTTGCACTAAAATGAAGAGAAAATGGCAGTCGCGTCTCACGTACGTCACGTGGTTGGTCACAGTCACTATATACATCGGCCAGCTTAGTATCGGTAAAAAATTGCACGAACGCCTGCAGGGCTTGAAAGTGTTTCGTTGGGCGCTAAATACCCAGGACCTTCGTCTTACTGCAAATGTCGGCGCAATTCCCCATGAAGTCGACCAAGCACGCACAAACCACCCCAAGCAAAATGCAATATCGGCATGCAGTCCGCTCGACAATAACACGCCACCAAGCAATCATCATGTGGAACATCCCGTGTCTGTCTCTCTCCGTTCCTGGAGTACTTTCTTCTGGCTTATGGAAGCCCTGGCAAATCTTGTAACGTATGCTAAACGGTTTTCATTGTGGAATAATAACTACAACTTTCAGTACCATAACGCCTAAAAGTAAACGCCCAAAGAAGAAAGCGTTGCCCAGGTAGATTCTGTTGCACTAAATTTACTGTGCGAACGCGTCCTTGATCTGTGCAAAACCACTTGCAAGTGTCGGTTGGTTGTTCTCAGGGGGCCATGCGCATTTACCCTTTGAGTGCTCGAAAGGTAACCTCTCTCTTCTGGCCGCGCGGTTCGATATCTAGGGAGAGAGAGAGAAATACATGATGACGATGATATGGGGATGACTTCCATCATTATTCTTAGTATTTGAGTGATGTAACGTTTATCGAGCATTTCCAGGTAAGTGTGTTTCGCAAGCAATTCAAGCTAGTGTCGGCTTCGGGTTCGTTTGCGTTTGCTAGCAGAGAGCTTTACACGTTCATCCAAAAACAGAAGCTGTCGTGCTATGCCGCCGCTTAATATTCCCGTCTGTTTGATCTTGATATTGAACAACTAAAAGCACACGTGTTTTCATGGGACAGTTTTTTTCTATTGTACTACTTTGATATCGTACGCAGAACAAAACATGACACAGATTAAGGAAAACGCACCAAACTAAAACTAAAATAAAATACAAACTCAAGCACGCTTTGCACACGTTTCGAAAACTAGCAGAAACTGCGTCTGCCGTGGAAAACGTCTCGCAGACGACACTTTGCAAAAGTAAGTTGAATGCTGTTTATATGGTAATGGTGGCCGCCAGGCGCGCAGGCATCGACCTGACAAATGGCTGGCAGGGTTGCCAACGATCGGCAGAGCAGCGGAAACGACAAAAGTGAAAATAGGGTAAGGACGCCAACACAATTTGCCTGTCAACAAGCTTTCGCGGACGAAGACAGCCCCGCGGCAGCGTATATTATTACATCGGCTGTGCCTCATTTATAACGGTTGCAATATTCCACGTGACTTTGCGCGACAACAACAACGGGTTATCGCGCTTCCGTTTTCTTTCCGGCCTTTATTTCTTCAAACTGCTGCTTTTTTTTTTTGCGCCCGATGGCACGTGTGTGGGCCCTCATCTCTTCTTTCCCGTGCACGCTGACAATGTCAAGTGCATCTGTAGTGCACCTGACAGCAATTATGCGAGCACAGAAAAATGACCGTGCGCACATAAATATTTGCCTGGGAGCTGCTTGTAACGTAAACAAGAAAAAGATGCAAAGAGAAACAACAGTACTGCAAGGCCTACTATGATTAACGCAGGGAGTGCGGCCGTTGTTTCTGTTGTGTCGGGTTCTCATTTGGCCAAGCTTGCTGTACTTGCACGAGAAAAGTTGTGCACGTGCGTGCACTTAAAAGTGAGGACAATAACCTCTGACACCACTTAGGAATGTCTGTCTGCAAACTTTCAAGAAACAAGCCTGATTAAGTCACTTTTAGAATGCCAGACTAAGTCATGCATGAACGAAGTCGTTTGTAAAATAACGGCTCCTTTCGTCCGCTTAAAGGTAGTTGATTGCGAACGAAGGACTCTAGAGAGAGCAAGAGCATAGGGATTCATAGAGAAGACATTCGTCTCCTCTGCAAATAGCTGAAGGATGTCCCACCTTAGGGACGTTCTCGAAATGACCGGCCGCGTAACTCGCCTGCATAAGTGTCATCTTTGCAGCTCTCTTAGCTTATTCTGTAACGAATCTGTAACGAATAATAATTAAAAAAAAATATTTCTGCGTAGAGGTGCGAGTTAAACTTGCTCACATAAATTAACGATCCCTTTATTAATTTTCACATAAAAGAGCATTTTATATTTATTCCTCGTACCTGCTTCTACACTATAAGAACAACTGAGTACTTTTAGCCTGTATGGCGGTTTGGTGCATTGTTATAATCGTGGACTGAACGCATGGAAGTTTAGGGTCTCTTTGTACTGATGAGGAGTAAATTTCAGAGTCAGTGAAATGAAATGGGGTGTAGCTGCAATCTGGAGGGACTAGAGGATGTAATTATCCCGAAATTTACTCTCCCCCTCCCCTTAGAGAGTAGTAACAATAACCTATTCAAATCTGTTGCAATGGAGTATATAATTTCACCACCAAATGACATGCAAGACACATCGCCCTCCCTTACACAGCCTGACACCGTTGCCCTGTGCAGGCCGCAGGCAGCGCAGCAGCTACACTAAGGAATTCTCTTCATCTCCATAAACGTTCTCCTAAACAACCTCCTCGCTCTATTCGCTGCGATATCGACCTATGGGCGCGACACTAGTTGCGTTTACATGAAGACGGCAGAAGGCGACTTAGCCAAAGAAGGCGACAATGTGGCTTGCAATCGGTTGCAAGGCGACTTAAATAAGCCATCGATTGCACGCCACTGAATCCACAACGTTGGGTAGTTTAGGGGACAACTGTTGGCTGCCATCTGCCATATGTAAACAGGCAAAAACGACTTTGCAAGTCGTATCCGCTACATCACTTCCTCCCTGCCAGTCATTTCCCCTCTTGCAAGAAGCAACATGGCGGAAACGGGAGCTGCTCGCAACCAGCAGAAGTGCATTTGTAATGAAGAGAGCACGGATTTCATGCTGTGTATCGTCCTGGAGATGAATATTGCATCACAGCTTGACTCCAAACCGTCGAATGTTTGTTGTCGGACTTGCAGAGGGCGCTTCCATCGGATAAGTCGCTCGTAAGTCAGCTGGAGTGTGGGATTCTTCCAGTCGCCCCAGCCTCCCACATGTAACCGAGTAGAAGTCGACTGGGCGTGAAAAGTGGACTAACACGTTTAGTCGACCTATGTGTGCATGTAAACACGGCTACTGTCACCTTTCTAGTGTGGTTAATACGCGGGCTGATGTTCGGAGTTGATGGTTGTTATCCCGTGTTGAATATTCACCGGAAGATCACTTGTGCCGCGATGGTAAGATACTGTTCGGTTCCCCAATGCTCCATCTACTGCACTGAATGCAGAATAAACGTGTAAAAGCAGACGACGTGTCCACACCACGACCTACTAGATCGCAACGGCCACGTCACAATCAGAAAACCCTATGAGGAGCCTGTCCGCACGATCCGCCAGGGGCGCTACTGATCGGAACAACACGATTGGACGATGGAAATTTGAATTCCGAACGCGCAGAAGCGTGTGTACGGCTACCGTAGCAGACGACAGCGATAGCCCCTATGAAAACGCGTAGAATGATGATGATAATCAACTTCAGAATGAAACATCCGTGGAACGTCCACCGCTTGTACAGAAATATTAAGGTAAGATGAAGTACAAAGTATTGTAGAAGTTGAGGAAGCAATAACTGGGACGATGAGAAGCGCCACCGCTACCTTCAAAAAATGCGGCGCATAGAAGGGGTGCGCCTGACATGGTCGTTATAATCTAGTAGGTCGTGGTCCACACTACGATAGTTCTCTCTTCTCCGCAGCGCGCCGACACCGTTCGATCTCGGAGCGAACAGAACAACATTAAGTGACCAAAATAGACACTGCGGTAGTTACGTTTCATGGCATACGACGTCCAATCACACTATCTGTAAGCACGCAGACGCCTTCGCTGCACAACACGCTGTCACAGGTAAACATCCGTTCCGTCGGTGTGCGTGTTCGCGTTCGAGATAGCACCCATATTTCGTGTGGCGGACACATTATACCAGCTTAGAGTAATTAAAGCAGTGTCGACGGAAAGGCAGAATTACAGCGCGTTTCCCGAAAGAACTACGTCCTTCGGCGCGATCTGCATAAATTTTCAGCCGTCTTTTCCCGCAAATGGCGGGAAGATCCCGGGAGATTTGAAACGTAGCACTTCCCGTGCCAAGTTCCCATCAAACGGTGCCCCCCGTTAATTAAAACTGACACGCCTTGGACCACGTAAAAACACACAGGCGACAAGATATGGCGAGAACTTTTAAATGCTCATTATCGGCAGACACCACCCATAAAGTGAAGCAATGAGCGGCAAAAATCCCTTTAATCGAGTGCTCGTTCAGTAATTATCGGACAGCGCGAGTTTTTGCGGTGTCCGCTATTTATATTTTAATTAATCTTACGCTGCGTTTGCCGCTTGAACATATTTTTATGATGTGACTGGATGGTGATGTAATTTATTGGGAAGGTACAGATCTTTAACACTTTTTTTTTCTTTTGTAGGAGATGAACGCCTCAGTGCTTGAGAGTTATGGTTATTTGCTATAGGGTTTCAGGAGAAAGGGTTCTAAATGAACGTAAATTGGACGTGCCATGAAACCAAGGTACCACGAAAAGTATCCCCATCAGCGGCAACCCGCTACCATTGGCACAATTCTACGAATACACAATTTGAGGATGTGACTTCGTACAAGGTGCTTGCTTCGTGTAATACCAAAAAAGCGAACGTGAAGTTTACGCAAGCTTACTTCTTCACAAATGTGTGGCCGGTTTTTTGACGCGGATGGTTTTTGCTCTATTAAGATCGCCCAGAAAGTAAGACTTGAACGAATATGCCATTCTTTCCGTCGCCGAGAAGTTGCATCGTGAATGAAAATTATAATGTTTTCGTCTCTGTTTATCACGTATTCGGGAATATAAGCCGCGGGACGAGAAACGTTGTATTTGGCAACTCGGTTTTTCTCCAGGATTTGTGCGTCTGCGCCGAAATAGCAGTCGATGCTTACCGCAAGGTGCTTTTCCCGCAATAATTCTTCTTGTGAGGCAGAGTACCCTTTACAGGAGTGCTTCACACTGAAGATACCCTAGCGTCGTACAGATACGATTGCCTCGACTTGTTTTTTTTTTTTTTTCCTTAATAAATGTTCATTCGTTTTCCGCCGTCCTATCTTACACGTTTTTTTTTCTCTCTTCATTAACGGACTTTTTGTCCTTAGACGGAATCCTTGTCGCATCAGTGAAACTAGTTGTTGTTACAAGGTGTGTGTGATGTCGGTATCCTAGTTTCCATGGAGATGCTATTTTTTCACCAGCTGCTTTCTTTTCATAATCTATGCGTATGTATAAATGATACATACTCTTTCAAACTATGTCGGTGAGCTTTGAACGCGATAGCTTTATAATGACAAACATACAGTAGCACCGTCCGTAACTTTATAAGGACACGTAGCACCACGTGACAAGGCCACTTCCACGTGACTGTGTTTGCGTTACGCTGAAACTGTAACCACCACGGTAACAATGCAAAAGAAAGTTAAACGATTTCACAAACATTAAAACATTCAATAAAAACGCAATAGTATTTCAAAGAGTTTCGGCAAGAAAAATACTCCAATGATACCCCTCTAAAGCTATCGAATTTAAACGCGTTTGACACAATATCCAAAGACACAGCCATTTTTTTTTTAAATTCCAATTTTACCACTGCGAAGCAACTGTTGCTAAGAGTATCCAGACGAGGATAAACGCTGGGGGGCACAGTAAGAAGTAGTGGGGGACAGGGAGGGAGGTTTGTGTGAGTCCTGCGCCGAATTCAGGGGATACCATGTCGACACCTATCTGGACCGATAGTCTATGGATGTCTACCGAGAAATACAGGGAAAGGACATACAGGGATATTGTGGTGGGATTCGATCGTTCTACTTCCCAGCCTTTAGGGTGACCTTGGTGCCAACGTGTCTATACGGTATCGGCTCGGCCACACTGTTGGTCTCATCATCACTTACAGTTACAGGGACGGACGTTTTCGATTCGATTGCATCGCGTTACAGAGCCCTGTTTTTCGTTGCATTCTCTAGCCCTCTCGTATAGACAAAAAGAAAAAGAGACGGTCATTTTACCAGAGTCAAACGGACGCCTTCGACGTGTGATGCGATCCACACCAGACATATTAGGTCGCTCCTGTGGACTTCAGCCTGTGGGGATCAGCGGGAAGGGTCACGGCCACGGTTCTCTGGGAACAAAGAAGGAGTTTCGATGTCTGACTAGCTCTAGAAGGGTGAAACAGTTAATGCAGCATACTACTGCAGCTTGCTCTGCCGGTTAAAGGAGACCACGGAAAGGCGTTCTCCTTTTGTAGGACAATGCACCGGCTCACAAAGCAGGCAGGACAATGGAGGTTTTAAAGGACTTGAGATTTGAATGCATTGAGCATCCGCTGTACTCGCCGGATCTTGCCCCATCGGACTATTTTTTGTTTCCAAACATGAAAAAAAAAAAAAAATGTTTGAAAGGAAAGATATTATCGGTGGACTCGGAGGTGAAGAGAGCAGCCGAAGCATATTTCGGAGAAGACGCACATTCCCCCAGGGCGTCAGTCGTGACGTAGCCCACCTCTGTGAGGCCGACAACGGCGAGCCCTTTCACCATCCACCACCACCACCACCACCACCTCCATCACCACCAGAAACAGTGAGCGTGACAAGTACAGGGATATGTCAAAACAAACACAAACGGTGACAGAAGGTACCCATTGAGTGCTGTTCGGTTATGTTATAGTTATGTTATAGTATAGGAGTGTCCGCAGTCCCCTGATTAAATGCCTCGCCGTGGAACATGCGAGAGAGTGCTAAAAAAGGTCTCGGCCCGACAAGGAGGAACATGATCTGGAGTCATAAAACTTTATTAGAGTTCGACATATTCACCTCGAAGTTCAACGTACTTCGTACCAGGGATCGCAACCGATACTAAACCGAAAACCGCTAAAAACCCGTATTTTTCGTTGAACCGCAACTTAACCGAAATAAATTTAGGCGGTTACTGGTTCGCGAAACGGTTGAGACGTAATGTGCATTGTGAGAGATCGGAACTACGACTTACACAGCGGGTTGAGCCGTGTTCCCAAACAAATTCGAAACCGAAACTGAACCAAACAGAACTGCAAGCCAAGTGCGCGAGGTATTTCCTCCTCGCAGTTATTGCGTTCATTCAGTTGTGTTAGTTTTGAGGTCGTCTATTTGGCAGTTTTAGGCTTCCTTGTACGCGATTTTCGACGTCCAGCAACCCCAAGATTTCAGTTTCGGCTGTGAAAATAACGTCCAGCTTCTGAGCAGGGTGGGTGCATACGATGATTGAACATAGAGAGTACAGTATGCTACCATAACGTTGCACCTGAAATGCAGATCTGTAACGTTTTTGCCGTGAACCACTGCTGTGTGGGCAACATAGAGGTAAGAAACTAAGGAGATGCCCTAAGCGCCTCTCCCAATGCAAGCGGGCGTGCTGTGACCCGCACGTTGTCGTTAGTTGCCCACACACGTGACCCATAAACGTCACTGCAAGACGCCATAAAACATGGCGTCCTCCATGTCCTCGGCGTATCTTACCTGAATACAGAGACGAGCTGCGGCCGACTAACTTGTTCCCGCTTTCATAACATCTTTGGAGTTAGAAGTTATCACACCCGATGAAACACAAGATAGATCATCTCAGTGTGGAAGCAATGGATCACTAAATCGCTAGAAGACGTACGTACGCATCGTGACATTGCCTGGCTTCTCTTCTGTTTCGCTCAACTTTTGTTGTGATTTATCACGCGGCAAATGTTGAAACATCCCATAACCTTCAAAGTATTGTGCGAATGGACTCATTGAAGGTAAGAGGTTTGCTGAAGATGAGGTTTGCTAAACTTCCAAGTCTCCGCGCAGACCGCCATAACGCCGAAACATGTGGGGATCACGTGACCGGGCAACTGGATGGGCGCGGTATTGCCAGGAGCGACCGCTAGAAGGGTCCCACGGCCGTCCGATCTTATAGCACTCTCCTTAGTTTCTTACCTCCATGGTGGGCAACAACAACAATAACAACAACAAAAGTACACTTGTGTTGGCACTCAGCTCAAAATTCACTTCCCTGAACCGGTTCAAATCTATATAGTACGCTGCTGCGGAGCTGAACCCGAACCAATATTCCTAAACCTGAGCCCGAACCGAACGGAACCAAAAAGGAGAAGAAGGAAAAAAAAGAAAACTGTTCCGACCCCTGAATATTCCTGTCGCTTATTAAATACTTTCAATGTGCCTCGCAGAAAGGCTTCGTGATTAGTGCCTCAGTCAACATAGAAATTATTGATTTCTTTGCTTTGATTTGAGATCATTTGATTTGAGAACAAATTAATGATTGATTGATGAAGAAGTTATTGATATAGGTGCCCGTGGTAAACAAAACCCACTCAACCCTTGTGTAATATTGACAGCATCAGAGATTCCTTTGTTGCTTTTAGTTCAGGTTAGAACGGGTTCATAAGGCACATCCCACGTTTTGATTTATTTGATAATGCTCTTGTGGAAGACAGTTTGCTAACCAATGGGCATAACAATTGATATGCCCATTGGTTAGCAAACTGTCACAAACATACACAAGCTTTTTCCCTTGATTAATTAAGGGAAAAAGCTTGTGTATCACAAATATGTGATATGGACTTTAAAATTATCAAACAGATTAATTACCAGTAAGAAAAAAAGACAACGTTCTCACATGACAGCCATGTCACGTACGTAAGTAGGAGTCTAGGTTGCACCCCTTCTAGAGATTGAAGACATCGCAAAGTCTGCTACATGAGAGTCCAAAGAGAATAAACCATCTGCATTGTACCATTCTGATTGATACTCCTAATGACAAAGGCCTTGTTACGTTGCGTACAAAGCTTGCGTAATTTTGTTTTCGGTTTTGCTTACCCAAACTTGTTCATCCCGTGCACACTAAAAATTTCGTTTGCGAAGAGCACCGGGCAGCTAGCAGTGGACCCTGAGTACTATTGAAATTTGCTTGAAATCTGAACAACGATCAATTAAGAAAGAATCATGGAATCCTTAATTGGTAACATTTTTGGCTGCTATGTACGCATTTTGTCAATAAAATAAAATAAAAATAAAGTAAATAAAATGTGTAATGAAATAATCTTTCGACTTAAGAAAACAAAACAAAAACGAACAATGTGTGGTGGATGCGGGCGAAGTTAACCCTTGATTAACTATTGCACCACAGTTTCATTCGAGTGAATACATAAAACACTGGGCATCAACATGATAGCTGTTACGAATGGACCTCTCCCTGATTGTAAACAAATGACGTGATAGTGTTCGACAGCGCCACCAATTTGGTAGAGTTGAACTACGAAAGGTCGAAGCTAGGGGGCGAACATGGTCGCGCCCGAAAGCCATGGTCTTGAGGGTATTACGATGGTCTCTGAAAGGGACGCGACCTTCGGTCCTACTTTTGTTCCAATAGCAGGAGGAGAGCAACGGGGGAGTCGCGTTCGCGCTGGGGTCGAGGCTAAAATTGTGGTCTATACGGGGCTAATGAAGATAAAGCATACGGGGTTTGTAGGGCTTGTACAAAGATAAAAATTATAAAAAAAGATAAAGCCCTAAAATTTTGTTTAAGAATGCCACCCGGTCCACTGATTCATTTAAGGCAATCCAGATTCATAAAAAAAAAAAAAAACTCCGCTTTTGAGGGTTTCAGTAACCGCGAGCTCAACAAGAAAAGACGTGCTCTCCTTTAAACATAGAAAGGCTTTTGAACGAAGGAGCAACCAGTGAATATACGTTGTTGATATCTCATGATATCGGAAAACCAATCAGGTCTAAGCTGGTGCCTCTCATTGTGGACTGGGAGCAGAGATCCATATCAAATCAGAAGATGGAACAGGAAAGCCAATTGCTTTTTCTTTTCTCACCGGCGCAGAAAAACGCCACGCGCTGGGAGAAAAGGAGGCATTAGCAATAATCTCTGCTCTCGAGGAATGTTATTTGTGCTTGTATGGGACACAGTACCAGCCCTCTCGCCATCACCACCACCACCATCCTGTTTACTGATCATCCAGCGTTACTGGGTATCCTCGCATGAGGAAAGCCAATTCCAGCACAAGTCAGCAACGAGGATGCAACGTTAGGCGCTTGTTCTGACGGCTTACAGTTGCGCAGGAGAGTGAAACAGAGAGGTAGCAGATGTGCTATCGCGGCTGTCATTACCAAATCAGGCAGGACAAGAGGGCGTCACGGAAGGTATTAGCTTGCTTGGGAGGCCACTACACAATTGAATGCAAAAGTCGTTGCGAGGAAAGCAGGAGGAAACGATGCTCTGTGCAGGGTAGCAGATTTCACTCAAAGGTGGTGGCCTGCCCATGTCCCCGAAAATTTCATCGCCAGACTATGTCAGGAGAGATGAGTTATCGTCAGAGCAAGGTGGGTGGGACGGTAAAATAAAAAGCGGTCTTATTTGCCAGGAGATGCAAAATTCAGCCACTTTGGCTCCTCTTCAGCCATGGTCGTACACCGGTTGGCAGCGGGTACACATGGATTTTGCAGAGTTTCGAAAGACCAAAAGGAAACTTTTTTTTTGTCGTAGTGGACAATTTCTCGAAGTGTGTCAATGCGTTTGAGCACAGCGACGAGGACGGCTTGCTCTATCAGAGGTGTGTTTTCAGTCTACTTTTTTCCGTGACGAAATAGTCATCGACAGTGGACTGTAGTGTACTGTAGAAGAGTTTGCAGAGTACCTTAGAAACTGTGGTACAAAACATTCACACAGTCCTCCGTGCCGTCCACAATTAGATGGGGCTACAAAGCGCCTGGCATAAACGCTAAAGGAATCATAATTGCAAAACGCATTCAATGACAGACAACTAGGAGTCCGCATGCCGTTGCATTCCTTTTCGCATACCTATCAAACCCTGACAGCGTAACTGGAAAGTCGCGAAAAAAAAGAAAAGAAAAACGAAGTCTACTCAAACCATTATTCGTCGATGAGATGAATATGAGACAGATTAGCGCCAAGGTGCAAGAAGACTCATCGAGGAGTCTTCTGTCTCCTTGACATCGACAAGTCCGTGCCCAGAGTTTGGTGAACGAGACGGGGGTTAACGTAAAACCCATGAGAAGGGACCAAAGCAGCGTGGGAACAAGTCAATAGGTGGTGGTGATGGTGTGTGTGTGTGTGCATGGGGGGGGGGTACTAAGCTTTGGGACATGTACAGTACAAACAGATGACCGGCTACAACTTAAGCATGTTAATTATTTCCGTGCATCACACAGGAGTGATTCGTCTCGTGGACACCTACGGCTCGTGACGACCTTTCTGGTGACAGTCTTAGAGTTCACGCCTTCATCTGTGACAACAGGGCATGATTGACTGATTGGACTGGAGATGTGAGTCCTGACAAAGTCGAGACAGGTTACTTAGAGAACACGTGGGTGTAAAAGTAGAAAAACAGAATAAATGCAACCCCAAGATGACCAGGAGGCATAATAAGGAACAAGCAGGCTCCAACTAATGAGACAATAGTGCAAAGGATCGTAGACCCAATACAGCAATGGCCCTCAACGCACTGCACAGTGTACCCTCCTGTCCTTATAGGACAGTAGCCGAGAAACGCGGAAACTTGAGAGGTTGTCGAGAAGGAAACATGATTTCAAAAATTGCCCAACTGCGTGTATGGCTAGCACCCAATAACTTTTCCGATGTTTTTGTTCAACATGCGTTGACAAACTTAATTTCCAAGCCAAAATAAAAACGTTTTACTGGTTACGATTCTGGTAGAGATGCCAAAGTGGGAGATGAACCGGTTACGTCCCACTTCGCATTTCGCCTAATCCAAGTTATTGGATTAAAGACGCGGGAAAGCTGGCTGGCGTTAGGCGAAATTGGACTGTCGAGCAGTCTATGTAATTAGGCGAAACGGGACTGCTAGCCAGTGGGCGTTGCCCACCCGTCCCCCACCGTTAGTGACTGACGTCTTCAGGAAAAGTTCATGGGTCGACTGAGACCCTCAAACTAGATACACCCGCGGTATGGTCGAGTGGGTTAAGGCGTCGCGCTCGTTACTTGTAGCCAAGGTCGTGCTGAAGACTGGGAGGTGGTGGGTTCGACTCCTACCATCGGCTGTGCTGTCTGAGGTTTTCCCTGGGTTTTCCGAAGGCTTTCCAGACGAATGTCGGCACAGTTCCCCTCTGAAGTCGGCCCAGGACGCATACTAATCCCCCTGTCCCCCACTCCTTCCTGCTGTCCTCTCTCCATCTGCCCGCATCTGTACTCCGCTCATTGCCACAGTTGCTTCGCGGCGCTAACACGGAAGCAAAAGAGAGAGAGAGATAAAAGAAAACTAGATACGGACGGTCAGAAACGACGAGATGTGGGCGTCACTTCTGTCCGTCCATGTCTAGTTCGAGTGCTTCACAGCTGTGTTGTACCCGATACCAAAGCGAAAGAACGGGATACCGCTATGCACTACTCCACAAAGAAAGTAGTGCAATACTGGTTTCACTACAAATTTGGAAAAGCAACGCGATACCGCTACCTTCACCAAATGAAAGTATCGTAAATATTATGCGGCTACTTTTCCGCTACCGTACTCCTCTCTACGCAACACCTTGCAATTTCGTTGCCGGATGTGTCTAAAGACGGTGCAATATTGGTGTTCCTTCACACAACCCGCATGCAGCATAAAGTATACCACTACTTACAGCCAATATATATTATTTCACATTGATCTTGACGTTAAGACATAATTTAATGATTTTCCCGTCAGAATGTTTCCAACACAAGGCTGTGTTTCTGCAATAACAGTATTTTGTTCGAGATATTCGCGAATCCTCACCTCAAACTTTTCCGCCTGCTTGATGTCGATGGATTGATCAGTTTTCCCTGCGGTCAAGAGGCGCACTTGTCATCATAAGCGACCACTCATTAGTAAGTAGCTACCAGGGGGTAAAAAGATAAAACCAATGACATAATGTTTGATCATGCTTTCGCCAGGGCCAACGCCTCCAAAAAGAATAGACAGCCTTCTGAGTGCTGTTGCCATACTGCACCAAAGTCTCACATGAATTAGGAGTTACTGTTGTTGCTTACCCCTGCCTACCCTCTGCTTCCATTCTTCCGGCCACACGACCGATCTTACAAAGCGTTTGACTATACGAAAAACTACGTTCAATAGGCTTTTTTTGGTCTACCCGTCCGGTCTTTCCGTCTGCCCATGTGGGATTACCGCCGTAATAAAGCATTAACAAACAAAAAATATAACTTTTCCCTAACCATGTCAAACGCTGAAAACAATCCATTGCTTTAAATTTAATCGCCACCAAGCAAGTGCGGAAAGGGTATTAATAAACATATTGGTATACACCGACTCCCGAATAATATTATTTCTTCATGCTGTATGGCTCACATACCTGTAGTGTAAAGTATATTTAATATGAGGAGATAACTAGATCGCGTTCAGTAGTCTGTATAAGCTAATCTTACCAGAAATGCTTCACATGTGGTACAACGCCTTAAAGCAAAGTTGACGGTACGTTTGGAGTGCAACGACTATGGCGATATCTCGTTGCGTTTCCGGTATATTATTATCCGGTATAGTATTCCTGTTCCGAAAGACACGACTCTTTGCTTATCTAAAGTAAATTTTATCTACGGTAGGGTTGCAAAACACAGTTTGAAATATGCTATCAATACGCTCACATTAGTTTTGCAAGTGATTGTATGACGTAAACTAGCTTCGTATCCCATATTATTCAGTATGTTGTCGACATGTAGCTGATGTGAGCTATAGCTATAAATGTGATCTATAAAAAAAAAAGAAAGAAAAAGTGACTGTGGAACGTTGTGGACTCCATAAAATATATTTTTTTCATTCTGAAGTAATCTGTACATATAACTATCTCACTTAGCTTTTTTGTTTTCACATTGCTTTTCATCTCTATTACTACTTACTGCATATACACACACACATACATATAAAGCTACGATGATGAGATGGGGCTGATTCCGGCCAGCAGGCTGGGCGCTGCCCCTGTGCCATTTGTAGGTAATGAGAGACTTACTACATTATTTTATGTTGTACCTTGTATTCTCTGCTCTGCGGGGGAAAGCCCCCTTTCTAAAGGATTTGCTGCAGAGCCTCCCTTGCCTGTTGTATCTCTACTTTAATAATATGGCAACGACATTCTATACAACTCACAGTACCTCAGGCTTGCATGATTGCTCCAAATAAGTACCAAACATAGGTATTGCAATACCATTTTAGCTAACGATTCCTTCCGAAATGGCAAAGATGCACGCCTGGTATCTGTGAGCGACAGATAGTTTTGTGGTTTTGTCCGGTTGTAGGATGAAAAGACCATTCTGGAGTGAACAATCAGGAACACGTGTCGACCAAGTGTCGGACGCAGCCGCCGGCTGTCGAAATTAACGGCGGCGCGTCCGTTTATTCGCTCCCGTCTAATGAGGTTCCCAGTTATTATTGGAACACACATCCCGACTCTGCCGCCTTTCTCGAGCACAAGAGAGTGTTGCTAGAGGAGACTGGTTATAGGATATCGGGATAAACGAGGAATGGTGAAATCGTTCTTTGCTTGTACTATACGCCGAGATAAATGTGCATATCGGACTAAGTCTTGCGGTCTCGAGTAAATTTTTAAATATATTTTTAGTGTGTGAATCAATCCACTTCTGCCGGAAAAATTGCTTGGGGTCGCTTGACGGGGCTTGGGCACTGACTTCAGGAGCCATTGTTTCGCGAACACAACACACACGCGCATGATGTAAAATAATGCCACGAAACTAAAAGTACGTTCAAACACATACGTGTACTATATTCGCACAACATGCCCAAGAAGCAAACATCTTGGACCAAGATTGGACCAATATTGGCAATGTCGGCCGGATATTGGACCAAGATTGAACTAATGTTAGGCCAGTATTGCCAATATTGGTGCAGTATTGGTCCAAGATTGTTATGCTGCTTGGGTGCATGCGCGAAGAAACGCATAATTTTACGTATCAAGTTTTATCGCAGTGGTACAGTGGGACACAGAACGCACGTGGGATAAAAACACGTTCTGACAGGAATAGCGTTCCAACACATCCGTCCGCCCTTCCGTCCGTCAGTAACGTATAAGTTTCGTACAGATATTCGTATTATAATAATCATCCTCAAAACACTGGCTTAAGAAAGATATGCACAAACAGCTCAAACCTAGCCACTATATCAACAGTTTATGTGGACAGCTTTTAATCGTAGCACTGCAGCCATCTTTCCCTTCGGTTGAGAAACAATAGCTTTGGCTTCCTTGGTATATGTAATACGCACGCCCTTATAGCCCGAATGCTCAAGGTGTCACGTACTTCAGTAGAATGCTCATTCCTTGCTAATCCCCAACAACGCAAGGATGCCCTATGGATATCTGATGTACGTCAGAAGTTGGATGTTGGGATATCCTGGAGATAACAAGTTTCGTCCAATATATGTACGAGCACATGTTCAAGTGAGAGAAAGGAGTCCTCTGAGTCGTCTCAAAGACATCGATAGGAACGTTAAAGGGGTACAGAGGGCCTTCCAAAAATTGTGAGATTAAGATGTCTGATGAAAGTGTGCGTGTCATTTTACCGAATGGAGCTAAAGGTTTTGATGTGTGCAATTTGTTTCCCAGAAAAAAAAATCACATAAACATGGGTCCGCGCCTTCACCCTTAACTCGCCACTCCGGGTATTACGAGGAGGAGAAGGTATGATGCCACGTCATCGATGACGTTATAAGGAGAACTCGTTCTCATTCGCCGGTCGGTGGGGGTCAGGGCCTTGTCCCTTTGCCGCCGTAAACCAGTTTTGCCAGTTCTCTCGGAGAATTGGGGATAGAAGGAGCGGCCGAATCATTACCGAGCCAGGGGAAAGGCTTTTGCAGAACCCCGAACAGACGACAGAGGAGTAGCAGACATTTCTCTAGACCAGTCAGCGCGAGGTTCCAGGCAGATCGCAGGCTTCACCGCCGTTGCGCACGGTCGCTTTTTGCGGCGTACTTTAAATTCAATTTCTGCGATAATTATGACTCTGTGGTGTGAATTACTTCGCATGGTGCATCTTACTGGCCTACTTAAGTCTTATAGGAAGAAAACAGGGTGTTAAAAATGGCTTCTGTGCTGCATTAAGCGAACGAGGGAGGGACATTTTACTGACATTTCTTCCAGCTAATGCTCCTAATAAAGCAGGCATGCTGTATTACTAATGTGAATAATTTTATCTGATTCTGGTTTCAATAACTGCACGTTGTCCCTAAATTCCAAATTACTGATCCACAGCGGTGCAAAAAATGATAGCTTCACTAAATATATCACATCAAGCGCTTGAATCACACAGAGAAAAAAGAAAAACGATGTCGGGGGGCAAGCAGTGCAGAACATTAGATGTCTGTCGGACGTCCCAGAGGACTCGTTTCTCCACTTGGAACTGTGAGCGGACACATACGTATACCGGACGAAACTCGTTATCCCCAGGATATTCCAACATCCAGCTATAGACGTACATCGGGTATCCTTAGGACTGCCATGTGTTGTTGGGGCATAGATAAGCGCGCATGTCCATTTCTGGATATCCTGTGGATATCATTTCTACGCTTTATTTTCTTTATCCGCGCTGGATATCAGAGGGATATCTATCAGACAGACGAGTCTGACCACGGACGTTAGGACATTAATCATACATCCAGTGGATATTCGGTGTTGTTGGGGATGCCTTTACGTTGATAGTGTTGGATATTCTGTGCGTCGTAGCTAGCAAGGAAAAAAAAAATAGATGTCCGTAATCAATCTCGCGATGGCCAGGAATGTTCTAAGCGCCACGACCTGCCTGACACTAAACTTTATTCCCCACGCGCTAAACAATGGCAAAACAAAGATGTCGCAGACGGAAACGTGTGTAAGTCGAGGGATGCGTTTGACGCATAAAAGGAAACATTTCAAAATAGGATATTAACATCATAAGCGTGGTTACGCAGGAGACTGCATTTTAGTCATTGGACTGTCAATGACACACTAAGTACATACATAGAAAGAGATATCCAAGGGTTTGTTGCAGATATAAGGAATAATCTCTCGGTCTCTAATAAGGTCTCTCCACGGTACGCCACGTTTCCGCTACTTTCTTCACAACAAAGCGACAGTTTATTTCCATGACTTCTGTTCAAGGTCCAGACCAAGGTCAAGGTCCTTCCAGAGTCTGGACATTTATATATTGGTAACATCACTTTTATCTCCTCGGCGTGCCTCAGCGCATGCATATTTATGAATGGAAATACCACCAGGCGCTCCGCGGCAGCAGTGCCCGTCTCTATCAGTGACGCACTGCTAATTTATTACTATTAGTACGATAACAGTAAGTGACTGCATTGTTGTTCGTCTCGGGTTTACTCTTACATTAACCACGATGCGAAACATAAAAAGAAAGATCCTATATGCATACCTATAGCATGCAAGTATGCGATGCGTGTAAAGTTGCTAAATTTACATAGTACATGGTTTTCCAACTCGTTTTAAGTCATATGAGAGGTAAATTAATCCCCGTACCAAAGTAAACTAACTTCCAGCGAAATCAATCTGCCATTTGAAGTACTGTGAAGAGTACAAGCATAATCTACCCGTCATTATTGAATGGGTCATTATGGATGAACGAGGTAATGAATAAGTGATGTTCTGCAATAATTAAATGTTTATGCATATTACTTCCTTTGCTTCTGCGTGACACTGCAGCACCACAGTAACCGTAAAATGGAGACTGACAATTACCGAATACATTGGATTGGGTACCAGTGCCTTTCTGTGTGGATGACTGTTGTTCACGGGGTTCCGTTGGCACAACACGTGTAATTATTATCGTGGGACCTCATCGATTCGTGATGGTTTATTTTGCATTGCCCTGAGTACTTCATTTTATTGCATGTTGAATTGCTTTTAACATATTTTTTTTTTACTCTCGTGACTTTCATTGGTTTCGAACAGCTTCAGTGTGAGTGTGTGAGAGTGCGTGAGTGAGTGAACTTGGGGTAGGGTCCTGTGGCTACCACGGGGAAACATCCCATGTCATCGTCATCACTTCTCCTTAATTTATTGTTGTTGTTGATGTATTTTTAATGAATGTTGATAATTAATGTAATGAATTATTTCGAATTTTCTTAAAGGGTCTCTGCTTAGCAACGCGTCAGACCAGAATGTGCCTGGAAGGATGCCTTCTCCGCGCCCAATGCCAGGCAAACCATGGCCGAGAAAAAAATTCATTTCTCGCGTTTGTCAAAAAGTAATTCTCCAGATTTTTGATATGTTGTAGCTGAAGCATTGTGCTATCGAATGACGTAGGTCGGCGATTTTTAAGTGGTCTGCCACATTCCGAAATCTTCTTCTGTAAAATGCAAAGTTTTGATGTGTGTCACTTTCCAACGGTTCTCACAGAACAAGTGTATATCCCACACATGCGAAAATTTTTGTTAGCGTTCCCCATGTGCTAGTAAACAGGGAGCCGTACCTACTTTTCCAACAAGGTAAGCAGGGAACGCGGAATAAAATCACAAAAGTTGCACAAACGGCGACATTTGGGCCCGACTTTAGAGGGCGAGGGAGAGAGTTATTTCGCATGCCCTGCTTAACTTTGCTGCATAATCCTCGGATGACATAAAAACCACATTAGTTCGTATATAGAAGCAAGCACGCGCGAAAAGAGGACGAAAACCTGTGGTATGGTCTTCTCGCCTGGCGCAAACTCTGAGGTGCTCTAAAAACACAAGGAATCAATATTTCGAGTTGGGACATTCGGTACGATTAATCTGACAGTGTCCCCCACACACCCTATTTTTTAAAAAAATATTGGTGATGGTCGATTGACAACCTTGGACCATTCCCCATGGAATGACCCAGGTATATACTGTACTCCCCATTCATAATCTCAAAGTAAAGTTGTTGTTGTTGTTGTTGAAGAAACTAGTTTGAAATATGTCGAAAACTGTGTTAATCACCCTTTTACAGACATATGACAAACATTTTGCAAAGAAATTTGCAGACCGTCACAGCAAATGGCAACACTTAGCGGCAATGTCAAAATTCTCGTCAGCGTCAGCAGAAGTGCCTATTTTCTTATTACCTTTTCATCTGCCTTATTTTCTTTTTTCTTTCTGTGGGGTTCATTCATTTTGGGGTTCATTATGGGAGTAGCAGAATTCGTCGGGTGACAAATTCAATTTTTCCCAATTTCTTGCATTCAAACTCAATGAAAAAAATGGCTAGGAAGCAAGCGAGCTGGTGAAGATGATGCATAATGTAAAAACCCCGAGACTAGGGAACACGAAGGGACAGACACCACTTCGTGTTGTGTCTGTCCCTTCGTGTTCCCTCAAGTCAACTCAAGTCAACTTTGCCATTCCACTCTCCCTTTCTCCACTTTTTTTTACCAATCAATGAATCAACTTGGTAATTTTTTCTTCCTTCCTATCGGGGCCCGTCCAAATGAATTGCAAAATCCAGCATTAGTTATCATTACGTGGTGTTCACGTATCTGATGGCGTCTGCACATGACCCGAAGGGAAAAGTAGTCATTTTGTTTCCCACCGAATTCTTCCACCGACTCTCCCTCACCTTGGATACGCCTGTTGAATTTCACTCGTTCATAAATGATGTTCCGCTTTGTGATAAAATACTTTCCAAAGCGCTCGAGGACAACGTCAAAGTCTCCGTTTTCGGTTGCCGACAACGTGAATGTCTGGAAGCGATCTTCGGTCTGAGGGCCCAGAATGTTGATGAGGGCTGATGATGATGATGATGGGAGAAAAAAATGGAGATGTGAGCCAGCTCACTGCGGGACAAGCTACTCCAGGTCTAATAAAGGAAAAAGAAAAAAAGAACGTCTAAAAAGACGAGGGCGTTCACCTGTTGCGGGCAGGGTTTTCGTTCTTCGAGACTCGACGTAGAGCGGAATCGAAGAAAACACTACTTCCATACTGGCCGGTGACAAGAAGTCGAAGCAGTCAGGACTCAGGAGGGATAACCTTGAACGATGCATGCGGTCATGAAGCACACAGTAGAAGCCATGAGCATGGGCGAAAAACACAGAGACAACACGAACACAACAACTGAATAGCTTTTGAGCTGTTGTGTTCGTGTTGTCTCTGTGCTTTTCGCCCACCCTCAGGCTTTTTCACTATGGAGTTCTGACTTTGGTGTTCGGAATGAACACACTGATAGAATGCGCCCCTCCTTTTTTGGTGATCAACTGTTTCTGGATTTATCATTCATCATTTTAACTCTTTCGGCTTCGCGGTACTAGAAACGAATGATTCTGCTCCACAGTGCTTAGAGAACCGAGCTTGTGGTTTCCGAGACTACCGGGTACTGTTGGTAGGACGTGTAACGAGAATTTCAACTGATTGGCTGTTTCGGAGGCAACTTGGAGGCAGATGTTGAACTATAGTCGTGGACTGATTCGGAGATAGCTAAATGCGCTGCACAAGCACGAACACAACAGCTCAAAAGCTTTTGTGTTCGTGCGTGTTGTCTGTGTGTTTCTGCCCACGCTCAGGCTTCTTGACTACGGAGTTCCTCCACCAGCCTGCCTGTATATGTGCGATTTTATCTGTCACCAAAGTCAGAATAACTTTTAAGGCTCCCTGGCTTGAGGATTGACCGAAGTGAAGATTTCAAGATCCACAGAAGCGACTTTTCAGGGAATCCACGCTGTCTTAGACCCTTGGACAACTTTTCAATTAATTGCAAAATTACGACTTGCCCGCTGTCCGCTAACAGGCGCTTTGGAATCCCATCTTACGAGGCTCACTTTTAAGTGACTGACATCTGTCGCGCCACCTTTCTGAAAAATCAGAAGAAGCTTTAACGGCTAATAATGTCGAAGTAACACGACCAGATTATGTTTTGTGGTGAAGACGGCAGTTTTGTTCCTCTTCAAACACTTAAACGAAATTTTTTAATGTGCCGTACTTTGATGATGGGCCTCCGAGTACATCAGTAGTTTGCTGTGCTTTACTAATTGATTCGCTTACGGCGAATTCCATTGGTCGCCCTGGAGCGCTCTCTCTCTCTCTTTAATTTCAACGAATAACTGCCGTCACTTCCTGCGCCGAGGCCGAGGCCAAGCGACAAGGAGCGTTGTATACGTCAAGCGCAATACGCAAGTCGCATTACCTATATATCAGCGCTTAGCATACATCACTTAGGCCGAATTGGCCACTTCGAAACGTGCTTGATGCATTTTGAGCCCCCCCCCCCCCCCCTTTAATTTCGTGCTAGCACCGTTGAGTCAATCGTCCCGAGCACCATACCTACAGTTTTTATAAATCTGATAAACGTGAACTGTTATTACGCCGAAGGTATACTCGTTCCTCTTTCATCCCACGAGCTACGAAATTATACAAGTATTCGATCTCATCCGTTAATATCCAAGCCTGACACACGATGACTAAAGAATGCATTTCGAATCTAATTTTTTAGATTGCGCAGATCATACGTTATGCATAGTATCCCCGAACTGTTTCAAAAGGCCCTCCTCATGTGCGGAAAAATAGTTGTATAAACAATCACATTGTCTTTCTTGAAGCCCGTATCTAAATGATAGTACATAGATGTTTCATTTAAAAAAAAAAGAAACAATAAACCGGAAACAACCACTTGTTACACACCTGATAACTCTGTAAACGTTTCAGTGTCAGCAACGAGACTTATTCGAGGTCGACATTTTACACTCAATTGGTCGAAACTTTTGAACTACACGTTGAACTCCATCATTTTAACTCTCATCTGTTTGTACTTTCTGTGAGTAAGCGTAATGGGGTAGCCAGTTCGACTTCGTAGTAACTCACATCCCCATTTTTTCTTTATCACATCACATCACCACCGACATTCTTTCACTTCTCAATCAACAGGGACAATACCTCGTGCCGTGTGTGTCAGTGCCACGATTTTCCACTCCGAGCATTTTGTACTGCCTTCTCAGGATCGCGGTGCAAACGCCAACATCGGAGAAGTAAAAAGAAAAGACTGCTGCTCATGAATTTTCTCCTGTGTGGAGCCGCGCGCGATCAGAAGTTAGAACGACGATCCCTTCAGAGTTCACTCTCAAGGGCGGTTAAAGAAGCCCGGGAGAAGTGCGATTCATTAGACTTGCAAATTGAAGACAGTGAAGAGGAAGCCTTGTTCTCTCTATTGCTCCGCCGCTTTATATTGGCAATCACGTGGTACACGAACGAGAACGTCACATCATCTGCGCCACAGTTCCTTCCCTCCTTCTCACAGTATATCTCTGCATGCATTCTTGTGGTCCCAGGCAGAAGGAAGGGTTAAAGGCCGGCTTTTATTTTTGACGACCGAAATAACATCGGGTGCAAAATGAGCGGGCGCATTGTAGTTATTACGAGTTACAAGGCGCCGTCAAGTCTCGGCCTCGAACGTCTACGTAACCTTGAAACCAATTATCTCCCCCAAAGTAACATGGCAGCCGCCTGCAGGTGGCTCAGCATGCACATGCGCGTCAGTGCCGTGTATGCCAAAGGGAGTCTGGCCATTAGGAGGAGCCTAAAAAAGGGGCTCGACCTGTCAATCAAATTGAGCGTTTTTCATTGGCTGCTGTTTTCTATGCGGGCCGCCATGACACCAAAATTTTCCCGAAAATGGCGGCGTAGCTTGGAACGGCGAAGCGAGGATTTCATGACAATTTTTTTTCACAAATTACGTCAATTTTATTCCGTAAGTGTACATTCTGTTGCAATTATCTTGCAAATCACCTTTAAATTACGCTCCAGTGTCGATGTTTACCTGAAAATAATATGTTTCGTCGTCCTTGTTAGGCCTAGTAACAACAGCGATCACAGGCAAATAGCGAGAAAAACGCTACAAATGGCCAAAAAAATTTTATTTTATGACATACTTTTATTCATATACACACCTTTGCCCGTTCTTGGTTCAGTCTTGTTATGTTTCATAGTTAAAATACGTATAATACCGGCAGTCTGTTCCAACTAGCGGTTCTGCCGGCCAATCAGTTCTGCTAGCAAGCACTTCTGCTACTTCTGCCTTCTGCTGCTTCTGCTATTCTGCGTCTTCCCGACGTGCCCCTCACCATCCAGATGGCGCCGTTAAAAGTGGACGCAAAATCCATTATGTTGCTAGGTCGTCAGGGAATATCCTATTCAATCTAATCCAATCCAGTTTCCCGAAAATGTCGGCACCCAGTTAATACAGGTAATATATAGCTTGGATAGCCTGGGGTTAATAGCGAACTGTATTTTGGCTCGTGATTGGCCAGAGGGCTCAAAAAGTGGGTGGAGCTCCAGGTATAGGCATGTTCCATTAATGGCCAGACTCCCTTTGGCATACACGGCTCTGATGCGCGTACTCGGAAAAGGTCCATTACGCATGAGTGGTGCACGGAACGCCTTTAACTAGAGTCACTAAGGCCCGGATTCGAAGGGGCCCTTCTGTCCATGCTTCGTGAATGGACGAAAGGGTCCCTGCGCGTGCACTTAACCCTCAGGCCGGAGCGAGAATCCGGGCCTAAATAAGCCTCGCTTCAGATTATGGACATTGAGTTCCAAGAGCGAGCATGCGCCATCTTGTTTCCGCGCCACGGTAGCCACGCGCACGCGCACTTCAGCCGCATTTTAGCGGACGATGCCATCTATCGTGCGACGGTGAAATATTCCTTTCTCTTGCAAGCAGCCAATCAAGGCTGACGGCCCCGAGCTCACCTTGAGATCCTCGGGACGCACTGGTGGACAATACATGGGTCATCGCACAACAACCATACACCCTTCTCTATCCCACAGCGCGCATTATGTTAGCCGTCTTTGATCCTCAATTGGGGGTGGTACCGGTGTGGTACGGGAACAAGATTGCGGTCCTGCTCTCCCCTGGACCTCAGTGTCGATACTCTGAAGCGAAGCTTATTTAGTGACTCTACCTACATTGGGGGGAAGCTGCAGCCAGGCTTGTAAACAGGTATACGAGGTGCACTTTTTTAAAATGCACTGTGATACGTTGCCGACGGTGAACGCTTTCAAAAAATTGTTGTCGCAAAAAAGTAAATAATGGCTCCAAATCGACCAAATATTCATTGCAATCTATCGCCCCCATGCCCCGCCCTGCGACCTCCTGGCGACAATAACGGCACGTCATTTTGACGTCGCGCAACATCAGCCATTTAGAATGCGAGACGCTTAAACATTAATCTTGATGTAATGTCGAGAAGTGAGGTCCGTTCTAAACATATTCCCACTTGTCCAATCCAAGATAGCCAGTTCAAACCGTACCAAAACCCTCAATATTCTATTTCACGTGCGCACTATGTTTTCAGCTCTGTATTGCTCCGCGAGGTCACCGCGATGTTCCCGCGATGTTCCCGCAACCGGTTCCCTCGCGAGCTGCAGCTTGTCTGAGTGGGGTCCGTCATTGGCTAGGATAGCAAAATCTCCCCCACCTCCAGCGCCTAGAATTCTGTGTTACTATACGTTGGAACATGGTGACGTGCCCCGGTCCCAAGGAGGAGAGACTCGCGCGGATTATGCTCTTGGAATAGCATTGTTTCGTGTTAAAGACGCTCGCTAGAAGCAAAAGAATTCCACATTTGGATATCGTGAGCTCTGTTCTTTTACTGGGCATAATAATTGGAGAATGTTCATCGACCTATTTTGTGCCCCTTTAAGATAGAGTATTAAACGCTCTTAAAAGTAACTCGTTACCTTGAAGATACTTTTACGTCACAGTTCGCTATCAAGGAAATACGAAGAGCGAAAAGCTTAAAATGGCATTACCAAAAAGCTTTATTATCTCGCAGGGACAACTGCTTTTCAAAATTACTATCCGACAGCCTGCCTCGGTTTTTTAAAAACAGATTACCCTCAATACTGAGCGGTCACAGATGCGAACGAATGCTCTACAGAAATGGCAGAATCAGTGTGGTAGATATTTCTTGGGAGCTTTCAGGCCCGGAGTAACACATTGAAGATCTCAAGGTCATACTGATGACTGGGCGGTGGTGGGTTGGAATCCTACCACCGTCTGTTTGAGGCATCCCTTGGGGTTTGCAGCAAACTTTCCAGATGAATGTCTGCACAGCTGAAGATGGCCCAGGACACATACTAACCCTGCCCCGTCTCCCACTCCTCCTTGCTGTCCTCTCTCCATCTGTCCACATCTGTGTGCCGCTCATAGACAGAGAACGCTACGGAAACTCCGTTTTCCAGCTAGGTCTCTCTAGGATAGGCAGATCTCTCAGGAATTGCCGACTCCAATGACCTACAGGTGGCGCACCGAACTTCCAATATGGCGGACGACAACAGGTCTCCCGTCCGAAGCGAGCGTAGTGACTGCAGTGTTGGCAGCATTGTGTTCATCCTGGGGACTCTGTTTCAGTTTTTAATACGCACAAATTGAGGTGCTTCATGATGGCGGAATTGGTTTTGTCTGCTGGTCATCTCACACTGTGCAGTTCAACTCAGAGGAATAGGCAGAATGGCGCCGTTGTCTGAGTTTGTTTATGTACGTCGGGAGTCGGGTGAACAAAGCGGGCACTGAGCATGAAAGAAAGGCAAAACAAGTATTAGCTGCTTAAAAAAGGTAATATGTTATGGAATGTGGACTAGTAGTAGTAGTATGTCAAATAGACAATGCAATTTTTTGGGTTGCTCCTCCGGTTGTCCCGTAATATTTACATGTCAGTGTTGCAAGGGAACAAAAGTTCGGTTAGAGGTGTAATGTCTCCAGAAGTTAGATAGTTGTTTTCGCAACTTTGAGACACAAGGTAATCATAAAAAAATTGTAATGCACAAACTAACGTCCACATGGGCATAGCTCAAAAGCACACTTCTATTTTGGTTTGGTAATGCCCAAATATGCTCGTATGACGTTAGCAAAGTGATGTTTGCAGAACTGTGTGGCTGTATGTCAAAGGTCTATGAACAACACATATCTTGAAAGCCCTTGGCCGCGTGCGTATATATGATGCCTTGGCTTGCCATAACACCATGTGCAATTAATATACCATATGCTGCGCTGCGAAAGCACATCTGAGCGCTGCATACGAGAGGAAAGGATATGTTCTCCTTTTCTGCATTGCTCTCAGTATTGTTCACCTACAACTTAGTGTGATAATAATAACAATAATAATAATAATAGGGTGTAGATTGACACGTTACTTTAATTACTGTGATACTTTTATCCTTACTGAGTCGCTTTCTCTATTCATGAACCCCACGGAACATGGCGGGTGCTTGTGTACGCTGCCGTAGTGCGGTTGTATTATTTACTTTGCCTAAGATCTGAAAATGCATACATGACAGCACGACAAAGAAATGCCTATTCCTTGATTTATTGCAATACTATAATGTTTGCTCAGTCTGCGGCAGAGATAGATTCCTTCCATAGGGGACGTTAAATTCGCTGCGCCGCGTGCTCAGATTTCAGTCCGCGCTAAAAAACCCCAATGTGGCTAAAATTAACCCACAATCCGACCGCTCTGGCGTCGCCCAACGATTATGCTTACCTTGCTACGTAAAGCCCCAAATGTTTTAAAGAAGATAGATCCATGGTGTCATGAATTAACCAGGAAACTCGTGCGGTGGATCAACACGCCAGACTTCAGTTCAGTTTATTAGGAAATGATTAAAGGAAAGCCAGGGGCACTTCCACCAGCCTGAGAAGCAGCTAAGAGTGCAACATAACTCTCGTCGATTTCGATACAATCTTTGTTTTCGGCCATTCTATCCAAAAACAAGAGAAACATGTACTGCTTCTTCTGCCCGGACGCGCTCTCGGTTCCGCTCTCACAGCTTTTCCAATTCGCCGCTAGGTGGCCACGGCTTCGCTGGCGTCGCAAATAGCATGCCACCAAACAAACAACCGACCGACCAACCAACCAACCTCCAAACGTTATCATTACGACGAGTGAAAACATTCTTGTGTATGAACTAAATGTAGGAACCTTTCCACGTACATTTAGGCGGATGCCCAACAAGGACCAAATGCGCTCACACAATTCTCCGCGGCGCTACTTTACTCAATTTGCAGCAGCACTTTAGCGCCCTGTACTTTTAGCAGTGTTTTCTTGCGCTGACGAAAATTGTCGTTAAGCACGGTAATTTCAGCCTCGTGCCGACGCTCAAATAAAGAAGTCTGCGTGATTAATTAACCCTCCGTTCCACTTTGTCACATTTCATTAATGGACATCCTGTAACGACATTCCCCCAGTAGAGCCCGGCGTTTGGAATTCTCCCACCGCGATCGACATTATCTGTCCCTTGACGATTTACTCTCGCTTTTTATTTCGTTCATCGATGTCGATTTACTGCGATGCTCCTACGAAGGCCTTGGAGAGCCTTCGATGTTGTAACGTGACATTTACGAGAAAAGACAGAGGTTTTCTATTCCAGTGACCGCGGAAATGCAGAGCGTCCGAACATTACCGGATATGAAGGATGAGATATCAGTAGCCCGTGTTCGTCGACGGGCACGGCGTTTGGCACGTGAGGCCTATTTTACCTACATTTTTCCTCCGCCGTGAGAATCACCGCTGGGGACGACGCACTCAAGCTTTGAGAGTACCACTAGCGCCAGGGAGCGGTATGAGCGGGCGTAACCAACCTGTAAATCCGGCACTTCGCTTTCGCATGACTCCACGCCGCCGATGGGATGGAGAACATCAACCGAAGGTTGCAGGAGACATCGAAAGGTGCTGCGTTTTACACTGATATCTATATGAGGGAACTTGTTCGTCAAGGACGGCGTAGGTCCTGATCGGAGAGCCCATGCAATGACGTCAGGAGCCACGCTGCGTCGTCGACAAAAGTTGCGTCCTTCCCAAAAAACGGCAGCCGTGCGGGATACGAGTACGTACAAGCGCCGTCAGTGCATCATACGCTAATAGACGAATGTTACAAGTGGATAGGAATAAGTGAATAAGTTATGCTCACCAGATCTTGTAGCTGCTTGCTGAACCTCACCCTCAGAAAGCTCGGAAACCATGAGCCGGTTGTTCAGCATCGGTTGCGTAGAGGCGCGTTCCCATGCTTGTGGCCGGTCTGTATATGATTGTACAGTGAAATAGTGTCCCGTGTTTTCGGTTTAACCGAAAAACACCAACTTTCAGGGACATGACAGAGACAAATTGTTGCACATGCCCAGCAAGTTGTTGATGTAGATCAGAAAATCATACAGAAATACGATAGTTATCAAAAATGTCGTATTACTTTTTTGTTAGCCGTTAGCCGGAGCGAACAACGCCATGTTGGATGCAGGGAAGGGTAACGGTAACGGTAATGGTAACGGAAACAGAAACGGTATATTACCGAAATTGGAGATGGTAACGACAACGGAAACGGAAACGCATACCACGGTCCTCCATTACCGTAAACAGAAACGGAAACGAATTTATCGTCCGGTATTGAATTCGGGTAATGGCTTCTCCTGTTGTGCGATGACATTTGAGTGACTTCTTATTTTTTGCTTTTGTATTTTGATGACTCCATTCCCTGTAATGCTCCAAATACTACACGAGAGCATGGGAAGAAAGCGCAAATTGGATCTCGAGGGTGCATCCCTCACTTACCGCGCCCCACTCCTCATAACCATGACATCAACACATGACTATACTCCACCATAGCACGAGGATGCCAGCCTAAGATTTTTAGTTACTTATCTTGTACGTTTTTTTTTTTCTTTTCACTGTGGTCATGGCAGTATTATTTACTATTGGGAGCGTCCACTTATGAATGCGACATTGGATGAAAGTTACGCCCGTCTTGAGTTGCTGGACTCCGAGTGACTGAAGACTGAAAACATGTTCCTACACACACACACACACACACACACATATATATATATATATTATCTTGCAAGGTGTGCGCATCCCAACGACGTAAAATTACTTGTGTGTACGAGTGACACAGAAGCAGCACTTGGGCAAAACAGGGTGCTGATAGAGCCGGACGGGCTGTCCTCCCGCAGCTCTGTAACAACCGTTCCATTACCGGAAACAGTAACGGAAACGAAACGGAAACGAAATTGAAAGGCCGCTATCAGAAACGGATAACGGAAACCAAAATATAGCAGTAACGAAAATGGAAACGGCAACCAAAATACGTCCGTTATCCTTCCCTGGTTGGATGAGCGTCGTGCGGAAATTACATTGTGATTTGTATTCGCCGATAACTGTCGGGTAAACCATGAACACTCCAGGAAAAACATCGAAAAACGCCGATTTCGTGAAAATCAATAACCATCGAAAAACATGCGCTAAATCCGGCCGTCCAAAAATAAAAACCGAAAACGCGGAACCCTAAATATATCTTATCTTATTCAAAGCTCAATCGATATGTCGTAAATATGTCGACTTGTATGCGCCAGATCGCTACATCTGACTCGAAGATTTGTTCATTTTGATTGTAGACAACCCCAGATTCCAGTGATCTCCTTCGTTTCTCAACGTTGTTGTTAAAAAAAGAACAAAAAGAGCAATGCGTTGTACACCTGTCAAACCGCAACAAATTACCTGGTCCCACATTGCACAGCGCCCACGAACAAGAAAACAGATGCGAACCACACGGCATATGCTACAGGCAATGTTTGCCCATTTTTCCCGCAAGAGGCGCTCAACGCCAGGAGCGGACAGAGCCGTTTATGAGGAGAGTTTGGCCATTCTGTGATCTTTTGCCGCCCGGAGATGGGGAACCGCCGTGACGTCAGAGCCGTCATCGCTCCGCCCAAGGCGATAGCTCTGATCCAAAATGGTGCCCTTTGCGCTTCCTATCGTGTGACGTCAAATGACGCGCTTTGGGAGAGGCTCCTCCCAATTGCCAAACTCTCCTAATAAACGGCTCTGGGAGCGGAGGCGCCGCCTGTGAAGTGCGTCGCCCTACACAGGGTGTTTGTATTCTTTACAGATTTTTGATAAAATATCTGAGAACGGCAATGGTACCAGTTTTGCTTGCGGGGTATGGGGCCAGGCGAACATCCTGTCAGAATGCGTATGTAACTACTAGACGGTGGATTACGAGAAAGTGCAAGATAGCAGAATTGGAGCCAGTCATTATTTAAATTCACCTTATTTTATAATAATCCGAAAAAATCACTTACTTTGAGATATACGCGCCAAATTTTGCTATGCAAATGAGGCGAAACCATGGCCTTCGGCTTATCTGGGCCGGACAGCGGTCTGACCGGCCGTCAGGTCAGCGCCTACACCAATCAATTCCAACCCTCCAAAACACGTGGCCCTCCGACATGAATGCACGTTGCTTTTTGTGAGCTCGAAAAGTGCGTAGTTATGGTTTCGGCTCAATAGACGACTTCAGAAAATCCCAGAGAGCTTAGTGCCGCTTTGAACTATGGGAGCTTGCTTGTAACAAAGGAGGAGAAGGTTTCCAAGCTGTTTCGGTTCCTTCTCTCTCTTTCTCTCTCTCTCGGTCCATTGTCCAAGGGGGTGTCAAGGTCAGCCAAAACGGAATGTGAGGGACAGTTCATTCCAGTAATCTCAAAGAGCATTGAGATTTTCTGAAAAATAGACTATTGCAAAGCGAAATTTGGCGATTTATATCTCAAGGTACGTGATCGTTTCAGGAATTTTATGAAAGGAGGTGGATTTAAATGAGTGGCTCCAATCCTACTGTATCGCATTTCCTCGTAAACAACTAATTATTAAGTTATTTAATGAATTTTAAGTAATTAGTCGTCCAGTAGCTAGATGCGCTTTCCGGCAGGACGTCCGCACGGTCGCATAACTCACCCGGAAAATATGTTATCGGTGCTGCTCTCTGTCCTTTTCATAAGAAATCCGTAAAGAATAAAAAACGAGCAAACTTGTATATCTTGAAAGAAGGGCGAATGCTCATTTTTCTAGACGGTTGACCGCCCACCCTGGATGAGTAGGTATCGTAGTCAATTACTGACCGGAAGGGTGGTGGTCAAAGAGGCCAGTGTGGTGCAAGTTGCTTGTAATCTGTTTGTTTGTTTGTAAGAAAAAAGTCTTCCTCAGATATAGGTAACATTGTAAATACTGGTCATGTTTAGTCATAATGTGCAGTTACTAAGCACCTGATGCAGCGCAGCGTATTCATGGGTGAGGCGCTTCTTGCCCTTGAGCACATGATGTGCGCGTCAGTGATAGATCAAGGCATATTATGTTTTGACTGCTACCTTGTTTTGACTGCCCAAGATATGTAGCAAGAAATGCTACCCTTCTCTGGAGGTTTTCGGATCGCTCAACTTAACGTCATACAATATGTAGTGTGTGGCACAGACACAAAAGGAAAAAAATAAGTAAATATGAAAATCACGCGGGTGTATGGTATACGGAGTGTGCGCTCATCTGTTCCACTGTACGACGATATTCCTTACGCTACACAATACGTTTCAGGAAACATTCGATGCGTGCAGACTGCGTGTGGGCGAAATAGCTCATCAAATAGCAAATTCTATGCGCCTCGCGTGGTACAGAGATGGGTAAAAGAGAAAGTAGATTGTTCTCGTATGCCACGCTATAATCGGGTATTTTTAGCTGCCAGTTTCCATGTGTCGTTATCTGAGAGAAAAACGAGAAAAACGAGCCTATCTATCTGTAGACTCTGTCTATTGGTGCAGCCTGCAGTAGACATAACATGGTGAATGTCTTCCAATATGCCTTAGTGCAATCAAGGCAATATAGAGGGCGTTTTTTTTAAATCCTTTTTGGGATTTCGATAAAAAAGGTACAAGAGCAGCGCAGATGCCGTGTTTGGCAGACATCCACTTGAAGAGAGTATGTACCTATAGTACATGTCTAATTACCTAAAAATCGATAACTCTCTAATTCTGGGTTTTCGGCCAAACGACAGAATGGGAGACAATAGATTGAAACTGTGTAAAAATAAAAAATAAAGAAAGAATGAAGAAGAGAGGTAAACGGACATACGGTTGATCTGGCCAGCAGATGGTGGGTGGTGGTGGTGGTGGTGGTGGGTGGTGGGTGGTGAAAGGGCTCGCCGTTGTCGGCCTCACAGAGGTGGGCAACGTCACGACTGACGTCCTGGTGGAATGTGCGTCCTAGGCCGACTTCAGCAGATCAGCACCGTGAGCTCCAATCATCTCCATCGCTCCAAAGAACGTGTCCCTCTGACGTGGAACGAGCGCAGACTTCCGTGCGCTACCGATGCGCGCCGTTTCAGTTTCGATTCCTTTGCATAGCAAAATTCGGCGATCGATATTTCACTCCACGCACTCGCTTCAGAATTTTACAAAAATAAAAATGCTTTCAGCGAGGATTGTCATTCATTCTGTTGTATCACTTTTGTCCATTTTTGTCATTTCAAAAATAGCACTGCCCTCGTCCTAAGAACGAAGACACACACGTTGTAAAAAAATACATGCACAATACAGTCAACCTTCGATTTATGAACACCCTCCTTTCCTCGAAAAATCGTTCATAAATCAAGGGATTCATAAATCGAGTTGCAAGGTGCGCGGAAGAGAAATGGGCTGAAACACGACAGGAAATGCACTAGGATTATGTTAATAATAAAAAAAAATTACTCCGTAATTGTGCTCCGCACCATACATTATGCTGTATTTATTGATTGATTTGCAAAAGAAAACAATGGAGATGTTAGTCCGGAGCCACTCTGGACTGGCTACTCCTGGACGCGTTATTCAGAAAGGAAGAAAGCGACACTACACAAATCTATACACTTTGAAACGGAATAGATGAAAACATCACCACAAACCTTGGCACCGCAACAGTGTAAGAGAGTCCACGTGATAAATCTCAATGCACAAAAAACAAAGAGCGTCACAAAGTGTCATAGAGGTCCGTCGAGACGAAGAACCGAGGAATTGCACAAGGGCGCGCATGGCAGGTATCAGCTGATTTCCGGGCCAGCACCCAATAACCTTTTCGGTGGAGTATGGCCGATTATCCAGGCGGGCCAGCGATGACACAAGGGTACAACGGAGTGCACTGTTCCTCGGGCAGTCTTGGAGTATATGATCCACGTCCTCAACTACATCATACAGACCGCAGTTGGGGGACGAAACCTTGCCGAGCTTAAACAAAAGTCGGCCACTGTATGGCACATTGAGGCGGAGCCTGTAGATGAGCGCCGTGATGGGTCGACAAAGCGCTGACGGCATTTAAAAACGGAGATCTGGGTCTACCTTGCGCAGGAACGACGTAGAAGGGACACTTCTTCGCCAGTGTTCACTACACAGACGTCTCATAAGGGTACCAATTGATTGCTTCGCGTCCTCTTGGGTGAAATACGTAGCGTGCGTCGGTACATCATGTACCACATGAGCCTGTCTGGCAAGTAGGTCGGCAGCCTCATTCCCAGGGACGCCACAGTGACTTGGGATCCACTGCAAGGTGATGTATTTGTCCCTGTGTGACAGCACACGAATACTCCCTGAGGACGTCACGCACCAATAGAACGAGGGAGCTCGAGCCCGTGGTGCAGTGCAGAGCTTGGAGGGCGGTTTTGGAGTCTCTGTATATGGTCCAGTGAATCGGGGGTTGGCGGGACACAATGAAGGAAAGCGCCATAAGAATGGAATGCAGCTCGGCCACAGCAGCCGACGTCAGGTGCGAGAGCCTTGCGCTTCTTTCAATCGACAGCTCGGGAATTACGAATGCACAGGCGTAGCCGGTCTGTGTCGATGAGCCGTCAGTAAAGATTTTAATTCTGCCTTCATCGCGATGAAGCATGCTCAGACTGAGTTGACGAAGAACAATTATTGTGGCTTTTCTTTCTGGAAGCCAAGCCAGGCACATTGACATGCACAGGCAGTTGGCGTTGATTTGTGGATACCAAGACACTGTTTCATGCTCTTTCTCAAGTACGGTTTCCAACACTTGTTCGGACGAGGGACAAAAGTTATGCAACACTGGAAGATGATTCATCAACATGTGTCGTATGAGGGACCGGTGTAGACCAAGCAACGCCCTTGTTTTAAGTCCCCAGCGGGCACCACAGAGGTATCGCAGGACATTCAGCTGAGACTCAGCTCTACCTCTCAGACAACGAATCTCCGCTCTCCAGGACAGACGGCGGTCAAGAACTACACCAAGACACTTATGGTGCGTAACACGCCGCACGACATGCCCACTTATATGAAGCTGAAAGTTGTTCAAATGACGGCGAGTGAACGGCAAAAATAGTCTTCACATGCGAGAAGGCCATGCCTCTGTTTTTCAGGAAAGCAGCAATAGCTGCAAGGGCACACTACAAGCGGCGCTGTAGCGCTGGCCACTGCTTGCCTGATGTCCATATGCATATATAATCAGCATACAAGCTGATGTTGACGCCGCGTAGCAAGAGAGATGGTAGAGTAGTCATAATGACATTGCAGAGGAGTGGGCTGAGGACCCCACGCTGTGGGACCCCTGCTGTTTTGGTGTGATGAAACGTTTCACCATTCGAAGTCATCACAAAGACAGTTCTACCACGTAGATAGTTGGCTATCCAACTGAGAGCTCGCCCCGTAACGCTCATGGAGAAAAGCCCACGGAGTACGTGACCGTCGCTTATAGTGCCATAGGCTCGCTTAATATCAAGGAAAGCCGCCACGGTTAGCGGACCTTCCGAACTAGCCTGTTCCGCGTGGGTTACCACATTCAAGACACAATACATTGTACAGTGAGCTCTCCTGAAACCTGCCTGCGCCGGGTGTAGGAGCGTCCGGGACTCCAGAAACCAGTGAAGGCGGTTCAATATTAGCCTTTCCATTACTTTGTCCACGCAGCTGGTGACGCTAATGGTGCAAAATGAATCCAGCTCTCTTGGCGACTTCCCTGGCTTCAAAACTGGGATAACACGAGACGCTTTCCATACGTCTGGCACGACACCAGTGCTGCAGGAGTCATTAAAAAAAGCACAACAGTTTTTCAAGCGACGCATCCCCTAAGGAAGCTATGGCCTGATACGCAGTCCCGTCGGCCCCAGGTGAGGACCCTTTCCTAGAGTGGGAGATGGCTGACTGCAACTCGATAATGGTTAACTCTAGGTCCATTACAGGGTCACAAGCCATGCAGCCGGAATCAACACCACTAAGAGCATCAACAACTGATTGCTTGTGGGCGTCAGTCGAAGAGGCACAAGATGGCCGTGTGAGGAGACAGCAGAACTCTTCACCAGCTGTACTTTCTGAGATCTTCAAACGAAGCACGAGAGCTCTGAAGGGAGCCTCTTGCTCAACGGGGCAACTGAGAGTCTTAACAGTCTGCCATATTCTTTCGGTATGTGTATAAGGGGAAAGCGTGGAACAGAATGACTTCCAGCTTTTGTGACCCAGGCGCTGGAGGCGTTTTCGGATGACACTACAAAGCTTACATACTTCCTGGTGGTCCTGATGGCTTCCAGAACGGCGGAACCGGCGCTCTGCTCGGTGTTGTATTGTTCTTAGGTGTTTAAACTCGACATCAACATTTGAATGCGTTGCTGGGATGGGGACCTGCTTGGTTGCGGTAGACAGGCTGGACGCCAGAGCACGGTTAATATCGTCCAGACTTGTCGCAGAGCGAAATAAATTTTCAGCTGTCGTATTAAATACCTTACAGTTAGTAGCTTTCTTGGTCTTACGAGGGCCTCGCAGCCCAGAGTGGCAGACAAGCAGCGGCATGTGGTCACTCCCCATGGTGTCCATATCAGCTACCCAGTGAACCTCCAGGGCCAACTGTATTTATCCTGTTCAGAAAAGACGATGAAAGGTAGACTTGACTCGTCCGTCTGGTCATTGAAGTACCGTATCGTACAGTGGATGTGATTCCACGCTGAGCGAGCTGTCACAGCTCCGAACCGTCCTCCTGGTTATCTTCACTCTCACTATGATCACTCTTGGCACCATCATTTGACAATTGCACTACAGCAGCACCGTCAAGCGGCTCACATATGTGTTCACCGTCAGCACCGTCGCTTCTAGTAATTATTGTGGCTATGGGACACTACTCGGGTGCTTGACCTTCTCTGTTTATCTTTGTTGACGTGGTCCCAGTACTTCCCCGTTCATAAATCGAGGTCAGAACACGTGTGTTTTTGCGGTTCGTTCCCTGACAGTCCGTTCACAGTTCGGATATCGAGGGTTCATAAATCATGGGAGAAATACTGTAAATGAAATCTTTTTTTTTTGTATTGTTGAGTCTATGAGATGAGCCACAGAGGATTGTGTACTCATCTTCCTAAACTTTCCCTAGCAATTTAGCCCGCTTGTTATCGACCCTGTTTAGCGTTCATCAACCCATCACCAGGACACATCTCATCCTGACCATTGTGCCTTGGGGTAGTGGGCCGCACCTTATGTGGCGAATTTCCCAATTCATTATCATTAATTTATTTGTTGTTGTTATCCGTATCTTGCCTATTTCTATCCTTGAGTCAACAACTGAGACAAGTTCTCAAACATTGCCACATTGCTATCCCACTGAAGTGCAGCATCGTATGCTCTCGAGGAGTGCCAACACCGCTGTGCTTCACATTTAAACCATCCCGCATATCTTATCAATTCCTTCTCCTGGAATGCTTTGAAATGCTGGAGAAACGTAATTTCAATCATACTTACTCACTGAAGTGGAACTTGATGATCCCGTCCACCACCCCAAAGCCTTTGCACTGCCACTGATTGAATAAATCTTTGCGGCCCCAAACGTAACCTTTCCCTCCCAAGCCACATGCGCACTTAATAGCTCACGATATTTCTAAATTTCGCCTTGCTCCAACAATCACCTCTATGAACAACCCTACACCTATTCAGCCACCTGTTTGCAAGTCCGTACAATACCATTTGCTGCTAGCGTGTCACTCCGATGAAGGAATGCGCCGGCACAGTTCCCTTAGAAGTCGGCCCAGGACGCACATTCCCCCAGGGCGTCAGTCGTGACGTTGCCCACATACGTGAGGCCGACAACGGCAAGCCCTATCACCACCACCACCACCGAATGCGCTGGAACGTGCTCCGTAAACTTTTGTCCAGCACTATACATTACAGCTAGTGTCACCTATTGAGGGCACACAGCTTCATTAATTCAATAATTAGACAACTGTACAGACAGGAGGAGTAGCCAGGAGTATACTCTGGTTTCTCTTCAAATCCGTGTATTGATCTTTCGCGGTGGAAGGAGGCAAAAGTGAGCTGGTCCTTCATATTTGGAGAAGGGCCCCTTGATAACGAGGTCCGCCCCCGGGTGGGCCGTGTCTCAGAACTCGCGACCTATAAAACGGTCGTCAGGGCAGTATCGCTTGCTGTGCTGTTTCCGGGAAGGCATCTTTCTTTCGCCAGGTGTAGCGTCCTGGAGTAGCCAGTCCGGAGCAGTTTGGAACTATCTTCTCCATTTTTTTTCTTTTACTGATCAATCAATCGGAAGGGGACGGAAGAGTATATAATCTGTACCGCACATGAAATAACATCGCGCTTAAAAGTAACAGAGGACAAAGAAAAGGGACCACAAGACCACGAAATAGAATAGACGCTTTTAAAATGATGCGCCCGCCACCGCGGCGCAAAGCAGCATAGGAATGTTGAGGGACACTGCTCTGTCGTCTGCTTCAGTTATGGTTTACCCCGGCTAACACTGCTGCTGCGCACACCGGAACTGTTGTTGTTCTTCTTCTACCTCCGCATCTGGCCGTCTCGTAATGCTTCAACGCGCTCGAAGTTCCCATGTTCCCTTGCGTGCCACATCTGGCGCTTGTAGGCCACCTCCATAGGTGGTTCTCCTGCAGTTGGCAATACTAGGTGGTTCTCCTGCTTGATGACACTACAGCACACCTTAGTAAATTACTTCTAAAATGTAATTAAACTGCATTACTCATTACTCCAGTTAGAATGTAATTAAATTACGTTACTCATTACTGCAACTGAAATGTAATGAAATTACATTACAATTACTACGAAAAAGTAATGACATTACAAAGTCATTACTTTGCCATTATTGGCATACATAAATTACTTCTAAAATGTAATTAAACTACATTACTCCAGTTAGAATGTAATTAAATTACGTTACTCATTACTGCAACTGAAATGTAATGAAATTACATTACAGTTACTACGAAAAAGTAATGACATTACAAAGTCATTACTTTGCCATTATTGACATACATATTCCCGAGTTTTGTGGAAGGCACAAGGGACAAAAACACAAAAGTTGACGAAGCCTGCCTTCCTCGAAATTCGGGTAAATGTATGCTGACAATGTAACAACAGTTAGCTTGTACTCTTCTATTTGTCTCTTCTACATGTCAGGCTAGTGTGCCACGTATGACGTGTCGTTCCACAATGTAGAGACGAAGGTGACAAAAAGTATCACGACAACAGGAAGATTGTCTGGAGGATGGGCCCCGCAAACAATGATTCTCCAAGGCTACAAACCGTTGACCTGAAGAACATTTGTTTGTGGGTGTCTTAACTAAGGCAGCTGGCTCATCGAAGGGAACTGACGTTCCCCGTGCCGATTGAGTGCGTCACCGTTCATAGTGGGCGTTGGAATTCTTTTAACTCGTCGGTCCCCAATCCTCTGCCAAGTGCAAACACAGAACACACGCTCGATTATTTTGTAAAAAGTAATGAGTAATGTAATTAAATTACATTACAAATTACATAATGTAAAAAGTAATGCATTACATTACAAATTACCAGGAAAAGTAATTCATTACAGTAATGACATTACTACCCAGGTATGCAGTACACCCATCCGGCGCTTGCTTTTCTAACAATATTTGACATCGTATATGACGGGCTCCTCTGGACATAACACCGAATGACGGGGGATCGCGGAAAGTACAAAGCGAAACACAAAAGTTTACGCGACTTAGCAAAAATGGAGGGTCGATACAAAAATGCACACATTTATAAAAGAAGTCAGATTCAGCAATATTACGCCGTGAAGTCAATTACGGCTACCATATCGTAAGAAACTCGCATAATCATATGATTCAAGGCCAGAAATGTTTCATAGGAAGATGCTGTGTATTGTTGGGGACACAGTTGTCTAAAGTCTCCAGCCCGTGGCGGAGCGATCCCCTATCGGCGATGTCGCGCACGAAGGAACTATACCAATACCCTCCCCGAGGGGAGGCCGCGCGGCCGCGCAGAACTGCTGTTCCTAGCAGACGTCGCTGAGGAAGCGACGGTGCTCCCTTCCGACGTGCGGCGCTGCGTCGCCTTACCTCGGAGACTATAATGGTATAGTTCCTTCGTGCGCGACACCACCGATAGGGGACTGCTCGGCCACAGACAGGAGATTTTAGACAACCGTGTCCCCAACAGTACAGTGTGAAGTGGTCTTTTCTGTACACAAGCCACTGTAAGCCTCAAGGCGGTTGCTATCCGTAATCCAAACAGCTTTCGACCTCTCGACCTCGACCGCTTTCGACTTTGACGCATACTTGCACATTGAAAAAACATAACACTCGCCAAGTTAAAAGAACAACAACAACAACAAGGAAACAGTGGATGTTTCAAACACTTTACATCTATAAGTCTATAAACCCAAGGCGCAAAAACCGTACGAACGAATGGCTCTAGCATGCTCATGGAATTTTAATTTAGCATGGCGTGTAGCCACGAAATAACAAATATTTGTGTGTCACGTGACGCATAATAGACAGCGTTCTTTCGAAGTAACGTTTGGTAATGTTGTTCTCTCACCGAAATTGCCGAAATGCCGAAAGAAGAGAGCAAATCCCATAAATCTAATCGAGGTTCATGAGACATCTTAATAAAGAGAAGCGAAAGAAAAGGGCATCTCGTCTATTTCTTTGCGAAGGTTCTCGGGCTTTGATTGGAGATCTTTCTTATCGTCGTCTTCGGGCTAAGCCCTTTCCGCCTTCTTATCTGCCCCTATTTTCCTCTTGCATTACTCGTTTCAAAAAGACCGATTTCTAAGGGATATCTCCCTGGGGTTCCAAGAAGTGGGAACCACTCTCGTTTTATTCGTGGACGAGAAGAACGCTTCGGGCATGTTTCCCATCACGGTGGGATATTGAGCGTCGATGACTGGGCCGTAACATAAGGGAATCCATAGCTCTAATCGGCGATGGTAGATCACAGTGAAAGGAAGTATGCTAGAGTAGGATTTTCCGAGCGTAATTATCTATCGTTAGCAATTTTCTGAACAGTAATAGTTGTAGTAGTATTTCAGGGTGACCTGACATATTAGCCCTACCTTTCGACTAAAACCTTGAGGTTCTGCTATTTTACTCTTTGGATTGATTAAGGTGTTGTCATATCAACCATGTTATCCAGTTCACGAATGTCCTGTTCTGACAAACCCAGCTTAAAGGTGTTGTGACACTTTCATCAGGGGCTTCGAAAGATGGGGGAAGAGGGAGGCGGACACCCCTCCTCGAGCTTTCGCCCCCCCCCCCCCCCCCCCGAACCTTCGCTCTGACGGTCCTGTCATGCCGCATTTATAATCTCTACGTGTCGTCCAAGACAGACTCGCTTTCAGCTCTGTTACCGCGCAGAGTGAAAACGAACACCAGTTTACGAAAGTAGACTAAATTCAGCCGAAAAGGTACTATCTACCCAATTACCCCATGTGATACTGTATGTGCGAACCTGCTGTGCTAAGAGTGTCGACACGCCATTCAGTAGCCTCGCTTAGACGATAGAGGAGAACGCAGATTTCGCGAAGACGCGCGGAGTCGTTAAAAGGAGTTCGCTCGTGTGCTTGATGACACGTGTAGTATATCTGCTGTCTTTGCCTGATCCATGGCCAGAATACCTGGCAGTACCTTTTTAGTGCAACAATAATGACACCCCTTGCAGACAACTCAGTGCGCTTTCGAAGAGAACAAAAATCAAAAGGAATACGCCACCACTCGCTTACTTCTATTTGTCTTGTCGCCCTTAATGAAACAGTCAGCTAATACTTCAGTTTGTGCTGCTGAAACGCCGATTTCTTTCGCCTCGAGGTAATCAAGAATGCGAGGTGGTCTTCCCATATAGTTACGTCCTCCATAGTCACCGAATAGCATGGGCGAGTCGTTTCTAATAAGCACATGAATGGCTTCTCTGTAGATGAGGTTATATCTCGCCCACCTCCCCCTGTCGTGAGGGACTTCCGACGCCCCTGAACTTTTATAGATATGATTGATTACATCGTCCACTCATTACACTGCACACGGCGTTTATTTATTTTGCGAGGGGCATTCAAGTCAAACCGGGACTTTCTGTCTCCTGAGTGTACAAATGGCTCCCGCTACTTCTTTTTCATAAGTTTCACACGCGACAGGCCTCCGCGTTCACCACGTAGTGGTCCAAAGTTTGTGCAAAACAGAAGACACGTGCTAGACAAGATGGCCGACAACGAGGTGAGCGCGCACATCGAACAACGAATTGTCATGAAGTTTCTCGTGAATGAAGGCGTAAAGTCATCTGAAATTCACAGAAGACTTCAGGCTCAGTATGGCCACGATACACTTAGCCGTAGCAAAGCGTTTGAGTGGTGCAAACGATTCCGAGACGGCCGTACATCAGTGCAGGACGATAACGGCCGGGGCGGGTCAGACCCCAGTGTCAGAGTTCCTGCGAACATCCAACTTGTGGAGCGCCTGATCCTAAAGGACCGACGGATAACATGTCTCGAAGTGGCTCCAAAGACGGACCTTTCTGTGGGAACGTTGAACATTCATGAACACATCCAGTTCCGGAAAGCCAGTCCTCATCACCAAAGGAGTCCTCCTCGTACAGGACAATGCACGCCCGCATCCCGCGCATCTCACGACTCGCATCTTACAGGAACTTGGCTGGGAGTTGCTGCCACATCCCCCTTGCAGTCTAGACATCGCCCCCCTTTGCGATTTCCATCTCTTCGTGCCACTGATGCGTTCCTTGGGGGCCGCCACTTCAGCTGCGACGACGAGGTCAAGAATGCGGGCCGATCATGGCTGCTACGCGTCGGTAAGGATTCCTACGCTGCTGGCATCCAAGGCCTCGTGAAACGCTGCGACAAGTGCGTTAGTGCAGCTGGAGATTACGTTGAAAAATAAAACTAATTTCTCGCCTGCAAGTTCATTTTACTTTTGCGAAAAATGAAAAGTCCTGGTTTGACTTGAACGCCCCTCGTATTTAAATACCCAAATGGCCCAAAAAGGACAGATTCGAGAGAGAGAGAGAAGTATTCTACCTAAGCATCGTAGGTGGTTAGACATACACGCACTTGTAAACACTGCTGCGTCTAGCTCTAACGTCAGAAGAGCGAACGCCTCCGCCATATACCTGTTGATAGAAGTCTGCGCGGGTATGTGGTTCTCGACCCGCACTTCACCCGCAGACATGGTCTCCCAATCTGCTGCACTCGCACCCGCACGAGTTTTGGGGGAGCTTCCCGCAGCCGCGGGTCATGGGCGAATATCGACAGACCGCGGGTGCGGGTATATCGGCACTACAAGGGCATGCAGCTGAGTTGCACAGATTAGAGTACTGTAGCGCAAAGAAGAAAAACACGAAAGCGTTTCTGGACGTTTAATCGCATTTTACATTTGAAAGAATGAATGAATCAAATGATCATATAATGCATTGGAAGTCAGGTCGTTTGCGCGTTTATTTCGCGAAAAAGCATGGACGCGGGTATAGCACCGGCACCCGCACAACCCGCAGCGGCAACGCGGGTGCACCCGCACTTTACCCGCGACACGCATCAGTTCAGATTTTCTACCCACAAACCCGAGATTACTGCGGGTATCCGCATGGATTCGCAAGCACACCCACACCAGCAACCGCGCAGACCTCTATACCTATTGGTTCACGTGAGCACGTGACCTCTCCCTCCGCCACTCACTGGCGAAGCTGGTCGCTGGGAAGGGATGTCACCACCGTATGAGTTTGGGTATGTGAGGTGACGGTTTTCTACGCCTCTATTACTATCACCCCCTTGTTGTGGAACTACGAATGGTGGTTTACGTCGATCTTTTTTACAGTTATCCTGCATAAAGTGGGGCCCAACTCTTTTTGTCAGTTGCGGCTCTGTAATGGTGTTGAGCTTGAGTTTCAATACTAAAAAGAAAAAAGAAAGAAAAAAGGAAAAAAGAAATGTAGTGGTATTAATTCAACGCAGTATTTTCCTGTTACGGATTATTTACGCAGCTTTTCGACTGTGGTGTTCTCAGTGAGTAGTAAGCTAAGTATTCGCGTAAACGCAGCTCCACTGTAAGTCTCGAGATATTTGGCTATATTTGCTTTAATTCAGCTTAAACCAGGGCTTCGAACGTTTTCAAGAAAATAAAAAAATAAAAAATAAAAAAATAAGCAAATGTACGGCGGAGATGGTAGACCTAGGTGAGACAAGGGAATATACAGGGTGTCTGCTCTAACGTGTCCAGAAATTTAATTTCAATTAAAGCGAGCGATAAAAGAAAAGCAAGTGGTACTTTTCTGCTTCTTCAGTAAGAAACAGGTACTGCTTCACTAGTAACACTGTTGCTTAGTCAAGTAGCTGTAAAGTAGCGCTCGTTTCTCTTTTATCGCTCGCTTTAAATAAAATTTCTGGACACGTTAGAGCAAACACCCTGTATACACACCGCATTAATTTTTATCACGCTTCAAGATGAATGCGGCGACTTCATGACAGTAATTCCATTCCTATATCCCGGTGTTTCGTAATTTTAGGCTTATAATTTAGAAAACACGTCAGACACGAAACGGTGTCTGTGACGGATGTAGGCATCCTGACTTGATAAACCACCTAGATGCGTGGAGTAGAACTTCCTATTCCCCAGAGAAGAGAGCCCTGTTGCAGAAATGACGTAACCGGGAACAATAGTCGAAGCCAACACGATCGAAATGCTCTCAAAGGAGATCGTCTACGTAATGCGACTAGCAGGCATGGAATACCGCAGGAAAGCTGCGGGAGCACTATTCGTTTGCCCATTACGCTGTTGGCCAACCTCGAGACAGTGAAGAAGGCAGGGAGTCTTCTATCTTCTACCTTCACCAGTGTTGCCAACGTTTTAGACGAACAATCCGACAGAGCGGCTCAGCGATCTCGAAAGGTGTTGTGCACTTCGCCAAAATCCGCCACACGAGAAAAAACTTTAACGTATACAAATTAAAACGAATGTTGCTGTATTCAGGGGTAAGCGTTTCAATATTAGGACAAAAGCGACTGTCTGTGTAAGCAATAGTAAGTAAGACACCCCTTATATATCTTTCCTGGATATCCGCAAATGAACATAAAACACGTCTCTGTTCCTGCAAAGCGACCGTTCCTGGTTACCAAATGGTGTTACGCCATCGTTTGCAAGAAACCATGTAATGCCTCTGGCACACGATCAATGTTCTTCAATGATGATTGAAACCGATGGTCATTGAATGTGTGCGTAGCGCCACCTACAGTGCAACGTGTGCACCTGCCAAGGAGCGCTGGATCCAAAGCTCTTTGAGAAGTCGACAGGTTACATGCTTGGTGGCTCTACGCACACGTCCAATGCAGAGCCATTTATAGGGAGAGTTTGGCCATTCTTTGATCTTATACCGCCTCGTGGGTGGAGCCTCCTTTGACGTCAGAGTCGTCGTGGCGCCGCCCAAAAAGCCTGAATCCAAGCAGAATCCGTTTATCAGCCATCTGGCGCGCGCCATATTGATGCTGTCTGTCAGCTTTGTTGTCGCAATGAATGCATCTACCTGAATAACCGGCTTATGACCCACAGCCGCCTGTGATAAGGGGGGCTTTGTTGACAAACTGAAAGAGTTCAAGGACGAAGGGCTTTCGAAGGACAATGTACGCACGTGTCTTCCCTCCTTGCATCGTAAACAACGATCAGCATCAATATGGCGTCGGCGACCGGCTGACAACGGGACAACAGTAGAGCACGGCGAGGTAGGTGGCTTAGCCGTGACGTTGCATGACGCGCTTCAAGTTAGGCTCCTCCTAATGGCCAAACTCTCCCTACAAACGGCTCTGGTCCAATGACCTTTTCGGACGGCAAATGACGGAACACCGGGTGGGCCGGGGGGAGGTGATTGTCGGTGCTGGTGATTAAGGATCCCCTCAACTCGCATGAAGCTCTCCAACAAATTAGTGCAAGTATGGTTACCTCATTTGAAAGCATTCAAAATGAAGCACTTTGTGTTTGTTTGTTTTTTAAAGAGGAAGCTTTATTGCACTGGGTTTCCTGGAATGCATAACATCGCATTTTTATTGGCCCAGTTTATTGCATCTGCACTGTGCCCAGTGCTGTGGGAACTATCTTAAACTATGGGTTCTATGGGCAGCTGTTAATGTTGGGCCCTGCCACGCCTTCCCCGATTTTTAGCCCTGTCTTGGATTAGATGAAGTGGACTGTGAGGGACTGTATCAGATTCTTGAGATTTGAAAGCCGAGCGCTGGGTACGCTGTGTATGCGAGAGCGTAGCTTTGGTTACTCATTTTAGCTATCGCTCAATCTTTTGCGACGATGACGCGAACGAAAAACTCAAGGCGTCAGGTTTTTACGCCCATGGCCGATTTCCGAACATTTTAGGTCCGGATTACACCTTCACCCGGACACCGAACTCAAGCCTCGAATTTCCCAACTGTTCGGGTGATATCCGGACAGGTGGCAACCCTGGTTCAATGTCCATCGGTTTCAATGATCATTGAAGAACATTGGTCATGTGTCAGCCTGGGTATAACTGGTTTCTCTGACTAGTGTGGGTCTGGGTTGGAATCGCACTATACTGGTGCCGTTCTATCAAATGTATAGTTATTTAATCGAAGTATGTAACTTGGCCTTGTGAGGCTTAAAGGTGTTGGGACACTTGCCTAGATGTGCGTCAATACATCATGAACGCATTGTACTGCACGCCAGAATACCGAGAAAAAAAAAAAGAGTTACTCTTTTACGTGTCGTACTTAGCGAAATGCAAACCCTCGAACGCACACACACACACAGGCAAAGCGAGACGTCAGAGAGTTCAGATTTGCGCCCATTCCCTTTGGCAGTCGTAAGCACGTGGCTTGGCAGCGGCGATGGCAAAGAAGCGTCTTTTGCGTTTATATGGGATAACCTGGGATGACCTGCCGCAATCCCTTTAAATGTAAATGGTAGCGTCTCCTGACCGCAAAATATGTGTGTGTATGTTCGCACCTCACTGCTGGTGCCTTTTGTATCAACTCAAAATCTTTAACTGATGTCCCGTCGTCTCAGCTTGTGCCATTCCACTCGCGGTAAGCCTTTCCCCCATCACCCATGTTGCATATCCGAGCACTTTGTAAGATACTGGTGGTGGTACGTGCAGTTCCGTTGTTACTGTCTATAGGTGTGTCTGCTGTTCTAGTAAACGTGTGTGCTGTCAAGAAAAGCAGGCCGGAGTATATGCCACACTATCGGCAACGCACGGATATCGCAAACCAAGCGAAAGACGGCGCTTTTGAAGCCCCCTATAAATCCAGGTGATATTAAAAGCCATTGAAAGTAAATTTTTAACTGCGTTATTCAAAGCTAAGTGCTATTGAAAGAGAAGAAAAAAAAGATGCACCAAACGTCCTCTGGCGTCAGAAACGTATTCCACGTGCAAGGGCAATGTCAAGCATTGATGAAAGTTGCTCGCAACCTTTCTGATTCTGTCCTTTGGAGCTACCGGTACTTCAAGGAAGGACTGCGCCATAGGCAGATGAATAACCATCCGGCTGTTGTTATATGATCTTTAGAATTCGCTGAAACGCTTCCTGCCACAACATCATCTCTCGCTCCCACTGCAGAGTAAAGAGCAACGAGGCCCTCCTTCAGTTTCTGAAAGCCTTGCAACCGCACCGCACAAGCGCGAACTTCCTGAGCGCTCCCGACAAAAACGCGCGAGATGGGCGTTTACAGAAGCTATTACAGTTCAGCGCAACCCTTATGTCGGTCCATGGAAGAAGATCCTGGAAAGAAGGCCTTGCCTTGGACAACATTATATTTGTCTCCCACAGCGGAGAGAAATGGTGGTGGCTTCCGGGACGGGGGAAAGACCTGACGGAAGTCATGTTCGTCCTTCCACTTCCGATATCCGCAGACTACTTCCGGTCGAGAGCGCGACTTGATGCGCGAGTGGCCATGAGATCGTTCTCATCGGTGGTGATTGAGTGCCCGTGAAGAGGTTGTGTTTGGGAAGGAATGCGACGCAAAAACGCTTCGGTTCGTCGAAACTTCCGTTTCGTGCAGTTTTGAAGCCTTATCTGTCGCTTCGGCTTCCGTACGTGATGTGGACAAACGGGATGCCCTATGGTCATGCGATGCTCACGGATCTGCCGAGTGTGTGTGTCTGTGTTTTGCGGAACTTAAAAAATAAAGGCAAAAAGATAAAAAAAAGAGATAGAGGTGACGCTTTGCGATATACAGCTTATTGCAGTATCGAATATACGTACATCGACCTTGCAGGATGAAACTCGAGTGAAGTAAGGACAAATGACATGCCTGAAAACATTGGAAGTACAGATCTCGACAAAAGTTTACGGAACACCTGAGCGACGTATTTCTTGATCTCAGCGACACCCTAGCGGAGAACGGGAGTGAACACACTTACTGAGAGGTGCGTCGCGTACCCGGTCACCTGTTTGCAGCAACCGTGTCGCTCAGATGACTATACATATACACCACTCCAGTGTTCCGTAAGCTTTTGTCGGGACCTGTGCATCAAATTTTACACATTTAATATGGCTGGGTAGTAAAAGCGAGTGTAAATAGAATAATAATTAAAAAAGTAACAGTAATGTTGGTAACTTTCCGAAAATATGAAACAGTAAGAGGCTGGGATTTTTCCAATGCTACAAAGGAAGAAAAAGAAAATGACACAGATGCATACATGGAACAAGCACAAATGGGGGAAACCACCTGACAGAGAAGGAATATATATACTTTATTGCTTCGCTTGTCGATCATAAGTTGGGACAACTCGATTTTTTTTTCTCTTCCATTCAAAACCATCTACGATGCCTTTTTAATAATCTGTCCCATCATATAGTCTTTAGTGCGATGTAGAGCGACAGCCAAAAGCGATACTGGTCCGTGACGAAGCTCTTGAACCACTCGGCTTCAGCGTAAATCCCTCAGCCGAGCCTTTTCGTCCAACTTGCAATTACGTCGTGCATCCTGATGATGGGGAAGAGCACTTTACGCTGGGGGAAACGTATTTTACGCGCCCAGGACATTATGAAAACGAAAAGCTCCGCTGTCCCAGAATGAGGGCTTCACAATTTCTCCGCATTAGGGCGTCTCAGTGTCGTCTGGCAGGTGGTGCGCAACGTTAATCACATTTCTTCTTTTCTGAACGCGCGCGCGTCTGGAATGTGAAAATTGTTTCCTGCCCATTGCCTGCGCTTTGCGGGCTCGAACGTGGGAAAGGAAAATTGCATGTTTTCACAGAGCTCGCTTTGTTTCCTTTGAGGTAAAGATGTCGGCTGTATTTTTTTTTTTTTTTGTTTCTTGTTTATGTTAGAGTCTCGAATTCTTCAGCGAGATAGTGATGTTTGACCTAGATCAACAACGTGGGTGTGGTCGTGTTTATGTGGTGTTCGTGCGCGTCGTTCACTGGCTGCCGCAACACTATTGGATTATCTGACGGACGTCTTATTTTGCTGTCTTATGTAAAGGTCGTTGTTGCCGTTGTTACCTGATATGAGTTCTCTATGGATGAGCATGAAAACATACAGTTGTGGTCGCTGCACGATGTGTAACAGAATTTGCTGAGACGCTGTTGTTTCCTCTAAGGGGAAAAAAAAAAAGAAGAAGAGTAAACGGAATATAACAGATTTTTACTCTCTTTCTACTCATTCCTGATAGTCTTTACTCTGATCACCCCGCCTCACTCTTCCGAGACTCTCTTTATCTTACCAAGATTCCTGTTCGACGAGCGTAAATACGTTACGGTAACTGTTTTACAGAACCGGTATTGCTACTCTCCTCTATTACACCTCTATTATTACATGGGCGGATATGTCGACTGAAGGCCCCAGTCGACCGCTGCGATTGACTGGCGATGGCTTACATGACTGGCGAATAAGCCTCAGGAACGATGTGCCAAGTGCGATGAAATTCGAGGTGAATATGTCCAATTGTAATAATAGTTTGTGTTGCCAACTGTAGGATGAGTCAAGCGCAATGCTTGCCCACATCACATTTCGAAAATAGTACTGCCCTCGCCCTAAAAACCAAGTTCTTTGTCGGGCCGATAATTTTCAGCCGGCTATCGGATTTTCAGCACCCCCGTCTCTCGTCAAGATGCCGCATTACTTCATCGAATGCGCCTCGATGTGGCTTTTACAGCGCAGTGGCGTTACCGCTTGAGGCAAGTTGACTCTCCCCACAGCAGTCACTGCGGTGCTGTAGAAGATCTAGAGCACATTCTTCTCCATTGCCCACACTACCAACCTTCCCGAACCGTACTCTCTGGATCCCTTAACGAGCTAGAAACTCCCCCCCCCCCCCCCCGTCTCACAAAATTGCTCGGTCCGTGGCGACATCCAGCCCTCCAACGTTCTGCCCTCAAGGCTCTCTTCACCTTTCTGGATACCGTAGGACTTCGATCCTTATTGTGAAGGGGCTCATTATCTAATTCCCCGCATCACCACCAGCAATGGGGTAGAGTATCGCCCCTGGCGATGAAACTCCCCACTCATCTTGTAATAAAGTTGTTGTTCAGCACACCCGGGGGGAATGTTGTTGGGGGAGGGTGCGGTCAGCCTGCTCGAGGGCGGTGGTTCGGTGCACCAAGGGGGGGGGAGGGAATGGTGAAAGAGGAAAGGGAGAGAAGGTGGTGGCGCAGGAGAGGGACGGCTGTGTAGTCCCACTTGCTCTGGGATTCGGGTAGTCCAAGACAACTGTCCACCACAGTATGGCATGCGGCATCCCTCAGCAGCCTTCATTGGGATGCTTCCTCTGCCACGGTTACCGCCAGGAATATTCGCGAAGTTACCCCATCGCGGGTTTTTTCTTTCAGCACTCCGTTGGTAGCAGGTCGCACCAGGACGACATCAGGGTGTGAACGTTAAAGGGTAGACTCTGGATGAGGGTTCGGAATCCCGGGCTGTGTTTTACAATCCCGGGAGTTCCGGATTTCTAAACATGGATCCCGGGACGGGATTGGGAAATGTATAGGAATGTATCCACCTGCACATCCATCATACCATCGCAAATTTCGACACAATGCGCGTTTCCTGTCATTCCCGCGGAACCTCCTAGGAAAAAAACAAAACAAAACAAAAAAACAAGAAGAACAAAGAAACAAGAAATGTGAAGGAATATAGACTTTGCGTTGGAATGCTTTTCATATTTTTCGCGGCTAGCGGTGCACGAGAAGAAAGACGTGGCGTTCAGAACTTATATACTATACTAATGCGGCTCCTAAAAGCAATGTCGCATCCCACGCTGGAGCATTCTGGGGACTTGTGCGTTTTGCTCTTCTCCCCTTTTACTCATTCACACACAGTAATTGCTGTGTTCGGGTCTGGAGCATCCCAATCTAGTTTTCTGAAAAGGTTGCCCTCTCTCTGTGTTCCAGCCTCGGATCATCAATTTCCATCGAGGCTCTCTCAGTTTTTTCTTTGCACTTTCACACATACTAATTCATGGAGATCAAAAGAGCAAACAACAGATATTCTGCAGAAAGAGAGAGAGAGAGATTCTGCAATACTTTGTGTGGCCTTATGGATATGAAGACTCACGATTTCGTAGGAGGTATAACGCAAGTTGGGAGCTGTTCTTGGCCGTAGCTTGCGTGGGTCACATAAGTCAGTGGGTAACGTCTTTTTCATGTGTCGGGGACGGTGAGGTTGGTTCGGTTTCGGATTTCAAATGATATTTTTAGGGGAGGGCCGCTTGAAACCAAACGTCGGTAAGACGTCGTTCTTTCCTTTTCACTCTTATACGGCCGCGTACTCATCGTCCAGAAAGCCGAAATTGATTTCAACGAAATCCCGGGATTTCGGGACATCAAAATTATGCCGAAATCCTGGGATTTCGGGATCCCGGGGTCCGAATCCTACTCTTGGTCAATAGTATTATATATAAAGGAGCAATAAAAAAGTGATCTCAGTGACAAAGATTTTACTCTTTCAAAAGAGTTGGCTATACTCTGTGTTTTCTTAGAGTGTATAGATAACACGCAGGAAATAAAGAAGCACAGGAGACGGACTAAGACATTGCTGGGAAAGGTGCAACTCCATATTTCCCTGGTCATCCAAACCGCAGCACTTCTGAGTAAGAAAAAAGAAAATACAGCTTTTACACGGTCACAGCCGTTACAAGGTATACATATAATATCACGCAAATGAAACGAATGGCGCAGGGACAGTCAGTTGTTACCTACATTGTCACCGCTATCGTGCTCCTGAACAGCTGTTCCCTCTATTGTGCTTTCGTCTACACAGTACAGTCGCACGTAAGGTAGCAGTCATCACGCAGGAGTGTGTACCGTGTAAGTGCCCGAAAAAACAATAATTTTATTTGGTGACGCTGCTTGGGGTGGTTCAGCGTCAGAGGCGATACCCTATCCAAGTGCCCGAGCAGGTCATCACGTCATTCATGTAAACTTTGTGTTCAAGCTTAAGACATAATGCTACGCGTGCACAGTGTGACAGAATTTTCTGTTTGTTTTTCAGCACCTGCAAGGTGACTGAATGGGTACAGCTATTGGCGTTCAGCCTGATACTTCTGCACTTGCCAAGTAAGTATCCTCGTGTTTTTTCACAAAACCCATATATGCGCCACATACCGGCACAGTCCACAGCAGCACCATTGATGTGTGCATTTGCCTCCGCCTGTGTTGCCAACCGCCGAAGGCAAGGCTTTGGGTGCGTTTTCTTATTCAACTCTGGCAACTCCGAGTTACTCTCAGCCGGCGAAAAATAGCCAGGGTAGCCAGATTAGCGGAAATGACGTCATAACTCTGCGGCGAAAATTAGCCAGAGTAGCCAGGGAATGACAACTCTACTCTACTCTGCCTCTGAAGAAGGGTAGCCGTCGTTCTGACGTCACACACAAGCTAGCAGACGACGATGCGTCGTCTGCTACCAACCGTCCTGTTGACAGACAATACGGGTGGTGTTCAATTTCGAAATGTAGGACTGGTTAAAAACTGTCGAACATTTTCAAAATCTGCTAAGTGGACGCATCTGCGGTAAGTTGTTAAACAGACAGTATGCCGCCACTTTCACATCGTCTCGCCCGTCGGGCCAGCCCGCCATTTTGAGCGCAGAGTAACTCTAGCCGTTCGAAAATTACGGTCAAATGGGGCTACTCTGGAGTCACGTGATGATAAAGGCTCTGACGTCGTTACCCAAACTCCTGGCTACTCGGGTTGAATAAGAAAACGCACGATGACAACGACTAAAAGCGGGTAGCCTCATCGCTACCGCGCGCGCCAAGCGCGCACCAGTTCCAAGTTAACCTTCTTCAAGTTAGCAGCCCGGAGTCGGTCGCACTGACCACCAATAAACGGCTCTCCCCCTTACGTCTGGCTAGGCCTCATTCTTCTCCCTCATATGAAATATTGGTGGACTTACACGGATTGTTTGTATAGCAAACTGTAGGATGCGCAATGCTTGCCCATATCACGCTCGAAAAATAGTACTTCCCTCGCCCTAAAAGCGAAGAGCAGGCACTCATTGCTTCGTCTCCCTCCTTGACGAAGGTTAAAGAACACGGATATGAAGGGATGCAGCAACAGTACCGGTTTGTAAGCTTCGAATGTTACTGAGATTATTATATTATATACAAATAAAAGTATCGGATTTAAATACCGTCACAAATTGTCATTTGACATTGTGCACCCTTGGGTACCATTGGGTACCCTAAAAAGGGGCGATAACTCCTGCACAGGTGACGAAACTCCCGTATAAATTATTTGTATTTATGTTAAGTGAGTGAAGATTTTTCTCCTTCGTTTAGCACTTTCCGTTCATTAGCGAATTCCTGGATTCAGATTTCCTGCTTGATAAAGTTAGAGATTTGTTCAGCCCCCGTCAACACATATATTGTTACCTAAATACAGAATCCACGTTAATTAGCGTTGTACTATAGAAGCGCGAAGTGTGAACATCGACTCCGCGCAGATTGTACATGAAGTTTCGAGCATGAGAGTTGTAACATGACATTCAACGCGGATTCATCACTTTATGCCTATATCACCTGCATACATTATGACAGCGTTCATAACCCTGTTGGAATTTAACGGAACTGCAAACGGGTGGACTACACAATGTTGTTTCTATGAAACTTTTAGTTCAGGATTCCACATGCTAAGTAAATACGCAGAGATAGAGTTGATGTGTCGCACAGTAAGACAACTGCATTGTCATGCGTTGTTTTAAAGGAGTATGGGAGTGACATTTAACATTGCTCGAAACACTGCTTCATCTGTGAAGCTGTCCACCAGAAGTCACTATGCAGTCACCATTATCGCTCTGCGGCGTATTGTCAGTGCACAATAAAATTTACAAAAGACAGTCGAAGAAAGCAGTTGCGGGCGAATGTTGCCCGTGATACGTCACGACGTCTTCTCCTTCGCCGTTGCGTTCTTTGCGTGTGGAGATGGCTGTGCGGAACAGAGCCTCGCGCGTGCTCTGTAGGTTACCTGCGCTTATCGTTCTTTCGCAGGAGCTCATTTTATTCGTTACAGAAAACGTCGCAATATATATATATATATATTTTTTTTTTGGGGGGGGGGTCACTTTCATGCTCCTTTAACGTGAGTTGTATGAGTAAAACTAAATCTTGCAACGAATAAGTTGTGCCAGTGCAGCAAGGTGTTTTTGTGACTAGACAGAGAAGGAACCAAGGACAAAATGGCTCACAGTTGTAAGGCGAGAGAGAGATTCTTCCACGGAGAGAGATTCTTCTTTTTCTCGGAAAGAAAGAACACCAGGTATCCGTTCATGCAGAGGTCCGTGTTCCGAGATGTCCGTGCTCAACTATACGTCTGTGCACCGAAACATCCGAGACCCCTGATTTGGGGTGACAGCTGTTTCTGCAAAGGATAGGCTTGGCTGCATGCCTGCCGTATTCTAAGCAGAGCCATGTGGTTGTCTTGAACGTATGCCGTAAAGAGTTGTTGTTTGGAAATTTCGTTGTGAACGTGAGCTCAGGACATTCCTTTTCTACGTGGTGGAGGAGAACGTTTAGAGATGAAGGTGCGAAATAGGGGCGGGGGGGGGGGGGTGGCAGTGAGAATCTGTCTGTTCTTCTATACTAGATTTTGCGTTTAACTCTACTTTGCGCAGCATCTATATACTTAAAACCTGGTTATAGACTCGTGCTCATTTCAACATCATGAACGAGGTAATCGTGGTATGGATCCCAAATCGATGCTAGCAATATGGACCTTAAAACGACCTTGCATTCACGCCCCTATACCAGACCTTCCCCGAAAACAGGCAATCAGCCCTGTGGTAGCCCAAGAACTCGCTTTGGCCCACGTCACCTCCACTCATCCCCATTGCCGCCAAATCTTCACCGATGCCTCCGTAATGTCTGGCGCATCGGGCGCAGCCTGTTACGTTACCGATACAGATCATGAACAGGGCTACAAACTACCCTACCCCATGTCGTCCACCGAGGCTGCACTGTTCGCCATTCTTGCCGCCCTGGAACATATTACTGACTTGCCAACTGGGAAATGGGTCGTCCTCACCGACAGCAAGGCGTCCCTCCTCCGCTTGATGTCGCCCCGCCTCAACCTCATACGGGATATACCCAGCATGACCATTCAGATGTACAACAGCCTCCGTGCCAGTGGTGGTGGTGGTGATGGTGATGGTGAAAGGGCTTGCCGTTGTCGGCCTCACGTATATGGGCAACGTCACGACTGACGCCCTGGGGAAATGTGCGTCCTGGGCCGACTTCTAGGGGAACTGTGCCGACATATGTCTGAAAGCGTCTGAGGAAAACCCAGGAAAAACCCCGTGCCAATGGTCATGCTTTGTCTCTTCAATGGGTGCCCAGTCATATGGGCCTGACTGATAACACGCGCGCAGACACGGCTGCAAGACGAGCCGCCGCAGCTGCTACTCCTGCCACTGCACGCTCACTTAACTTACACTTTCGGCTTGCCATTTAGCTATTCGCCGCCGGTGTGCAGCCCGTGCCCAAGCATTTAGATCCCAGGACGCCGCCTACAACAGTCACATGCAGTCCATTGACCCCTCGGTTACCTTTTTCATCGCGTGTCGCTGCAGTCGTCAGGTCGAATCACTTCTACACCGCCTCCGTCTCAACGTTGCCCGCACCCCATTGCTTCTTTACAAAATGGGCCAATCCAGCTCCCCCTTGTGGTTCCAGCTGTGGCGATGTGGCCGACATTCCTCATTGTCTTCTGCACTGCCAGCAGAACATTCCCCAACGGCAAGCCCTCCATCGCCGTCTAATACAGCTGGGCTGCAACATATTGTCCATGGCCACCCACCTTGGTCCCATCCCTCGGCCTACGCAGTGGGGCCGTCACCACAGCCCTGTTTCGTTTCTTGAAAGACTCGGTCCTTGCGTCTGCCCTTTGACTGGACATTATTGGGACTCTCTTTCGTGCCTGTACTGCGTGTCTGTTTTAATTTCATTTCTTCCCTCTCTTTCTTTCTTTCTTTCTTTCTGTTTATTTTTCAGTTCTTTTCAGTTCAGTTTCTTTTTCAGAATAGCAAGCTTGCAATAGCTTGGCTGACATTTTTCCTTTCTCCCCTTTTTTTCTTTCGCTCTGTTAAACATATCCTCCCCCCCCCCCCGAAATCGATGAAACGTTTCCCAATATTGAACGGATCAAGCTCGCAAGGTGCCTCATATACGAGCGAGTTTGAGGACACGACGTAGGCAACTACTCAATACAGTTGGTCAGCTTCGGACGCCATGTGAGAAGTATGACCCAGAAAGATAACACGCAATGTGAAGGGCAATATATACTTGGAACTATAGGAACGTGCTACGTGAGTGTATTTAAAAGACAGATAGGGACGTTGTGAGTGCTAGTAAATGGCGTGACTGTGAGTTCACATTTGTGAGTGTTTAAGGGGGGTGCAACACCCTTTGCGTTTCGTCAATTCCGCTAATTGATTACCTAGCGTTCGTTGCGGAGGCACCTGGTACTACGGCGGCAGACGGTTACATGTTACATTACGCGACCTGATCCACCATATCAGCAAGAAAGGATTACAAGGCACTCTTTTCCCCTTGCTTTGTTCTTTTACCTTTCGACCTCTGGCTTGCCTTTATCACATGGAGAACAGCGTCCGCGTGCTATCCCCTTGTGCGTGTGACAGCAGACGGATCGACAATTTCATTCAACAGAACCTCGCGAGCACACCAAATATTTCCAACACTCGTTGTGGAACCGCGGAGAAACAAGAAAGAACTGTAGCTGATTGCGCAGACCTTTACATGAATTTGAAAGACAGTCGCTGGCCTATTGGGAAAGCAATGGAGTGGTATGGCTTGCGGAATGCCCAATGAATTCATGAATAAATTCATGGCAAGCTCCCATATGTGCTTCTGTGCATTCGGAATCGTCGGGGTCATTTCGTGAACAGGAAAACTACTGCACCATCGTCAGCCCCAGATCATAAGTGCGCTGTCCTGTAAAATTATTGTGGACTGTTCTACGACCACTGTGCTTTGATGCTGGCACATCTAAAGCTGTATTTTTGATTCAGTGTGATCGGTAAAGATCAGCCAAGTTATGTAGTCGGCAGTGCGGTCTTACGTGGCGTTCATTCTCAGTTTTGACGGCATCTGACCACCTGAACAGTGATGGGTGTCTCAGTATAGTTGACAGAGCTGTTGTCGACTCATTTACGCCGACGCCACAACTTCGACACTCATATTTGTACACAAAGTCTAAAAAGACGGGAATGAAGCTGCCTATGACAGCGGCGGCAGTTATCTTCACGAGCACAGTGCCAGCGGTACAGTGCTTGTGGTGAATTGTACAGCGTGCGTGCGCGTCGGACAGGTTGCTGGTCGCCATCGGTGGGCAGCAAGGGGAGGCTGTAACAACCGGACAACTTGATAGCCACATGCTTTTGTAGCGGGGTGCGAGGGAGCGATGCCTGATGTGACAGGTACGAATCAAGAAAAATAACTCATTGGCAAAAAAAAAAGAAGAAAAAAAAAAAAAAAAACACGCTGCTGACGATCAGATACATAATTAGGGATCCCGTCAATAACATGAGCGTCCGTGTTTAATGTAAGATATTTAGCGAACAGGAAGGCGTGGGGAACTTTATCAAGCGCTGTGGAGAAATCTACGAATTTATTTATCTGTTGTCTGTTTATTTTCCTGTCTATTTGTTTATCATTCTTTTGACAGTTAGAGTTAACATAGCTGAAGAAATGCAACTGTGTCTCGCGTTAATAATGCATCCTGAAACGACGTTTATTCACTGTGGAGAAACCCTGATCATAAAGGAACCTCTAAACGCGAGAACGAGTAATATGTTCCAAGAGCTTAGAGTATGCCGAAGAATACAGATAACGACCATACGAATGGACCGAAATGCTTTCGCTTTTGAGCAATTCATCCGCGAGCCCTCCCTGGGGACGTAACCCAGATCCGATACGCTCCGTGTGTAGCATAGAAATCTTAAGAGAGACGAAAACGAAAAAGCCGGGGAAGCCTAAGAGTGGGAAAGACAGAGACAGAGAGAGAGCAAATTGATTGGAGGAGCGACCTGGTGCGGGGCAACTCATATTTTATCGGCCGTAGGATAGGTCGTACGTTTTTGCACATTAAAACGGACGCCAGCGAAAAAAGCGTTAGCCATACCAAACAAATCCTATACGGGAACCCGTCGACTGCATCTCAGCATTCAAGCCCACCCACTAGCGCACTACGCGCACGGTTGGTCTTAGCCTTCGGATGAAATAGTGTCTATATGTGATCGCCTGTTAAGAATAGAATTAAGTAACGCGCTTCATTTCTAACCTTCAACCCACAATGCATTTCAAAAGTGTGTATCATATAGGCCAGTCATGCGAATATAACTATGTGGCGTACGCTGCCGCAGACACAGAGATGTCCTATACATACGTAATTTTAACTATATTTTAACTATATTTCAACTACAGATCCAGGCTGTCACTTGTGGAAAAATAACCATGTTGGCGCGGATGCACGTCGTCACTGGCAGAATCGTTTTAAGATCATGTGACTTTGTTTATATTCCGTTGTAGCGCATGTCGACACATGAGTAAAAAAAAAAAAAAAAAAGGGAAAATTACTGTGCTTCTTACGAGACGTGGTATCTCATTTTTCTGAAGTTATTACAGCATAAAATCGGTTGATCGAGTCTTGATGCCAGTGTCGTTATCTTTGGAAGTAGTCAAATCACCGTGCAAATATCATGTACAAATCTAAAGTCAAATCTCATTCGCAAATTTATTCAAGAGTAGCGCAATGCGAATACCACTACAAATTTTGAAATGTGATGCCATACCTCAAGCGCAACCGAATAAACATATACCTATAGCGGATTAACTTTTCGCTGTTATGCTGCTGTTAAAGCGCTGTTGTTAGGGCACATGGTTACTGTTAAAGGAAAATTTATTAAACTCAAGAACGGAATATGAACTGGTTCACACATTAGTTGACATACGCCTTACATACATACACGCATAGTGCTCCATAAGGCAAACGAGAGCACGTGAATGACGCTCAGGAGGACGCACCAGAGACGGTCATACACCCATTGTGAAGCAAGATAGAAGGGTGATGCCGTCATTTGCTCGCGAACTCTTGCACACCTAAGGCGAGTAGTTCGTGCTGTAACACTTTGGTGAGCAAAACGCGCACGTTGCGAACTAACAAGAAGATAGGGGTCGTCCGATGGCGTCGGGCCACAGCACTGCAACGAGCTTTTCACTGCACCGAAGCACCTTAGCCGATGTGGCCGCCTATGGTCGAACTGTACAGGACACAAGATGTGTGTGGACCGTCTAACTGCTAAGGTAAAACGCTGGTTAGTCTCCTGGTACGTAGAGTATGGAACAAACGTCTGATGTTGTTACGTTCCATGAGTGGAGACGATCACGAGTTGGCTGGATTCCTCAGGCAAAACCACGCGTGACGTCTCGTAAAAATCCAGGGAGACAGGCGCATACAGCTGCCCACGATACGTTTGCTCCATGCTCTATTCGTCTTCTCACACAGTTACATATTGTCACAGTGCCCTGTAGCACGTTCTTTGCCATAAAAGAGGCTGAAGCAGATTCCAGGCTGCGGACTGGGACAAGCGGCGACAGCTTTTGGTGATACTCTGGAACGGCTGCATGGAAATGCTGCTTTACCGCTGTTGCTGGCTTGTCAACGGTCACGTGCAGCAATTCACTCAGGAACGTCCCCATTCAGTAGGTTAACAATACGTTAGAAGGGATGTGTTCAACGCTAAAGAGACTTCGCAAGGTCATACTCAGGGCGATCCCGCGGTTCATAAGACCGAAGTCTGGCAAATTTACGCCGCCAAGAGATGCGCCAAGCGACAACACTGCATGTGCTATAGACCCTCTTCGTTTCTTTCAAAAGAAAGAATGAAGCAAATAATTAATAAACCCGGATCACAACTGTCTGTGGAAATATTGAGACATGGCTCACACAAACGGCCTGATAAAACACAGTCGCGAACATACGCTCGCTCTCGGTAAGAAAGTTGGCAGGGCGAGGAAACTTCACATTTCGCTCGCAGCTCTTCAAGGTCCATTGTCCAATTATCAGCCGTCGGCCTGCGATTGTCAAACACTACACCGAGGATCTTAAGCGAAGTGGCGTGCTGAAAGGGAAGAGACATGTACTGCGCAGGGTTCCGAGGGGCATGAACCTGGTCTTCCTGGAGCTCATGGCACCCCCAGACACCGCTGCATAGGACTCATACTGACGCAATGTTTTGATTGCAGAGTCCACGTCACGTCGAAGCACTGTTACGTAATCAGCGTGGGCAGTCACCTTCCATTCACCTAATTGCGGGAGAGGGTCAATTACTAAGGTAAACAAAGATGGAGAAAGAGAGCAGCCTTGACGCAATCCTCTTGAGACATGGAATTCTCTCGAAAACCTTTGCACGATGCACAAGGAACTGCGATGGTTGCGCTAAAGACGTTTGATTGCATTGCAGATCCATTCGGGGAAGCCATATGTCTCAAGCACAGTGAACATGTAACAATGGGCCACACGGTCAAACGCCTTCTTTTGGTCAAGCGACAACAGAGACGCATCTGATATTCGCATGGGCACGTAGGGGCAGCTAGATCACTGCACGGGCCCAGGCTTATCCGTCAGCCCGCCCCCGCCCGGGCTTTGCGTTTTTTATGCGGGCCTGTGCCGGACTTGGGTTTCAGCCACCGGTCCCAGGCCGGGCACGGGCTTGTTCATGTTGTCATTGTGAATGTTCATGTCACTTTTTGCCATTGGGTATGGGATATAATGGTATTCTCATCTGAAAATTATATGTGATCATGCTTATTTCGTGTAATATGGGTCTGGATTTCACACGTGCACTCACACACATTTGGGGACGATTGGTGCGGGCGCACTGAGAGTCCGGCACGAGGATCAGTTAGGTTAGGTATTCTGACATATTTGGTTCGCGTGAGAGTTCGAGAAAGGGGAACTAATACCCGTGCATGCGCAATAGAGCGGATATGAGTCTCTTTTGAACCACAAGGTACTCGTACATACATATCGCTCACGCGCCGCTGTGCGCTGCCTTCCCAAACAAGCAAGCAGCAAGCATGGAGCGGCTTGCCGGCAGAGAAACACAGCCGCTCCGTTCGAGTGTGCCACTCTCCACCCATTAGCTGCGTCCTTTTCCTCGCTGCGCTGTGCTCTTTAGTAAGTCTAAATACGCTTCCGGGCCTCGAGAACACATAGAGCAGAGGCGGGCTGGGACCGGGCCTGAGCATGGAAACAGTCGGGTACGGGCTGGGCCCGGGCCAGCGGAATCGTGCCCGGGGCATGGGGTACGTAGGGTGCACGCAGAACCTCAATGCCGAAAAGGACCAAGCAAAATGTGCAACGGTAATGTTCACACAGGTTTAATGAAACAAGAACAAGTGTCACGAGAGGCGCGGCTTGTTCATCACTCAGCTGATAAAGATGAGGATATAAAACACATATGTGCTGCCCCCATGAACGTGATTTTGTGCCTCATTCTCAATATTGTTAACCGTCTGTGCCCAGTCTGGCGGGCGGATTGAAGATATTGCGCAACACCATGACCAGCGAGGGCGTGCGATTGCAAATAGTTTTGTAGCATTTTTCCAGGAGGCGACTGAAGGACGAGAAGGAAATGCTCCTGTAGTGTTTTCAAGAATTCCCTCATTAGCGGCGGCAGCGCAGGGGCGGATCCAGACCCTCGGTTTGGGGGGGGGGTTCTTTGTCGGAGCGCGTAGTGGGGGAGAGAGGGAAATCCAATGTATAAACTGACGTTTTGGGGGCGATCGCCCAACCGCTCCCCCTTGGATCCGCCACTGAGTCAGCGGCGCCCCTCTTCTCACAATGCATATCTTTGCTGCCAGTCGTTTGAGGGCAGACATCTGTTCACGTGCACGTTGACCAGCCCATGACAAAAGTACGTCTGGCACCCAAACTTTAAAGGTTTCCCATTCCATTGCTGATGGTGCACGATCCGAAAGGTACTCTTCAATTTTGGTCTTCACAATGGCCACAACCCCGTCATCCAGCAGCAACGAGGTATCTAGGCGCCAGCGTACGTCTTCGTTCACTAGAAACTGTTCAGTGTCGAGGGAAAGGATCACAGCGTCATGATCATTCACATGAACACCAAGCTGGCGCGTGCTAGCTACTCTGCACCCCAAGATATGTGCCTGGAGAAAGGGCGGGACGTAGAAACGATCTAGGCGGCTCGACGATTGCCCGCGTGACCACGTAGATGCTAACGTCGAAGGCGTCCAGGTGTAAAGGTGTCCAGGCATCAACGAGGCAACGTTGCTTCAATAATCGGCGAAACTCCCGAGCCTTCCACGTTGGTCTCCCACGGCTCGGTCCATGAACGTCGCTATCGGAGTCCACAACACAGTTGAAGTCCCCACACAAGACGACATCAGACGAAACAAAACTAGTGCGGAGGTTATAGACAGAGGAATTGGTCTCACAAAGAAGTCAAAACGAAGCGCACGCGCATCTGCATTATATCTCCTATAGCAGTGGGGCAAGTTGCGATTGAGTATAAAAACTCCATTGATGGTGGAGGGCCCTGCGCATTGATGCGCAGAGCCCAAGCTGAAGAATGACATCCGCGTAACACGTAAAATGACTTTCTTGTAGGAACAGCAGATCACAACTCAAGCTGCGCGCGAATTGTATAAAAGCTGTCTGCATGGCCGCTGATCTGAGTCCTTACACGTTAAGCATTGCAGTTAAGCATCTGAGTCCTTGCACATCATGAATGCCATCAGCCCTAAGTGAATGTAAAAGAGCATAAAACATCAGTTGCATGAATCCTCTTCCGGAGATACAGCATGAACAGCATGAAGTGTAGGAGAGCTAGTGCGCGGCTTCTTGTGATGGCGTTTCGGCTTCCCGTCGGACGCATCAGTCCCATCACCAGACGATGTGAGGTTGGTTTGGTGCTTCCTTACACAATTTCCAGCAAGGGGCTCATCGCCGCCGGGACGTTGAAGCGAATACACTGAAGTCGAAGTTTCCACTGGGGCAGGAGCTTAGAGGAGATGATCTGGCGTGTAGCCCCTTCAGGATGCCCTGGCCAGGGATAGCTGCCTCTACCGCTACATCTTCCTCCATAGGTCAAGTTGGAGGGGGAGCACACTCCACAGGCCGACTGCACAGATCGAGCACATCAGATTCGACCCCTTTTTTTGCCGCGATGGCGACGGTGTCCACCTCCGTCTGGGCGTCAGCAGTAGCCAACAAAGCAGAGTCGTTTCCAGAAATACTGACTCCGCCGCCAGCGGGGACGCCGTCCGCTTGATGTTCAGAAAGGGTCTCTTCGGGAACACAGGCCGTATTGGCAACCGCTGGCAGAGGAGGAAAGTCTGATGCCTGCATTTGATGAGCAACAACTTCAGACGATGCGGTAGTCCTGGGCAAGTCGTGATGCAGGCCACGCGCGGTCGAAGAGTACGAACGTCGCGTGGTGCAGTCAACCGTTGCGTGGCTGTGACTACAGCGACGGCACAGGGCGCGACAACCCGCCGTAGCGTGACCAAACACGGCCGTTCACAACGAGGTACCTTACAGTCGCTCTGGATATGGCCCTCCGTGTCGCATCTGCCACAAACGTTGTTGTTACCCTTGCAATCAATCATCGCCCGATTACTCCCAAAAACGAGGAAGTTGGGCATCGTTTTTTTTCATGACAAACTTTACCAGGCGGATGCAGTCTCGGATATTCGGACAGTGCTTGTAGACTGGAAACAAAGATGCTTTGATTGTTCCAAAAGGGGCATGAGCAAGAGCATCGTCGGAGACATACTCGGGGAGCCGCTTGACAGTTATGTACACTGTCCTGGAAGTTGTAACAGGTTCCAACGGTACCTCAACATCGCCCACGACAACCTTGCCGGCTTCGAGGAAGGAGTCACGTATGCTGTATGGAGTCTGTATGCTTCGCAGTCACTTGGAAGAGACCGCCTTGGTGTTGAAGCGAGTGTACATGGTCATCACAGACGGCATCAAGGACGCCGTCTACGGGAACCTCATCGGGGACAGTGAAGTTGAAAGCGTGATCCTTGGGAGGTCTCACGGCGGTGGCCAAGACCGGTGCCGCATCGACGCTTGTAGACATGTAGAATCCTGGGGTAGACCACTCGACGGACGGCAAGCCGACCCCGGGAGGCCGCAAATAATTACATCACAGGAAACTTAGCAGCACTCGCTAAATGTGCGGGGACAGACTGTTCACTGTCGGACTGCGGGACTGTTCATAGTTACTGCTTGCGTATATAATGATGGCGCATTTGTAGACCTCCAAATAATCAGCAATAAAGTAGGTCTTGCAGACGTGATACATTGTCTGCAATAGTGGGACGCAGTCTTTGCTGTCTCCGTTCACAAGAAGCTCAAATGCTTCGCCGTCAAACCGGTCAACAATAAACCAAATATATGCATATTATCCGCACTTTTCGCAGTGCATTTCGCAGTCACTTTCGCAGTGCACTTTTCGGTTCTGCGGGAGGTTTAGTAACTATTATCGTCACGTGACACCTCTACTACTTGTAGCCGCTCCTTCAACGAGCAGTGAGGCAACCCCCCCGTCCCGTCCAGTTTTTTCGTTTGTTTTTGACTAGCAGCGTGTTTTGTAACAAATAAAATGAGCTCCTGCGAAGACTGTTCTGTGCCCACCCTTCAAAAACCGTCCACTCCTTGAAAGAGTGTGTAAGGGAGTGAGGGAAGGAAGCAAAAAGAGTGTAGATGAGACAATTAAACATATAGGATGAACACAACAGAAGCCAACTGCCATTATTAAACTGAAGTATGCAATGGGGCGTTGTGAGGTTTGTGTTGTGTTCGTCTTCCAGTGTTGAATTGAATCATCTGCTACTACGTTACATAAGAATGATGCCGTCCGCGGGCGCCACGAGTGCTTTCTTCTGTGTAAATGTTGGAGTGTCTGACAACCATGTAAGAGAGAATGTGTTCAGGGCGAGTGCGTGTCCCCGCGTGTCCTAACGTGTCTTGAAGATTCTTGGGATTTTGAAGAGACCGTAGCTAATATGGTGCAGTTGGTAGCATCTCTGACCGGTAACCTGAGGGCGTGAGTGCCTTTTCTTCAATTGTCATTATTCAATTGGATGTGCAGATGTCACGCGACGCGATCGTCCGTCCGTCCGTCCGTCCGTCCGTCCGTCCGTCCATCCATCCATCCATCCATCCATCCGAGTCTTTCTACGAGTGCTTTTGTGATTGGAACACGCAGCGAAAATGTTTTGCATGGTGACGCCGGATGAACAGCTCGACGAATGGAACAGCTTTTCGAGCCACGTGAACTGTCACGTCCTGCTCCTTTCAGCACTTCTATCAATCCGTTGTTATTGACTCAATCAGACGCATTGAAAGCTCAATATGAAATACACGCAATAATTTCCAACAGCTTAAAGAACGGCATGAGAACACAATAAAGTTTTCGCTTTCCGTAGAGAGCTTCTGTGATGTGTTGCGTGTGCACGGTAGCCCGTTGCAGGAGATATCAGACGAGAGTGATAACTGAACGGCAACAATATTTAATATAAATATTATATACAAGGCATATACATATTAAGGCAAAGGCTGACTGGTCAAGAACTCGGGGGACGTGATGGCGACAAGGTCCCAGACCTTCCGGTGGTAAAAGTCCCCACTCGAGCTGTCGCAAAATAGCGGGCGCCCGCTTATAAAGACAAAAATTGGCCGCTGCCCACCAACGTAGATGCGCCAATCAAAACATTCAAGAGAAGGTTAAACCAACTGCCTAATTGGTTACATTAACCAGGTTGGAAACGTGAAATCCTCCGTACCAACTTGAACTAAACCTGTTAATCCCGTCCGCCATTTTGGACATGTCGCACAGTGCTTTCGGCTCAAGGGATTGCCGTATAGGGCCACACAAGCGAGCTGACCAAATGGGTCACGAGTCGCGCAATTCCCAGTAAAGCAACTGGCGCGCGTGAGCACGAAGCGTTATTCAACTGGTCCTTCAGACTGGCGACGATGGAGGCGTAAATAAACATGTCTACGTACAAGAGAGAAACTGATGTTCTGAGTCTGGAACAACATAGAAGGGACAGATACAAACACCCCGACCCCAGATACAAACACCAGATGACGCACCCCGAAAGTCGCTGGAGAGGCGTGTTAGCTTAGCTCAATTGGTAGAGCCCTGGACCGGTAATCCAGGAGATGTGGGTTCGATCCCTACAGCTGGCTAACCTTTTCAGTGACTTTCATCTTACATCGTTCATGTCTACGTAGTTACAGGTTTAACCCTTACAAACACAGAAAGTCCTAAAACAAAAAGTTGCAAGGTTTAGCTGTCATCGATTCTAATGGAAGATATTCAAGTTAATGCACAAGCAGGGCACGAGTTCACCGAGCTTAGAGACGTCCAGGGCAAGTCAGCACGATCATATGCATGCACTATACTTTTGACAATGCTTTGTCTGGATGCCTGCGACTAATTTTTATTACGACTGGTGTGCCTTAAGGCAAAGTGCACTAAAGTACGTAGTTTTTGTATGACGCATCATTTGTCCAAAGGCGATGGGGCAGTGTCTGCACATTAACTTTAGCGTGGCCTCTTTGGCTCTGCACAAGTCGGAGGGCCCTCCTTCTCCTCCTCCGGAGGTATTACGTTCCAGTGCCAAGTTTTTATGTGCTTCACCAGTGAACGTTTCATGACAAAAGCGTCGGCGCAGTGCGGGCACTTGTGAGGCTTTTCACCAGTATGAGAATGTATGTTCATGTGGCGCTTCAGCATATATCGGTGAAAGAACGCCTTGCTGCAGACGTTGCAACTGTATCTTCTTTCCCCAGTGTGTAAGTTCTCGTGTCGAGACAGGTCATACTTTGCAGTGAAAGGACAGAAACGACATTTCCTTTGTAATCCTCGCTTCGCAGCCGTCAATTCTGTAAAGCAGTAAATACAAAGTGCATTACACACTACAGAAAGTACATTAGTAGTACTACATTTACTACTACAAAGCACTGCATTACTACAGAAAGTTTGGCGTGCTGTTTGGTAGTTGGTACTCGTAACTACTGTGCAGACAGAGAATTGAGCTGCTAAAACGTTTGCTGCGTCTTTGGACATTGTGGCAAGACACGTTCACAAGCGTTAGCTCAATGGGTCCCGTCACGTGATCATGCCACGCGGCCATAGGGTAACACGTGGTGGTTGGCCCTATGAAGCTTACTTACGCAAGCATAACTCGTATGCATAAAGATTCTGCACGAAAAATGGCTCCCATACTACGTTTATCTCGGGTTACTGCTCTGGTGTACACGGGTCGGGTCGCAAAAGCGTCCAATATCATAGAAGGTTATCGTCTGTTGTTGAACATCGTAGAGAAAACCAAGGGACAAGCGTAATTCTATCGAGCTGCGCTACAGGACCATACCATTCCATATTGAGACAGAATAACACACTATTACGTGGATTCACGACAATATAGATCGAACTAGTCTTGATCATAGATGACGAGCGAGCTTACAATTCTCTCATGTGTCGTATTCTAAAGTGAGAAGCATGGACAGTCCAGGTAGTGTCGGAATACAGTCTGATCTCCATGTGTAGGAATTAGTCTGCCACTAATCTAATGTGCGCTCTAGGAGGTAGCGTGTTGGTTAGGGTTGAACATTGTTGTGCGTTGTCCCGTGTCTCCCTTCGCGTTCTTCCACAATGTTCATCACTATCTCACCAAGCACCACTGTCCCTCTGCAGTAACATGTTCGGGCAGCAAGAGTATGTAGTACTCGTATAAGCACGTGCTGCGAGTGTCCCACCTTTGTTGTGCTTCCAAACTAATTGCATACGGTTGAGCACGTAAACGTAAACGTGACAAAAATGAGGAACCGGAGCTGAAAAGACACCCCGACTTTCTTTCACCTGCTCGAAGGAGAACTGCTGTTTGATATCTACGCCGCTCTCCTCTGCATTGCGGTTTTAAGGTTGCATCACTTCGTATCGCGGCGTCATGTTTCCCATCCTTTTCGTCAACTGCAATAGCCCAGCTTGCCCCATCACATGATGCGTTGATAGCACAGCTAATGAGTGTGTGGATTAACTCTCTCTATTCCCAGGGAATCCAGCGTAAACACTCGATGCAACAACAGCAACAGTGTAACAATATGACGTTATCGTCTAATAATGGCGAGTTCGACTGGTCGATTTGGAGTGGCTCTTTCTGCTCCACGGCCGAGAAAGCGTGTTTCACTGGTCGGTTCGGATTGGATTCGCGTGCTTCACTGGTCGGTTCGGATTGGATTCGCGTGCTTCACTGGTCGTTTCAGGTAGTCGCGACGGAGTCTGCTCATTCTTGTTCCGCCGAGAAAGCCCGGATTCTGCCAGAACTTCTACGAAACATTGTCGTAACTTCCGCGTCTTCAATGTCGAGCGACAGCAAGTGTCGGGTAGACCCTCCGAGCTTGCGGGATGTATAGGCGACGGCTTCCGTTACGGTCTTGTCTGAAGCGCGATTGTTTCTCGGTGGTGTATTCGGATTTGCTCTCTACATGTATAGGACTTTCCTGCTCTGTAGCAGATTTCTGTGCTTGCTCCAGACCACCAGTCGAATTCGCATTAAATGGAGCGTGACGGAGCAGAATTGTTTTATTCACAGTCAACGCTTTTAGGGCTAAGGTGTCATGGACTACTTAAAGAGGACAGCGCAGATTAAAACGGGCAAAGAAATATCCCATTTCGGTACTTTCACTGTTTCTTCTTTGTAGGATTGATGGACAATCTGATCCATCAATGACCAATCAACCCTGCAAAAAAAAGAAAAAAAAAAGAAATAGAACCACTGTATTGCACTCATGCACGCAGTACTGACACGAAAAAGTATGGAAGGAAAATACGGCAAAACATTAGCATGTCGGGAGATATTCAGCGTAGCGTATTTTTCAACACATCGTACCTGAGAGAACTGATGTTCTGAGGCTGGAACAACATAGAAAGAACAAATACGAGTACATACAAAGCCTCAAATTGCCTAAGAAATTAACGATGAAAGATGGAGGTCACTGAAAAGGCTAGCCAGCTGGTAGAGCCCTGGACTGGTAATCCAGAAGATGTGGGTTCGAGTCCTACAGCTGGCTAACCTTTTCAGTGACTTCCATCTTTCAACATCGTACCTGTTCGGAAAGGAATATGTCAATAAATAGCGGAACAATAGTTGAACTCTTCACACAGTCACAACACAGCCACATTATAGGAGCAATGTAAAGCCGATACATAATAATATCTAGTCTTTGGCAGCGGCAGGACACACGAAGGACAACAAGTGTCCTTGAAAAAAAAAAGAAAGATATCAAAATATGAAAAAAAAAAGATCGCAGCTGACCCGTAACGCGCGCGCGTGTTTTTCTAGATATATTTTTAAAATTCTATATAACGCACTTTTAAGGCATCACTATAGTCGCGTCGCGTCACGCTGGTTGGAGACGGAGATGCCCCCTCACTCTCGCGCTGCGCATTCCGCCCTCGTTACTTCGGCGGACGGCCTGTCTCCAGGGACATTCCCACCCGAATTCGCCAATAGTTTCCGTAGGGCGCTTCCGGTGGGATAAAACTATGTGTGCTTCTCTTTGATCCCGTATTAACGCCGCGAAGCAACTGTGGCTATAAGCGTCATCCAGACGTGGGCAGATGGAGAACGAGGCCCTTGGCAAAATATGATCGGGTTTACCCTTGCGCCGCATGCAAATCATGAATGGTTCAACGCAGGGACCGCCCCTCGTCTGCTGCAATGTTTAATCTTGGACGCGGTCTAGAAACCCCTGAACTCATTCAAACATCGCGTAAAAGTATTAATGAGGTTGACCACTCCGTAACGCTGGGCGATACGATGGGAGTGCCCGTTGGACCGCTCGGATACAGCTGCTCGTTACGTCACAGCAGCAGAACGGACCGCGACCTAGGGTCACACCGACTCGCCCGATTTTTCAGGGCGTTTTTGTAATTGGAATGGCGCAATAATAAGGCAACGCACAGCGAAAGCACTCTGCATTCTCGCAGGGCTTCGTGGTTCTTAAGGGAAGTATTCAACGACCTTCAACCCGATACTCCACTCGGGCAGCTCCAGGAGAGACTGGTTTTGTGCTTCACAAGTCGACGTTAGCTCGAATCTCCCCTCGAGGAAAGGCAATACTCGGGTACTAAACAGTATAGCTCCGGTGTTTCCTTGAAGCCCCATGGCTCCTTAGCCTAAGTGGAGGAGCGCTTCCTTCCCTGAGGGTGTGAAGTCGAGGATCTTCCAAGAATACAGTCGTATACCTGGTCTCACTGCTCCTAAAATGTCAAGTGTAACAAAAGCGGCACATAAAAGTGAATCGAAGGATTTTCAGGGGCACAAGAGACGAGTAACTGAAACTGAGCTATCGGGAAGACCGGACAAAGTTCTCCTTGCTTCTTCCATCAAGCAAAGTGGGTAATGTTCAGTTGTTCTGCGGTAAGCACATACAAATTTCTTGCAGGAATATAAACAGTCAACACTGCACCCATGTGCAAGACACTTTAAAACGGTGTTACAATCGCCGAAATGCATTTAAACAGGCGTAGACAGCTGACAACTCTTGGCGGTCCAGTAGACGTTTCGGGCGTGTCGGCACAGTTCCTCATGAAGTTGACCCAAGACGCACCCCTCTACATCTGCGCCTCACATAGAGACCGGTTACTTCTCACGTACAATTCACTGAAAAGTTTCTTCCAGCCCTTCCTTTTCGTAAGTGTCCGCACTATCGAATAGGTATGAAAGCTGTGGAGGAAAGGAGGACTGGCTCAGTGATAACGACATGTTACATCTGCCGTACATTTCAAAAGGTGATTATGTAATGCTTTGTATTGAGCAGTGTTGTACGTAACGCCGTTACAAGTAAAGCCGTTACAGTAATCTATACATTCTTCGGTATCGGAATGCGGATCGCGATGCTCTTTTTAAATGGGTATCGGAAAAGTATTTCCGTTACAAATTTACGGTAACGCCATCTCCATATCGTTACCGATACTGGTACTTTTCTAGTGCCCCACCCAGTCTTCACCGGCCACATTTCTTAATCTTATTCATTGTCACTGGTCCGCCAAGCGCTCGACAAGAAGCTTGTGGACACACCTACGTGCACCGTAACAGGAATTATACCAAACACATCTTCACTTTTTTTTATGGAACCTGGAGCAAATAACCACGCTGCGCTCAACGAAACAGTTGAGGTAAACGAACAGAGGTCAATTCCTTGGCAGTGTGCTCTGGATTTCACTGCTAAGCTGCTAAGTGTCCTACTGAGTCACGCTCACATATGCTGTGGACCTCCACTCGCAGCTTTTCGAAAACGCCGCAAGGTGGCCACGGCTTCGCTGGCGTCGTGAATAGATGGCACAACACAGAACTTAAAGCGACATAAAACGCAGACCTTAGCGTTGCCCAATCACAGGGTCAGCAAACCCTTTTACTTGTTGCGTCATGAAGAAACTTGGTACCTCTTGTTTTAATGCGCTAGCATTAGAAACAGCGTTTCGAGGAGAGTGTCGAGGATCGCCGAGTTTGGAGGAAAATTATAAGAAGAGCGATTATAACCATAAAGCAGACAGGGTACGAGGAAGCAAGGAGCAGGCGAGGAAGCGAGCAGGCAGCAGGGCAAAGGGTATGGAGAAGCAAGGGCATTACATAGATAGTTCCCACCGAGAGTCGAACTCAGGTGTCCATATTCGGAGGTTGGAAGGCGAAGAAATAATCGATAGAAAACAGAAAAAGAAAAGAGCGATTATAACCATAAAGTAGTCAGGGTATGAAGAAGCAGGGGCATTACATAGCAAGTTCCCACCGAGAGTCGAACTCAGGTGTCCTTATTCAGACTTCAGAAGCGAAGAAATTATCGATAGAAAAAAGGGAAAGAAAAGAGGGATTATAACCATAAAGTAGTCAGGGTATGAAGAAGCAAGGGCATTACACAGAAAGTTCCCACCGGTAGTCGAACACTGGTGTCCTTATTCAGACTTCGGAAGCGAAGAAATTATCGATAGAAAAAAGAGAAAGAAAAGAGGGATTATAACCATAAAGTAGTCAGGGTATGAAGAAGCAATGGCATTACATAGATAGTTCCCACCGAGAGTCGAACTCAGGTGTCCATATTCGGAGGTTGGAAGGCGAAGAAATAATCGATAGAAAACAGAAAAAGAAAAGAGCGATTATAACCATAAAGTAGTCAGGGTATGAAGAAGCAGGGGCATTACATAGCAAGTTCCCACCGAGAGTCGAACTCAGGTGTCCTTATTCAGACTTCAGAAGCGAAGAAATTATCGATAGAAAAAAGGGAAAGAAAAGAGGGATTATAACCATAAAGTAGTCAGGGTATGAAGAAGCAAGGGCATTACACAGAAAGTTCCCACCGGTAGTCGAACACTGGTGTCCTTATTCAGACTTCGGAAGCGAAGAAATTATCGATAGAAAAAAGAGAAAGAAAAGAGGGATTATAACCATAAAGTAGTCAGGGTATGAAGAAGCAATGGCATTACATAGATAGTTCCCACCGAGAGTCGAACTCAGGTGTCCATATTCGGAGGTTGGAAGGCGAAGAAATAATCGATAGAAAACAGAAAAAGAAAAGAGCGATTATAACCATAAAGTAGTCAGGGTATGAAGAAGCAGGGGCATTACATAGCAAGTTCCCACCGAGAGTCGAACTCAGGTGTCCTTATTCAGACTTCAGAAGCGAAGAAATTATCGATAGAAAAAAGGGAAAGAAAAGAGGGATTATAACCATAAAGTAGTCAGGGTATGAAGAAGCAAGGGCATTACACAGAAAGTTCCCACCGGTAGTCGAACACTGGTGTCCTTATTCAGACTTCGGAAGCGAAGAAATTATCGATAGAAAAAAGAGAAAGAAAAGAGGGATTATAACCATAAAGTAGTCAGGGTATGAAGAAGCAATGGCATTACATAGATAGTTCCCACCGAGAGTCGAACTCAGGTGTCCATATTCGGAGGTTGGAAGGCGAAGAAATGATCGATAGAGAGAAGAAAAAGAAAACGGATTATAAATCATCAAATAGTCAGGGTATGAAGAAGCAAGAGGTATTACATAGAAAGTTCCCACCGAGAGTCGAACACTGGTGTCCATAGTCAGACTTCGGAAGGCGAAGAAATGATCAATAGAAAAAAGAAAAAGAAAAGAGGGATTATAACCATAATGTAGTCAGGGTATGAAGCAGCAAGGGCATTACATAGGAAGTTCCCACCGAGAGTCGAACTCAGGTGTCCATATTCGGAGGTTGGAAGGCGAAGAAATGATCGATAGAAAAAAGAAAAAGAAAAGAGGGATTATAACCATAAAGTAGTCAGGGTATGAAGAAGCAAGAGCATTACACAGAAAGTTCCCACCGGTAGTCGAACACTGGTGTCCTTATTCAGACTTCGGAAGCGAAGAAATGATCGATAAAAAAAGAAAAAGAAAAGAGCGATTATAATCATAAAGTAGTCAGGGTATGAAGAAGCAAGGGTATTACATAGAAAGTTCCCACTGAACAACACCTTTATTACGGGATGACGCCTGGGGAGCTTCATCGACGGGGCCGATACTCTGCCCCAATGCTGGTGGTGATGCGGGAAATGAATAATGAGCCCCTTCACAATAAGGATCGAAGTCCTGTGGTGTCCAGAAAGGTGAAGAGAGCCTTGAGGGCAGAGCGTTGGTGGGCTGGATGTGGCCAGGGATCAAGCAATTTTGTGAGAGAGAGGGGGCGGGAGTGTTGCTCGTTGAGGGATGCGGAGAGAACGGTTCGGGAAGGTTGGTAGTGTGGGCAATGGAGAAGAATGTGCTCTAGATCTTCGACAGTACCGCAGTGGCTGCAGTGGGGAGGGGCAACTTGTCTCAATCGGTAGCGCCACTGTGCTGTGAAGGCCATGTCGAGGCGCATTCGATGAACTAATGCGGCATCTTGACGAGAGATATGTGCAGGCATGCGGAAAGCGAGCGCTGGATCAACTCTGCTCGGCGTGGTGGGGGGTAGAATGTCAGCAGTCCGTTGGCGGGTAGCCAGAGGAGCCACGAGGCTTCGAAGTACGGACTGACGACCTTCTCTCAGCAGTGCAATACGCGTCCGTCTCCGAGACGAGAGAGCTGCTTCGGCGGCGCTGTCAGCCTGTTCATTACCTTCGGCTTCGACACCGCACTGCGCTGGAACCCATTGGAGAACGAACCTGTGCCCTGCTTCGTAGACAAGTTTGTAAGCCATTAACACATCCATAACCAACGGTGCGGAGGAGCCTCGTATGCCAGAATATTCAATTGCTTGCAGCGCAGCTGTTGAGTCAGTGAAAACCACCCAATTCGGTGGGGTAAAGTGAACGATGTGCTGCAGAAATAAAAGTATGGCATAGAGTTCCGCAGCTGTGGATGAGGTATGATGCCAAAGTCGACGTCCTTCAACTAAGCCTTCGGATGGGATAACGAATGCCGACGCGGACTTGCCATTTGGAGATTCGCCATCGGTGTATGCGGCGGCAGAGGTAGGTAGAAAACTTCGTCTACTAGAGCATAAAAATGGGCTCGAAGGACTTGAGGAGGAACCTGATCTCTGCGGTCCTGGAGGTCAGGAAGACGTGCGAATGTGGGTTGCACAGGCAGAGACCAGGGGGCGTTCGGCGGTGTGACGTCCTTAGGTGTGAAGCCAGTGAGAGCCTGGCGTGAGAGTCGAACTCAGATGTCCGTGTCCAGGGGTTGGAAGGCGAAGAAATGATCGATAGAAAAAAGAAAAGAAAAGAGCGAGTATAATCATAAAGAAGTCAGGGTATGAAGAAGCAAGTGGTATTACATATCAAGTTCCCACCGAGAGTCGAACTCAGGCGCCCAGATTCACAGTTTGGAAAGCGAAGAAATGATCGATAGAAGAAAGAAAAAGAAAAGAGCGATTATAACCATAAAGTCGTCAGGGTATGAGGAAGCCAGAGGTATTACATAGAAAGTTCCCACCGAGAGTCGAACTCGGGTGTCCAAATTCAGAGTTCGGAAGGCGAAGAAATAATCGATAGAAAAATAAGAACAATTGTAAGCAAGATGTAGTTAGCGCATGATCAAGCAAGAGCTTCGAAAAGGGAAAGTCCCCACCGAGAGTCGAAGTTAGGTTTCTGGAATCAGAGCGCAGAGAGCGAAGAAATGATCGACGAAAAAAAAAAGAAGAAAAAGGAAAAAACAACAACAATTGTAAGCAAAATGTAGGTAACGTATGAACAAGTGAGAGGTTTCGTAACCAAATCGTGCTCAGGGAAGAATAAGCAATATAGGGGGCTCTGTCCGTATAAATAAGTAACAAGAATAGATCGCGAAAAGGGGTACCACTTGCGTTGTGTGTCATCCGCACTTGCACTGAAGTTTTCGTTCCAGCGAAGTTCGACCACTGTGTGTTTTGTGGCCCTCGGGAATTTAACATAAGCGCTTCACGGTGGCCAATGATTTACTTCTTATTCGTGAAATGATCGAAATTAAACGAAGGGGGAACGAGGTGGCCGCGCAGATCGCAATAAAAGGAGATGGTATAACTGTTCGAAGCAGGTAACCCGTTCTATTCGTTGCATAGCTGGTTTCGGTCGCCACGACAGCGCAGTCGTTGCCGTGCAACGGAATGGCCTCCCTTGCACTCAAACACATATGAGAACTACATTCTGATCCGGTCCTGAAGATGTATAGGAACTAGGAGTTGCGGTGCGCGCATAATTCTCAAAAAGTCTTCACATCTTGTGTATGGTCATTTCAATATTTTTAGCATGTATACGTGCGAAAAGTGAAGACCTGTGCAACTCGGTCTCATATTTCACACATAGTCGACTCTCCACCAGTGAACGGACACAAATAATTGATTCAGCTCTCTCATGGACGACCTTCATACCGCATTGAAACTTAATCATATTTTGGAAGGCCAAGTGTTCGATACGGTACTAAAACCACGGAATAAATGAACAAAGTATTTGCAGGCCAATACCGTGTTGTACCATAGCTCTATACAGCGTACGATAATGCCAAGCTTTCGGCAAAGCCTGTGCAACGGAACAAAACGTGCATGTGAAGAGACATGTTAGAAGACTACGCTCAAAAACTCATGTCCCAGATCAATCATCAAGGAAATCTCATAAAGAACAGTATAAGTTTCGTCATGTGTTTAGTTTTCAGCTTCTTGAGTTGTTGCTGGCTTCGAAGTTACAAATGGGAAGATGATGTAATCCATTTATCGTTTTCCTTATTTGCACATTCTGGGGGAGGTTATTTGCCAGATATGACCGGCATTTACACTTCTTCCCCGTCCGCCCTCCAATTCGTTTTTTTTTTTTCGTGTTAGCGCCGCGAAGCAACTGTGGCTATGAGCGGCGTACAGACGCGGACAGATGGAGAGAGGACAGCAGGAAGGAGTGGGGGACGGGGGGGACCTCCAATTCGGCTCTGCGTACATGGGAAGCATCTGGTTTCTGGTCCAGGTCAAAAACGCGACTTACCACTTTCGGCGCTGCGCAGTCTCTGTTAACAGAATAGACGAGGGATCCTCGATACTATGCAAACAGTCAGCGCTGAAACAGTGCAGCACAGGACACAAATATTTGAGACATGAAGCGCGCGCTAGTGCGCGTGTATTTCGAGAGGTTAGTCATCGTTTCTTCTGCAACCGTTTCAGAGTTAAATCTCGAAATGGTCTCGAAATAGTTAACCGATGAACGTTGGTGTAGGTTATGTCATAACGTTTAAAACTTCGGTACTATAGCGGGAGCAATATAAGTATTATTTACATAGATTTAGCTTCTTTTTTTTTAATACTCTAACTGCACCTGTCTTAACGATGCCTGATAGGTTTTGAGGTGTTCGTTATACTAAATACTTAACTTATTGACCAAGGAAGACAGGTCGTGTATTTTTTTTTTTATGCTGCTTGCATCATACACGCTACCCGCTATACGTTAGGTACAGGTTAATCCACCCCGGACGCGTCTTCTTGGACAAACTATACCACAACAGTACAGTCACGGTATAAGAGCAAGCGACGGAAGCCATGTACGCAGAAGGGTGAATGTTTGGGCGTGTTGGTACAAAGTAACGGAAAAGGTAACCAGCGGTAAAAAACAGGACGAGAGAAGTAGTAGAAGACACAGGGACGCTGGCGTGTCTTCCGTGTGTCTTCTTCTACTTCCCTAATCCTGTTTTTTACAGCTGGTTACCTTTTCCATTAACATGTACGCAGAGTGATAAAGGCCATGTTTTTCTTTTCTAGAATTTTAGATCTGACTGTTTCGGCCATCCCAGTCAGAAACGAGCCGGAAAAATCAGCTTCTTGCGAAAGACAACCGGTCCTGGTGCACTCATCATGCTGCCGGCTAAGGGTTCGACAGAGACTGCATCTTCGTCACCCTTTCCAATAAACGACCCCCTGTTTACAAACATCCGACGTCACGAGAATACCGGTTCGAGGTTATATTTTGCTGCGGTGGGCAACAACACCACCACCTAGACAGGGAAAGCCTGCTCACTTGTCGACGTGACGTAACAACTAAGAGTCAGCCAATCGGGATCGTGTTTTCAACGGCCGTAGCCAATCACGAACGTGCTTTCAGCGGTCGTAGCCATGGAGACGAACCACCGTCGTCTGCGAGTAGTGACTGAACGTCCCCGCGTTTCCGAAATGCGACAACTTCAAAATAAATCGCAAAACGGTCCCATATTTTTCTCAAGATTGATTTTCTGGAACGCGTGTTGCACTTTTTATGTACAGATTTAATTCTACAGGTTCCAAGTTAGCTGCAATCACTTGCGAGTTCTTGAATTCGCAGAATGGCAAATTGCTGTAGCAGACGAATTCTGACTTTATATGTCCACGTAGCGAAGGAGAGAGAGGAGGCAATAAGCAGGTCTTCTGTATCTAGGTGGCGTTGGCAAGAAGCGGGAAAAATTTGTCGGTAGGCTGATAAAGCTGATAGTGACCACCAGCATGCTTTGCGTGGCGGCGAAACGTAATCAATGACGTTTAGGTCGTCTATACACTCGACAGAACTGTTCGCTCACACCTGTGGCGTCTATCCGTTGCTAGGGTACCGGGTTTCTCGATTTATGTGAAAAACCGGAACTCCTCTTTTGGGGGTTCCAGTAACCGAAGGCAAGAAAAGTCGTGCTTTGATGGCTGGTTAACGGGGTCCGTTTCGTTTTCCTGTGTCGAAGTTGCCTCGCGTCACATACTCTACTCGACGTGAGGGCATTTGGAAATTATTTCGGCCACTTTCCAGGTCTGTATGGGAAACGTCCCGACATTTGCGTGAAATTTCCCACAGGGTCTAGAATTTTCCTTCTCCGCCCTCTTCTGTGAATCGTGCTTCCCCTCCTCCCCGAAGTTGACAAGGGTACATAGGGTGACACGCAAATTGTTTTCTTGAAAGCGTGGCTATAGTTTTTGCACTGCACACAGTAAGTTGCGACGTAAGCGAAAGCCACCTTGTGATTATGTCGAGGACTATCCAAATTTCGAGATGTTCACGTCGCCAAGTGATAGTAATGCGAAAAGAAATAAAAATAAAAGGGAAAAGAAAAAAGAAATTGGGATGCGAGTCGGGAATTTATGCACAACAGTGAGCGTTTTTGCAATGCAGTTTCTCATTCTTTTTGTTGCTATGTCGTTTCACAGCTGTCGCTTTCGAATTTCGAATATTAATTCAGCTGCAAAAAATAAACGAAACAAAACTTCAAATTTTCGCCAGAAAAATTCACTCCGAAAAACACATTTCCGAATATAGGAAGAAATAAACTCCGAAAAGCAGGAACTTTTGTTATTGGCGAGAGAGACCGGCCTATGGGTAGCGCTGCGGGCGCTTCAGATAGTGGGGAGTAGAGCCCTGAGTAGAGGCCTGCACGGGCCGACCTTTCCGGGCCCGACCCGGCTCTGGCGCATCGAAAAATGGCCCAGCCCGACCCCATGGCCCAGTGGATAGAGCCCGGCCCGGCCCGGTGACTCAGCGCGTAGATCCCGGCCTAGTATTTCCAGACGTGACGTACGCGTTTCTAGCGCTTATCACACTAATTTATAAGTAAATTAATAGGAGAAGATACGGCCACAAACATACAAGAACTGTCGATTTGACACCACAGCAGCACGAGAGCAAATTAAATCCAGGACGCACGCGGGCAAGCGCGTTACCGTTACACTACCAAGTTTTTGTGGATGTAGAGGATGCCGTCGACAAACTCGTCCCAATCCTTACCCCTCTCACCAAGCTTTGCGAACGTGTTTGTGAAATACGTGAGGAGTCAGGAGCACTTTGAGAATGTTACAGAGGGTCGAATCATACGCATAATGCAGTGTCCCTTGCTTGTTTTTGCAAATACTATGCACCGGAATGACGCAAGCACGTGATGATATGAGCTAATAGTCCTTGATTGCGTGAGATTAGCTGCGTGACCCGACCGAGCCTGACTCTCGGAAACTTGTTTGTTCTCGGATGTATGTTCTCGGAAACATGGCCCCGCCCGCCGTGTTGGCTTCTTCTGTCGGCCCGGCCCCGGCCCGGCCCGGCCCGGCCCGGAGCACACATACAATAACAAGCCCGGCACGGACCGCGAGCCGGGTCGGGCTCGGACCCGTGCAGGGCTCTAGTGGAGATGGCGCGTTAGATCCGCGTAGTGTTCGAAGCGATTGTCGAAAAATTGTCCGTTGTTGCTGTGTTCCACGTGATAGAGAGTCGTTCTGAGGCTGAAACACGCAAAAGACGGACACAACAAAGCATCAAGGTACCTCAAAACACTAAATATAGAAAGATGGCAGACGTTGAAAGAGCCAATCGTAGCGATGGGGCGTTCTTTGGAGCGATACATATTGCACTGAACCCGGAATTAGCTTTCATGCCTTCTCGAAGGACAAGAAACGACAAAAAGTTCGGTGCGCCAAACTCAGGACTGGGAAACAGCTCACGAAATATGCGATGATGTGTAAGGGCGGGGTCCCATAGGTTTATGCGAGCAGCAGCAGAAGCAAAGCAGCAGCGGTGCGGCAGCAGCAACACGGCAACATGGCAGCAGAGCTCTCTGCTGCCGCTGCTCTGCTGCTGGAGGCGTCCCATAGCTTCGTTTTGTATTAGCGGCAGCAGCGGCTTAGGAAACACAAAACGTGTTGGCAACTGTAGCATTGTTTACATTTCGCACATTTCGAAGGCGTACGCAGCAGCTAAGCCTTTTAGTACACACACCTAGGAACGCAATCCTAGGTGAAAGGCGTTTGTGTGAGAGATATGTTGTGGATTTGTAGCTCATAAGTGGACTTTGAGATGAGTGTGGTGGTGGTCTGAGCCCCGTATTACCTCTTCGTTGATGTGTAGTCAGTTTCGTGACGTTCAACGCAGGTTCGTCCCACTGTTGTGCAGAACAGTCTTGCTGTGTTGTGTGGAGATTCTTCTACGGGATTTTGTCGTATAAACATCGCCTCGTTACTAGTATTCGATATTTTGATTTACTGTGACTTGTCAAATGCATATGTTGCTCTTAGTGAAATAAAATTGAAAATTGAAATAAATATAAATAACGAAAACAAAGGCCCCTTCTGCTAGTCTTCTGCCTTCTGCGTGTTTTCACAAGGAACGGGTTCGTGATCTATCTCTATCGAACTTTTTTTGTTGTCTGAACATTGTCTATCTCTATCTAACCCTTTTCAAGGGTCAGTATCATTTACAACAACCTAGCTCGCAAGTCGTCGACCCTCATAAGAAATGTGGTTGGTATGGTTTTCACACAGCATGGACGTGAAAGTAATTTGCTTGTACGTTATCAGGTCAAGGTATTAGGTTGTCAGGTACGTTCCAGGAAACAAGAGAACATGTTAGCTAACTCTGGTACACAGCTTACGTATCACGTAGGTTCGGTCGAACACTTTATTGGACTTTATGAACTGAATTATGTCCTGACAGCGCACTTCACGAAGTCCCGATGATTGAGCACTCGCTCCAAACTACTGGCAATCACGAGCGTGTCCAGGTCTTCCGAAACAAATCACAGAATAACCAGACACAAACCTTCTGCCGTCACTCACCGCCCTGCTAGCCCTAAACACCGTCGAACGAAAACAATACCAACCAACCTCCTCATTGGCTTGCGAGACCGGCTGCTCGGGCTGCAGGGCAACAGGGCAGCACAGCAACCAAAAATTCGGATACGGGAGCAGCAGGGAATTTCTGCAGCTCGGCAGCGCTGTTGCTCTCCTTTTGTATCCACATTTAGCATTACATCAGGTTTGCGGGACCGCAATACAGGTTCTCCTAGCGGTCCTACCAAATAACTTGTACACACTGATGGATCAATAAAATAAATCTCTCTCTCTCTCGCCCAGTGCTGTGGGACCGCTCGTGTCGCTGCAGCTCTGCTGCTCCGCTGCTGTTGCTCTGATGCTGCTGCTCAAATCGAGGCTATGGGACCCCGCCTTGACGAACACCTTACCAACGAACATTTCAGGACAGTAAAGGAAAACAACACAGATACGGGTCGTCGTAGAAATTCTGAGATCATCTGATCTTACTCAATTGCTACTATTTGCACGATGGCAAGTAACTGTCCTGAGGCTGAAACAGACGAACACAACAAAAGCCTTTCAAAGGAGAGATCGGTAATCCAGAACTCCGTCGCTGTCTTGCTTTTTCGACGACTGCCATATTTCAATTGTCATTATTAGGTTTACATTCGACGGATGCTTGTGACAACAGCAGTCCCAACGCGAAACTCAGTCGTTTATCTATAGAATCTCAAGCACGGAGGGGTGTTGCAAAAATATGGCGGGGGGGGGGGTCATTATTCTAGTTACGTCATATACAGCTTATTGCTGACTTGTGTCTTAAGGTGAAATAGCAAGGGCACCTCCCGTAGGTGGTACACCGGTAAAAGAAGTTAGGTGGTATTGCCGACCATTTGGGGGTGTAGGGGGGTTCGACTAAATCACTGGTGCAACCTTCTGGTTCTTCCGCACGACTGCATAGCAAGTTGCCGCAACACCAAGTGCCTGATAGAATTTATCGTACTGATGGGTTTTCTCATATAACCTCATTTTATGCTCGTGTTATGTATAGGTTGCCGTCGGATGGCACCTCTCGTACAGTTACACAGTGTAATCAGCCTGCACTGTTTTTTTATAAGGATCATTCGGGAGACGTGCACAGCAGCTACATATTTCTCCGGTACTAGTGAAGTGGAGGCTAACTGAATAGGGGGCACTGAGGAGCCCGGACATACGGAGAACACTGCACGTTACAATCGATAATGAGACCTGCCGCCTGGAGCTGCTGTGCCCAACGTGCTCCATTACAGTGAAAAATGAAAGGGGCAATGGACAAGGTTTCGAGGAATGCATTGAGAGGAGGAATAACCACGGTCACCGTGATGCACGTACGCAAAGTACCTAGCAAACAAACGCCACTATGTTAAAACTTCCGTACTGTGAAAAGGACGCGTTATTCTTGCTCACGACAAAATAGCAATTCGTATGTCCACTGTATAGCGTCTTACCTCTCACAGAACGTTCATTTTTCTGTTACCATGTTGTTGGTACCAAAGACCACAAATCAGAGGGAACGCACCAAACGTAAAGCATGTAATGCGAATTGCGCGCCGATCCACACTGTTGACGGTTTCCGCTAAACGCCGCGTGGTGGCGGTATGATATATTCTCCTCCAGAGCCGTTTATAGAGAGAGTTTGGCCATTAGGAGGAGCTTAACTTAATGCGCGCCATGCGACGTCACGGCTGAACGACCTCCCTCGCAGGGTGTTGGAGTGAACCGAAATCCAGAACCGAAAACCGAACCCCCCCCCCCCCCCCCCGCTATTTTGGTGCGAACCGGAACGGAATCGAAACCGTACACGTTTTTTTCGCTCAGGAGGGAAACCGAAAAATTTATTCAAAACATCGCCTATTTGGACTATGAATAGGCGAATGAAACTGACGCCGTGCGTTCTGAAGTCATGTCATGGATACTTTACGAGGGTTACGGTTACGGTGGAATGTATGTCGGTATACTGTGACCCTTAGGCTCCCTTTGTAGCATTTTATTGTTCGCGCAAATAGACTTAGAGGTACATGTGACCGGTTGTGACTCTCTATACCAATGTGCCGTAGTGTTCGTTTTAATTTCATCCGCACAAACTCTCCTGAACCCTCCTGCGACCCAAGGGGGCTGCGTAACGGCTTCTCTGTCCTATCGATAATGTCGCGCAACGCGTCACTTGTTTGAAAGCAGCAAAGTTGAATACATTTACGTATCCGCGAGGGCAGGCGCGTTCGAACTGGCGCCTCTTTTGTGGACAGGACACGAAGAAAAGAAAACGGAGCCGTCGAGCGCATTTGTGAGTAAAGGTGTTCCTCGATTTGCGTTGTACACGTGCGGTGGTGCTTGCTGGCTAGGAAGCAGCAACAGACATTCGGATGGGACGCGATCGCACCAATCCAGCTAGAGAGTACTTTACGTATGACGTCGCGACAAAGAAGTCCGTCTGTGTCATGCGCTTCAAGAAAGGAGAACGCCTATTTGAACAGACAGTCACCTACACGAACCAGGAGCTACCAATTTCATTGCTGCCTATTAATATTAAATACCATGTATGCGGAATAAAGGGGGTTACATTTTGCAACATTTTTTTTTCTGGGAATGAATATGCACACCAGAAGCAGAACCGGTTAAAACCGGTATGAACCGTTATTTTTTTGCTCCGAAGCAGAACCGGTACCGGACCTATTATGATAGGACCGGAACGAAAACCGGAACGGAAAACGTTTCGGTCTGGACGTTTCGGATTATTATTAAATGAATGTGTTGCCTGTCGGCATGCCACCAAACTTCATTTTTCACAGTGGGACCTTCCTTCGTGCTCTCTCTACTTTTGGTCTGGCAGACCTTTCCCTCTAATAAAAGTATACTCCCCCCCCCCCTCTCTATACTTGTAGTGCCGCATGGCACAGGCGATTTCCACATTACTTATACTTTGCTAGATGTGGAAACAGGAGATTACATCACAAAAACAATGTAAGTAATTTGGCCTAGAAGAACAGTGTCTGTTCGAAATATAGCGGCTCAGTTAAGTGCACTTGTGCTGCAGAGTGGGACAGGTGCAAGATGCTGGGGGACTTGTAGAGAGCGAAATAACCCGTGTTTTCTTGTACTTTCGTTTTAGTATTTTTTTCGTATTGTCGCCCCCCCCCCCCCCTAATTGCGCCTTTAAGGGGCCTTCTCTTTCCGCCGTATTCTCGGTCCATCCTTTACAGAAGTCTACAAAAGAAAACACAGAAAAATAAGAGATCTGTTTTTTTTTTGCTTTTTTCTGTCGGGAACTGACGGCGAAGCCAACATTTGGTATACCTTCAGAATGCTTTAGCACAAAATCGGTTCAGAAATCCCGAGAGCTACCGTTGAGATGCACATCTGGAAGCCAGAGTGCTCCACAAACATTGACGTTGTTGAACCCTGCAATGAAATATAGCAGAGCATGACCGTTGAAAGCAACGCTGGTCAGTCTTCTGAATGGGTCATAAACATATCCGAGCCAGTCTTTTACGCGTCCGGTCGATTGACTCAGGGGCGACACAGAGGGGGCTCCACCAGGACATTACGGTGTGTCTCAGTAGACACACAGTAGAAAAAGAAGACTTCCGTGCCTTTTTTGAAGAGATCAGACATACTGCAATAGTCTTTCGAATTAAAACAGCAGAGGAGTAGTCCTGCGTTCGCTCACGTAATATATTAAAGGAACGGTCTCGTTCATACCATTCGATTCCGAAACTATGACGCCGTTGTATTCCTCGCTGATCACTGACGATGATACCGACAACACACACGAATTAATGGCGTATCTTTTGTGTAATTCGATTAAACGCACCGCAAGAGCAGACGCCTGGTGTTGAGAGGACAGTGGAAGTTTCTATCTGGGAATTTTAGAAAACGTCAGCATGAAACCGATCTATGAGTAAACGATATTAACGACCTTGGGCTTTTTTGCATAACCCGTACGAAGCCGATGAGCTCGGTAACGATACCAGTTCTGTGCGCATTGCCCCCCGATTCGCCCTTCAGACGTACGTCACCATGTCGTTACAACCAAAGTGTCGAACCGAAACGCTTTTCGGTTAGTTCCGGGTTCGGCTATAAAAATTCAGTTCCGGTTCAGCTCCGGAGTTCACATATATCGGTTAAAATTAACCGGTTCAGACCCGGTTCGAGGTTGTAATATGCTAAAAAATTAGAGGTAGCCACTGAGAATGACACAAGATCTGTTAGTTACGTGTTTTATGGCTTTATTTCTATTTTTCGACCAACAGGACCCCCTTTCACCCCTTCCCCTAGCAATGTGCCGCCAATATAGGCAGGCTGACCGCTGGAATCCCCCACATCACTCACCACCACACACCATCCCGAACCGAATCGGTAACCGAAATTTTTAGATCGGTTCGGTTCCGGTTCAGCTCCAAGATGGCGCTAGTATTTATGGCTCAGTTCCGGTTCAGTTCCAGCTAAAAATTTACGGTTAACTCCGGTTTCAGTTCCGGTTCAATTCGATGCTCTGGTTTAATCGCTGGAGCTTCCTCTGCTTAAGGGTGAATGCTAATCTATAAATCTCGTTAGTTTCGTATCTAAACCCTGTTCGGGAGAGAAAATTGACCATACATGGGCGCCGCCAGGATTTTTCTCCGGGGGGAGGGGAGGGGGGGGTTCACGGTACGCGATCACCATCTAATTCTGTGCGTCGACAGCGCCCTCAACTACATTGCCTTGGCTCAGACACCCTACGTTTCTGTAACGTGGAGAAAAAAAAAAGAAAAGAAAAAGGATTATAATTTGTGATGGTATTGCAAGGGCAATGTTTACTTGCTGAAACCAGGGGAGAGGAACACTGCCCCTTTGTCCCCACCCCCTACCCCCCGTGACGGTGCCCCTGACGACATAGACTGGAAATGAACGTCATACGTTGTAGTACTAGTTTCATGCAGCCATTTTTTGAAGTCGACTCTCCTTTTAATGCGTGAACAAGCACGATAACAGATGCTCAATCAGCTAACCCCACGCTAAAGATCATGCTTTCATAAGTCTACATGTCGTATAAGTCTCACTGAAACGCATTCTCAGATGAACTTACCGGCGAGAAATCCAGCGATATGGAGGAGTGGAGAACCTCAGACTGCAATCCTCCGACATGGCACCGTTCTTCTGCTATAGGCGCACTAGAAGAGAAGCCTTCTGTTGGAATAACTGCAGCTCCTAACTTGAGATTTTTTTCATCGAGTTGAGATCATCGTAGCCAGGATGATCAATCGCTGATACGTCTAATGAACCAAAGGAGTGGCACTTGCCACGAAAGGTACGTGATACGTGAAGGGCGCCTCTTAACGGCTTCGTGTGACGTGTAAGCAATTAAGCTCCCGGAAGGATCGGATGACCTTTGCGCTGACAAGATTACTCGGCGAGGAGCTTGTCTCCAATAATCGGTTTCTACTAGCAAGTTCCTAGCTGGCATCATGATGAGAAACATAATCACCGTAATTCACGTACCTACTAGAAATCGTAAACACGATATGCTAATTCGTATATTCTAAGTTTCGAATATATCCACAACAGTCGTATAGGGTGTTTTCACATGACGTCAAACGAACGCGTTTGGCCCGCCATGGTGGTGATCTCTTTTTCAGCGCAGCTGCCGAGATTATTTAGCATTTGCTCGAAAACGAAGCCTTGAACGGTGTGTTTAAATCCGGTACCGTCCGTACCCTTCTTTTATCCCGAAGACACTTCGTCATTGTATTTCTACAGTTGTCGCATTGAAAAGTAGCGCAGTTTATCGTCTTTCAATGCAACTAGCAGGCAAAGTGACCACCAGTGGGAGGAGCATACCAGCATGCCACGTCACAATGTGACGTAGGTGAAAACTCCCTATTAGTCCTGAACGGAAACACGTGGTCGCACTATTACCGTCCTTAATTGGCTGAAAAGAATCGCTTCACTTAAACGGAAATTACTTCCGCTCGAAGAACGCGCTTCGACGTGCCGACGTCAAAGCTTCCTTCGGTTCCTTTGAGGCTTTTCTCCCTGGGTGACGAAAGGCAAAGGAGCGTATGTCAAGCGGAGCGGAAGGGGAGGTAAAAGGCTTTCGACCGCGCCGTCTCCCGTTACGGGAAAGCAAACGTTTCCGCTACGATTCATCAGTATTCGCGGCGCTTTTCGCGGTCGATCTGTAGGCGAGAGAATTGTCGTGGACACCCACGTCGTCCAAGTTGACGCTGGAATTGATTGATATGGGAATCGATGCCTGGGTGGCAGCCTAAACCTATACTCGTACATGAATGTATTCGCTGCATCTGAAACTACATATTCTTTGGGCTGTGAAAACTCGAAGCAGAAGGGAATGTAGCGCTGTGGTGTTTATGACAGGCGTAATGTAGCCTACGCTACCTCGGGTTCCTGGGCCTGAATAAATATTGCCTAACACGAAACTTTGTAGCTCATACTAAAGCGCCAAGGACTATATAGTGCTGTTCAGATTTGACTTCTGCTTCGTCCACCGCATCCTCATCCAATGTATATGCGTGTTTGTGTGTGTGACTTCTGCTATGATGGAAACACTATTCCTCACGTTATGAAAAGGGACGTCGCTGCGGAACTGTGACAGTTTTCGCAACGTACTCGTGCAGGAGCGAAGTCTCAAGCGTCTTGTCAAGCGACAAAAAAAAAAAAAAAAAAAAAAAAAGAAAAGAAGAAGAGAGAACGAGTTTGTCACTTACGGAATGAACTCCCGATGGTAGCTCAACCTCTCATCTTGATAATAGTGCGGATACCTTTAGAGCTCCAGAAAGGAGATTTGTGGATGAATTATGACACAAGCTGCGAGATTCAGACGTCAAAATTCAAACCATTACACCTCGACAACTAAACATGTTAACTATACCATTTTGCACAGGGTAGCTTGCGATACCGTTCTCATAACACGTGGAAATAGAAGCCTCAAATCGGGAGCCGCGGATACTTTGAAGGGGAGACTGTTCTACTGTGTGCCTAGTAAATGAACAGTCTCGTGCTCCATTTACTTTTCATTTATCACTCGACTTACCACTCACAGTAGAAGGGTATTTCTTTGAAATATCGGCAGTTTCCCGACTTCAGGCTTCAGCTTCAATCCATACCTTCTCTGGATTTCCCACTTTTACACATTCTCATATGTTCTTATCATCTGCGAAACATTTCTGATCGCTACGGTTTTCTTTGGTCAAATAGTAAGATGTAATTTCTTAGCTATGTTTCGCACAAAAGGCATTCGAAGTTGTATCACTTTCTCTTATACGCACAATGCATGGAACGGTATCGCGGTTTCCAATTACCCCACACAGTTGGTCAGTTTCGATATTGCTGCATCCAACACAGTAATTAGCTTTATTTACGCTATCCGATAAGATGACGCTATATTGCAAGAATGTGTTCCGCAATGTCTCCTCCTCCATGGTATAGTTGAGTCGCAACGCAGAAGGACTACATGCACGGTGAACCATCAATTACTTGACTGCCTCTCGGGCATTTTATCCGTCGGACAAGGGCTCCATTAAAGCTCGGTTAATTGAGTTCTGTTTCGACTTTTATTCTTGGCTCTGTTAGACGCGTAAAACACGTTTTTCTTTCTTCTTTTTTGCTTCACAAAAAGAGCAGGAGGAAAGAGAAGAGAAAGCGTTAAAATGTGAACAGTTTGGAATGACGTACGAAACATTGCTACGTTTGCCGTGAGTATTAAAGGTACTCGTAGCAAACGTACAAGGGGTATACCAGTTAAATGCAACACGTTACAGTAACTATGTAAGTTTTCGGCAAGCTGTAACATATCTTGATTCTTTTGAACTCCGATAAGAAAAGCTCACTTTGTCGCTGTGAACATTCGATGCACTTTTGCATCAATAGAGAGTTTTAGCGTATCGTACGCTATCGCCTTTGCGTACGTAGGGGATAGCGTAGTGGTTCTGCGCAGTGCGCAAAGGCGATAGCGTACGATCCACTAAAACTCATTAATAACATAACTTTCCCTTTTTTCCCTTTCCCTTTTTTCCTTTCTTTTCTGAATAACGCGTCCTGGAGTAGTCAGTCCCGAGTGGCTCGGAACTAACATCTCCATTTTTCCTTTTACAAATCAAATCAAACATAACTTTTGCGAGGTATTTACCGGATGGATGGATGGAAGCAGAAAAAAAAAAAGACTACGGATGTCGCACCATCTTAACATCCAGGAACTTACCGTCTTTGATGAACACCACGAGCTCTTTAGTACTGCTACAGGAGTATTCCTCTATCTCATCACCTGTAAGCCATTATCTCACGTTTTTTTTTTAGTTCACCCACAAAGAAAAATAAATACTGGAAATACTAACATCTCAACAAGCACGAATGTTGATGTGGATCATCCAAGTTATACGTATCTGTTGTCAGCCGTCTCTCTTCACCGCGTTATTCTCTCTCTTTCACGAACAGCTACTGGAGTTGTTTTCTAACGACGTTTTTTTCAATCTTCCCGCGGTGTCGCCCTCCTTTTCCTATGATATGTCGTTCGTCCATCAGGTGTTACCCCAGGACGCGATATCCCAGCATACACATAGTTGGCTTCTGAAATTGGAAGACCTTCTTTCATTTTCCGGGCGAAAACAGACATGAGGAGCTGAACAATGTTATCTTTTCATCGTGTCCCCTGCCAGGAGAGCGCGGAAATTAATGTTATTTTTGAAACTGCCGGAAAAGTGACCCCATGCAAGAAGGCGCTGTATTGCGTCGGTCAAGCGCACAGTGGCCGAAAGATAAATTCTGTTTTTCTCCGGCAATGTCGGGAGTTTCAGAACTTGTCGTAACTAAACAAAACGTCATGACGTAAGAGCACTGTGTCCGCGCGTTCGTACACTGTCGTAAGCTGTCGTTATGAATGGAACCGGCTAGTGGTTTGTGCGTAGCCGTTGCGTTTCGGATTAAGAAGCAGCGTTATTGATTCAGCGAATCCTATATTGCCTATCACGGAGAAAGGATGATAACAGACGCTTAATTGCGAGGCACTGTTAGCCACCAAGTGCAGCTTACTGTTCGAAGTACCCATCTCCTAGTAAATTAGTGTTACCTACTGACATTGATATGAAGTGCCGGCGAATAGCGATGTGGGCAGATCTCATTTTAGGCCAGTTTGAAATGGACGTCCATCCTTTTCTACTTTGTACATGTGGTGCTTTCTCCCCCGGCACCTATATATCACGTTTTCCAGTATCGCAAGGCTTAGAAATCTCCATGTAACATTGTTGGGTGTCTCTTGTTATACGCTTGCGCTGCAGTCAGAAAGAGCCGAATAGCTGAGAAAATATAATTAAAACGTCTAAGCGAGAGTATGACGAGTGTTTTCCTTTCACCCGCATTTAAGGATACGACGAATATTACTGCAGCTCTAGCAATCAATATCTCGATCAATATGTGTGCTATTGCGCAGCAAAACTGAAATTCTTCATACAGTGTCTCCCTTCAGGAGTATGGCTAGGGGCCACTCTTCCTCGAAGCTCTATTACGTCACCTTATACTCGCTAGTTCCTCAGCTGTATTACATCACCAAGTTGTGTCCAAGTGTGTCCAAGTTGTGTACGCAAACTATATTTGACATCTCACGATGTCGAGATTTGAGAGAGTTCGAGATTTTGTCGTAAGTCTGTCATGACGAAAGGTGGACATGTAAAAGTGAGGAAGTAGACGATATTATTTCGTTACCATGATTCACAAATGCTTGTTGTTCGTTTTTTATTGTCTAGCGACAAACGTTTAGTGAAACTCAAGGAGACTGCCATCAGATGGTGTCCACCACCCACGACCTTGTACCGTACTTCATTTCCTCTGGTGTTCCCCTCTGGTTTGCGGACTTCGCGTCACCTTTAATTTTCTGCGTCCCGTACTTCAGCTTCTTTTCTTCTTTCTGAAACTGTTTGCGTTGTCTTTTCATTACACTTACCACTGAGGTATCAGACTTCGTTTTTGTTTTTTTGTATTTCACGATTATACACACGTGGCCAGCGCAGCTGATGTGTCATGCCTCTTAATCGTATAGACTGCATGATGTACGTTGGACGTCCTTGTGTAGCATATGCAGTGATCCACAACCTTCGTCAAGGGCGCCTACGACAAAGACTGTGGAAAAACTGCATACGCTACACAAGGATATTGTTCATCTGGCGTCAGGTAACGCGCGTTGTCTCACGCCTAATGAACAATATCCTTGTGCAGCGTAGCATTTGTAAATTATGGTAACGAAATCATCCCATGTACTTCCTTCTGTGTCGTGAATGGCACCCGCGTATAGCCTCACTCGTACATGCCCACCTTTCGTCATGACAGGTTTACGACATAATCTCAAACTCTTTCGAATCTCGACATCATGAGATGTGAAATATAGTTTGTAGACATATCTTGGTGGTATAATACAGGCGGAGGAACTATTGATTAAGGTGACATAATAGAGCTTCGAGGGAGAGTGACCCTTGGCCATACTCTTGAAGGGAGCCACTGAGCGAAGAATTACAGGTTTGCTGCGCAATAGCACACGTATTGATCTAGACTACTGATTGATAGAGGTGCAGTAATATCCTCCGTATCCTTAAACGCGGGTAAAAGGAAAATACTCTTAATCTCGTTTAGAGAAGAACGAACGTTTTAAGAACGAGCTACGAAATTTTGCCGTCGTCCTACTGGAAACTACACGTACCCAAGACGACTCCGTCTCGCACAGGAGCTGCAGTATTCCTTGGGCGAAGAAGCGTTCCATCGATCGACTAGACGCCTGACATATATTTTTAGATGTATACGGGCCACTTCTCTATATCACGAAGCAAGCCAAGGATTCATCGTAATGAAGTCTTATCAAGAACAAAATTAGGTTTTCCCTCCCAACAGAAAATTGACTGGAAGGAGCAGCAATGTTTTCCAGCGAGATACTTTTTGCCACATTGTCGGCGTTGTTTGCCTTTTATTTACAGGTAAGACAAGGAGATTCTTTTAAAGTAGACACTGCTGGGGCTGCCAGAGGCACCTGCTGATGGCGTCGAAGCGAGGCGCTCTTGAAAGGAAGACTGTATGCGTTTGCCAGGAAACGTCCGTGTAGCCAAAGCTAGGACAGCATCGTCTCACCCAGAAGCTGGACGGTGTTTGAACAGATTTTTCGGACAGTTTGTTGGAGGAATTATACGAGGTTCTTATGACGTTTCCAAGTGCCTGTTGGGTTGCGATAGGAAAGTGTGTAAGTGGCTGTCTAAAGTGTATAAACGATGAAAGTGTAAAGTTACGCGAGCAGCTTCTGGCTGTGCGCCGGGCGCATTAGGTGGATCCGGCATCGGGACACATCTGTTTATTTGCAGAGGCTCTTGCAAAGTTCTGGATGCGCTGAAGGGCCGTTCAAATAAATCACGTTGTCCCAACGTGAAGGAAGCGAGCGAAAAAAGTAGAACTGTACACTGTAAACAAAGATGAGGAAGGAGTAAGGTGTACTGCCATTCTTTGTCATTTAGCGATCTACTGCATCAGCACTGCATTGTGGTCTACAGTTAGCCAGACTGTTGACGTTTCTCTATCAAAGTACCCTAGCGCGTGCTCAGAGCTGAACTCTTTAGAGAAGAAAAGGGCAGCAAGCAAAAGCGCGCAGGTTAAACACCACGTTGCACTACACCTTATTGAACAACGCGAGCATTTTAAAAAAGTGTAGAGCGAGCGAGGTCATCACGTGGTCCATGTTAAAAAAAATACGTTGAAGGCGACGCCCTCCCCACATGTGGCATACTCCTTGTCGAGATAGCAGGCGTACCTATCGCCATCGACATCTGCAAGCCAAAGAGAGAGAGAGAGTCAAAGCCAGACTCTCAGGTGTAGCTCACTTTTTGATCATATGTGTTCTGACATGCCTTAGTAGTCGATAAGCATATTTTCTGACGTGGTGTCAGACGCGTGATTAGAGCAAGAAGACAGAAGACTTTGTGGAGAAACAGTGTGACGGCAAAGAATTGCGAAGAAACAAAGAGGACGCCGGAAAAGACAGGCAAGAAAATACGCAAGCGTCAATCTCGGAAACAATGACCGAGGGCGGTTCGAAAACTCCTAAGCCCCTCGACGTGTCGTTGCAGTCTGCGAACACATGGGACAATTGGCCACAGAGTTATGAGTGGCATGCCACTGCTATCCAACTGCTCAAGAAACGCCCAGAAGTCCCCAGAAGTTGCTAACTTAATGATAGTTATCGGCAGAGATGCGCAAAACGTTTTCAGAACGCTTCCCCTCTCTGAAGAAGACAAGAAGAAACTGGAAGTAGTGGAAACAAAGGATTCAAGGAACACTTCACGCCAAAAATAAGTCACGCCCACGAAAGATACAAGTTTAATGAAATGAAAAAGAAACGTTCAAGACGTGTTCCTCACTGCCGCACGACTCCAAGCAAAGAAATCCCAGTTCGGTGATCTGACAGATGAGCTACTCAGAGACCGCATCACCGTTGGAATCACTAATGACGATGTCAGAGAAAAACTACTGGGCGATCCGACGATCGATCTACAGAAAGCTGTGAACACGTGCAGAACAAGTGAACAAGCATCTTAACAGCTCAAGAAAATACAAAAAATCAACAACGAAAGTTGTTGATGCCATCACGAAGAAAACTAAAATAACGCAAAAAAATGGCCACAGTGACAACGGATCAAACGTGAAAGAAGGCAGGAACAAGAAAAGCATGTACGTTTTGTGGAAAGTTCCACCTAGAGAATGTCCAGCATTTCGCAAAACATGCAACAAATGCAAGAAAGCAGGACACTTCGCAGCCGTGTGCCGATCAAGCAGGAACATAGTACAACATAATGTCCACACGGTTGATGACCAACAGAACGCAGAGAGAGACATATGTGTCAGAGCTGAAGACAAGGCAATGCGACAAGAAGAAAGCCAGTTTAAATGTGGAACCAAGGTCATGATAAACTTGGACACTGGTGCCTAATGTAGCGTCCTCCCAAACAAGACAGTGTGAGCAATGGGGTTACAGGTCTTCCAAAGAGCTGTGAGGAGTATCTCATCCTATGTTCCTGTGATAGGAGAAGCAAGAGAGACATGCACTGTACAAGGACAGCCATCCTCATTTCCCCATCCCCATTTTTTCTTCTTCTATCACGTCACATCCTATCAAAAGGCCAGCCGGCAGACCTGAATTTCCTCGGTTTGGACTCAGAGTCACGCCGGTTCCGGGTCGAAACGCTTGCGAAATTCTCAACTTGGTAAGAAGAGTGCACACTATTCAGACAAGAGTGCATACTGTTGTGGCAAGAGGACGATGAAATATTTCAAGGCACGGGATGCATCAAAACCTTTGTGTATGACCCTGACATAAAAGAAGAAGCAAGCAAGAGTGTGGTGAACAGGCCACCAAGGAAATGCGATAATGGAAGGAGTTAAACAGGAACGCTCAAGTATGGCCAAGAAAGGAATTGTTGAAAAGATCTCAGAACCTACACCATTTTACAATGACGTGACAGAAAAACAGAAAGGAAAGATAATGATCTGCCTTGACTCAGTAGAACTCACTTCGGCTCTAATAAGACGCAATTGTCCACTCAAGGTCCTGGAGGAAATTGTCCCCCACCTCAGAGGAGCCAAGCGGTTTACTCTCCTAGATCTAAAGAAGGGATTCTGGCAAATGAAGGTGTCGAAACGCACAAAGAAGTATCTGGCTTTCAGCACGCCCTGGGGCAAACACTGCCTCAAGAGAGTCCCATTTGTCATAGCGACAGCGCCAGAAGTTTTCCAACAAGTGGTTAGCAGAATCCTAGAAGGCATGCCAAACAGTCAGTTCCGTAGATGACATCCTGGTGTATGCAGAAACAAGCGAAAAGCTACAAGAATACACACAAAACGTCTTCGAAGCATTGAAAACAGCCGGAGCAAAGCTCAACAGAGACAAATGTGCCTTCGACAGTGACTCAGTCAAGTTTCCTGGTCATGCAGTAACTGCAGAAGGACTAAAGATTGATAAAGGCAAATAGTTGCTATTGACCCGATCAGTGAGTCAAAGAACAAGACTAAACTACGAAGACTGCTAGGTACGATACAGAACCTAAAAAGTTTGTGTTGAACCTGTTCGTACCTGCGATCTTCTGGTGCCGTCGACCCATTAATAATGAGGAAAAGGTAGTTGCAGAGTGGATTCCAGCATGGTTCGCAAAGGGACGGAGACTGAGTTAAAGAATGACAGCTGATGAGACGACCTCCAATTTTCGGTTAGAGAACCGGAACCAGTCACAACGTGCTAACTACCCACTCATCAACGTATCAAGGCCTCGCTAGGAGACACAGGGACATGCACTCAACCTTGGCACGTTGCCAGTCACACCTACATTCATATTCACTTAAGCGTCACAATGCCGCAGTGAGAACTTCGAAGTTCCAACTGGGCGAAGTATGCTTCTGCGGAAGTCAAACCGAGGAAGTCACACGGTGGCAGTGTTTTCGCTGGCCGTAATAGGCGATTTAAAAGGATACGCGCGCCCCAAAGCGCGCGCGCATGGGAGCATGGGAAGACACTGCTCTGTCATCTGCTTCGGTTATGGTTTACCCCGGCAGACGCTTCCGCTGCGCACACCGGGAATGTTGTTGTCGTTCTTCTACCTCCGCTTCTGGTCGTCCCGTAGTGCTACAGGTGGCGCTTTATCTTTGAAGCGTGATTGTGGGCACGCTTGTCCCATCCCATCCCATCCTGTCCTTGTCCTACAGTTGGCAATACGACAGTTGGCATTACAAGGTCTATGTACCCAAAGCTAGTGGACAACGTTGTAACTTGGGTCACGATATTGATAATCAAGGGGATGAGGTGGTACTAAGCATCAGTATACCGTTTCTCCATTGTTGGTCTCTGGGATTTGTTCTATGATTCTGTCGAGAAGTTTCTTGTTGTGAGCCTGTTATCCTCTCGGAAGCGGACTAGGCTTGGCGGGTGGGAATCGCCCACGATAGATGTCGTTGCTCTGTCGACCATTGAGGCTATGTAGCGCTACCTCCTATTATTTTCTCACAGCCCTGATCCCATTGCATTTTTAAGAAACTATAATTGGTGTCGTAACGGTGACATGTGATGAACGTCAGTGAGGTACGAGGTTCTACCGTGGTTAGCACGCTTTAAATACAATGATGCAACAAAACGTAGACAAAGAAAGATAAAGAGCGAATAATTCATCCGCTCTAATCCTTGTTCACCGACTTGATAAGGGTCAGTCTCACATCGAAGCTCTTTCATGTCCCCTTACTCACTAATTCCTCCGCCCTATTACTGTAGAAGTGTTTTTTTTTCGCGCGGAATTAGTTTTCGCGTTTTTCGCGCACACCTCCAACATCGCGAATTTAAGTTCCCGCGAATAACTCCTGCCATATGAGGGCGAAAATCGTTCGGCGTTCGACGCTATACCGCGACTACCTGATACTTTCTACTCCATATAGCATAGGCAGTATAAGCAAGCGCAGAAGATTGTTTTATCCCATCGGGCAAGATGAAAAGAAATGAAAATTCATCATGCTTTTGTTACTCCTATAAACGCTTTGCACTATACATGCAATATACCACTATACCACGAAGCCAGAACATGCCTTTCCCCGCATTCTCAAAACCAGCTTGAATGATAGTACCACATCTCAACCGAACTGGTCAGTGCCCCGAGTGATAATTAATAAGAACTGCTAAAATAAACTGGCTAACTTGCACACAGCCAGTAGTATGGCCTCCTACAGGGTCCCTAAAGGCCATTTGACAGGACCTTTCCTCCTATCTCTGTGAGGAGAAGAAAGGAATAGACCTAGAATGCCGCAATCCACGTGAACAACGGATGTCTTAGTACGTGCCGAAGTATGCCCGAGTATTGACGGCGGCACGATATGCAAGAGCAAAGCACTCCCGGAAACCTGTGTCGCGAATTTAAGTTCTCGCGAATCAATCCTCAAAGCAGCTCTGCTCGAAAACGCGAAAATATTTTCCACGCGGAAAAAACCACTTCTACAGTATATCGCCTAGATGTCTTTGTCACTTTGTCAGCGAGCTATATTTCAACTTTGATGAAGTGGAGATTCGACAGGGTCCGAGATTTTGTCGGAAGACTGTGTGTTCTGCGATCATCTAAAGATCCAGTCGCGACGTAGCAATTGGCAAAAACACCCGAACGTAGTACACATACAGGAGGTTTCCTAACGAAGTGACAGTTACGACCTCTAGGCGACTCCAGAAGAAAGAGAAATGTGCCTTGGACTCCTGTCATCGGAGCCAATATTGATAGCGGTCGGCTAAGGGGGTATCTCGTTGGAACGCCAATAGCAGCCATTAGGTGGGTTCCTCTCGCCTATTAGCACGGTCGCTGACAAGACACACACTCCACACTCGCCCATTACCGTCCCGTGTAAATAGAGATACTGCACAGGACAAGAACACACTCTTTCTTCGTCTTTACCTTCGTTCGTCATCTGAGGCACGTTCAGTTTTCTTTTTTTCTAGTTAACACTGCGAAGCTAAGCTCGTGCCATTTCTACTCCTGTTGTTCGTAGTTGGGCGGTGAACGCTCTCGTTTTTTAGCAACGACTACATAGCGCGGTGTAATTGCAAAACTTTTTTTTGCAACAAGACGTGGACAGCAGGAAGGAGGGGGGGACAGGGGGGTTAGTATGCGTCCTGAGCCGACTTCAGGGGGAACTGTGCCAACATTCGTCTGGAAAGTCTTCGGAAAACCCAGGGAAAACCTCAGACAGCACAGTCGGTGACAGGATTCGAACCCGTGTCACCTCCCAGTCTCGGCGTGGAAAGCGATCATCCTAACCACTACGCCACGGGAGCTGGTCATTGCAAAACTCAAATATGATTGCAATACATGTTGGACGGATGGATGGTTGAATACATCCAGGAAAAATGTGGAGATGGTAGTACCACAAATATGTATCCGACTATACTCCATTCTGCTCAGACACCACTTGGGATTGTAGGAGAAATGAAGATAGAAGATCCAAATGGTCAACAAGTAAGGTAAAAGAAAAGGCAAAGGAACAGTAAGATTACTGTAGCACCACTGTGCGAAAATATGAAGTGACGAGACCGAATGAAACGTTTAGACTGGTGCGTGGACGTAGTGGAGTAGAAACTGAATGAGTTCCACTGTTCTTCACTGAGGTCCTCGCGCTCTAGAACTTGGTGCCCGGCTCGGTGTTTCAGAAATATATCACTAGGGCGCTAAACACTCGTTGCTTTACTACTTCTGATTGATTGATTGATTGATTTGTAGAAGAAAAAAAAATGGAGATGTTAGTTTCGAGCCACTTTACTATTTCTTCAGTTTAACAAAATCAATCATGCCATTTCACTTGTGCATTACGGAACAATGAAGTCCGATTGATTGATTTGTAAAAGAAAAAAAAAAATGAAGTGCGAAGAACTGCGTTCCCAACTGCTTTTCATCTGGCGTAAGAACCGACTATTGAAATTTCCTGTTTTTTTTCTGTCTTAACAAATGCATCCATTTTGCCCCTTCTCTTGCGCGTAATATTCCCCCTCGCCAAAAGCGGCAACAAGTAATACAGTGAACCCTCGTTATTATGACCCCCGTTAATCTGACATTCAGGCTGTATGACCGAATTCCTGGGGAACGGTTTCTTCGCCATGTAAAATCTCCCCGTTAATATGACATTCCGCTTATCGGACTATGACCGAGATTTTTGGGCACTACTGGGGTCATGTATTATCCTCCCGTTATTATGACAGGGTCAGGCGCCCCTTAGAGTGGCTGCTTAAGTTGCTCATGAACAAAGTGAAACCGTTAAAGTGGGGCGCAAAGGATTAGGGTGACTCCAGGCGTTGTTGACCTCGAGATTACAAATACCTCTTCTCGGATTGCTAAAGTAAGAAAAACCATAAAAGACAGTGACCGCCGGTCACTACGAAAGAGGCCAGTGAAGCACTGAAGGTTGCTTTATTGTTTTTTGAGCAACACAATATGACATTCATAATGTTCGTGTGATTGATAGCACTCTTGTCCAGTTATAAAAGCTGATCACTGCAAGCTACACCAAGCAGTCATTGCTGACAGATTGTTTTGTTAAATAAAGTGTTGTGCAGCATCATGCGTGCGTTTTGTTCGGCCGTGCATACTCTCTGGTCCCGACCGGACCGCTTTCTCGTTATTATGACAATTCGCTTTATGACCAGAATCTGCGGGAACGGAGGTGGTCATATTAACGAGGGTTCACTGTATATTCAACTGAAGTAGAATCAAACTAGGCACATCATGTGCACTGTATACTAATCGCAAGGCGGATAAAACGAGGTTTGTATCAACAGTGTTACTTTAGGTGCGTGGAAAAGAAAAGGGAGGGTTTAATCAGTCGTAACATGATAGAGGCGTGGACGCCATTTGTCACGCGCGTGCAGCAATACGATTATATCCTTCTCTCTCCCTTTCTGTGCAGAAAGAACGAACTATCTTTAAATCACACGCAATATGAACACTTCAAAAATCCTCGACGCGTGAGTGCTGTCTGGGTGCCTCCAGGAAGTGGGATGTTAAAAACTTACTCTTCGAGGCAAATTGAGCGAGGACTCATTTTAAGAGACACATGCCTCACATTTGCTTTGACGCCTTCCAAACGCTCGGGTTTCAAGGCTTTTTCGCTACGAACACGTGTGGCGTGATTTAAGGTCTTAAATTACGATGTCTGCCGGCGCAAAGGTCGGAACGGCGTCGTTAAAACGCTAAATTTGCGCGACTGCGATTTCGTAAGCGTCTGAATAATAGTGGTGGTTTCAGACTGCTCGTTCCGCCCATATGTCTCCATATTGCAGGGATTTATCCAGATGCCCCCACGGCTCCTTCCCTAGGCCAAAAAGAAAAGTTTGACGACACCCACTCTTTTTTCGTGCACTCCCCTACAGAGGACCTTTGTTATTTCAGTTTTTGACACATATGCAGGGGGGGGGGATATGTTTAATGATAACAAACAAACAAACAAACAAACAAACAAAGAAGAGGAACGAGGGAAAGGTCAGCCAGACAGGGTGTCGGCAGGCATATGCAGGCAATGATTAATAAAGCTGCTCCAACTTTGACGTAACTATGCTAATGACCCTCCTCCACAGGTTTTTACGCCTACTGCACCCTCCATGATTGCGCGGGGGGGGGGGGGAGGAGGTACGTTTATTTGAATGAGTAATGAATAAGGAATGGAAAGGTTAGCCATACATAAGTCGGTAAGTAAAAGTATAAAAGCAATAATAAATAATAAAAATAAATATATAATATATAATATAATAATATATAAAAAATATATTATACGTAATAAAAGTATGAAAGCAACCTGATGCGTAACCATAAGTGACACCTTTCCATCACTGCTCGCTGGAACCAGCACAGCCTGCCAAGAAGTTCAGTTTCCCCGAGGAGCTTGAATATAGCGCTACAGTCACGTCACTGTGTCTGGCACAGCCAAGTAATGTCGACAGTGAGAGTTCGCGATACCCCAGATGAACGAGGCGGTGCTGGAGTGCGGTACGGTGCCTCTTATAGCGTTGGCAGCTGACGAGAAGGTGAAGCGTATCCGCTTCCACATCGCAAGTTCTGCAGATTGGCGCGTACAGTTGGCCCATTTGAAACAAAAACATCGAAATTCGTGCAACGTTCAAGTGCAGCTGGTGGAGTACAGATTCTTCCCTCCGTGATGTACTGTAGAGGACACCGTTGGTCTAAAGTCAGCACTCCTTCGTTTATCTCACCTCGAATCGCCAGGTGTTGCGAGACTATTTCTTTCGAGTAATAAACACGTGCACCACATGGTCCACCTTCGAGTACAATATTGACACAGCACTTTCAAGCGCAACGGAGGTGGTATACGGGACGGCGAAGTACTGACGGGGCGACTTTAGCTAGCCGTGTTCCCAACAGTACGTCCATACAGAACGTGGGGCATCAACGGGTCAGTGGTTTGCAAGAAGGCGTTATTTCTGGCAAAACCCTGCAAAGAGTGGTGTGCTACCAGTACAGAAGTGGTGGATGCTCAGTTGGCGGGCAGAATAGGCTCAGTATCGTGTACTCGTCTTGCCACAAAGTCAGCGCGGTCATTTCCCGATAGGCCTACATGGCTTGGGACCCATTGGAATCTATACATAGTGACCCAGGGACATGAGGTGGTTGTGCACATTAAGAATCGTGGGATCAGGGACTGAAACCGAAACGAATATCGGTTCGGTTGCGGTTCAGTGTCAGAACCTTGAAAGCGGTTTCGATTCCGGGATTCGGCGTTTTAATATTTACGGTTACTGGTAACCAAGCGGTTGAATCGTGTTTTTCTTTTTTTTTTTTGCTTTCTCTAGGATGTGTCTACAGGCTGTGTGGATGTCGGAAAATGAGCCATAAAGTGCATACGGGTAAACATGAACATATTTATCGGTTTCGCTCCGAAAGGATGGTGCAGTGCCGTCTGCCAGGTAGAAGAGAGAGTGGACACTTTCTTTGACGCACTTTGGCCGTTTGCGACATTCCCCGTTAAATAATTTGTTGCGGTCTCTATTATCTCGCGCACATTCATTTCGCTCGTGCTGTAACAAGCTACAAGGGAAGAAAAACTCAATGCGTTCAGCGGTTAAGCAAACGGTTGTGGAAACAAACAACGTGCGAGCTACACAACTCCTGAATGAAAAACATATGACGAAGAGATCTACTTTAACAGACGCACGTACTACGCCACTGGTGAGAGTTGTAAAGCGGTACAAATATCGCATCCACAGTTGTTCGCGTTCACGCATATACCGATTCATATGAACCGGCAACCGAAATCATATCTTTCGGTTCAGGTTACGGTTTCGGTTAATTGCCGATAGTGAATTGCGGTTACGTTCCGGTTCCGGTTCTTAAAAAATTTGGGTTCCAAGCGGTTTTCGGTTCCGTTCCGGTTTTCGGTCCCTGCATGGAATAGACATCACTAATCACTTTAGCAGAGGGTCATCGCTTCCATGGCTGTGTTACTGGTCCGTCAGGATTGTTCAAGCTCTGGAGGTGTACAAGGAGATGTATCTCAAAGCAGATAGTATAGCAAGGGCATCGGCTTCCGTAGATGACACATAGCGCAGGAGAGTCTGGACCCTTGTTCAACTTCACCACGTGGAATGCAGCTATCAATCCGCCTTATTTTATTTGTTCGTTTCTGCCATAAGATGGCGGTGACCCCGGACAAAAAGCTACAAGTATGTAGCTTGACAACATCAGAAATCCGCAAAAAAGAAAAAAAGAGAAAGAAAGAAAAGGAAAATAAAGAAAGAAAAGTATATGATAGCAGGGAGAGCGTCAAAAAAGTTATACTGTACGTACTAAGAATCTGACATGCATACATTACATGCATACAAAATTTACACACATAATACACAATTAAAAACAACAAAAACTCTTGTGACACTGTTGAAGGACACTATTGACCAGGCAGTTGTATGTTCTGAACCCAATACAAGCGCAATCGTTTTTTTTTTTTTTGCTAATCCTACAGAACTCTATTTTTTTTAAAGAATAGTAATATTTGTTTAGCAGGGTGGGTAATCTGGAACGGAACATGTGTAAACATTACGTTGTTCGACAACGAGGAACTTACGAGTACACATGCGAGCAGGTGTAACGTTGAAGTGGGAAACACCATCTTGAGCTTTAGGGGAACGAAGTAGACAGGAGGCTCACCAACCAGCTAATGGATGCTTTATTTACAAACTCAAAATCAAGTTGGGGTAAGGAGGTCACAGAGGGAGGAGGAAAGGGCAACCGAGGATTGGCTTACACAAAGGCTTTATGAGGCGATTGTAGAAGCTTCGAGTATGATTCGGGTGGAGGCATTCGGATCGTGGAAACGTGGGAGTACAATCAATGCATGAAACAACATGCTTGGCCAGTTCTGAAGAAATGCGTAAATGTATATGAAGTGTCCATTAGCTGGTTGGTGAGCATCCTGTCTATTTCGTTCCCCTCAAGCTCAAGGTGAGTTCAAGGTGATGGTGACCTTTCCAGGCCTCACTGGCGTGAGTTCCAACAATGCTATTTTCATTAGCTGCTTTCGTTAAACCTACATTTTCAAGTCGCGGCTGCGTGTGCGCAAAAAAAAAAAAAAAAAAGAAAAGATTCTTTGCAAACAGCGCGAACCACACTTTTTTTCTACTGTGGCCAGTCTGTTGAAGTTTGTCTTTATTGTAGTCCCCAAGACCAACTGACAGTTGGATATGGGAATCTTCGTAAAATCGTCTATAGGCAATATACTGCTGTACTTCGAAAAGGTACCAGATGTTCGTGACAGTTTAGTGAGCAAATCATTAATGTGTACGTCCCAACTCCCAAGCCATGTCGCTCGCAAAGTGAACGCCAAGTATTTTTACTTCATTGATTGAGCACTGCGCCACCTATAGGTCGTCATGCGACAGAAATGCACTAACATTAATTAGTTTTAACATTAGTTTCCCTCCCCTGTTTTGCCCCTTAACCATGATCCCGTCTTGCGCAGAATGACATACATATAGTACAACCCAACGCACTGCTAACACGACTGCGGAACGCGCGACACGTGTCCGGCCTTGCCCGGGAGAGAAGCGCATCCGCCGACAGCCGAGCATAGATTGAGAAGTTACTCGTCAAAAAGTTAAGTTACCTTGTGCAAAATGTAACTAAGTTAATAACGAAGTTCTTCAGCCTGAAATGTAACTCGCAGTTACTGAGTTACTTAAAAAAAGAACGAGTTACTTCCAAGTTACTTCGGACACAAAATAAAATTACGCAGGTGCAGCGCGCGTGAGCAGTTGAGTTAGACCTTGAGTTGCCTGTGGAGGGGTGCAACGCGCTTCGTTTCTGTCCAACAATAGACCTCTCCCTGTTTGTAAAGAAATGACGTCATAGTGTTCGACAGCGCCACTAATTTGGTAGAACTGAACTACGCTCGAAGCTAGAGGTGAACAAGGTCGCGCCCGAAAGTCACGGTCTTGAGGAGATTACGATATGGCCCCTGAAAGGGACGCGACCCTCGGTCCTGCCTTTTCTTTCAATGGGAGGCAGCGAACAAGTGCCCGTTCGTGGAACCCAACCCTCTCCTTCCGATTTGTTTCGGTTTCAGTCTGTCTACCAATGTCATGATGACGTTTCTCTGGTAGAGGTCTATTCGAACGCTTTGCATCTTACTCCCCGTGGGCGCACAATGGTTCAGCTTTGTTTCAATGGCAGCGGTTCTTACTTCCTCAATAAAATACTGTCATTGATTGAATATCACGTTTTATGGCAAAAAATGCCATGAAGGAACCGGAGAGGAAGCAAGAAAATATGTGGACGTGAGTGAAAAGCGAGTTAAAAGTAACTTGGAACTTAACTTAAGTTACTTTGGCAAAGTTACCTGAAAAAGGAACGGGTTCCTCTGAAAGTTACCACGGCGCAAACGTACCGAGTTAAGTTACAAGTTACAAAAAAAAGGGACTTAGTTACAGTAACGAGTTACTTGTAACGAGTTACCTCGAACTCTGCGGCCGAGCGCCAACTCTGCAAGGCCGCACAAATCGGACCAGCGAGGCGAGCGACTTGCATGTCTCAAGCTGCTTGCGCCCGTTGCATTCCCTTTAGTATAACAGTGAGGCATTGTTTCGGCCGTGCTTTGAGGTACAGGTCCCGACAAAAGTTTACGGAACACTGGAGTGACGTATATAGTCATCTGAGCGACACGGTTGCCGCAAACAGGAGCAGATAGATTTACAAACAGGTGACCGCCCGGGTACGCGACGCACCTCTCAGTAAGTGTGTTCACTTCCGTTCGCCGTTAGGGTGCCGCTGAGATCAAGAGATACGTCGCTCTGGTGTTCCGTAAATTTTTGTCGGGATCTGTATATCGTGGTTACAGTGCCCTGTAGGGTTGAACTTCAAGTGTGACGGAAAGACTGTACCGCGACACTTGGTTATTATTTCACAATAAGTTTCACTTGAAATCTTTCTTTATTAACTCGCTAGCATACCCGTGTCATATAGTCGTATAAAGGGTCTGCACTGCCACTCATATTTTCACCGTGGCACTACTGTGTCTAAAATTTTTTCCTAGCTTTTTTCGTGGCCTACAACTCACGTGAAGTCAGCCCGGTAGTGGTGGTGGTCGTTGCTTAAATAAGCAGTCTGCCTTCCTGATAGCTGGCCCTGATGGTGTGAATGTTGCACAGCATACATTTTTCTACTTTTCAAAGTCATTAAGTGTTTGTCATCCATGTCCCCAAACTGAAAGTCAGTTATTGTTCTTTTGTGGCAGGAGTCCACTGCCCGAGGCGTTTTTATGAATCGCCACGACATGGTGTCATTAGACGTGGCGCTCTCTAGCTCGACTCAGCTATACGAGGTACACATGGTGTAGTGTAACCGGGACTTGTTTGGTTTTACATGTGCCAGAAGTCGCACGCCGATGGAACGATATCTGATTAAGAAGCGTACACCTCCGTGTGAAGACAAGGGCAGACAGAGAGGTACTTCTGCCAGTACGGAAGCCTCGACCTACGGACTTCGCACCGCCGAGGATGGCGGCACCTCTTCAGGCGGTGCCATAACGACTTCCTCCAATTAAGCTACTGCCCCAACTGAATGCCCTCAGGGAAGAAAAGGGCGACGCTACCGGCTCAGCTGGGGGTTCTTTACCAGCGGCTTTCATATGATACCACCAAAGAAAAGGCGTTCTGTGCAACTTTCCGCGCTCCTTCGGAGATGAACGTTCCTCTTCCGAACACTTCAAGAGACAAGGATTGTAAACGTACTTTTGTGTGAAATGGGTTCACCAACTGGAAGAAAGCTCTCGAGAAATTCCAGGCACATGAAGCGACACATTTCCACAAGGCTGCATTGAATACTTTACCAGCTATGAAACGGGGAGCAAATGTCGCGTCGGCCTGTGTACAAGGGAAGGAGAGCGACATGAAAGTGGCAAGAAAAGCGCTTGTAACGACACTATGGTCCTTACAGTATCTAGCTTGCCAAGGGATAGCAATACGCGGCCATGACGACAAAGACAGCAATCTGCAACAGCCCTTAGAACTTCGCGCAAATGACGTGCTGGAGGTGAAGCCGCACGAAATTCAAGTGGATCTTGCGCGACATTTTAAACGAACAGTTGGAAATGATGGCTTATGATGTACTTCGTTCCCTGACAGATGAAATCCATGAAACGGGGCATTATGCCATGATCATACTCTGCCCTTTCGTTACAGGATCGAAATGGAGAAACCAACTTTCGTAATAAAGTTAAAATCTTTCTCACCTGTCACAATGCCAAGCAAAATGTCAGCGCCTTCGTGCCGATATCGCTGCAGCATTGCTGAGGTGATGGCTTTTCGCTGACTTTTGTTGTCTTCGGTCAATAAGCGCGGGACTCACCGAGCACAAACTTTCCTGTACCATCATCGCTTGCACTGCGTTGGGCCTTATTCCAAGTGTTCCGGCTATAATGTACACAGTCACACTCCTGTCTGCTTGAGTAATCGCATCCACTCTTTCTTTGCTATTGAGTTGAAGCTGTCCGAGGGTGACCACTCACGGAAGCTGATTTTCGATGCTGGTGTTCCCACATGTTTGACGTTTAGCGCACGTCCCGACACTGCTATCACCCATGCACACACTGCCATAAGCATTCAAGTGTGTGGCGAATTTCTGCATCAGTGACTACGATAAATTCGATGATAGCAACGGCAAACGATGAAACGACATATCGTTGACGGCCATGTTGCTAGGAGGAGTGCCAGTGGTCACAACAGGGCAATGGAGCAGCTGTCGCTACCCACCTACCAATGCAGTCTCCTTCGTCTGCTGTTACAGGTACGTTCGCAAAAAAAGAAGAAAAAGACAAAATTACTCAGTCCGACCCTCGTACTTTATCTCGTGGGTGCCTGTATCCCATAAAACGCATCCTCTGCAATATTGGCTAAAAGTCATCAAGCTGTGTTGTTGAGAACAGACTCACTAGAGCCTTGTGGTCAGTCTCGAGAAGAATTTTTTCTGGTAGTGGTAGTCGCTGAACTTTTCACTCTCAAAGACCAGCGGCAGACCCTCCTTTTCTATTTGAGCATAACGGGGGGTACTGTGGCCGCGTAGGTGGCGACTTTGTACTTTCCGAGGTCTTGGTTGTCGCAGCACAGTTCCGAGGCCAAAGGAGGATGCGCCCGCGATGACAAGCGTCTCTCTCACTGGGTCTTAAATACCGAGGACAAGGCTTTAGAGAGGATTTCTTTCCATTTCTGAAACACCATACAAATATTTTAGTCCTAGCAGGAGCAAATGACACAAGCGACCAGCACAGTTAACAACCACACGCCATATCATTTTTTATTCTCCCGCAATCACGCGCCAAACTTGCACGAGCTCGATGCTCACTTCGTCGCCTACTATGGCTATAATACATATAGGGACCGTGCGACACCTAAAGGGGGCGCGCTGCTCCGTCGCGACAGCGCCGCCAGTGGCGGTCTTGGACGTATCCGACGTGATACCACGCCACCCGTTCTCTGCATTCTCAAGTGGAACCGTAGCTTGCGTGGCGACCGCCGTAATTAGAAGGGCTAATTTTCGAAGTGCAAATAATGTGGAACTTTTCTGGGGCGCGAACGAAGAGAATGGAGACAAACTGCACAGAAGCAACCACCGTATTTATAATGCATCTAACACTACGGAAGGAGAACGGCCACTCGCGTCTGTCCGGTCAAAACACCTGTAAGTGATACGTCGAGAGGATGGTTATTTGACCCCTCACAAAATCCTGGCTTGCTAGCGAAGGCTATATACGTGTATTTATCTGACTCCAGCCATTTGCAATATCATGTTTTTGACTGAGTCTTGTATTCATTTCGTCGTCTTTGCACACACATGGCTTCGTCACTGAAATTTACATCGTGCGTCCGTTTTATCCATACAAACAAACACGTGGGGTCACAACTTATTGCCTGAACTTGTACTGCAGTTTTTCCAGTATCTTCAGATACAATAACGCTAAAGAGATCCTCAAAGAAGAAACTATGTGAGTTTTTACCTCGGCTACCGCCGTAGGCTTGCGCCACGACAGTTGCGAAATGGTCGGTGCGTAAATACTAAACCTTTTGGACAACGTAGAACTTCTGTTCTCACTGTGAGACTCGTCATGCCGGGAGCAATATCGGCTCTGGGCACTGGCGATGAAACACCTCAATCATTATCTCGAAATAGGTTGCCGTTTGGTCGGTGTATTTGACGGTGATACAGTATCCAGCGGCGTTTCACCGTCACGAAAGTGGCAACTGTAAATCATTGATCATTTTGCAGGTCCTCATTCAGTTTCATTGAAACTAGAACAAAAGAAATAGAATACATTCGCTCATGTTGTGCACACATCATGCAACGGCCGAACGCGCGTCACAAACGCTATTCGCTGCGAGTCTAGTGACCTCGGTGGTATTGGAAGCGTAAAAACCACGAGAAATGAAGCATCTGGTCCCTAATGAAGAGTTCTTTTAGGTACTGGCACAGTTAGCGATGCTGTGGCAAAAAAAGATGCCCGCACTTCACATGCAAACAAAGCTGGCTAGCGGCGGCTATCACGCAAGGTACTTTCTCCGGAGGCCGCAACGCGGCGCCACCAGTTTGTCGCACAGTCCCTATACCAAACCGGCAAGCAACAACAACTTTATTTGATGATGATGATTGGCGAGTTTCGCCTCCAGGGTCAGAGTGAATGTAGCTAACGTGAGTTTATTTATCGTTGTGAGCTGTCTGATCACGTCCTTGAACACCACTTCGGTCTCTTAGATTATGTGGCTGGTAATTTTTCGGGATGGCGACACTGTCGATGACATTACTGAATTCTGCCTCAAGCCTTGAATTTGGTCTTGGGCTTGGGTTTGGGCTGGCTGCTAGAAGTGTGTCGAGTCAGGTGGGTTTGCTGCAGTAAAATTAGCAGCATACTCCTAACCTTTGTTTTCTGCGGTCAAATACGCGCTCATTAGAGTCTTCACTAACAAGAGCTGACCGTCCGGATTCTAGGAATGTCTCAGGTGTCTCACACTCATCCATAACGCAGCCGTCATTGGCATGGTCTCCTGCTGCCCAGGGCGGAACAGTTCCCGTGGCTCAGTGGTTAGCGTGCTGGCCATGTCATGTCGAGACTGGGAGGTACCCGGGTTCGAATCCCGGTACCGGCTGTGTGCTCTTTGGAGTTTTTCTTGGGTTTTCCTCAGACGCTCTCAGACGTATGTCGGCACAATTCCCTTAGAAGTCAGCCCAGGACGCACATTCCCCCAGGGCGTCAGTCGTGACGTTGCCCACATCTGCGAGGCCTTTCACCACCCAGGGCGCAACCTGCACTCTCATGCTCGTGGTGGTCACACTCACCGCACATTGGCGTATTTTTGCATACGAAAAATGATACCTATGTGCTTGCACCGCAAGGAAAGCGGTAAGAAACCAGAAACTGTTTGAAAAGGTCCAATTGGAGCGATGACTTTTTTCGATGGAACTGAGTTAACGTCCATTGTACTCCCTGGGATGGACACCAGAACCGGTTTGGAAAATAACTTCAGTTGCAGCGAAACGACAGCAAGTATCTCAACGATGGAAACGACAGATAACCCAATTTCGGGTGTCGAACCGAAACGTTTTTCGTTCCGGTTTTCGTTCCGGTTACATCATAAACGATCCGGTACCGGTTCTGCTCCGGAGCAAAAAAATAACGGTTCATACCGGTTTTTAACCGGTTCCGCTTCTGCTGGGAATATTCATCCCCACAAATAAAAAAATCAACGTTACAAAATGTAAACCCGTTTATTCCGCATACATGGTATTTAATAGTATTAATAGACAGCTGTGAAATTGGTAGCTCCTAGTTCCTGTAGGTTACTGTCTGTTCAAATGGGCTTTCTCCTTTCTTGAAGCGCATGCTACAAACGGGCTTGTTTGTCGTGATGTCATACGTACTTTCATAGTACCTAGTACATAGTACTTTCTTGCTGGGTTGGAGCGATCGCGTCCCATCCGAATGTCTGTTGCTACTGTCTAGCCAGCAAGCACCACCGCACGAGTACGACGCAAATCGAGGAACACCCTCTCTCACAAACGCCCTCGACGGCTCCGTTTTATTTTCTTTGTGTCCAGTCCACAAAAGAGTTGCCACTTCGTACGGGCTTGCCCTCGCGTATACGTAAATGTATTCAACTTAGCTTCTCTCAAACAAGGGACGCGTTGCGCGACATTACCGATGAAGAAGCCCTTATGCAGCCCCCTTGGGTCGCTGTTTAGTTGAGGAAAGTTTGGGGGATCAAATTAAAACGAACACTATGGCACATTGCTAGAGAGTCACATGTACCTCTAAGTCTGTGTGCGTGCGCGAACGATAAACCATTACAAAGGGAGCCTAAGGGTCATAGTATGCCGACATACATTCCACCGTAACCGTAACCCTCGTATAGTATTCATGACATGACTTCAGAGCACACGACGTCTGTTTCATTCGCCTATCCGTAGTCCAAACCGACGAAGGTTTTTCTTTGACCCAAAACCGTTAAATATATTTTTCGGTTTCCCTCCTGAGCGAAAAAAACGTATACGGTTTCGATTCCGTTCCGGTTCGCACCAAAATAGCGGTTTTTTTCGGTTCCGGTTTTCGGTTCGCTCCGACTCCCTGATTTCGGTACTACATCGATGCTGCGGGCATCAGTGACGTCCAGCGTAAACGGAACCTTCACCTTACAGGTCTCGAAGTGCAAGACATTTTCGAAACAGTTCACAGCGGCGGGAACACGACGGAAGCAGCACTAGAATATTTGACGGAATACTTTGTCCCACGTAGGAATATCCCGTATTAACGCCTTGTGTTCCGAGGGGCAACCATTTTGGAACACGAAAGCGTGGACGCCTTCACGACACTTCTCCGCACAGGAATAGTTTATCCACTTCAAGTAATCCTGCACGAACCTTGAAAAACGGCACCACTTTGTCGGACACCTTTCTTTTTTAGTCGAACATAGCAGACGGCAACAAGATGCTAGAGACGCTAAAGAATGCAGGACGAAAAGTAAACAAAAACAAATGCATCTTCGCCATCAACAGGATCAGGTTTTTGGGACACATTTTGTACGACAAAGGAGTCAGCCCAAATGAGGAGAAAGTCAAAGCCATCAATGACGCCAGAGCTCCAGAGAACGTCAGTGAACTGCGAGGGTTCGTGGGTCTAGTCAATTTCTGGCCAAGTTCTTGCCACAATTGGGCACATTAGCACACTGAAAAAATCCCGTGAATAAGCAAATACAAATACCCTTACGGGCTTTTTCCTTCACCCTTCCCTTTCTTTCCACTCTCCTTTCTTGAGAGATATCTTAGGCACGCAGAATGTTTCGTCTACCCAACCTTACTCCCCTCCTCCAGGATGCAACCAGTTCAAAAGTCCATAACGAAACGCGGGACTAGGGGAAAAAAACCTTTCGTAATCGATATCTGCCACCAGCTCGCTTCCTTTCTATCTTTTTTATCAGTTCGAAAGCAAAGCGAAAAAAAAAAAACAGCCAATTTTAGTGCCGTTACGACGGCATTCAGCAAGCACTTCCTTAACAATTGTGATTGTGTCGGATCGCTTATGACGGTCGTGGAGGCCGAACAGCTTCAGATCGCATTGGATACAGATACCTCAGGATTACTTACGAGGTGAGAAAACAAAAAAATTGTAGAGAGTATTTCGTTTTTTTAGTCCTTTCACGAAATATAGGCTTTCGGTGTCTGATAACAGCAATTCTGGCTCTCTTTTCCAATTAGGATGTCACAAAGTTCTGCAATCTGCATCAATGCAAAAATAAAGTCATTCGCTAACCATCCCGACTACTTGCTTCGGAAAGATCTATTACACTTTGCCAAACACAATCAGAGCTGTTAAGAGAGCAGTTAAAGCAGAGCTAAGACAGTGCTCTCATCCACGCACCATTTGATTACTTACTCGACTCCATCGAATAATACTTCGACAACGAAATCCTGACGCGTGAGAGACTCCGAGGGAGCAATAAAAACCATTCCTGCAGAGACGGAAAAGAAATCCGGGCTGCGGGGCTAGGCCTGATGAAGTAAATCATGTTTTCTCTCAAGACTGGCGGAAAAGATTGAAACGACCCAAGCCACAAAACAATAGTAGGGCACGGAACACTGCCCTCGTAATGCGATCGGATTACCTTCTCACTCATCCGGCTTTATGTGCGTCCAAGTGCGCATTCTACACTCTCAGAACGCTGCCAAGACTTCCTAACCACAGAAAAGAAAGTGCTCCTTTCGCTCGTGCGAGACCTGCTAAAGATGGACCCCAAACCAATAATGTACGCCATCTATTCGAAAGCACGGCCGGCACCACACCTTCCCGCCCAACTGCTTCCATCTCTCCGTATAGCGGCTGAGCTATGTACTCTCTCAATAGAAAGGAATAATAACGAACCCTGGGGTATTTGGGTCGTAAAAACGTGCATTGGGCTCTAAACAATATTCCCGGGTGATCCGACAAAGGGCGCAATAAAAATGATTGGAGGATAGGAACAAACATCACGCCACCCTGTGGTCGTTTCGCAAAACTTGTTAGATTGTTTATGGATATTACGCAGACAGGCCCTCCGCCTGGTCGCGTGCGTGCGTGTGTGCGTCCGTTTTATTGCGCTCCTCTCCCATTCAGCGTAATGCGCGTCTTTACGGAAAACGTATGTCTGAATGAATATGGGCACGTCAGGGAATCGCAAAGCACTGGTTACAAGGCGGCCGTGTTACCGAAATGCCCAAGTAAGATCCAGTGCATTTAAATTTTCTCCTTTGATCTGGCTGCGTTCTTGAAAAAAACAAAAAGAAAGCTTGTCTGTCTGTTAGGGAAAGGTGTTGTGCACTGTTTCTACTTAGACTTCCACTGATAGACCGTGACCGGAAGAAGTTGGTATCTTCATACTAGTCAATGTTATTAATACTAACTGCTTGGTAACCTCGTCTTGTTATTTTAGCTTACTCACGTTGGTCACAACTTCAGCAATCCGGATGGCCCGTTCAAATAGCAACAATCCTAAATAAAAGTTTCCAGGTCGCTCAAAGGAGCTCCAGATGAATTTGGTATCCTTCCAAACATTTTTTCACGCCTCTCCAACCGTAAAACGAGCTCGGCAACGATCCTGTTCACTTTTTCTGCGCCATACATTTCGCCATCGCACTTCCATACCGGTAGCGGCAAAGATCACAAATAAAGTAACAAGAGCAACAGCGTCAGGAATGCAACGCAGCCCTCTCCCCGTTTGAGGAATAGTCTGCGACATAAAGATGTCCCCCCTGTGATAACCTTCGATATATTGATGCGTACAGGCAGAGGCTTGCGCGAAACAAACAGACGTAGAAGCACATCAAGAACAAATAGTCGAAGGGAAAACCGAGATAACTGGGTTTGAGATGTTGCGCCGCAGGAAAACGCGCACACACAAGAAAACAGATCCCAACAACCGAAGAAAGAAAACAGCGTGCATAGCATTCTATTTTTGAACGGGTATTGTTTTATACTCAACTCGATTTCTGCGTACTTTGTGCGCATACCGCAATAGGTCACTCACTCTCGTTCTATTGTTCACTGGCGCTTATATGCATCGTCCACGATTTTCGGGAATATACGAGATGTACGAAATGGGAGTTTCTTTATGGATTATGCTCAAGGAGGCGCGACATTATGCTGCGATGGCAAATGTACGTATATGTGGATCGAATGCCCGACAGCCAGAAGCAACGCTCGTCGTACTTGTTCACATGCTATCTTGAACAACCAAGAGCTGATTTAATCATTTCGTAATAATTTTTCACTTGTTCATTTCGTATGCTGTCATCACAACATCATTAGCTCCACCAAACCCTGGTGATCTAGTGAGCTGGAGTAGGCTGTGTCTCAGTTGTGAAGCCACAATCTCCATATTACTTTCAAGTCAAATGAAATCCAATTGATATGTTATAGCCTATAGGTGAGAGCATCGGGAGACCCTATAGTGTGTATGCATGTGAATGTTTCTGTGCATTTTGTAAATGAAATTGCAACTTTGGACGATGACGACCATCAACCATGATCGTCCAAATTACTTAATTGCGTTCCAGTAGATCCTGAATTCGCCCTATAAATGGTGAACCGCCCATATGTCACTGCTTTTAAAGAAATGACATTACACTTGTAAAGCGCATAAGCTTTCGAATGACAACGTAGAAAGAGGGCTGACACTTCTGGTGACTCCATCAACCAGAACAACCATCATGACCGCCAGTGACAACATCATGCTCATGGGCAGCATGAGGTATGGCTTCCACTGTGACACCTTCCTGTAGTTTGGAGCCAACCTTTCTTGTCTTCGGCCGTCCGTCGGCAACTCCCAAAGTAAAAAAAAAAGGAAGAAAGAAAACCAAAAGAACTCCGAACACTGCAAGCGTCCACTTTCGTCCCTGAGAAGGCCTGTTAGCTTAGCTCAATTGGTAGAGCCCTGGACCGGTAATCCAGAAGATGTGGGTTCGAGTCCTACAGCTGGCTAACCTTTTCAGTGACTTTCATCTTTCATCGTCCCTCTAGTTACGGGTGCCTTTCAACCACATAGTTGTCAACCGTCCACTCTATGTCCGCTGAGAACTACATTCATTTTCCTGTGTCGATTATCAGGGATACAACGTCCCTGAGATGTGCAGGCTTTCGTCTCTCCCTTTGAGGCCTGTTCTGTACTACTGGTGCTGCTGACGACTCCTCGGCACTGCTTGGCAGGCTGTCCTCTTGTGTGTCGCTGTTCTGATGAGCCTGTTGTTCCTTGGCTTCCAGCGGATCTAACCCGTCATCAATTTCAGCTGGTGAATTAACTTCGTTGGTCAGCCGGCGAATTGACTCCGTAGTGAACAGTGGTACCAATGGCTTGTGGTCTGTTTCGAGTGTAAAGCGCCCCAGGACAATCACGAGGTCTTCCTTCTCGATTTGGGCATACTTTTGCTCAGCGCTGGTCAAGGCTCTGAACGCATATGCTACGGGAAGCCGATGACCTGGAAACGTTTCCTGCAGGGATAACGCACATAGACCATAGTACGATGCAGGGTAGCGACAGGTAGGGTCTTGGTACATCAGGACTAGCGTCGAGACTAGAACATAGCGAGTAAGAACAAGCATACGGTAGGCGCCTAACAACATCAGATAAGAGATAACAGTCTCACAGTCTCTCATACGATCTATAAACAAAGCCGCTACACCTCCTCCCTGAGATTGAAGTCACTCCGTAACGTCACATCACCGTATGAAAGATTCAGTCGTTTAGGCGGACGCACCTTGCGCCCGTAACTTGTCACAATCGCAGCATGTTCGGGGGCCTGCAGTCCAGCACCCGGTTGATGACTTGTGAACGTTGCCGGGGAAGCAGGATCTTGGCTACTGAATGCTGCAGGAGAAGTAAGATCCGAAGTATTAGTTTCCCCAAAAGGCAGTTCGACCCTCGAAGGCGGTGGCCTGACCTGGCCTGACGTTGTAGAAGGAACGCTGATTACCTCAGGATAACGGAAATAATAGTAGACAAAGAGAAGATGTTCTTTTCTCTTGAAGTGAAAAAGGTCGGCTCCAAGACGTTGCCATGGTCTAGTTGGCGTAGGTGTCACGAGCAGGGGCTCTCGATGCTGATTTTTAGTCTCTGCACAATTCCTGCAACCCGCGATGAAATGCTTGAGCTCCATTACACTGAGGTCACCAGACAGACTCTCGGGCCTTCTCTCTGCATCGACGTAGTCCGAGATGACCCTCGTGTTGGAGACTCAGAATGTCTCTGCGAAGTGATGCCGGAATCACCAGTTGTTGGTTGTGGATAAGTAAACCATTGTAGACGCTCAGATGTGCCCTCTCCCTCCAATACGATAAGAGACCTAGTGGCACTTTTAGCCGGTCAGGCCATCCTTTTTTACAGAACGCAATGACCGTCGAGCATTCCGAATCTCGGAGCTGATGCTGACGAACAACGTCGACGGTTATTGCAGAGGGCAAGTGAACATTGCTCATCACTTCGCTTATAAAAAGTTCGATAATCGCACGTTGCCCGCGATAAGGTGTCAGCCGTTGCGATAAGTTTGCCGGCAACATGCTTGACGTCGAACTGATAGCGCATTAGCTTTATGCTTTATTAGCTTTATTACACTGGGGGTAAAGGAAAGCCGCTTGTTTGAAGATGCGCAATGAATAAAATAAAGAAAAAAAATGGCGTTCCTTCACGAATTTTTTGCGGATGATCTATCGAACGGATTTTTGTTCTGAAAATGGCTTTGGTATCTTGTGACCGAAGAGATCAGATGTTCTCATTGGAGTCCAATTGCAACAGTGAATTGTAACAGACTGGGCTGCCTCTCGTGTCTTTTGCATGTCCATTCCACATTATTCTAGCCTCAGTGCAAGATTCAAACGCTGCGTCATCCCCATATCATCGTCATCATGTATCTCTCTCTCTCTAACACTGAGCTGAGACGTCAAACCTGTCGGTGTCGGCTACGTACATCGTACGTGGACGATTTCGTACCCAGGTATAACAAGGCTATCAGGCATACCTTGCCGGCTGGTATACATTGCCGACCGCTATATGGATTTCCTGGCAAATAAGATGACGCTTTGAATTCTCTCGACATAGAATCCCATGTCTCCCTCGACAATAGAAAGTCAAATTAAGCCTAGTTCTCACATACGACAACGGCGCACGGCAACGGCGAACGGCACGGCAAATTGTGTCGTTCCGACGCCGTAATGGCGCCGTTCTGGCCGCCGTCTCACGGCAAAAGGAAGTTGAGCCATGCTCAACTTCTGCCGTGCCGTGGTCCCGCCCACATCACATCCAACCAATGAGCGGCCCGCACCAATGAAGATGGCGGCTTCTCAGCTTGATGCCGAGAAATTAATTGAACTTTGAGAAGGTTTCCTTATTTGTATGATTTGTCGCATGCTGATTTTAAGGATACACAGAGAACACGTGCAAGGAGAACACGCGGAAATCCATCTTTGCTCGCCGCTGCTCGTGACGTTCGACATCACGTGAACACGGCAGCACGGTGAGGTGGAGCGACGGCGACACGCACGGCTGCGGCAACGGCACGTCACCGTTGCTGTTGCCGTGCGCCGTTGTCGTATGTGAGAACTGGACTGTAGGTGTCCACCCTATTTCTGTCCAAACGTAACTCGCACAAAACGTTGCACGCTGTAATCAACATTTCGATATTGCCGTCTTCTTCTTGCTCCTCACTACTTGAGTCAATGAAGTGCATAACGGTGGGCAAAAAATCGCTCCTATCGAAAGCTATGGGGCGAAGCGGAGCAGACGACAACACCAGACGACAAACAGCACGAGCACTGAGCCGCTTGCACGAAACACGAAACATTGCACGCTGTAATCAACAGTTCGATATTGCCGTCTTCTTCTTCCTCCTCACTACTTGAGTCAATGAAGTGCATAACGGTGGGCAAAAAATCGCTCCTATCGAAAGCTATGGGGCGAAGCGGAGCAGACGACAACACCAGACGACAAACAGCACGAGCACTGAGCCGCTTGCACGAAACACGAAACATTGCACGCTGTAATCAACAGTTCGATATTGCCGTCTTCTTCTTCCTCCTCACTACTTGAGTCAATGAAGTGCATAACGGTGGGCAAAAAATCGCTCCTATCGAAAGCTATGGGGCGAAGCGGAGCAGACGACAACACCAGACGACAAACAGCACGAGCACAGAGCCGCTTGCACGAAACACGAAACGTTGCACGCTGTAATCAACAGTTCGAGATATTGCCGTCTTCTTCTTGCTCCTCACTACTTGAGTCAATGAAGTGCATAACGGTGGGCAAAAAATCGCTCCTATCGAAAGCTATGGGGCGAAGCGGAGCAGACGACAACACCAGACGACAAACAGCACGAGCACTGAGCCGCTTGCACGAAACACGAAACATTGCACGCTGTAATCAACAGTTCGATATTGCCGTCTTCTTCTTCCTCCTCACTACTTGAGTCAATGAAGTGCATAACGGTGGGCAAAAAATCGCTCCTATCGAAAGCTATGGGGCGAAGCGGAGCAGACGACAACACCAGACGACAAACAGCACGAGCACTGAGCCGCTTGCACGAAACACGAAACATTGCACGCTGTAATCAACAGTTCGATATTGCCGTCTTCTTCTTCCTTCTCACTACTTGAGTCAATGAAGTGCATAACGGTGGGCAAAAAATCGCTCCTATCGAAAGCTATGGGGCGAAGCGGAGCAGACGACAACACCAGACGACAAACAGCACGAGCACTGAGCCGCTTGCACGAAACACGAAACATTGCACGCTGTAATCAACAGTTCGATATTGCCGTCTTCTTCTTCCTCCTCACTACTTGAGTCAATGAAGTGCATAACGGTGGGCAAAAAATCGCTCCTATCGAAAGCTATGGGGCGAAGCGGAGCAGACGACAACACCAGACGACAAACAGCACGAGCACAGAGCCGCTTGCACGAAACACGAAACGTTGCACGCTGTAATCAACAGTTCGATATTGCCGTCTTCTTCTTCCTCCTCACTACTTGAGTCAATGAAGTGCATAACGGTGGGCAAAAAATCGCTCCTATCGAAAGCTATGGGGCGAAGCGGAGCAGACGACAACACCAGACGAGAAACAGCACGAGCACAGAGCCGCTTGCACGAAACACGAAACGTTGCACGCTGTAATCAACAGTTCGATATTGCCGTCTTCTTCTTGCTCCTCACTACTTGAGTCAATGAAGTGCATAACGGTGGGCAAAAAATCGCTCCTATCGAAAGCTATCGGGTGAAGCGCAGCAGACGACAACACCAGACGACAAACAGTACGAGCACTGAGCCGCTTGCACGAAACACGAAACATTGCACGCTGTAATCAACAGTTCGATATTGCCGTCTTCTTCTTCCTCCTCACTACTTGAGTCAATGAAGTGCATAACGGTGGGCAAAAAATCGCTCCTATCGAAAGCTATGGGGCGAAGCGGAGCAGACGACAACACCAGACGACAAACAGCACGAGCACTGAGCCGCTTGCACGAAACACGAAACATTGCACGCTGTAATCAACAGTTCGATATTGCCGTCTTCTTCTTCCTCCTCACTACTTGAGTCAATGAAGTGCATAACGGTGGGCAAAAAATCGCTCCTATCGAAAGCTATGGGGCGAAGCGCAGCAGACGACAACACCAGACGACCAACAGCACGAGCACTGAGCCGCTTGCACGAAACACGAAACATTGCACGCTGTAATCAACAGTTCGATATTGCCGTCTTCTTCTTCCTCCTCACTACTTGAGTCAATGAAGTGCATAACGGTGGGCAAAAAATCGCTCCTATCGAAAGCTATGGGGCGAAGCGGAGCAGACGACAACACCAGACGACAAACAGTACGAGCACTGAGCCGCTTGCACGAAACACGAAACATTGCACGCTGTAATCAACAGTTCGATATTGCCGTCTTCTTCTTCCTCCTCACTAGAGTCAATGAAGTGCATAACGGTGGGCAAAAAATCGCTCCTATCGAAAGCTATGGGGCGAAGCGCAGCAGACGACAAACAGCACGAGCACTGAGCCGCTTGCACGAAACACGAAACGTTGCACGCTGTAATCAATAGTTCGATATTGCCGTCTTCTGCTTGCTCCTCACTACTTGAGTCAATGAAGTGCATAACGGTGGGCAAAAAATCGCTCCTATCGAAAGCTATCGGGTGAAGCGCAGCAGACGACAACACCAGACGACAAACAGTACGAGCACTGAGCCGCTTGCACGAAACACGAAACATTGCACGCTGTAATCAACAGTTCGATATTGCCGTCTTCTTCTTCCTCCTCACTACTTGAGTCAATGAAGTGCATAACGGTGGGCAAAAAATCGCTCCTATCGAAAGCTATGGGGCGAAGCGGAGCAGACGACAACACCAGACGACAAACAGCACGAGCACTGAGCCGCTTGCACGAAACACGAAACGTTGCACGCTGTAATCAACAGTTCGATATTGCCGTCTTCTTCTTGCTCATCACTACTTGAGTCAATGAAGTACACAACGGTGGGCAAAAAATCGCTCCTATCGAAAACTATGGGGCGAAGCGCAGCAGACGACAACACCAGACAACAAACAGCACGAGCACTGAGCCGCTCGCATTCGATTCTGGTTTGGTGCAGCCTCCACGGCTGCAGCACTGACGTTCACTTCCGTTGCACTCCTTACGCTCGTGCCCTGCACCTTTTTGTGAATCGAGGGCATTTATTGTGACACTCGAAATGACTCACTTGACTTGATTGTCAGTAACAGTTTGCAACAGCCGGTGCTCAACAGTATATGCAGTTGCCAGCCAAGCATGTTGTGCGAACCCCTATTTACCACCCCTGCTTGTTTCAACATGTTATCTTGCACTGCAGATCGAGAACTGTTCAAGCAGCAAAAGTGTTTAAGATGAAGCCAGCTCATTCACACGAACTGCACGCATAACTCATTCGACAGATGTGAGGAAAGCGCCATGTGTCCCTACAATATCTGTATTTCCTTTTTTACCCCGGATATTACGGCCGCTGCGCAGTATTTGATCGTTTGGATTTAGGGTATCTCTGGGCGTCCCGACCACTGTTAAGCGGGACTAATGGCCGGTCGCAACGGAAGTTAGACGCCGGACCCCCATATTGGTCCGGAAGTGACGTCTAGAAGCACGCTCGTTTCCGGTTGTTTGCAGCGTCAAATGCCCGTGTCATTAATTGGGATCCCGTGAGAACTTTATGGTTGTTTGCGGGTCTCAGTTTTGCGAACTTTTGCCGTTGGTAGGCGCTCTATTTTCCTCCATTAGTCCACACGTAATGTCATCGTTGCGGAACGCCTTTTTTTTTTTTGTTGTTGTTGTTGAGCACGCATTTCAGCTGAAAGCGGGATGTAAGAACTTGGATGGAAGACTAGGCGACTTCCATAATATAATTGAAGAACAGTACCACGCAGAGATGAAGGTCCCAGTTTTCGGCCGGACAGAAAAGCGCCGTCGCGCTGTGGTGTCGCCTGTAGCGAAACCTCTTACAAAAGCATACGAGCGTTTTTCCATCCTGCTCCTCCTCCTGTACCCTATATTAGTACTCTGATACTCTTAAATAAACTTGAACTTGGCACAAGCATGTGTGCAAAAAAGAGCGCTCTTACTATTCTGACTGCATCGAAAGAGGCAACGTGTACTGCACCTGCATCTGTGTCTCTTCCCTCGAGGGTAGACACATGTTTCCTTTTTTTTTTTTTTTTTTGCAGTTGTTTGCAGAAACAGATTGTTGTTGTTGTGCTGTTGTGATTTCTTGCGATGATCGGTGCTCCCGTTTACTTCGCTGTACATTTCAGTAAGCACTCTGGGCACATTTACCTATACACCTTGTCGCGTTACTCTCAAACCACTAGTCTCCGCGCTCCTTAGCCTCGTTCCCAGGGACGACACAACAGGGATAAACTGCCAAATCGCTCTTCCCATTGGGATGAATACTGGTGGCCGCCGTCTTTAATGAGTATGACTGACGATAACGTAACATTCCATATAACTAGTCATCCGGTAAACATCTGAGTACCGTATCAACGTTCGAAAGACAAAGGAAAAAGTTTGCTTGCTTCCGCGTGCGTTATGCACAGTTGTTTACGTGAGGCGTGCTGGCCGGCGCGATATCTGTTCTACGCCGGTTCACCAGCGGGAGAAAATGAACCGGCACGAAATGAACACGAAGGGACACGAAAATGCACGAAAACACAAACGGGAAAATGAAGGAACTCTGCAAACGGCAGTCCACACGTGCACAGTTCCTGTGACTACCACGGGGTGGCAGCACTAATGGCGGCGCCCATTCCTTGAATCGGGTTTTTGTGAACATAGCCAACTGGTTCGCTGAACTGTCAGTAGCCATTGTGCAGGTAGTGCCTAGATAGATACAACATTACTCGTTTTTTGGGGCACTCGGTCACAGAAATAGAAGCATCGGCAAACAATGCGCTGCAGATTTTGAAAACATGGTCGGATTGTAATTCGTTATGTACGAATACAACAAAAACCAAAACAGTGCTTTTCCGTCCTAAAAACAAAGAAAGTGACAATGTTACGCTCTATTATACTCTCTTAAAACTTTAGGGGTGATATTTTTCGACCATCTAACGTGGCGCGTGCGCGTAAATCACACCTCAAGAAGGCTGCCATAAATGGAATGCCTTGACCTTTATCAGAAAAGGTCAAGATCCTAATATATAATTCTTTGTTTTCGAGGTGTAACTATATGCTCCTTCCTCGTCTGGAGCACAACTACTACCGTAAATATAAATGAAATATCAGCTCAACAAAAGAGAGCCTTGAGAGTGGTCGCTGGCTTCCGTTCTTTACATCATACAGATCTGTTTAAATATTGCAGCGTCATTCCAATATCTGGTTTCTACAATTGCAAATGGACATTGACGTACTCAGCAAGCATTGGCAATAATCATATAAGTTCTTTAAAAAAAACTGTGATACAGAAAAAAACGAGTGTCTACTTTTCATTTCGAAGTTAGCAGTGGTATGTAGCTTGGTGCAGAACCAACTATAGCAAATAATCGCTACAATAGTGTCCACTTCAGCTTTTAATCAATATCGTATAATTACACCGGGTCCTCTAGAACCTCACTAGTTTTGCTTAAACATGAAGTAATGACGTAGCCCTCCTTTGGCACTTCACTTGTGATTCTGCGTATTTTCACCAGTGATGGCCACTAACTACTTCTACAGTAGTTTAACTATAACTACTAACTACCTTGTGATTGAGTAGTTTAACTAGTAGTTCAACTACTTTTCAGGGGAGTAGTTAAAACTACTTTTTTAACTACTGCATTGTAGTTTAACTACATCTATAACTACCTAACGTTGTCCACCAACACCAATCCCATGTAGTGTTCTTGGACACCTAAATATGAATCACAAGCAATAATAAAATTTGGCTAAAGGCATTGCTACGGTCGTCAAATACAAAGCTTGCGGCGGGATTCTTTCTGTGCCTACGCGATAAACTAAGTTGCAGAATTATTTCACAGCAAATGAGGCTTCACTAGACAAGCATTAAAAGTGAAGATTTAGTACACATGCACGACACAATTGCTCTGCACCCTCCATTCTCATCAAACAAGTAGCTCAAGGTAAAGGTCGGAAGCACAATCGTGCCGTAAAGCTTGCGTCAAAATCGGAAGTAGTTGGCGCCTTGAGTAACCTAACTACTGTAGTTAACTACATAAAATAGTAGTTTAACTAGTAGTTGCCATTACATTTCTACAAGTAGTTGATAACTACTTTTTAACTACAATCAGGTAGTTTAACTACATGTAGTTAACTACTGGCCATCACTGATTTTCACTGCTGCTGTACAGTGTACATTAGGAGGAGAGAGTCAAACCCACTCGGCCTTTTTCTTCCCTTTCCAACCGAAAGGAAAATAAAGATTGAATTGAATTGAGCTCCCGTTTTGTGCGCTCGGCGGCGTATGCCTACAGTGTATGCCCACATCTGTCATGTGTGTTCCATCCATTTCATTTCATCAAATATAATGTCCAAGATATAACGGAACATGGTACCGCCACTCCAGTGGTGAAGCACGTCGTTGTCATCATCGTTTATTTGTTGTCGAGAGAATAATTCACGGCTTTATGCGAGTTTTCTTTGACTGAGTCACAGAAAACTTGTAGCTCAACACCTTAGAGACAAGTCCAAACAGTTCCTCGTGTAATGCTTCTGCCGTGTCATGGAACATCCTAATATGTGAAATAGTTTCTACAGTTCTTTTTATGACGTGGATGTGAAGCATCCTCGTTGTCACGCTTCGGCTGCTACATTTTAGTGACATGATGTTTGCTCTATAAATGACCTTGCTGCTTGAGAAATTGAGTCATTGAGTTATTCTTCTGGTAAGCTCACCGTGATGTCACCATGCCTGGCTTGCTATTTCTGTCTGGTGGCAATAGTTTATTTAGTTATTGACATTCTACTGGCTTCCCGCTTTAATCTCTAGTAGGAGTGTAGAAACTGTGCAACGCACACAGCTCGTACATAGTATGCGCGTCTTACTCTTTTTTACTTCTTTGGTGAACGCAGTGCCCTCTAAAAGGAACTGACGGACTCCCGATTGCACTATTTCTGTTCTCTCTTTTTTTTTTCTGTCTCTGCTGGAGGTATTTGAGGTGTAAATAGAAAAGGTGACGGCTAGGAAACTCGGAAGCCAACGGAAGCGTCCTGGAACAGCTGCTTGTACCAGTGCGACCTACGTTTCCATTTCTTTCTTTCTATTTCTATTCTATTCTATTCGGAAGCCAACGTAGACAGACTGTCAATGTGTCCCGATGGACAGCTAGGCCGACACCTCCATGCTTTCATATTGGTATTTTTCTTCTTCTTCTTCTTTTTTTTTTCACCGATGCAAAGCCAAGCCTCTTCTGCGCCGACGTCGATTCACCTCAGCATCTGCACGGTTAAGGGTTATTCCGCTGATTCATTTGTGAATTACGACAACGCTATTCGTGCAGGGCACAAACCACCTGAGCAACGACCCGTCAATTACATGATAACCAGGACACCGCGAGTGGAAATGAACATTCATCGTGATATGTGTTTGAAAATAGAGTCAGCTATAAGATAACTAGAGATTGTGATTTTCGGTATATACCGAAAACCGGCAGCCAGCCATCCCTTGACGGCTTTTTCATACGTTCGGCGAAAAGGAGTAGCGTCCGATAACCACCGCAAGAAGGGTGAGGGATATTCACCTCAGGGCTCCCAGGGTTCCCTGGGACGTGGAAAATGCGTGAGAGCGTTCCTGTAGTTCCATTATGTTCGTGACAAGGGAGAGAAGCCCTCCAGTGACAGCTTTCGGGAGAACGTATGGCACTGCATTTTTTCAAGGTTGTCATATCCACCCTTTTTTTTCTTCTTTATCACATCACCATCACCGGATAGTCAGAGCTTAGAAACAATCTGGAAGAAAATGTGCTGTCATGCGGGTCCCTCAATATGTAATAATTTTATTTTTCACTCATTCACTCACTACCACAAATTCCAAGAGCGATTATCGTACACTCTTAAAAAAAGGTGTACAGTAACTCCTTTTTAGGGAGTTCACACTTGCCATATACATAACTCCTTTGGAGTGTACAATTACTCTCCAGTAGGGAGTTAAATGGTCGCCTCACTCCCTGAAGGGAGTGAGGAGACTTCTTTTTGAGGCTAATTGTACTCTCCAAAAGGGAGTGATATATGTGTTATGGCAAATGAGTTACAGTGCACCCTTTTTTTAAGAGTGTACCCGTTATATTGTGATCACTACTTGATTACCGCACCCTTTTTACTTTTTCCTATTTTCGCGGAATTTCAACGTTTCTCAACAAAGAGCATTTCCCCCCACCGAATTCCGGGAAACATAATCGCCGAACACCAGAAGCCCGAAACATAACTTAGATTTTCTTTTTGATAACGGGTAATGGTGGGTTTTTTCATGAGTGATGGTATGTTTAACAACAACAACAATTTCTCTTCCAAACTATAGATAAGTTAACGATTTGCCTAAACTATAGGGACACTAAACTTTTTTTTTCTCTTCTTGGATGGATGAATGGATTTGTCAATGTAAATACAACAGCGTAGTTTGGAGTTTCTTTTACTTCGCTTGAGAAAGAAGTGAAGTGTCGTGCGCGATAGTCGCATTTTTAAAATTTGTATTCCGATTAATGAGCTCCAGATGTTACTGGCTCAGTCACTGTATCAATAAATCACTGCCCCTCTACTCTTCGCAAAGACAATAAATCACTGCTGATAATGAGCCAACCTTGATTGATTGTTCCAGGCGAAGATAGAGGTTGCAGGTTAACCGTACATGTCAAGAGTGCAGACTAACTATTTATATGTAGATTCCGAGTTATTAATGACTAGGGGTGACACTACGGGTATTTATTAGCTCTTGTGTTGCCTGTGTGCTCCGAAAAAGAGTGATCTCCCACGTCTGAAGTTTATTTCTTGAGTGTGTTTGTGTGTGTGTGTGTGTGTGTATGTGTGTGTGTAATATGGCGTGTCACCGATATCTTTCAATAACATTATTCCGCTTATTACGTGAGTTAATTCTGTACACGTAGTTCATCACGGATGTCCATTGCTTCACTTTCTTCATAATTACCACTTCTATTCAGCTGTCTTTTAGTCACTGAAAAGTGTCAGTCATTCTGCTACGGATTTTGTATCCAAACGAGGAAAAGATGGGTTTGAAAAAATCGAACAGTTTCTTCATTGTGCGCTTAAGCCCCATTTTCCTCGAATGTCTGGATAAAACCGGGAGAAGTTGGCTTATGTCGTATAGGAACACAAGAGTCATGAATTCCTTTCTCTGCTCGGTCTTCACAATCTGCATGTTGAGTGCGATCGACACCGTGGAATCTGTTAAAACGCATCTGTGGTACCGCTAGTTTTTTTTTTTTTTTTTTTTTCAGTTTGCAGGGGAAACTGTGACGATATACTTGCTATGCGCGCGATCATAGTGCCACAGCAGCCGCACCGGAAATAGACCACTTATGGGCGCTGCCTCATACTATCTCTCGGTCACCAGTCCCCCCGCGTGAGACAAATCACAATAATAATTAGGAATAGATTTACACGTAAGCATACCACATATCGGATGACTCACATTCATTATGCCCGCCATCAATTCCCAAACTCCAGGTTCCATAGCCGCGCGAAAAAACGCTTTTGGTTCGCACATTGACATTATTGGAAAGAAAAGAGGCGGCGGAGGCTGGTGTTTTTTTTTTATTGAACTGACAACATTTGGACATACTGACGTATCTGGTAATTTTCATAATACCTGAATACCCGAGTGGAGTGACATTCAGTAGCAGGCAGGAAGGTACAGTGCTCGCAACTTCCAACCAATCTCCCGTTACCAGTGTCTCGCAACTTCCAATGTCCCGTGCAGCGTCCAGCCTGAGGGCCGTGAACAGTCCCATATGTCATCCCCCCTTTCTTTTTTCCTTCTTAATTAACATATCCACCATCCCACCGTCTTCTTTCTACGTCTAGCTGTGTGTGCGTCGCAATGTCGGTGCCTAATAAAAAGCCGAGCCCCTTCCTGCTCTGAACTTCACAAATTGTCATTACCCCACATCAAACAGCGATTGATTGCAAACTTGCGCAATAATTTATTTATTTATTTATTTCAAGTACCCTACAATTCCACGTGAGTGGCACTACGTAGGGGAGAAGAGAACATAACAGTACATACAAATTAACATCATTTCAAGGTACACGACTGCAATAACATTTAACGCAACAGAAATTCGTGCACTCTTTTCAAGAAAATGTCATTGGAGGCAGAATGAATTAAGTCACGAGGGAGGCCGTTCCACTCAGAAATAGTTTTAACTTTTAAAAGTTTAAAAAAAAGAAAAAAGAAAAGAGTTTTTAAAAATTGTTGATCTAAAACGGTAAGGCTCAATCTTGTGTTCGTGAATTAGGCGTTTAGAAATAAAACTAGGAGGGAACAAGTAGTTACCAGAAGGAATACCAGAAAGGTCGAAATAAATATCACGGACATATTTCAACCGAGCTTGCGTTCTCCGAGACTCCAGAGACACCCATCCCAGCATGGACTTTAAATGCGCAGATCGTACATAAGGTGAATATGAATTTGTCACAAACCTTGCAGCTTGGTTTTGAATTTTTTCAAGTTTTTGTTTGCAACCAATCTCGTGCGGATCCCAAAACCGCGCTAGAGTATTCCAAAACAGGTAGAACGTACGATTTATACACTATCTCCTTAATGTCCCTGGGAGCTCCCTTAAAATTTCTTCTAAAAAAGCCGAGAGTGCGGCTAGCTGTGCTAACGATCATATCAATGTGTTTTTCCCATTTAAAACTTCTGTGAATTTTGACACCTAGATATTTATATCCGTCAACCGTTTCGAGGATAGAATTACACAATGCATAGCTTAAAACGTTGATGTTACTAGAAAACGACATAGCCTTACATTTGCCCTAATTCAGTTTCATAGCCCAGTCTTTACACCATAGTTCTACTTTACTTAAATCACGTTGGAAAATATTAACATCATGATATAACATAATTGATCACATACTTCCCGACACCAGGTACACTGCAGTCCTATACCCTGCGGCACGTGCAGCATGCCGCCACACCAATAGGCTGACTCACCTTACGTGTGTAAATCTACTCGGATTTTTTTTTTTTTTTTTGTGCCATAATCTTAAAGATATTACTGGCGAAACAGACACGTCGCAAGGTCGTCCCGAAGATTGCCACAGATTTCGTTTTTTGTCGAGTCTTTTTCCACACGTGTTCACAACGAGCGACAGCATGTCATCAACCTGCCACCCCCCGAAAGAACGTGGGTCAGGCCAGGTACTGATTGCGATGTTGGCCGCCAATCGGGCGCTTATCGGAGCAAGGTCACGATAACGGGAGATTGGTTGGAAGTTGCGAGCACTGTGCATCTCGCCAAGTATGCAGCAGGCAGCGGAAATACCTCTTATGCAAGGTATACTATTCTCACTTTGGTCTTTGAGCTGGTATGTCACTTGTTTCTCAACTCAAGTTCCACAAGCCATTGATGAAAGAAACCCGGGCACCCAAGTATTATCATGCCTTTCGTACAGGGTGCTTCACTGTTGTGATGTAACCGTAACAAAGACACCTTTACGGTGGAACAGCGGCAGGTTTAATGAACGGGCGGTATATGTGCGGGTGCGCAGGTGTTGTCGTTGTCGCGTACCCCCGCCCCCGTCGACAGCTACTTGTCGACGACACCCATCTGCACTGTAGATGCTTCGAGTATGGTTCGTGGTAAATGCTTGGGTAACGCGTCTGACGGCATGTCAGGAGTTTGTAACTACTGCAGGTTGACGACCCCGCCATCAAGCCTCTCAAAGGTGGATGGCCTACGTCGATATGCTTCGTCTTAGCGTTGATGCTCTCGTCGAGTGCCATCTTGATGCATCCCTGATTGTCCTCGAAGATGCATGTCGGCTCTTGTACGTTCCGTCGAAAATCCGTCAACAGTTTGCGGAACGACAGAACTTCCTGTGACGCGAGTGCTACTGAGGAGTACTTGGCTTCCGTAGATGACAGGGGGTCAAGGACACATGCTTCCTACTCGACCAGGAGACTGGGCTGCCTCCCAGCTGGATGAAGTAGCCGCTGGTTGACCCGCGGTTCGTAAAGTTTGCCGCCCAGTGCATGCTCGTAGCACACCAACTTCAATCTTGGTCCTGAGGAAAGTTTGATTCGGAACCCGAGTAAACTTCAGGCACCGAATCAGCTTCTTGATGGCTCTCCAATCGCGCTGACGCGGCTTACTGATACGCCGACAGCGCAAGCAATGTCGGTAGAGCAACTCGAAATAGAACAACTCCCCAACTGCCTCACGGTAGAGTTCATTGCTTGGCAGTGCGTCATGGTCTCCACTGAGTTTTCAGGTAATCTGAGTCCATCGGTACGACACTCCCTTTGGCGTCTGCGAGGTTGTATTTCTGCAGCGGTGCATTGATCTTTACTCTGGTGCAGAAGGAAACAATCCTCTTGCGACTTCTCTATTTTAATTCCAAGGTGCTGGCTGACGGAACCAATGTCCTTAACCTCGAAGTCTTGGTCTAATTCCTTCCCAACTTCGATAATGACAGAATCGCTTTCGTTACAAATAAGCATGTCGTCCTCATGCAGCAGAACGCACAAGCACTTCGGACAGGTTGGGACAAAAGTTTACGGAACAGGCGAGCGACGTGCTTTTTCTTCGGTGCGACACCCTAGCGGCTGTCGGAAGCGGATGAGTTCACTGTTTCGGAGGGGTGGAAGCTACCGCTGTTAGAGACACACACTGGTAGTTCTGGTGTCGCTTGGGTGCGCCTGGGAGGGAAGCTACCGCTGTGTGTCGCCAACAGCGCACCCTTCCACCCCTCCGAAACAGTGAACTCACCCGCTTCCGGCAGCCGCTAGGGTGTCGTATCGAAAGAAAAGTACGTCGCTCGCGTGTTCCGTAAACTTCTGTCCCAACCTGTACCTTCATACCTGGAATGTAGATAGGGATGTGCCTGATTACGCCAGAAACCTCGTTTGAGAAGAACGTCCTTTGCTTGAATGTAAGTAATTGAAATAGGTTCACACGTACGGTGTGTCAGCCTATTTGTGTGGCGACCCGTTCGCTTCAATATTCCAAGCTCTGGTCGCCTGTTCCAGTCCGCGGAGAGATTTCTTCAACTTGCAAACAAGATGTTCGTCCCCTTCTACAACAAATCCTTCTAGTCGCTTTATATACAGGGTGCGTCGCGCAAGACTGACCAGAATTTTATTAAATTCGCGATTTATTTTCTTTTCGCAAAAGTAGTTGAATATACAGATAAAATGGTTAAAAAGCAAGCGAGCTGGTGGCTAAGATCCATGACGAAAACCCGAGACTGGGAAAAAGACGAAAAACAGACGACACAACACAAAGTCTCAAACACAGCTAAAGTTTAATCCACCTGATGTGTTAAAAGTGTGCGGTTGTCGATTAAACTTTAGCTGTGTTCGAGACTTTGTGTTGTGTCGTCTGTTTTTCGTCTTTTTCCCAGTCTCGGGTTTTCGTCATGGATCGTTGAATATATCCATTCCCGATGGGGCCTACTCAAAGGTGGTGGTGTATCATGAATTAACGCAGCCGTTAAATAACTTTTCTTAAGTAATCTTCATAATTAGTGAAAATAGGTTTACTGTGTAATTACAAAGTTGTAGAGCACAACCCTGAGGAGTCTATCCCGCAAGAATCGAAACAGCAGCACTTTTCTGTGCCCTAGTAAAAAAATACGCGAAAATGCAAAACATTCGAGAGCTGCGCGGGTTTTGCGGCCACTTTCCCATCGCCCCATCTCGATGTCACCCTTTTTTCAGCTGACACCAAGCTCTTGTCCTCAGGAGTGAGTGTGAGGGGGAATAATGATGCCGTTTCTCAGCTTACATTATCACCAAAATGCTGCTTTTGAGTTTGTTTCCGCTGTTATCTGGTTTGTTCCCGCTGTTATCTGGTTTGATCTGCACAGCAACCTTCAAAACACTGTTCGCGATTTAACCTTATAAATGTCACTCAATAAAACTACCAATCCATAACTTCCAAAGACCACGCATATAACAAAAATAAAATCACTGATTCCGCTGTCCGATAAGTGTTTACGGTCTATAGCAGGTTTTAACAAAACAGAAATAACTGAAAAAATGGCTAGGAAGCAAGCGAGCTGGTGAAGATGATGCATAGTGTAAAACCCCGAGACTAGGGAACACGAAAGGACAGACACAACACGAAGTCTCACTTCGTGTTGTGTCTGTCATTTCGTGTTCCCTAGTCTCTGGGTTTTACATTATGCAGAAATAACTGTATGCGAAGGAAGCGAGGAAGCGGCGGTGCCCCATGCTTTGAGGAACAGCCCGATGAAGGAATGACAGCGAGAGAGCGATAGGAAAAAGCGGACGCAGAACTCGCGCAATGCGCACGGGAAAACGCTGCGGTTTCGATTCTAGCAGTCTATAGGCTCCTAAGGGATGTGCTCTACAACTTCGCAACTGCGCGGTCAGCCTATTTTCACTAATTATGAAGGTTAATTAACGGCTGCGCTAATTGCCTGATACAAGACCACCTTTGAGTAGGCCCCATCGGGAATAGATATATTCAACGACTTTTCCGAAAGAAAAACAACTCGCGAATTTAATAAAATCCTGGTCCGTCTTGCGTGACGCACCCTGTATATGTTAGAAAGGCTGTTTTGACATCCTATTGACGAACCCTGAATTTCTGTGTTGATGATACAGGTACTCTCAATGTAGTAAGTTTTGCTACGGGAGCAAATGTAGCGTCATAGCCCTCTCCATACTTCTGCGCATACCCTTGGGCAGCTACACATTGGGCTTTGCACGTTTCAACGTTCCCATGCATACTTGTCTCTTTTAGTTTTGAAGGAGCATTGAGGTGACCCCTATAACGTTTTTGTTTGCGCTGCAAGTTTTTCCAAGTTTTCCCATTTAGTACGCGCGGAGGTTCAATCACAACTCGCAGACGACGGTGGTTCTTCTCCATGGCCACGGCCGCTGAAAGCACGTCCGTGATTGGCTATACGGCCGTTGGAAACACGATCCTCGTTGGCTGACTCTTAATTCCTACGTCACGTCGACGAACGCGCAGGCTTGGTGTGTCTAGGTGGTGTTGCTGCAGCGAGCATAAGCAGCGTGTGAGCTTAGCAGAAAGAAACCAAGAAGAAAAGAAACTGGGACTTTTTGACGACGACGCGAGGATTCTGACGACCTTCGGCGACCGCTATCTTGTACGGTTTTTGTAAATTTGATTGCGCAGTGACAATCCACCGCACAGCGATAATATTTTGCATGGTGACTCCTGACGGGCAGCTTGACAGATGAGACAGGGTTTTCGAGCCACGTTAGACATCACCTCATTGTTCTTTTAAACATCCACTTATAGTCCAAACGGACGTTTTCTTTGCGAGAGCTTCACAAGATCCCAGGTGTGCTGCTGATGCAGTGAACCGAATTCTTCCTTGGCAGCATTTATAACCACTTGGCCTTTTAGGAGATGAGGTATAATCCTGGTCACTACGGTGGTCCACCACGCGAAAGCTTCTAATAAATTTTAGGAAGCTTCATTGCCGTTTTTCAATTGTCCACTTGGTCTTTTCGAAAGGAGGTAACTGCTGTACAAGACGCGGAAGGGGGTCGTTTTTCGCGTATCCGCGAAGAACGACCATGTATTTTCAAGAAGACGGAGCTGCCCCCGTGACACGGGCAGATGAATGGCTACAGGGAGGCCATTGAATACGCGCGTTGCGCCACTAAGCGTGTAACACATCAACTTCGCAAAGAGCGTTGGATCTAACGCTCCCCGACAGCTTGATACGTTTGGCGCTACGCTCGTGTCATTTTTTTTATTATCATCGAATACTGCCAGTGCATCAGTGAAAACGCCGTCTTCTTGAAATACATGAATATGCACTTGTCGAGCAGAATGTTTTCTATGAAGGAAAGCACAGTCTGGTCAAGTATCCGACTGACGTGATAACTGTCAAGTTTTTCTTATACAAAATTGGGCCACTGAAGGTCCCCGACCAAGCGTTTAGTGACCACTGGTACATTTCTTACTTGTTGTAGCCAATGTGGGTTAGGAGGATGCTTCAGGAGTGAGACTTGTACTTTCCAAGTAAAGAACGCCCCATCGTCGTCAATCCAGAGCACCATGCCCGATAATTTGGTGGTAGGTTCAGAAATGTATTAGTGGGGTCTAGATGTGTCACTAAAATCACCAACACACAAAACCTGGTGCCAACTAAATTGATATAGGCGGTAGTCACGATCCTGTAGCGTCCTCCACGTAGCGTCCTCCACATGCTAGAACTGGATGTTCCTGTTTCCGTGGCAAGCTGGCGTACGCCGACATGCGGGTTTTCGCCGACTCTTTTTTCACATTCCGCAGGTGCAGCCGGATGAGATGCCTTCCTCTTGCTCGAATGAAGTTGACCAATTTCGGTGGGACGCTCGTAGGCACGCCGTAGCGTCATAGAAGTGGGCACTTTATCACCGGGAAACCACTCTGCGATAATAAAAGAACAAGAAACGTAGAAGTCCGGTAAGAAGTCAGTAACGTTTGAGTCGTGTGTTTGTGTCGTCCCTCTGTTTGCTCAAGACTCCGGCTTTTACATTATGAAGTCAGGTAAGAAAATTATATGTGGTGACACAGGGATGCTATTATCGGCAGCAGCTGCTAGTGTAACGCTTAGAGGGAAGCTGATGTGGTGTGGCGACAGTTCCTTCTTGAATGCGAAATGAGGACCGGCAAGTACTTTGCTCGTCTCCAGGCGACGATTATTTTCGTACCTTTCTTAAGTGTTACCAACAAAATAAGGGATGTGTTTTTACTGGATTGGGATATTTCCTGCGTGGGCCCTCGTCTACTACTTACAAAAAAAAAAAAAAAAAACGTTTTCTTGACTTGGCAAAATTTCAAGTTGAATTAAGAAAATACAACTTCCCGCGAAAGAAGGCTAACTAAAGTAGTCCTAACTGGACAAAAGCGTGGCAAAAGTTCCCGGAAGGTGAATACCGTTGACCATATATATTTAGGACAAGTAGGTTTTGTATTGGAATTGATAACACGTTAAGGTGAAACATCCTGTACATTCCTCTTCCTGAGGGACATCAGATATTTCCTCAGTGCTAAGTAAAAAACAGAAACTAAGCCGAAGGCGGTATTTCATTTTGATAATGTATTTTAACATCATTCATTGTTATTTCTCAAAAAACGGGATTCCTTTTTTTTATTGATAAGAGCAACCATTTCACACTTAACCGTCCATGGTATCTCGCGCTTAATCGTCCAGTGATAATAGTTCGTTTATCTATTGTCTTCACTGGTTGTGTTAATGAATGTCCTATATTTTTGACTGCCGCAAATTTTTCACTGTACATAACGACAATTTGTGCACACACTGGTGTTCACGAGTTTGTCGGACAAGAATAATAAGAAAAGAAAAGAAATGGAAAATATTTGCGCCGTAACTATGGAAAGAGGGCTTCACCTAATGCACCGTCATTATGCAGCCAAAGCACGCTTTACAAGCGAACATCCACATTGTCTTCTACATGAATTCTTACCGGAAACCTGCATTTTGCTGCCGTTGTCGTTGGGAGCGGTGAAGCTCCCCAATCATAATCATAAAATCAAGTTGTTGTTTGTCGCAGTGGGCGAATACCTTATCTTGTAATTCTACTAGGTAGCTCTGGTTTACAGTAGCGGATGCAACTCGGCATTTACCTCTATTTTTCATAAGCATCACCAAGAAAAAAGAAGAAAAAAGAAAAAGAGATGACCCCCCAAACGGTAACGACACTAAACGTTACTCCGTTCACAAAAAAGAGATGGAACTTGGACATGCGTGTAGAATGTGTGTTTCACAGACGTTACACACGACTGAGTGCATCCGTTGTACAGGTGAGCTATGTCGTAGTGGATACAGTGACGGGATATGAATGGGTGTTCCTAGAACACGGCGGCATGGGCGTAGCTAGAGGGGGCAAGGGGGACCGTGCCCCACCCACTGTCATAATTTTTCTCAGATGTTATAATATTATGAACCTCTGAACACCCGCACACTTCGCAGTGTCCGTCTCTAGGAAAAGAGGTGAGGGGGTGCATGTTTCGCCCTCCCCCACGAAAGCACTTTGCCTGCTTTGGAAAAAAATCCTCGGTGGGCACGCCCATGTGGGGAATGAAATTTTCATTATACGAGTACGTTAGATATTTGAATTCTATCACATGCAATGACCATATAGCTCTTCTGTGCGTTGCGAATTTTCTGTAACACATTGCAAAAATGAAGACGTTCTATCGCTACAAGGGGAATGTGGACCAATGCGCATAGGTAGTAAATAGTGGTGAAAAACTTCCCTGCAAGTGTCTGCAAGTGTATGGGAAGACAGTGTCGAAGTTGAGGTGAAGTTGTCAAAGACATTGGTGTCAAAGTTGCACTGATGGTACAAAATGTATACAATAATTATTTCACACGTCAGTTAAAGGTACTGTAAAGCAGTAGACAAGCATGATATGCCGGTGATGTGACTAGAGACTTTGTTGCTTCTAAATACCATATGCGGAACCATACGACCGATAGCGCGCTATAAATATTTTTAATTTGCCATGAAAGATGCGGCGTAGTGGAGTGGTGCGACGCCTGGTGTCAAACAACCCCCTGTACAGCGGGCAACATTGAAAATTGGTATTACACACTATTACATCGGAACTTCGTTATTTTAGTAACCATATTATTAGTTTTCCTGTTTACCAATGCATTCTAAACCCCTGTTAACAGTGTTTCTTGCGAAGTAACCCAGCGCTGGCCGCTGTTCGATGGAAGCTCTCCCTACTTCTCTGCTGCGCCTACGCGCTCCTTGTGTTCGCGGCCTCTTTCGAACGAACAATCTCTCTCTGTGAACCTCTGTGAACAAACAAGTCCCGACGTTGTCTGGCTTCTTGAACGTCTGACACATTTTTTTTTTCAAAGGCTCAGCATTTCATTTCAGTTCGCTTATCCGTTTATCCTCAGATGTGGATCGTTGTGTGGATTGCAGGGGCGAATTTTATGGCGGATTGTGGTGGATTCTTATGTCGGGCCCAGTGTTATACGCATGCAATGTGGTTGCCGCCGTACGTGTCAGGAGTACGGATTCATTTCGAATACCTAGTACAGTGTTGCCCGTAATCTTTAATTGTAATTTTCTAATTAATTGCCCCGCCGATTGGAATGAAACTTGCGCAGTTTTTGTCCTGGTGGCTTGGACTATCGAATAGCCACACCAAATGACATTTGATCGGTGCTGCTTTACAGTACCTTTAAATATGGCGAAACTGACGCTGTGAAACAACTTTACGTACGCTTTCCCAGCGTTTAGTAGCAGAAGCACTGGAAGAAGTAGTATCTAGTATGGCGACCTGCTGCACGTGCCGCAGAGTAAGATTGCGAATAATTTTGTCCTGCTGAGATTCTTTTGACGCGCGCCGGGAAATCTCCGACACACAGTGCTGGAAGCAATGCCTACCTGTCCTACCTCCCTACTGTCCTCGGCTGGGATTGAACCCGCTATCTTCAGCACAGCAAGCCAACACGCTACCGACTGAGCTACAGGGGCTGGTAACAGAAGTAGAAGCATTCACGCTAGGCGTTTCACATTATGTTGTATAATGCATTGATTTTAGTACGCTTCGTCTTCTCTGGCCGCCCTATGCCCACCAAAGTCTGGGGTTTTCGTCGGGAGGTATTGCCGTAGACGAACGGTAATTGAAAAATATGATGGAAAATTCAGCAAACCGATAAGAAAATGTTAAGGGAAGACCCTGAGTACGAGAGCCGCCAATATTTCGGACTGAGGAAAGTACTTTGAGCTTGAGGAACACCAGGCAAAATAATGCGATTTTATGGGCTACGTCTGTGTCTTTTGTCCAGTGTTCCTGAAGCTCAATGTACTTTCTTCGTTCACAAAGAAAACGAGCTAGCTTGCGTTCCCCTTCTTGCAACAATGCTTCGAACAACGACTGTTCGTCTTCTGGGTGCCCAGAGCAGCTGTACAGAGTACAGAAAATCCTTCAAGGGAAGAGTCCTGTTAGCACCATGTCTGGCCGTCTGAATAATGCGAAAACCACGCGCGATAGAAGAGTCTTATTGAAACATAGACGGTAATGATTGCGTGCACTTCAATACCTGAAAACAGCCACTGCCCGAGAAACAAAATGCGTCGTGGAGAAACCGAGAGTGCTGCAGAAACCGATATTTCACAGACCAGACTGAAAAGCAGAACCGCATTTCTGCCACACTGGGGTGCGTGCAGTGAGGCGGAAGTCAAGCCGCGTTCTGTGACGTTGCTAAGCTAATTTCCGCCGCATTCTTTACGTACACATCGCATCTGAGCATTCAAATTCCCGGTATTTAATAGCGGAAATTTCCGACATTGTTCGCTCTCGCAGAGACCCATTTTGCGGTTTGACATCGAGCAGACGGACGAGAAGCTTAAATGGAGAGCCTGTGGAATGCGAAATTAAAGACACGAAAAGAAAGGAACCTTCAATCGAAGAAATCGGGAGTAAGTGCTGGATGTGCGGAATGCATCGTTCCATTTCCGCGTGCGTGGTCAATGTTGGTTTTGCGGTCCTTACGCTCGAAATACATGTATTATTCTTGAGTCTTTTGTAACTGTGACTTAAGGCAGCGCACTCTTGGGTCTCCTGGGAAAGTTCTAACGTTATACTAGTACCTGACGTTGTGCATAGGCATGTCATTGTGTGACTATAGGGTCCGTATGAGGCATTGCTTTATTTTAAGTGGTTGGACAGTATAATAAAGAGCATTGGAAGGCACTGTACGAAAACGATACGATACAGGAAGTTATGAAATCGAAGCTTAGCGATGTTGGTTAGGTTTGGTTCGGTTTTACGAAAAAATAAAATGGAAGTTTTGGCTTCACTGGTGTGAGGCCCGCAACTCCACAATACTTGTACCAGGGACTTTGGTGGAAAACTCCTGTAATGGTGATGCCAATGAAGAGGAGGACTGGTGGTGATGATGGTGATGGTGATGATGATGATGATGATGCAGTGTGATGTCACTCACTTCAGAGGAATTGGCTTATGTTTTCGGAACTGTTATCGTGAACACTTTCTGACGTAACTAAAACTCGCTAATAGGGACTTTTAGGAGGACGTCGAAGTTTCATGATAACGTTTCCGAAAACATGATACGCCAATCGGCGGGTTCGTTTGGAGTGGCTGACATCACATTTGCCGATATCTGATTGGCTGACAGCGATACGGAGTCGGAATGCGGAGGGAGCCAAGGTCGTGCTGAAGACTGAGAGGTGGTGGGTTCGAATCCTACCGCCGGCTGTGCTCCTCTGAGGTTTTCCCTGGGTTTTCCGAATACTTCCCAGACGAATGTCGGTACAGTTCTCCCTGAAGTCGGCCCAGGACGCATACTAACCCACCTGTCTCCCACTCATTCCTGCTGTCCTGTCTCCCATCTGTCCACCGCTCATAACCACAGTTGCTTCGTGGCGCTAGCACACAATTAAAAAAGCAACAAAAAAACCGTTGAAAGTGGTAAGCCAATGCGGGGATAATTTTAATGACGTTAATGCACGTAATGAATTGCAGATATGGGTCAAATGTAGGTGCAGAACTGCAGTGTGTTATAATGTAATCAAAAAAAGACGCTTGTACAAGGCAAGTACTCCGTCATCCTCCATTGATATTGCATCTAAATATAAAATATGTTGCCAAGAGTACAAACGTGCCTTATCCGAGGCAAAACGTCGATTCTTCCATGATGTAATGCCGAAATTGCTGTCCACTAACCCCAGAAAGTTCTGGAGTTCACTTAGACCTACCACTAACACCCAAATTGTGATACACGATACAGAAGGTAACACCATCTCAAATGACGAATGTGCAAACACCTTTAACAACGCGTTCTGTTCAGTGTTCACCAAAGAGGACAACGTTGCTTTCCTTACATTTCAACAATATGTATCGTCATCCATGCCAGACCTTGTGATCTCTGTACCCGGCATTGTGAATGTCGTTGAGGGTCTCAAATCAGCTGCTGCGCCAGGGCCCGATTTGATCAACCCCAAAGTGCTTAAAAGCACGAAGCTCATTAGTAGTGCATTTTTGTATGCCATTTTTTCACAATCTCTGTCTACCGGTACAGTACCTAAGGACTGGCGCTTGGCGAGGGTCATTCCTGTCTATAAAAGAGGTAGTCAGCAAGACCCCCTCAATGACCGTCCCATTTCCCTCACCTCTGTGCCCTGTAGGATTATGGAGCACATCATTTACTCGAACATTTCTGCTTTTCTCGAATCTAACTCATACTTCTTTCCACTTCAACACGGATTTCGTAAGGGTTACTCATGCGAGACACAGTTGGCTTGCTTCATACATGACATTAAGTGTAACATGGATAACCGCATACCAACCGATGCCATATTCTTAGATTTTTTTCAAGGCCTTTGACACTGTCTCACACTCCCGGCTTTTACATAAATTATGCCGTCTTGGCCTGCCTTCCAACTTGCTGGCGTGGATTGCGCACTTTCTTAAGGATCGACAGCAGTCGTGCTCTGTAAACTCGCAGGAGTCTGTTCCGAGCTCTGTCACTTCGGGCGTACCGCAAGGCTCGGTGCTCAGTCCTCTTCTTTTCCTCATTTTCATTAATGATCTTTCGTATAACGTATCTTCCCGCTTACGACTATTCGCTGACGATTGTGTTCTGTATCGTCATCTTCACTTCAGCTTAACGTAGGTAAATGCTGTTACGTGCCCTTCTCTCGTAGCGCCCCCGTTCGATCAAACGTGTACCTCCTCTCCGGCACCCCCATTATTATGGCTTCGTCATACAAGTACCTAGGGGTGACTCTTTCTTCTGACCTATCTTGGAATGAACACATTAAAAAATATCACATGCTCCGCTAATTCAATCCTTGGCTTCATTAGGCGCAACCTTAGGTTATCTCCTCCTTCTGTCCGACTGCAAGCTTACACCACCCTCGTGCGACCGAACCTGGAATATGCTGCCTCAATCTGGGATCCACACCAAGCATACCTTTGTGACATGTTAGAAGCAGTTCAGAATAGAGCCGCACGGTTTATGCTTAGCGATTACTCCTTTCACTTTAGCGTCACATCACTCAAACGTTCCCTCGACCTGGCACCACTTGCTTCGCGTCGTAAATTCTTCTGTCTTTGTCTTTTTCATAAGTTCATATATTCTCCACCATTGAGCAGCACATACATCTCACCTGCTTCACACATCTCTCGGCGTCGAGATCACCCTATGAAAGTACAGCTGCATGTCGCCCACACGTCATACTTCCTGGAATCTTTCTTCCCCCGCAGCAGCAAAGATTGGAATGACCTTCCCAAAGCCTTGGCCATCATCGATAATACAGACACATTTCGAAATCATCTACGTACATTTTTGTTCTCCTGATGTTTGCTGTGCATCACTTCATTTTTTCTATATGCCAACCATGTACCCTCATGTAATGCCCGCAAGGGCCCTTGAGGTATTATTAATAAATAATAAATAAATAAATAATACTTGAGAGGATAACGCGATGTGAGGTTTGGCGTGAAGAAGTAGTCCCACGATGTGAAAGCGAAGGAACCGCGAGCTCGCAGTTGGTCCCACAATGAGTTTGAAGGTCGCACAACACGGCAACCGTCCACCTTCCACCAGCATATCCTTTTAGTTGGCCATAAACACGAGCTTCCTGCGCGGGACACATGGACACTTTGCGACTACTGATACTTTTTTTTTCTTTTCTCTTTTTGAGTGTCTTACACCGGCCAGGAAAATGTTATCACATTAAACGTACATGACAAAGCTTTTTTTTCATCTTATAGTCGTCTGAAAGGTTCAAGGGTCTGCGTAATACCGGTCTCCTCAGCAGCTTGTGACATCGCGGGAGGACGGCTGAAGACCTCTGACCCCACATCCGCCTTACTCAAACTACCCCAGGGACACCCGATAAGGAATTTTTTAGCAAGGAATAGCGAACCCTCCTTTCTTGCTGGCTTTACCTGTCAAAATAAATAGACCCCCCCCCTCCCCTCAAAGATTCCTGCTGCATTCTTTCTTACCCTTATGGTAATATTCAAAGACCAAAAATTTAAAATTTTCAGCACATCTAGCATGCAACATATCTACATACCGTGTTCTGATATGAAAACAGCAAAACTGCAAAAACCTCCTTTAGCGTTAGGTAATGATTAAAGGCTCCTGAGGGTTTCGAGTTTATGTCCATGAAATTAAAAAAAAAAAAGAAGGAGAAAGCAATTTATGTCGGACACATCTATTTTGCAATTATATCGGACACAGAGGACGCATCACTCTTAGAAAAAGGTGGCCAATGTTATACCTTTTAGGGCAGTAATGGCTTACCACAAATGTGTGAAGTTTCATCCATTTGCCAGGGTGGTACTGCTCAGCCCTGAACGTGGGTCCTAACTTTATCGCCCTGGGTGTCAAATTTATACCCTCCAGGTGTACAAATGGATCGTCCGAGGGCCTATAAGGTTTGAGCTGTTAATAGTACCACTTCGTGAAATATGCTAATAGTAGAGATGGGACGAATCCAGAATTTTACGAATCCGAATCCGAATCCGAATCCGGATCCGGATCCAAGGAAGGTTCTGCGAATACACGAATCTTACGAATCTCGAATCTTTCGAATCTTTTCTTTAAAAACTGTTCAAAACGCTAAGAAAAAAAAACTTATTGTGAAAAGTGTTTTGAAGCAGAATATGATACATTTGTTTAATGAGAGAAAAAAAAACAACACAAAACAGTTTCGGGAGAAAATATACCCATATACAGTGAACCCTCGTTAATATGACCACCACCGTTCCCGCAGATTTTGGTCATAGAGCGAATTGTCGTACGAACGAGAAACGCACAATCCGCTGACCTCAGAGCAGAGTTGTGCCTAACTCGCTACAAGTAGCTCGTTACTTAGTAACGGTTACTTTTTTGGTAACAGAGTAACGATTCAGTTCCTTTTTAAAAAATGGTAATAGTAACGGAATCAGTTACAAAAATTGGTAACTCGTTACTGACGTTGCTCGTTCCTTTTCTTCAGCGCGGGGGAGCACATTTCGGCACACCGTATGGCGCAGTGCAAGCAGATTTGACCTGCGTGACCCACGACCACGTATTATTGCAGTCCTTCGCTGGATGTGTTGTTGTCTTTTCTCTTGTTTCCGTAATCTCCGACCGTCACCGCGCGTTTCGACTTCTAGCCTTTTCTTGTCTTTGCTAAGCTTCTGAGCGCCCTAAATTATGACGCAGCCCGTCGTCTGTTTTGGGAACCGTTGGTGATCGGTGGCACGAAAACCGGTGTTTTTTCTCTTGTGTTTTCATAACCTCCGATCACCCCCACTTCGGAAAGCAGGGAGAAGGTCCAGGCAAACTGATATAGACTCATGGTAACGGGCGGAGAGACACGGAACACGAATTCGGGTATCAGCTTCTTCTGAAGTGTAATTCCTCATTAATAAAGAGTTGAAGGCAAGTGACGGCATATTTGTTGGCTCCTTCAAATAAGCGGCGGTAACGTAAAAGTAACTCGTTACCTGTGAGTAACAAGAACTCGTTACTTTTGTATGTTGGTAACGAGTAACGTATTTAGTTACTTTTTCTGAAGTAACGGGTAACGGTATTTAGTTCCTTTTTTTTTTTTTTTGGTAACGGGCACAAGTCTGCCTCAGAGACCGCTTCGTTCCGGCCATTCTTAAGTGCCCAACAGCTGCACCAGCACAGTGTGACCAGGTCTAGTGGTCACTGCTGTTTTAAGCACTACAGTGCAGTCCGAAAAGCGCTGAGTAATTCTGAGGTCAACAACATCAGGAGTCATCCCAAACCTTCCTGCCCTACCTCAACACGTGACGGGACTACTCTGCGGGTCATGTGACGTGGTCATAATAACGAGGATATAATACCTGTGTTTGACCCTACTTGTGACAAAAATCTCAGTCATAGTGCGATAAGCGAATTGTCGTACTAACGAGATAGATTTACATGGCGGCGGAACGGTTCCCGAGAAAAACTGTCATAAAGTGAGTTATTATCCAGGGTTCACTGTAGTTCATTTATTTAACATATTGTTCATCGACTACAAGAAATACATAAATTCTCGAGCCTGAAATTATTTCCATAAAGCTAAAGCAACAATCAAAAGCAAAAGCATATTACTTTTAAACTTGTAATGAGAGTTCCTGCTTGAACTGTTTCAGTCCAGAACAATACAAACAAACAAACAAGAAGACACCCGTCGGTCAATGAGGCTTTTGGCGGACTCCGGAGGCGCCAATTTCAAAAAGAAAGGAACAAACGTGGTTGGTGGATTCGAAAGATTCGATTCGCCGTTTTGGCCACTATGATTCGGAATTCCGAATCTCGAATCCCTGCCTAGGATTCGTGAATTCGAGGGTTCGTTTCGTGGGGTCGTTCGATGTTTTGTTGCTGTTGTCTCATTTTGTTTGTTTGTTTTTACGTTTTTAGCGTGATCCATGCATCCGTAATTAACGTTTTTGTAAGCGGCCTTAACTTATCTGTGAAATCAGTGTTTGTGTGTATATGGGGTATTAAGGATAATAAAACGCAGGCAAAAATTAACTGCGCTTACAGACACGCAAACTTCGCGCGCAAGGCCGCACGCGCATAGTACAGCTGTTGTGCCGAAATCTCGTGCCGATTACTGCTACATAATCACAGACGTGTGTATATTGTCATCGTGAATCTCGAACGTGGGAGCAATTTTTCGCTGATGAAATCTCTTAGTGGCGTCATCAGTAGCTTTGTCAGAGCTTTCCATTGGAGCAGCGTTGAAGATAGCAGGACGTGCAGAAACACTACCGAAGCTACTGAGGACACCAGCTGAGGAATCCCCCTCAACATTCGTTCAAGCGGGTTTATAGGCCGAGACTTCGCAAATTCTGAGGTACTCTTCGTTTGACAAGCGACTTTACAAGTGAGGGTTCGGAGATTTTCTCGTCGTAAAGGAAAATATGCCGCTATCTACTTCAATTACTCCTCGGGTACGATGATATTGTCTCTCCAGGAAGTTATCGTTGTGTCATGTAATAAACTTGTGTACCCTGGGTGGTAAATGGGCTCCGTGCGTTTGTTGTCGACCGAAAGGTGGCTCCGCAATTGAGGAGGTAAACAGTCTCGTTGGTTATACCCTTTCACAAGGGAGCGCCGCAGCCGGGGTGCTTATAGACAGCATGAATGCCTAGCTCCCTCTGTGTACACAGAGGGAGCTAGATTTCAGGCACCCTCGGTGATAAGAGAGCCGGTTACCACCTTTTCAAGCCCCCCCCCCCTTTTTTTTTCTAATAGTGCACTGCCGCTTCCAAATTAAGTGCGCGAATTTCCAGTAGACTGACTGGTACACAAAACGCAAGAACAATAGTGAAAACAAGTTGCAAAGAAAATACTTCGAGCGCACAGCTCTTTCTCCGTCTTTTTTCATCTGAGGAAGACAGAGAAGAGGAAGCTGTATGTTCGAAACATTCTCTTTTTTTTTGTTCAGTTTTTTGGCACACCAGTTTCTTGTTCTTACGCTCTTGTCTCCAATCTAACTCAACGGGATCATTTCCTAAACGCGCATGCCACATTTGACTACTGCAAAACAAAAACTGGAATAAATAGCATACTTCAGCCGAGGACTTAACAGGGCCAGTTCATGCAAGAGGACTAAAACTGGTGGTGTTTATAAACATACAAAAAATAACTGTTGTGTCACATCACGATAATGAGGCTGTGCATGGGCAGCATCTAAGCTCTTTTCGCACCTCTTTCGTCTCCAGTTCCAGGTTGAGCCGTCCATTAGCAGTGTTCCTCCTCTCATGGTGATGTTTCTCAAATGAGGCACCTTTCTAGGGCAAACTTGTACTCCCGGTGAAATCTTAAAAATACGGTGGAAACGCCACTAACAAATATATGCCGACCAATGACTTGGATTGTTTCACCGCTGGGGTGCAGTACCTTACCCCTTTACATGTAAGACGTTAGATGAGCGATATGGATTGAAATTAGTGAAGTACGAGTCGTTCACGGAACAGATGAGGTGTACTCGTGTGGCTGTTCCGTACACAGGAAAGAGAGGATGATACGAATAAAAGAACAGCGAGGGTCATTTGGGACACAGAGTATGGCACTAAAGCATCTGAAGCAAACCTGTGGTCGTCAGGAACTTCATAATTATCTGCAGAATTTGACCACAAATTTGTGGTCACATAAAATTCTGCAGAACTTGTGTAGGCGAGGGCCTATACAATTGCAGCCACGTCGAATGGCTTCATGCTGACACTAATCAACTGAACACGAAGTATCGACCTCCCCGTTTCGTAGAGCTCACTATCTGAAAGGACATGCTAACAGTACAACACATTTCGATCCTATAATGTGGCACATCGATATCCTTCGCTAATAACAGTAACGGCGAAGACTTAACTACACTCTAAGAAAAAAAGGAGTAAAACGGGGAGTAATTGCAGCTTCTACTCCCCTAGCCTGTAATTACTCCCCATTTTAGTCCCCTAACCCAACATTTAGTCCCGACATTTACTCCCCAGGACTGCAAATTGTCACTAAACTTCGCGAATGGTCTCCTGAATGCAACAGTCTACGTAAATATGTGCCCTTGGTCAATTTGAACGACATAAGGCTGTATAACTCAGACAACGTAGCAATTTTCCAGCCACACAGAGTAAGAAACAGTTAGCGCATCTTTCTTCGAAAATTGTGCCCTAGTATGGCGGAAGATTTTATATCACTCGATATATCACCGTTGACGGTTTGCTTCAAAGTATTTTCATGCATGCACACGAATTATGTACCAGCGACTCTTACAACAGCGCGTGAAATGCGGTCTTCACTCTGTGACATCCATTTACTCCCGTGCATTTACTCCCGAAAGGGACTATTTTTTGTGGCAATGCAATTACTCCCCAAAAGGAGTAAAAGTACTCCTTTTTTTCTTAGAGTGTACGCCGCCGTAAACGGCAGACTACAGCACACAATGCACAGACTCTACAAAATCTGTGTCTTCATGCTGCAACGCTTTCGTAATACTCCTCATGTCACGTGGCACGTCTTCCGAGTGAAATGAGTTCCAATCTGCAATAACGACCTGACCTTGCCCTACGAAGAAAAAGGAAAGAGGTCCCGTCGTCTGAGGAGTCGTTGAGATTATAGGGGTTCGCTGACAACTGCGCAGGATAAATCGCCATTCCGCAGATGGGGGAGACGCCGTGCTCTGCCCCGCATTTGCAGTCAGCCACCACCTTGGCGGCCGATTCATCCATTATGGCCGGCCGAAATGAACTGCGGACTTCCTTCTTGCTCCCTCGGAAGATAAAATATTTTACCGCCCTTTGTTTCTCGGTTGATGCGAAGCACTTCCAGACCCCTGGCGCACATTCTCTGTACCGCTGCTCCTCCACTGTCAGACTGTAGTATGCTTCATCTATTCGATGGAATGGGGAGGCGAATGGTTTCTTTTCCGATTCCTTCCCTTCGGGATCAGTCTTGGGAGCCGCGCGTAGAAGGGTGCGTGAAAGAAAGATCGTATCGCGATCAAACCTAGCGTGTATGGGACGGAACTACTTATAGGGCGCTCTCTCGAAAGAGTGTCATATGCGTGTTCATAAGAGCATTGGTGTCTCGCTTCAAACTCCTACATACATTTTTATAGGTTCACACGTGGGCACTATTCTGCTCGCTACGAGAGCTATATGATGCCAAAACCGTGACGTTAGCCTGTCAGTTCCCGAAATTACTTTCTACGTCATCCTGCACTGCAATATGCAGTGCCTATACATATCTGCCTCTGTCGTGTGGATGAGTTGTGTGTTCGTTTACTCTTGAACCTTTTTTTTGATTCCATGTTAGCACCGCGAAGCAACTGTGGCTATGAGCGGCGTATAGATGTGGACAGATGGAGAGAGGGCAGCAGGAGGGGTGGGGAACAGGGGGGAGTGGGTTAGAGCCGACTTCGGGGGGAACTGTGCCGACATTCGTCTGAAAAGTCTTCGGAAAAACCTCAGACAGCACAGATGATGGTAGGATTCGAACCCACATCCTCTCAGTCTTCAGCACGCCTTAACCCACTCGGCCATGCCGCTGGTACTCTTGAATAACAAGGAGTTGATGGTGGAGAGGCAGATCACCAGCCGGTAATAAAAACAGCGCAAAGTGAAACTTTTGCGCCTTTTTCAATGATAAAAGAGCGATCCTCCTTACGGTAGACACCAGAAAGGCCTTTCCCATGACATTGAAGCAGTCAGAAACCCCGATTCCTCAGCACAACGATCAGTTGGCCTATAGTTGTATTGTTGCTATGTGTTATTCTGACTTCACACACATGATTATGCTACTGTCTTCTGAATCGTTGTATCTTGCATATTGCTCAGTGGTGTTCCTATTCCATCAAGGTTCACTCTCCACTCCGTCACGTCATGCCTAACAGGGAGCATTGACGTAGTGTAAAAAAATAAATAAATAAAATGAAAGTACTGGTCCTTACGATGACCCAAAGAACAACATGAATGAAATTACTCGTCGCATCTACCGCCCTTTGGTCACAATACACTATTTTGGTCGCAATACACATTTGGTCGCACTATACACCGACTCCTCCTAAGTGCAGGAGGAAATAGGTAATTTTATGGCTGAATAGCTGGCATATATTTTTGTTGATGCATAACAAAAGTCCAGAAAAATATTTCAAAGCAGCTAAACCAAGAGGACGGAACTAGCCTTTAAGTTTTAAACCGCGATTTGTTTTTACCTAAGTATCTTTGTTTACCTTTGATTGTCCCTGTTATTATCTACCTTTTATGTCGTTGTTTCTACGCTGTATCCAACACGGGACGTTTCAAGTGAACATTACCAACCAAGAACAGGGGGGCACGTTCTTTATCTTTTGCCAGAGTTTCATATGGTATCTTTCATGCATGCGCAGCATCGCCAGCTCAGATATGCAAACAACGTTCGCAAATTAATATGCACGCATTGCTGCATGGGACTTGTTCCAGTTACGGATCAGCCTAATAACGGTACTACTTACAAATGATACCGCGATTATATGCATTTAACGCACTGGTAAATGTTAGGAAGAAATATAGTAAATAAAGTGTCCCTCTATCATGTCAATTGCGGGAATCCTCATTCTGTATTTGCGCCTAACTCTGTCAGGTCGAGTAAATATATAGGATCGCTAGAGATTAGCTTGGCCATTGCACAACTCCCATCTCTGAAACGCAGCCGGAACATGCCACTCGGGTAAATAGAGAACTCTCTAGGGGCATCCAAGTCCTTTGACTTAAGAACGTCGAAGACGGGAAGTCGGGCATGATACGGTATATGTAATTACCCATTCGTTATGTCTAAGATCAGCAGAGGGTTTTACTGAAGCGGTGCTGATACTGCGCGTTTTCCTCTCCTTTCTGTCGTGTCTTCAGCATCGTGAACTGGCTCGTCGGTGCTAACTGTGGAAGGCCTGTCTTCCAATGCTATTTTTAATGATGACTGTAAAAGAAAATGTGCTGTGAGCATAGCTCGTAATTAACAAGCTACATACTTTTCAAAGCTTGTTTATTGTGTCGCACCTCGAGCACGCACCAGTATAGTTAGCGAATTTTAGTGGATAGTTCACGATAACGCGGCTCCGAAGACATGATAAACCAGTCGTGATCCCCCTTTAAAGTGATTGACATCACATTGCTGATCTTCGATTCAGGAGCTTCCTTTATCCTATCGTTTTCGTAGAGTGCCTCTGAACTCTGTAGTGACCTGATGCCCTTGCCGTTTCCAGCTCCTGCGTTCACTCAATAGTGGGTCTTAGTGCATCGTACGTTATCGCCTTTGCTACGTAAGGGATAGCGTTTGTTGTTCTGCACACGCACAAAACATAAAGAGAGCTTCGGGCAGAGCGCAGAATCACCACGCTATCCCTCACGTACGCGAAGGCAATAACGTACGATGCACTAAAATTCGCTGATAACAGTCGTAATGTCTTGATAACGTCCAACGTAGGTGATTGGAAACGTAGCGTCTTCTCCAAATTTTTGAGTTCGTTATAAAATTATCAAAACATTCCACGTCTTGTGGAGACGTCTCAATTCCTGAATACGAACGTAAAAGTAAAAAGAGAATGAAGGAAAATATTAAGTCAGCTCACCATCATCACGAAAAGAGGACGATGAGCCGAAATGCGCGACTTTCTATCTGCTCATGTAGTTCATAATCACTTATTGTTGTTATTGACGACAAACACAGTTTTTTGGATTGTGTTAAGGTGTGCATTTTACCCTTTTGAGCAGTCATCTGAAAATGATGGTACCTCTACCTTTTCTCTCCCTTTCCTGAGATGGTTAGGATGGTACACTTCATGGCGAACATTCGTTTCCCGAGTTAAAAGGTGGATGCAGGGTCTACGTGTCCTTGTCCCATCGTCATTCATGTTGTTGTTGTTGTTGTGTACGAGTCTCTCAGAAAGATATAAACTAAAGGTGGAAACGCGAACCTTTGGGTGGGAGTGTGACTTCGCTTATCGCGTTGTTGCAACGCAGTCAAAGCACGCTTTACAGGCGACCGACTCTGCTAAACGGCTCGACTTTCCCTCTAGCTATAGTGTGACCGGACTGCTGCATTTTACATCTCTGGAACCGCGTTCATGTGACATCCCGAACCCGTATTCGCTGTCGGTTTTAGCTGTATGAAGGATATACTGGGTGTCTTTTTTTTTAGATACAGATTTTTCATTAAAAAACTAAGGGCTATAGACATCCTGTTTTTCACTTGTATCATCTCTGGGCCGGCGGACGTACTTGTGGCCATCTGTTGCTCAACCGTCGAATGAATAGTTACCTAAAAATCGTTAATTAAATTTTAATTATAAAAGCTACGAAGTTGTCCCAATGAGAACGTCTTTTATTCACCCCCAGTGTGAGAGGGTGAAAGGTCGCCGCAGTTTCGGTTTCCCAATTTCAACAACTGTCGCTTTGTTTGCTATCACTTTGTGGGCTGGGTTTGCGACCTCCTTTCGTCGGACTGACAACGATTCCGCTAAAAAAATCATCAAGCGCTATGGTGCCGCCTTGGTGCCCTAAAAGCATGATGTTCGGCCGGCTATTTTTTTTAGGGATAGCCCCTCAATATCCCTGGCAATTATCATGAATTTGAGTAAATTCGGCACGGTCTTCACATTGGTGGGGTAAAAAAGTGACTTTTACTTGGCAAATTTCTTAGTTCATTTCGAAAAATTGATATAGTTAAACTTACGTTACGTTACATGACATTGACATCAGGGGGTGGCAAAACGCTAGCAAGAACAAATGCCGTTGACCGCATGATTGTAGATGGTGTAGTTTTTTTGGATAATAATTCAATTACACATTTTCTGCGACACCCTGTATCTAGGCAAAAGAAAACACAATCCTTAAACTATAGCCACAAATCATTTACATCCGTAGTCTTCCAGCGCTGCTCAATCTCAGATTAGGAACTTTCTAAATGTAACAGAATGCGGTTATCGTTTGCAGCCCGATAATTCTTGACTAGTCGATAACGAGGCATTTGACATCCTGTTCAGAACATACATATCTTAAAAGAACAATGTCATGGCCAGAAATACCATCGGTTATTGACACCTGCACGTTTTCAATAGAGCTAGACACAAACATCAAATCAAGAATCGAGCTGGCAAGTGAAGCTTGGGCGGACCTCGTTGCGCCCTCAACCATCTGAACAATGTTATACTGAAATGCTCTTTCGAACATACGTCCAGCCTTTCGCTTATCAGGACCCGGAGAGACCAAGTCGGTCCAGCGTATGTCTGGAAGATTAAAATCACCCATGAGATATTATTCTGTCGTGCTACATGTATGTAGTCTTCAAAGGAAGTTAGGAACGTTCACGGGGAATTAGGAGGTCGATATACAATTAGAGATGCGAAGCCCCGAAGAAAACCTGGAAGTTTTGTGGAAAAACCCGTTTCTTTTTCCGTTTTTTTTTCCTCGTCTCCGGAAAAATTGCCCAAAATTTCCAGGCGACAAAATTCAAAAATATAAAGTTTCGTGCCTTTGATGCGTTCCAACCCGCCAACAGTGCCTTAGATCCTTAGAACAGTGCCTCTAATACGCCAACAACCACCAACTTAGAGCTCCGTCTGGCCGCCCCAAGCGATCGCCATCGCGTTCACATGGTGTCTGAGTTCTGTTCGGAGTGGACGGGTTGTTCTAATTACCTATCGTTGAGTAGACGGCAGTCTCATGGGACGCTCTGCTCTTCATTTATGTCTAAAGGATGAACACTCCTAAAGCTTCCGGCTCATTGTATGCTGTGGATTAGCCAACAATGCTGCGATTCAATTTTAAATCCAATAGAGACGTAGCAACCACGTTCGTTTCCATTATTTTTCAATTTTAACGCCCCCCCCCAAAAAAAAAACCCAAAGAAACCGTTGTTTTTTTTTCGAGCGATTCAAAATTTCCGGAAATTTTGCATCTCTATATACAACACCAACAATAAAAGTTGTTTGCCCAATGTTAGTTTTGCACCACAGTGTATCAGGCGGCAATGGTGTCGATAGCAATTGACAGCGTAAGCAATTTTTACATGCGAGTGCCACTCCACGCCTGCGAGAACCATCACGGTCATTACGAAGTATATCTTGTAATCTGGGGGGATTACATCCGAATCAGCTATATCCGGGCGCAACCAGGTCTCTGTCAAAAACAACCACAATGATGTAATGTTACAATGTAATGTTGTTAATGCGACAATAATGTTCAAAACACGTTACTTAACCCGTTAATTCAGTGTACTTCCAGCATTTATATTTAAAAAGCGATATTTTTTTGGCAGGTTACATGCACGTCATGTTACACATGTGTTAACTTCACCAGCGCCGTGTGAAACGGGGAACATATTTATATATATAGGGTTGCCACCTTTCGTAGTGAAAAATACTGGCTGAGGGGGAGGAGATGGAATAGAGGGAAAGGAGGAAAGGCTCGCGGGAAAGGGTAGTGGGTGAGCACACACAGAAAACGAAAGAGAGAGCTCAAGCCAATAAAGGAAACAACTGGTGACTGCGCGGAGTTGTGTCTGTGCTCCAGATTTATTCAAGCTGTAGTGCAATGTTGAAGGGAAAATCCCGCAAAAGCCCCTATGAAAGGTCTTGAGCCACAAATACCGGCAAAAGGCTGCCGGTATCACATTCCTACCGCCAACCGGCAGAGCGAGCAAATAACCGGCCCTGCCCGTATAATACCGGCCTGGTGGCAACCCTATTTATATATATAAATGTGTTCCCAAAAAGTCAGAATTCTGCGAACACTCTGGCGACATTTTCTGCTTACTCTGACGCATGTTCTTCTATCTCTTTCTCTCTGTTCGTATATGGAAGACGAATAAGCAGGAAAAACGGGTACTACCGATAACTACAGTCGAAAGCACTTTCCGACACCATAACAGACCGTGTGTGCGCAAGAAACGAACACTCGCAGCACTTACCTCCAAAATACCTCCACAATAAAATTTTCTGGAACGTCTCGAGGCAGGACTAGAAATCTTGTCCTCGCCTTTCTCGAAACGTTTTAACGCCTTTCCGTTCTCGCCGCTTCACGTTTTATTTTTCTTTACATCGAGCGTTTTAGTAAAGCGGAAACTTCAATAGATTTCGTCTGCTTTCATGCTGTCTCACAAAACAGACTGGAAGAAAAGATGTTTCTACATCTCAGCATCAAAATATTGGAGAGCATCCGCGATCCCTGACATCTGCAACGACAGCTTTTGTGTTGGCCATGTCAATACTTCAGCTGTCTGTAGATAAGTCGAACAAAGATGGAACACGTTTCCTACTGGGAGGGCACGTGAAGAAAACAATGCTATACGGTCAGTGGAAAGAAGCTGGGAATGTAGCGCTAGTTTATCAAAGCGAAAATGTACTGCCACCAATTTCTTAGCTGTGGACCTTCACTCCTGGCTTTTATCAACCGTGGAGTTCTTCTTCGTTAGCGAACAACAGATACACGCAATGACGATATGAGCGGTTCGCTGAGTCCCATCGTTGTATTTTGTCTACGGTCATCGGAACTATTAAATCATTTTCAATTCAATTCAATTCAATTTAATTATTTATTTTGTTTATGCTGGTATAAACATAATGGTGGAGTGCTACCAAAAAGCAGCAGGAGCTGCTTGCCTAGGGTAGCGCCCCTTTATACACTTGGTGCCAAACAGCAGCGCAGTTGTTTATGACATACATATGCAATAATCCAAGCAGCATATTAAACACAGGCCAAATGATATAATGTAAGAACGCAGATTGGAATGCCATACATTAACATGCGCTCATACATACAGTGAGCAATCATCCACAATCTTACAATCAACGCAGAACCATCTTGCAATAACTGGGTAATAGAGGAATGGGGCAAATCGGTCAACACAGATCGCGGAGTTTTCTTGGGGACGTAGAAAAAAATATCTGTAATCGACGCTAAAAAGGCGTTCAAAGTATTTTGCAATCAATTTGGCTGCAATATGGTTAGTGACTGTTTGCCGTAGTGCCACTTTTACCGTAGTGCCACTATGGGGAGGTATTTGCAAGAGGTTTGATTTTATGGTGAGTCATATGAGCGAGTCGTATGAGAGTCGTATGGGAGTTTTGTGTAAATTGTACAAGAAGAGCCACGAGTTGTATAAATGATTGATAGATTAATAATTTGACCGATTTCGGAAGCTTACTTGATCGTGATGCCGCATGCTTTTGCCACTTTGCCGGAGATGAAAACCACGTGAGCTTCCAAAGATAAATTGGCTGAGAATAACACTCCTAATAATTTAGCGGGATTGACAAGTTCAATATGCTGATTTTCTAACACGACATCCACATTACAGGGTGTGGGTTTATTTTTCGCTTTGTATAGCTCTGCTTTTTGCTTTTCAGTGTTGATGTGAATACGATTATTTTCCGTCCATTCTTTAACTGAAGAGAAGCACCATTGGTATGTTCCACGATAATCCATGATAGGCAAGTCTGAGCGATGGGCAAGACACGTAAACAAACACATTCACGAAGGCTCAAAACCAGCAAGACGTTTTATGTACATAGTATGTTATGTCTATGTATGAAGTGTGTTCCACCAATAACAACAACAACAACAACAAATAAATCGTGACTATGACAAGGGGTGATTCACCGATGCAGAGCAGTACACTACCCCACTACACGCGAAGCATCAGATGTCAGATATGTGAATGAAGTTAGTTATGTGGTGGTGGTGGTGGTGGTGGTGGTGGTGGTGGTGAATAGAGCTCGCCGGTTGTCGGCCTCACAAAGGTCAAACGTCACGACTGACCCCCCGGCATATGCCTAAAAGCGTCTGAGCGTTATGTACAAGCACAACAATTGAGCTGTCCTCTACTGACTGTGCTACGCCGTTCATAAGGAAGATGAAGAGGAAAAAAAAAACACGCATGAAAGAAGCACAAGTTGCTAGTTGTCGCCTCAAAAGTATATAGTAATGTCATCTGCGTAAAAACAAAGAACAAGTCCGTAGCAATTACAATATTTATATATTTATGTAGACATTAAACAAGAGAGGCCCGAGTGTACTACCCTGAGGTGTATCAAAAGTTAGTTTAAGTAGTGTTGAAGAATGGCGGCCTAGTGAAACGGTCACATCGATTTATCACATCACCATCACCGTAACGCTCGAGCATTTGCAAAAGCAACGAATGTTCGGTGAATTCAATGGCTTATTGAAAAATCAAGATAAACTGCAAGAGTAAATAGCCCTTTTTCTACGTTCTGAATCATTAGCTCCTTCTGGGCCAATAACGCAAGTTCAGTTGAGCGGAGTTTAGAGAAGCCGAATTGACAGCTAGTCATTACAGAGCGTTTTGAAAAGAAAGCTTCAAGACGGAGTTGAAGAAGCGCGTCTAGGTCCTTGGAAAATTCCGGTAGTAAAGGCATGGGCCTATAATTTTTGAAAATGTTTTCATCGCCAGCTTGATGTGCTTTATGGAGAACGACTACTTTGGCAACTTGCATCTCGGTTAGAAAGATGCCACTTTTTACTCGACTCATGCATTAGTTGGCCCATGCTTGTTCATTCATGCCTCCTATTTATGCGTTTTGGAGTAGCCTGACATCTCCATAATTATTTATTTTTCAACCAATCAATCAATAAACCAGCCAACAAATCATGTATTAACAAATTTTGGGAGTGTAATTGAATGTTGGTTAAGAAACTCTCGTATACGATCGAGGAGGATCACGTACATACTTCATTTGTTGACGTACCACCGTGTGTACCGTGGCGTACTGGTAAACTGGTAAACGTACCGTGGCGTACTGTTAAAGGTGATGGCTTTCCACGCCGAGACTGGGAGGTGACACGGGTTCGAATCCTGTCACCGGCTGTGCTGTCTGAGGTTTTCCCTGGGTTTTCCGAAGTCTTTCCAGACGAATGTCTGCACAGTTCCCCTTGAAGTCGGCCCAGGACGCACACTAACCCCCCCCTGTCCCCCACTCCTTCCTGCTGTCCTCTCTCCATCTGTCCACGTCTCTACGCCGCTCATAGCCACAGTTGCTTCGCGGCGCTAGCACGGAATAAAAAAAAATCATTTGTGGACGCGAAGTTGGCAATGCCAAAAGTGCACTTTCAACAACAAAACGCAAGAATGCGAGGCAGAATGATTATCAGCATCCTCATCATCATCTTCGGGGCGCGTGCGTTTGAGATCCTATGAATGGTGTACCTTTGCGCTATGTCTTTTTCGGGCATAAAGTGTGGCCTTGCAACGACTCTCTGCTTCTCTCATTATTTCACGCTTAGCAATATCAATGTTAAATGCGCCTTTTATGGCGCGGGATGGTACGGCTATAATTTGCTGCTATGCAGCATAGAAGACACGGACAAAGTCGTTTAGGAGCATAAACGGGACGTCGACCTGCATCTATGATGCATATTAGCAAATTATGACCGTTTACCAACTACCCCGCTTTGTCCCTCTAGTGTGGTACGGTTAGTTGATGAGCTAACGCGGAAACGACATCGCATAGCGGTGATCAACAACGTTCTTTAGTTTCCGCCTACATCCGAATTAGCATCAACTAGCCATCGGAAGAAAATAAGCGATTGTTAAAGGCACACAGAACTATAGATAGATATGTAACTGTGCATTATAAGGAGAACGCACACTACTATGTGTGATTGCGGCGCTGGTAGTAATGGTGTGGTCACCTTTCTCCTTTGTTGGCCGCACAGAGCTCTACGAGTCATTCTACTAATTTATTTGTGGTAGATCATACGAAATAATTATGTACTAAATCATTAGCGTCATGTTACAGCTGGTTTCGACTTAATGCGCGCACAGGTCTCATCGAATGCCATAAGTAAAAGGCAAGTACAGCTCATTGGTGTGATGGTTGCTGGTTGGTCGATGACACGGGTACCGTCTATGTTCTCAGACGGCTGAGCTTCTGGCAATATTACATGCAGCAGCTACGGTACAGGAAAAGGGAATCACCAAGGCTGTGGTCCTCACGGACTCGCGTAGCGCTGTGATGGTGATGAACCCCACATGGTGATGAAATGGTGATGATGAAATGGTGATGAACCCCACATGCAATAGCATTCTAGCTCGGTGTTTACAGAACGTCGTGTGACCAACACAAGACAATCGGTGGGGACATCTCCCTGCAATGGATCCCGTCCGACGTCGGCATTAGTAGCAACGAAAAAGCGGACCAACTGCTGCACACCACAGCAGTAGCCCTAGTTTGCAAACCCCGGCAGAAAATTGGTCATCAATGAAATACAGTCAAACCTCGCTTTACGAACATCCTTCGTTTCTCAGAAAATCGTTCGTAAATCGAGGTATTCGTAAATCGAGGTCCGATGTGTGCAGTGCACAGATACCTCACCAAACCACGGGAAATTGATATGAATAAGTTTTATTTTTGAAAATACTGCGTAATTGTGCTTTGCACAATACTTTCTGCAGGATCTATCCTGTTTAGAAGAGATGACAGAAGTCTGACACTTGACTCATCCACCCGGTCCTCAAAGTACCGTATCGCGCGCGGATGAGACTGTTTCCAACGGCAAATATCTCGCTTGTCACCGGCTGTCAGGCCTGAACGCCTTCTCTTGGAATGGCAAGATGTTTCCATCTCGGAGACCTGGTCCAAACTCACAACCGTTCGGCTGTAAACGCCGGAATCATTCTTTCAGGAAATGGTGAATCATGTTTGTGGAACGTAGTGGCTTTGGGACATTGTATGTTTGACCTTGGCAGCATGTACTGAGGAAATTTCATTATCCTCCGGTCCATTGGCCTGTCCTCTGTACGTTCATAACCCCCGTTCGTATATCGAGGTCAGAATGGCTTGGCTACTTTGGGTCCGTTCCCTAATAATCCGTTCATAGTTCGGATATCGAGGGTTCGTAAAACGAGGTCAAAATACACGGAAAAAGTTTGGTTCCCTGTGGAGCCGTTTGTAATTTGAGGGAATTCGTATAACGAGGGTTCATAAAACGAGGTCCGACTGTAGTTCTTATGCAACACCCTGGGATCCGGGACATCCTGGAAAATCATCGACTTGATCTTCAGCTGAAAGGACTTTCCCGGAGTACACAAACTCTGCTCTTCAGGCTGCGAACAAGAAGCGCTTTCACTAAATCACAGTTATTCAAGATTGGCTCTCTAGACAACGCAAGCTGCATACACTGTCAGCAAATTGAGACTATCGAGCCCACATCCTATTGCATTGCTGTGCATATGCTGCGGTGCGGGAGAAATACCTTGGCCATTGCAGGAACTGTACTGTGGATGATGTCCTACATCCCAGAGGCTCTTTCACGGAAAGACACTCCAAAAATCCCAGCCTCGTCTACTTTCTCCAGGAATCCGTGTCTCGCTCAAAGGCTATGAGTACTGCTCGGACTTCTCGCCAATTCTGCAGTGACTGCCCTAGATCTTAATTTTCGTCCGTCATCATTCCTTCAACTGTTATCACACCATCTCATATCATCTCATCCTATCCTGGCTACAGTCGTGACGCAGCCCACATGCGTGAGGCCAACAACGGCAAGCCGGTTTTTCGTCACCACCCCACGGGTACCGTATTTGGTTATTACTGAATGTACGGAAAAAGGTCTGCCGGGTTTAACAAGAATATTTACCAATAATACTACTTGATAAACAGCCATAAACCATAAGCACTGCCATGAACATTCCATAAATTAGTATGCAACTCAATTGTCAGCATATAGCTTTATCCAATCTATTCTTTCGAAATGACGGAGGGAACTTCTTGAAGTTTAGCCCCGCTTTCATTTCCGGCCTCGCATATATTGCTCCGTTGGATTTTTTTTTATTTTTTTTTGACAGCCTAAGTATTCACCTTCCGCCAGCAGAACGACGGTTCTTGTGTGCGATATGAGTTCAAGGCGTGTCAGCCGACTTTCCAAGCAAATTACCCCCGTGTGCTTCGCAGACGAGTATAACGAAAAGAACGTAAAAATAAAGGAGGTCCCACTGTATTACTGCTGTTGCTGTTTTTAAATACAAAACTTATTAAGATAATAATACTCTGATCGTCGAAGCAGAGTTCACATATCATTTGGTGAGACATAAAAAGAGTGTTTTGTGGCTTATACTGCTTTTCAAAATGTTATCGGATTTGTTTCAAAAATCGATACGACATATTAAGGCAGCTGAAAAAGTGCGCCGTTTTGTGGTATTGTGCTGTCCACCTTTTCTCTCTAAAAATCGATACGAAAAGATATGTTTCTAATGCTTATAAAAATGTCCTCTGCATGAAAAACAAGTAGAAAACGATGTGACCGGACAGCTGTTGCTTTGGCTGAGGAGAAAGAAACCGTCCACATTATCTGGAAATACATTGGCGCACACGATCTGCTGCCTTTTCATAGCAAAGTAGAGCCACGCTTTTCACACTTGGCCGCGTGTTATGCTTTTCTATAGAGCATGGCATTGAAAGACTGCGATTTTTAAACTCTCGAATAGTGAAATCCTTATACAATACCATACCAAAGCTGAGGGATGAATCTAGCTTCTCTCTGATTTTGGAGAACATCCCTGCCTTGCGAAATTCAGAAAACACCAAACGTTCCAGACAAAGACGTGAACATTGAGCACCCCAGGAGCCGTACGTCGAGGGACTGCCGTCAAAGTCTGATTAACATGACGATGGTGTTCTCCACCTCTTATGGTCTGATGTCGCAAGGGTGCCCAACATATAATGCTGGTCACCGGACACCAGACATGTGCGTAACGCGTTGCTAGTAACGATGAAAGTCACTGAAAAGTGTCACTCTCGCGTTACTAGTAATTGCGTTACTTGTAAGCAATTACTTTTTTGAGTAATTTTTCGAGTAATCAGTTACTTTTCTGAGTAATCGATTACTCAGTCATTGATTACTTTTCCGGCAGAGATTAACTTATCTTTCAGATGTTCTGCCCCAAGTCAAGCCCCTCGTGCTGTCAGCCTTTGTTGGGCCGTTCTACTATACCAAGCGGAGGTCATTGTAATAAAGTTATGGAATTCCAGGGTCTCTCTCCCTAATCTCTTCCTACACGAGTGTGGTGGCAGTGGCACCTGAAGCTTTGGAAGTTTAGTGAGTCATTGGGAAGTTCCACCACCTGCGATCCACGGCGATGGGTAGTCTGTACGGACTCCAAGTCAGCTCTTCGATGCCTGAAAACCTCAGGTCTCCGCGGCTCACTGGCCACACTTGTGATAAACATTCTACGCCTACTGAAGTCCATAACTGCCCACGGCCACACCATCGCTTTTCAATGGATTCCGGGTCATTGCGGAATCTCTGGCAATCACGTTGCCGACGCTGCAGCAGCGGCCGCTCACCACCAGGGCAAGTGTGTCCCGATTGTTCTCCCAAGGGGGGACAGGCGGTCCCTTCTTCGTGACTGGGCTGCCTCCTCATCCGTCGAACAATGGCGTCGGGATGTCCCGGCCAGTACCATACTGGGAATTGTAGACCCAACATTCTCGTGTCGCTTACCGACATCTCTACCGCGCGTCATTAAGTCCCTCCTATATCGCTTACGGCTGAATGTTGCCTTTTCGCCGTACTACCGTTACCAGATAGGGTGTGCCAGTAGTCCCTTGTGCCCGGAGTGTGGTGTGCCAGCGACCGCGGACCATGTGATCACCGCATGTGCCACTTATAGGAGGGAGCGTCACTTGTTGGCAAACGACCTTGCGCGGATTGACAGCCGACCCCTTGACCTCAGACTCATTTTGGGACCATGGGACACACGAACGCAGATGTCCGTCTTACGACCCTTCATCAAATTCCTGCAAACTACCGGCCTGATCGACTCTCTCTAAAACCCTGTCAGAGTCGTCAGCATCATCCTCATCACCATCCTCTCATTTTCCCCCAATAGCAATGGGGTAGCATTCTGCTCAATGAGCGGAAGTCATCCCCATATCATCGTCATCATGTATTTCTCTCTCTCTCTCTCTCTCTCTGGGAAGTTCCACGCAATGCTCTTCCAGAACCTCTCTAGTACGTCGTTTACGACTTAGGGTGGGTTCACACGAGGGACGCATCCCCGGGATAAGTCCCCGGATGGTGTAAACGTCACAGCCTACGTCATCAAAATGTGCGTCTTCTCCGGTCCGCGGAGGACCGGAATCCCACCGCGGACCATTCGTCTCCGACCCACAAACGGTCCCCGTGTTGGCGGGGGACTTGAGGATGGAGCACGGTCTTTTGACTTTTTTTTTCTTTTTTCGACTGGCTGTTTTACAGCTCTGACCGCTGAAGCAGAGGGTATTCGAAGAACAGCGTAATAAAAGAGAGGAACCTTGTACGGGTCATCACGAAGCAAGAAAAAATGGGGAAAACGAGGGTTTTGCTACGAGCAACCGGATCTCCAAATACGATACCCACTATAGCACGGCGTGGAAATGTGACCTTACTGCACGATAGAACAGTAACAGATAAATTATGATTATGATAGGTTTTGCATACGCATTTGTCGCTTTGTACTGTAAATAGCTTTTACTACGTGTCCAGACTCGAGAACTCACAGTTGTCTGTTTCCTTCGCTGAAAACTCAGTGCAGTTTGAGTTCTTTGTTTTCAACGAAGTGGAGATTTTATGATTCCGCGGCACGGCAACACTTCTCGTACGCAAAGGCGGCGACCGCGAAATGTGTGTTGTCATCGACGTAGCAGTTTCTTTTTTATTTCGCTAGTGCAGTGGTTCCCTCCATTGTGGAATGCTAGAGGTGCAATAATGTACCGCAACGTATAAAATGTCATTTTTTCTGTTCAACCACGGTGCAGAAAAGTGAGAAAACTGGTTCACGCAGCCTGATAAGTGTTGTTGGAGACGGACTTATCCGCTCCCATCCCTCGTCCCGTGTGAATGCTCAGCGGGGACGGGGACTTCTCCGTCCACGTGACGTCACCGCCCGCCGCAGACTTATCCCGGGTATGCGTCCCTCGTGTGAACCCACCCATGGCGTCGCATTCACCCCTGCACTCCGGTATAGGCTGGGCCACAGCAACACGGCGCTGTGTACAACTTGTGGTGTCCCGGCAGCAATCCGACACATTTTAGAAGACTGCAGCCAGTACGTATGCGAGCGACGGGCCTTTAAATGTCAACTTGAAATGCTCGATCAGAGGCCATTCAACAACTGCAAAGTTCTCGGCCCATGGAGTAACCCTGGACATCAGTGCCGTGCACTTGGCGCTTTTCTTTCCTTTCTGAGGGCCACCGGCCTCCTTCACGAACTGTAGGGATTTCCTTCCCTCGTCATCCTCTCGTATGAACCTCTTTGGAATGGGGTAGGGTCCTGCACTCAACGCAGGGAAACATCCCACATCATCATCATCCATTCATCTATGTTGTTGTTGTTGTTGTCTTCCAGAATCGGGTCAACGTCTTCCCGGGCGATAAATACAGTAGACGTACTGATCTACGTGTCCTGGGCGCTTTTGTTTTTGTGTTACTTCAGCTGTACTGCTGTTGGACCCTTTTCTTTTTTTTTCTGAGGCACACGTATAATTTGCGTGAATGTAGCGTAACGACCGGAGTAACCAGTTACTTTTCTACCCGTTACTCAATTACATTTGGAGTCGAGTAATTGGTAGCGGTAATCAATTCCTTCTCCCGTACAAGTAACGGTAATCTTTTTCGAATAACGGGCACAAGTCTGCCGGACACACATCTGAATCTGGATGGGGTGTACATTAATCACTCAACCTCGAGCGCATAAACCACACAACTCTAGAGGAACAATATGTAGGTTTCATATGTATATACCACGGCTTTTGTCGCTATCCCGGAACCGGACGACCTGTTACGTATCTGTCGGAAACCTTCCAACGGTCGCAGACAGCAGTTCTTTGCTTTCGCAATTGCATACGTGTCTACAGTTCGGACAGTTTATCTTTGTCGACGCCGCAATTCCGTCCCGACGGTTTTAAGTAAACGCGCGTGTTAGCACTTGGAGACACGATAATAGAATTCTATTCCGTGTCAACAACATATTGTTTGTGGTTGCCAACACACACGACAGGATTTCCGACACTTTTATATCCCCTTGCACTGCATGTTATAGCTAACTAGATGGTCTGCACCGAAACACGGTCTGTCCCAATCCACTTCTACTTTACGGCAAGCTGCCGGAGGCAAAACCGCCTCCATAATGATAGCGCTTTTATTTCAATGCCTCACACATTTCCCGTTTCAAATGTCTCCCGTTGCATCAGGGCCATTTAGCCCCAAACTGACCTTAGTCCTGCCGCATGACAACATTCGACGGCAACGCTCACAAATGTGCGGGAAGATTTTGGGAAATAGCTGTCGGACTCTTTTATTGCATCAGGACATGTCGTTGCGAAAAGATTTGTTTCTGGAAGCCTTGTTTCCCGGGAACAAGATCAAAGACGCATTTTATTACATGGTGAGCTCTTTACTGAGTTGCGTTTTTTTTTTTTGTTTTGCCGTAAAGAGGGCGTCACTAACAGCACCATTTTCTTTTTGTCTGCTCGTCATGCAGCTCATCGTACTAATACAAATGCGAAATACTATAAATGAACAACAAAACGACAACGGTAACGAACAGAGAAACGAGACAAAAGCAACATGTAATATGCATCATATTTATAAACTTTGCCGCGCCTATCAACACAAACGAATGCGAATTTCCGTATAAAAGAGTTCTGATATTTATACTAATATATTCTACAACCACCGCGTTGTACGCGTTCGGTTCTGCGCTGTCGATAACAAATATGTAGTTAGGGAAGTGTCGCGGGTGTGGCTATCAGCTCATCGGAACTACGTTAGGGAGAGGCAAGCTAGCTTATCTGTCTGCCTGCAGAGGATTGGAATGGAGCTGCGTAGGAAATTGGAGGACAGCGAATGGCATATCCGCTGCCGAAGGTTCCGGAAGCTGAACCTTATCAACGCTCAGCCGTTAAAAAACAAAAAGAAAAAGCAAAGCAAAGAAGTAAACAGAGGAATGGGCTATGTAGATTACGTAAAGGCGCGCACAGGGAAGTGTATGAAAGCAAGTGTCCTCTTCGGAGATTCGCGCGATACCTGAGTGAAGAATATAAGAAGTTCATTAGTTATTAGATGACGTTATCTGAGGCTAACTCCTAGGTCGTTTAGCCGGTCGTTGTGGTGAAATGTGATAAGAAATGGTTTTGCGTTATTATCAGTGTTAATGATGACAAAGACGTAAATTTATTCCGCGTTAGCGCCACGAAGCAACTGTGGCTATGAGCGGCGTACAGACGTGGACAGATGGAGAGAGGACAACAGGAAGAAATGGGGGACAGGGGGGCCAGTGCGCGTCCTGGGCTGACTTCAGGGGGAACGGTGCCTACACTAGTCTGAAAGGTTTGCCTGAAAACTTAGGGAAAACATCGAAGGGTGATAGCCAATGACACACTTAACGATCCTTGTGTTCTTCGTACGCTCATTGTGGACCGAATTACGTCTAGGTGTTGCATCGTAGCGTTTTGGACTATTTCGTAATGAGCGCGACATCGAAAAGGTGATCATTCGTGGCTTTACGTCGTGAGACAACTATGATCATGCGCGACACCCGAGTGGTCGGTCTGCGGATTCATTTCGCACCGAATTTCGCGCCGAATTTCGCGCCGAATTCGCACTGAATCTGGCAACGAAATCTCGGCACACGGCACACCGTACTTAACGTCCCACGCGTGTCTAAACAACTTGTATCATTGCACCAAGTTGCTGACGTCCTCGAGAGATCAAAAATAGTTACACCGATTCGCTAAACTTAAGCTAATATAGTTCTGAAATGTTACTGGAAGCGCTAGTGACAATGTGCAATCTGGTACTCAGCCACAATCAGCCACAATCGGGGTACTCAGCCAAGTTCCTCCCGGGTAACAGCCGCGAAAACACAAGGACAAAGTGATGCCTATTTGTGCCGGAAATGTAGTATTCCGTAAATATGTAAGTTGCGAGTAGCTACTGGTGTTCTGATTGTTCTTGTGTCTCGGCGTCTGTTATCCAAGATTGTTGTCCAAGAAGTTAGTGTCTATGCATTAGCATCTTGTAAAAAAAAAAAAAAAAAAAAAAAGAGAAACGATCCAGCTCGCACAATATGACTGAACTTCTGGGAAAACCCAGACTTTAACGAGCTGCTCGACATCGCTCTGAAGTCTGGTACCGCAATTGTTGCGGTGAAACACATCATCTCATCGTCATTCATCTAGTAGTGTTGTTCGACATCGCTCCTGGGGGCCTATTCCGATCTATGTCGGTAGCGCGAACGTGTCGTTCGGGAGCGAGAACACGTGGTATGTGACGCAACGTAACGCTATCGAAGAGAATTTGGTATTCCCTGCGCTCCAAACGCGTCGCCCGTAAGCGACGGTGTCGCTCACGGGAACGACAGCCTCCACACTGTCGATATGGTGGATGATACTGTCGTTAAGCGGAGCGAGGGCTGTCAAGACGGCTGCAAGTTACTTCGCGTGGCTAAACACAATCACGGTTGGCGCCGGTGTTTAGATCAAGCGACAACGGGTTTGTATCAGATGAAACGTCTTTATTGAAACCCCTTTGCCACAGAGACAATTCTCCACTATCATACATATCAAATAATACACAAAGGTCTGCCTAAAGCTTACATTTCTCCACTTGTTAACTGTCCTGACAGCTCCTTCTCTGGGAATTTAATATCGCGACTGATTCTACCCACTGATCCTAATTGCGTGTAGGTCGTCAGCAAAATGTCCGTGACTAAACTGCGGTGCTCTATCACGAACAGCAACACAATTTCATATTATTCGTGCGTTGGGCGAGAAGCGCGAGACTTCTCCGTCGTCAACGCGTCGTCGTCGTCGTCTGCTTCCAAAATAAGGCATTCCGCGTGATTCTCCTCCTGCTACACTATTGGCTCAGAGTGCGGCGTCTCGTTCCCAGACGTCTTAACCTCTAACGACAGTCAACAAACCAAGCGCACTGTCGTTAAAAGCCACATGGGAATGCCAAAAGTGGCACGTGTCGTTCCCGGTGCTCGTTATCGTCTTCTACCGATACTCTATCGACACCGTCGCTGCCGCTCGACAGCGGCTCGGAATAGGGCCCCAGTGACATTGTTCGACATCGCTCGGCGGTGTCGCTAAACATTGTGGGACGAAACAGATCTATGCAACAACGCTCTTCCATGCTGGAAACCACAACAACAACAACAACAATAGATGGAGAAGTTATGATGACATGGGATGTTTCCCCGTGGTAGCCACAGGACCCTACCCCACTTCACAGAGTTAATAGGAAATGGTGAATTATGGTGAACGCGAAGCGACAACCGCGGTATTATTGGAATTCGCGTACGCCACATGCCTCCGTGCACATATGATGAACAAACGCAAAAGAGACCCTGACAGATATGGGCAGCGATCACTAGTAACTGGCTTGTCTAGAGAGACAGGAACACCCGAAGTCTAACCTGCCTCACCTCTGGACGAAAAAGCTACCTCGGCTAGGGAAGGGTTATCTTACCCTTGATACGTAGTAGTGTGGCAGTGCTCGATGAGCGCTGTTTCGACAATCTCAGACGCGCGTTGAGACGGATGCCTCCGCAATGCCTGACTATTGCGTTCTCAAAAATAGGTTGACACGAGCGAGTGCACTTTAGGGACCGCGGCGCTCCGTTTGTGAGTAAACCTACTCAGTTTTTATGCTGACGAAGGAGAACATAGAGAGCGGGAAACTGTTTAAATCTGCCATTGAGCTCCCCTAAAATAATGGGAAGGAGAAAAAAAATGGGGGGTCGTTAGTCGCGACAGGGACGAACTTGCTACTCGTCACCCCTACACTAATTTGCTAATGAGAAAAAAATAAGGATAAAAATAAGAAACAAAATAAGCATGAGGGGAAGAAGTAGAGATCAGTGGTAGAAGGAAGTCTAACTGATGAGGATGAACTAGGGAAACATTCACACAGCACGACACTCGCATGAGTGAACGCATGCTTTTATGTCACAAAGTGTCTGATTAATCGAGCTTCCTCAAGAAAACTCTCCAGTGCTTGCAGTACAGCCGCTTGGTGCTGCGTTGACAGCACTAGCAACCAATCCACAAATTGTTCTTGCCATCAAGTGGGGGAATATGTAAGAAAGAAAAGAGGAAATGTCAGGCTATGCTGATGCCGGATTGTTGGTCCACAAAAAAAGAAAAGAAAAGAAAAAGAACACATAGAAAAGAAACTCAAAACTTGAAAAAGAAAAGAAAGAAAAAGAGAAATAGAAAAAAAAAAACAGTTAGTGCAGCTGCAGCACAGACACATCAAGTGGCCTGCGAGGTTAGTCTTCGTCTAGTTAATAGTGAACGCTGCCCATGTTTGTCCGTGCCTGTTTTGCATCTGTTCATCGTATTTCGAGTAAACCACCACACCGCGCACCTTCATGCACTTGTGTCATAATGGTGAGCCCAACACGTTCATGCCCTGAGTAATGTCCTGTAAATGCTGACCCATTTGCTGCGCTATGTTTATGGTTAATCTGTTTATACCTGCAGAAAATGTGCGTCAAGGTTTCCGCAAGTGCTATGACGTGCATTGCAACATGCCATGTAACTAATGCGACTAATGCGTTTCCTGGAAACGGGCGTTCAGTGCACTTACTCCTAATCTGTTAGTCCACTTAGCCTGTACTTGGCATATTCTTTCGCTATATTACACTCATACCTATGATCTCGACTCGCGTTATGGACCGCATAGAAGAGTGGCCTATTCCACGATGTCGAAAGGCATCGATGTAACTGCCGGTGTCAGACGGGTTTATGTGCATTACCGTGAATATAATAATAGTAAGAATAACGTGCTTCGTTCGAATCGGTGAAATGTTCTGCATAATGCACTCAGAATATATGAAGCTGTCGGGGAGCTGTAGAAATTTGAATGCGCCCTCGGTGGCTGAGTCGATAGCGTGTCCGTCGGCTGATCCCAAGATCGCGGGTTCAAACCCGGCCGAGAACGGTGGCAACGTGGTGGAAGTGTACAAGCTGCTCAGAACCGCCGTCTGCTGCGAGGGACGTTAAATGTGGGGTGTCGTGCGTCGAGATTTCGGCGCACGTTAAAGAAACCTCAGGTGGGCAGTTAGTCATGATCGCAGTTGTCTCGCGACGTAAAGCCCCGAATTATTCGTATTATTATTATTATTACAAATTTGAATACGGACAATTTCCGAAGCTCTGTCTCCTTGTTTCCCTTCACATGAAAACCAAAAAGATATACTGGGCTAATGCATGAAAGTCTACTTCCCGTTTTTCTTTCTCACGCTCAGATGATCATTGCGTATACTATGTTAGCAGTGTGTGTGTGACCTCATGGAGCGTCGTGAATAGGTTGGGACACCCATATTTATTCATTAAGCGTGCCAATATCCCAAATGTGGAGTTTTGCCCCTTTTGGGACCCCGTCGGCACAGCGCAGGAATGAGGCGCGCTTTGATGATGATGATGATGATGATTGAAAAAAAAGGGGGATTGTAGCCTTCATCACGAGGGCCGGCTACCCCAGATCACCTAAGGAAAGGAATGTCAGACACATCCACCCACACCCACTGGAGATGTCGCGAAGCGGCGACGAACGCCACAGACAGGGTCATAGCCCGTCTAACAGCTTGGTGTCCCTTAAAAACTGTGTAACGGCTGGCAAAGCTGGCAGTTGAGTGCTCGTTGGCCATGGGCCCAGCACCTTCTGCACTCCAAAGGGTCGATTGTCAACCCGGCCTAACGATGCTTCCGTAATGCCTGAAGCAGCGGGCGTGGCCTTTTACGTTGCCGATACAGACCATGAACAGGTCTACAAACTGCCCTACCCCATGTCGTCCACCGAGGCTGAACTGTTCGCCATTCTTACTGCCCTAGAATATATTACTGACTTGCCACCTGGGAAATGGGTCATCCTCACTGACAGCAAGGCGTCTCTCCTCCGCTTGATGTCGGCCCGCTCCAACCTCATACAGGGTATACCCAGCTTGATCATTCAGAGGTACAACGGACTCCGTGCCAATGGTCATGCTTTGTCCCTTCAGTGGGTGCCCGGTCATGTGGGCCTGACCGGTAACACACGCGCAGACGCGGCTGCTAGACGAGCCGCCGCAGCAGTTACTCCTGCCACTGCACGTCCACCACTTACACTTTCGGCTTGCCATTTAGCTATTCGCCGCCGATGTGCAACCCGTGCCCAAGCATTTAGATCTCAAGCCGTCGCCTACAACAGTCACGTGCAGTCCATCGACCCCTCGGTTACCTTTTTCATTGCGTGTCGCTGCAGTCGTCAGGACGAATCATTGCTGCACCGCCTCAGTCTCAACGTTGCCCGCACCCCATTGCTCCTGTACAAAATGGGCCAATCCAGCTCCCCCTTGTGTTCCAGCTGTGGCGAGGTGGGCGACATTGCTCACTGTCTTCTGCACTGCAGGCAGCACATTCCCCAACGGCAAGCCCTCCATCGCCGTCTAATACAGCTGGGCTACAACACACTGTCCATGGCCACCCTCCTCGGTCCCGTCCCTCGGCCTACTCAGTGGACCATCACCACAGCCCTGCTCCGCTTCTTAAATGACTCTGGCCTTGCGTCTACCCTCTGACTGGACGTTCTTCGAACTTTCCGTCGTGCCTGTGCTGCACTGCACTGCGTGCCTGTTTTTCTGTCATCTTTTCCTTTCTTTTATTTCTTTTGTTTATTCTCAGTTCCTTTCTTCACCTTTCTATTAGCTTATTTTTTTTCTTTTTCTTTCCTTTTGCTTATTTTTCAGTTCCTTTTTCTTTACTTTCTCGGAATAGCAAGCTGGCAATAGCCTGGCTGACATTTCCGTTTTCTTTTTTTTCATTCTATTAAACATATTCTCCCCCCCCCCCCCGGCCTAACGCGGCTACAAGTCTGTCACGACACTCAGAGTATCTTGGGCACATAACTATAATATAGGAAGGGAGTTGCCTCAGGACAGAAGCCGCCGATATTTCGAACAGAGACTGTTCTTCTTCTGAAAAAAAGAACAATCTCTGTTCGAAATATCGGCGGCTTCTGTCCTGAGGCAACTCCTTTCCTACATCTCTACCGGTTCGCTGGATTTCTACCCATCTACGATAACTATAATATGTTCGACGTCTTCGATTGAGCCACAGACTGCACAATTAGGAGAGTCCGCCTTCCCAAGCCTATGCAGGAGTGTTGCACTGTATGGTACATTGAGCCGGAGCCTGTGAAGCAATGACGTAAGCTGCCGTGGCATGGATGTTGGGAGGACCAGGGCTAGTTCGGGGTCAACCCGGTGCAGAAGGGAAGATCCAGCCTCGCCACAAAACCATTGATCTTTTGACAGCTTATGGCTCAGAGACTTTAAGGCACTCTTGGCGTCCGCCTTCGTGAAGTAAACACTGCGGAATGTACTATTTCCATGTGCTTTCCCGGCGTTGTGATCGACCGCATCATGTCCGGCGATCCCACAGTGGCCAGGTATCCACCGGAAAATCATGTCATGGCCAGCGGTCACTGCTTTTTGGTGCGCTTCTAGTATGCCATTCAGTACAGGAGCTGAGAGGTGGTGTGTACCCGGTGTCATAAGGGTATGTAAGGCGGCTTTAGAATCACAGAAAATAACCAATTTTACCTGGGAAGGCGCGCACGAGAATATTAGAGAGAGAACTACTAGAATATTTCCAGCCGTTCGGGGTTACGGCAGTACGACGGGAAATTGTCTATAAGAGAGAAGACGATGGGTCATCCACGCCCTACCATAAGTCAAGTGTCATCCTCACATTTGGTCCCGGTCAGGCCTTGCCGGAGGAAGTCAGCCTGGGATTTACGACGCATGTGGTAACAGAGTACGTGGCTCCTCCGATTCGATGTTTCCAGTGTCAGAGATTCGGCCATTATGCGAAGGATTGTAGGGGAACACATAAGTGTAAGATATGCGCAGGAGCGCACCACTTTAAAACCTGCACGGCGCGTCGTGAACCAAGGTGCGTTAACTGCGGAGAGAAACATACAGCGTCGTACGGAGCGTGTAGAGTTGTACGGGCAGCGGCGGCTACACACGCTCGGAGGGCTCTTACGGAAGCGACCAAAGCGACCAAAGTATTCACTCGTCCAAATGCGACTTACGTTAAGCAGCCACCAAGGGAGACTCCTCCTCCAGCAGAGGTGCACAAAAGCACACGTGACCAGAAACACACACGCCCTAAAGGGAAAAAATCATTTGCTGAAGCTGCAGCGAAGGGGAAGAATAGTCCAGAAGTGCCTTCTGAGCCTATAGCAACAGCCACGCCAGCGACTCCAGCTCGTGCGCTCCAACAGGAACACGGCAAACAGAGCTCCCATCACACTGAGACGCAAGCGAATGTCAATCTTGAGATGCTCGTGCCATTGATCATTCTTGCTCTGCGCTCAATCTTGAAAGCGATACCTGGAGCATCTAAACTTCCGGAGGTGCAAGCTCTGCTCTCCCTGGAGCCGATGCTGAACAAGCGTACCACACTGACCAGTAATGACCGATAGGTACAAACATACTACTGTATTTCAGTGGAATATCAATGGCATGCGAACTAAATTAGGCGACTTTCGCAATTTTGTGTATAGGCACAATTTCCCTGTGTTGGCTATCAGCGAGCATCGAATGGATCCTTCTTTCCGGCTTTCAAACTACGTCACGTACGTCTCTGCCTCGACGACGGGGTCCAGCCGGGCTATGTTGTGTGTTAGAAAGGACATTCCTAGCAGCCTTTTGTGCACCTCTAGCGATGGGGACTTCGAGTTTGTTGTCTGCAGTGTTCTCCTCCGCACACGAAGGATTGCTGTGGCCAGTGTATACATCGCCCCTTCTATTCGCATCCCGGAAGATGCTATGAGGGAGTTCTTCCAGCGACTTCCTTCCTGTTTTATCATATGTGGCGACTTTAACGCCCATGGCAACAGCTGGGGAAGTCAACATGCCGATTCAAGGGCGCGACTGATTCAACAATGTATTGAAGACTGCAGTGCTGTGGTGTTAAATGACGGCTCACCGACATATTTCCGGGGTCCCTCTTATTCAAGCTGCCTGGATATTACAGTCTGCTCTCCCGATCTGGTTTCTCGCATGCACTGGAGGACGGATTTAGATACACTAGGAAGCGACCACATACCTATACTCATCTCTTACTCCCCAATGGTTGCCGGATCACGACAAGAAAGAGTCACAGACTGGAAAGTATTCAAACGCAGGACAGAGGAACTTCTACAGAATGTCACCACTTTTGACGAATTCAACGAGGCGCTGTCATCTAGTATTGCAGCTGCAACAAAAAAGATATCGTGCCCGATCAAATATCGCAGCGTGGACGCCGAGTTCGAAAGGTTGCGGACAATACGTCGTAGGGCGGAAAGAAGACTGCGAAGATCGGGTTGCATTGAGGATTATCGCGAGCTTTGCAGGCTGCGATCACTAATTCGCACTCATCTTCAACGTCTAGCCAAGCAGAGATGGAGAGCACTCTGTTCTACATTATCTCCATACACACCTACGGGACATGTCTGGCGGATCATCAAGGGCCTAAGCTCCCCGGTTGAACAAGTTAAGCCGTTTGGAGCACTAGCCGTTCATCAGGGCACGACCGAAAAATCTGTTGGGGAAGACTTTTGTAGGCTTTTATTAGGCCCTCAGATGCGTCATGCACAACATCCCACAGGGACTCGGCACAAGCCGCGTATAGGGCGGTTGTTTTTACACAGCCAGCTGAAGACCCCTATATGGACAGTGACATCACGATACAGGAATTGGAGGCTGCCATCCACCTGTCCACGAAGCGGTCAGCTCCAGGGCCCGATGGGGTCTCATACAAAGCTATAGCCTCCTTGGGACCGACGTCGCGCACTTTACTTTTGAATTTGATCAACGACTCTTGGAGACGCGGCTTTGTCCCTCCGTCATGGAAGACGTCGCAAGTTGTGCCAGTCCTGAAGCCTGGAAAATCACCTAGAGAGTTGACGTCATTTCGGCCCATCAGTCTTACAAGCTGCGTGTGTAAGATCATGGAAAGGATTATCCTACGCCGAATAGAGTGGTTCTTTGAGTTCTGGCGTCTGCTACCTACCGAAATGGCAGGTTTCAGAAAGGCTCGGACCTCGATAGACTGCATCATAAACTTGGTCACTCACATTGAAGAAGCTAGATTTCGGGGTGAGCTTACAGCAGCTGTTTTCTTGGACATAAAGAGAGCATATGATACGACGAGCTACAACCATGTCCTTTACGACCTATACAGTTTCAACGTCACTGGCCGGGCTCTTCGCTGGATTGCTGCTTTTCTTAATGGTCGGTCTGTTTTCGTGAGAACAGCAAAAGGCGACACGAGTTTGCATACATTGTCAGCAGGGGTACCACAGGGGAGCGTACTCAGTCCTTTACTTTTCAATGCTGTCATGGCTGCCCTGCCTCGTCTCTTGCCCAAAGGGGCATTTGTTAGTCTCTACGCAGATGACATCTGTATATGGTCATCGGGAAAGCAGTGGCCTGCTTTACAGCGTCGCCTTCAGACTTCACTTGATCGCGTAGTGCACTTCCTGCTGGAGAGAGGCATGGACCTGTCTTCAGAAAAGACTGTAATGCTGCCTTTTACGCGTCGCCATCTTAAAAGATTTCAGCTACAAATTGGTCATCATCAGGTACGTCGTGTACCACATCACCGCTTTCTCGGCGTTACTCTCGACCGGAGTTTGTCATGGGTAGCGGAGGTGCGCTGTCTAAAAGCAAGAGCTGAGAGTCGTCTTAATGTTCTTCGTTACTTATGCGGTTCCCGGTGGGGCACATCTCCTCGGGCAATGCTCAGCGTTCACCGATCTCTTATAAGTCAGATGGTTGCGCATCACATCCCCTTGCTACACAACCTCCCTGTTACCACAGAGAAGGTGTTAGAGTCTATCCTAGCAAAGGGCGTCAAGCTCTGTCTTGGCCTTCCTCGAGCAACATCAAACGCTTTAGCCATGGCAGAAGCACGGGAACCACCTGTATCAGCTCTCAGGATGCAAGAAACGTTCCGCCACTACGTGCGGTTGGCAACGCGTCACCATCGCCATCCTCAGCTTCGAGCCATTATGAGGCGTCACCACTCTTCTTTTACCCAAGCTATCCAGACACAACGTGGTCTTATTCCGAAACACAAGCCACATGCATTACCAGATATCCCAACATGGGTCCTGCAGCCTCCTGACGTAAGAACTAGTGTGCCTGGACTCCCGGGAAAGAAGGATATACCAACGCATGTTCTTCGTCAGTTCAGTCTTGAGCTACTAAACAGCTCCGCAGGCAGGATGCAGATTTTCACGGATGCCTCTACGACATCATCCGGCTCCTCGTGTGCATTTGTTATCCCGGAGGCGAATATTGAGAGAGCGGTGCGGCTGTCTCACGTCACCTCTGCAACGGCCGCTGAACTTTATGGAGTCCTCTTGGCAATAAGTTTCATCAACTCACAATCTTCAGCTGCTCGCTTGACCATCTATAGCGACTCAAAATGTGCGTTACAGACCCTAGCTACCATGTTTACTTCGGGATCTCTGGCGACACCAGCACAAGATGTCTTACACGCACACCATGCAGCAGTTTTAAAAGGTCATGACACCCAAATGCAGTGGATCCCTAGCCACTGTGGCATTGCAGGTAACGAGGCTGTGGACGCTGCTGCACGCCTGGCTCTTCAACTACGGCGCGCCCAGGTGTTGCCCATTTATTTCACCAAGGGTGACGCGGGGCGAATGCTGAACGAGCTAAAACAAAGAATGTGCAATACCTCCTGGTTAACAGGATCGGCTCGGGATTCGCTTCTGTATAAGGTCGACCCAGGGTTACGCTTTCGAGTACCACCTTCCTTTACGCGACAAACGACAACTGTCCTACATAGGCTACGGCTCAATGTACCGTACAGCGCACGTCTCCTCTTCAAAATCGGAAAGCGAGACTCTCCGAACTGTAGTGAGTGTGGCGTTGTAGAGGATGTAGAACACATCCTTCTCAGGTGTCAGAAGTACGTCGCTGCTCGAAGGGCATTAGAGACAAGCCTCTCTCGTTTGGACTCCCGAGCCTTCGACATCACGAAACTATTAGGTCCTCCTTCGTCCGACAAGGCGCTAAGGGCACTTGAAGACTTTTTGCATGCAACCGGGCTTATGGACATCCTATGACACGGTGAATGTGTGATGTGTCCTGTGTGTGCCCCCGGTGATTCCGCCACTTTACTCTAACTTGGGCGCAGCTCTTGAACTTTTGACCTACATGTTGAACTCAATTATCATCTCTGTTCGTCTCTGGACATCATCCTTTTGCGTTTTCATCATCTCATCATCAGATTGAACTTTCTGTATTAAGTGTACTGGGGTAGCCAGTTTGACTTCGTCGAAACTTACATCCCCATTTTTTTCTTTACTCACATCACATCACATCACATCAGGCGCGCACGAGATATGCTCTATGGCTAGAAGAAGAGCGTGTAGCTCTGCTGCTGCCGTCGATTAAGTACGATGCTATTGTCGAGCACTGCGCGCAGTATTCGACGCTGGTACAACGAAGGCACAGGCGGATCCTGTAGATATTGTGGAGCCATCCGCATATACCGCCGTGCGATCATCCAGACGTTCGATCAGTTCCAAGCTCCAGCATGCAAGGAGGTGAGGACTTCTTCGACGAAAGGCCTGGAACTTCTGTACTGACTCTGAGAGGGACAACTCCCCACCATGGCAAAGGCGATGCTGGAATGCGTTTATATGATGGTGAGATGCCTCGGTATGGCAGAATGGCCCGGTGAAAAGTGGAATTATCTCTCTTATTAATTACTCCAACAAGGTGGTGCCGACGATGCCGCGTTGACAGTCGGATGAAGTGACGAAGTGATTCCTGAACTCTTAGAGCTGATACCGGAGGTTCCTTCGCTTCTGCAACTGTGAGCTGCTGGTTAGAAGCTGACCGATGAACCCCCAAGCACACTCTTAGGCTCTTTGCAACTACACTCTCGAGGATAGATTCTGAGGTGGGACACAGGCCTTGTAGAAGTGGCAGGGAGTACGCCAACATCTGACGAATTAGTGAATGATGCAGACCGAGCATAGCCGTCGGAGACGCTCCCCATCGACCGCCTGCGATGTAGCGCATGACATTAACGACGGATGTAGCTTTCTCCTTTATGCGTTGAAGGTCGGCTGACCAGGACAGAGATATGTCCACGATGACCCCAAGGAACCTGTGATGATCTTTCATTAGGGCGTTGAGAGCCATTCCACGTCTAACAAACCCTGAAGCACGCTTGTGCGTTAAAATATCCATCCCCGAATATTGCTGTACAAATGAGCCAAAACCGAAACTGCGGCGACCGGGAACGCAGGGAGCACGGCGCTCATTTCACGTCAGAGGGCCACGTGATTTGGAGCAGTGGAAATGATAGGAGTAGGTGCCGATCTGCTGGCCAGATAAACTGCTTTATTACTAGTTTAGGCTGCCAAGGGGGACGTCGGACAAAGTAGGAGACACGACAACCGAAACAGCTTACTCTCAACTGACGAATTTAATGCAAGGAACAAAAACATCAGAACTACAAGATATGATGACGTCAACAGCAATGACAGCAGGGTTAGCACACTCAAACGGCGATATCACGATCTATGCGACTCTCAGTTAGATAATCACATTCCGCAGAAGACAAGGCTATTGAAGGGGAGCTGACACAATCGGGACCATGCTGAAAAATGTTGAAGGCCTCGTGTATCTCCCTCACTGTCTGATTGGGATGCTTAGCAAGCGTGCACGTGGGTCAAATAACTGTGTAAAACCGCAGTCCCTTAAAGGTAGGTGACCACTGGGAGTGTTTAATATTGCAGCCGCATGTTCAAGTAACCTAACATTAGGGCACCTTCGAGTCTGCCCTATATAGTACTTGCCGCAGGCCAAGGGGATTTATAAACCGAAGATGTGTCACATTTTACGAAAGGCCTCTTATGCTGGACTTCACCAGCCCGGCGTGGCTTGGGGTTGTTGACCCTGAAGCACAGCTGTTGTAGCTTCACCGGAGCGGACAGGACCACTGGGACACCATGTCTTTCGGCTACTTTCTTGATGTTGTGCGAAATTTTATGTCCATAAGGAATACAGACTGGTCTTCCTTCGGGCCGCCTCCTCTCTGTGGTCGAGGCCTGCCGCATCTCAGTGATGAGGCTGAGATTGGCTGAGGGTGTCCGGGTATCCACCGACTGCCAACTTCCCCAGCTGTGCTTGGAAGCTGTGCTGCATCTCATGTTCACAAGACTTGTTGAGCAAGCGCAACATGGTTCGAACAATGCCCCTCTTGACAATTTTGGTATGGCAAGAACTAAAAGGGAGCACAGCCTTCCTGGACCTTGGGTGGTAGGACCAGCATTTGTGGAAAAACAGAATCAACCATTCTAATGTCCAAAAACTGAATGCAACCTTCCACAGGCAGTTCGAGGGCAAAATCGAGGCCCCTGGCGTTAGCTTTGAATAGATATAATTGAATAGATAGCAGCAGATAAACTGCTTTCCGGTCCAGATAAGCCTCCATCGGCGTAGATGATGCGCTCTTGAGGCACGCTTTTTCGGTTTCGGCTTATTTGCATACCGAAATTCAGCTATGGATATTTCACGTCACGCGCTCTTTTCTGCATTTTTAGAAGGTAGAATGGCTTTCAACAAATATTGTCTCCCGTTCTGCTATTTCGCTTTTCCCCCAAAAAATGCTGATTGAAGAGTTAATTAATCGATTTTAGGTAATTAGTCATCTTGCAGTCGCATACTCTCTTCCGGAGAATGTCAGGCTGGCCATGTAACCCGATTGAAAAAAAAAACAAAAAAACATCACTTGATCACTAGATCGCGATTACACGATTATTACAAATGTTGACATCCCTGGGAGCCAAATCAGCTCAAAAGCTCCAGTTGCATAAGTAATTTTCTTTTGAGATTCTATCCATAAAAGCACTGAACTCGTTGTTAGTGTCTACGGCACACACTTTCTTTTTACGGGGCTGTTTCCCGGGCATCGTTGTCTGACGGAACGGCTTCGCAGTTTCGGCGTGCTCAGATACGAAGGCAGCCGTCGAATATGCGCGGCACTGCATCTTCTCGAAGGTTTGACTTTCCACGCTTGTGCAGCACTTCATCACCGTCGATGACGAGTTCGTCGTGCCATACGGCATCGCTGTGGTCAAAGTGCTTCTCGCAGACACGTGTGTGTGGAGAGTCAAAACTGAACTGCCCACCATCAATGCGATGGTGGGTTCCACTTCTCACGCTTGTCAGAATACGCAGGGAACGCGAACATGGATACCTTGCCACCCCCCGAATACCCAGAGCGACATTTGGTAACACAGCATGTCTCTGGCATGCTGCTAGCACACCGTTACAACGCGACAACATCCAAAAAACCTGTACTGCATGCAATGGGAGACGCAGGCGTCTCTCTCCCGCGTTCCGATGGCAGCGCCACCACGCGGGCGCTCCGGTCCCTGGGCAAAGCTTCCCCATAGAGTTACGGAGAAGCTGCGTGACCAGGAAGCTATCAAGGGACCGTGGTACAACGCACCAGACCAGCCGCCAAGACGTGCCTGACGTGTTAGCAAATGTGTCCGCGACGTGTCATTAAAGTCAACAAAGAAAGAAGGTCGTGTAGGAAGAATGCAACCTGATGTACAACGTGACCTGTACTTCGCGGGTGCGATGAATCTCCGGAAATAAAGTAGGGCTAACGCAAGATTAGCCTGCGTCACTACAGGCGGTCGTTAATCTTTACTCGGAGGGAGAGAAAAAAAACAACACGCAACACGTTTTTACGACGCCTCCATCGTCTATATAAAGACGTTGCCGGAGTGACAAAATTAAGTAACTATACCAGTAAACCCGTGCACTGTGAGAAAAATTAAGAGGACATACTAGCTTATTGCCTATATGTATTAGCCTTAATAGCTCTCTGCAGATCATAGGGGGCTGACTTTCAGAGAGGAACTGTGCTATGAATAATGAACAATTTATTTATGTTCCTACGAAATAACAAGACGCAGCTTTACTTGTCGCAACACGCGAGCACTAAAATGATCTGAATGACAGTAGTGCTTTTTAAACTTATTTAATTATTATTAGCTAATTTCGTTTAGGGGTACTGGGGGCTAGTCTAACACTGTCGCAACTAATGTTACCATCAGGGTTTTTTTTTCTTTCGTTTTTTTGTGTGTATGTTCGTATCATTCGAGTCATGCACTTAGCGCACAAGACACCTATTAGATGTTTCGTAGACAGAATATCAACGACTTTATTGTGGTGGTGGTGATGATGATGATGCGGTTTCATAGAGGGAGTAATTCAGCAAACAAAATACGTGACAGTAGCGTAGTAAGCGACAAACCTTATGGGGAGTTTTTACGAAATATTCTACCCCGTTTCGTCTTCTTACTGAATAATTAAAGGGCGTACTAAAGTTTACGAATGTATATTGGTAGGCTATAAGTTGCGAGTGGTGGAATGTGTATTTCTCGCGCCGAGCAGTTAACACGAACAATGCAAAGTACGAGGGTTGGATGAAAAGTATGGCGCCCACATGTGATGCGGTTGTCCAAGAGTGATAAAGCTTCACGAATGTTCCACATAGTCCCCCTTCCACTTCTGTGGACTCTTCGCAGGCCTCCTGTACGTGACCACATTCCTCGTCTTCTGAAGAAAGTCTCTATACCTCCCGTTGTTGCTCATCAACTTACACTGCAGCACCTCAGCTCAGCTTACTCTCACCAGACTTGTGCCCGTTACTCGAAAAAAGTAATTGATTACCGTTACAGTTACTTCTACGGAAAAAGTAATTGATTACTGTTACCAATTACACGACTTCAAATGTAATTGAGTAACGAGTCGAAAAGTAACGCGTTACTCCGGTCGTTACTTTGTATTCATGCAATTATACCCGTCTTTCCATCTGGTCCTTTGTGTCCTACAAAAAAAAAAAAAAAAAAAAAAGAAGGGGCTATAAAAGGGAAAAGGAGGGAAGAAAAGAAGGGGCTATAAAAGAAGGTTCAACAGCGGAACAGCTGAAATAAGTAAAACAAAAACGCGTAGGATAAGGAGATTTGTGCATCTGCTGTATTTATCGCCCGGGAAGACGTTGACCCGATTGTGGACGAGCATGGCGTGGAACTTCCCCATGACTCACTACACCTCCAAAGCTTCAGGTACCACCACACAGGTGTAGGAAGAGATTAGGCAGAGAGACCTTGAAGGTTCCGGAACGTTATTACAATGACCTCCGCTTGCTATAGTACAGCAGCCCAACAAAGGCACACGGCATGAGGGGCTTGAACATATGAAAGATAAGCTAATCTCTGCCGGAAATGTAATCAATTACTGAGTAATCGATTACTCATAAAAGTAATTGATTACCAGTAACGCAGTTACTAGTAACGCGTTACGCACCAGTCTGACTCTCACCGACTCCCTGTGCACACCGATGGATCAGTGTCTGAAGTCGGGTCAACAGCAGCCTTGTATATCCCGCATGAGAGCCTTGAAGTGGCGCACAAACTCCCCTACGAAACTTCATCTACAGAGTCCGAGCTCTTCGCCATACTGACCGCGTTGAACCACATTGCGGGATCAGCGCCTAGCGCTTGGACTGTGTTCATGGACAGCACGACGGCGCTAGAAGCTCTGGCAAATGATTGTACCAGAACAATCGGCGGCCTAGACACCATGATAATCGCCATTTTTCTTTTTCTATCACATCACATAGTCGCAACATAAACCGACTTCTATCCTCAGGTCATAGCCTGTGTTTCTAATGGGTACCCAGTCACACCGGCCTGCGCGAAAACACCGGCGCAGACGCCTTAGCACGCCGGCACATCGAGGCGTCACCTTCAATAACTGTTTACTATCACTTTCAGCCTCAGCATTTCGACTACAGATACAGCGACTCCGCCACAGCGGCACTCGGTAGTTTCAAGAGGATGCTGTCCGCACGGAACGATCATCTCCAGTCTATCGACCCGTCGATGGATTTCGTTGCCACACACCACTGCTCACGTCAACAAGCGTCCATTCTACACCGCCTACGACTTAATGTCGCTAGGACACCAGTGCTTCTCTCTAAAATGGGTCTTCTCTACTCGCCCAAATGCCCCACTTGCGCTGTTGAAGTTGATATTCAACATCATCTCCTCGACTGTCACAGATTCGACACCCCTCGAGCCACGCTCAGGCGACGCCTACTCGAGCTGCGATGCACGTACTTTTCTCTGGCCGCTCTGGTCGGCCCAGTGCGACATCCCACACAACAAAAAACAACTTTATTTTGACTTTGGAGAGTGGGGAGGTTCTTCGCCAGAGGCGATACTCTACCCCACTGCTGGTGGGGATGTGGGGAATAAAATAACGAGCCTCTTCACAGTAACGATCGGAGTCCGTGTGTTGTACATCCCACACAGCCGTCTGTGACCAAAACAGTTTCGACTCTCTTGAGCGATACAGGTCTCATGAACAACCTGTGAACTGAAGTCGTGCTATTTCATTCTTCAGTGGCCCATTCTCACCATCAAGACATTAACCTCATGTTTTTTTTGTCATCTTTGTCTTTAATCTATCTCACCCTTCTTTCACCGTTTGTTAGTTTATCCTTTATTCCCTAATTATTTTCTTTATTTTCTGTTGATATTCCCCCCCCCCCCTCCACTTCCACTTCCACGCACATTTCCTATCTGTGCCCAAGCTTCGTCAACCCTTCGCCAGCCCTTCGCCAGCCCTTCGCCAACCCATCGAGAGGAAAAGTTTCCGCTAGGGAATCGCAGTTATTAACAAAAGCCATGACGGCATTGTCTGTTGAAAACGGTGTGTCTTATTTTTTTTTTATTTTTTTCGTGGTGGGGAACAAGTGAAAGTCTGACGGTGCGAAGTCAGGAGAATAAGGCGGGTGCGGTAACGGTTCGAAACCGAAGGCGTTGATTGCTTTCGGGGAACGGCGTACTTGTGGCAAGGCGCGTTGTGCTGGAGGAAAATCACGTGGCGCTCCAGCTTTCCAGGACATTTTCTCCCAATGGAGACCTTCAACCTTTCGAAAATGTTCGGCATTAGTTGTCTGGCCTCTGTGGCCCTTCCGCATGTGCGACGCGGAGTGGATAATGGCATGCACATGTTCAAGTGACATTCCATCTTGTTCTTCTAACCATCAGAAAGTCCCACTATGATCCTGCATGATGAGGTCGTGTACACGTGTCACATTATGCGCGGTTACATAAACCCGACAGAAACGGTTTGGGTGACTTGCCACACCTCCTCGCATCAATCCTCCCTGATGGGAGAGGATTTGCTGCGATAAACCAACTGTATTCGCTTTTGTCGAGTTAATGTGAACGCGGCTATTGTCTTTCGTTGTCACGCTTCTCGGACTGCCGTAGCGGGGTTCACGTGTGACGGTCTGCCTTCCCCTTTTCAATTCAACCATCAACCTCTTTACTGTTGCTTAATGTGAAACGGAGTCCTGCAATATTTCATAATGTCCGGATGGATCTCGCTGGGCGTTAATCCCTTGACAAACAGATAACTGATAACAGCGCCGTTCGCTTCGCGGTTCTCTTTGCTGGGTTTTGCCATTTCAACTGATGTACTACCAGCGACATGTTCATGTGCATGGGTAAAAACATTCACTCGTTGGTTTTAGCTAGGATCGATAAGGTGAAACACCATGTATATTCCTCTTCCCGAGGGACGTCACATAATTCCCGAATGCAAAAGTAAAAAAACTGAAAAAAGGCGACAAGCTCGTACTTCATTCTGATCATGTTTTTTTGACATCATTAGTCGTTGTTATTTCCCAGCAAATGAGATTTTCTTGTTTTGGATACGGACACACATTTCACATGCAAACGTATGAGGTACCTCGCACTCTATCTTCCCTCTTTATATATATATATATATATATATATATATATATATAAGTTTTTTAAACGATTGAGTTTTGCTTTTGAGTTTATATATATAAACTCAAAAGCAAAACTCAATCGTCCAAGGGTGAGGCTTCGTCTATCTCTTCTCTTCCCTTGTTGTTATCGTGACTATTCTATATTTTTGGCTGAAACTTACGTTCACATGTCTCTCTCACACACACACGCACAAAAAAAAAAAAAAACAGAGGAAAGGGGAAAAAAGGGCTTGCGCCATATCTTTGCAAGGGGGCTTCACCTAATGTACCGTCATTATGCAGCCAAAGCACGCTTTACAAGAGAACATCCAGAATTTGACAAAGCATTTTCTTCTGCCTGTTCTTACAAGGGACCTGCATTTTGCTGTCGTTGTGGGCCAATATCTTATCTTATAATTGTACGAGGCATGTTTGGTTTATAGCAGCCGATGAAACTCCCAGTAGGTTCATTTATCACTATATATACTTTTTTTTTTTTATAAACGTCATCATGAAAAATCAGCAGCATCCCATGCATGACCCAGTGGGAGCATCTGCTCGTTGCTTGTAGCCAAGGTCGTACTGAAAACTGGGAGGTGGTGGGTTCGAATCCTACCACCGGCTGTGCTGTCTGAGGTTTTCCCTGGGTTTTCCGGTAGACTTTCGCGATGAATGACGGCGCAGTTTTCCTTAAAGTCGGACCAGGACGCGTACTAACCCCTGTCCCCCACTCCTGCCTGCTGTCCTCATGCCTTCCTGTACACCACAGATGCTTCGCGGCGCTAACACAGAAAAAATAAAAAGAGTAACTACCGCAGTCCATACTCTGAGACCTGCGGGCTCTATCTAGAAGCCAAAACAATCTCGGGTGGTATTTCTCGCCTGTGGGATACGTGTCCAGAACAAAATGGCTAGTGCATGATAATACAATTGTGAGTGGACTTACACTTAAGTCATTCCAAGTTTATGGCGAAATGCGCTGCATGTGCCGCAGGGTGGTGTAGTGCTAATAATTTCGATCATCTTCGATTCTTCAACATGCGCCGGAAATCTCCGACACAGAGTACTGGTAGCAAGGTTTACCTCACTTCTATTGCTACCGTGCTCGACCGGGACCGAGCTCGCGATCTTCAGTTCGGCAAGCTAGCACACTATACTGATTGAGCTACCGAGGATAACAAAAAAAAAAAAATAGCAGTAATCGCATATACCTACCGAGCTACAAGGTACACGTCCCCGTACAAACAAGCAGCTACCGAGCCTTTTTACCGCGTGGATGACTTAGGGCGTGTCCACATTGGCAGCCTGATGAGCAGTACCCTGTGCACTCGTCCACTGAAGATAAATCTCGAGCTTGAGCAAATACGGAGGTACAGAACACAACAAACATGCAGCTGAAGTACTCTTGTCGTCTGACACCTCACAGTATCCTACTACAAGAGACGGTGGATTAAATAGTTGAATATCTGCATGGGCTGGAATTAACCGGCCCGATGTGCACCCGAAGCCAAGGAGTCTTACTCGACCCTAGCCCGACCCAGTTGCCGAAATCTCAGTCCTACCCGTACCCAACGCTGATGTTAACCACCCAGCAACCTAAAACACAGCCCGACCGAGGCCAGCCCCGCGGCTACATAGTCGAATTTGGAATGCGATCCGTCCAAGAGACTCAACCCACATGATAGAGACTCATATTGCAGCGTAAAGCACACACACCTGGAACGCGCAAGCGCAGCCTTTGATGCGGTTTGTGCTTGTAGCAACACGTTGGCGTCGAGTTTTACGTGCCCGTCTGCGGTGCACGCCGTGGCAAGGGCGTGATCCTCGAGAAGCTTGGTTGCTTTGCTTTTAAAATAAATGTTGAAGACTAAATAATGTAAAAAAATGGCCCACAAAAGCTCGGTGCGACTCGGGCCCGAGAACTCTCGAACAGGACCGGAGCCCGATCCAACCCTGTAGTCAAAACGAATTTGAGGCCCGATTTCGGCCTGCAGGCTGCGCCGGGTTTTCGAGCCAGCCCGGCTCTTTACAGTGCTCTAATGACAGCATAGTTCACTTCCTCTTCACATAAAATCATTCTAAAATTAATCATTCGTGGGCAATGTGTCGAAGAGCACTCGTGATCCAACGTTCGCTCTTAATCGAGTGTAACCCCCACCCCTTTCATTGGCTCACCCAGCAGGAGGAACTTTCGACATCCGTGGCCAAGAGTAAGGCCCAACCCGCACAGAGCGTATTTCCCAACCGAGTGTCAGAGGAGTGCTTGTAGCGGAAATTACTTCCCGCTACAAATAACAAATGTAGCGGAGTTACACCTCCGCTACTGAAAAAAGTAGCGATTACAGCAGTGCCGCTACGCACAACACTGTCCCCAACCGAACAATAGGCCCATAACCGAAAAGCTCATATCTGTCCGGATAGATATTTCGGTCGAGGGACGGAGTGACGTAGCACAACCGAATCGGGCCAGCCAGTCTGGAGTGACAGAGAACTCACCTAACAGCAGTCTTCCTTCAGCACGGCATACAAACTGAAAACATGGCTGCTCTGTTCCAGGTTGGACGTCTGAAATTGAGAAGTGGATTATGGAACGCAAATATGAGGGTGTACAATGATCTGATTACGAAGCATTTACTCTGGACAGAGGTCGCGGACGCTCTAGGAACTTGTCAGTGTACTGTCGCATTTAAGAAAATTATTTATGTTCATCGAGGAGCCTGTACCGTCAATTGGCCCTGCCAACAAGGAAGGACAATTTTTGCGGGCTTTTGTCGGAAATTAACCGGAGCAATGTTGCCGTCACCAGGGCCTACAAAATAGAGTAGTCACTTAGTATGTAATGCTTGCGAGACAGGTGGCAGTTGCACACAGTATCGCGTCTTAATTCCCATAATGAGAAATTAATTTTACGATACTTCTGACGTCACATAAGAAAGCAATATTGTCCCGGTTGTGAGATAGTGGATCGTAATGACATAATTTTCTTAATTTTGAAGACATAATATTGAGTCGGTCGTGACAATTTAAGTGTCTTCGCTCAAGATCCACTGCTCTAGCGATCGGCAAGAATAAAACGTAATACAAGTAGATGGAAAGGTTTTCTCATACCTTTGCCTTCACATCGTATATGATGACCGCCTGGACTGTATGTTAATAGCAGGAAGCAAATATGTGAATATAAAAAAGATGAGCATACCGAAAGCTTCACTTCCTCCATCAGCGTCTTTGAAATGCTAATGCCCGTGCTTCGAGTATAGTGCTTTCTCCCAGACGCCGACCTTGAAGCTACCGACGAAGCTGTACGTGCGCGCTTTTATTTTCGAGCATAGCCTTAGGTTTTACTTCACTTCAGTAGAAGAAAGCTGAGTCTACAACCTACGACTGAATTCAAAACAATTGTACTAAATGCAGTGGTTCATCCAGAATCCCAAGCACAGGGGAAAGCGGAAATGCCAGCATCCCAGTCCAAAAGCGGCCTGCCCGGAATATTAGCGGCTCGCGTACATAGCAAACAAAGAGGACAGCGATGAAAGAACAGTTGTTCAACCAAGACATCACTTTATTGTACAGCAGGCATATCAACGTTCCAAAATGGCTTCACACAACTCCCAGTTGAACCTCTAACACAACAAGCGGCCATGGCACCGACACATCATCTTCTCGTACACATTCAATTCCTGCCGCAACGTTGTGGGGTATATGACTGCGTAGTTGCTCCCACGCCCGAATATAACGAGGAGTACTGCTCAAATTGCAAGCTTCAGAATACCCACTGTCGCTGTCGAACAATTCGGAGTCCCGTACGGGGCTGCAGGAACTGCACAATCGTCGGACACAGAGGAATAGCAAAGTACACAGCAGAAAAGCGACCAACACGGCAGTGATGAGAATGTACAGCCAAGCCAGATGCTCCGTCGGAGCATCAACAGTACTTGCTATGGCGGAACTCTCACTTACTGCGTATACGCTAAGTTCACAAAGAGATAACACCGATACACCTTCCAGATGGACACTGACGTACCGTCCGTAGACTACGTCCAGGCAGGGGACGTAAATGGCTTCACCTTCGCGAACTGTTCCAGCAAACACGCTGCATACAGAAGTCGACCCGACGCCTTTAGAGTCATTTCCAACTCGTACCGTAACAAACGATGTTGTCCAATGTCGCACTGCTGGAAGTTCCAGCTTGACGATAGCAACAGGATATACGCCGTTGAGGTCTACGTACCACCATGGCGAAACCTGTCTCCGCGTTGTGCTGCACGTCGTCGCATTCCCATCTACGGCTAGACCGGGCCCGTTAGGTCTGTTCGTCGTGGATTGGTAAGCTGACTGATTCTTGCTAACGTCAGTCACGCAAAACGGGAGCCCCCTTGGATACCAGGTATGGTCCTGTTGACAGGTTCTGCTGCGAGGTCCCAGTAGCTCGTACGGGCTGTCACACGTGTATGTGACGACAGTAGAACGAAGGAAGTGACGACTTGTGGGCAGATGCATCTCCTGCGTGTGAAAAAAGGCGCGCCCATGAGCTGGGTGGCCGGGGTCCGGACAGGCTCCGCAGAGAACTGCTAGGGAGAGCACAACAACTAAGGTCATCTTGGCTAGATAGTGGTCACAAGACTAATGATTAGTTTCTGGTATGCCAGAGCGACTGCAGACGGAATGACGTCATCTCTTCGGCGCATACGATTGGTCAGAGGGATGGTCAAATGAGAAAGGGTAATCGTTTCATGTATGACCAGTAGGTAGATGGGTTAGTCATTGGAATGTGCCGAAGTCTAGTGAAAGCCGGGGTCAGTATCCCGGGATGCTGGCTACTGCCCAATTATCTGCCCCACTTTTTATTTCCAGGAGACTTGGCGGGGAAAGGTTAAAGAAGCACTGATGGGGACCCCAATTTTTTTTTTTTTTCGTTTGTTGCTGCAGTGTGTTGTGCAACGAATAAAGTGAGCCCCTGCGAAGAACGATGAGCGCAAGTGGCGTACAGAGCGAGCCCGAGGCCTCTGTTCTGTACACCTTTAAAAAATCCTCTCCTCGTGAAAAGAGCCCATCGCAGACCAAGAGGACGTCGTGACGTAACGTGATCCGTGACGTACAGCGGCGGCTGAGCTGAGAAGATAAATCACAGAAAAAAAGCTCGGGGCTTTCTCCCCGTCACGCGAGGATCGCGTCAGCCGTCCGCGGCTGCCTTCTCAGACCGTTTTTGTTAAATTGATTGCGCAGCTATAATCTCAATCATCATAATCGTCATCGTCATCATGAAAAATAGCACGTTCCTCGACATAGCCTCTCCTATTGCAATAAGAGGCACTTAACTTGCAGACATGTACTGCATTTCTGTACTTGTGGACATGAAGGCGGACAACGACAAACAGAAGGGCGCTCGCACGGCACAGAAACGTTTTCCAATTTCTGTTATTTCTTAATGTATTTCCGCATGTATATCACCCTTTCGCCTGCATTTTGTGACCTCTACCAAATAGTACAAGGGAAAATATATCTTTCCAACTATCAGCGAGCAATACACGGAGAAGCTAACGAACGTGAGATGTATCTGCAGCGGTTATCCCCAATCCAATTGGTTCCCATTCCCAGAACAGATCTCAGATCCCATCAAAACTCATTCCCAGAACAGAGTTCACCGCTTCTGCCAAATAGTTCGCGTGTGGTGGTTTGGGAACGTTCAATCTTATTTTTGCTGCCATGTAACATTTTGTTATTTCTTTTCTTTTACTCTTTGCTACTGTCGATTGAATTTGCGTGATCATGTGCTCTAACTCGATAAAGGTATTTTCCGCGATGCTCACTACATGAACATTGATTATCAGCTTTCATTCAAAAAGAACCCACATGTTACCCTAGTGACCTTAAGGATATGTCGGTGGAGCAACGTAAGTCACGCTGGTGTGAATATTGTGGTGTAACAATCAAGGCATTGGGGGAGGGGGGTCAGGCCTAGTCAAGTTGCTTTCAATAGGGACTTCCTGTCTGAACCACACACGAAATCGTTGGTAAATGAAATGTTGTTACTATTATAAGGTCACTGTAAGGGTAAATTTACCGTGCGGTAATTCCGAAACTCTTTTTCGTCTGCGTGAGATGGCGCAACCGACTGCAGTAAGCGGCAGTTGACGAACCACCCAAAACGACCTGACAACGGCGCTGATGCGTTCTCAGTGCTTTTGAGTCTTTCCCAGGAAATTATGTCCCAACAGCCATGCGGCGATCAATGTTCTTCATCATATCTGAGGGTGCTAAATAACAAACCGTGCAACTAATATCGCTGCAGCAAGCTGACTGACTTCTGGTCACAAGTAAACTTTGTAGCTATGGAAACGACAGCGTAGTGACTAGCTAAATGTAAAACATGTAAATTAGTAATAGTCCTTAACAAGTACAAAGGAAAAGAAGACGCAGAAGAAAGACACGTTCTGCTGTCCCTTGGAGTCATTTCGAAAAGTTTCATGGGACTAGTGCACTAGCAATTTTATTTGCACCAGGGAGATTACTCACTTACTTAATTCTAGATGTAAAAAAAAATGGCTGTAAAGATGCAGTTGACGCTGAAGGGTGACAGCGGTGGTGCATTCTTCCTCAGCTCTGGTATGTATGTCACCTTACATGTATAGCGGTAGCCTGATGTCATCATCAATCCCAAGAAGAATGACATCACTGATGACACATACCTGACCCAAGCAAGTATGAGAAGTAGCCTTTATGATAAGGACAACCTGGTGAGCCCGCATTCCATAATGACATGAAGAAAGCCTTTTAAAACTGTTGAGCTGTGTACCGATGAACACAGATCACCCCCCCCCCCCCCCCAATGGCTACGTGTAAGTTGTTGTACAAATACGTAGTTTGCCTCATAGAACACAATTTTTTACTTTGCCAGCTAGCCCTGCATAATGATACGCATTTGATTTCCAACTTCTGTACAAACATCTATATGTAACAAATTTCCCCCTGTATATGGGTATGGCTTGTGCTTGGACATGAAAGAAAGCACTGTATTACCGAGTACAAAAAGCAAGGGGACGTCTCGCTCGTTGGTGGTAGCCAAGCTCGGGCTGAAGAATGGGAGGTGGTGGGTTCGAATCCTACCACGGCTGTGCTGTCTCGGGTTTTCCCTGGGTTTGCCGAAGACATTCTAGACGAATGTCGCACAGTTCCCCCCGAAGTCTGCCCAGGACGCATACTATCCCCCTGTGCTCCACTCCTTCCTGCTGTTCTCTCTCCATCTGTCCACGTCTGTACGCCGCTGATAGCCACAGCTGCATCGCGGCGCTAACACAGAAAAGAAACACAAGGGGGTCACTTCAATGCTCTTTTAACACCTTGTATCTGTGTCATCCCCTGAGCCCTAGTTGCTGAAGTGCTTCAAACATAACAAACTGCAACTTTTAAAACGGATGCTGGACTCAAAGGTTCAAAATACCAGATTATATTCGGTCTGCACTATTTGTAGGAATTTGTCCACCCGCCGTTTGCAGAATTGTCGCACGTAAAAACGACGTAGTAGTGGGACAAGTAACGAATGCAGGGACTTCCTTTTTTGGTGGGGTCGGGTCTTCTCGGGTCACGACCGAAGCACGTGTCCACCGCAATGTGAGGTGTTTTATATATTTTAATAGGAAGGGGAATTCCTCGAGACGCACGGTCGCCAAACGGCAAGGCCTATTCAGGCTATGCTATTCAGGTCGTCCAGGCGCAGGGCTGTGATTCACGCTGTCGTCCTCCCCTCACGGAAGGCTTGCTTCCCTGCTGTCCAATTATCGCTCATCCTCGGAATACTCTGCACCCAAGCAACGCCAAAGGCTGTAACACCTTCCAGAAGGAGGACACGAGATGCTGTTCGAATAGCACGTGAATTCCCTCCAGAGAAAGATACAGATAAAAAGAAAAGTGACGGCAAACCTCTTGTCTGTATCAACGTATCTGTCGTCATCTGAGACTCACTGATAATGACGTGGTGCGCGAAAAGGCCGTAATGAGACTGCATGGAAAAATAACAATTTACAGTATCTCTTTTGAACAGCACAGAAAGATGTGGGGGTTGACACGTACTGCTTCCCACGTCCGTTATCCGTGTCGTTCTTTCCGTCCCTCGACTGAGGTGTAGTGAAACGCCCGCAAGCTCTAATTACAGGGAGTGCACTTCGGGAATTACGACGGATTTTCGAGAGTAAAATGTTGCGAGAAATTCGGTGAAAACCCCTTGAGCCTTCATGAGAATAGTGTGGCTAGCTACAAGCTTCTGAATTCTCGATGAAAACAAACGCACACACACACACACATACACATAAAGATACGATGATGAGATGGGGCTGATGCCGGCTGGGCGCTGCCCCACTGCCATTTGTAGGTAATGAGAGACGTTGATGGAGATGAGGATTCCGGTAATCAAAGCAGGGTGGAGAGGCCTGTTCATGACAGGAAATCCCAAAGGTGACGGAGACCTTGGTGCACACGAACGGTACCGGACCATGGGCCCATCACCTTGCCTATGGTAAATGGGCGATGATCGATTGCATGGAGTCCGTGCTGCAAGATCTCCCGCTGGTAGTCAGGGCAGTCCATAAGTAGGTGGTGCAGGTCAGCGCGCACTTTGCATGATGCACAAAGGTCCGATGGCGCGCGGCCAAGACGCTGCCTCATAACTGGCGTAAATGCAATATTCAGCCACATGCGGTGAAGAAGGGATGCGTAATGTCGCGGTTTCGATGAAAAATTCTACTTCTCTGTAGCGATTTTTCGAGTGTAATTAGTTTAATTGACGCATAACATGAACGAATGCAAACAGCCGCAGTGTGCGGCAAAAACCTTTTTGAGTTCATGTCAAATAGTCCAAAATCTGTATGTAACAAAACATAATTTAAGAATTAAAGGACATCTTCTTGCTGGACACCTTTTACACAAAGCAGTACCGTCTCTCTTTTGAGAGAAGTTAATTCATTGCACATATCTTCGGAATTTACTCTGCACAGCTCTGGCGGTGCTCGGAAATGTTCGTACATGTACTCGTGAAAGAATTTTTGTGCGCTGCACACTAAGTTGCAGGAAGCAAAGACAAAAGATCATGATAAGAATAAGGTTGTGTGTAGGGATAACGTACCCCTTTATTGGAAAAGATATCATGATATAAAGTGTGCAAGGGACACTACATCTCCTTTCATATTTCATTCACGCGTCAAATCACAATGCAAACAGCAGAAGAAACCCTCTCACCCTCGTATGATACGAAGTCGAGTCAATCAATCATTGTCTAGGTCAATCACGTCTACCACGCAAGTTTCACTATAGCCGCTGTCACTGTCTGTTAAAAATTCCACATCTCGTACGGGCGTGCAATAATCCTGACAGACACCACAAAAGACGCACCACAACAGGAGAATACACACTGGAATACATCGGAACATCGCAAACAGTAGACCGTCATACCAACCTACCTGCCCTCTAGAAATGTCTGCAGTACTTTTCAGGACAGGGCTCAGCCCTGTAGCATAGACACTAGACTCACAAACAGATAACACCGACACGCCTTTAAGCTGTACACTGACATACCGCCCGTACACTACGTCCAAACAAGGGAGGTTCAGAGCATCACTTTTCCTAATAGGTCCAACAAACACACTACATATAACAGCTGACCGGACAATATTGGAGTCATTTCCAACTCGTACAGTAGCCAACGACGTCGACCAACGTCCCACTGCTGGCAGTTCTAGCTTGATGGCAGCAACAGGATATACACCATTGAGGTCTACATACCACCATGGCGAGTCGTGGCTGAGCGTTGTGGCGCACGTCGTCGCGTTACCGTCGACAGCCAGAGCGGGCACGTTGCGTCCTTTTGTGGTGGACTGGTAAGCTGGCTTATTCCTGCTAACGTCAATCACGCATAACGGAACACTCTTGGGAGACCATGTCTTGTCCCGCTGACAAGTCCTGCGTCGAGGTCCCAGCAACTCGTACGGACTGTCGCACGTATACGTGATGACAGTCGACTGGAGGAGTTCAGTTCTTGGAGACAGTTGCCCTTCTGGCGTGACGAAGAGGGCGCGTCCGTTAGCTGGTTGGCCTGGGTCTGGACAGGCTCTACAAAGTAACGGGAGAGCTAACGCGAGGAATATCATGATGACTGGAGGGCGGTTAAAACAAATGTGAGCGTCCCGCCACAGGTAAAACGAGGGGATATGAAATGACGTCATCGGCAGAGTGCTTACGATTGGTCGAATACAAGAGAAAGAGTAGCTTCTTCCAAAGTGGACAATGGAGAACATCGAGTCATAGGTGAATGCCTTTGGTTTTAAGCGAGGTCAGTATTTTGTGACGTTCTCCGTGTCAAGGAGTTGGAGAATTTTGGGATGATGGTGTGGGAGATATTGGGGTCACCGAAATGTGGAGCTACAAGGATTCAGTCCACACGGTAGAATGACCGGAGGTGAGCGTGAATAGTCACTGTCGAGTGTCGACGCCTTCAGACCTGGCGATCTGCCAGAAAGGGTCACGGTCACTTCCTCTGCTTCTGGTTCGGGGGAACTATTACAAATGTATGCATCAAACGTGACTAATCAAAGCGAGGGTCGAAATTTTCCAGACAAGAGACGAAACCCAAGAAAATATTTCGGGGTGTTACGAAAAGTGAACGAGGGGAAAAGAAGAACGACGATGACGATGAGGACAGTGCGCCTTCTTTCACTTTCTGTTTCTGTGCATCTGTTACGTGTTCATTCTTGAACGTTTTTGGGTATGTCGACAGGCATATAAGTTTGTTACTATACAGTGTTTGTGGTTTTAACTAAATAAGGCGTCCCTTGTTTCTTCCGACACGTACATCTGCAGTCACTAATCGGAAGTGGTTGATCCGCTGATCGCTACCACATCACGGGCATGACGGCGATAATTCCTGACTTTACGTTGCGAGACAAATATGATCGTGAGGGGCGGCACAGTGATTGTGATGGTGATGTGATAACGAAAAAAGGAATGGGGATGTGAGTCGTGAAAAAGATGGATCTTCCTGCGAGTGACTTTAGGGTGTCTAATCATTTTCGGTTCCGGAAAAAATTGTCCGAGAAAAATTTGTTCCCGGAAAAAATGGTACCGGTTGCCTGGGCGAAAATAATGGTTCCGCAGGGTTCCGTGCCCCCCCCCCCCCAAAAAAAAAGGAGAAAAATACAGAAGCGTCGTTGTGGACAGCTGACGAAACGGATTATAGCTGCAGGTACATGAATGCGACAGCAGCATATCGTATCGAGTTATTGCACCCCCTCGCACCTATCCCGACCGGTGGATTGGTTGGCGTGGCTCTGTGGGAGAGGATTTGCTGCGACACGTCAATTCTATACACTTTTGCCGCAATTCGTATAAGTGTAGCTATAGCCGATCAAGTGCTATCATTCGCCCTCCTGATTTGTTGGAATTGAGAGACATGCTTTCTTGAATTAACATCAATGTCAATGAATAATAAAAACTGCACGCCATTGAATTAGGAACATAAAAGCGATTACTGTCGCTGCACCGCTTGCATTGTGCGGATTGCGTCTGTCCTTTCTGTTCCTCTTTCTATCTCTCTCTCGTTTATTTTGCCGAGTACAGACAACTCGACACGATTAGGAAGCGATTCTCCAAAGTCCTGCTACTTGCTGCGTATTTCTGGCAGATAGGTTGAAAAAATGGTACCAGTGTTCTTTTATAAAAAAGGAGGTACTACAGAGTAGTGAGCAAAATTGCACGTTACCTTCTGTATTCGTACCAATGAAATAAAACGTATATTATACGCTTTAAACTGAGCTCACTTACCTCAGTGTCTGACTTCACGCTCACTGTACGTAGTGTGGTGTAGTTCTCAACTCATCCTGGCTGCTAGTATTTTCCTATTGTTGGTTGGACAAAGATTTTACAGTCCTTTCATACTTTCTGTGTCGATGACCAGCTCCCGTGGCTCAGTGGTTAGCGTGCTGGCCATGTCACGTCGAGACTGGGAGGTACCCGGGTTCGAATCCCGGTGCCGGCTGTGCTGTCTGGGGTTTTTCCTGGGTTTTCCTCAGACGCTTTCAGACATATGTCGGCACAGTTCCCTTAGAAGTCGGCCCAGGACGTACATTCCCCCAGGGCGTGAGTCGTGACGTTGCCCACATACGTGAGGCCGACAACGGCAAGCCCTATCACCACCACCACTGTGTCGATGAAGCGTATCTTTAGCAGAAGCGGAGTTGTAGGGGCGCTGAAACCATGAATGAGTAGGTGTACAGCTTTTATTGTCCATAAAAATAGACACGGAAAAGATGCTGGGGGCAACTGCGAAACGCGTGTCTGACCAACAGTAGTAAAATACTAGCATCCAACGAACTAGTGCCACGAATGATATGGCTTTTATTTTACTCATTAAATCGCATGTAGATTTTATTCTCCACAGACACATGAAAAAAAAAAAAAAAGTCTCCCAATAGACCACCCGTCGCGGCTCGTCACATCAAGATGTGCGATTGGGAAAGAGTGGACCGTTGGCAAAACACGCGCACGTAAATGTTAGCGTCGTGTAAATACACTCCTTGGCCCCGTGCAGTGCAGCTAGCCAGTGGAGTGTCACAAAGACGGTGCTCAGGTTTCTGCGTGATACGGGTCTCCTGGACTCCCGGTGAGCCGGTTTTTATAGCGTCATGTAGACTGTCCCGAGGCCGCGTCGGCGGCATTCGCATGTCCGCACAAAACTCCTTAGGTCGGAGTCACACTGGTTATACACGTGCTCCAAACATGTATGACAACATGTCTTCAAACATGTATGGCGTATGTATAATGCTCGGTCACACTGGTCATACAATTCTTGTTTGACAACATCGTTCGATTCAAACGCTTGTATGATTATACATCGCCTCGAACATGTGTCGTTCAAACATCGGTCACACTGGTTATACAACTACAGTGGGAGTGGCTTAAACACTGATATATGACACACGTCAGTGTCACAGTAACCAACCCAGGAGTTTATATAACTTCCATTCGCGGACATCCCTATTCAAAATGTACGAAGACGGGGCTGCACTGGCTGATTTTCGATTGTTTCATGCTCCATGTACGCAGGCAAAGATGTCGCAGGTTATACATTATACACCAACATCCCGTCATACATGTATGACGAACGCCTACAAACATGCCAAACATCCCTTAAACATGTATGATCATACAGTGCTGGTCACACTGCTTATACACCGGCAAAAAATGTTTTAAAACACGTGTGTATAACCAGTGCGGCCGTGCCGTCATACAAGCAAGCGCCCTGACTATGTTTGACAACATGATGTTGTCAAACACACGACGATGTATTTTGGCACTGCCGAAAAACGCTGATAGACAAGTTGGATAAACGGGTGTATTCGCCACGACAGTTTTCGTTCACACGAGTCAGTGTCAACGACATCGTGATGAGCGTGAGTTATTTTGCACGAGTAAGTTGTAAGTCCTCACTCCTCTTCCTTATAACATCGCACCACCACCACCACCCCCAAGTTGTAAGTCAGAGACAGCGACATTGTGTTGCACGTACGTTCAAAATGACGAGCTCTTTGCCTGCGCACATGGAGCATGAGACATCGAAAATCAGCAAGTGTAGCCCCTCTTCGACGTCTTCGTATATTTTGAATTGCGACGTCGGCGAATGGAAAGTATATAAACTCCTGGGTTGGTTACTGTGACACTGACGTGTGCCATACATCACGGTTTAAACCAGTTCCACTGTTCCTCCAGTCAAGTCGTATAACCAGTGTGACCGATGTTTGAACAACATATGTTCGAGACTATGTATAATCATACACGCGTTTGGACCAAACGATGTTGTCAAACAAGAACTGTATAACCAGTGTGACCGAGCATTATACATGCTCCCTACATGTTAGAAGACATGTTGTCATACATGTTTGGAGCACGTGTATAACTAGTGTGACTCCGGCCTAACAGTGTGACAAAAATGCGAGTATAGAGAATATAAATTTATTGTGTTGTTTGAGAAAGGCATTGTAGTGACGACGAAATGTCGACTGAAATATTCGAAAGCAATCTTCGATATCTTATACAAAAAGAAGTACGCTGCCACTTTTGGCAATGAAAATCCTGTAAATTGGGCTTGCATCAGTGCCCAAAGGTACGGCGGAAATTTCATTTTTCTCTCACACGCTTGAATGCTTTCTTTATCGCACTTCACACACTTTGCAGCATTCAGGTTTGGCTTACTAAGAAAAAAAAAATCAACTGCAAAATCGAAAACACGCGTGTTAATATATTTCACACGCTTTTTTTTTTCGTGCTTTCTGATATGCGCATAGATAAGTTATAGCCACTTCCTCGAAATGAAATTTTTCACTCGTCCCTTCGTATAGCGTCTGCTCTAACGCTAAGTGCCGACTTCATCCCCAGTCTAGAAACAAAACAACTATTCTATTGCGAATGTTTCCAAACGAAACGCTTTCGAAGAAGGAATGAGCAAATATAAAATAGTGGCGGTGCATCAGCAAAAAAATAGGAACCTTCGGAGTTATTGAGCATCAATTCGGAAACTTTGGATCTGTTGCGTGTATGTTCTTGAAAAAGAAGCGCGTTTTATGGCTTCATATTTTGGATCGGGTAATTTGATGCATCTGTGTAACGCTGTTCATGTTTATTCCCGATGCTGCGTTTTCAGTGAAGCGAACGGTAAGCCTTAGGTGCGTCCTGTAACGGGAGGAATAATCGGGAAAAGAAGCTTTGCGTTGCTTTATCTCCCATTACTTCCCAGAAGAGCGTCTACCGAATTTATTTTCTGCAGAAAGTTTTACTTCATGACGACAGTACGCGCTGGAGATTAGAGTCCATGTTTTTATTGTATGCAGCGAGAGGAAATATTGTGCCGTATAGTGAAAACTTCACCAGCTTTCTGTTCTCTGCAAGCACTAATGCCCAAGATTCCAGTAAGTCGATATAACATAACCATCGAAACATCGTAAGAAATTATCTACGCTCGCGACGGAACGTTTTTATCTTATCTTCATGGCTTCACCTCATCCCATCGTAATTCATGTAGTTGTTGTTGTTCATGGCTGTTGTGGTTGTATCGATTTTTTTTTTCAGGATTAGGTGATTCACTCGATTATTATAACATTATAACCCTTATGTAGTGATAAAATGTTAGGTATAGCCATAAGAAATGACTGATCGAAATACCGCTTTGCGTTCTTTGGTCTGGGATATGCACTGTTAGGACCTCATAGAGACACAATTGCACGACTCACGTATGAGAGAACGAAGCTTCCATGGAGAACATGCTCTCCTGTTGGACACGATTTGGGGGCGGCATCTCGGGGCATCTATCTCTTTCACGGGTTCGTAATTTCGATTCTTGATGTCACGAAGGCAGTTGCATGTGTCTTCGAATTGTGGGCAGTTCTTTGCGCCCGACGCCCATTGACCATAACTTTGAGAAACAACTCCTGCAACAAGCATGTGGTATAATTGTGGTTGGAATGTACCGCAACGGCTCCAGTTTTGAAAGTTGCATTTCCCCAGCATTTTTTCCGAAAAAGGTAAGTGTAACTCCGTTACTATTTTTACACACTAACTGCAACTTAGTTACTTTTTAAAGGTAACTTGCCCATGACTGGCTAGAGATGCGGAGGGGGGGGGGGGGGTGGATATATTTATTAGACGAAAAGGGAAAAAAAACGGAGGAAAGGTAAGCCAAACGAGACGTCGGCTTGCTATTCCAGAAATAAATAAGAAAATTAAGAAATAATAAATAAATAAAAGGAAAAGAAAATAATTAAAGGAAGAAATGGGAAGGAATAAGAAATAAATAGGAAGGAATAAGAAATAAACAAAAAGAAAAAGAATTAGGAAATAAAGAATAACCTAACAAATGATGAAAGAAGGATGAGGTAGATTAAGGACAAAGATGACAAAAAAAAGATGACAAACAAACGGTGAAAGAATGATGAGATGGATCACAGAAGATGACTTTAAAATGAAAGCATGAGGTTAATGCGTTGAGGGTGAGAGTGGGGCACAGAAGAATGAGATTGCACGACTGAGTTCACAGGCTGTCAGGCTGATGCGGAGGGTCATGCTAAGTATCCGGTTTCTGTGGTAACTCGTAACCATGTTGCTGTCATTCTTCCAGCGCAGTTGATGTCGGAGTCAGTCTTTTATGTCCGCAAGAACCACCCCTTTTCCCATGCATGAAATCCTTTTTCACACACACAGATTAACGTAACACTACCAGAATGAGGATTCGCGTTATATGTAACGTAAGTGGATCACAGAAATATATATTAGGCAAGAGACTAAGACGTATCAGATGACCTGAGAATGGGAACCAGTCCCTTTGTGCGATTTGTCCATTGGTATATACCCGTCTCTATGGCGCGAACAATATGAGCGAGATCTCTTCCTACAGACCATTCTACAGCCCATTTCATATCGACGCAAACCCATTTGTAAAAGCTGGCACCGTCTTAAAAAGAAAACCCGTTTTTCTGTCGTTTAAAATGAAGAGCAAGGGATCTTTCTCCAGCCGTATACGTGGCGGAATACTTGTTGCTATCGGAAAGATATAAGCGCGACATCAGTTCAACTTTGGTGAAAGGGCACATAATGGAAGGCAAACTACTGGAAAGGGTCCGACGGATGTTGTCGCACATCAAAAGCTCGTTACCCTAGACCCTAGCGCGCTCTATTCAAGAGAGGGCTTTATTGATTCTCAATAGCGTTCTCCCCGGCATCGTGCATTGTGAAGCAGCGTCGGTTTTCGACACGTGAGTTTGTTTATTTTATTGTTAAAATACAAAATCTCCGACCACCTAGTGAAACATTCTTCTCTGCTGGCGCCCCCTACAGTACATTTAAATTCTCTAGCGCCGCGAGAGTTCAGAAGACGACTCCAAGAGAAATGAAAGCGCACAAACGACGTTTGGTAGTGTATGCGCTTGTCTGGATGATGACGGCTTATACGTACTGCTTGTGTGTGCTGTGTCTATAGATTTTTGTCAATGGCCGTCACTGTTTCTGTCACACAACATAGTTTGGAAGTTTTTTTTTTACTTCAATATGTACATAAACTGTTAGATAGGGAGAGAGCAGAGATAGAGATAGATAGTCAGGTGACAAAGGCACTTCTTCAGTACCTGCGGATCTGTGGACTTCTGGGTGAGCTGTGATCAATTTCGTGTTTGTTTTTCTTTTTGTTTGTCTTTCTTTTTCTTTCTCCTTTCTTTCCTGGGAATAGCAAGCCGCCGTAGCGCAGGCTAACCTGTCCCACCTATTTTTTATATAATAAACATATCCCCCCCCCGTCACTGTGGATAAAGTGAAAAGATGAGTATAACGTTAATAATAACAACAGATACGTGAAGTGATGATGAATTATGAGATTTGCAACTGAACGCACTCATTTAGTTGGCCCCTCTGTGTGTGTGTGTGTGTGTTATCTCTCTTGGACATATCTTGGGTTGAATTTGTTTTGCTCTTATACTTCCTGTTCTGTTTACACGATATCCATGCCAACCAGTGACATCGCTCCCACGTGTTTCAAGACCTCTTGCATGGACATATCAACTGGAAGAACAGCACTGGTGCCATTAACTGAGAAGCATATGCACCGGCATCAGCTTTTCGTTGGTAATACGTAGCTCAGACAGGTTAAGCATCCTAGGCTATAGACAAAATGGCGTAAATGCAGGCTAGCTGGTGGATAAATTTCATGATAGGCAAGCCTGAGCGATGGGCAAGACACGTAAACAATCACAAACACGAGGGCTCAAATTTGAGCCCTCGTCGCGTTTGTGTTTGTTTACGTGTCTTGCCCCCTGACTGCCGGCAACTTAACACCTTCTACCCCGTGACGGCCTCTTTCGTTGTGTATCCCAACTTGGCTACAGCACTAACATTGGCTACCTTACTGGGTCCCGTTCCTTAGTCGGCCATCACCACTGCGCTGTTTACCATTCCACGCTTCGTACCTTATCAAATCCTTGTGATCGTGTGACTATGGTACTCACGCCATAGTGTGATCATTCAGTTTTTCTTCTTCTTTCTTTCCTTCCTCTTTTGGAATAGCAAGCCGACCTCTTCTGGATGACCTTTTCCTTTAATAAATCTTCATATCCATCCCCCCTCGATACGGAAACTCCTACAGCTAACAAAAATATTGAAGACGCTTATCTGAGCACGGGGGCTTCTTGAAATTCGAATACGACGTGTAGGATGTACTGAGCCGTTTTGGTCTGGAAAGGCAAGGAAGACACTACAGGTACTACATTCCGGTCACCTTTCGCCCTCTTGAAACGGCCGTTCAACCTCGCGAAGATCCTCGGACCGTGGTACAATGCTACCCAAGACTGTCTCTAGCAAGTGTAGCTAATTAGTGAAATGTACAGGGTGTTTCACCTAAAATGATAAATTCTAAATGGCGACGTACTCGCCGGAGGATTGTGGAACTTTCGGTTATTACCTTCTGGAAACTTTTACCGCCATTTAGGAACGCTATGGACAATTTCTAATTGAGGAAAATTTTTCAATCGAACATTGAAAATTGTGAAGCGAACCTCAGTTTTTTTTAAACAGAAATGTGAAGTCCTCCACAGATAACCGAAGACCCAATAAAAATTATGCACAGTATAACAACGGAGATAGTCTGAAAAAAAATTTGCAAAAAGCGTGCTTAGCCCCGCCTGCTTGATTGTCGCAACAAAGCGCGTGCGGAAGGTGCGGTGAGAGGAGGAAGTGTTCCCGCCTCTTGCTTTACATTCCTTTCCCCCACTTTGTTTTCTTTTTGATAAGACGGCATCACCGGCATCAAAGACAAAGACCGTCTTATAACTAAGAAAGCAAAAGAAACGAAGGCGAGGTACATGCTAGCCCAGGCAGCACAATGTACTGAAAGTCGAGTGCAATAGGGGTGGACGGGTAGATGGAAGGCCTTGAAGACATTCGTGAAACTAAAGAACATTGATAAGACACATACCGTCCACCCCTATTGCACTCGACTTTCAGTACATTGTGCTGCTTGGGAGAGAGTTTTAGCAGACTGTTGTTAACGTGGCTTGTGGCGAACCGTATCAACCGGATCCAATCAGTGGATAAGATACTGAGTCACGCGCGACTACGATTGGTTTCGATAGACACGATAACCTTATCAACGGTATACTAAAACTCGCTACTACTACAAGGTTCAGGTGCGTTGGTGTCGCTTGATATCGTATCAGTACAGTCGTCCAACCTGCAGCACAGGGTCCGTGGAGATGAGAAACAAACTTAAACAAACGAAGCAACTGTCTGCCACTACGCGCTTTGGTTTTGTGCACATTCTTGCCTTCATTAGCCGTCAGTTTTGATGGTCGAGATCAAAGAGACCCAAGTGCGAAACCAAGGGTGAAAAGGTGAGATACGTTAGTTTAAAAGGTGAGTACGTATTTTCTCTGTCGGACGAGGGGTATTTCCTGGGTTTTGTGCCGTTGTGGCCACACTGTATGGCACGTAACATCGCCGCCTACTCGCCACAATCCACTCTCCCAGGCAACAAGCTCCTCTCTTAGACCACGATGCAGGCACGCTTTTCTCTCCTGAAATGTTATGTAGCGTAACCTTGGCGGGAGATACCTTTCCTTCACACTTACTCATACATTATACGTGAACGTCAGTGGGGTGTTGTTAGTCCCGGTAAATCCTGGATGCTAACATTTGATGCTGGACGTGATGCTTGTCGTCATCGAGTTAGTTACCTACCAGTTTGTAAGTTTAATTTTGATCTCTCTTTAATCGAATGGATCATAGTCGTCTCGTGACGTAAAGCCACGAATTATTATTGAAATTTAAGCGAAGCAAAAAACAAAAAGTTGGAATACAAAGGGTGTGCGGTAGGTCCGTCCGCGTGAATTGTCCAGGAGGCGTTCGCTAAAGGCATCTGCTGAGCGTGACCAGATGGCCTGTGACTTTTCTGCCTGTGGTATCATATTGGTGCCTATCGCGTACCGTCTGGTATACAAAGGGATTCATTATAGGGGGTGGGGTGACGCAAAGCGATCCCAAACCGGGTGACGCGTACCCTAGTGACGCCACTGGCACCCGCTCCATCCTCGCGCACACTACGCGATTGCGTACGCAGTCCTGAAACCAAAGGGTGAGATGCGCCGTGTACCAGAGCAACGTATTTGCGATGACGAAGACAAAACTCAACCCGAGAGCCTCCCTCGCAGCTCAAAATTACTCTCTGTACCGGAATGACTTGCCTCTTCACTCGTTTACCTTTTCTTTGATCTCAACGACTGACCAAAGGAGTACGGTTACGACAAAAATAGAGCACAGGAGCGGAAAGAAGAGGGATGTGGTGGACAAGCAATCAATTAGTAACCCATCGCATTTCTCTGTAAGCCGACATCGGAGAGCAAACACAGGCTCTCGCCTTGTTTAGTGTTTCCTCCTTGGAGAGGAATAATGGTACATCGCATTAAAGAACAATAACAAATGGAAACACAGGACAAAAAAAAAGAAAAAAGAAAAGACAGCTCGACGACGTCATTATCTTGGCGAGCAGAGCAGCGACAATCTCTTCCGTGCATTCAGGCTGACGGCGGCGAAATTGAACAACGAACAAAACAATGCTAGAGGCAGATGACACAAACCAAGTTCAACACACGCGTCGCACTGCTTTGCAGAAAATGACTCAGCGTGTTTCTTTCTTCTTCTTTTTTTTTTTGCCAGAGAACTAATAAGGATGATACAGAGCTCGTAAACTTTTACGAGCGCAGTCGCCAAACTCATTGCTAGCAGGCGGCTCCTTTGTTCGCGCTCGCCAGCTGTTTTTACGGCTGCCCTAGTCAAGGAGATGAAAACATATATAAGACCGTAAATAAACATAACTAAAGACAAGCTTTTTGGGAAGGCGCATCGGAACGTTTAAGATGACAAGAAACCCTGAAGGGCGCTCGACCGACCAACCTATCAGTTCTCGTTGCAAAATTTTTACAGCCCTTATACGTATACGAACGATGTGATCCCTTGACTGCGCTTTATAAGCGTTTTATTGACCGTCGTGCCCTCATACGCTTGCAGTCTGTGGAGGCGACAAATCTGAAGTTCTGTCCTCGCTGCCTGTACTCAGGATGCCTGTCTTATCTTCGCTGCGTGGGTCGTATGCACTGTTTTTGCGTTTCAGCAGACCTTTCGTTTTCATGGAAATGTATTACTATGCCGCCTCTAAGAAGGCAATTATGCTGCCCCGAAATACAGACAAGCAAAGTGTACCTGCGGCACGAAGTCTGCATGTTGCCGTATTTTTAGATTTAGTATTGTCTCCTGCATTTGATTCCTCCACGTATCGCGTGTGGATGTGTGCAAGGTTACCGAGTGCTCTTGAGTTCTATCAACATAAACAATCTCCTATGTAATCCCAGAAGGAGGACAAGGTATTCTGGAGGGTGTTTAGATGGAAGACCTCTCGCACGCGGTCAGCTACGATCGGTGCTCGTGCGCAAGAACAGGAAAAATCTGCGGAGAAATATTTCACTAGTCCTTTCTTCCTCTATCACATCACTCCTTTAAGGATGGATGAATCGATCCCAAACACCGTGTTGTACCCAAGCAGGACAACGTACTGAAAGTGAAGGGTGGTGATGGTGAAAGAGCTCGCTGTTGTCGGCGTACATGGGGGTGGCAGGCAGGTGTCCTATCAGTGCGGTGCTTCACTTCGAAGATCTGCCCATGAAAAAAAAGATACCCTATTGATATACCTTTCCACCCTTACGTATTCGTACTTAGGGCATAGAATCTCTTTTCATTGAATTTCATGGGATTTCAGTACAGAGTAGTATGTTGAACTCGACTGGATAACATCCTCATCTGCCTATGAATGAATCCCTTGTTTAACCAATAATCGAAGTTGGAGCACTTGGTAGACTTCAGACCAGTCCCCAGTCGGCGGCCTATAGACAACTTGATTGTCGCAACATACAACCGGCTTCTATCCTCGGGTCATAGCCTGTGTTTCCAATGGGTACCCAGTCACATCGGCCTGCACGGAAACACCCGCGCAGACGCCTTAGCACGTCGGGCGCATGGGGAAGTCACCTTCAATAACTGTCTCCTACCACTTTCAGCCACAGCATATCGGTTACAGACACAGCGACTCCGTCATATAGCGGCACTCGGCTGTTTCAGGAGGACGCTGTCCGACTGAACGACTATCTCCGGTCAATCGACCCATCGACGGATTTCGTTGCCACACACCCCTGCTCGCATCAAGAAGCGTCCATTATACACCGACTGCGGCGTAATGCCGCCAGGACACCTCTGCTTCTCTGTAAAATGGGGCTTATCCAGTCGCCCAAATCCCCACTTGCGCTGTTGAAGCTGTTATTCAACATCTTCTCCTCGACTGTCACAGATTCGACACCCCTCGAGCCACGCTCAGAGGACGCCTACTCGAGCTGCGGTGCACAGACCTTTCTCTGACCACTCTGCTCGGCCCAGTACGAGATCACACACAGCGGTCTGTGACCAAAGCAGTTCTCACTTTCTTGAGAGATTCAGGTCTTATGAACAGCCTGTAAACTCCAGTCGTGCAATCTCATTCCTCAGTGCCGCACTCTCACCCTCAGCGTATTAACCTCATGCTTTCCTTTTAAAGTCATCTTCTGTGGTCCATCTCATCATTCTTTCACCGTTTGTTAGTCTTTTGTTTTTGTCATCTTTGTCTTTAATCTTATGATGACATCCTTCTTTCATCATTTGTTAGTTTATCCTTTATGTCCTCATTCCTTTTCTTTTTATTTATTTCTTTTTTCTTATGTTCATTTATTTCTTATTCCTTCCTATTTCTTTCTTTAATTCTATTCTTTTCTATTTATTTATTTCTTATTTCTTAATTTTATTGTCTTTCTTTATTTATTTATTTATTTCGGGAATAGCAAGCCGACGTCTCGTTTGGCTGACCTTTCCCCCGTTTTCTTCCCCCTTTCCCCGAAATTCAAAATTTAACGTGATATCCACATGGAGATGGCTGCCCGATGGCAGGAGATGGAGAGCTTCCAAGAAGAAAAAAAAGTTTCGCAAAATTCGTTCGTGTTTTTTTCCCCATAAAACATCGAATTTGAAACCAACGACAGTCTTCCGGTTGAAACGGCCCTTCCCTGCTTCCCCTCTTCCGTTGAGGTAACTGGCATTGCCGGCGAGATTCACAATCGCTCAGATGACGTCGCCAGGTCGATTGCTATCCGATACTACCGAAAGCATGAACGGAGATGCTCCTGGCGACTGTTCGGCAGCAGATTGCAAGTCGGAAGTCCGCATTTTGTGAAGGACAGCGTGCCGTCATAACCGACTCCTGTGACGTCGGTCCGCTCACTGTTGCCCGAGTTCAGCCGGGAGCGAGCAACCGGCTGCAAAATCAGATTAAATTAATTTTCTAATGTGTGTGACTGTTTCGAAACAAAATATTTCGGTTACATGTATATCAGGCACCCACAATTCCGATCGCACCTTCAGTTCAATTGCGTTATTTGTCCGGCCCCCGCCTTTAAGGAACAGCTGCTGGTAACTCCATCCGGTATTGGGGAGTAGTTTAAGCATGAACACTCTAGTAGTACTTTAAGTACATTTCAAATTGTGTGCCTTGTACTGCAGTTAAATTACTTTTGCTAGTAGTTTCCCATCAAGTAATGCAGTAACCGAACTGGGGTCAAGACAAAAATCGTAATATACCAAGTATGATTTTTGCGTTTTCAAGGAAAACCTTTTTTTTTTTTTCAAGAACAAAAACCATTGTTGAGAGGCCCGAACTGTTGACTACAAACAAGTGTGGAGTGCACACACACACACACACACAAATAGAGAGACGATGATGAGATGGGGCTGATGCCGGCCAGCAGGCTGGGCGCTGCCCCAGTGCCACTTGTACGTGATGAGAGATGATGATGATTATGATAAGGGGTCCGGTAATCAAAGCAGGGTGGAGAGGCCTGTTGATGACAAGAAGTCCCAGAGGTGACGCAGACCTTGGCGTGTATGAGCTGGACTGGACCATGGGCCCAGCACCTTGCCTATGGTAAAGGGGCGATGATCGATCGCATGCAGTTCGTGCTGCAATATCGCACGCTCCCGCTGGTAGTCCGGGCAGTCCATAAGTAGGTGGTGCAGGTCTGCACGCACACTGCATGCTGCACAAAGGTCCGAGGGCGCACGGCCAAGACGCTGCCTCATAACTGGTGTAAATGCAACATTCAGCCGCATGCGGTGAAGCAGGGATGCGTAGTGTCGCGGAAGGCGATGAGGAAGCGACAGTGAAAGAGAAGGATCCACTGCGTGGAGCAGAGAGTAGGGTGTAATGTCATGCAGCCACTGTGATCTTGTCTTGTCTGCAGAGAGAGCACGGACGAGGGCCTGACGATCACCTTTGGGCAAGATGATAGAGTGCAAAGTGCAGTGCAGTGTGGAGTGCAAAGACACGCACACATTTGGGATTCCGTACAATTACTCACCGAAGGTTTCGTCACCAGACAATTGTTCATCTCATTCTGAAAAACCGTAAAGCCCTCCCTGAAAGAAAAGTAGAACTGAGAGCCCAACATGTTTTACATTTTACATTCTCATTTTTACATTTTACCTTTTTTAATTGGTTTCATGAATTACATTGCTGCAGATAACAAAGTCATATAAAAAACGAAGGTTTACATTGTGGTTTATCTTTTTTTTTAAACATGGGATATTTCAGAAAGCAGAAAAGGTTATGCCTTTTTTCTGAAATTTCCGTTCACATCATGCCCGAAGGTTAGCACCAGAGCACTGTATGCACTAGGCAGGCGGATCACTGCTCTTGGATCAGTCATGGTATAATACTATTTTTGGTGTGATACTTTCGATATGTTTTTTAGTTACTCATCATATATAAACTATTTTGCAGAATCACAGCACAGCTACTTGGCCGTGTGTATGAAACGGCAAATTATGCCATCGAATTTAGCTCATGTTCACGGGCCAGCACTTTACCAGTAGGGCTTCATAGCACTTGCAAATAATGGTTTCTAAAGTTTTACTAAAAAAAAAGTAAAATATGATTACCAAACTGTGCTGTAAGTAACGCTGCTACAAGTAACGCCGCTACCGTATTCGATACTATTTTCGGTAGCGAACTGTGGATCGCGACACTTTTTTAAAATCTGTATCGGAAAAGTATTTCTGTTTAGGGAGTTTTAGAAAACCGTGATCGCCCTCAGATTCCTTTTCCGTACCGCTATCAGCCAATCGGCTAGTGCTACGCTGATAGCTGTTTGGCTAATAGCGATACGGAAAAGGAACTGGTGGGCGGTCACGGTTTCCCAAAACTCCCTACCAGCTCCCGTGGCTCAGTGGTTAGCGTGCTGGCCATGTCACGTCGAGACTGGGAGGTACCCGGGTTCGAATCCTGGTGCCGGCTGTGCTGTCTGGGGTTTTTCCTGGGTTTTCCTCAGACGCTTTCAGACATATGTCGGCACAGTTCGTTTAGAAGTCGGCCCAGGACGCACATTCCCCCAGGGCGTCAGTCGTGACGTTGCCCACATACGTGAGGCCGACAACGGCAAGCCCACCACCCAAAACTCCCTATTATGCCAACATGATCTAGGTATCGTTACCGATGCCGCTCCTTTTATTGTTCCCCCGTCCTTTCTTTACCGGTCATACTTCTTAGTTTTCTTCATTGTTACTGGACAAGGACAGCTTTCCGAATGTTCGCCGTGTCTTCAAAAATGTGAACACAGCAGTTTTTCCCCCTAGTGCTTCCTGCGGACGTCCGTTCAGTGTCTGTACAGATACGCTTGCAGGAAAGCGCACTGGGATGACAGATGACTTTAAGCGTCAGCTATTGCTGATACTCAACCAAAACGTCTCAGCGGTGTAATATACATATTCTTTCTTTCCTTTTTTTTCTCTCAAACCTTTCTGTGAGCTCCGGAGTATATTTGAAATTCCTAGGCTTAGGCTTATTTGGCGTCATCAGACTTTTGAAAGGAGGGTCTAGCATTTCACGGATCTCCCGCCGTCCGATGTCTGCATGCCACGTACCCCTGCCACGTACCCCTCTCAAATGACCACGGGTGAAGAGCTCCTTGGGTGACGACGCCACTCCGGAAGACATGAATCAGACAGACTGGAAAGGAAATCCATGGTATCGGCCGTTCCCCACCGGAGTGATGTTAACATGTTAACATGAGTAATGTTAACACCACTGCAACACGTGGTGACCAGTTCGCCACTGTCGCTTACAGGAAGAACCGAGCCAGTGGTATTCCCATACTATTTCGACCACTAGGGAACACTCATCCTGGTAGGTGAATCCCAACGCAGTAGCGAGTGAGATGCACCCGCTAGCCCAACAACAAGTTATGAATCCCCGCTTCCATCGAGGTGGTTCTCTCTTCATCTCTCTACGGTTACGGCCTGCTGCCCGCAACCTTTTGTAAGCTAGGAGTTTAGCTGAAATTCCAGTGCTACCATTTAGTCATGTCATTTATAACCCATTACTACAGTCTATCGACCCATTGATGGAGTATGTCGTCGCTTGCCACTGCTGTCGTAAAGAAGAATCCCTTCTCTAGTGCCTCCGACTCAAGGTTGCTAGTGTACGACTCAACGTTGTTCTTGGGATGAGGTGATTCACCGGAAGAGGGCACCATACCTCAGTGCATGTGGGTTAACATATGAGTGGGATGACGATGAAAAAGATGAGGCATACATATTCGCACACACACATGACACACGCAAATGAGATATCACACACGCAGGTGCGTCGTAACTGATGGGGATAGTAGTTCATCGGTCTGCCACAGGAGATGTATAGTGCTGTGAAGACCACATCTCCGCGTTCATGGCTAAAGGCCAAAGGAGTTCAAGCAGGCCAGTAGACGTCAAGAACAAGCGCAGGCATTGACGGTGCTGCGCAGGGCTAGAACAAGGTCCCATGATTCTTGCAAGGCTGAGCGGCTTGTTGTTTATACGGGTCAGTTGGGACTGGAGCATTGCTCTGACCGAACTAAATAGAAGGCAGTCGATGAGGACGTGTTGAATGCTTGCCACCATGCCGCAGTTGGAACAATAGCTGGTTGAAGCATACCCTAGTCTGTGTCTGGACGGCGTTGCAAACGGTCACACTGAAGCGAAGTCGATGCAGAAGGGAGGAGAGACAGCGGGGCAAACGGCCTGGGAGGGAAAACGACAAGGTTGGATCTACAGCATGCGACAATGACCTGTTTGTAATGTCCCGGCGATATTGTTGCCCCGCCATTGGTTGTATCATCGCCGACAAGAATGTCCTCCTGTCACCACGGGTCAACATATTTGGTATCACCGCCTGGCATTGTCTGGCAGCAGCAGCCACTCCGTCAACCTCTACATTTCCGCTTAGTCCATAGTGACTTGGGATCTACTGAAAAGTGATGGGGTGACCTACGTCGCACAGACGCTGCATGTTGCAGAGGATGTCCGTGACAATTGCAGCTAATGTACCTCGTGCACCCACGCTCTCTATGCACTGCAGGGCTGTCCTGGAGTCCCTATATGCCATTGCTCTTCACGGAGCCTCATGCAGAGCAAATCGCAGGAACGGCAAGATGCCGGAAAGCCCTGCGGACGTAGAGGAAGTGCAGTGTGCCAGGCGATACCCGTGAAACATCTGAATCTATGGAATAACGAAGGCGGCAGATGTACTTTCATGTGTACTCAGCGTTTACACTCAACATCATGCCCGGTGCCACACAAACGGATGCCGGAAATATGGCCAAGATCTATAATGTTCCCAAAGTGTACCCGAACGACGATCTCGTGCTCTACCTCCAAGACGCAGGGGTCATCTACTGTAAGGCGACAGATCCCGACATTCCATGTCAGAAGATGGTGGTGATGTGTTCACTCCATCACGTAGCGTCATCCTGACATCAAAGTGAAAAACCGGGCGTGTTGGTGTTGATCTTGCATGACGAACTAGCACTGGGAACGTGGACACAGAGATGAGACGACAGGGTTGAAATGTCATCCTGACATTTCAACCCATAATCCGACTCTCCCGCCGATGATGATGATGACGACGACGACGACGACGATGATGATGGTAGGATTTCACACAGTCACAGTTCATGGGTACATCGAAGGCCCGATGCAGTGTTGTAACTGCCAACGATTTGGTCATATTGCTCGAAATTGCCGAGGTACTACAAGATATGGAATATGTGGTGGGCTTCATCGAAGATCAGACTGCAACGGCTGAACTAGAGCCGAAGTGTGCCAACCGCAAATCCGGCCATGCTGCATCCTTTTCCTTATGTCCTATAAAAACCACCGCTACCAAAAGACACCAAGAACGTATACTACGACCTTACGTGGTAATGTCACTCTTACGTCTGCTACAAACACCCAAGAATTTCCTGCAATCCTACTTCGATTGGCACCAGGCGAACGGAGATCGCCGAACACTACCACGGCTAAGCGCATACCATGCCTCAGCATGATGGAATTTTATAGAAAGGTAACAGCGATACGGTGGAACCCTCGAAGCGTGCGTAACAAGCTTCCTGATTTTAAGGCATATCTATAGAACAGTACAAGTTCCCTCTGGTAGCTGTATGCGAACAGGGAATAGAGACTTCACATCGCGTTGATGGACAGTGTATCGTTCTGATCAATCGTCCGAGGGTGTAACAGCGCTATACATTCGTAATGACCTCGTTGCTGCGCCCATAGGGTCAGTTTGTCATCGCTCTTGCGGTTATGTCTCCTGCAAGATAGGTACGCCTTGGGCCCATGCTGTTAATCGTCGTCAGTGTGTTCCACATAAATCCCCCACCTGAATAATGCGTAAACAGGTTGTGCTATCGAATAACTTTGTTTGATAAAGATCTTTCGGACATCGGTCATGAGCTTAACAGTGAGCTGCTCATGTGCATACGCTTATTAATCAAATAAAAACCATAACTTTTAAATTGTACTTCGAACGCGTTGGGAACCTCTATTTTAAGTATCGAGACCTTCAACGACACATATCTCGAGGAAAATCCTGCTTATAGACACTGGGTGATTTTTTCTAGATTAATTCCCTACTACATGATTTCGATACTTTTTACTCAAGTTACGAGTATTAGTATCGCGATACCATATTGCAGTAACAGGAACAACTCTGCTTCTGAACGCTGAACTGCAAAGTGATACAAATCAAATCGGCAGTGTATTTTTGCACTTTGTACCTTACTTGAAGTACGTTTGCGATGTTGTACATTAATAACGCCAGGTACTTTACTTGGCGTACAATTTCGAAGGAGTTACGTAAGTAACTTACTCGCTACTCAAGACTGCTTCAGACGTAGCTGTATCGGCGGATTAAAACATAGAAAGGAACACAGCGATCAGCGCCCCCCACTCTGTGCTTTCCGCGTTGCAGTGCACTGACACAGGTATGTGAAATCCCCTACTTCTCATGAAATGCAATTACGCTGACACCTAGCGGAGTAATTCCCTCTTCCTTTGTCATAAGCTCCGTTACACTTTCTGCTACATTTCCGCTGTCATGGTTGAAAATTCATCGCAGTTCGAAGAGCGTGACAGGTAGGAGTGACTGGATAACGTCCAAGAATCACATGATAACGGTAGCAAGTTATTCGATGAATGCGTCATCGATTTTCATTTCCAACCTCAAATTCATTTTGTGCGCAGCAGCTGTGACGGGAAGCATGCCCAAAATAAGAAACCGGAATCAATAATGCTCACACAATGCTCGTACGCTTTGCGAATACGTTCACAACTTCACTGGCATGCGTCTCTCGGTTCTATTTGCGGTTGTACGAAAAAATATAACAAAAAAAAAAAGGAAAGAAAGGAAAGCGAACGTTGTAGCCGATATCAGTTACGAAACAGTGCTCGACGCACGTTGCCAAGAAAGCGGGGAAAAATTATATTGCTTCGTAACCTAGCAACATGAAACGAGAACGTGAAATTCCTGTTTGGTGAAAGGGCACAGAATTTGGTCCATTGAACGTTCGTAACGTAGACACTGTGATAGGAACGAGGAAGAAAAGCGGCTGCACCATTGGGAATTGTATAGGTTGGGACAAATGTTCACGCGAGCGGCGTACTATTTCTTCGGTGCGGCATCCTAGTGGCCGGCGGAAGCGAATGAATGCTAGTAGTATAGTCAGGAGTAGTTCCGGTGTCGCTTGGGTCGGTCTGAGAAGTAGAAGCTACTGCTGTGTGTCGTCACTAAGAGCGCTCCCTTCCACCCCTCCGAAATAGTGAACTCACCCGCTTCCGCCAGCCGTGCCGAAGAAAAAGTACGCCGCTCGCGTGTTCCGTAAACTTTTGTCCTAACCTGTACCAACCACGTTTAAATACGGTAGCTTTATGAGGGCGTCGTTCACGGTAGATTTGTAGCGAAACTCATTTTTTATTGAATGCCTTATATGCTTTGTGAAGTCGATTTTTTATGTGCATTTTTACGCTAATTGGTAGTTTCAGCGCACCGCAAACACAGCATGGCGAGCACGTTGTGGTGGCACTGTCGCATGGCCCTATAAAGGCACAGCCGAACCTACATATTGGATGACCCTATAAAGCTATCAATCTAAAATACGGGGACGTTAGATGCGACAAGGTCGCACTGCTACCCCGGTACAACTACATGACATTAAAGTAGGACATCGCAACAAAATCACCACAACGATTGTGACATAGCAGTAACCCTTGCGATGTCAGGAACATACGTACGAAATATCGTACGAAAGTGCGCAGATTTTATTCGAATGAATTATTACGAAGTGAGCGTTGTGCCTCTGTGAAGCAAGAGGGCGCTGAAAGCAACACTGCCGACGTCATCCTGCATGGAAGAATGCAAGCTTCGTAGCAGACGACAATGCCGGGTGACGTCACAGTATCTTCCTCCGGGCGAACCGCTGTGCGATTTGCATGTTGGTTTCTGTTTGGTATTGTCATCATTTACGAATTAATTACTCGCACAAAATTAATGCGAATGTTGTATTCGGTATCGAAGGAGTGGTCGGTGTTCGGTATGATGCTCACCTAATTTTTTTCGAATCCTTCCGAAGTCTCCCTTGAACGAAGAAAACTAAAGTAAAAAAAAATACAGAGTTGGGAAATAGAAAAAGCATCCTGTAGGAAGAACACGGAGGTTCGATCGCCGAAAACTGACAGTTGAATACAGTTGCTGAGTAATCGCATGCACTAGTCACAAAGTGCCTATCAGTCGAGATTCTGCAAGAAAGCGCAGCAGTGCTTGCGATGCAACCGCTTGGCGTTTTGCTGGCCAGCGACCCAACATTTTGACGGTATCAAAAGGTCCGGCGTCCAGACTAGCCATAGCCGCTGCCAAGGCACTGTGATTGTTGGCGTGCTTGAAACATACGATGATGAACATGCTCTGTATCGTCTACGACACCACACTCGTTGCAGTTAGGGGAAACACACGTTCCGAGTTCACATAAGAATCGAGCGCAGTGTGTGCAGTTCACGTAGTCATGAGGTGTTGCACATTTGCTGCCTCAGTTGAGTGATCGCATTCTTTTTACTTATTGTACTTATTTACATCTCTTAGTGTAATGCATGGATTTTAGTTGAACGTGGCCTTGTTGATGGGCTCGGCAGGCAGCAGCGTCCGGAGCTTCATTCCCCCTGCTGATGTGATGTGATGTGATAAAAAAAATGGCGGTGTGAGTTTCGACGAATTCGAACTGGCTATCCTAGTACACGTACACACAGAAAGCACAAACAGATGATGAGATGATCAAAAGGAGATGATGTCCAGGGAAGAACAGAGATGATAATGGAGTTCACCATGTAGGTCAAAAGTCTCGACCAAGTGAGAGTAAAATGTCGGAATCGCTGGGGGCACACACAACACACATTCAGCGAGTCATAGAATGTCCATAAGTCCGGTTGTATGCAGAAAGTCTTCAAGTGCCCTTAGCGCCTTGTCGACGACGGAGGACTTAACAGTTTCGCGATGTCGAAGGCTAGGGGGTCCACGCGAGAGATGCGTGTCTCTAATGCCCTTCGAGAATCAATGTATTTCTGACAGCTGAGAAGGATGTGTTCTGCATCCTCTACAACGGCACACTCGCTACAGTCCGGAGAGTCTCGCTTTCCAAGTTTGAAGAGGAGACGTGCGCTGTACAGTACATTGAGCCGTAGCCTATGTAGGACAGTCGTCGTTTGTCGCGTGAAGGAAGGTGGTACTGGAAAGCGTAACTTTGGGCCGACCTTGCACAGAAGCGAATCCCGAGCCGATCCTGTTAACCAGGAGGTGCTGCACATTTGTTGCTTGAACTCGTTCAGCATTCGCCCCGCGTCGCCCTTGGTGAAATAAATCGGCATCATTTGGACGCGCCTGAGTTGAAGAGCCCGGCGTGCAGCAGCGTCCACAGCCGTGTTGCCTGCAATGTCATAGTGACTAGAGATCCACTGCATTTGAATGTCATGACCTATTAAAACTCCCACCTGGTATGCGTGTAAGGCATCTTGCGCTGCTGACGCCAGAGATTCCGTAGAAAACACTGCAGCTATTGTCTGTAACGCACATTTTGAGTCGCTATAGTTGGTCCAGCGAGCAACTGAAAATTGCGAGTTGATGAAACTTAGTGCCAAGAGGACTGCAAAATTGCAACGGCCGACGCACAGGTGACGTAAGACAGCCGCACCGCTCTTTTGATATCCGCCTCCGGGATAACAAACACACACGAGGAGCCGGATGATGTCGTAGAGGCATCCGTGAAAATCTGCACTCTGCCTGCGGAGCTCTTTACTAACTCAAGACTGAACTGACGAAGGACATGCGTTGGTATGTCCGTCTTTCCCGATGTCAGGGCACATTAATTCTTACGTCAGGAGGCTGTAGGACCCATGTTGGGATATCCGGCAATGCATGTGGCTTGCGCTTCGGAATAAGACCACGTTGTGTCTGGATTGCTTGGCTAAAAGAAGAGTGGTGACGACTCATAATGGCTCGAAGCTGAGGATGGCGATGGTGACGCGTTGCCCACCGCACGTAGTGGCGTAACGTTTCTTGCATCCTGAGAGCTGATACAGGTGGTTCCCGTGCTTCTGCCATGGCTAAAGGGTTTGCCTCGCTCGACTAAGGCCATTTGACGCCCTTTGCTAGGATAGATTATCTGTGGTAAAAGGGAGGTTGTGAAGCAGGGGAATGTGATGAGAAACCGTATGACTTATGTAATGTTCCTTCCCGAAGGAACCCAACACTAAAACTGTCATATCTTCTTCTTTTTCTTCCAAGGAGATGATGGCCGTGAGCCACTAAGGGAGATTGGCCAGGACAAAAGGGACAAACGATGTTTGTCTATGTCTGTGCAGTAATAGTAGGGACTAAGGTCAGGTCAAACCCAAGTAACTTATTTCTTTTTTCTTGCTCGAGGTCCCACCCTCTCGTCTTCCTCGTTGGCACCTTACAACTTATAAGAAATCGGTGAACGCTCAGCATTGCCCGAGGAGACGTGCCCCACCGGGAACCGCGTAAGTAACGAAGAACATTAAGACGACTCTCGGCTCTTGCTTTTAGATAGCGCACCTCCGCTACACATGACAAACTCCGGTCGAGAGTATCGCCGAGAAAGCGGTGGTGTGGTACACGACGTACCTGATGATGACCAATATGTAGTTGAAATCTCTTAAGATGGCGATGCGCATAGGGCAGCATTAGTCTTTGGAAGTGCTCTACGCGCTCAAGCGTAATCTGAAGGCGACGCTGTAAAGCAGGCCACTGCTTTCCCGATGACCATATGCAGATGTCATCCGCGTAGAGACTAATAAACACCCCTCGGGGCAAGAGACGAGGCAGGGCAGCCATGATAGCATTGGAAAGTAAAGGACTGAGTACACTCCCCTGTTGTACACCGGCTGACAATGTATATAAACTCGTGTCGCCTTCTGCTGTTCTCACGAAAACAGACCGACCATTAAGAAAAGCAGCAACCCAGCGAAGAGCACGGCCAGTGATGTTGAAATTGTATAGATCGTGAAGGACATGGATGTAGCTCGTCGTATCATATGCTCTCTTTACGTCCAAGAAAACAGCCGCTGTAAGCTCACCACGAAATCTAGCTTCTTCAATGTGAGTTACCAAGTTTGTGATGCAGTCTGTCGAGGTCCGTGCCTTTCGGAAACCTGCCATTTCGGGAGGTAGCAGACGCCTGAACTCTAGAACCACTCTACTCGGCGTAGGGTAATCTCATTCCCCCCTCGGTAACAGTGGTTGTAGATCCATTGCATTTTGATGTCATGCCCTTTCGTGACTGCAGTTATACGTCTGCAGTTCATCTTGCAGCACTGATACCAAATACACCAAGGCCATCTCTCAAGTCACTGTGAGTAGACCAGTTCTAACTTGTCGGAGGGAAATTGATTAAAGTCAGGGGCATGTGTACACCCTGAAGTTCAGCTGCTGACGCTGAGGTGATGTGTGATAAACGTGCAGATCTTATATATTCAGCTCTGGAACCACAAACCCACAAGAAGAGCGAGATCTTGTTGACGACGCATCGGCGAATAATTTTATTTCGCCTACTGTACTGTCATTATATATACCTTGGCTGCGCTTGCGGGAGGGATGCGTTGATACTTCTTTCCTCACGGGAAGGCCTGAGACGTCGACCCTCACCTCAGGAGGCAGTGGAGCCCTTGCTGGGGAGAGGGTACGCTAGTCGTTTATGTCAAGGGGAAAGAGAAGGACGTGTCTTAGCATCAAGCCTTCAGGTCGAGGGCCACCGATATTTCAAACAGTCTGTTCTTCTGCTGGGCACCGTCACTCTTATTCGCTGGCCCCTCGAACTAGGCTGAACAACATTCGCCCTTGAAGCGCTTAGTAAAGGTAGAGAAGTGTGTTAGTGCGGATAGGGAGGTTGTGAAATACCTACATGTAACACGCTAGCTTCTGGCTCTATGAGGGAACGATGAATCCTGATCATTCCTTTTGTAGACGTTCCTTATTGAGAGTCACGTATGTGTCGCAACACTGCTCTCGTGTTAAGCCGTCGCACCTCCGCAGCCCACGAAACACCGATCGACGGCAACCCTGGCAGCCCCCGCGGTTTTGTTACGCAGGGGAACCGCATTTCTTAGGATGCTGTCGCCTATGGTGTCTGCATATATCTCCCTCAGGGTACTATTCAGGCACCCAATAGTGTCGCCGTTGTAGTAGGATCCAAAGTTTTTTTGTTTTTTTTTTTGGGGGGGGGGGGGGAATCGAGACAAAAGGTTTGACAAAATTAGCCAAACAGAACGGAAATGTTATTGAAAGGCCGGACGACGGAGAGCGCGTTTCAAAGAATACCTAATCCACTTTGTGTCAAACATGTTCACCTTCTAATCCGCTTTATTTATCCTCCCACCAAACGGAACTAAAAGACGAAAGAACACGACGTGGATCCGCACTGTACATACTTTCTGCATCGCACATAGCCCATAGAGAACGAACACAAAACTTGTGTGCGTATAACAATTTCTGTGATTAGTTTGAATGCTAGTAACGGAAGGCGGATTCAAAAACGGGTTCAAGGAGGCGCCTTCTCATTAAAGCTCGCTTGTTCGGAACACGCTTATGACGTTATTCATTTGTCCATACAGAGCACAGGAAAGCACTAGGGTGCCTTATGGTTCTTCGTTCATTATTCTGTGCTGCCTGGCAACGTTTCCGCAAAGGTTTATGATGTATTCACGTTCAGTGTGCTGCCTATACATTGACGATTGCACGTGCCATTTTCTGGTGGTCATTCCTAACCATAATATGTTCCGACAAGCAGATCAGCTAAAACACCACAAGGTCAAATCTAGATGTTCAGTGTGATTGCGGCTGATGTACCAAGACAGCACGTGCCATTGTTCAATAACGAATTCAGAGACCACTTAAGCTGTGACGTGTGCCGCCAGAGACCATCGATCCGTCCGTGAGGACGTTGGTTCTTTCCTCTTCACTGCCTTGGCTTGAAAGGAATAGATTTTCTGTCGACGACGTGGCAGTTTCTTGTGCAAACGTCACAACTGAGAGTGGTGCCGTATACTTTGCTTCGTTATATATATATAAAGAAAATTTATTACATTAACCTGATGATATGTACAGTGCAGTAAATAACAGTGGTATATACAGTGAAGCCGGTTAATAACATGCAACGGATGACAGTGGTATATACAGAGAAACCAGTTGATAACATAGAACGAATAACAGCAGTATATACAGAGTAACCAGTTATGACTAGCAAAACTGGCTTTGATTTAATTTGGCAGATTTCATCCTGGTCGGTACGATGACTGTACCTGGTCGGTACCTCGTTTATTGTGTGGCTTCGGCCGCCACCTTCCTCACGACAGATCTCTTGCCTAGCTGCCCAGTGCGTCCGACCCGTCACTGAGTACTGGCAGTAAAAAGCTCCTCATATTGAACCGTGAACCTTCCATACACCAGATGGGGGTGTGGTTGGTGACCTCTGCGAAGACGAGGACGCTGATCCTGATCCCGGCGCCGCCCACGCAGCATGCAAAAGCGCGATTAAATAAATAGTTTGTTTTCGTACACTCTAAGACCAGTTGCGGATAAAGGACGGATAAGAGGAACATATTTTGCTGCTGTTGTTAAAGGGACTATGAAATTTCCCGAACCCCCATACTTTTTTTCGCTGGAAACTGTTCTTCCCGCCGAGAAACTGATACGCCACAAATTTTTCCGGACGAAATCGCTCCACTCTGCGAGGAGCGCGCGCTCGAAATGTCTCTTCCGCGTTCCTCCTCTCTCGCGCACATTCCCCCGTCGATGGTGTAACTGAACGGACCGCACTTCTGTGCCCGTTACGTCACTGGTGTTGCGCAATGGGAAGTAATGCTGCGAGCTCGCTGTGGCTGTCGAGTGTTGCCGTCCAGTCGCACATAGAAGGTCACAATGTCTCTGGGCGCGTCTGAGGGTTGAAGTTGAAACATTACGTTTTCTTGGTTGGAAGCGTTCGGATAACACGCTATACTGAACAGCTTTTTGCGTGTGAATCGTTTGCTACAGTTGAGCTGGCAAGTATGACATGTGAGCTGTACTTTTTCATTGAATGTATTCGTCCTCTGCTCTGCGGCCGTTCACAACAAGGAACTCAAGTACCTCCGTGGCTTTGAGAGTTTTGCTGACGAGTTAAGTGCGCCTCTAGCGATTCACCGCAACGTGTATTGGTTGTATCGCCGTCACCAATGGAGAGTGTCTGGTGATTGCTTGGCATTGCAGTTATATTTACGTCAGTTGCAGTTATGTTTACGTGTAGGCAATCTGACAACAAAGGAAGTGCATTGTGAAGTGCGACTGTGATATTTGGAAGATGCCCCCTTTGTTGCTCGATTTGTTTGCACGAATTTTCGAAAAAGACTGGGTGGTCTAATGTTTTGTTTTACTTTGTTTCAACTCGTGTTCTTCGTCATCATTACTGTTATTATTCAAAGCAGCTTCGTGCCCTCAGGCGATTTTGATTTACTCTGTATTTATTGTTCTACAGATGGCTGTATTTCCTTCCGTCGAAGGACTTCTTGTTTGCCTAATATTATGTTTCATGCAAGAATTTATTTATGAGCACGTCACGTATTCTGTATTCAATGTTGAGCACGTCGTAAATCTGAACATTTAGCATTTCATTTCATTTTTCATTTTAATACCTTAAAGGGCCCTAGGGCATTGCCAACCATCATGCCTACAAAAACTCAGCTGTAGCGTATTGTGTAAGAGTATGCTGCACATCGTATTTATTGCTAATAAGTGTTTGTCTTTTAACGAATTTATTGTTCAACCAGGTTTCCAATACTGTGTAATACATCCATAACCCTAAGACTGGGGGACACAATCTCACGGCACCAGTTCGCCTGCTTCATTGCCCTCTTATATTATTGTGTTACGTAAGCTTGAAGTCACCAGTTGAGGTAACTGGAAAGAAGCAAAAACACCCAGTACTGACGTAGCATGCCCAATATTTTGCAATAAGAAAAACGACAAGTAATTGGTACTATTTCAAGTAAACTGCTTGTTTGCCTTCTGGCGGAAATCTGCTTTCTTTGTGAAAGAACTGTTCCATTTGCCACCGGGACAGAGTTCTCGCTATGCAGGCTCCTCCGAGGGTGTGGGCACACTTGTATGTGCGTCAAGGACGAGGGCATCAACCTCAAACAGCTCAAATGTCGACATTTAGCTAAAATAGTACAATAACTAAGACCTAACATCTACATATACACATTATATGCTATACACGCATAATTTTTATTTTTAATAGAACACAGGATATGTTCTATTTTACACTGTCACACAGCTCATCTAACAACTGTATTGGCACCAGTGTTACCAGCAAATAAGGGCTGAAGTAGCTGCGCGGCCTTGCAGGATGCCCAGAGCAAGTTGAACTGGTTGAACACAGTAGTACACCGCTGGTATGATAATGGTTGGTAGGGTTGTTTTTTTGGTAATGTGAAACAAAGTGCAGAGTTGTAGCAGGAACAAAATCTCATGAGGACATAGTGCATCAAAGGTAGGTTGCTTTAATTTAGCGGTGACCTGCAGAGCACTTGCTGGAGTTGTCCTGGCATGTTACCCTGGTGAAAGACTTCAGCTGCCACACACATGGGCTGCCCTGATTTGAGAGAAGAAAATAACACAGTATACATCTCCAGTTCTGGTGAATGCAAATGATGTAATCTAACTGAGCAATGATTATAAGATAAGAAGTGTAAACAGGAAAATGTACCCCTCAATATCATATTTGTGCACATAAAGCAAACTGTAAATCAAATAACAAAAAAGGTAAAAAAAACAACAACTTGTGAACAATATACAGAGCCCGAATGGTAGGCAAGACACTGCATTAAAGAGGAATCTGGAAAGAGGGTGCACAGCATTTGTCTGCTCTGCATAGTGGGTTACGATGATCATGCTGTCTCACCTAAGGGGTGTCAAGCTCCGCTGAGGAAGTCACCTAAACATGAAAGCAGATGAGTGAAGAGAAAAGAACGGATACGTATGTTCAACATATTACATAAATATTCTGTTGAAGTATGGTTTCTAAGATCATGCTAAACGAAGTGTACTTTTATCAACAGTGCACCACCTGAGTTTAGGGACTAGATTCGGTAACTTCTATTTTCTTTATTTTCTTTTTTTTTTACTCTCTCTGTGCGGTAAGTGGCGGCAAGGTTCAGAGTCACGCAGATGAGAATTAACCCATTCACGCAATCCTGAAATCTATGATAGCATTTGAACCACACGGACTGAGAGACCTTTGTTAGCCCCAATAACGAAAAATTCTCACACCTTTGCGCCCTTTATGTGGATGTTCTTTCCCCGGTGTGGACAGGTATTGTGATGGTGCTACACCTTGATTCAGACGACACTGAGCTCGTTATCCAGTACGTTGAAGAGATTCAGCGTACCCTTCGTAAATTCGATCATGCAAATGTCCGCTACAAACACGATCAAGTCGATGGCACCACATCGTCTTTCCACTCCGGCGGTCCGATTGCTTCTCGTGGCATCAAAAGCTGTCCGTCTCGCCACTGGGAAGCACGAGACATTGAATACCACGCGAATATTGACGTAAATTAGGGCAACCAACTATCCAACATCGTCTCGGCATGTCGACGAAAACCACAGGATGCGACTATGCAACTGCGATAGACTGCGACCATCGCGCGGAAGCTGCCGTCATGGAGATTTCCACTCCCGATGAACGCATACGCGGGATCCTACGGCGCATGCTCCTGGCGGGATGCTTCGGCTCCATGTTCGGCTCGGCATCACGTCACGATGACGTGTTGCCGAGCCGGTCGTGGTCCCGTCAAGTTGCCCGCTGTGTCTACGCTCGGCAGCTCACCACGGCGCGGCGCCAGCTGTCCTGCCTTCGTCGCTCCGTTTAAATTCGTTCCCGAGAATACTCCTCGCATGATGAAGGTCCTAGACTCGGAAAAAAGTTTTCTTTCTGATGAAAACGAGAAAAAAATCATTTCATAGTCCCTTTAATTGTCTGCCAGCCTTATCCGCCACACCACCAAAACGTTAGCAATAACAAAAAGAACGCAATAACAAGACAAAGAAAACAAGCTTCTCGCTCGCACGTGTTCACTGAAAGAAAAGTGCACGTATTTCTTTGTTTTGTTTGTTGACTGCCTCGCGAAACTGTGTGTCGGATAGAATCGTGGCGGCTAGCAATGTTCCCAAGTTCGCAGCTGTGTCATTGCCGCAGGTTGCATCATGTTGTGCAACGGTCGGCGTCTTGGTGGTGGTTGGTTAGGCGGACACCACTTAATTTCGAAGCAGTTTGTCGGTGCGTCTCCTTGACCGTGATACATTGTGACATCGCTGGCGTTGGGGAAGGCCGGTGTCTAGACTGATGGGAAGCATGAACGCATCGTTGACATCGTACAACTTTCGCAAGAAACAACGACTTTGTTAGTACAACTTTGTCAGCCGAGCCTCTGTGCACAGTTGGTGTCCGCCGTACAGCCATGAAATGCCGGTAAGCATCAGGCTGCGCATTGTGTACCTTTTGGAGCACGCTTACGAAATATTGTCCGTATTTGCAGCACAACCACCTCTCGTATTTGCCGCAGACAAAGAAAATGATGTTCTGCGCGTCTATACCGGTAACTCACTTTTCCGTGATTGCGTTTCTACGTCCTGTTGCACTTGCGTTTAGTTCGCCTCCGTGTGAAGCTCTTCTCCTCAGGTGGGCAAAAGCAATCCACAGACCGACCGCTGTGGCGTCGCTCATGATCTCAGTTGTCTCGCAACGTAAACCCCCAATTATAAAAAAATGAAACTCTTTTTTCTTTTAGACTTAGCTTGTGACACTCCGTCCTCCATCCTACACGGGGGGGAACACTGTGATCTGAATATTTCGGGTAAGGACATTTCGAATTATTCGTAGCAGCTGGTGTTCGTTTACTATAGATAGCTTAAAGGTAAGCCCTTATCAACTCTTGTCTATGTCGCACTATTTAATTCTCGATAATAAATTGGAAAGAGAGGCACACGAACACGGTAAAAACACGACACTTGAATGTAGAAGAGTGTGAGCATGTGAATATGTGTCACAAATTATTCAGTTAATTGTAGAAACGCTTAAATGTCTGCACTCTTCTTTTTTCTTCTCTTTTTTTTACAAATCTGGGTGCAGAGGACACTCCTATGCAGAGTATACATACGTCTTACTGGGATCGCGATTAATGTGGATTCACCTGCGGACTTGCATTGTAATGCAGGACGAACAGTTTTGTCTTGCATGAGATAACTGATGTTCTGAGGCTGGAACAACATAGAAGGGACAATCACATACAAGGCCTCAAGTTGCCTAAGAAATTAACTATGAAAGATGAAAGTCACTGAAAAGGTTAGCCAGCTGTAGGACTCGAACCCACATCTTCTGGATTACCGGTCCAGGGCTCTCTGAGAAGGCGTGTTAGCTTAGCTCAATTGGTAGAGCCCTGGACCGGTAATCCAGAAGATGTGGGTTCGAGTCCTACAGCTGGCTAACCTTTTCAGTGACTTTCACCTTTCATCGTTAATTTCTTAGGCAACTTGAGGCCTTGTATGTGATTGTCGCTTCTATGTTGTTCCAGCCTCAGAACATCAGCTATCTCATGCTCAACAATTGCCGCTTGCGTCGATCCCTGTCGTATGAATGTGTGTATGAGTGTGCAAAAATGTAAGAGTGAAAGGAGGATGAGTGAGAGAGTGTGACTGGTTTGTCCCTTCAGATGACGCACCCTGGAAGTCGCTGAGAAGGCGTGTTAGCTTAGCTCAATTGGTAGAGCCCTGGACCGGTAATCCAGAAGATGTGGGTGCGAGTCCTACAGCTGGCTAACCTTTTCAGTGACTTTCATCTTTCATAGTTTTGTCTTGAATGACTTCATGGGCGCCTACTTAATCCCTTACCATCCTAACTGCGTATAGCAGCGTTCATAACTGCACTCTTATTTTAGTTCTGTTGATTATAATCTACTCAGAGATATCATATTCACTGCATCCTAGCGAAGTGAGAATGGACAGACATCATACTCAGATTACATTTATCATAGTGACCCTGGTCCCTCAAGCTCAATTGAAGAAGTCCTTATGTGTTGAAGTACCTCATCCACTACAGTACCCCTCAAGTTCATCAGACATTGGTGCTCCTGGTACAGAACCTGCTCTAAAACTGATTTGTTGTATTAGCAAGGGAACAGCATGTTGAGGAACGATATTGTTCAGCTAAATTTCTGTTGGTGTTGCATCTACTTCGCCATGTGGGTAATGCATTTTGATTGAAGCATTTAAAAAAAGAGTAATGTTCTTCTGCATTGCACATGTTTTCAACAAGATCACGCTCGCATTGCTCTAATATAGTTCTTTTTGTGAAAATCCAGTAGCTTAAGAAAAGAACTGTCTTGTCAGAAATACACCCGCAGGCCTGATAGATACCGAAGTAGTGGTGCTGTACATGATCTTTGTGTGTTGTGTGCGAATAAAGATTGAATTCGTTTTCCACACAGGTGTGTGAAGTGTGGTGATTGAAAACATATCATATAGTTGAAGTAGTGCATACCGGTTGAAGCGAATAAAACGCGCAACGCATAACAGCGGAGGCGTGTAGGAGCCGCAGCGCATAGAGCACGCGGCGTGTAAAGTGGAGGCGCATAGAAGTCGTGGCGGATATACCCGGCCTCAGAGTAAGCGCTATAAATTTGCAAAAAAAATAGCGCCTATTTATCCGCCGCCGGGTTTAGAGTGTATCTCGATCACTACGGTAGCTCCTCTGATCCCTCTTATTCTTCCTCCTGGTTGGGAGCCACACCATTAGTGACCCGAAGGATGAACACCTCGCGGCTCTCGTCCTGAGGCACTTACCTTCATACGTCCTTATCGGTTAGCTGGATTTTCTACCCTTCTATGAACAGCTCACTTCGGTGAATAATTCGGCCTCCTACCACCTGGAACCAACCAGTGTGACACGATGTTGTCCATCACATTCAGACAACAGGACCACTGCTACATTTCAGACCTCGTCGCCAGTTCCCTGAAAGGTTCAAGGTAGCGCAAGCTGAATTCCAGCACATGCTCGACATTGGTATCGCACGTCCATTTCGGAGCGACTGGGCCACATCATTACACATGTTTTCAAAGAAGACATGGCAACCCGGTGGAGATTATACAGCCCACAACATCATCACGAAACCCGATAGTTACCCTTCACCCAATTTACGATTTCACCATAAATTTGTTGGGGCCCGCTTTTTCAGCAAGATAGATCTGATCAAACCTTATAATCAGACACCGATGGTTCAGGTAGACGTACATAAAACAGGCATGACGACGCCATTCGGACTGTTCAAATTCCTAAGGATACCGTTTGGGTTAAAAACCGCCGCGCAAGAGATTCGTTGACACCGTTTTGCGAGGGTTATGTTTTGCTTTCGCACAATCGACGACATCGTCGTAGCTAGTGCAAGCGAAGAACAACACTTGTAACACCTTCGACTTGTCCTTTCGCGATTACAAGAGCGCAGAATTGTCATCAACGTTGAAAAATGTGAATTCGGCAAATCTTTTCTATAGCATTCCTCGGACATGAAATCTCTGCTGCCGGTATAAGTTCCGCAGAAGGTTGAAGTAATCCAGCAATTTCCACAACAAGACTCCGCCAGACAACTGCGCCAATTTCTTGGTCTTGTAAACTTTTACAGGTGTTTCATACCTGTTTGTGCAGTGCTCGTACCACCACTGGAAGACCTACTGAAGACATTCGGCGCGCTTACAATGGTGGGACGACAAACAAGTTGCTTTCGATTCTGCAAAGAACGCCTTGGCGGCGGCTCATATAAGCTGACTATTTATATCGAATATGAGTTGATTAAAGGGGTATAAGTTTATTTATTCATTTTTTAAATATTTCGCTCCAACGACAATATCAGTGTACTTGCTAAAGAAAATTTAGGACTGCATAGCAATTTATTGAACATGCTACAGGAGGGGTGAAAAACGAGAAGTGCACGTCTCAATGGGACGGACAGTTCCGAACAGTCCCATTTTCAACATACGCACACAAATTGTGTAGCATAAGGTACTATGTAAAGTAAATTACTATGCGGATGTGAACTATGGCTTAATTCCATTGGAGAGACACGTTCTTTCTACCTCACATGAGCATGTTATCAAGTTTACGCGGTGTTGTGATTGGGAAAGCGTGTGTGATATTATGATAATCATCTAACGACATTATTTTCAACAGTCTCCTCATCTAACAACAGAATAAGTCCGATCGTGGGTGCTTCACTACACACAGCTGACTTCATCCTACCAAATATCATCACTGTTGAGCCATCGACGGGCGACTCGTGAAAACTTTTTTTTTTTTTTCTGCTCCAAAACTCTGTGCATGCGGTGGTATATTGAAAAAGGGGGATAAGTCATGCTCCGGGATGTTGTTTCTTTTCTTGTATCTCGCATACCTTAGCACGATGCTAACAGGACAGTATGTAGAGTGCATATAAACCCTGCGCTTTTGCAGCCCAGCACAAGCCAGAGAGGAGGAAAGCGATAACCGTATACCCGGGAGGAAGCACGCGGCACGTGTACTTTTCTCCTCTCTAGCTCGGGCGGTAAACAGTTTTCAACGTGCTTCCCAAGCTAGTCAGCGCGCGCGTCCACGCGAAAACAATGTGTATGCTACAAATTTTTCATTGGCGTTATTCGTGGAATACCAGCTGCAACTACCTTATCAAATGTTCATTTGAAATTTCCTCGGCTTGGGGTCTTTCGATCCCTTTACTGCATAATTTCATGTTTCTTAATCTTTTATAAATAATTAATTCCTGGTATGGTGTATCGTCATTCTCTGCCGCGTTGCTTTCATAACTGCAGCATGAACTGTATCAGGGGGCATGTGTTTCAGTGGCTGCTGCCTGCAGCCACAGCAAATGAATGCGTGCAGCAGGTCCTCATAACTGTGACCAACCTCTCCGCGTATTTTAACTTTACATATCCCCCTCCAGATGAGGTTTTGGAACTTTTTGTTTTTTACTCCCAAATTCCAATTATTATTTCGTACATGAGGGGTGGGGGATATGTTTATTAAGAAAAAAAGAAAGGTAAGATTAGCCAGGCAAAGAGCCGGCTTGCTATTCCGAAAAAAAAGGAAAGAAAGGAGAAGGGGGAATCAAAAAGAAAAGGAAGGAAAAAGAAAAAGGGGGAATCGAAACAAAAGAAGGGAAAAAAACGGGGGAATCAAAGAAAAAAAGGAAGGAAAGAAAGAAAGAAGAGCATAAACACTAGCACAACGTTACATGCAGTTCACGATTCGTACATGAGACAATTCATGTTCTGAGGCTGGACTTCCTTTTCAGTGACTTTCATCATTATTATTTCGGAGTAGTGTGAGAGGGGTCGGTTTGAAGTAGGGAACATTTGTAGGAGGGCTGGTATACCAGTATTCAATTGCACGCGATAACTCTTATCGTTATTTCTTCTGTAAATCATGCAGTGTAGTACTTAGAGCATTGGGAGTAATCAGCGTTTGCTTCTTTGCAGGGTGTGTGTGTGTGCAAGGCACTGACAGCACGACAGAGCCTGTCGAATCCGCTTTTCAGGGAAGAGACAAGTGAGTTCCGTCGTTGTTTACTTCCTGTCTACTATCAGTCTGCTTTATCTTTCTATATCTTCGTCCGAAAAAAAAAAAAACAGTGCTATTTGAGCTGTCAAGTTCAAAATTGAAGCTGCAACAAATGAAACCTTAAAGGAGCAGCCTAGAGGCCCACAACTTTGTTTCTGTTTTTGGTCAGTATTGAATGTTAGGCGGCCGAAAACAGTTTTCCCTCAATTTGTGCAACCGTAGCGAAATTGGGACGCCTGCAATAGCTCCCCGGACCTCCCGTGCGCGAAACACCCTCCTTCGCCTTCACGATAGGCACGTGATGAGCGCCACCACGCGCGTCACTATGTGACGCAAGTGGTAAGGACGCTCCTCATTGGACCTGGGATCACATGATCGATGTGAGCAACTTCGCGGAGCGTCTGCTACCGCTTCGGAGATTACATGCGTTCTCCGGCTACGTGATGTCCGAAACGGAGGGTTTGAAGGCTGTCCACGACACAACCACCATTTTTTGGGACCGCAGACACCACGGGAAGAACGAGTGGTGCAGCTCGAAATTAACTGTGCTTGTAGAGCGAAAACCTCGTGCTTCCCGATAGTGTGCAGCCTGTCCGACCGTTTTCACCGCGCAGTTGGTTCTGTGGCTAACAGGTGGCGCCACAATACCGCCGCCATCGCTTGCTTTCTGCTTCTGTGAATTCTGAGATTGCTCAGAAGCCACGGATATATTACTCTTGTGATCGTAATCTTATTTTTTCAGGCTGCATATATGCCTTTTTTAGAAAACGTGATATAAATCATACAAAGAATAGAAGTCAACAAGAAACAGCTCGCAATGTTCGTAGCAGACATTTTTTCCTACGAACGAATGAGGGGCTCTTATCACCAACGTCACAGTAGAGTGGGTGTGGTTTGCAGTTGGAGCGCTCCGGCCTGTCACAGCGGCAGCGATTTTCCAAATTAATTGCACCGTGGTGAAACAACTTTGGACAGAAATATTTTGTAGGAATGCTTCTCACATACTGCTTTACAAGATGACAGCAGTTTTTGGCCATGTTAGACACCACTTCAATGCTCCTTTAAGGCCTGTTCCGACATATAGCAGCGCTCTAATACAGCGCTACAAAACAGCGCGCAAGAACAGTGCTCACTGTTATCGAACGGTTCTCACTCGCAAAGCGGCGCTAGCGCTATAATTTAGCGGAAGTTCGGTGGTCGTTTCCGGTCCCTTCCGTTATGGCGCTTCCGGAGTTCGACAGCATGCGGGCGAATAAATTCGATCAACTAACTGAAAGAAAAATTACCAGGCATTTTGAATGACAGATGCGCCAGTTCCAATGCGGTCGCTGTGCCATGAAATCCGGAAGCAAAACAACTCCACGACTTCCGCGACGTGGTGGTGGTGGTGGTGATGGTGAAAGGGCTTGCCGTTGTCGGCCTCACGTATATGGGCAACGTCACGACTGATGCCCTGGGGAAATGTGCGTCCTGGGCCGACTTCTAGGGGAACTGAGCCGGCATATGTCAGCGACGTCATCGGTCAAGGGCGTCCTCATTAGCCAACAGGAATGTAGTGCTAATATTAGCGCCGATAAAGTTCACACGAGCTATGCTCCGGCAAGCTCTAATTTTTAGCCGTTTGGAGGACTGTGAGGAGGAAAATATAGCGCTGTTTTCTAGCGCTGTATAGTAGATCGCTATATATTGGTACAGGCCTTTACCCCATAGCAATCACTGTCGTCCCTTTCCGTTCACGCATCAGCACGAAGGTATCACACCTAATTCGGTGTAACTCGTCAGGGTCAACCCTGTTTGTCTGAATGGCGATGTGAATGCTACGTCTAGTTAGGTTGCCAAAGACGGTTGTATCGCCGTCAGATCAGTCCCCATATCAAGGATTTCGGAATATCCAGTTATAATGTGATGAGGACGATGCGATGGTCTGTGGACGGTGAACTGTCAAAAATAAGCCTAAACTAACCTAACCCTGAAAACTAACCTAGGACCCGGCTCTAACCCAGGTTCCCACCGGGGACGATTTTTCCGTATCCCGGAAATTAGAGAAGCGCTGTTGTGAACAGCTGAGGAAACGGATCATAGCCGATCAAGCGCTATCACATTATTTGTTTAAATTGGGAGGCGGGATTTTTTTAAATTAACATGCATGCTAACGCACAGTAAAGCCATTGAACAATGAACATAAATGCGGTTACACCCACTGCGCCGCTTGCATTGTGCCGATTACATCTGTTCTTTCTGTTCCTCTCTCGCAAAGTTTGCTGAGTGCAGACAACGCGGTAAGATTAGGAAGCGATTCTCCAACAACAAATAAATCTTGACTATGACACGAGGTGATTCATCACTGGTGATTTTCCAAGGTCCTGCTACCTTCTACTTATTTTTGGCAGATATGTTAGCCGCGTTCTTTTATAAATGGGGGTACTACAGAATACTAAGCGCATTGAGGCATCACCTCCTGTATTCGTATCAATGAAATGAAACGCAAATGCCCACTATCCTGAGGCTCTGACTTCACGCAAGTTGAACGTGGATATCGTCGGACGTAGTTCCCAACTCAACCGGAATACTAGTATTTTCATATATAGTTCTGTTTTGTTGTTGGTGGCGGTCAGACAATGATGTTGTAGTTGTTGTCTAATACTTTCTATGTTGATGAACCGTATTTTCAATGCAATGAAACCGCAATGAAACACCTGAATAAGTGGGCGTAGAGCTTTTAAAACCCATAAACATCGGCCCAGAAAAAGATGTAAGGACTGTGGGCACTCTTCCACGTATATCGGCAACATGTTGATAGAGGGCGCAGTCCTTATCGGTCCGCTCTTCGGGAAGGGGGGCGTGGTGGTGCTTTAAGAGAAAGGGATTTAAGGAGCAGGAGGGAGAAGGTACGAGAAGGCTCTCCTTGGTGGATGGACTCGTGTAAACTGCTGAGGCACGGAGGTAAATAAAACTTGGATGCATTGACTTGGTTTCTGAGTTGCTTTCACGGGCCGGACGGGCGAGCACGACCCCGAGAGTGGGAATGGTCCCCACAGGACAACCATAAACGCGAAATAAAATCACAATATAAGTGTGGTGAAAGAGGCGGTGAATAATGAAAAAATTTGGAACCCGAGAAAGGGACAGAGGAGGGACGACACGACACGTTCTCAAACCCTTGCACGCTTGCCCTTTTGCCATTGCGGTGAATAATATTGTCCGGCCTCAACAGTTCTCTGGTGAGCAATTGTCCGGCCTCAGCAGTTTTTTGGTGAGCAATTGTCCGGTGAGCAATTGTCCGGTGAGCAATTGTCCGGTGAGCAACTGTCCGGTGAGCAATTGTCCAGTGAGCAATTGTCCGCGCCCCGCTGATTATTACCCGGAAACTTCAGTACTATATATTTAGACACTCCTTGGTTTTCATAGGGTACTTCGCATTACACCAGACCATTCATTCAGCGTAGACACTAGTTCAGCGGAGAATCCCCAGTGACCCGGAGCTTTTGCTTATCTTGCTCAGAAGGCCTCCCTTTGTTCGCCGTTCAAAGACAGACGTGTACAGGTTTTGGGTCATCCAACGTGCAACTAGCAAGGATTGTCGACAGATGGAAAATCCAGGGAACCGGTATCGAAAAATCGGCCGTATCTCAAAATAACGTGATCGAAGTCCCCATTGAAAAATAAACTACAGTAAATAAATGTTATCTGGCTATTTCTTATGAGTATCATCTGCCTATCATTCTTATGAGTAGCGTAGGCCTATCGTGTGTACTAGTACGATCATGCACGTGGCCCACGATCCTCGAGGCTGCATAATGAAGAAAATACTGGAGTTGGGCATGGTTCCCGTCGGTCTTGTTATGAGCCAGCTACGTTGCTAGGCTCTACACAACGTAGTGAAGTGACAAAGGCACTTGTTCAGTTCGTGCGAGTCTGTGGCATTCTGGGTGCACCGTAACCAATTTCGTGTTTATTTTCCTTCTGTGTTTGTTATACTTCCTTTTTCTTCTTTTTATTTGTTTCTTCCTTCCTTTTTCATTGTTTCTTTGCCCGGAATAGCAAGCCGCCGTAGCGCAGGCTAACCTTTGAGAGAAGGGAGTCACTGAAAAGGTCAGCCAGCTCTAGGACCCGAACCCACATTTTCTGGATTATCGGTCCAGGGCTTTGCGTGTTTGTTCATCATTCGGAGGCTAACATTTCCGCTTCTTTTTTTTTTTTGTTACCGGACTGAGTTCGCGCAAAATCGAAAGACATAATCGAAATTTTGTACCGTATTGTGCATAGTAACACGTTCCCAAGATGGAAGATTAATTTCTAATCCAGAAGTGTGAATCGTAAAAGAAAATGGGATCGTCAGTGGGGGTACGGACGGTTGCTCATTGGACAATTCAACCCGTGGGTATAAATAAGGGGATAAGACGAAAATTGAAACAAACAGTAAAAGAATATACAGTAATAAAAGAATAGTTAACAGCAAGCTTATGCGTATCAGGCTTTGGAAAATGCTTATTGATTATGATTTCTCACAAGTGATACATCACATTGCTGCGCTACATACAACTAAGATACTGAGGTTAGATTCCGAACATCTTGCATAATGCACGCGGTTGATATTCGTTAGGTTTCGTGCGGCGTTTACTTCAGGGGCCTTTTGCAGGGACCTTTTCTTCCCAGAGTAACTGGGTGGGGTTTCTTATTTGTTGTTTATCGTGAGTAAGGAAATTAACTTTGACACACACACATAAAGAGAGAGAATGTGGTGGTGGAATATATGTGCTTCCAACATTGCTTTCGACATTGTAATACACGCATGTAAACTATAACAGATTGCAGCGTTAGATCTGAAATACTGATTGCTATCTGCAGTTGTGTTATCTCTGACTTTACGTGAAAAAACTTGTGGCTTTGTGCGTGTGCTCGTAATTATGTGAAAATTGGTGAGTCTGTACGGCCTACTATAACCTGCGACCCCTCATTGCCGGAGTAGCAAAGTGTGACTATTTGCGGCACACTGCATTCTCCCTCTCATGCAACATTGAATACCAAACCACTGTACTAACACAATGTTATGTACTCTAACCCCCGCAGCCATCGAGAAAGTTGAGCAACACATACAGTACAACTTATGGTTTATTGTAGGAAACAGACAAGTATACATGTGCATAGCAACTGTCGTTCATAGAGGTCATCTGTATATTTTTCAAGGGCGGGGAGTAGGATGCAAATCGGCTGGGCGCTGTGAACTACGGGCGTCCACTGGTTCACGCTAGCTAAACGAGCTTCCTCAAGACCTGCTTTTCTCATTTCTTCCCAAGCGGTTTTGTCGAATGCCTGCGCAACGGTCTTCTGATACGCACTGTACGTGTCACTAGCCATACAGGGTATATCGAGAGCACCAACAAACTCAGAAAAACCAGCGAAACCAGAACCTGTGGACTCCATTCCGTTTACAGCTGCCGAATTCACGTCTAGGCGCTGTTGGACAAGCTGTCCAGGTGATTTCTCCGTCGAGACAACATCTTCCCAGAGACACATCTTACACTTCAACCAGAAAAAACTACAGAGACCTCGCCGTTGTTCCGATATGACGTACATATCACCCAGGCCACAACCAAATGGACTATGTATAGACAAAGCTTGCAAAGATGAAAAGAAATGCTCAATCTCGACAATACATCGTCCGTGAAGCACGAAGTTACCAGTTTGAGTTTTATCGCCAACATCAACAGGAGGGGCCGGATCAGAAACAACAGCTGGAAGCGTTATATCGTCGGCATCAATGAATGGAGTCTGACTAGATACGATATCCGAACTCGTCGAAGCGGAACACGCTCTAGTATCAGGAGGGCTTTCACTCAAACATGAAACATTACATAATTCATTTGAACCTTCAACAGATGAATTTCCAGACCGTCGAACACGAATACCTGTGCGACCCAAATCCACCATGAACCTCTTCTTCCGCTTATGCTTCCCGTACACAAATCCTCGAGCCATCGCAGCGAGACCAAGCGCACAACCCAAGTCGAAAGTAGATTGCAAAATGAGCATCCACACTCCCACACCATTCGTAACAGCCACCACTACGGTGCGCGTGCGCGCCGCATGGTCAGCGGATGGATACGGTCAAAATGTTCCGCACCGTTTTTCCTGTGCTATGGCTAGAGGGCGACACAGAATGACGCGGTTTACGGGGCTTTGAGACGGTATTTATATGTACTCACGTTTCATGCTTTTTTTTATAAAAACGGAAAGTGGTAGGGATATAAATTTGATGTCTATCGATTCCTGAAATATTTCCAGAGACAGTAAATGGAAAGTTTTTTTTTTTTTCGAAATGGCTATAGAAGTTTAATAAAACCTGGTCAAAGAGGGAGGAGAAAAATTGTTTTTTTTTTTCGCATTCCTGACGTCGCCGTAAATACATACGACATGTATGAGAAGTCTAGTAGCGTAAATATCTTCATCTCGTCTTCCTCTTTATGATGAAACCACCCGCGTCAAAATCTGCGCGGTGGTTACCGAGAAAAAGCATAAAAACTGTTCCATAGGAAATGCATTGGACGGAGAGCACGTCGGCATGATGTTACTGATGTACCACTCTTCACACCATCTCGCGAGCTCTATCGCCACCGCCCCTTCCTCCGGTCCATTCACACATTATTCTTTCCAGGAACATTCAAGGAGTCACGTGCATAAGCTATCTTTATCCCGCGGTGAAAGCGTGTCCTTATCGTCCTGTTCTCACTTCCGAAGGAGATACGAATGCGCACGCGCTAGACTGACGCTTCTAATGAAATGTGATATATGCTAAGCGAGCAAAAGAGCCCGCTGTATTCCCGCGAAGTACAAACAATTGAACAAAGGCGCCATTTGCATATAGATGGCTTCAACCGTGTTAAGGTCCATAGTTCTGCAGAGAGAAAGCTAAAAAAAAAACGAATGAAATAGACGCCCAATCTCGAACTAAAAAGATCATAGCTAAAGGAATCCAGCGGGTTTCACTTATTAAGTGAATTTTCCTGAAACCTTTAATGCTGGGAAAGTTGACACAGTACGCGCCGCGCTGTTTGCTGTCAAATGGCACCGTTCCGCCGTGCTTTCTTGAGTTTCTTTCGATGTAAACGAGGGTAGATTCTACTACTGAGCTGATAGCGGGTGCGAAAGGTGCGCACGGTATCATTCGCAATGACGAGTAAAAAATCGGGCAGATTTATAGCGTCCTCGATAAACTACACTGGTGCGCCCCGGTGCGCCCTGGTGCGGCTTGACATCCTCGATAAACTGCACTGGTGCGCACTGAACGTCCTCTATTAGAGGAGTGCACCCGTTGAGTGCGGCACTGAGTTGCCCGGAACCATGGAGGAAGGAAACACAGGACCGGCCCTTCCAAGCTTTTGCCATTGGGACGGGCGTTTTATTTGTGTGTGTTAGGAGGTTTACTCTTGGTTTACACTTCTATTACAAGACCGGTCACGGTCTGCAGGGCAAGCACGCAGGACTAGAAACATTATTCGTGGCAGCGATGTTTGAGTGACGACGTGGCCACGTTTTGTGTTTGTTGCTGAGGTGGTAAAGCATGCCAGTATTCAAACTTGTAGAACAATGAAGGAAATCAGATTAATCTGCAGCTGTCGAACAGCGCCAGCTTGCAAACGAACGATTCCAGATGGCTCTCTCACAGACAGAGGCATACGAAACAACCGATCACGTACATGCTTACGAATGAAACGTTATTCCCGTGACAGAGCTGCTTTCTGTTGAACGACAGCTTACATTTTAAGGGTATATGACTTTGGAAAAGCATAAAAACACGGAAAGTAGCGCGAGCAACAACGCGTTGCTAAACCGAAACCTTACTGAGGATCACGTGGTGGACAGGAAGTAATGGCGGTTTTGAAAGGAGCGACCGCCAGAGGGATCCCACGGAAATCTCTTCGTAACGGCCGCTCCTGTGTTTCCTTCCTCCATGCTTCGAACCCACACCGAGAAAATCGTCCGAGCGCCAGAGTGCAATCCCAAGAAGCATCGCGATTGCCGGAATCACGGAGGAAGGCGGAAGCGGGAAGTAGCCAGGTGTAGCCGGGCAAGTAGCAGCAGCCTGTCGACAGCACGGCATTCGATCAGTGCCGCTCGCCAGGTGCCTCTCGCTGCGGGTCGCGTAGCCTACGAGCCACAACGAGCACAGATCTCTAGGTGGCGCACGCTAGTATCCGCCAGATCCACCAGTGCAATGCAGTGCAGTTTCATGTTCGATAATGCCTCTGCCCAGGGCACCGCCAGTGTAGAGCGCCACGCACCACGGTGGTTTCGGGGCAATTCCGGAGCAAGTTTATCGAGGACGCTTTTGGAATGGAGAAAGGTTGCATCTGTACCTTATCAATCACTTAAGAAGGAGTATACCGGGTGTCCCAGAAAACGTGTTATTGAATTATAATAAAAAAACTAGACCACCTAGAGTCATGCGGTCAATGGCATTTGTTCTTACTGGGTTTTTGCCACCTCCTCATGTGAATGTCGTGTAACGTAAGTTTAATTATGTAAATTTTTGCGAGCTTAAGTCGGAAATTCGCCTAGTAAAGGTCACTTTTTTACCCCATCAACGTGAAGAGCGTGTCTATTTTACTCAAATTAATGATAATTGACAGGGATATTTAGAAGCTATCCCACCGGAAAAAATAGCCGAATCATCATGCTCTACGGAGGTCGCACAGACTAGCGCACGATGAATTTTTCAGCGCAATCTTTGTCAGTCCGACGAAAGGAGGTTGGAAACCGAGCCCTCCCCAACATCGCAGAAAGAGATAAAACAGCCACGGCTTATCACGTCCGACTTTCGCTAGGATAATGCTTTCCCTCTCCCAATTTTAGGAACTTACTTTTTCTACTATCACTATGAGGGCTGGCTTCGGAACCTCCTTTCGTCGCACTGAGAGCGATTGCGCTCAAAAAGTCATCGCGCGCTATGGTCGGGTGCTCCGAAAAGCATGATATTCGGCTATTTTTTCCGATGGGATAGCTCGTGAATATCACTCTGAATTATCATGGATTTGAGTGAATTCGGCACGCTCTTCATATTGGCGGGGTAAAAAAGTGACCTGTACTTGGCAAATTTCCGAGTTCAGTTCGCAAATATTTACATAATTAAACTTGGAGTGCATGACATTCACATTAGGAGGTGGCAAAAACCTAACAAGAACAAATGCTGTTGACCGTATGATTCTAGATGGCGTAGTTATTACAATTCAATGACACGCTTTCTGGGACACCCTGTATATACTAGTATGTGATCAATAGTGTCCACAGTGGTAGCAGCATTAGTTTGCGGATAATGTAATCAGTTACTCTCAAGCAAGAGGCCAGAGGCATGGCCGAACTAGACTCAATAAATAGGGGTACAGAGTATCGCATTCCTTTTCCGCGCCGGAGCCGCCGTTCGGCGTCCGCGATTGGACCGATCGTGTCACGTGGTTTCTCCTTCCAAGAACGCGCCGTCCATGTTGAGCCACCTCCATCCAGACCAGTTTCCTGGGTCGCGAGCTTGCTCAACTGCGCGTTGTTCTTCACCGGAGAAGGGGGGATGGGCGTCCCATTGCTAGGTGACGCAGCCGCGCGCCTGACTCAAGATGGCGGTCTCGCTCGCCGGCGTGGCTCAGTGTCGCTACTCTGCTCCTTATTTAGTGACTCTAGGTCGAATGGGTTAAGGCGTCCCCCTCGTTGGTGGTAGTCGAGGTAGTGCGTTCGAATCCTACTACCGGCTGTGCTGTCTGAGGTTTTCCCTTGGCATTCCGAAGACTCTCTAGACGAATATCGGCACAGTTACCCCTGAAGTCTGCCCGGGACGCATACTAACTCCCCTGTCCCCCACTCCTTCCTGCTGTCTTCTCTCCATCTGTCCACATCTGTACGCCGCTCATAGCCACAGTTGCTTCGCGACGCTAACACGAAACAAAAAAAACAAAAAAACTCAAATAAGATTTAAGGTGTTTAAGAAATGCAGACTCAAACGGCCTAAAATTAAAAAAATAGACTGGTTTAACTATTCTCGTCCCGATATAGCTGGTCTTACATTGTAAAAGTAAACGCTGTAAAGTATTCCGCTCAATGGATCTAGTCCTGCAGTTGATGGAGGCTCCCTTTTGCACACAGAGCAGTTATGCTCATTCTGCCTTTCTGTATTGCCTAATTGAGTGGAAAAGTCCCAGGATTGATCAGGTCGGCTCATTTCAGCGATGAAGCAAATGAATGACAAATATGTTTATGTAATTCATACATAATCATCTAGCTTTATTCTCTCCTTCGTTATGCATATTTAACGATCGCGGGTACATTTATCTCGCTCTTTATTTGGTTTGCAACTTTCAATGCGTCTCTCGTCCGTATTATGTAATGACTGTGATGGAACGAGCTCCCGCGGCTCACTGCTTAGCGTGCTGGCCATGTCACGTCGGGACTAGGAGGTACCCGGGTTCGAATCCCGGTGCCGATTGTGCTGTCTAGGGTTTTCCTCAGACGTTTTCAGACATATGTCGGCACCGTTCCCCTAGAAGTCGGCCCAGGACGCACATTCCTCCAGGGCGTCAGTCGTGACCGCGAGCCCTTTCGCCATTCACCACCACCACCTGTGATGAAAACTGTTCACGAAAACACATTAGTTTTTAATTTCATGGTCTCGCAGTCAACAGGTGTGATCATCTTCAGGTATATGTTGCTATTGTTCTTGTTGCGGGAAGCAAATTGTGCGATATATACCTGTATTGCAGAAAAAAAAAAAAAAGCACAGTCATTATGCAACACCCAGTTCAGTGAGGCCACTTTGATAACAAAAAAATAGCTTAGGTGCTGGCATTATGCATAACACTGCGTTGGGAAGAACAGAAGAGAGCAAAAATTACTTTCTCAGCTACGTAAGGTCGTGTACTTATTCAAGGAAAAAGCAAGGATGCACAGGTGTACGAGAGTTTCGCAATGAGTGACAGCTTCGAAAGCTTCTAGTGAGGATGTCGAGCTGAAGTTTCGGGATATCACGCTGTCACGACCCACACGGACACCTGGAAAAAATTACGAATGCTAGAAAAAATGCTATCTTGCTAGAAAAAAAAAAAAAAAGAGCGTTCCTAACCTGATGCATGCATCCTTGAAACGTGCATTGTTACGGATCTGCCGTCTTCGCCACCTTCAGCCGAGGATTAAAGCTGTGACGATGAGGCGATCTCAGAAAGAGGCGCGAGGGTGATGCGTTCGGGGAATAACTTCGTTGTACGGGCCCTTTTTTAAAAGCATTGCGTGCTCGGAGCGAAATCAAACAGGTGTTTGCGATCATGTTTGCGTCTTGTCATTGGCTCAAAAAGCTCAGGCGCTCAAGCATCAATAAATCTCGAACATTTGCGAAAACCGCACTACAAAACCACGTTGTATCGTGCACTTAGAGTGCATTTTTAAATAAATTTTTATACAAAATATCACGTAGACTAGCGAAGCGTGTACTACTACGGTATACTATATAGCGAAGCTCCAGCAATTCAGAGACGGCCATTTTGAGTGCTATGTCCGTTTTACCCACAGCGGGAGATCCACACAGATCACCGGAAAGTAGTTTAATTAGAGCAAAATGCTCTCGGACAGAGAGAGGGGCCAGCAGTAGCGGTCATTACTCGGCTCCGACTTGTGCGAGTTAATCCTATAGTACCCGGGCCCAGCAGCGGGAAACGATGGGCTTCAGCGATAGCGCGTAGCAATTATAACTTCGCGCGCAGAACACTTAACGGCATATATCGCTGTTGAATGCGTTACATCGTGCCATCAACACGTTCGACACCTTGGCCTAACACGTGCTAGTCGTGTCTGAGGAAATTGAGCCACGTTAATTGAATTTGTACGTATTGCACACATATATCGAACGTTGGGTTTCAGTGATGATCTTTTGCGCCAATAATGTTCGTAACGTAGTTAAGTAAGATTAGGCGACCATATTAGCACATGGCATGGCAGGCCCTGCAAGGTCGGGTAATGCTGTTGCGCTATTTCATTAATTGTACTAGATGTCATCGCTAATCGTCAGACAGAGCTCACTGCGTTATTTTTAGTGTCCGTGAGGTGTGTCATGAAATGAAGGTACGCGGCCATGAACTCGGAACAGGCTAGTCTGCTTTATATAATAATCTTGTAAGACGACGATAAAACCGGAGACACGAAACAGGAAAAAGACAACACGACACATTCTCAATATGATGAAATAGAAGCTGATGAAAATGAAGCTCGTCTGCACCCTTGCACTTCTACCATTTATATAATGAAGTACGTCTAAAAGCAAGAAATGACAGCTTTACAATACTGTATGTTATACATACCACGAATACCGCTGTAGCCGAGAAGGTGCATGGGCCTCTGTTGCTCTTGTGTTAGATTTCGACCTGCCGCGAGTGGAAGTTGGGACATTTTGCATTTTCGTGGAAGTGAAATATTTCTACTTTATTCGCTGGGCATAAAAGTGTCCAGAAACGATCGAACGCGATTTTTTTTAGTTGTTCCATAAAAGCACGAAAAAGAAACACATTGCTTTCTCTTAAGGGTACTTGATGGCAACGCGAAGAAGGAATTTATGCAAGGTACCACATTTAAGTACAGTGTCACATGCTTGTGCAAGTCGATCAAACCCGTGCACCATTCAACAGCACTGCACTTATTGCCACACAGTGTTACCCGGTACCAAAACGAAGTAACGGAATACCGCCCACCCGCTTCTCCACAAGAAGTTAGCGCAATGCTAGCGTCGTACGACTTCAAAAAGTAACGCGGTACGGTTACAAAAAAAAAGTAAAGTGAATACTATGCCGCTACTTTGCCGCTACCGTACCCTTCTCTAGGCAGCACCTCCGAAGGTATCTCGTTGCCGAATGTGTCTAAAGACGGTCCAATATTTATGTTCCTGCGCATAACCAGCATGCAGCACAAAATGCATTGCTTACAGTCGAGATATATTATTTCACATTGAGCTCGACCTTGAGACGATGCACATTCAAGACACAATTTAATGCACATAGCGCATATGTGCATTTAATAATTTCCGTCAGAATCACAATAAATGATGACGATGAGTTGGGATGTCCGTAGGGTGAGATGGGATGGGTTGGGGTTCTCCGTCAGTATGTTTCGAACACAAGGCTGTTTTTCTGCAGTAACAGTATTTTGTTCGAAATATACGCGAATCCCAGCTCAAAATCTTCCGTTTGCTTATGTCGACGCGTTGATCAGATTTCTCTGTGGTCAAGTGGCGCAACTGCCATCATAAGCGGCCTCTCATCGAGCCCAACAATAAGTAGCTACTGCGTGATGAAACATAACATGAACGGCATAATATTTGCTTATACTTTCGCCAGGGATGGCGCGTCCAGGAAAAATAGACAGCCTTCTGAGTGCTGTTAGCATACTGCACCAAAGCTTACTCCTCAGAGGAACTAATACGTGTTTGTCACTGTCAGTCATCCATCAATCTTACATGCTTTATACAGCGCTGCGCTCTCACGTACAACATTGCTTTGGATAGCTGATTTCTTCAGTCAGCGATATATTTTCGTCCGGACAAGACAAGGCGACACAGAGCAATTCCCCATCTTTCAGGGGGTACCACAAGGAAGCGTCCTAAATCCGCTCCTCTTTAATGCAGTTATGGCGTGCATTGGAACCTGCATTCAGCGGAAAGTCAACGTGTTCCTGTATGCCTATGACATCTGTATCTGGACTACAGACTCTTCCCGTCCGGCACTCCGTCAGCGTCTTCAGCGCACCTTAGATGCCATTCGTCCCTATTTACTCCAGGCAGGAATGCAGATATCCGTCGAGAAAAGCGCAGTTCTAGCCTTCACGCGCAAAGACATGCATAGATGTCGCCTGTATATTGGTGGAGGCCCACTGGAGCAGGTGACACATCGCAAAAAGTTTCTCGCCGTAGCACTATCATGGAATTTGTCGTGGAAGCGCCACATAGACGTTCTTGAAAAGAAAGTCCAACGCTGCGTTAACGTCATTCGTCACTTCGCAGGTATGAGGTGGGGACGAGACGAGAGAGATCTCCTCATGCTGCACAATGCCCTGGTTCGTGGCTCAGCAATGTACAGTCTTCCCATACTGCACGGGCTTGCTCAGACACTGGTACGAAGGATTCTAGCCCTGCTCGCGCGAAGCCCTCGGGTTCAGCGAGGAGCTGAAACCCGCCTATAGTAGTTTATAAGGCTAGGGGCGTCCCCGTTGAGGTTCTCCGTATTCGGGAAACTGCACGCTACAATCTGCGTTTACGTGCCCATAATAAATGTCACCCTCTGATTCGCAAGCTTCACGCTATAGACGGAACGCCACGGTTTATGCTTGTATAACATCATTCAGACCTAATATTCAAAAACATTCATTGTTGACCCGACGACACCCAAAGTGCCTCCATGGACGTTGCCATCGCCGCTTGTCACTGTCTCCATACCCGGCCTCAAGAACAACAAAAGGAGCTAGCCTGATGTTATCCTTAGGCAACTTATACCCTTGACTTCATCGAGGCTCAATACTGCAACGGTACCGCTGTATACACGGATGGATCGTCGACCAGGGACACTTCATCTTCAGCCTTTGCCGTTCCATCAGAGCCCGTGACACGTGGATGTCGTCTGTCTCACCGCACCTCATCGACATCCGCTGAACTTTATGCTATCCTGCTATTCTTGACATATGCAGCGGACGGTGAACCGCTGCAATGAGTAGTTTATACTGATTTCAAAGCAGCTCTGATCTGCATTAAATAGGGCATCCGCGGTTCCCTATCCTCAGTGGTGATAGATATTCTGTGCGCTCTGAAGTCTCTGCAAGATCGCTCTCAATCCGTTGCCTTTCAGTGGGTTCCATGGCATTGCGGAGTAACTGGAAACCACGAGGCCGCCGCTGCCGCTGCCCATCAACAACGGCCTTGTATGCCCATTATACTTTCGAGAGGAGACAGAAGATCCCCCCTCAGGTATTTGCCTGTTTCCTGGTCTACCCTACAGTGACTTTTTTTATTATTTTATGGCTATAGTCGTGACGATGCCCACTTGAGTGTGATCACACTCAAGTGGGCATCGTCACGACTATAGCCATAAAATAAATGAAATGAACATCGAGTGCCACGCGACCTGCCCAGATTTTAACTTCATTCAACTTGAAAAATATTATTCATTTTATGTGGCACACATACCTACAATGCAACGTACTTAATGTGAGAGAGAATGCTTTCGGCAACCTGTGTGAGCTAAGTGAATCCCATCTTGCCAGAAACGCTTCACCTGTGGCGCCTACACCGTAAAGCAAAGTTTGCGGTACGTTTGGAGTGCGATGACTATGGCGATATCTCGTTACGTTTCCGATATATTTTCGTATTCCTGTTGCAAAAGGCACGGCGCTTTGTGTGTCTGCTCCGAACAGTGAAGTTGCAAAACACAGTTTGAAATGCGCTACCAACACGCTCACACTAGTTTTGCAACTGATTGTATGACGGAAACCAGCTTCGTAGGCCCTATTACGCAGTATGTTATACAAACCTGTTTGTGTTTCACAAGTGTCATCTGAAAAAATCATAAAACAATGCACCGAGAGCCACAACAACTGACAAATTAATGATAATGAATAGGGAAATTCGCCACATGAGGTGCGGCCCATTACCCCAAGGCACAATGGACAGGATGAGACGTGTCGTGATGATGAGCTGATGAACAATAAGTAGCACAAAATGAATTTGAAAATATTCAATTACGCTTAGCTTACGAGATTTAGTGAAATGGACCAAGATCGTCACATCGGCCTGCATGATTAACAAGTAACTACAAGGAATACAAAGAAAAGTTCTGCTTCGCAGTTATCTCGCTGCCTCTCTCTGTGTTCCCACGTCTTCATTATTGTGAAAAGTAGCGGTAGCGGAGAGAGGGTCCGCCGCTACCTATATTTGTAGCGGAAATGCTTTTCCCATTACGAATTTAAAATGTAGCGGAATTGGTACTCCGTTACTGAATAAAGTATAGCGAATACGGTGGGGGGTCAAGTCACGTTGGGACAGTATGGTCGGCAATCGTCTCCGGTCTATTCAGCTTAGCGGGAACAGGTTTATGGGAACAACCAGGAACGTCTACGCCTAACGTGGCCGGGCCATACCTTGTTGAAAAATTAGGTTCGTCACAGTTCCAATTGGGGAAAGCACAAAGCTCTCCATCAAAGTAACTGGTGCAACTAATGTGGAGTTGCGGGCCTCACACTAGCGAAGCCATGAAGAAATGATGATGAGATGGGTCTGATGCCGGCCAGCAAGCTGGGCGCTGCCCCAGTGCCAATTGTATGGAATTGTCGGAATGTAATGAAAGATGATGGTGGAGATGGCAGTTCAAGTGATCACAGCGTGGTAGAGAGGCCTGTTCATGACAGGAACTCCCCAAAGTAAAGAAACTAGCGTCTAGTAATGTAATCATGTATAATGCTTGTTTGCAACTCTGTTCTGAGTTACAAACAGGTATACTAAGAGGTATACTATAAGAGCAGAGACACAAATGGACGACACGAAGCTTTGAGTCCCGTCCATGTCGTTCCCGACTTAGGGATGTGTTAGCTATGCCTGCTAGCTTTCACCTACACTCTTAAAAATGAACTTCACCGCATAGCACGCTCCTAGCCAACCATCATCTCAAATGATATCGTTATCTGCCCTGATTTGTTGAAAACGGGAGGCGTACGCCTTTTTTGTGACACTTATGCTGTTCATAATTGTCACAGAAAAGGCGTACGCCTCCCGTTTTGAACAAATCAGGGCAGATAACGATATCATTCGAGATGATGTTTGGCTCTGAGCGTGCTATGCGGTGAAGTTCATTTTTAAGAGTGTAGCTACTAGCAAACCATAGCTTACACCTCCCAGCTTACTTGCATTCTCTTCGTATGTTCTACACATTTATATCGCCACACCAAACTTTCGTGCTGTTTCGTACGCACGACAAACACCAGCTCACTTTCTTATCCCCGCAATCGACAAAACTATGCACAGGATTGTTAATAAAGTAAACGCTGTGGTGGTGGTCATCAGACAAATGATGTGGCTTAAAGAATGCCCCCAAGTTCAACCCTTTGAGAAGTATTCAAACGAATGCCGCTTGGCAATTATACTTATGCCCTGTCAGAATGCACTTGCTTTAAAAACACTACAGTTTCTTTTCTTTTTTTCTCAGCCCTTGCATCTTTAACTGAATTTATATGTTTGCATTTTTAATTCGAAACAGTGAACAGGATTAGACACTTCACTTCACTTGTAAAAAAACTAGAAAAGAAGGATGGACGACGGTACTTCTAGGGTTTTGTTGTTAGGATATCCCCTGGCCAAATATAACGCTGTGTCCTGCACACGCGGCACTCTGAATTTATTGGGCTTCCCTGGAGACCCCTAATTAACTACATTATTCTTTATCATCCTGCGAAGCTAAACAGCACACAGTAGCAATTTCAAGCATATCCAATTACATAGGATCAATACAGAAAGTATGGATAACGCTAAAGGATAATTAGAGACTTTTGTACATCATTGATAACGTCACCGTGAAGTTATCGAACCTACCGGAAACAATGGCAGCGTGCATGGCTCAGAATATTATCAGTTGATTGTATACTGTAGATATGGTACTTCGGAAGCGATGTTATCAACAATCTACTAAAGCTCCGTAGGCTTGATGGAGCTTTTGTGATGGCACTGGTGATGCAAAACCAACACTACTATCGACAGTGTAAAAACTATTGATTGTTGGCTATCGGTAGTACTATAGATAGTGTTGAGTTGTACGATAATTGACTATCGATAGTACTGTTCCGTAGGTTGTCTTTACTATCGACAGCTAGACTTTGTTCACACTATCGATGCTTTCGTTCCCGTCTTCGTTTTCGACAGAATCCCATGCGACACAAGTTCGTTCCGTTTAGCTGTAATGTATGAATGATGCACTGCAAGCAGCGAAAGAAGCTCATTATAAAATTGTACGCATTCATGAGACAACCATGCTAGTCAACCTGGTGCAAAGACCATCACGTGACCTTGCGGTTGGTTTGAGCGGCATGAGAAGCTCAACGTCAGCGTCGGCTGGAAAGCTGCTCTGAGTTCTTATTATCGATAGTTCGATTTTTATACGACTATCAATAGTTTTGCATCACTAGATGGCATACATCAAGTAACAACATTGGGAAAACATCTACGCACAAACGAAGGAGTTATCTGTACGATTCTTTCGTGTACTAAAGGGCTTGTGGTTCATTACATCCCGCACTCATTGTAGTGCAGTTCCACGGTATTCAGGGAAAATAATTAGTTTCCAAAGTGGTGCGTTTGTCGAGATACAAACCTTCGAGCACACGTACGGGTCAAGCTCTGACATCAGAGGAGCGAGAAAGACGGCCGTTCGTCTTAAGCACGTGACCCCTCTTGCTCTGTCTCATTGGCGGAGACGCCTGTAGTGATATGATTGAGCTGGATGAGTTTCGCTACCCGCGGTGCTGATTCCCTACGTGATTACCCCTTTGCTGTGATTACCTGCAATGCAGGTTCCCATCGTTACAAAATAACCGTCTTTAACGCTTATCTAAGATAAGTTGGGACGAAGTGTCGCAACCCCTTTAACTTTTTTTTTTTTTTTGCGATCAGTTCGTTCAGTTTCTTTCCATGATATCCGCTTCAATCTCAGACGTGCTTCGTCTAGAGAGCAGGGGAATGAACAATACTGTTTGAGAGTCGATGTAAACCCGTCGGGAATAAACGCGCTCGAAGGCGGCTCACTGCAGCGGAAAGCCTCGGTTAGCGATGCATGTGTCCTTGTGTACTTTGCCTCACAGACCGTGAACATCACACGGCGGACCGCATCTGAACACGGACAGCTCTTTCCTATAGAGGGGAAAAAAAAATCTTTAATGAAGGTTCTTCGGGACCCGTATTCTTATCAGTCGGCCTTATATCACCTCCCGTGCTTTGTCTCAAACATCGGGGATTACGAGGCCTTGACTATGCGTTCGCGTATTTATGGCTGAGTTTAGGCGAGGCCTGTAGGCACTGCGACGACAAGAAGTATGACAGCGCCCGAGATTTTCTTGGTCCGGGACGCTGTTGTCATGGAAACGGATGCAGCCGCATGGGTCGCTGCGCTAATAACGGCCCGATTGAGGTAGTTTCATCACAGGTCGTTAGAAAGAGGCCTCGAAGCGAATTTGGGACCGTAAAGGAGTTGGTCGCGAATGCCCGGAGGGTGCTTTGAGCGTGCACCGCCTGGCGGGTGTTGCTTAAAGGTGATCAATGTTGTACCGTGACGTTGTGAGGTGTGGATGACTGTCGTGGGACCTTTTGTTTTGCGCTGAGGATGTTAGGGTGACCGTGACGTAGCTGTGGGCAGAGGCGTTCCCGTCGAATAGGAAAAATTATTGCAAGGAAAAGACACGTGCTTGATGTAGCACTGAACTAGAAAAGGGAACTGGCTCGAAGGCTGGGTGAGGGTGAAGGGGAAGAAAATGGAGATGTTGGCTCCCACAACCGAGGGGCGGCTCCTCCTAACCGCTTAGAAGAGCGAATGTGATTGATTGATTGATTGACTGATTTGTAAAAGAAAAAAGTGAAAACAACAACAAATAAGTAATGATGCAGTGAGATGTTTCGCCGCTGAGGCAACACCCTATTCCATTGCTTGAGGGGGAGAAGATGGTGAGTGATGATGAACATGAATGTTCAGATGAGGATGATGGTGGCGTTGTAATGATGTGATGAAAGCGAAAAAAGAGTGAATGTGGCCATGCTTGTATAGACGTGTTTGTGAGCGTAAAAGATGAAAATTAATCGAAAGCTATATGTGTAACGATCCACTACGTCCATGTGAAATTTCAACAAGGCTCCGACCGCTCGCCCTCACTACCTCAGCAGGCCATGCTCTTAACACCTTGTTTAGGTCGAGTGGACGGTGGTCTAGTCGTTGCCGTACGGCCCGAGGGTCACTTCAGTACATAGTATATCCGGAGCAGCGATGCAAGATGCAAGATGCTGTGCTTCCTGCTCCGGAGAGTTCACTTTCCCAAGCTTGTAGAACAACTCGCGAGCGAAAGGGAAGGTTGGGAGAAATTGGCTGGTGAATTTCGATTTCTCTGCTTCGCATGCAGCCAAATACATACGTTCGATGACGAGTTGATGCGCTTCGCTGCTCTCAGGTGGCCCAAATTCACACCTTCTTCATAAGGAAAAATGGGACTATAGAGCAACAGACTTTCGGATTTCCGCTTCAGATCCTTCTGCGAGTGCCTTAGCTTCTACCTTTTAGGCTTTCCAGCTGTCGAAACAAAAAGAAAGATGAAAGCCGCCTCTACAAGGCGGCGCATGCCACCAAATTCTAGCAGCCGCCAGAATTGTTGGGCGTAGAATACATTTTTGCGATGTGATGGAAATGAAATTTGGCAGTGCGTGTTTGAAAGTCAACAACAACAACAGCAGCCACATGCGTTGCGATGGGATCAGGTGTTTCACCGCATGAATTGCGATCCCTGCCTCAGCTAATGTTTCGCGGTATAGTGTACTGCTCTCCAGTGATGAATCACCCCAGGCCATAGTCATGATTTATTTGTTGTTGTTGCTGCCTCAGCTGGCCTCAGCGGTGGTGGTACCGCTGAAAGAGCTCGCCGCTGTCGGCCTCACAGAGGTGGGTAGAGGTGGGTAGCGGTGAGCCTTGCCGTAGTACATTGTTGTTATAAAATACATATTTTTGGGTTTTCAGTGTTTGTTGTCTGATTATGAATATTTTTTTGGCCTTGTACAGCTGGTATCAGAGTTAACTTGAACGCCATTCCGGCCTGGGGGCCCTGGTGGTGCTGAGTACAAATAACGTCGGAGGGCGTTTTTGTCATTTATTTATAGTTACAGGGGTGTCCCCCAATGTGAATGTGTCGTTTTCAGCAAGGCGCTCTCAGGGTGGCTTCCATCCCGCTTCGCAGGCTGGATGAAAGTTAACTTTGACACGAGCCGTATATGCCTGCACATTAGAGATGGAACGATATCGATATTCTTGTCGATATTTTATGCCTGCGATATTTATAATAATTTTAATATGTAATTTTTAGATATTGACATTTATCGATAAAAATGTCGATAGGGATATCGGTATGAATATCAATATTACATCGATCTAGATATCGATATGCATGCTGATAGAAATATCAGTACTTCGGCGACTTCTGCGCGCGTACAGGATATGAAAGGAACGGATCAACGAGGTTATTAACCAAACTTGACGTTTCCCCCCCTCTATCTCTTTCTTGATTTGGTTTCGCAACACGATGCCGATATTTCCTGTAATGCTGTGGTTCGAGTTAGGGGAAAACGTTGTTAGTTTCTAATACTTAGTGTATGGCCTTGGGCTGCATTTCATGCCGAACGACGCATTGAAATGTGAAAGACGAGTTCACCGAGCGTGCAACGTACACGCGGTTGAAACCGATGATTTTGTGTTGCTAGCGTGGCTCCGTATTCGCAAACATCCATTTCTCGAGGAACAAAGAAGGAGGCAGGCAAGCTAATGCGGATCCGATGAGGGCGACATCCTCTGCACTCACCTAAATTTTTACATTAATTATTCCCCAATCTTTCTCTCACGATAATTGAGGACGTATCCTCATTGGTCCCCGTAATGCACGTTGTTCGTCGCCGTCTTCATCGCGAGCTTCATCGGTACTACGCACGTACGTAACACAATAAAACAAGGGCAACTTTTTTTTTCAGTTCAAGTAATGGCGTGCCAGCTTTTCAAACATCGATATATGGATATTTCTTTTAAAAACATCGATATACGAAATAATTTATAGATATAAATATCGACATTTTAATCGATTTTCTCGATAATTTCTTTAAGATGTTGGTATTTATCTATTATTCTATCTATTCCGATATTTTTGCATCACTGTGTATGCCCCAAATTCTGGTCGGGTCACAACGTTTTTTATTTATTTATTTTTTATTCCACGTTAGCGCCGCGAAGCAACTGTGGCTATGAGCGGCGTACAGATGTCGACAGATGGAGAGAGGACAGCAGGAAGGACCAGGGGGGTTAGTAGCGCGCGTCCTATAGGCCGACTTCAGGAAGAACTGTGCCGACATTCGTGTGGAAAGCGTTCGGAAAACCCACGGAACACCCACGGAACACCCACGGAAAACCCATGGAAAACCCACGGAAAACCTCGGACAGCACAGTCGGTGGTAGGATTCGAACACACCACCAACGATCGGGACGCCTTAACCCATTCGGCCATGCCGCTGGTGGGTCACTCACAACGTGAATGAACTGAAAGAGTGAACGGACGAGTACATTGTTGTTTTTTTTTCATTTCAGCGCATATAAACACATCGAATTGCTGCACGTAAAATTAGTGCAGCGACGCTTTAAAATTTTTATGTGAAGGATGTCTCGCTGCCAGACATTTTTACTACAAGTTTAAACCCAGTCAATGGGGCGACCTTAGCGTTGCCATGCCAACACTCTGCGTGGTCGGCTCAACTGCCTGCCATCATTAGGAAGCTTTAGGAGCTATCAGCGACAATGCTGTCTTCGTAGAAAGGATCAAAACGTCTGGGTGCGGCTCTGCGCGTGGACTTGCCCCATGATACTGCCAGGGGCTTCTGAACCGTTACGTATGCGGCGCAGCAGGTATATATAGGGATGTGTACATGCGGTTACAACATATTCTAAATGTTGTTTAGTCGAGTGGCCCGTTGCGATTATTGCTCCCGTTTAAAGCCTCGTGGTTATGATGTGGGAAGCAGACGTGGGATGATATTGATTTTTGTGTCGATATTACCGATATTTTTCGCGTGGATATCGATATAGTATTTCGATAGAGTATCAACATTTTCAGTAGTCGTTTTAATTAATTACTCGATATTTAAAATTTTGATATTTTGGCGCCTCCAGTTAAAAGCGACTTCCTTCCCATTGTGTCTTTCTGTCTCGTTTTGTCTGCGAAATAAAATACTTCGTACTTCGCAATGATACCCAGAACAACAGTCTGAAAAAGAAAGAAAGAAAACAAACAAACAAAGAATAACACTAAAACAAAGAAACGTCATGGAGGGAAAAGGAGAGGATAAAAAATTACGGGACAGTTATTTGTGTAACGCGAATTACACCGTTCGGCGGTAGCTGTTGTGTATGGATATGGACTAGTTTAGTGTGACGAGTACTGCTTTGTGATCTGTGAGGTGAGTGGTGATATGTAGACTTGGGGATTAGCGGGACAAAAATATTAGTAAAATCGGTACAATAGCGGGACAGGAAACGCTGAAAAATAGGGACACTTCCGGACAACATACCCATCTGTGAGTATGGCAAAGCTACTTTTATTAGCTTTAGATTAATTTAACTTGTTTAGCATCACCGAAACCGACAGTCAACAGACAGAAGAAGACAGAAGGAGACAGAGAAGAAGAGAGAAGAAGCGGATGGGGGAGGGTTTTGTGATACAGCCACAGCGTTTTCCAGAGACCTTCCCCTACCACTGTAAGATACAAACACATACACAGGTCCTCAGCCGCAGCAAAAGGGTTACTGAAGCAAACAAACTTATATACACTACGACCCTGCACCCTATCATTATTCTAACAATGAAACGTCTTGCGTGTAAATAATTTTTCGTTACATTACTTAGAACGGCAATAGCAAGTACATCTGTGTGAGCCAATCTGCCACATAATTTGTGGCTTACTACCCCAGTGCATACTGGTTAGTATAAGACGAAATGATAAGGGGAATGGGATAATAGTTTAATAATGATATTACACCCTTGTCTCGGTAGGCGACATGAAGCTCCCATGGCTAGATAATGTCAGTGCACAGATGCATATAAGTCACAATACGGTTATATCACTAGTCATGAGTGTAAAGAAGACCTATGCCCCTTACAAATTTCATGAAGAAGGCACACGCACGCGCGCACGCTGTGGCGATATACTGCCCTATTGCACATTGGGGACGGATGCGGGGATGATGATTCAGAGATCCGTCGCCAGACCGGTGGAGCCTAAGGACTCCGCAAGACGACGAAGGCCTTCGAAGAACATGCGTTCGTGACGCTGCCTGCCATGCCTGATGCCTGACCATGTCCGATGCCTGCAAACACATTAGGTAGGCATCGTGATCATATAGCCAATCAGATAACAAACCTAATCAGATATCCTAGCGGTTAATATGAAGTGATTTGCAGACGATTGTATTATTTATTATAAGGCAGTAGCATGCTGTAGTGATCGCTGAAAACTGCAGTCGGCACCAGGTCAAGTTGCAGACTAGTTTCGCCATTGGCAAATGAGTATTCATAGAGATAACAGTATGGTCATGTCCACTACTAAAAACAACAACAAAAAAAAAACACCGTTCTTGTTCAGTTATGGTTCCGCGGGTCCAGTTTTCAGTAGGGTTTCACATCAGAAATATCTTGGTGTAACTATTATAAATGATTTGAACTGAAATATTCCGATCAATGAAGTCATTAGTCATAACATCAGGTGAAGTCATTAGTCATAAAAGCAGGTGAAATATAAAATTAACTACGCGGGGCTCTAAGGGGCGACAACGCTTCAACATTAACCGCTTACAAGGCTTTAGTATGCTCGGTCATCGCTTACGCTGCAGTCCTGAGGTATCCAGATGCTCAGCCCAGTAAACATGGATTTGAAACGTAAAAAGTACAGTAAATATGTATCTGACGTACGTATCTTAAAGGAGTGCAGTGGGCCATCCAAAAAAAATTCAGGTTAAGACATCTGATGAAAATGTGTGTGTCATGATATGGAGTAGCGCGAAAGGTTTTGATGTGTGCAATTTGTTTCCCAGAAAAAAACGCACATAAACACAGCTCCGCCCCTTCACCCTTAACTCGTCACTCCAGCATAAACGAGGATGAGGGGGTATGATGGCACGTCACCGATGACGGCATAAGGAGACTCGTTCTGGTTTGCCGGTCAGTGGGGGTCAGCGCCTTGTCTCTTTGCCGCCGTAAACCTGTTTTGGTTTTGCCAGTTTTCCCGGAGAATTGGGGATAGAAGGAGCGGCCGAAGCATTACCGAGCAAGGAGAAAAGCTTTATCAGAACCCCGAACAGCCGAGTAGCAGACGACAGCGGAGTAGCAGACAACATTTCTCTAGGCCAATCAGCGAGCGTTCTCCTTATAGCGTCAGCGCGAGGTTCCTGGCAGATCACAGGCTGGTACTGCTCTTCACCACCGTTGCGCACGGTCGCTTTTTGCGGCGTATTTTAACTTCAATTTCTGCGATAATTATGACTTTGTAGTGTAAATTACTTCGCATGGTGCATTTTACTGGCCTACTTAATAGTTTTATAGGAAGAAAACTGGGTGTTAAAAATGACTTCTGTGCTACTTTAAGCTGAAAACAAGCTTCAGCTACAAACCAATTGCCTCAAAGATTATTTTGCTTATTTGTTTGTTTGCTTGCTTGTTTGTTTCGTTGGCAATTCCCGACTGGAACAGCTTCCCTCGGGTCATTTGTTGCAGTAATAAATTGGTTTCGGTTTACAGATTTTTGTCGCGGCTGGTCGCGGTGAAGCGCAAAAGGACGCTCTTCCCTTCCACTCCCTTATCCACCAATGAATTACGTCCTTACACCAATGAATTACACCAATGAATTACGTCCTTTTGCGCTTCGCCGCGACAAGCCGCGACAATAATACGTAAATCGAAACCAATTAATTACTGCAACCAATGACCCGCTTCGGTGGCAGATTTTTCTCTAAAAGGTGTCCACTGAAGGTCCCAAAAGGGTAGTACCCATTTTAATGCCGACGGCGCCCTGCTTTAAAAGCTAGCTTTCTTCACGAAACTCATTTTAATTTTTATTTAAATAATGAGCGCCTCCCGCTCATTCACGCGGTGCGCATCTTGTAGGCGGCATTGAACAGAGACTTGTAAAAAGGAAAGTTATTCGATTGGTGTACCGGTTCGCGAATTATTTAGCCCGGGGATTTAACTGAAACACCCGGTATATGTAGTGTCTCACGTATCTTCTTATTTACATGCATATATTTTCACGTTGCTCATGTTTTTTATAGCACAGTAACTGTGTCAGAAGTATAACAAAATAAATAAAATGAAAATAGGAAATGACGACGTGAGCACGCAGTAGCGATCCTGTCCACAAGCTCTCACACGTCCTTACAAGGGATGTTAACCGAAGAGCTCATTCCTCGAACGATTTTAAACTTCGGTCTCACTGGTTTTCTACAACGCCCCCTTGTCGTGACTTGTCCGAGCACACCACGTTATAAGCGCTCCTCATCAATTTCGCTGTCTATGAAAATACGCGCCGTCCGAGGTTTTCTTTCCGAGTCTCTCTGATTTAATCCAATAGGCTTAATTCTTCTATGTCAGACTCGGGCTATATATAGATCTGCTTTCTTTCTTTTTTTTTTTGCGGCGTAGAATTGTCTACGGGATAACAACAAAAAATAAATGAAAGAAAATAAAATCTGCAAAGAAGAGTATTAAGCGACAGACAAGCGCAATGCGAAGGGGAAGGACACTCTCTAATGTCTATTATAACGGATAAAGCTTTCTTCATTGCAGGCTAACTCGATTCGTATAGTGTCTCGAAGTATAAATTTAGGGTTGACTGGGAAACTCGCTCGCTTTGAGAACGGTCGGGCGAATTTACATTTGCATCACATTGGAAATGGTGGAGTGGATTTTTGGACGCTAAGCCGATTCTTTGAGTGAGAGAACGCTTCAACGAAATGCAATCAGCGTTTTCAATTTGCACTAATTTCTCAATATTACGGGTTCTATGCAAATAAATACTCGTATTGTTGCTCTGGACTGTATACTACATTGCTGACTCACGATCAAAGGTCTGAGTCCTGTGCAGTCTTTTGTGCAGCTTTTTGCAGGGACCAAGTACATGAATGCAACTTCTGAGGTACATGCGCCCTTATTTTAATTTGTATTTCCTTCTCCAATTACGAGCACAGGAATAGCCAACGCTCTTCATGAACGCTGTGATGCAGACAGGAAAACTCATTCTTGACCCCACTTGCGAATAACCCGCCCCTTCATGTTCTGTAGCCGGTACACACTGCTCACAGTTGCACCAAAACACCAAATACTTCTATTTTTTCGTGAAAGAAATAAAATTGTTTCCAAGGAGAACGGGAAAAACGAAGATGTTCTCAAGATGTAAAAGAGCTCGTTATCTCTTAAAGAAAACCGTTCTATTGCAGAACATTCGAGTAGACGTTGGCTTTATCGTCGTTTTTAAGTAAATAATGCTAGAAAACTTGCAGCACATTTTGGTAATAAGTTATGCGGCGCTAACGATATCGTCATCAATATCAACCTATAAGCTGTCCCTCATCGTTATCCGTCTTATCAAGATAGCCACGTGATGCTGTGTCATCGTATAGAAAAGGCTTCCAACCTATTAGGCTTTCGTTTTTACTATGCACGTTTCGTAATTCAATATTTTTTTCTCAAAATCTACCGTGAGATTACTTTCCCACCGTGACATGTAAGACGTACAAAGAGGGTCAGTTTCTAAGCTGCCCATTTTCTATTCCACCGATCGAATAAAGATTCGCGACGCACATGGCCTATTCCTTGATCACGCTGTCTCGAAGCACTCGTGTCGCTTTCATAGGCGGCGCACTTATTAGGAGTTGATGCACTGGTTCTTCCGTATAGCATGAACCGTGAAGACGACAGAAGAGTGCGTCTCACACATTTCTGTCTGCCTCATTGAACCCTAAACGTGGGGAGAGTCCTCGAGACACGCACAGAAAGAGATTGTCTTGTAAACGTTCTTAATAAGGAAAGGTAATTATTAGGGCAAAGCCACTCGGGATTTGCGGCTTCCTGGGTTCATTGGAGAGGTCCTCTCGCGATGTATTGATCGAACGCCTGTCAAGAGCGGTCGCCCTGTCGATCGACGGTTCAATGGAAATTAATTAAAAGCTTGGCTTATTCTCGTCTTGAGGTGCATTAGGAATAAACTCACGCGTGGAGTTTCTAAGTAGTTAATTGACTGAGCACAATGCGCGTATATGACTCTCCTCATTTGACGCCGTCGGCAGATTGTGGTTTTACACGACTGGTTCAAACTTCTCTTAACAGGAACTGTTTTTCGGTGGCTTTCAAAAGATGCGGTGATGTCGTTGGAATTGAACGCTAATTTCCTCCTACACCGTGCATCGGGGAACACAACAACAAAACCGGTTCGGTTATCGTTGGAGCCTTATACGAGCTGCTGTGATGTGTCGTTGAAATATCCAGCACTCCGCCTGCCCGGCGAGCGGTGTGTCGCTCGTGAGGGATGGGCGTCATGGGCCGACTTCGTAGGAGACTGCTCACTTCAACATGCGGCTGAACACGTCCGAGGAAAACCGTTGTAGGTTCTTTGCACGTTCGTGAGTGTTCACAGTAAACACAAAGGCAAGCGTTTAGCGCAAATAATGTTGGTGTTGGATAAAGTGTGCACGCGGCGAATGGGAGACAGGTTTCAACATAGGTCTAGCTCTGCGCACGCCATTTCGTGCACTTCCGTCATGGTTAACGTATAGAAAAATAAGCAGCGATCTAGTAAATGCTTAAGAGTTAACCTGCTTTGAACATTGGTTACTCTATCACTCAGCGTTTACCTCGAAGTTTGGCTGCATTCTAACTTGAACTGCTGATTATTTAGCGCTTTGTATCGTTCCAAACTGTTGTGTGGATGTTGTGTGTCAGTGCTTTTCTTTTGCTTTCTCTCCTCTCTCTATCTGTCGTTTAACACGCTTTGTCAACGCTGTGTTCGCGGCACGATGTGATTTGCTTTGCGTGCGCTTAAAATCGTCCTTAATTTCAATAGCGTATAAAATGACTTACGGCAGCAATGGATTATGCTTAAGTCGTAAGGCACACAGGAAAACCCATTCTTGACCCCACTTGCGAATAACCCACCCCTTCATGTTCTGTAGCCGGTACACACTGCTCACAGTTGCAAGGCGGTGCCAAAGAGCAGTAGACAAAAAGGTGTACAGCCAGTGAACACTCAAACAGCTGAGTCAAATATATCCTAATGGGTCACGTACACTTCCCCACAGTGGAAACGTAACGGGTGCTTTAGGAATGTTAGATGCCCTTCTGTGTCATTGACAGCGTAAACTTATGTAAATACCCGACGCTAAAGGTCATCAGACGCCGTAGAGACCCCCCGACGTCGAACTGTCACGATGAAAGATGGTTCCGGTGAGTAAATTGGCTCGACTTACGCATAGAAAGGAAGCGCTTCGTTAGGAAGCGATTTGCGCGGCTGGATTCGAGGAGGCGACGCGGAGTGTTCACAAGGGGGCGCGCGCAAGGAGGATGGAATAGAGCACCAGAGAAACAAGTTTTTTTTTTCTTAGTTTGTAGTGTTCTAGGATTGAAGGATGAATGTTCACTGAAGGAGCACTACAGTGCACGCTGTAGTCGAAACGGTGTTCAAGAAGGAATAACCTCCTATACAACTGTTAGTTTTACTTTTGCGATGTTTCTTGAACGGTGACTATCATCACTGACAATACATTATCACAATTGGTGACGTATGGGCGTGCCCAGTGTACTGACGGCCAGTCGGTGATGCCCGCTGGACGAGTCGAATATGCCCGGTCCTCAGGCAGTAGGTAGCGGTCATCGACAGGAAGTCCCGTCAGGAAGAAGATCTGTCCCCGGTAGAACATTCTTCTACGAGCTCGATGTTCCTTCTGCGAGCTGAACCTGCAAAAATACTGCACACTCGTAGCCCGTGCTCCTCTTTTCTCTTCTTCCTTGTACGTACAGCCGTCACTGTCCTCGTTTTTCGTCACCACCCCAGCGCCACAGCCCCTCCCCCACAAGACATTGCGCATCACAATGTTCAATATACACAATACGCCTATGCAATGGCTTTTTTCTTGACCGTCCTTCGGCAACACTGCACACTATATCCATATCAGCCATACTTAGTAGCGAAAACAAACTTATCATATACGCATGAATATCTCGTGTTGGCGAACACAAATGACAAGTTTCTACGAAAAACAACACGAAGCATTTCTTGTGATGTAGCACTTGTCTTTCTTTCCTCGAACATCACTGCATTTCTAACTGGTTACAACTATGTAGTTTTTTTTTTATTCCGCGAAGCAACTGTGGTTATGAGCGGTGTACAGACGTGGACAGATGGAGAGAGGACAGCAGGAAGGAGTGGGGGACGGGGAACTGACGGGGGACAACTATGTAGTAATGGTACTGGGAACAAAGTTACACAAAAAAAATCATAGAGCCAAGTCAGACAAAACTGTATTCGCAAAGAAGTTATTAGAAGATAGGATAGGACAGAGAGGAAGGATGAAGATGAGCTGTTTGTTCTACGAAGGTTGACCTAAGAATGAACGTGATTCCGTCGCGTGGTAAGCGACGTGGTAAGCGACTTCATCTTCTTTGTTGACATAAAATATTGACATAACATTCAACAGCTTGCCACCCGCGAAGAAGCAGAATCGGTAGGTCGTTGTAGCTGTGAAGATTCAATCTTATATGTTGCACTGGTCTTCTAATTGTGGTCCGAGATGATGTCCTCAGCACAGGTCCTACGGCACCGTTTCTAAAACCTTCTCGGCACTGTAAGGCCCAGCTCATCGCAGTGTATCAAAGCTTAGCCAGCTGTCACACTGCAGGGCGGAGACAAGAATTCATAATCTACTCAAAAAGTCTGCTAAGATATTCTCGCTGTCCTTGATGTATTGGACTGCGAGTTCATACTTATACAATAACTAATTCCATCTCATCACTTTTTCTTTAATTCGGTTAGCGCCACGAAACAACTGTGGCCATCTCATCGCTCGTTCACACACGTGTTCTTCTTAATGTATTGCAGAGGCTGGTCGTCAGTTTGTACTATGAAAGAACGGCCGAACGTATACAACTAGAGCCAGTGCTTCCCTCTCAATAGCTGTGTTCCGCTGCCGACAGACGTCTGCGCAGATCCACCAGTCTTGGTACCCCTTCGTGTATTTGAGGCAGCATTGCGCCCAGAATTTGCATTGAAGCATCTGTTATGATGATAAATGTTTCGCCAAAATCAGGAGCCGCCCAAACGCATGCTCCTGTTGCAGTTCCAACATGACCCGATTCTGAGTCCTTCCTGTGGTTAGCTAAACAGCGGGGCAGACACTTCTGCAAAATTCGACAAAGCCTGGATAACAAAAAAAAAAAAAAAGAAGAAGAGAAAGCCAAGCCCAGGAAAGACTCGACTACTTTTTAGTGTACGCCAAAGTATCAGGATGAGGAGTGATCTGTCCCTGACTGACGACGTGTCCCGCGGGTACGAAACTGCTTTTTTCACCGTTTTCTTTCTTTTTTTTTTTTTGTGGTGGTGGTGGTGGTGGTGGGGGGGGGAGGGTTCAGTGTGAGGCTGGCAGCTTTTACACTATCAAACACTCTCCGCAAGACAATGAGTTGTTCCTCCCACGTATCTGTGGCGTCGATATATGCTCGACATTCGGCATACTTCTGATTCAGTATGCTCTTACAAGTTTAGTAAGCTCCACAGCAGCGTCATTCAGCACAAAAGGCGTGTACTTGAGGTTGTATGAGCCACTTTCATTAGCAAGGACAGTCTTAATACGAGGTCAACATTGGTACCTGTCAATACTCTCCGGCTAAATCCAGTTTCGAAAAGTAATGTTTTATTACCACCAGAGCCAACATTGCATCTACCCGAGGAATTGGCTCGGCATCAAATACCAGTATGTAATTTGGCTTTCGGAAGTTCACACATAGCCGTTGGCCTTTTTGCCTTTTCATCGCTAGTCTGACTCAGACTTCTCTATTACCCTCATAACATCACTTGAACCTTTTTTCTATCGTTTCTTGGAGATGTATTGGAAACGGCTTTGACTGTACGGCGTGTCGTTCGTTAGCTGAGGTTACATTCTAGCACATACGCGCGATCCGGAAGGTTTGAGATGATCTCTTGAAATTCCTTAACCAACTCTAGTGCTTCCACATTTTCCCTCACGCCTGAAATATCTAGGAACACCACAACATCATCAAATAAAGTTGTTATTTCATGGACAAGAATACCCACCTGCTCATCAAGATCTGTTTCACCCACTACAGCTGCACATGCGGTTGTGTCGCGAAATATGTAAGACTTCAACAAGTTTATATGGAACACATTGGTACAGCCACCAATGCGTGCACCTCGTAATTCTGGTCGTTCTGGCGTTTCACCACCGCATATGGCCCTTTCCACTGCACAGCATGCTCGCTCATTACCGTCGCTAGTAAGACTAATACTTTCAGGACTACGTGTAGTACGTACGTGGTGCCGTTTTGCTGTATATGTTGGGTTGATACAATTTGGCGTTTCGGAGCTCCGTTGGAGCCTACTTGCACGTCTGTTCCAACCTATTTATCGGGTCTGAAGCATACTGGTACACCAGTACCACCTCCTTCGGCACATGGTCCGTCCATAGTTCCCTCAGGACAGCTCAAGGACCAAGTATGGTCAGCCCATATGAGAGTTAGAAGGGTGAAAACCCCGTACTCGCGTGCAGCCCTTCCCTATATGCAAATAATGCTGGATCAATACGACGGTCCTAGTGCCGCGGCTGGCGTCTTAATATCTGGTTAAGGTCCCCGTTACACCTTTCTATTAGACCATTCTCCATGGGGTGATGTGGGGCGGTATGCAGTTGTCTTAGCAGCAGCATCTTCGCGACTTTTTTCGTCATTTCAGAAGTGAAGTGAACTGTAGCCCTCTCTCGCTGAGGATTTATCGTGGAATCCCCAACCGCGAAAACCTATCTGCCAATACCTCCGCTATACGATCTCTCCGGTCAATCTTTCCGAGACAATCTTTGCGGTCCGCACTCCCGGCACAGTGCCTATCATGAGATGAAAGTCTGGTCAACACAATACGCCGATTGCCTAGATACGAAGTATGACCCTCTAGATATGAAGTTATGAATCTCCACCCGTGCTTTTGGCCAGCTTCGTCGAGAGTTGTTAGCCAAATACTCTGCGCATCTGGTCCCAGTTAACTGATCTCCCGTAATTAAGCTGCGGCGCACCAGAGCCATATGTGTCCCCGGTAGAAGGTTTTAGAGATTGGCACGGGCCTCCATTTGGTGGCCCGCACCCTTGGGGGCGAACCCGACCCCGGCCCAGCCCGATCGGAAGACTTAAAAATGTATCCAAGCATGGTCTGCGCACGTTAGAGAAAGACCAGGACGGGGCGTTACACAGATCGGAATTACCGAATCCTGTTAAGCGTTAAACTACAAGCAGCCAAAAATATCTTGCCTCCCAATACCCCAAACCCCCCATTATTACATTTCATTATACATTCCTGAAACAGATATATCCATACATTGCCCCCTTTTATTCGCTGTTAGAAATTATTGTGAAGGAAAGGGCGCCGTCAACTGACTGTGGATAAGCCTGGTTCACAATATTGAGTTTTAGTGCCTCGTACGCAGAGGCGATGGCGTACGATACACTAAGACTCACTCATGCTTGAAGTATACATACCCTTTAAAAACAGAACTTCACCGCATAGCGCGCTAAGCGCCAATCATTGTTACGAATGATAGGGTCCGAAGAGAAAGACAGGAGTACGCGTTTTTGTGTCACATATCCAATTATCATTTATCCAAATTGACACAATTGGCGTACGTCTCCCCCTTCCTTCTAGCCAGAATCGATAACATCGATAACGGTATCATTCGCAGCAATGGTTGGTGCAGAGCGCGCTATGCGGCGAAGTTCTGTTTTTAAAGTGTAGACAGCTCCTTTCGCTGCATTCGCCGTTTCTGCTTTTTGCAAGACATTCTGTAAACACACTGCGAACTAGCTGTTCTCCAGATTGCGGAATATCATCATCATCATCAGCCGTACTAGGTTATCAGCGCTCCATTCTTTTAAAACGCAGGATTTTTACTGATTATTTTATTTTATTTTTTTAACGGCGAGGCGTACAGTCCGTCTCTCTCTTTCTCTGAGCATTTGGAGATAGCGGAAGCTATATGACATAGCGAACGATTCGCATGTTTTTGTCTTCATTCATTTTTCTGTACTCGAGTGTAGCAAAGGCAACCGTAATAAAGGCTGATGAAGTAGAGCCCAGCCCCGGCCCGATGTTCCTCTCGCAAGCTGAGCCTGAAAAAACCACTACACATTCGTAGACCGTGTTCCTGCTTTCTCCTCCTCCTTCCACATACACACAGTGCTTACTCTTCCTAGCTCCTTGCACGCGCCGCTGTCGCTGTCCTCGTTTTTTGTCACCAGCCTGCCACCACACCATTAGCCGTGGGAAGGAACCAAACATCCAAATATACATAAATGAAACAACGTCATGCCACAATCGTGATGTGCTCGTTCAAATTACAAGCAGCATTGCAGATGTCACAGCTGCGAAAATATTTGTGATCGAATGGGGCCTAGCGACTGTAATGCATTGCCATTGTGGCCGCATGTAGTATAGGCACGCACCACTTACTACTGGACCTTACACACGGTTGTCACGGAAGAACGTATTACAAGAGTGCTGTTTATCCTACGTGCTATACTCGGGTATGGATATAATAATAGCCCACAGGCTAACCATACTTACTCAGTGCCAGCACGTGGAAAAAGTAGCCACAGTGCGATCCGTTTCGATAATCAAGGTGTACACGCTTTAATTGTTGTTTCAGTTTTTGTTTTCTGCTTGATTCATATGTCTAGAGTAAGATAGGGAATTAGTGAGCTACACGTAGCACATCGTGATCGTGAAAAGTAAAGGATAAGAGACAAAAAATTGAAGAGAGTTAATACAGATATAGTTCAGAGATAAGGTAGGAGATAAAAATATGTCAATGCAATGGATTTAGCGTAGCTATTAAGTTAACACGTTAAAAAATTAAGCTGATGGCAACATTGTATGAAGCTCTAATGGAATAGCGTAAGTCACGCATTAAGATAACGACAACACATTCACCATTTTGACTATTCACCTGGTTACGTAACGTAACATGTGTACGACTAAAGTAAATATAACTAAAGACAGCACATTTACATGTTGAAGATAACGTGACAAACAGCCAATACACCTCCAGCAACAAGCAAATGGCTCTGTTGTGAAAAGATAAGAGTTGTTCATGTTTGTAGAGGAGGCTTCTCCTGAGCACTGTATAGCCATGCAGGCAAAGCACGCTTCACAGGAGACGGGATAAAGTTTGAGAACGTGGAACGCCAAGACTAACGTTCGGGATTGCAGCTTAGGAGCTTTCGCTAGCAGGGCACGAAAGTGTGTTGCTACTCTCGTCGTTTTTGGAAAAGTTTTAGCCTAATACTTCGTCGCGTTGTTGGATTAAGGCTAACCTGGTGAAGAACGCAGTCACGCCTTGTTCGTCCTTCACCACGTTATTCAAGCATCAGAAACGAGCACCGTAAAAAAAAGAAAAAGAAAAAAGTCATTGGCGAAGTTGAAAGAAAGAAACAAGCGTAGAAACACCGTAAAGGATATTAAAGGCAGTATGTCCAAACGTTCGGGACTGCAGCTTAGAAGCTTTCGCTGGCAGGGCTTAAAAGTGTGGCGTTATACGCTCGTCGTTTTGTAATAGTTTCGCATGTTTCGTATTTAGCAACATTTTGTCAATACGTATATTCTGCAGTAACAACGGTCATCTTCATCACAGTACTACCTGTTCCATTTTCTCAAGTTGCGAAAGTAAGTAAAGCGTAGTAGACGTTTCACGCAGCCTGTCACTACATGTTTTAGGAATGACTGCTTGCCGTCAATAGAGATACGGGACATTGCGTGTTGCCATCACAAAGAAATGATCTGACGCGTGCTACAGCTTGCATATTGTTTTCGGTAGAAGTAAACTAAGAGGCATGATCGATCGCCAAAAGAAGTTCGATGGTTTTCCTCTATTTCTTGGTGCTATTCATCTTGGTGTTTTCCGCTATGATTGACTGTAAAATAAACGGGAAGAAAATAAGTGATACGAGTTTGAATATGTGGTACCTATGGTAGTCCTTCAACCGTCGGACAACGCCGATATGGCTCCCAGCAAGTATTAAAGATAGCCAGTTATCTACGCGTCCCATGTATACGTGTATAAAGCAATGCTGGGTACAGTCGCCGGTGCACGCTTACTGGGAGCGAAGTGAGGGCGCTATCGTTGTTCCTGGCAGACATTGTGAGGGGTCTCCAAGTTTGAGTGGGTCTAAATTTTGCGAAAGTGAAATTTATGAATATTCCGGTAGAGTGTTCTGACCTTGAGGCTTGCACGAATGTCACGAAAACTTTGATTTTTTTTTTAGTTCAAAGCTGAATTACTTTGAATTGATGCTCAGGTCAGAAAAAAGGCAACTTTACGCAGACATTACAGATAAGCAAACCATGAGCTCTATCTAGGGGCAAACACAATACATACAACCTCTAGGAGCCTAAAGGACAAAGTAAAAAAAAATTACGAAAAAGCCAATGAGTAAACTGAAGATGGTTAAAAATTGGCCATGTTGGTTCATGATTAAAACGAATAAAAACCCTCAGTGCTAGGGAAACAAATAAGACGAAGGACGAAACGACACGAACACAGGCCGATACTTAGCCAGTGAGTGCCAGCGCCAGGGGGTGAACTTGAACCTTCCTGATTACCGGTCAGGGACGCTGCCCTTCCCTTTTTGACTTTGATTACACATTACCCCTCGTTTCAACCAAAAGTTTTTAACAAAACTACATGGCTCTTCATCTTATGAAGGAGAATATGCCGATACTTACACCATAGGGGTTGGGCCATATCGTGTATCTAGATTGAAATTATAAAGGAAGAGGAGGAAGAAGAGACCTCCGCGCTCTCTTCGGCCTACGAAATAGTGGAAGACGTGTCCAGTACTCGAAATGAAAGCGTCTTCTATTTGTCTTCATTTCGTCGTATGCGCAATTTAATTTTATACAAAAGAGAAATGGATGACATAAAATAAAGGCAATCGTGAAAACGTGATGTGTCTAAAACGAAACTCTCTTCTTCTCCTCTGCTGTGTCTTAAAGTAAGGTTTTGAGTGTGAGAAGCCCAAAATACGTAAGGATTAGACTCAAAATTCGAAATCGAAGCAATGTTATCTATTACACCATGGGTCTCTTGGCAGTTTGTTCATCCTAAGATGAAAATTAATTTCTTTTACAGCCACGAAAAGCGTGGTTACTGTACAAAGCACTCCATAGACACGCACAACGATAAGACCACACAGTTTAAACACCATCAACACACCCACTCTTTGAATTATCGCTAAGGTTGGCTCACGCCGCTCCATGCTGAAGCATACGGGCCCGTTTTAATGATTTCGTCATACAAAGTCGCCGAAAGCCGCCTTCCTCTCTGCGTTTATGCGCGAACGGTTCCATTGCTTTCTCATCGCCGCATTCCTGGCCGCTTACCTTGTTCGGGAAGAACGCGGAAGGAAGAAGAAAACCGAGGAATGTAACTCAAAGAGGCAAAGGAGCGAAGGCTCTTCCGTTGACGTGTTCATGCGTGGAACGTGAGCGTGGTTTCAAGCGAGCCGCTTGTAAACTGCTTTATGGCCCTTGCCGCTCCTTAAATCATACTAAACCTCTTGGCAACGCAAGCGTAAAGAGGCTCAGGGGAGGCATTTAACTGGTGCCTATCTGCTGACCTGACTTTTAAGAAAGGCAAGAAAACCATTGGAATGGCCGGTTCGGATGCAGGTAACGAATGCTAACCTTGTTGCAGTTGGCTCGTTGTTGACGACAAACAACACCACATCGTTTTATTGTTTACGGTGCTGCCGTTTAATTCCTGGGTGTGTCACGTTATTAATGCACAAGGATAATTTCAAATTTTCGGCGTGAAACTATGCGCTAGGAGTTGCTCGGTGGTACCCAAAATCGCCATGAAACGTGACAGATCAGAAAACTTTTTAAATGTTCGTGTTAGGCACCGCGAAGCAACTGTGGCTATGAGTGCCGTACATACCTGGACAGATGGAGAGAGGACAGCAGGAAGGACTGGGGGACAAGGAGGCTAGTATGCGTCCAGGATTGACTTCGGGGAGAACTGTGACGACATCGGCCTGGAAAGTCTGCCGGGAAAACCCAGGCAAAACCTCAGACAGCGCCACCGGTGCCCGAATTCGAACACGTGTCACCTCCCAGTCTTGGCTTCGAAGGCGATACGTATTATATTCCATGACCTCATGACCCGGCCAAGGACGGTAGCAATGGCAAGGTTATGCACCGTACGTTATGCAATGTTAGTGCACCGTCTGTTGGAGATTTCCTGCGGACATTAAAGAAGCCCATGTTGGCGAAATTATCAAACCTGCCCTGCGGCACGTAGCCACACATGTGTCGGCGAACACACCTTGCGCGTGAACACACTCCCAATGATATCATGTTATTAATTTTGGTCGCTCGAGGGTTCTATAAAGCGTTGTAAAATCTCGGCACACGGCATCCCTCATGGCAGGCTCGCCGCGTGAAGAGGAATGACGTGCAGTAGGTATCCTAACGAAAGCCCGTCGTGGCTCTCGGTTGTCATCATAATATCGATACCTATCTTGCTCGTTTTTCTAGTTATGTGAACATATTGGTTATCGTGCACGATGAGAACGAGAAAAAGAAGTATAGCAGAAATACAATCCCATAAACAACTGCGTGCTGGAAAATACACATCGCAACGAAACATCCTGAGTGTCGGTAACATACAAATTGAACAACTTCTTTAGTCTGATTTTTCTTTTTTCTTTTTCCTCATCAAGGACGCAGTTATGCAAGGAGTAAATCGCGCTGTCCCCACTGGTAACACATAGGCTTCTTTTCACAATAGCAACATGATGACACCTTTCTTCATATGTCCTATTACATTGTCTATATACTATACGGGTGCCTATGACGTGAAAAGTTCATCCAAAGGCAAAAAGCGTCGCATGGCGCTGTTACATCTCGTGATGCCTGACTATCAAATGCACGTTCAGCGTGAAACTCCCCCGACCCCATCAATCCCCCGACCCCAATCATCATCTATCGCCCCAATCATCATCATCAAATACAGTTGTTGTTGTTGTTGTTCATGCTATGCTACTTGTGCTACGATGAAATTTGTCCATGGTTTGCATGTATTTAAGCTATCTCAAAACGAACAAACACTTGAGTGGCCCACGTGGGCATACGTGTGGTCTGCTGCATAGAAATTGTGTATTAATAGTCAGTTGAGATTTAATTCCGATCCCTTTGTTAAACGGACCATGCAACCTATCAGTACATAAACCTTCGAAGAAGGAAACATCCTGTTAAATAACACCGAGCGAGTTAAAAATGAGTACGCCATAGAGTCCTTAAATATAGAAAAAGTTCCACATGAGGTTCGCCGTATCAGTATATGACGCACTTCGGGCCCTAACACCGACGAGATACCTATGCGAAGTTCTGGAAAAATGGCAGTGGGCTCAGTGGAATGCGTCATGTGGGACATATCGTAATGTACTGAGACATCTCTGTATTCCGCAACGGCTTCTGTTGCTGTATCTTTCCTCGAAGCATCCACGACTATTGTACGTCAGTCGTCCTTGTCAATTCTTACGCCCGTGTCGTTCTTGCTGCTTACCAGCGGCCTAGCCAGAAAAATATTTCGGGAGGGGGTTGTATGGGGCTTTACATGGGGGAGTAGGTTTCCCCCTCGTTGCCTTCTCCCAAATGCACTACCAAAAATAAGATTTCGGGAGGGTTGAACCCCATGACACTGAAACCCCCTACCTGAGACACTGTGATAGATATTAGAGGTATTGTCCAATTAAAGGCATGATGAAGTCGGCATTTTCGTTGTGACGTTCACCGGATGACTATGCGTATCAGAATTTAAGCGTCCGGTGAAGGTGGTTATAATCGTTTCAGCGATGGGTCAAGCTGCTGTTTTTCCTTGGACACTGCCGCTGCCTCTTTCTGTACTTATCTCATCATTTCTTTTTGTACATTTCTTTTTGTTCCTCTAAGCCTGTAAACAGTGCGTATTGTAGTATGAGTGAGTAGTAACAATGTGGCCTCATCACATATTAAAAATGCTATTAAAGTAAATACCTAAATCCACGATGGCAAGTACGCAACCAGTACAACAGCCACCGATAACGAACGCTGAACAAGCGGGCCTTTACCTAACGAGTCCCATCGAGAGGAAGACCCCACCTGACGAACCAGACGCTCTGTAAATGTTACGAAACTTCTGTGAACACTTCCACTGGTCATGTAAAGGAATTACCGACCGCGGATTATTATCTCTGCGCGTTGCTGGGGATTGCTCTCTTAGATGTTAGTTGTGGTCTACTACTGCTCTAACTACCTTTTACCTTTTGCATGCCGTTTGTCATTCACCATTGTGTCACGAGTGCGAAGATTGATGCGAATATTATTCGCCTGCGTGCTAGAGTTTTGCAGCTTGGAAGCTTCAGTTTCAATAAGATGAGTGTCTTGGTGTACTCGGGAAACGTCGTAATACGCATCACCTGGAGTGATTTAAGAATGAACTAATTACACTTGAGAGGTAAACACCAAATCAATTACTATCCACTCCAAGTGGGTCTTCTTACTTTTTTGTTTTGTTTCAATTCTATATTCAGAGTTCTCTAGCCGCAAGACGCCAATTCATATCAACTTTACGAAGGTAACGACTCACTTAACGACTTTAAACCTCCCGGTTCACCATTTAAGGAGACGACGGTGATACACTACGGCACCAAATAATACCTTCAAAATATGTTCATGTCTTCGTTGTGTGCACTCTAATAACGTTGCTCCTTTTCCTGTGCAGAACTTCCCATCGGATACGTGATGTACTAAGAAGACGAAGTAATCTGTCCGAGTAGCCGGCACCTTCTTTCGTCCCCGTAGTGCACGTTCGCAACGTGGGGCGGCGAATGAGTTACCGAGTGCGCACGCTCCGGATCAGTGCTCTACTGTTGCGCCGCGGTCGGGGTCTAGGTGAAACGCGCGTGGTTCCCGACTCCGGGCCACAGTCTGGGCGCGCGCGCCGGGCCGCTGAGCCCATGTGTGCCAACACTGCTCGCTGCCGGAATGCCTCCCGACGCACAAGTTTGCAAGGGACCTGCTCTATCGCCAAGGCTTACCGTAAGTGCATTTATCGTATATCTTCGCAAACACGATATTCTTTACCCCCTCTGCCAGGACTTCGGCAGTTATAAAGTTATTGAAGTGTGTGTGGTGTACTAAGCGTAAACGCTGTGCGCAAAGTTGGAAGAAAAAAAAGTGCAAACGTTGGATTTTGTTGCTTTTGAGTACTGACTGGAACTCATTTCTGTGAGATTTTTTTTTTTTAATCTTGAAGGCTTACGCACTCAGAAACGTGTATCATGGGATGAGGTCTGTTGAAGAAAAATCTGAACCATAGTTTGCTCAAGTAGAAGCGTCAGAAATTAGCGTGTTTCATACTCATGCATATTAAGACTTAGGTTTCCAACTATGCAAGTCGCATGGATAAAGTTAGAGGAATCCTCATTAAGAAACGTCGAGAAGTAAAATACTTAGGCAAATCATAAAAATTATGCAGTTTTTATGTTCCTAGTTTGCATTAATGTTTGTGTGTTTCTCCTTAAAATTTGCGCTTCCATGACAAGACCACACGAGGCAAACTTGTTTTAGTATAAGATGGACGATCATAAAGAACTGTCTTAGAGCAACAGTTGTTGCACGCATTCTTGATATCTCCAATTTTCAAAAGGAGAAAATGGTATCACACGACCACACGTCATAGCGTAATCCACCCTCTGCATGGAGCATCCACCTCCAGAAACGCCGGATTATCCGTGACATATGTCAAAGAAAGGTGGAAATCTCCTCCTGAAAGTATACTGCTGATTTCAAACTTGGAATGCTCGTTGCATGGGTTCTGTACGGCGTTTGTGGAAGAAAATCTGACGTGCGTTATTCGCATTTATTTTTGTAGTATTTCGACGCCGTCGGGAAATGCAAATTTGTCGCATAATGCATTTGCGACAGCGTATGCGAAATTCTACGAGAGAGGGATTTCTGCATTTTTTTTTTTAATATTGCCACCAATATCCCTAGTGGGCAATGCAATGCGCGTCTGTTGGAGCTCCCACACTTTGAATCTGCGTACAATAATAAACTAGGAATGAGGCGGGCAGGCCTGCCTTTCAGCTCCGCTCCTGCAGTAATATAGCAATATTCTTTGCACTGCCGAACTAGAGGGAACTAGAGAGTATCAGACCACAGAGAACTTTTCATATCAGAAGCCTTGTTTACGCAACGAGTGCAATAAATTATATAACGATAACCTAAGGCGTAATTCATCGCAAAACTAGAGAAGTGCAGCATGCGAAGCAGGCCAATGCTAGTAGGGAACAAATTATGTGTTGGTGTGATGTTATCTAAGTGCGATTGTCTCCGGTACGGTTTGAAGATACTTACATTTGGACTGTCCCTTGTATATAATAATAGTGGGGAGTAGATAACAGTCCCCTCTGTTAGCAATGTGTCCAGTTCTTTACTTAGGGAATGTGGTGACGTCATCTATTTCACAAATGCGCTGCCTGATGAACCTCACACTTTACTGAGAGGTGTGTCTCTGAGGAAAGAATCGTCTTTTTACGCCTGGAGGGTGAGGACTCGCCAAAAAGGCGCGAATATCTGCACTTCATTTTCTTTTCATGAGTCCAGCGGAACTTTACAAGCTTACAAAGTCAAAGTAAGTTTGCAGTGTATTTCTTTATTTATCTAGTTAGATTATTTGTGATCATTTTTTGTTGTTGTTCAAAATAGAAGAACGCTCAAAAAGGATACTGAATTGCAAATTTGTGTGTCATTTTGTCCCACCTTACCCTAATATCCACAAATTTTCGATTATCAATGGGACCTTCTGGATGCTTTTCAACGGAGGAAGGTGAATAGGGAGTGCTTGGAAATACACAAGGGAGTTTTAGAGTATGGGAAGCCCACTACGAAAAGGGTACAATTTATGGAAGAAATCGAATTGAATATCAGCAACGTGATGTCAGCCGCTTTGAAGAAATAAAACGACTGATTTATCGTAGTTTCGCGCCGGTTAGTGTGAACATGCGATTTAATAACACTCTAATAATGACAACAACACGCTAACTCGATTTTCAAAAGAAAAAAAAAGAAGCGTTACCCCCGCCGCGATCAGGACCTGCTATTTCAGTATTCCTAGTCTAGTGAAAAATAATAGAAACAGTAAACACACTCGCCCGCCTTCTGTGACAGCAGGCATCAGTTTTGCGTAATATAATAGACGAAACTGCAAAAAAGCAGAATACCTGAATTGGGAAACGAAGAACAAAAAGCTGAGAAAAGGCAGAAGCATTTAACTGAAAGATGACGTTATTATTATACGCTTTTGCTTGGGACGTAAACCTGTAGGTCATGATCCCTGTGTTGGTCATCTGCTTGACGCCTGTGTAACGATCGTTTTGAGGTTGCATCCTCTTTCAAAATTCACATGCGCGGCTTGCAGAGGCATCAAGAAAACGTATGCGAGAATGGTCAGCACTCGATCTTGCAGCATGGCTTTCTCCAGTTTTCTTAATTTGTTGGGAACTTGGTCTAACCGGGAAAAGCTGCGGCGCCCGAAGGCTGTCCCGAGTAATGCTAATCTGTGCAAGATTTGCCACCTACCTCATTCTAAACAATCTCCTCTCTTTTGTATCGCTGGAAGCGTTAATAATAGCGTTCACGTATTACATGTAGTTCCAAACATGAAACGTGCTTCCGATGGGCAGTTACGCGTAACTTACGAATCTTTAACACTTTAGCGAAATCTCCATGTTTTGTTCGCCGGAGCTCACGTGCTGTGAGCTCCAGACACATTCTACGAGAGTACGGCAGTGATGGTCTGCAAAAACAAACGAACGAAAGAAAACATTATTCCCTCGAGGAAGCAGGAGAAGAATCTTTTTCGAACATTATAGGCTTACGGAACTATGCATGTAATAATATTTTGCGCAACCATATTTTGCAGCAATAAATGGGAAACATAAATTTGAAGTTATGCTCGCACTTTTCCTACTCCTTCTCCAGCACGCCTTCTAGCGTGTTGTGCTGGCATGCTATCCCGTGTGCAGCTTCATTTTCGATTCGTCCGTTCCTGTTGAGGCCATGCTGTAGGAGGCTTCACTTCCCGTTTTGCTTTTAGGCCTCAATCACGATAGAACGAACCACGTCAAGAATTAGTGTCTGCGAAACACAAGTATAAGCTAAAAGGGATTATGGTCAAAGACAAACTTCTTCTCTAACCCAAACAGACATCATTCTATTCATTTTCCTTTAGTCTGTTTTTCTTGGTCTCCTAATAATCGGATAGTGAAAGAGAAACGGAAAATTTCTAGTATCAAGCGGAAAATAAAAGGCAGTTAGGATTACGTTTCCGATACCCAGGAGAGATATTTGCACTGCGAATTAGGAGCTTGGCTGTGTACATGTCTTACTGTTTGTCATGGTCAGGGTAGGCTCAACAATTAAGGCAAAAGCTTTATCCTCGTAAAATAGAATTGTTAAGCTTTCTTGAGTTTCACAACGACCGCAGTTGAGATCACGCGGTTCACATCATCAGCTTGTATGTGTCGTTGTTGTTGCAGCAGCTCAGAACGCAGACGCGTTGAAGATGCAGCTCATGGCTGCAAGAAGTGTTGCTGTTGTCACTTGCATTCCTTGTGTTGTATGTAAGTAGGTCAAGGGTTTGCACATCCCCCTAGCTTCCTCCTTTTCTCGTTTGTGAAGGCTGTGCCCTCATTGGCTGGGCTTTAAGTAAGGAAGAAACAAGTTTGAGGTGGACCATGTGGGTTCCAGCATGGTCTCGGCTTCCTCTCCTGACCTCTGCTTGACCTCTCCTTCAATTCCCCCTTCTCATGCGCAGAGCCACAGTGTGGTGGTGTAACGCGCGGACTAATCACCTTGTTGAGAAAAAGCAGTTTTAATAATATTGGAGAAATCATACACGAAATTTTAGCGTTCGCAAAAAGTACAAGTACGTAATCACATATACGGATACAAGACGGCGTTGTGGCAGCACTGTTGCATGCACCTCACTCACAAGAAATTTCCATAATGTAAAGTAATCAATGAAGAATGCGCCATAAAGCACACGTGTGCTTCCTTTGGGACTCTTCCCGGAATGTAGCAGTTTCACCACATTACAGAGAAATTCGGCGAAATGTTTTCCCTAAACTTGCAGTTTTCTTCACAGCGCATCACGGTGCGAACCAGTACCGTCAGCATATTTGACACGTGAGATCGAATTTGTGCTCACGGAACATTCGACCCTAGCAGTAATACGTTTAACGTTACTCTTTGATGGAGCAAAGATATTGCCGACGTTAAATACTAAAGATGTCATTGATGCGAAAGATCCCCTATTGGATTAGTCGCGTCAGACCTCTTTCACGTGAATGTTCTAAGCAATTAGGCTCAGGATACACTCAAAAGGATGTCAAGTGCGACAACGTAGTCGAATATGACTGCACGAATTTCCATTATCTGTAGATTGCGTCAGCACAGTCGAATCATATTTCGTGATTACCACAAAAATAAAAGGAAAAACGAAATAGATGAATTATTCCTTTCTAATACTTACATTTTTTGTATTGCTTCTCCATTTGGCCTGCTCTGCTTCATGAGGCGTGTTTACACATTAGGTGTGAATTTATGGATAATATTTATTTGGAACATATTCTACGGGGTTAGACTATAGGAAACGTTACTCATTTCGATCGAATCATAAAAATAGAAGACGGGGGGTTTAGCCCGACCCAAACTTTGCAAACGGATAGCCATATGTCTGAAGTTCGAAATTCCTGCAAGTGTTATGGTCATGTAGAGAAAAAAATTAGAAATCAAGGAAAACCTCACCCCATGTATTTTGAATGGCCTCTGCGCACAAACACCACGATTTTTTGTGTGTCTGGCTTCACGTTCACATCACCACACACAGGTGGCACTGCCTACAACAATGCAATATGCTGGCGTTATGCACTAATCATCTTTTGTATGTTGGAGCACCATTGTGGTGATATGAAAATAAAGCGCACACTCTAAGAAAAAAAGGAGTACTTTTACTCCTTTTGGGGACTAAATGCATTGCCACAAAAAATAGTCCCTTTCGGGAGTAAATGCACGGGAGTAAATGAATGTCACAGAATGAAGACTGCATTTCACGCGCTGTTGTATGAGTCCCAAGTACATCATTCGTGTGCATGCATGAAAATTCTTTGAAGCAAACCATCAGCCGTGATATATCGAGTGATATAAAATCTTGCGCCATACATGGAGCATAATTTGCGAAGAAAGATGCGCTAATTGTTTCTTACTCTGTGACTGGAAAATTGCTAATTTGGCTGAGTTATATAGCCTGATGCCCTTCAAATTGACCAAGGGCACATATTTACGTAGACTATTGCATTCAGGAGACCATTCGCGAAGTTCAGTGACAATTTGCAGTCCTGGGTAGTAAATGTCGGGACTAAATGTCGGGTTAGGGGACTAAAACGGGGAGTAATTGCAGACTAGGGGAGTAGAAGCTGCAATTACTCCCCGTTTTACTCCTTTTTTTCTTAGAGTGCACATATAGGAAAGAATGACGGCGTTTGAGCGATACGGGTATAGAAATGCATTTTGATATCACCACAATGGTTGCTCCAACATACAGAAGATGATTAATGCATAACGCCAGCATGTTGCATTCTTGTAGGCAGTGCCCCCTGTGTGTGGTGATGTGAACGTGAGGCAGACACAAGAAAAAAATCGTGGTGTTTGTGCGCAGAGGCCATTCGAAATACATGGGGTGAGATATTGCTTGATTTAAATTTTTCTTTGTCTACAGGGCCATAACGCTTGCAAAAGTTTCCAACGAAACTTAAGACAAATGGCTATCAATCTGCAAAAGTTTGGGGCGGGATAAACGCGGTCTTCTATTTTTACGATGCGATCGAAATGTGTAATAATTGCTTGATTAACCCCGTAGAACATACACATACATTATACATTATATTATACATATATTATACATTATAATAGACACAATCTCAATGTCAATAATGCACGCACGAGTCAGGTTGTAGGAGCGCTGATTTGCGACAGTTACAGAAGAAGCCATAACACGCCGGTGCTGTTGCACTCTTAGAGATGTTTCTTCAGACTTTCTTTGAACTATACTTGAACTCTATTTGAACGAATAACGATATCATATCACATCACCCTTTGGTAATAATATATGCTGCCGCACTCACATGGCACGCGCTTTCCGCGTGTGTTTTTCGCCTATTTAGCTCTGCTTAAACAACAACAACAATAAATGAAGAAGTGACGATTACATGGGATGTTTCCCCGTGGTAGCCACAGGACCCTACCCCACTTCACAGTGGTTAATATGAGAGGATGAATTATGGTGAGATTGAAGCGACGACAGGTCGGAGTTCTGTTTAGAGCTCTTCGAGGAGTCCAGTGGCTTGCATGAAAGCTAAAAGGGAGTGAAGAGCCCGGCACTGATGCGCAGGGGAGCTCCATGGGCCAAGTACCTTGGACAGGCTGAATGGTGGAAGGCTATGGTCGAGGAGTTCAAGTTGGCGTCGAAGTACCCGGCGTTCACACGTGTACCGCTCACAGTCCTCGATGATATGGGGGTGGGGCGAGCTAGGCACAGCGCCGTGTTACTGTAACCCAGCTTAACACGGTACACAGGGGTGAAGGCGACGTTGAGTCGCAGACGCCGCAGGAGTGTCGTAAAGCTGCGAGGGAAGCCACCTGGCATCCTAAATGATAATGACGGGTCCACGGCATGGAGGAGCGATCATTGAGTGATGTCGTGCAGCCATTGCTGGCGGGCCAAGGGTGACACCAACGCAGACAAGTAGGAGCGCCTATCTCCGTTGGAGAGGATAATGGGCACAGCTCTGGAGATACGGTGGGCCGCAGCAGCCGCCAAATCTGCCTCTTCGTTGCCCTGAATGCCGGTGTGGCCGGGGACCCACTGTAGGGTCACCCGTTGTCCCTGTTCGCCGAGAACCTTGAGCGCCGTCAGGATACTAACAACCACCGGGGCCGACGAGCCGCGGATGCCCATGGTTCCTACACACTGCAGGCCTGATTTTGAGTCAGTGTATATCACCCAGGAGGAGGGTATTTGGAGACAGACTTTAGAGATAGCAAGATGGCATACAGCTCCGCAGAGACTACACCATCGGACTTCGATCGTTATTGTTCAACAGGTGCCGCTTGCGTCGATTTCCGTCGTATGAATGTGTGTATGAGTGAGCAAAAATGTAAGAGTGAAAGGAGGGTGAGCGAGAGTGAGTGGCTGGTTTGTCGTCCCTTCAGATGACGCACCCCGAAAGTCGCTGGAGAGGCGTGTTAGCTTAGCTCAATTGGTAGAGCCCTGGACCGGCAATCCAGAAGATGTGGGTTCGATCCCTACAGCTGGCTAACCTTTTCAGTGACTTTCATCTTTCATCGTTACTTTATTCCCCCCATTCCATCCAGCAATGGGGTAGAGTATCGCCTGTGGCGATGAAACTCCCCACTCTCCAAGGTCGAAAATAAAGTTGTTGTTGTAGCTCCGCAGAGGTCGACGAAGTGCGATGTGACAGGCGGAACCCAAGCTCAGCTTAAAGTAAATTCATCATCTGCCTACTAACGCATATGATGGCTTGACGTGCAGATGTAAAAAGTCTGCATGAAATTATCTCATGCCTCTGGCCTTCACATGTGTTCCGTCTTATTGTTCTGTCCAAAATAAGGGCTGCTGAAGATGGATGGATGGATCGCAGGGTAGAAGCAACATTTTCTTTGACTTCAAACGTGTTCTTAAAGAGAGAGGCAACTCCCTCGTCCTTTCGCAACGAAATACATGAGATACCAGGAGATGAGAGGCCATTTGGACGCATCAATTACTCCATCTGCTTTCTTTAGTTACGTCATATGGACTGCATTTAGAAATACTGTCCTTAGCCCTCCAAAACTTTTCAATAATGATCAGAAAAAAGACATCCATGCTTGTACGATTGCTCGGGACAGGTCCTTAATCCTATAAGAGCGTGGGAAGTGCTCGAAATCCGAACGTTGTAGATGCAATTTTTTTTTTATATCAGTACACTTTCATATTTCGAGTTGGTAATAGTATACTCACGTGAATAACTTGTGCACCCTTTTGCACCAGCATCTCACCGACTCTTCAATGTTGCATCTCTCATATGCAGGATTTCAGGTAGAACGCAAAAACAATCATAAGTTTACGGAAAGAGCGAGAAGAGCATATGCATGAAAAAAACCTAAAGGATTTTTTTCGCAAATAAAGAGCCATATTCACATTTTCTGTATGATTCTCCGTGCGAAGATATTGGTAACCGGTTGCTTACCGACCTGCCTGGTTGTCGTTGTAACTCGTTAAAGGGAGACTTCGGAACGGTCGGTGAAGAAATTGCTGCACATCGTAGTTGGTGCATAACATCCACTCTATACCTGCCATCAACTTTGTTTCTTCCTCGTTTGACGAATTATGCCTCAAATATGAAAGCATTCAAACCGAAACAGAAACGCGGAGAGGAGGTCGCAGAAATGTTTCCCTCCCAAGGCCACCGCGTTGACGTCAGCCTGCATGGATCTGGCAAGTAGTATACCACGCCGGTCGCAGCCGCTGTGTTACACTCCCGAAACAAAACAATGGACGGAGATTCGGCATCAGAATACCCAGACACTGATGGAAAGAAACTGCTTACCTGAGAGTCAGGAAACAGCGCAGGAATGGTGTGACTAATGAACGGTGGCATTGGCCGACCAGAGAAAGAAAGAAAGAAGTACCTCCATCGACGCTCATTTGTCGAAGCCAGACTTTTTCAAATTTCAAAAGTCGTTTTTAAGTTTCCCCCTTCGTTCTCGAGTGCGATATTTCACAACTGTGTTCTGTTCGTGTACTTTATTGTGGGAATACCACATGCTTGAAATCCATTTGGTTGCACAACATGAGATGGTTGGTTTCATTTGGTGAGAGAAAACAAAATAAAACGGATAGTGTGGCATTCATGAACAGAGCCCAGTTCCAGTTATTGGAATTAGAAGAGGAAAGAGGGCGACGGTCTCATACATGTTTTCTACGTACCATCGTAATTTTAATGTAATGAATAAAGCTATCCTTTCTATCGGTGTATTAGATATTTCTAGTTATCTCAGCCTGTTGCAAAAATAATTTTAGTAAAGGTATAGCCGTTTCCGTCCGTTATGCATTCAAATGCTCCTGCAGGTTATGTTGACGTCATTAATGTACCTTATGTACGTTAAAATGCTGTAGGCAATTTATTACGCTATTAAGCGATATGAAGGTCTTGATTTTCGCGTTAGAGTCGCTTTTGGGATTGCACCAACCTAAAGCTGCAGAACAGCGCACAATGTGGTACAGTAGCATAAATGCTATCCTAATGACAACCTGTTTACTTTCGTCATCGACGAATGCGAAGAGTGTTGCAGTGTTCAAGAGGCAACTTTGCAGTTTATTTGTCTGGCACAAGCAATAGAGCTGGCCCTTCACAAATGAACAGAGCTGGAGCATTGTACGCAGTTCGAAACCTGTCTAATTGCAAGGTGTATTTTTCATGTCAAAGAAAGCGTTTTACCGAGTAGCCTTCGTGTCTGCTGTTCCGAAAATAAGCGTTTATGCGGCTCTCTGCGTTCGATGACCGAAATGGTGAGCAAAATAAAAGGAGCGACTTGAGTATAGACATATCGACCTGTCAGATGCAGCCCAAACGGCCCTTATATGACGTATTGTTTAACGTTTACGCTTTCTATTGCTTTCTGTTCATGCGTGTCGTACTCTCTCCGTTTCCCGTCAGCCAAATGATCGAGTACCCCCCCCCCCCCCCCCGAATAAAAGAGAGAAGGGAGCTGGCAAATACTATTGCGCTCTTGGTTTCACGTAGCGAAACACTATTATTGTGTAACGGAGAGAGAGTGACCTCTACGGCATGGAACGGTTGTTAGTACGCACGATATTGTTAGTGCAGATTCCCACATGTCTGCATCGGCTTCTCCTGAACGGTCATATATGAAGGCCAGTTCCTACAAGCGAGGAAGTTGGATGGCATGACTCACCAACTCGTTGCATATCGTAGAGTGCAGAAAAACCGTGGAATGGACGTAAGGCTCCCTCGTCAACGCAGTGTAAATAAAAATTGGCAGCATATTCGGACATTTTTCTGAACACCTCTAAATGCCGTAGCTGTGCAGGGCCAACGCTTGTGGTAAAGTTTGGCAAAACTCTGTGTCACGTGGCATATCACGTGGCCCTATAAAGCTATGGGTGGCCATACAGGATGGTTGGCCCTATAAAGACCCTACCCCAAGCAGCGTTTCTCGAGCGGCAACTAGGGTGCCTCAATACGTACTAGCTCCCTCTGCATAGGGTGAAGACAACGGCGTCGTCTGCTACGAATTTCCGCCATCTTTACGCCCACGCACAGCTCGCGATGCGCTCACAAAAGTGTAGGGCTATACGCTCAGCTACACACACTACATTTTGGAGTTGAGTAAATAGATAGCGGAGGATATTGGAAAAAGTGGGTGAAATCGGTACACAGCATTCGTGCATGGTAAGGGCCAGTTCTCACTTGGCGACGCCCGACGGGACGTCGCGAACGGGCGGCGGATGTATAGAGGCGCATTTCCGCCGCCCCGTCAGAGCGCACGATTTTCATGTCCCCACCACAGTAGCATTCCGTCGTCCAAAGCAGACGAAAAATCAGGAGGCGTGGCCTTTCTGTGTCACCTAATTGGTCACCAGCTGTCGTTCTCGGCAGCTCTCGCCGACGTCGTGAAAGAAGTTCGGCATGGCAGTTTCTTTGGCTCGACGTCTCTCCTCTCGCGACTCCGGAAATGCGCGTCTATTTCCGCCGCCCGCTCACGACGCCGCGTCGGGCGTCGCTAAGTGAGAACTGGCCCTAAGCGTAAGCGTAAACATGGCGGCTTTGTGGCATTCGCTTGTACAAAGGGTGACTCCACTCTACATAGAGGGAGCTAGTAATCAGGCACCTTAGGCAAAACTTAGTGGCAAGCGATGCTGTCGAGCCCAAAGCTAATCGCATGCAACGTTTCCACAACGGCGTGTGAACGCGGCGTCCCAAGCTAGATTTTTCGTACCCTCTCAAGGAGACAAACTTCGCATAACTTGATCAACACGTTTATTATGAGGGAGAAAGCCACGCACGCATGCGTTTTTGAGCAGTACCATATCTAAGGTACTGCTGCAATGAGGGTACACTGTGCCCTTCGTTATGAATGCCGTTCCGCGGTTGAACGTCACAGTGTACCCAAACACACGAAGCGAATACACCATTGTAGATGACATGTTCGCAGTCTGTGCCACGCTTTCCTTTTGTGTTTTACATGCGAATTACGGCCGTTTACTCAAGGATGACGTTATTAAAGGGGCACTAAAATGCAAAAACAGGTTCACTTCAAGAGAGAGAGAGAGAGAGATACATGATGACGATGATATGGGGATGAGTTCCGCCCACTGAGCAGAATGCTACCCCATTGCTATTGGGGGAAAATGAGAGGATGATGATGATGCTGACGATGCTGATGGGGTCATAGAGGGAGTCGATCAGGCCGGTAGTTTCCAGGAATTTGATGAAGGGTCGCAAGACGGACACCTGCTTTCGTTCACTTCAAATTACGTTACACGCTATGTTAATTTCGGACTTGTTATCATAATTCAAAACTGATTCAGTTACGGATCTACAATCGAAATTATACCGGACTCTTCCTTGCTTCGGCGCTAAACAGTGAACGTCGTTTCAGCTCGTCCATAGGTGTTTCTAGTGCATGCTGCGCCTGCACGCACGTGCCACGCCATGGAGCAGTCCCGATGGAAAACACTGTGCGCGTTGCGAAGCAGACTGTCCGAAGGACGTGAAGATAAATGTTGTTAGTGGAACATTCGCGAGAGCTGTTGTGGGCTGCAATTTAGTGAATCGGTATTGAAAAATGCAGCAGTGCGCATCATGCCGTGCAAATACGGAACACTACGATCGGACCCGTTCCAAATCCACATGCCCGCGAACGGCATTCGCGCTCTTCCCCTGCTGTCTCATTGGATGCCTCCAATCTTTCCCTCCTGGTAATCCCATTTGTCGCCGCCAAAGACGGCCCTGTTTTCATTTGCGTTTCCCTCTAAATGGCATCACTGTGTGAACTAATTTTGCTTGCATTATCCTAATTGAAACACGGACTTTCATTTGAGAGCAAGTAGTTTTTTTGCATTTTAGTGCCCCTTTAACGTTCGATCTTCTGCCGAACGCGATCCACACGAGCCATTCCGTGAGTCGCCATCTACTGGGCCTCCCAAGAACTGGCGCAACCGGATGCTGACCTGAGGCTACTCCATGATTGGTCTTGCTTGTGCGCGCCACTTCCGCCTATTGTCGTCCATATCTACTAGTCTCTGACTTCGAGGAGGGCGTCACATTTCTATTGTTCCACGACTCAGAAAACGCCTCACGCGGTTGGGCCTCAAAGGTGTCGCTTTAAAAGCACAGTCTATCGCCTGAACAGCCAATGTCTACATCGTGAAGATGGTGCGCGCTTGGGACGGGAACCGTGGAAGAGAGACGCGGCGTTCACAGCCGCAGTCAAATCCATCGTGAGCTGCAAAACTGACAAGGAGTTCGAAGCTTCTCTTTCTTCCTTTCTTTTTCGTTTTTTTACGGATTCCCTTCTTACTTTGTTTTCCGTTTTTTCTTTCGCTTTTGTGGGAGCGGAGAAACTTCTCCGGTAACGTGTCACTTTTCTCCTATCTTTCTTTTTACTTATCAAACAATCACTAATGCTGGGCTCACACCACCACACACCTTTCATGAAGGAGTAGCACACGCAGCGGTGTCTCAGCAAGCATGACACAACGAAGGCAACTACAGATAATAATAATAATAATTCGGGGCTTTACGTCGCGAGACAACTGCGGCAACAACAGAGCAATGATTGTTCGTGGAAAGCAGTTATCGTGTTTCCATTGCTGTGACTAGTATTGAAGTTAACACTATGCTGAACCTGATTTTTCCAACCCGATTTTTTCAGTGTGGGCATACCATGGGTAAGTCAGTTGCGGAACACTCAGAGACAAATACGAAGTTTTTCATAATTTCCCTTCATGTAACTTCGTGTGTCCAATATCCCTTGAAATGGGCACATCGCTCTTGCTCAGCCACGAAAGAGAACACAGTGATATGAGCCCATTTTCTTTTGAGGTCGTTCAAAGAAATGTTGGGAGCGAGACCGGTTGCCACAGCGAATCGGATATCTTTTCTGTGAGGGGAAATTATGAACTTCCCTGGTGAATGTTGAGGTCAAACCACGACCTACAAGATTATAACGACCATGTCACAATCAGCAACCCCTATGAGGAGCCCGTCCGCACGATCCGCTAGGGGAGCTACTCATCGTCACGCCACGATTGGACGACGAAAATTTGAATTTTGGACGCTCGGAAGCGTATGTACGACTGCCGTAGCAGACGACAGCGATAGCGCCTATGAAAACGCGTAGAATGATGATGATAATCAACCTCAGAATGAAACATCTGTGGAACGTCCACCGCTTGTACAGAAATACTAAGGTAAGCTGAAGTACAAAGTATTGTAGAAGTTGACGAAGCAATAACTGTGACGATGAGAAGCGCCACCGCTACCTTCCAAAAATGCGGCGCTGGGAAGGGGTGCCCACGACATGGTCGTTATGATCTAGTAGGTTGTGGGTCAGACGCTAATTAATGCTTTGTGCGCTCGTCTGTTAGAGTTTTGTTATATTATAATGAATCCTTATACTTTATATCCTAACTTCTTGTTCGCATTCCTAGTAACACATTTCGCCGTCAGGTGTTGCGAATAGACGGAACATGCAAAGCACGGAAGTTCTTTAAAAGACGCCTTGCCAGAATACGTAACGTAACGTGTCGTGCTACCTGCGAGACATATCTAGACAGGTAGCGAAACTCCCATAGATCCCTGCGTCTTCAGAAGGACGCCATGATAGAGACGGTCAGCGCCATCCATCCATCCATCCATCCATCCATCCATCCATCCATCCATCCATCCGCGCGTACTACTACGATTCTAAACAAATGACGTCAAAATGACGTCAGCGATATGAATAATAAGCAGTGCATTTGCACGCGCGCTCTTTGTTTGTGTTGCGTTCCGAACAGCTGCAGCAGACATTCCCAAGCCGTTTCGAACAATGGCGTCGGGATGTCCCGGCCAGTACCATACTGGGAATTGTAGACCGAACATTCTCGTGTCGCTTACCGACATCTCTACCGCGCATCATTAAGTCCCTCCTACATCGCTTACGGCTGAATGTTGCCTTTTCGCCGTACTACCGTTACCAGATAGGGTGTGCCAGTAGTCCCTTGTGCCCGGAGTGTGGTGTGCCAGCGACCGCGGACCATGTGATCATCGCATGTGCCACCTATAGGAGGGAGCGTCACTTGTTGGCAAACGACCTTGCGCGGGTTGACAGCCGACCCCTTGACCTCAGACTCATTTTGGGACCATGGGACACACGAACGCAGATGCCCGTCTTACGACCCTTCATCAAATTCCTGCAAACTACCGGCCTGATCGACTCTCTCTAAAACCCTGTCAGCGTCGTCAGCATCATCCTCATCACCATCCTCTCATTTTCCCCCAATAGCAATCGGGTAGCATTCTGCTCAATGAGCGGAAGTCATCCCCATATCATCGTCATCATGTATTTCTCTCTCTCTCTCCCAAGCCGTTGGTTCACCGGACTAACCAAACTTTCTCTTTTCCTGACCAAACCATATTAATCGCCCAGGGCAACAAACCAGACGAGAACAGAGAAAAAAAAAATCGTAGCAGCATCTGGTTTAATGACACATGGTGATTCGAAATGCATGCGGATATCACAGGTGTTGACAACACAGAAATCATGAAGGTTCACTTAAGGTCCATTTCTTACCTACAGCTAAATATACACGTAGTTATTAGCCGCTTGCATTTTCCCCATGAGTGGCCATCATGGGTCCGTTGCGAAAACGTGACATCGTTGGTTATCGAGCTGATTCCTGCTGGCGCTCACGCCAGCATCATGGCCGGTCTCGCCATGGTGAAAGCTTTTTCCTATAATACGGGATATACGCCATTCATCTGTTCTTACGTGTTCATGTTGGCCTACGGTTCCGAGGTGGACCCTCGCTACCTGTTTAACAAAAACAGTGCACTAAGTGCGTATTACGATGCACGGATACAGGGATGCACGGATAAACAAGCACAGTTTGGCACATGCGCAGGGAAGCAGGACAGCAGGAAGATCACTCTGCTCGTTCTCTTCATGATTCTGTCGTACACGTATAGGTTTTACTATGTTGAAATTATGAATAAACTATTACTATACACACAAATCGTGCGCATGTACCGATGCGCGTACCGTACCGTACTGTAGTGCGATCGTACCGTTTCTTTTTTTTTTTTTTTGGTGGGGAGGGGGTAGCCGAATTCGCTCGCGCGAATTCAACCTCCCCTTGCTATTTAACCAACCAACCAACAACAACACATGCGCATGTCTCGAATATTTTTGTTGTGTTTACGACTCCTGCTTCCAACACGCAGGACCACTCGCGCATTATGAAGATAGCCGTGTCGATAGGTCTGACTCGGTATTGTCGCTGTCTTTCGCTAACAGTTTACATTTACCTCGCTACCTGTGTCATGACTGTCACACCCTGGGATTTTTTCGGTAAAACGCACGAAGCACTTCGCTTCACGAAATGCTGTGCGTGTGATACCTAATAAAAAAACATGGGGTTTACTTCCGCTGATGCACACGTATGCTACTAACGGTACACGCTAACAACACTTCTTCCTTGGGCACGTATCAGCATATTCTTCAAACAAGAACGTGAACAGAATGTTAAGCGTTGGGAAGGAGGTTCACGCGCGGAGCTAGGCGAAAACGTGACACGACAGTAGAGCCGTTCCTCAGGAATTTCTATCAGCGACGCTGGTGATGCGGGACTGTAGTAAAACAGAGTAAAACATTGAGAATGTTGCTTTCCTTCTGCTCACCCATTGCAGTATATATCAATGTAGTCACGCATCGAGAAGCTCGTGTTAATTGGAATGCAACAGCAATATCACTTGTTGAGGAGTATAGCTGACAGAGAACTCTTTCACGGGATACGTATCACCTGTGTAAAATATTGCCATAACGCTAACAAGAGGAATCTACATAAATATGGAGAAAAGGCTCGTGGCTCAGAAACGACTACATTGTAGAACTTGCTATCTATCTATCTGAAAGCACTGTGGCAACGTCGTGATGCACAGCCTACTCTTTTAGGCAGACATAGTTCCATTTGGAGGGTCTAAATCCATTGCAATGTAGCCGCTTGAATCGATCGAGGCACAGTCCTAAAAAGTCCTACATGCCCAATATTTCCTAGTCAGGGCATTGTTTTAGGTGGTGGTGGTACCTTTCCGTTGTTGGCCTCACAACTGCGGACATCGTCGCGACTATAGCTGAGAATGAGGTGATGATGAAAAAAGAAGAGCCTTTTCGGATCTTCTTTGCTTTGCAACAAGACCCAACGATGAGTGTCAGTGGGGATCGTTCCGCGTTACATGCTAAGGCGGCGAGGATCTTGAGTGTACTTGAAATATTGAAGTCGCATTCCTTTGTAGGAAGTCTTTGCAATCTACTCACCGAGGATTTCAGATCATCTTGTCCCAAATTAAGCTGGACGCCTGGACTGCTATCAAGGGCTTTTCTTGGCGGCCTTTCATCTCGTTATCGAGGAGAGGACGAGACACCAACGCCCATGCACATCTGTATAGGAAGAAAAGAGGGCGAATCGGAGCACGGTCTTCTACGAGAGGGCTTTGGGAGTTTCGTGACGACGGGTTATGATCCTTGTCGCGTCGCTACAGTAACGCTGTTATGAGAATATCTAGGAATTCGTGTGCAACCACGTGTGCCTGCAAAGCGTTATAAAGTGCAGGCCGATTCTTCGAAGTCATGAAGCGAAACCAGAGATGTCACTGACGTTACCCTGGGATCATGAGTGGCGTCGGAAGTGCCTCACGGCAGGGGGGATGAGACCTAACCTAACCTAACCTAACCCAACCCAACCCAACCCAACCCAACCCAACCCAACCCAACCCAACCCAACCCAACCCAACCCAACCCAACCCAACCCAACCCGACCCGACCCGACCCGACCCGACCCGACCCGACCTAGAGGAGCCATTGATGTGCTTATTAGAAACGACTCGTTAATGCAATCCGATGGCTGTGGAGGGCATAATCACATGGGAAGACCACCTCGCGTTCTTAATTACCTTAAGGCGAAAAAGAAATTTGAGTTTGAGTAGCACTAACTGAAATATTGGTTGATTGTCTAAGTGCAATAAGACAAATAGAAGTAAGCGAGCGGTGGCGTGTTCCTTTATTTTTGATTTTTGTTCTCGTGAAAAGCGCAATGGTGCCACCTGCAAAGGGTGTCATTATTGTTGCACTAAAAAGGCTCTGCCGAGTGTCCTGGTCATGGCTCAGGCGAAGACAACAGATATGCTACACGTGTCGTCACGCACACCAGCGCACTGCTTAAAAACTCCCTAAGATCCTCCTATCCCTAGAAAGGGATAAGAGTTTCCCTTTCTAGCCTTGAATGTGTCCACTCCGTTGATCAAAAACAAGTCGACGCCCTTTGCTGGAGCGATATCTGCGTTTTCCTGTATCCTCTAATACCCTCGTCACACGGACTAATTTAGTGTCACTTTCACCTTGTGACACTTGCACTTAGTGTCATTCGCGTGCTGTCACAAGGCGTCTTTTACTGACACTCGGCAGAAAGTGCACTAACCGTCCAGTGAGTTCCCCAAACTCACTTCATTTCTCTTCGGTGAACCGAGCGCGTAGCCTGGACGGCAATCTTTGTGGCACAGGTAAAAATATTGAGGAAAAGCGAGAGGCCCCGTGACCATAATATTTTTAAACAAGTATTTTCAACGGCGTGTTTATTTCATTTCAATGCAGTGTGACATTGTGCAAAACAAAAAACAAAACAAAAAAAAACATGTCATTACTCCCGTTAACAGCCTGTGAAAACTTCGCGGTCTCGGTGATCCGGCGGCGGCCATTTTTGTCGTAGCACATGTTTGAGGCCAATTTGTTTTATGTTGGAAGAAGATTTGCAGGGAGCGTTTCTAAATCAAAGAAAAGCATTCTCAGCAAAGTATTGTGGCGCACACCTCAAAATTTTGCCGCCGTTTAGTCTTATCTATCAAAATTGCCATAACCGTTTCAGTGACACTTACTTGAACCGTCTAGCAAAGCCCGTAGTGAAAGTGACATTCGCTTGGTTAGAGGGCATTCACGAAAATCACGCTAAATTAGCCCGTGTGGCAGGGTTATAGTAAGCAAGACTGCTGAAGTGGCGTGTCTACTGGGTTTTTAAAACATCTGTGATTTTAAATACTAATGCAACAGTTACTCACATTTTAGTCCTACACATGTACTTTTTAACTAATTAGTCTTCAATGGTATTTGGCGCATTATGGCCTTTGTAGCTGATGCGCCAATAAAACCCGAATCAAATCAAATAAAAAAAATGAAAGGGCGTGTCGATAACTCTTCGCGGGGCAGGTCCTCTCATACGGTATCAGTATCACATAGGGTAATTGTGTAGATGGTACCTATTCGGGTGAATGCAGTCATCTGGTGTTCGTTTTCACTCAGCGCGATAACGGAGCTGAAAGCGAGTCTGTCCCAGACGACACGTACACACGAAAAATTGGGTGTCTGGACCCTCAGAGCGAAAGTTCTGGTGGGGGGGGGGGGGGGGGGGGTGCCCCGCCGACACCCCGCCGACGTCCCTGGAATGATGATGATAGCAAAAAAAAAAAAAACAACTGGAACATGAGTCGCGACACGGTCACAATGCCTATCTCTAACGCGTACATAGACTAACTGGGAAAATTAGAACATACAAAGCAGGAAGATGATTAAAGTTCAACCGATACGAAGCACCACTGGAGAGCATTTGCCAAATGATCACATGCTCTTAAGTCACAAATTGTCTGTCCGTCGGGCTTCTATCGAGCACACGGGGAGTGCATGCTTTCTGTTACGCCACTCGCTGCAGTTAGGCGAAGCAGACTTTCGGATTTTATGTACGAGCCTAGTGCTGTGTGGGACACTCAGACGTAGACTGTGCGGGAAAGATGCAGTTCGCCCAGGTAGGAATGGAGGTAGTCGGAAACGTGACGGATCAGCCTTGTACAGCAGCGAAGTATGTGCAGCTCCAGTTCTCCTTCCTCTTCCTTTTCATCATTACACTCAGGTAGTATGGCTGATAGTTTACCATACAGTTAGCTAGGAGGTTTCTTCATCATCATGGGGAGTATGAGTGTGCTGAGACTGATTTCCGTAGGCTGCAGTGCCCATATTGATGCAACTGGGCGTCGCAACTCATCTCGAAGCAGAAGGTGTCGCTGGTGAACCGTCTTCAGCAGCGTGTATTCGCGAAGTGACTGTTGGACCCTGAGAACGGGCTAGGTGGTTCCCTTGCATTAGCCACAGCTTCAGATGTTCTAATCTGAAGTTGCTCGAAAGATGCCAAGGCACGCAAGTTAACACTCTTAGCTAGTACGATATCTACGTTGTGATTGCAGTACTCCGTGCCCGCACAAGCGAAACCGAAACTATTTTAGAAGCCGCGTGAAACGTAGCATCACAATTTGTTGCTGCTTCTTCTCTTTCCTTTCTTTCAAATGACGCATCCTTACCTCTCAGAAGAATATATAACAAGGCGTTACTTTGATCTGAATGTATGACGCATATTAAGGCATTATACTACACACATGTGAATATATCATATTCTGATGCATGTGTCTGGCATGTAAAATATGCACCATGACGCCTCGTATGGAGACTGCTCCACGCAGTCGTGGTATCTACTGCCTACTTATGCGCGCAAGTAAAATGAAGGTTATTGTATACCCCTTGCAAAACCCTTTCGCGTACTCCGAATTTTCGCGAATTGAGCGAACTGAGCAATTCGCGAAATTTTAATGGAACGTGAAAATTTCGAGCAATAATTGACATTTCAAAACCAACGATCGCGAACTTTATTTTCACATTTGGTCGTACAGGTTACTAGTAAGCATTTTAACTGCTTCCATACTTCCGAGTGCGGCTTGATCTTCGATATCCTTGCGCCAGAAAACTCCAAACTTCCGAGTGCGACCAACCACGAAGACTGATGAACAAAGAAAAGGAGCAAGCACTCGATGTTATGCTTCGCCGCGTTTATTACATGCGGGAAGGGCAATTTCGGGCTTGTCACAAAGTGAGCGAAGAACTTATCGTCAAAATTTTGCGAAATTTGGTGGCCGCGATTATGTGCCCTATGTTTGTTGCGCGATAAAATTGGAGTCTGGAAATTAAATCATTTTACAGAATTCGACAAACTCGAGAAAATCCTAGCACAACAGGCACACTACTCTTCGAATGACTGAGTGATTGATTGTTGAAGATAAACGACTAAGATAGAAAGACTACGTTGTAATGTGTCGTGGAAGAGGCAAAATACGGAACAATCGCTTTTTTCGAAACACAACTTCTGTTTAGGTTGTTCCCTTGCAAAATACATGTGGTTGGGAACGTGCGCGGATAGATGGCGACACCACTAGCCAAGTGGATACAGCATCTGTTCGTTGGTTGTAGTTCCAATTGTCATGCAGTCTAATATTGTCAGGCTATTGCCCAGCTCGGCTCGGCTCTGTCATGCGGTCAAATCCTTCCACCAGCTGCAGTGTATGAGGATCTCGATGCCGTTTCCTGCAGGCTTTCCAGACGGATTCTGGCACAGTTCCACATGGAATCGGCTCAGCATGCAATCTAACATCCCTGTGTCCCGCTCATTTCTATTGTCCTCTTTCCACCTGCCAACGTCTGTATACCTCTCATAGCCACAGGTACTTCGCGATACTGTAATACATACCCTGGAAACAAAGATGACAGCGTGGTGACAGTTGTAATGTATAAGAGATGCAGCTTGCACGTCGTTTAACGAGGTGCGTGATTTTAAGAACTGTGACGACATTTGCTTGCAATCTATACGAGGCACAGAGACAATACATCTGGTCGTATTATTCGACCTTTCGACCTTCGAGCCAGGCTGCTCGTAACGGAAGAAAAAAATAGAATTCATGGTGCACTGATCGGCACCAAGAGTTTGCTCCAAATCACATCAAGCTCCCTCAATCCCCCTCTTTTTCCAATAAAGCTGCCTCTAATGTCTGCAGTTCGTGTTGTTTCATCGTAAAATGCTCGACGTCCTTCACGTGTGCCGCATGTGGCATGATAGAGAAATAGAGGAAGGCGTCTTTTTTATTTGGACTGCCCTCAAAATGTGTCTCCCTTCAGAGGACGAGGCAGTTAATCCTCCTCTTGTCACGCACAGTTTATCACAGGATTTCCGCGTTATCGCTTCGGAACCTTCATGACAGGGGGGAAAAGTGGATTGTCGCGAAGCAATCCAAAGTGAACGAAATCTCAACACAGTTTTTCTGCGACTTTGAAGGTGGAGAAAGTTCAATTTCAAACGAAACCTTCCTTTGACCGTATCGCGAAGATTATTGCCGGTGATGTCGCCTGCAGTATAAATGGGCGTGGTGACTTTGAAGATTTTCAGCGAGACGTATAGTTTTGGCAATGTAGAGGGTAGTAGTGTAACATTTTGTTAACAAGGCGCTATGAAGCGACATAACTTCTTGGTGCCTAGAAGGCGCACAAAGCTGAGAAAATGGTGGAGAGCTGGTCAACCTTGAGCATGAGCGGACGCAGAAAGCACGACACGGCACGAAGGCTCAAGACTAGCAAATGACGCCGAGAACGACAATGACAGGCAAGACCCGTTTCTTATTTGGAGAGGGGTATCCCGGCGCACGATGGTCGCTGGCAGCTTGTTATCGCACATCAGGACACCAGTATAATCCTGCGTCAATCGAACATCTAATGAAGGAAGAGAGAGCAAAGCAACCAACACATTTTTTGGCTACTAATCTGAGGTACGCTTCCCTAAGGGAGCTACCTAAGGGAGTATACGATGGGATGCTGCACTTCAGTGCGATAGCAATATTGCAATGTTTTAGAACTTGTCTCATTTGTTGACTCAGGGATAGAAATAGGTAAGATATGGATAACAAGCGGGCTAAATGGTTAGGGAACGTTTAGGAAGATGAGTACACAATCTTCTGTGACTCATCTCATAGAGTCAACAATACAGGGAGCTACCTGCATAGGTATTTATTCTGCTTGATGACAATACACATATTGGCTTGTCCCATCCTACAGTTGGCAATACAATACCCACATTGGAACGTTATCTGGTATATAAAAATTGAATCCTTTTCTTATCATTTGTGAGGTTTGTCCCATTCCCCAGGTAAGCGTACAGGTTGTGTTCATGCATTACGTCCTGTCCCATCCTCCGTCCTGCAATAAAAGATAGAGTTTCCGTGTGTGTGTAAAGGGGATAACCTTCCTATGCAGCTCATCAATAGTTGATGACAATACACACGTTGTATGCACAGTATGACGGGGAAACACAGCAACCCTCCGTGGATGGAGCTGTCAGTTGGAATACGCGTAAGGAGGCCCCCTTGATAGGTCCCTACTTGACGACGATATACACTTCCGAAGTAAGTAAGGTGCTGCAGTGAACTCATTAGAGGCATATTTGTTTCTCGTGAGAGGCTTAGCAATCTGCAAATAGCCTAAACGTGACTCCACAGTATAGCACTATACCTACATGTGTATGCAGTTTTCACACTTATTTTTAAAGCGGAGGCGACACAAAAGACCCATGGTCAATATAAGCCTGAGCACTGGGCGAACGCCATAGAAATCTTAAGGAGTATGCTAGAAGGAAACCTCCGAAAGTGGGACGTACGGGCGAGGGGAGCTCCATATTGAATTGAAGCTACTGTTGCCGCGGCGCATGCAAACAAAGGAATCCAGTAAGCATACAGCAAACATGACGCCAAAAATGTTTTTGGAACAGTAACACACCGCCAGAACCCATGAAACCGTAAGATATATGAAAACACACACACACACACACGAAGAAACAGACACGGCACGGACGCCACATGGGGACGCCGTCTCCGCCGCTGCCTCAACCAGCCTTGACTACAAGCCTGGATAGGGGCGGACACTGACAAAATACGTAGCCGACGGAAGCAGAGAAGCAACCGAGCAAGTGTTGCAACAGTTTTTGGAACTGTGGTTGCTTTCACGGGCTGGAAATACAGGACGTTTCCTCGGTTGATTCAATATGGCTGCCTCCGAGCGCATACATTGAGAGAGGGACGAGCCCAGTTCAAGTGCTTTGCTCTCCTCCGATCCTCCTCCCCAGCTTTCCTTCTAGCCTCTCTCCGTAAGATTTCTATGGATGGCGAACGCTGAAGGCAACACGACGAGACGACACAAAAGACCACGACAACACAAAAGACCTAGAAATGATTGAAGGAGTTCCTGACTTTACACAAATAACACATATAAATATAGATTGCAACTAACTGATCCACTTCGCGGAGGAACGTTCTTATCTTGAACACAACTGTTTGGCAATGATATTCCTCAACATCACTTCTTATGTTGTCCAACAACATAATATCAAGATATTTCTGTAGAGTCCTGCAGCGCCATCTCCAAACTTTTTCGTCGACGAAGTGAGTGAAGATCTGAGCAGCCGCAGGCGACGAGCAGTATGTCTGTCTTTCAGATTGGATTCCTTCGTACTTTTTCATTCGTGTCTCTGAATGAATGCTTCCAATTCACTTTGGAGACGCCTCGTCCGAAATCGATTACGCATGCTGATCTTCGTGCTTCCATATCTGTCTTTATCGATTTGACTCCATACCTGGCATTCAATGCTGCCACCCGAGATTTTGAGGCAATGTGGGAACGGTTTAGCGGCACGTTGAAATGCATCTTGCACAGGAAGAGAAAAGTATGAGTAAAGAAAACGTAGGTGCAATTCAGCTATGTAAATCATCTGTTAAGCTGAGCACTACCGTTTACTACACATCTAGTATAAGAGTCGAGAATAACAGCCGTGAGGTAGGAAAGACACAAATGAAACAGCCAGAAACATCTGTATATGCTGCAGAAGGTCGTGCATATTGCTCTGGCTAATCGAGAAATCCGTGCGCTCAGCGACAAAGAAGTATTGAAAGCCTAGCTAGTCATCTAGCCCAGTCTAGCCTAGCCTAGCCTATAGTCATCTCTCTTTCCTTGTTGTTGTTTTTCGTAGCTTTTTCTCGGAGTAGCAGAACTTGTCAGGTGACAAGTTCAACCTCTCCGTATTATTTTTAGTCCGTCCAACTCCATGTATTGAAAGAATAATAAGTGGCAACAGTATAGGCTTTAGTAGCCAGGAGAGACAGAATTTATTGAAATTCCAGTACGGCAAGTATTTGCTATGTCTACGTGAAGCACTGGCATCTTGTGGTGCTATGGGTTGGGCATTTACAGGGCGACTGATACGATACTATACTGTTCGCAAGAAAGAAAGACAGAATACAAAAGAACGAGAAAAATTGATTCGCATTACTCATATTTCTCAGTACGAAGCTCCATTTCGCCTAGTGCGTTTTTTTAGAATGAACAGGGCGAGGGGAATGCGTACCATTAGGCTAAATGGGACTGTCAACAACTGGGCCTTACTATCACTGATTGACGTCAGCAGGGAATGGCTCCGCCCTGCAGTCTGCACACTTTACAAAGTTCTAATCAAGCATCGCGAAAAAACCAGGATGTCCACAAGGACACAGTGATGCGGTTCTGCATCGGAGCCAGTCCCGCGGAGCTTGTGGCTCGACAGTCTACGAACTCTTCTTCGAACGACACACCGGGACTTATTGTCCTTTTCACCAAGCCCTGTGTATGATATTAGAAACAATATAATGCTTTCCAGTATTTTCTGACTCGGCACTTCAAATCAAAATGCTAAATATCACTTGTCTTCCCAGTCGTGTCAACCGCTGGTTGCCTTTTCGCACAACTCGGCGAAGGTTTTTCTGAGACCCGCGGGAGAATAACGCTGCGTTAGTCTGGAAGTTGTGGCTGCTCCTTCTAGATAATACTTCAACTCGTAACTTGTGCTCTTCCTTTCTACTGGCAAGCTGAGTGACCAAGCTGCGGCCATCGATGTTAACAAGCTGTTGATCTTCAGTTGTATTTGCTCGTAAACATCAACGAGTGGGCATGAAGCCGCGTTCTTGACAACGCGGCGAGGAGTCAATCAACTTGAAGTCGGCGGACGAAGGCTGATCTCGTGCGTATGCTGTCGGACATCTGATGCACCGCAACTTTTATAATTCTGTGTTAGCGCCGCGAAGCAACTGTGGCTATGAGCGGCGTACAGACATAGACAGATGGAGAACATGACCTGTGCTCGTTACCCTTTAGAGACGTGTTCAGCTTCTACAGGCTTTTCATGCTTCGCGAGTGAAAACTTTCAGATGGAGAGAGAGATACATGATGACGACGAAAACTTTGAATGCAGAGTACAACCTCCTTGTTCTACAAAGCGAATGTGGTTTCCTGTTTGTACGTGAGGTAATCACGATTGGTGTGCAGAAAAAAAAATGCAATTTTCAGTGATGATCAAGTACAGGGTGCAACGAAAAAGGAGAACTGCATTCTTTCCCAAGCAGCACAATGTACTGAAAGTCGAGTGCAATGGGGGTGGACGGTATGTGTCTTATCAATGTTATTTAGTTTCAAGAGTCTGTTCAAGGTCTTCCACCTACCCGTCCACCCCTATTGCACTCGACTTTCAGTGCATTGTGCTGCTTGGGTTCTTTGCGTGACACGTATATACGCCTCAGTAGGCGAAATGGGACTGCCTGACGGATACATTTAAGCGACCTGGGACCATGTGCGGTTACGTGAGAGGGAACATGGTGGTGGATTGGGAGATAATCTGATAAGAAGCATTAGGCGAAATGCGAATAGGCGGAGTGGGAAGACACGCACCGAAGAAAAGCTCACCCTGGAAACGTTGATGCCCGACAAAAGCTCACGAACTATGCGCACCTGCACTCTGCGCACCTGCATATCACTCAAGTGTGCGCCGAAATAAATGGATGTACCTGGTGTCTTGGCTTAATCCTCGGGGTAAATAATTCGCAAACCGGTGCACCAATCGAAGAACTTCGTTTTTTACAATTATCTGTCCGATATCGCCTACAACCTGCGCACGTGTGAATGAGTTCGAGCCGCTCATTATTTCAATAAAAATTTAAATGAGTTTCGTGAAAAAAAAAAAAAAACTCTAAAGCAGGGAGCCGTCGGCATTAAAATGGGTACTACCCCTTTTGGAGCGTTGAGTGGACACCTTTTAAAGAAAAATCTGCCACCGAATGTTGCAGTAATGAATTGATTTCGGTTTACATATTTTTTTCGAGGCCGGTAGCGGCGAAGTGCAAAAGGACGTAATTCATTGGTGTAATTCATTGGTGTAGGGACGTAATTCATTGGTGGACATGAGAGCGGAAGAGCATGGAAGAGCGTCACCGCTACCAGTCAATTATTATCCCAATTATTGGGCGACAAAAGGCCGTTGCAAAATGTGAGCGATTGTCCGGCTCCAACGCTTCATGGGTGAGCGTTTGTCCGGTGAGCGATTGTCCGTTCTCCTATTTGGAATCAAGAAAAGCGCCCTCATGTTGGCGGGCATCTATAGTTGTCATCATAATACTTATTGAGACATCCAAAGAATGGGACGAACGATTCTAAATCCCGAATATATCTATTCGCGTCCATCCTAATTTCAAATGCCCTCCGACTTTCAGGTTGCCCTAAATGTCTGAATATAAAATCTTTGTACATTTTCCAAATACTGGAACACCCTCAAACATAGCTGAGAAAAAAAAAAAGAAAAGAAAAACTTCCTAGAGTTCAAACAAGGCGAAGTAGTAGTTGGGCGAAACGACTCTCAGCGCCCCCGTCTTGTCATCGTACCTGAAAACACTAGCTGAAGTGCCTGCGTTTCCCCAAGAACCTCTATCCGTATCTATCTGATTACTTTTTTGCCCAGAGGCGTGACACATGTGGTCGGCCTCTTGCCGCTCCGCTTCTCGCACTGTAGCTGATAAGTTCCTTTTCTTCTATCGTTTACATATTTTTTTTGTGTGTGTGTTCTTTCTTGTTGCGCGGAGAACAAACACTTGCTTTGTTGTTTCGGAATGATTACGAGGAGGGCGGCTACTCCCCAGTTAGGACACGTCGAGCGCAACAAAAGCGGGAGATTGACACAAGGGCAACCGGACGCAGAAAGGGAGAAATAACAGAAAAAGGAGAGCGATTGTTAGAGAGACTAAGAAGAAACCGCAGCGTCTGCTAATAGAGATTTGTGCTTCTCCTGTGCGATGTGGAACAGCTTCGATTGCTATGTTCCTGTAGTGTGAACAAGGAATGTGAAATTGTGGTTTACGTTTCAGCTTTGCAAGGGTTTGAGCTGAAGGTTTTACTTTGGAAGAGCCGTTAAATATTATATCTCCTTTATATGTTATATAAACTCCGAAACCTTAAAAAAAAAAGCTAAATAAAAAAGCAGGAGTCGTCGTTTCTGCATCTGCTGATGGGTTTGATCTGGAAGGGCTGCGATTTTACTGGCAAATATTTCGTGAGATTTATGCTTTAATCTTTACACAGGCGGACCGTTAGCTCCTAAAATAAAACAGTCGGAAATGAAAATGACTCAAAGAAAAGAAAGTGAGACAGTGACGCACAAGACGGAATAGGAACATTCTTCTGATGGGCTAAACACAGTGGCCACAGGTCAACGAAAAACAACAGCTATCTGCTACTGTTGCGGTTGTAGAAGCTCCTCCTGAGCTTCCGTCGTTTCGCGGGCATGGATTGTCAACACAACAAGATGCTGATGACGGACCAATATAAATCATTTTTGTTTGTCCATTTCTTCTCTGTTGCATGGACGACTGTTTTCAGCATAGCCGACGGGCCTCGTATCACACTGATGTGCTTCGTTTCACTTAGAAGGGGATATGTTTAATGCCACAAGGGGGGGGGGGGAAGTAGGGAAACGTTAGCCATGATGTAGGCTCGCTATTCCCAAAAACAAACACAACCAAACTAAAGGAAGATGAAGCATCAGAGAGAGAGAGAAAATTACGAAGAAATACAGGAAAAGACCGCTCCTTCACTAATCGTTGTGCAGACAGTCTTATAGGAGGTATTAGAGAGTGCCAAAGAGTTTACATTCCCGAAGGAATCGCGTCAGCGCAGACGTGACTTCAGCGTGCTGAGTAGGGCCAAGGAGCACCGCGAGGGAAAGCTCTCGATAGCCTAGATGAGCGGACAGCGCCGGAGACTGGACCGGTGATCCTTCGTACCTGCTGGCAGGCAAGGAGTATATGTGGCACGTCATCTTCTACCTCACACGTGGGCAAAGAGGTGATGGATGTTGACTCATCTTAAACAGGAGGAGTAAAGTTCGTGCCACATTCAGCCGCAGTCGATGAAGCAATGTTTCCTCGATGCGCGGGATGCGGGCAGCACAGCAGATGTCATTAGTGGGTCAATGGATTTAAGGAAGGCATTGGTTCGTATAGCTTATTGCTGAAAGAGCTGCGTGCAGTTGGGAATGAAGCGGCGGATGAAGCTCGGAATCCATTGGAATACCATATCGTGTCTCAGGGATACAAGTTCGGAGTGCAGGGCGATGATCGTGTGTAGGTGTCACTGATGACTGCAGCAGAGTAAGAGGCCAGCGCCTCTAGAGCCACTTTATTGTCGGTCAGGATCGTCCAGGCACTGGGTGCCAACGTGGAGAGGTGTCTCAAAGCGGCCAGTATTGCGAATGCCTCGGCCTCGGCAGATGACATAAGAGGGAGTTTGAATACGGGCTCAATTCCATCCTCTGGGATGCAAAAGGCAGCAGACGACCCAACTAGAGAGACCGAAGCATCATTGTTATACTTGGGTTTGATGCCGGTGGTGGCTGTGGATGTGGTGCAAGGCCAGTTGGCAGGCCACAACTATTGGCACAGCATTCTTTTTCCTAAGGCCCGGAATGGACGTTTGTACAGTGGGGCAGTGAAATGTCCACATGGGTGACGCATAGGAGGTCTGGGTCGATGCTGAGGGGATGTTGCCCCACAAACAAAGAATAGCTTGTCCGAATGTAGATGCGGGAGAACGTTGACCAATATCACAGAGATAAGGTAACGCGTGTACGCGTGTAAGGCTACACTATCACTATGGTTCCCGTGCCTCCGCAAAAACAGAGAAGGTTCTGTAGTCTTTGGTACTCCCGAACGAAGGCGGAGGCTTCTGGCCTGAATATTGAGCAGCTCCTGCTCGTGAGTGCTGGAGATCCCATACAGGAGAGGCAGACTATAGCGCATACCAAATCAAAATCAAAATATTTTTATTTAGAGCTTTAGATACACATGATAGGTGTGTGTCATGTTCAATGTGGACACGTGTGCGTAATATTCCCCCGTTAAAATCTATAGCTTTGTGGTTCTGCTTGGCCTTTGTTGGGGCTGTGTGCGTGGCTTTCTGGCACGGCGATGGCCCGCGGCTACGAAGCAGCAATTCCAGGAAGAGCGACGGTCACAAAGAGGCACGTTGAAGGTCGCCACCGGATTTCGTCCAGTTGGGAAACAAAGCCCAAAGTAATCCCCCTCTGGACAGAAAAGCGAAAGGGCTGAAATCGAGGGCAGCTGGCCTTGGAAAGTGGAACGGAGACACCGTGAATAGAGAGGACTGCGTGGGAGCGTCGTCGCTTCTCACGTAGGGAAAAAGGGACGCATCCTTTAAAAGCGGCGCGTGACCTGGATTAGGGGAGAGCGTCTGGAGGAGTGAAAGTCGACGGTTCTACGACAGGGGAGACGGGCAGCGGTGACCAAGCCTCACCCTGCAGCCCAGCCTCGGAGACCGACCGGCAGCTCCCGCATCCTGAACCTCCCGAGCCCGACCAGACAGTGTACCTGAATCAGCGTACAACCGGCAGCGGACCCACCTCAGTGAAAGCAGCGAACGGAACGGCCCCGACACAGTTCAAGAGCCACTCTACGATCACCATCGTGGGACGTCGCCCGCTGGATGTAAGTCCAAACGCACGCAGTTCCCAACATAAGGTTAGGTAGTACCGTAAGGCTAGACAGTGTTTGTAGAAATAAATCGTTGTCAACCCTGTACCTCTCGTCTGGACTCTTCGTCTCACTCAAAAGCGAACCCGATTTTGTGCGACTACCTCTCCGGAGGCCGCGGTCGTCACATGTGGGACAGCGAGGACAAAGCCTGTGCTGCTGTCTCGAACATGATAGAACACAGCAATAAGCGCACGTCTTGTGGGCCTACCGGGTTATAACCAGTTTGTAAACATAAACTATAATAAAAAAGAGGGAGAGAGAGAGAGAGAAAGGTGTGATATCTGCATAAATTACACGCATAGTACCAAGCAAGAGGGAACAATGTACACGACGGAGGTCAGCACAGGACGGGCCCCGTGTGGATCGGCAGAGGTGCCTGAGGCATCTACAGTGATGTGCTCAAAGAAATATATTTTTTTAGATATCCCTTTAGATATCCCTTAACGAGCTGAACTCTCGCACCCCCTCTCTCACAACATTGCTTGGTCTCTGGCCACATCCAGCCCACCAACGCCCTGCCCTCAAAGCTCTCTTTACCTTTCTGGACACCATAGGACTTCGCTCCATATTGTGAAGGGGCTCATTATTTCATGCCCCACATCACCACCAGCATCGGGGTAGAGTATCGCCCCTCGTGATGAAACTCCCCATCCATAATCCCGAAATAAAGTTGTTGTTGTCCTTGCGGCAGTTTTTGCTGATGAAAGAACAGCGTGCTGCTAGTTAAGGACGAAATTCGATAATTTTATATTGCAAAAAAATCATAAACTTGCTGAACTTTGTAAATTGCGTGCACGGCCTAAGTGTCGAGCCCGTCAAGTGAGATGGTGAAAATTGCTTACATACGGTAAAACGAACTCTCCGCTGTCAAATACGACGCTTTCTAACATGCTCCGTGCCTTACGTGGGCCGTAATGCCTGCTTAAAACGACATACGTTTTCGCCTAGCACTGCATCTTTCAGGGGCTCTACACGCCGTAAAGTTCAATTTCTACACGCCGTAAAGAGAAAGAGAGAGAGTTGATCTGCCCCGACCATGTCAGTTCCTTATCAATGATTATGCCTAGCTAACGACAGTGCGAGACGTAGTTCAGTCTAGAGCCAGCTAGCAGCAGGGGGTACTTCCAGAAAGAGCGGCGCGTGAACGTCATAGCTACTGTCTTAGTCGGTGAGACAGACAACCCACGGTCAGCAACATACGCCACAATAAGGTCTGAGGCATGTTGCAGACGACGCTGGATGGCACCACGGTGCGTTGCAGAGGTCCATAGGTAAATTTCATCAGCATAGATCGTGATATGGGTATGCGTGAGCAGGAGAGAAGGGAGGTGCGCCTGGATGACATTAAACAGGAACGGGCTGAGGACGCTTCCCTGTGGAACTCCACAATGCACAGAGTATAGTTGGCGCTGTCACCGTCTGCTGTAGAGGAATAGAGACGTGTCGGAGAAGAAGGCTTGCAACCAGGCAAGGTTACAGCCGCCCACACCAGCTTCTTGAAGCGATGCAACAACGGCATTGCGGAAAACACTGTCGTATGCTTTCGCCACATCGAGGAAGACAGCGGCCGTTAGCAGCCCATCAGACTTTGCTTGCTGGATAGAGGAGACGAGATCGATGACAATGTCAATTGCAGACCACGCTTGACGGAAGCCAGCCATGTCCCCAGGAAAGAATCGGGTGGTCTCAAAATACCAGTTCAGTCGTGCGGATACCATCCGTTCCATAATCTTGCCGACACAGCTGGTGAGGGCGATTGGGCGGAAGGCATCAATGGCGTGCGGAGACTTGCCTGGCTTCATGAGCGGCACTATCATCTCATTCTTCCATTCTGCTGGGAAGTCAACATCCGCCAGCAACCATTGTAGAGCCCGAGGAGGGAGTGTTGGCCATGAAATGTTAGATTTTGGAGCGCCTTGTACGTAATACAGTCTGCCCAGGAGAGGTGCGATGGGGCGATTTTCTTAGGGAAGCCTCTAACTTCATGAAGGAGAACAGAAGATCCAGAGATTGTTCCTGCGAGTATTCCAGGACGACCGGGATGGCACAAGCTTACGATCCCTGTGACACCAAGGCCCTCGAAACTGTCATTAGACAGGCACAATGTTCGTTTGCCACGTCGATTTCCGAACGTGCGGTTGCTAGCACGAGCGCTTGAAAAGGGCGCCGTTGAGCAACAGGCGTGGAGAGTGCCCTGAGTATGCTCCATATTCGAGAAGGGTAGAAACTCCAGTGAACCGAAAAGAAAAAACTGTTCTGCCGCCCAGAAAAAGAACAGGTCCTGGTCGAAATGTCGGCAACTCTCGTCCTGAGTTGAATTTGAGTTTGAGTCCTGAGGCTCAGTTTTACTTAATCATGTCATGTCATCATCATCAGCATCATGCATCTCTTGTTTGTGGCGTCGACTTTGACCAATCTTGAGAAATAGACAACGTTTGCTCGGAGCAACGAACTACAAGCAAGTCTACAGTGGTTTCCTTCCACTACTTTCACACGTTTTCAGTACTACGAAACACACACGCACTGTATAAAAACTCTACATGTAACAAAAAGACGAACTCTTCACTCTAATATTTTAATCTGTTGCATTGAGTAGCTGCTATTCTCAAAGAACACAATATGATCTAACTGTGCATTACTTGAGTTCATGATGATTGCGCGATAGTAAAAAGGCAGTTGAAGAGTTGAATTACGAGGGGTGTTCAAGTGAAACCGTGACTCTTCATTTTTCGCAAAAGTAAAATGAATTTACAGGCGAGAAATTAGTTTTATTTTTCAACGTAATCTCCAGCTGCACTAATGCACTTGCCCCAGCGTTTCACGAGGGCTTGGATGTCAGCAGCGTAGAAATCCTTACCGGCGCGTAGCAGCCATGATCGGACCGCATTCTTGACCTTGTCGTCGCAGCTGAAGTGGCGGCCCCCATTGAACGCCTTTAGTGGCCCGAAGACATTTAAATCGCTGGGCGCGAGGTCTGGACTGTAAGGGGGATGTGGCAGCAACTCCCAGCCAAGTTCCTGTAAGGTGCGTGCCGTGAGATGGGGGTGCGGTATGCGGGCTTGCATTGTCCTGTAGGAGGAGGACTCCTTTGGTGATGAGGCCCGGACGCTTTTGCTTCAGCGCCTTATGCACATACCTGAGAACCTGGCAGTAATATGCACTATTGATGGTGGTACCACTGGGCAGAAAATAAACATGAACAACGCCAGACTTGTACCAGAAAACCGTGGCCATGACATTTCCCACAGACGGGATGCTTCGGAACTTCTTGGGGGCTTGGGCTTTTGAATACAGGACGTCCCGAAGCTTTTGGCGTCTTTTTTTTTTTTTTGCCTACGGGATTACGTTATATACAAATTAATAATAGGTTTATTTAGGTTAAAGGGTGAATTTCGGCATCATATAAGGTGTGAAATCAACTAATTTTCGTTTTTTACGATATATAAGATGTGTTGCGGTTTATACGATTATACCTACGCGTTATTTTAATGCGCTTCGAAAGGGCGGGCACATCGTGCAACTCTGATGACGCTATCTAGTCGATAGAATATATGCGCGGATTATTCTTTTCACGTAAAGACACTGAATACATGCCTGTAGATACGATAGCAGATCTGCTGAGATGGGAGTGAGCGTGAAAGACCGATGGGCAGGCGAGCACCTGTGTCCCTTCCTTTTCGCGTCTGCAATTGGGGCTCCCACTATTGATTGATGGAGAGGTAGAACAGGTGTTGTTATCAACCTTCGTTGAACGTTGCGTGCTTGCACCGAGTCAGAGACTCACCTGGTACTAGAGTAAGACCGAGAAAAAATAAAATAAAATATAGCGTGGAGCGGCTGAAATGTTAAGAAAATGTGAGGGAGCTGCTTTTGGGAATGAGTGTTCCGTGTTCCGACCCCCTTTTTTTTTCTTGTCTAAAGTACTTCTGTGTAAGTGTTGGCATGTGTTGAAGTTCAGTGAGAATGATGCGAAAAAGTGTTTAGACAGGACTCTCGTAGTTGATAGTTTGTGTAAGATTTGTCCCTTATCTAACAAATCTCTTACGTACGCAAAGGCGATAGCGTACGTGACAGATAGCTTTATTGGTTCTACGTACTGCGCGAAGCTCTCTTTATTACTAGACCTCTCTACACTCTGAGAAAAATGGTGTCGTCACAACTCCTTTAGGGGAGTAAATGACTTGTCCCTTAGAAAAGTCTCTTTTGGAATTAAACTTACACCCTCCAAGAGAGAGTTCTACTTTACTCCATTTACTAGGCCAGTAACCATGACACCAGTTGCAGATATCATGCTGACACCATGAAAGAGATTTATGCCAGTGCCTCTGCGGCTGCTTTGGAATCATCTGTGAAATTTCTGACTTCGGAATATCTGTGTATCCGCTTATAAGCAACTCGTCATAATACATACTCGATGGGGATGGGAAAAGTTGTGAGTGAAAGAGGAAGAGAAGCGTTATGATAGTGTGCAAGAGGTAAGGGGTGTGATACCTCCACCTAAAAAAAATTTCAGTAGTCCCACGGAACTACTCACGAGAAAAAAGCATCCGAGCTTCCCTCCAGTAACCTTCATTGAGAAGCGCCCTCGAACGAGGTAAACTCCGGGATAAGTATTCGATGCAATTAGTGTGTCAGAAAGGTCACATTTCACGATGTGGTCTCGCGTAACGGTGAGAACTTCACCAACTGCGAGACTTAGTGCAAAACCATGGAATATATAACAAAATGATGCAATGTATGGATGGCTGCACTGTAGTACACAAGTTTATAAGTCGAAAGTCACCGTGCGAGAAGGAGAGTGATGTCACACATCACTTGTCCATCAAAATTTGGCCGGCAAGAGGGAGTACCTATTTGCAGTGATGGAGTTACATGGTAAATGCAGGAAGGAAGAGGGAGTAAGCGACTGACAGAGGAAGTGGAAATGGAGTAAATGTGGGAAACTACTCCCCTGTTACTCCTTTTTTTCTGAGAGTGTACTCTATCGCATAGTCGAGCACCGAATGGTATAGAAAGGAACCCATTATAGGGGGGGGGGGGGGGCAGGTGACGCAAAGAGTTCCCGCAACGGGTGACGCGTACCCTAGTGACACCGCTGGTCCAGTTTATCGGTAGAGTACATGCTTCGGGATGAACAGCGACAGCAGCTTCTGATACAGTGGAGAAGCAAAGCGTGCATCACCTTCCATAGCGATAAGTTTTTGACACGAATCAGAGCAACTGCATGACGGCTTTATGGCAGTGTCAATGGCATTCTATGGCAGTATGAAGAAGCGGTGCTTTGATACCCCTCCCAAAAGCTTTTAAAAATCGAGTACTTAAAACTGTCTTCCTGTTTGCTTTTTTTGTTTTCTCTTACCAGAGCTCAATACGCGCAGTTGAACACTTTCATGGAGTATTTCGTACTGGGTTGCTTACTGGATATGTTTGGACAAGTCCACAGCTGAAGCTGACGTCCCGTTTGGCTGACCTTTCCCCACGTTTTTTTTTTTTTTTTGCTTTGGTCTAGTAAATATATCCCCCTCCCCTCCCCAGCTTAAGCGATGCAACAATTGCACCTGTTCAAAACGCGCGCTGATGCACTCGTGACGGTGTACGCAGAAATTTCCCTGCAAGCCTGCTGGTGGTCCCAGTGCTGTAGACGCAGTTTTTGATGTATGCCAAAAGAAAGAAATCGAGGGGTGACACGTTGGCCAACCTAGCAGGTCAAGACTCCACTGCCTCAGGGATGTCGAGCCGCCAAGCTTGGGTCTGCCTACTGTAGTGTGCAGGGGCACCGTCGTGACGTGCTGGAACCACATCCTTGAGACCGGCGATAGTGAAAGATCAGAGCAAAACTCATCCAGCGGACGTTGTGGGATGTCATTAACATAGCGCTGGCCGGATAGCGTCTCTTCGAAAAGCACGGGGCCAATAATGATGCTACCATCAAAGATTCCGCACCCGACGCTGAATGACCTCACGTACTGGTTTCGCAGTTGTGCCACCAAGTGTGGGATCGAGTAATGCGCGCTGTGGAGATTCACTTGTACATTCTGCACGGTGTTTATTGCGGCCTGCCCACAGGCTGCCAAGGAAGTCCGGCTCGTCATGAGATTTTATTAAAATCCATTTGGCGAAATCAAGACGCGTTAGGAAGGTCCTTGCTTCCAGATTCTGATGCAGCTGAACGTGACATGAGTGCAGCGTAGCAAGTTTACGTATCCTCCAGGCTGAGATTTTGCGGCAGGCCCTTGAGCACTTGCGTCACGCACGGTTGCATGAGGATTACTACTATAGAGGTGTGCGCAGCCGCCAAGCAGTAACGGTCGGTGCGTGGGTCAAAAACCGTCGAAAACTGCGTCTGCTGCGTCCATGTCTGTGCATTTGTGTACGTTCTGGTGTCTGTTAGTACTGTGCATGGATCACGGGCGTTCCCAGGATTTTTTCCAAGGCAGAGGGCAAAGTGCTTCGTGGATGGGCGTAAAGCGTGCAATCCCCTCACGTCTTTTCCGGCTGTGCGGGCTTTCAGATATTGTTATTATGACAACTGAGAAAAATCGTGACGACCTATGAATAAGTAATGCACAATTTTCACAAGTGACCTTGAAGCTCCAGGAAGAGGGCACGACCTCCCCCCCTCCCTCCCCCTTGGTACGCATATCGTGCGAGCTAGAGCCCTGCGCGGATGAGATTTTTGGCATCCGCATCCGACCCGCATCCGCGCACACGTTATCCGCGTCCGATCCGCATCCGCAGCATACACAACAGTTTACATCCGCATCCGATCCGCTGAACAAAACGCACCAACCGCATCCGATCCGCAAGATCCGCACGTTTGGAATGACGCGTAAATACCGCATGTTGGTGTCATTTCGGATGCCTCCGTGCTCTCACGGAAGGACTCTCGACGACAAGCAAAGTAAAACCTTTCAACAATCGTTCAACAAACGCGATATGGAGAAACTGCTGGAGCGCGTGGAACACTACCTCGCCGGTGCTCGCGTGGTTCGAGACACCAGAATGCCTCCTCTCCAGTCTTGGCCGTGCACGGTCAAAGGTGTACCCGAGCATGTGCTCGCTGTCGGCGCGCAATTGCTGGTGGAAAGATTGCAGCACGCGGTATATCCGCATCCGATCCGCTACCGATCCGCTGCTTTCGCATCCGCATCCGATCCGCATCCGACGTCGAGCCTTCCGCATCCGATACGCACACCGCAGAAAGTGCTAAATTTTCATCCGAATCCGCAACTATCTTGCGGATATCCGCTTCCATCCGCAGATGGTGCAGGGCTCTAGTGCGAGCACACGGTTTTGAACGCTTTGAGAAGCAGGACAACGACGAATTCGCTGTTAAGATGCACTGTCAATGGCAACATGACATACCACCCACTCTCTGCTTTACTCCGTTGACCCCATATTGTCCATTACTCTCCCCCGCCAAATGCCACGTTCCTTTACCACAGTCTTCCACCGCAATGAGATTTAATGTGGCTTTCACACCGGCTTTCAAACATCTCCTCGGTGTCGGCGCATCCACCCTCTGTTCCACGTGTAGTGTGCGCGGTGACCTCCATCACATCCTCCTGGTATGCGGACAGTACGATCGCGAGCGCGCCCTCATGGAAACTCCTCTGCAACGCGTCGGCGTACATCAGACGTAAGGCTTACGATTTGATGCTGAGTTCCACTCCAGCACTGGACTAATGGACGAACTCTAATAGGACGCCTTTCCATCATTATCCCTTTCTCATTCCTTCTACAAGAGCAATGGGGTAGTGTACCGCCTTAACGGCGGCGAATGACCCACCACATCATTATCCCATTTGTGTGTGTTTGTGTGTGACTGGTGCGTGATAGTGAAGCAGTGTGTATGGTACTTGCTTGCCACTGTGCTCAAATTCTCTGCACATGAGCAACAACAACAACAAATACATGTCGTGACCATGAGTGAAGAAATTTGAAATATAGCGTTGAAGCCGTTCCTCATCGAAAAGGTCCGATAAATGCCACTGGCCCTTTAAACAAAGAGAAATTCTCCTCACTATCGCTCTCTGCATGTTTTGCGCATGCGCAGAACCACCAACGCTATCTCTTACGTACACTAAAAGGTGATAGCGTACGATGCACTAAACCTCACTAATAATCTGGGAGTTATGTTGCTCGGCCGAATGACGGCAAAAAAAAAAAAAAAAAGAGTGCGCGTAGCAAACGCAACAAGTAGTAAAACTAGTAAAGCGTGTAGAAAACGTAGTAAAAGCATGTAGCAGGTTGGTAGTGAAAGTATCCATGTAGTAAGGCGCGTAGAAAAGAAACGAAAGTATGTTCTAGACGGATGTTAGTAGACGAATGAAAGTAGTGTAAAGTGAAGTACAGGCTGGAAGAGAGCATCAGCAACTAAACGCTGCTGTAGAAGAGCACGGGAGAAATTACGCCTGTCTGTCGGACGGTGTGAAACTTCAAGAATTCGCCGCGCTGCTGAAGCACGATCCCGTGTGTTGCAGACGCCTTCGCTGCCAGTAACTACCGTTACGACGAAAGTACCAGATATCAATTCCCAGTGAGCCTGTGTCAAAGACTTATGTTTCCAACACGAGCAAAAACATTATGCGGCAGACATTATAGGGGGTGTTCCTTTTCCCTTTCCCGCGGGGAATGTCACTCGCGTGACAGCTTAAACGGCCAGGAAAACCTCGGAACCGTAATGGGAAGCAATCACACTTGCACCAATAGAATTCGAATAAACCGGTAAGACGGAGAACAATAAAACCGGAGACACCGCGCTCTGCCGGCTTCGAAAATCGATACTGTCTGTTCTAGCTAGATGAATAACGGAATGTCTTTCAGGGCTGCCTCGACAATCATTCTTTGCGGCGGACGGTCGTGCCTAGTTAATCCCTTCCACAAGCAACTGTCGTCCGTGAGGTCCTGCGACACGATCCTCGGCGGTGTTATACAATCGACAGCCGTGTCAAATATGGGAGTTACTGGCGGTGACACGCCTGTCCGAACTGTATTTCTTCCGTGTCTGAGATAGGACGGATGTATGCGGCTGCATTCTCGGGTGTGTTTACGGAAGCTGTAAAACGAAGCTTGCTCTTTCAATGTTTGAGTAGTGGGATTTGGATCATGAGTCAAGTTAAAGCAAATATCGGGTTTTCGTTCGCAAACAATTGCCTGCGAAAGAATGCTGAGCGGTAAGGTAACTATGGAACCGTTGAACACATACCCGATAATTAAAGGTGCACAAACAAAGCTTGGTTGATAAGTATATCGAAAGACACCTGCGTTTGTTGATTCACGAAAGTCGCTTTTGTGACTGTGTGTAGTGAGCTGAAGCAGCCCCATACCGGATTTGCGACTAAATTTTCTCGCGCGAGAGAAAGTCCTTGGTGCAATGCCGAAATGTGTTTGTAGTACAGGCAGATTGTGTTTAAAAAAGCAGGTTTAAATTGGCAGCAGAACTACACGTCGACGTGTGGCAATGAAAAAATCTTCGTCAGGGCATTGCATGTAGTCATGGCAATGCTCATGGAATCTCGCTAATACCCCGAGTGATAGAGGAGGGGTCCAAGGAAAGAAGAGGCCGGCGTGCACTTGCGTGCTGCATAATTACCAACATAGCAAATTGGAGTCCTTGCGTATTGGGGAGATCGCGTTGCACTCCCCCTATTAACGCTACACAGGCGGTAGCCGGGAGACTGGGACAATATGCTGTGTACCCGGAAAGTAGGAAACACGGGAAGTATGTCTCAGGCAAAACCAACCTAGTGTGCATATGTCGACCTGACAGCGCGATGCAGTCTGGTATAGGCAACCATGTAGTAGGTTATCTCTTGCATAGGTAGTTACGTGAACGAACGTCAACAATTTGTTCCCAATAACGGTAATGAATGATGCACAAATGTTAAAAGGTTATTGCTTCTGATTGGAAGCCAAAGAGGGACGTACGCCTTTTTGTGGCAACTTTCATATATCCAAATTGCAACCGTATGCCCATCTCTCTCACCGAATCAGAAGCGATAACCCTAATATTCGTGGCGGCTAGTGGTTGGTGTGCTATTCGGTGAAGTTCTGTTTTTAGAGTACACTCAATACTTAATATATTGACAGGACACCAAAAGGGTTTGTTGTGTGTCTGTAAAGTACAGCCTTGCTTTTATTTGCATTGGTAACTAAACGTTTCTTTTTTATTATTATTATTAAAGCCCAATGGTTTACAGCAGCTAGAGCAATGTTGGCTTTATCTGCATTGTGTTCAGTGGATGTGTCTGAGACGAATAAGGTAGTATCATGCGTGCTAAATGTACTACTTGTTGTACCATTAAACTTGCAGTATTGTGGAAGTGTTTGCTATATCATTAATGTAGGCGTTTTACAGTAATGGGCCAAGAAACAACAACAACAAATCATCACTATGGCCTGAGGTGATTCACCGCTGGAGAACAGTACACTACCCCATTACACGCGAAACATGAGATGTGAGATATGAAAATGAAGTTATGTGCAAGTACAACACTTGAGCTCTCCTCCACTGGCTGCGCAGCGCTACGTCACACAAAAGGAAGAAAGAAACACATGAAAGAAGCGCCGATCATCCTTGAGATGCAGCGGAGGACCCTACAGCGTCTGGAGCAAACCGGTAGCCAAGAGGAACTCCAAAAACATCAGAAGACCTCGACGGTGTTGCACATGGCTCTGACGTGGGCCAAGAATTGCAGCCAGGTTGAACGTCTGTCGGCTAGCACCACTCAGCTGAGCACAGAGTTGCCGCCTCTCCGGTTCGTAGAGCTTACATTCTATTAGGACGTGCTCAATGTTCGCTACGACGCCACATTTGGAGCATAGGCTGCTGTCACAGTATCCGATCCGGTACTTGAATTGGGGAGTGAAGGCCACATTGTGACGAAGCCTGCGCAGGAGGGACCTAAAGGCGAAGGGGCCAAGAAAACTGCTCTGGAACCAGGCAGTATTTCCGAGCGTAATAGGAGACCTAAATGTGATTGCCTTCTTAGAACTCGTCGATATGCCAAAAAGCGTTTCATTAGAGGACAGATAGCAAGATTCACCTTTCTCTAACAAATCTATCATGGTCAGTTTCGCTTTGACAACAGTGTCGGGGTCGGCTTAGACTCAGTTAACAATGTCAGCTTCGTGGTCATAACGTGTACTTTTAATGAGAGAACTTCACAGCATATAGCACGTTGCTAACCAACAGTAATACCGAATGACAGCGCTCTCTCCCCTGATTTGTTGAGAGCAGTTATGTTAATTGTCACAAAAAAGGCGGCGTACGCCGCGCTTTCCACAAATCAAAAGTAGTAATGGTTGGCGTTCAGAGTGCTATGTGGTGAAGTTCTGTTTTAAGTTCTGTCGGCAGGAACGGCGAGCCGATCCTGCCAGTACGCCCCCCCCCCCCCTCTATTAAGAGAGTGGAAGGCACAGCAAAGCGGTAAAACCGTTTAGACCGCTTATTAATGGCGTACTTCCGTATTATTTTCTTTCCCACACCATAGAAGGCTAGAATTAGCGCAAAAAAGACATAGAACAGAATGGAGAAGTAACACGCAGTAGCTTTAGTAACGGGCAAAGTGACGCACGCATTTAAACGCACGCTACAACATTTGTTTCATCCGTACCTATAGACGAATACTGTATTCTCGTTACGTAAAGCGTATCGCCTGTGGGATCGGGATCAAAGTAATCATAATCTAAGTAAGACACCGAAAGAAACCCAAACCAAACTCGTATTAAACTGCAGTGCTAAATATTGCTAAAAGGGACGGACGAAAATTACACAGGGAACGTCACTTTCCAAATTTTTAGCACTGAAGTTCTAACGCTTTTAACGTGAATTGCTACCAACAAGCCCAAATGGCCACCGTTTCCCAAACCTGAACGTCGATTAGACATAATGGGACACCGGAAGACGCCACTGTGCTCACTCTAACCTCCTGAGCTTGCTTCGCTCATATCTGCTAGTATGCTGATAATGTTTGTCTACAAAGTTCGCGGCTCGACGTGACGTGTGGTGGAAAATTCGTGTCCCACGCTTGGTGTGTACCCTAATAAAAGGGATGATGGAACGATATTGCAATTCTGGCTGCTGAACAAATAAAGCCCAATGTTACCCGTCCCAGTAGTTGTCCGTCGAAATGAACCAACGCTCGTATCGATTCTATCAGCCCATGACGATAGAGTTCTTGTTGTCACCACATCAGAGTACGTGTGGCAGGAACCTCTCGACCACTTCTAATACGCATTCATTTACAATGAATTACAATGGCGTGTGATGAAGACATCAGACCGCAGCTGTTTGCTGTCGCAGCAAAACATTTTTACACCTTTCGTGTCTCAATACCTCTTTTCCTTATGGCACATACATCTTTGCGGCCTAGCTTTCACACCAAACAAGAGGTGGTGATGGGCATGCTTGAAGTACAAAGTATACAAGAACTACTCTAAGTACGTTTCCGAGTACTTGTATACTTAACATTAAGTGCGTTTCCAGTTGTGTACAGTGGTGAACGAACAGACGGATATGGACTTCACATTGGGTGAATTCAGAGCCGCGGTGTACCTGTCACGAGTACAATCGACGCCAGGTGGAGATGGAATCTCCTATCGAGCCATCCGAAACCTTAGCGACGACTGTGTTTCCTGTGTGATCCATGTCTTCAATACATCATGGAGAAGCGGTGAAGTGTCACAGTCTTGGAAAGATGCCGTAGTAGTCCCGTTGTAAAAGCCTGGAAAGCATCCATCTGACCTGTCATCCTTTCGTCCAGTTAGCCTGACGAGTTGTCTTGGGAAAGTCTTGGAGCGAATGGTCTTGCATAGACTGGAGTGGTGGCTTGAGGGTCATCGTACCTTCCCCGAAGAGGTGGCAGGCTTCCGTCGGAATCTTATAGCTCCTTTAGGACGGGAGTTCAAGAGTTGTACTTGCACATAACTTCATTTTCATATTTCACATCTCAGGTTTCTCGTGTAATGGGGTAGTGTACTGCTCTCAAGCGGTGAATCACCCCAGGCCATAGTCATGATTTATTTGTTGTTGTTGTTGTGTACTTTGCACTGTACTTTAAGTACTTTTATGTGTTTTAAGTACTGCACATAACTTTTCCATTCTCACATCTAATGTTTCACGTGTGATGGGTCAGTGTACTGCTCTCCAGCGGTGAATCACCGCATGCCATAGTCACGATTTATTTGTTGTTGTTGTCTAATACTTTCCTATCAAGTACTGAAGTACTCAGCTGGAAATGGAACAACAACAATTTAAAGATATTGTATCATTCACGAGACTTAATCCGGCGCCTTACGCAAACGATAATCTCATCTCGTGTATGAGAAAGTCTTCGACGGTTAATCTAGATATTAACTCTTTCGGGAGGGGCCATGAATATTTCATTGCGGAACTCCCTGTGCTTTTATATATTTTTTTTAATGAAACGTTGAGGAAGAGAGAAGACGAGGAGAATGGCAAACACGAAGGAACCGCCTGGATATCCTCCTTTTCAGCCCCGCTATTCCCAAGTGCCATTGAGTTGAAGGCAAACGTGCAAGATAAAATGCCTGTGGCGTTTTCGCAGGCAGTTTAACGCCTGCCTCCCAGAATGAAAAATTCGTTTTGTATTAGCTGCTGTGTTTGAACGGGACGTACTGCGTGCTTTCTTGCTTCCTCCGTGCATTGACGTACTTCGAAAAATATGTACCTGGATAATGTGTACCAATGCTTTAGGTGATATGCTTCATATACGCTAGTCTTCTGCCAGGTGATTTAGGTAATAGTATTGCACTACATAAAAAGCGACATCGCGTCTTTACTGGTTTGCAATTGCTTTTACACTGGGTCGCTTGGTAACAAATATCGGGAATAAGTAATGTGTAGAAATTGTGTAGATCAGATCATGGTTGAATATCAAGCTGTGTCTTTTCAGATCTCTTTATGCATGGTTCTATAGTTGTTGTTGTCTTTTCTTGGTTCCTCCGTTTGCAGGTAATAATCATTCTGTTGTTGTTGTTGTTGTTGGTTAGATCGTTCTGTTTCGCAATGCGTTATTGGCTTTTAAGTATTGTATGATGAAGTAAAGTAACAGCTAGTAAGCTTCTTTCCCTTAATGCTTTTAAATGTTGTTATCTCCCCTTCTCTCGTTCTAAATCGCCTTTACTATATAGATACAATGTTGGTCTCTGTCCTGTTTCACCGTCCGACTCCTGTAAATATCTAAGTCTTTACCTCTCCACTAATCTTTCCTGGTCTAATCACATCTATACTGTCGTAAGTAATGCCAATCGAAGTCTAGGTTATCTCCGTAGGAACCTCAAACTAGCACCTCACTCTGTCAAACTTCCATACCGAACCTCGATTTGGCTTAAACTTGAGCACGCCTCAAGTGTCTGGGACCCCTATCATGATAATCTTATTAATATACTGGAGTCTGTCCAAAACGTGCTACGCGCTTTATTTTATCAATTGCTCTTATCCCTCAAGTATCACTCTCCTTAAACTTTCGCTCGACTTACCCTTGCTTTCAGTTCGTCGAAGATTTTTCCGTTTATGTCTTTTTCACAAGTTTTATTACAATCCTTGTACACGCCCCTCCTTCTTAGCCCCGGCACACTACCGGACCGATCATCTCTGTAAAAATGACCGTATTGTTTCTCGTTCATCCCACTTTTACTAATCGTTTTTCCATTCTCTATTATTGATTGGAATAACCCTCCCCAACTGCTTGGTCTCCGTTTCAGACGCTTTGGTTTTTCGCCACCAGTTTTTTAACTATCTAACTACATTAAGCTATAATGTTCAGCGTCTACGATGTTTTGTGTTTCCGTTATGTTTTGTGTACATTTGTTCCCCCCTCCCCCTCATGTAACGCCCATTTACGGGCATTTGAAGTATTATCGTAAATAAATAAATAAATGCGCAAACAGACGGAAAGGCACACATACTTTTTTAGTTTTACATTTTACCTTTTTTTAATTGATCACATATAGCTTACAGTGCTACAGATAACAAAGTCACATCAAAATGAAGGATTAGCATTGCGCCATACCTTTTCTGTTTTCTCATATTTTTTTTGAAATATACGATATTGCTGAAAGCAAGAATGTATGCTTGGGAATTTGTAATCTATATTGGCTTGTGCATTTTTGTCTGAAATTTCTTTGAGAGTTGTACACGAAGATTAGCACCCCAACACTATGCACTCTGCGGGGGCATGAGTGATCCTGGATCAGTCGGTGTATAATACTATTCTGCACAGTCTGCACAAAGTACCAGGTTCATATTTCGTATCCTCTTGCTTCATTGCTTTTCATGAGCCTGCAGCGAGCAGCAGATATGGAGTACACTAACGTGTTCATGTGGGGTAGTTGGTACGTAGCTACAAAAGAAACGCAGCCAGCGACAAGGGACGACAGAGTTCACTTGAGTAAGCAGTTGTTGCGTGAAATCTGTCGTCCCTTGATTCTGGCTGCGGTCCTTTTGTAGCTGCTATGGAGTAGCCAGCATTCATGTTGAGGGAGCATACATCTCCTTTTTTTTCTATACATACAATACAATAGGTGATGGCGAAGCGAAAAGATGCCTCATCAACTTAAGTGAAATAATACTGTATTTACCAGAAAAATCTATCAATGTTTTCTACTTCATGCGCCACATAGCACATTATGGTTGTTGTTGTTTTTAAGTGTTAAGAGAGGTCAGCCAATATGGATTCAGTGGTCTCATACCTGGAAAGAAAACCGGGGCAGGGAAAAAAAGAACTGATGTTCGCTTCGTTCGGTTCGCTCTCACCTAATTTGCCGGTCCCTTACGTTCTAACATAAATAAGTAAAGAGTATAAACTTGGGAACGATTGCAACTTCTCGTCCGATAGATTGCGATTACTCCCCATTGTAACCCCTTTACCCCGAAACTCACTCCCCAGCGCTGTAAATACTAGTCAACTTCGTATCCACTTCGGTGCATTTAGACCCAAAAAGAGGCGAATGTTTATGTCAATGCAGCTAGTCCCCAAAAGTTAAAGTTGTGAAATTACTCACCTCTCTCTCTCTCTCTCTCTGTGTGTGTGTGTGTGTGAGAGAGAGAGAGAGAGAGAGAGCTTTTTTTTTCCTTTTCCTGTTTTCCTAGAGAGCAGACACTGCTCGCTACTGGAGGTTCGAAGTCACACATGAGTAATCGCCCGTTGTTTCGAACAATCCGGCTTGTTTTACCTTGTGTGAAAGCTGTGAATCTCAAAACGTAATTACTTGTTGAACTGCTTACATAATGATCGCACTGATGAAACGTCCCAATCATCATCCTCAAAATCAAGTAGATGTTGTTCGTACTCCTCGGTTCATAGACGCTCACTTCACTGTGAAGCATTCATGTGGTCTAGAGCAAATACGAAGAGCCAAATGAAGCCCTCAGCGACTTGTCCTGTATCCTGGGACTGTGGACTGTTTCTTGCGCTCGATTACCTTCCTCATTAGTAAGACAGGATACGTTAGTGTCAAATAGAGCAACGCTCAGCAACCCTTTTGTCTTGGCGGCACTCTGTATCTCCTGTGGCTATAGGACTAAGAAAGCGCCTATTCTGTCAGTCCACTTTACCCCCATATCGGCACTCAAATCCTCATTAAGTCACTATGCCGTGTCGAGCCCAGTGGATTCGATCGCATGCCACCCGGAGAGAGCAATGTTTGTGCAACGGCTTTTTTGTTTCGCCCTAGCCCCTCTTTGACGGTGTTTTTCTTATCTAGCATTCTTTACTTTGCTCCTCAGTATATTTGCCTTTCATGGCACGCCTCTCCTTTCCTGAAACTGGTCGCGCGAGTTCGTCAAAATTAGGCAGTTTGGCGGCAGCGTCGGAAGGTCTGTTCTGACTTCAGCCCCGAGATATGACCGAATTCTTCCGCTTTCTTTTCTACTCCAGTTATACTATGGTGTCGCGGGGGACTGGAAAGATAGAATGTTTCTGCTGTAAATCCCCGAGTGGTGCCTTAGGCTGTACTGTATATTACGGTGCGTGTACTACACTATGCTATATTAGTCTCCTTCGTGCTTCAATTTGACACCTGTAGAGCAAAGGTTGTTTATCTACCAAACAATAACTACAACAAATAAATGTGGTGAAGAAGGGTGAGCATATTTGCCACTTGCGGAAGCATTCTCCGCTTTTTTATGCCAACGCGTATATAGATCAATATTGGCGAATTGTAAATAGTCTCAAACGGACGGTCGCATCCGCTCCAGTCGATTTCGAAACTATGGTGTTATTTTATTCCTCCTGGGTCCCACGCGAAATAATGGCGTAGTTTGACTGTTACTCGACAGAATATACGACAAGCGCAGACGCCGGATGTTAAGAGTATGCCGGAATTCCCTCTCTGAAAAGATGAGAAAACGTCACTCCCCAAGAAGTTAGAACCGATGGCGGCGTTAGTTAGCGAAGTTAGAAAAGGAATGCCACAGCCATGCAGGCGTTTCACAGAGTTGCGGGGCGTCTGCACTGCGCCGTTCCTCCTCTGATCGCCGCCCTCTCACTCCTCCGCCTTAGAGAGTGACGTCACGCCGCCGGAGCTTCTGGGGGCCGCGAAAGCACACTCTCAGAACAGAACTTCGCTACATGCGTTGCCTTTCGTCTTTCTCCAATCACACAGTAACGAGAAAAAGTGTGTGGGGGGGGGGGGGGCAAAATGAGAAGGCCAATCAACCGTATACAATCTTATCGGGAATAAATGGTTTTATTGTATTAGAAAAAAATATATATATATATATGAGCTTCCGCGCATCTTCGTTTCCCTGTGTCTGTTTTGTGTGTGTGTGATTTTTATTTATTTTTTGGTCCGGGTGAACCTTTTCTTTTTCTTTTTTGAAGAGTAGCAAGTCAAATATTGGCTCTCTCAACACTTAAAAACAACAACAACGACAATCTATGAGACAAATTTATCATATACATATATTTTTAATACAGCACGGCTGAACACATCAAAGACCGTTGGCACCGTGTATGTTCCTCAGGTTCTCTACCATTATTTTATTGTTTAGCTCACTTTCTGGTTAGCTCTAGAAAATTATTCCAGAAAGTTACATCTTTCGTGATGGGGGCCTTTCTATCCACTTTCTCCTCTTTTATGTGAACGTCAGGCACGATATCAATAATAAACTTAGTAGTCCCATAGAGTTTGGTTATTTCTCATTCTCTTTTGAAATCACCTCACAGGCGTTTGCTAAGCCTTTCTACGTTCCTCGAGTTGCCTGCCCCGCATAAGCTGCTTAGCAGCGCGGAAGGAAAAACTTGGTGTGGACTAAGGCTGGAAACAGCTATTGTTTAGTTTTGCCGAGTAAACCTCTTCGTCAGTTGAGCGAGCTATAAGAAAACTGCAGAACAAATAGATGCACTGAAAAGTAATGTTATGCTGTGGTGGTGGATGAAATGATGCCTGTATAAAGGGAAATATGCACATGGTAGTTCCACACATGTAGTTATGCAATGAAGGTCCAGGGTCATTGGTCCCCGACCACACTTCCAAGCCCCGTAGGCGTTTGTGCCGTTTTTTTATGGACACCAAGCTGGTTGGTTTGTTGGTTTTAAGAAAAAATAAAATGGAGATTTTGGCCTCACTAATGTGAGGCAACTCCACATCACTTGCACCAGTTACTTTGGTAAAAAAACTCCTTGAATGATGATGCCAATGAAGGTGAGCAGGAGGATGGCGATGATGATGCTGTTGATGATGATGGATGGATGGACGGTGGCTGCGACTTTGCTGTCACTAAACAATGTGACATATATGACACGCGACCGTGTCTGCCGTTTTCTTTTCCGTTCCTTTATCACTTTATCTCTAATAGAAATGGAGTAGCGAGCCCTCTTTATGAGCTCCTTAAATCCGTTTTATTTTTCTATGCACCAAACCAAACCAGATGCAGGTACCTGAATACCTGTGTTTAGACTGTTGCTGCTGCTCACCACGCAACTACATCTTAAGACTCCAACTGTAGTCGAACACAGACATTTCCAAGCACTAAGTATCACGTATTTGCGTTAGTCGTTTGTTAATATACTTGGCAGTTTTATTAGACCGTTTGTAACGTCAACGTAACGGTTTACCTACCAGAACGAATGACAGAGTTTGTGACTCAGAATCTTATGTGATGATTGGATGCGATAGATAGGGTGATTCGAGGGCCATGTTGTCGACGGTCTTACTAGAAGTCTCCGTTGTAACTTTCTGAAACATCACCATCTCACGAAATGTAAAATGCGCAAAAAAAACAAAAAAAACATGTGCGACATATTAACAAATAGGTACCACCGAATCCAGAACGCCCCTTCACCACGAGTTAGTTCTCAGACTTCCAGAATGGCCACTTGCTTCCACTATATTAACCCCTCCAATTGTGCGATTCCGACGCTACATGAAGCACACCTTGCTCAACCCACCTTGCAAACAGTAAACACGAAAATGGAAGAAGAGAAAAACGCTCTGTTCTGTTTGACACCGGCCATCCAGACTTTATTGATGTTCATCCCGGCTTGATTGTGAGCCACAACAAACTAAGCTTACACACAACACCATCCGCCATTTTCGTCAATTTTTTTCCCGGAAACTTCAGTCTCTGTATGATAGAGTAGCAGAGACACATATTGACAGGAAATGTGCGTGAAAAAGCTGGATGGCATTTCAGCCCGAGGATTGGCATTCACCGAGCTGTCGCGGAGATACGAAATCGATTTTTCGAAATATCGAGCGCAGCTACTGCTGTTGCTTGAAATCACTACGAATACGAAAAGTGCGAGACGAATGGCTGTCCTATTGGAAATTTTATGCAGATAAGAACTTAGGTAAAAGCAGGAAAAAAAAAAAAGAAGAAGAAAGTATTCAAGGCCAGAGGCGCTATATTCTTGTGCTTCTGCGGTGTGGAAGTAAGCCGTATTCTTGTCAGCTGCTTCTGGTACACCTGCAGCGGAATTTATGTGTTGCACATTCACATTCGTGAATTTGTTTATGTGATCAACGTACGTATGAGTATATATTCAGTAGCAATGAAAATTTGGTCGAGTTGGTGACACATAATTGAACAACCAAAGAGTACATACATCTGCAGGAGACAGACGCGAACGAGACAATAAAAAAAAAGAAAGAAAAGAAAAGCTATGAGAGCAGCACAGGTATCGTTTCTGCAGTTGAGTTATGCTGCTTGGCGGGCATCCTCCCGAAGAGAGTATGTATAACTACAAGAGGAACTGCTGCCTAAAATTCATTAATTGACTCATTAATTAGTGGATTTCTGACAAAAGCGAGGTAGCTGGATGAGAAACGATCATCGTTGAAGCCATTTAAAAAAAAGAACTAAAACGCACATGTGGGCTGAAATACGTATACGTCGCCGAACTTAGCTATGCAAATGAGCCGAAGCCGAAACCACACTGCTCGGGAGCGCAGGGAGGACAGCGCTCATTCCACATAAGAGGGTCACGTGCTTTGGAGCGATGGAGATGATTCGACTAGGTACTCATCTGCTGGCAAGGTCGACCACTTTGCTGCCCCGATAAGCCTCCGTCAGCGAAGGTCATGAGGTCCTGTGGGGCGCGGTTTTGGCTTCAGCTCAGTTGAGATTCAGTTGTGAATACTTCCCGGCGCGCGCGCGCGTTTCAGGGTTTTCCAGAAATAATCACTTTCAAAGAGGATTGTCTCCCATTCTGCTATTCTCCCTTTCGCCCGCAAACCTTAATTAAATAATGAATTAATAAAATTAATGAATTTTAGGTTATTAGTCACCCAGTACTTGCCTGTACTCTCTTTGAGAGGATGTCCACCTGGCCGTATAACTCAACTACAAAAACGGTACATAATAATAATGATGATGATGATGATGATGGTAGGAGAAAAATATGGTAAACGGAAAAACTGTATGCTGCTCTCATAGCTTTTCTTTAAAAATATGGTGCAGCTAAAAATCACGCTGCATATGCGATTCATTCAACCAAGACAACTGATACGACGAAGACAACAAAGGCGAAACGTAATATCAGGATATAATAGCTAATGAAAATAACCATCTATGGTACTATTAAATAGTATAGTTTACTGTACAATGGAAGGACGGTGAAAAAGTGTGTTCAAAATATGCAGAGCTTATATTTTGTGTGGGGCAGCCGACATAACAAGATGGACAGTGTCGAGCAGGGACTAAACGATCACAAAAGAGGTACTTAATAAAGACATTGAACTCAGTTGTGCTAGCAGACCAATTAATGGATGTGAATACCATAAACAGTTCGTGTATTCTATTTTGTATAAAAACCTTAGCTTTTATTTAACTAGGACTTTTAAGAATTAATTCCGGGATCCGTGTGTATGCCACGGTGCATCCGTATCTATGCATAATGTTGGCTCCAATACGAGTCGAATGGTGACTAACTATCTGTCCCAATAAAGGAACTAGGCCCCGCTTTAACAATTAACTTGCCCTTACTCGGAACTTGTCGATATTCCGTTTCGCGCGTTGAATGGTGGCGCTGGTGGTGCTGGTGGTGACGGAAGTACTTGCCGTCACACAGGTAACTGTGCGGAAATTTGTCTTGAAGCGGCTGAAGAAAACGCGGGGAAGATGCCCAGACAGCACAGCCGGCGCTCGGGTTCAAACGCGGGACACCTCCCGGTCTCAGCGTCGAATGACATCATCGTAGCCACTACATAAGGGTCACGGGGCTTTTCTTTTTTATTTATTTCATTCTTCTTCCTTCATCCTCACACTTCTTTTTGTTGCGGAATAGCAAGCCGACGTCCCGTTTGGCTGACCTTTCCCCCGTTTTTTTTTTAAATTTCGTCTAATAAACATACCCCGTGATTCGCCACAAGGTCTTGCGCAAAGACCAATCGCGATGTTCGCTTCGAAAATCCCGGCCTACCACAACGCTTCTTACGTGCCGTGATATGACGTTTGGAGCGCACCAATTTAAAAAAAAATATCGCAACACTTTGTATGTGAGAGGTCAAGATTATGGCCACTCAGAAACAGCCTTTAATCTCGGTTGTTATTATGAAATGTCTCTGAGGAGCACCGGGAAACAGTGCCGTGTATACAAAACGGGAGTCTGGCCATTAATTGGACCTGTCTATACTTTGAGCTCCACCCACTTTTTAAGCTTTCTGGCTAATCACGAGCCAAAATACAGTTGGCTTTTGATCCCAGGCTATCCGGGGGGGGGGGGGGATATGTTTATTGAAAAAAAAATGAGGCAAGGTTAGGCAGGCATAGACCGACTTGCTATTCCTTTCATAAAAAGAAAACGGAAAAAGGAAAGAAAACGAAAAGAAAGAAAAAGGAAGAAGAAGAAAGAAAAAAGAAAGAAAATAACAATCGCTTCAGCATTGTGCGTCTGGGAAGTAGCGTCTCAACTGCTCTTCGCAACACCGTCATTTTGATTGTTTTGAATACGGAATTCTCGTATGTTTCGCATTATAACTTTGCGATAGGATGCTCAATCACTTCGAAATTTACCAGGGTTGAACCTCCTTCAGAGCTTTATCCGTAGATCACGCAATGTGCAATTACCCATCTGCACTGGGTAATTGCCGAGCATGGTGCTGCGAGCTGGTAGTGGTGCAGCATATTGTGATGATTTTGTGTAGTTATATGTGTACCGCGCCCGCTCGGGTTCACATTAGCTTCCAACGTTGGTGTGGCTGCATGATCATCTGTTCTAACGAAGGCTCAGAGCAAAAAATGGGAGAAGTCTAGCACTCGCAAGTGAATAAAATAAGTATTTAAAGAGACTGAAACATTTATTTTACTGAAAAACAAGGACTCTGACTCCGTCCGAAAGCTTGTTCTAAGTTCTACCAGGTAAAAGTTCTAGTAGTAAAAGTAGTTGTAAAGCTCTACCAAGTGTTCAATGTATCGCACCTGATGAAGGACGGACTCCGTCCGAAAGCTTGTTTTTCAGTAAAATAAATGTTTCAACCTCTTTAAATACTTATTTTAAGGCTCAGAGCGTACGATGTTTAATATTATTGATATATTTATTTATTAATACTGTTGACCCAAGAGGCCGTTACAGGAGTGGAAAAAGAAGAAAGCAACATGAATACGCGATTTTACAAGCAACAACAATAAATGATGACAATGAGATGGGGCAATGGATGGCGATTCTACAAAATAAATATACATACATACAAAATCTACGTAAACATACGGCCAAAACACACACACGCATATATTGGATGATGATGAGGTGGGCGATTCACCGCCACTGAGGCGGTATACACTGCCCTATTGGGCATTGGGAACGGATGAGGGGATGATGATGGGGGCTTTCAGAGAGCCGTCACCAGACCAAACGAGACAAAACAACAACAGCAACAACAACATAGATGAATGGATGATGATGAAAGAGAGACTACGCGATATTAATTCCAGCGCGCAACACAACACTAAAATATCATGCATGTAAACCCAAGAAAAAAACTCGAAGCACCTAAATGTGGTTTCCACGGGTGTGTTATGCGGCCATGCGGACATCCCGTCAGAAAGTGGTAAGTATCTACTGGACGTCTTACTACCTAAAATTCAGTAATTACCTGATTAATTTTCGGAGACATGCGAGACAGCAGAATTTGGCGCCAGTCATTATTCAAATCCATCTTTTTTTATAAATGTCCTGAAACTATTGAACATAGTTTGAGTGAGTGACTTTCATCTTCCATCGTCCTGAAACTAGCATGTAGTGTAGATAGATGCATATAGATATTAATAGCAAAAGTTTGCTATGCAAATGACCCGCGAAACCGCGCACTTCTCGATTTATTCTCTATTATTTCCCAAAAATTCTAAGTTTTTCTTTGTTTACATATTGCAACCGTGTTAATATCCGAAATTCGGGGAAAAGGCGACGGATCTGAGACGACATACGAAAGAATGAGAAGCTCTATAGCAAAGACGCTTATTGTTATGCCACGGAACTTGTAGACGACGACACCACTATCATGGCCACATGCTGACGTGAACGTCTCGAAATCCGGATATCTCGGCGTAGTAGTGTTGACATAGTCACCTTGACATGGTCGCATGGCAGCTTTCGCATGTGTCCCACCTTACTGTCTGCATTGAAACAACTAGCTGCCCTTTCAGGGGGACAATTTGTATGTCATATGTGCTTCCTTGTCAACTTTGAGGAAATGGAAAGGGAAACCCTAGGCGCTGGACGTTTTGCAAGTAAGCCTGAGACATAGTCGAAATAGCCTTAAAATGTCCTCATGTCGATTAGAGTCGCGAGGCACCTTCTTCAGTGACCACAATGTCGAGGTGCCTCTAAGCAAGAATGGAATGCTGGATATTACCCGCTTTACAGGGATATGCTTCTCGCATTATTAAGTGAATCACTGATGTACAGTTGATTTCGGTCAACAGAGCCACCCTTCCTTGTCGGAGATGTGGCGTATCGCGGCCTTGTACCCCGCGATACGAGACCCTCTCCACACAAAAGAAAACGAACCCCACCACTTGGCTTTTTGTGATGAGCTCTTGGTTACTGGAAGCCCCCAAACCGGAATTTTTCGGAGAAACCCGAGTTGCTTTATATTTCATCGGCGTATGTCTTCCGGGTTTTGCGGGAAAATCCGAAAACCTTGCTGTGCGCTTAATGCGCGCTACTTCCTGAGGCATATCACGCGCTATGGGAAGGCTGCGGTTAGTTAAAGGTACTGTAAAGCAGCAGGCATACAATTTTATACTGCTGGCTCATTTGACAGCCTGGGTGCTCAGTATACAAACGCCAGAAATTTCGTTCAAATCCACCTCGCAGTTTATTAGAAAATTCAGACTTAATATTACGGACAACTCTGTGTCTAAGGCCCCACACGAATTCCGCAGTTCCCCCTTGTAGGGCAGCGAACGTAAACATGCCAATAACAATGGGAGTGAACAGGGGTATCTGTGGACCGCTACCATCACCACGTCGGCTTGCCTGACGGGGTGCATTTTGGCGTGGATGACTCTCACGGTGTTTCTGCTGACAGTTTTTTACTCATTTCCACTATGTACCAATGTTCTTGCATTTTGAGATAATATACGTCAGGAACTATCTCATTTGAACAAACTTTTCAAAGAAAGTTCATGAAGCCGGCAACTTAGCCCATGACTAGGGTTCCGCGTTTTCGGTTTTTATTTGTCGGTGGATTCGGCGTATGTTTTTCGGCGTTTATTGATTTTCACGAAATCGGCGTTTTTCGATGTTCTTCCTGGCGTGTACATGGTTTACCAGACAATTATCGACGAATAGAAGTCACAATGCAATTTCTGCACAACGCTCATTCAACATGGCGTTGTTCGCTGCGGTGGCGTTTCACGGTTAACGAAAAAATAAACATTTTTTTTTCTTTTCACAACCATCGTATTTCTGTATGGTTTTCTGATTTATATCAACTTGCTGGGTATGTGCAGCAACTTATCTCTGTCATGTACTGGAATGTCCCTTTGTATTCGGTGTTTTTCGATTAAAACCGAATGAGGGAAAATTTACTCGGCGTATGTTTTTCGGTGTTTTTCGATTAAAACCGAAAACGCGGAACCCTACCCATGACTTAGCCGATACAAGGTTGGGGACATGTAACACTGTTGCTCGACGAATAGGCGATTGTGTCCCACCAGGCGTCGCCCCTCGTCTTTTCACCGCAATTTCAGTCGTGATTAAAAAAATATTTAGAGTTTTCAGGTCGCACATAAAATTCGCAGTGTGGATTTCTTTCGGAATAAGCTTTCAAATGCCGCTGCCAATATTAACAGCTTGCCTGCTGCTTTACAGTACCTTTAAAGTGACGTTCTGTGACGTGACGGCGCAATAATTTGGTATAATAGGCTTACTCTGTGCCCCTGGACCCCTATGAGCCCTTGCTCCTCTTGTCGTCTGCTGCGCAACGCATAATGCTGTCCTGCATCGATGCACACTGTAATGGTTGCCAACTGAAACTTTCAGTCTGTGAGCGACTAAATGTGTTCGGAAAGCGAAAAGTGAGGTATATTGCTACATACTATAAAGGTGTTTGAAACAGGACAACAACGGCAAGCCGCCGTCCCCACTCCCATCACCCCCGGCACTATATGCGTAATTCGCCCATAGGCACGTGCTTTTCTTCAACTCGTTTCCGCGTGCTTTCTTCCCGTTAGACACATTGCCTGTCATTCGGAGGATGAGTTCGCCAACTCTGCCACCTTCGCATCCTCAACCATCTTTGCAGACGCACGCATGCGAGCAGAAGCTGTACTGAACAGCTGTCAGGAGAATACACATAGGGGACCGAAATCAGCGTTTCTAAAGCGGGATGCGTTTAGGAAGCGGATGCTTTGCCGCTCGACATCCACTTGGTGTAAGCGCTTTTTCGTTTCCTTTCTTCCGTTTTCGAGGCATCATGCTAAGACTCCGCGCGCGATGCTCAAGTAATATATTGATCCGTTCAGGAAGCAGTTTCCAACTTCGTCGCAGTCCTTTCGTGATCTGCAGGAATGCAAACACGGAGTCAGCGTTCTCGTCTATTCCGCTTGTTATTTCATTTTTCCTAGCGCATAATTGTGATGCTGCTGTATAGAAAGCATATGAAAAGCGGGTTCTTGCGCATTTGGTCCTCGTGCTTTATTTCATTTGACGCAGTCGTTATTCCACAAAAGAGCAGTGTTTTCAGTGTTCGAATATTAGACTAAGTTAGATAAGTTGTTCGAATGGAAGGAATTCGCGTGGCATAATTGAACCTGTGTTGATTGATAGAAATATGGTGAGCCTTCCATGTTGTCCTTCAAGAGGGAAGGTCCTTCGATAGTCCCACTTTGAGGGAAGGTTGATAGTTCCACTAGCCATCTTAGGCGTTCACTCTGTCTGTGAAGGGCTGTCTGTGTCAGAGAAGAACACTGCATGGGCCCCTGCTTACCCGAAAGCCCGGGAGTGGTCCGGCCCGTGGGCTGGACCGGGTCAGGTAATCCCTTCATTTTACGGGCCTGGGTCAGGCTCTCGTTTCACATGATGTGCCCGGGCCCGTACATTGCTGGTCCCAGGCCGTGCTCGAACCTGTGTAACCCCACTTTTTGCTAGCCACGGTCAACTTTTACAGCCAGCTTCCCTGGGCCGGCCCGGGTAGCCTAGAAACTCGTCGGGCTCAGGGCGGGCCTACGCCGATAAACGCAGAAATTATTCGAGCTTGGGCCGGGCCCGGGCCAAGTATGGAGTCATCGGACCCGGCCTGGGTCTAAGAATGCGACCCGTGCTGTGTGTCAGAGTGCCTCGGGCCGACTTAAATTTGACTGAAAAGCGAATTCTTGCAGACTAGTCATGCACGGCTGATACATGCAGAAGCTGTCTTTACTCTTTAGACTTGACAGCCAGCGTCTTTTAAACTTGACAGCCCATATAATTGGCGACCATCAATGTTACTGCTGTAGACGTAGAGACGAAACTTGTTAGCAGCCCAGATAATAGTGGGTGCTAGTAGACCGTCGATAACGTGGATGCCGTGTCTACGGCATCTAATCAACAGATAACATTCTGAGTCATTCACGCTGCCATTGGTTCCGGTAGAACAGTAGCTTCACGGTGACGTTATCGACTGTCTACTAACACTCTAATATAGCGAGGTACTCCTCGATGATGGTGTAGTTGCGATCAGGAGCCTTAAAGGTGTAACTAGCGAAAGTAACTGCATTTCACCTATTTCACCTGTTTCACGACGTTTGGGGGCGCTCCGAATCGTATTCTGCAGCGCCATTTGTAGTCGTGCAGTCCAAGATATTTCCGTACTCAGGCAAGTATCGCCTACAGTCCTGCTCTGAAAAATCGTGGCTCAAGGATTTCCACAGGAGAGATGACGTTCCTGGTAGGCGGTAAGGCAGGGAACACGCCGGACAGCACCGTCTAGTAAGGGCGCTCTGCAAAAGAGGAGGGCATTTGGCGCTGCGGTCGTCGGGCGAAACTTTACTGAAACAGTCCCGAGCAGGTGCTGCTCGATTGTCTGTGCCGATAGCATCCGCACGAACTTTAGCGGGCATTGTTGAGTTATTATCGGAACAAAATAGGTGCCGAATGTTGAATAGCTTTGAGGCATTGGTGCCAGTCCTGGCAAGTGGCCCGTAATGTTGATGTTGGTGAAGTACAGAGGTGAGGTAGAGGCTGCAACGCCAGTAAAGCCGCAACGAACCGGTGAAAAGTATGTGGAAGACCCAAGAAACCGTATTTTCGTTGGTTGCACTATTATTATATGGCAGCCTTCCACGCTGTAATCTTCCACCTTTTGACAGCGCATTCAATGCTGTTGCGAAGAGAGTACCGGCATAAACGCCAGCGTTCTGCGTCTGCATAAACGTCAGCGGAGTATTCTGTTTGGCGCACCCTCCCACTCACTTCTTTACTTGATTTAAATCGAGGCGTGAAACAATATATTGTTCTTACTTACTTTTTTGCCTAATGACAAATGACATCATTCTCACCATTTGTGGGTTTATTTTTTGAAAATCGGGGGAAATCCTGGTTTTATTTCAGGAGCTCTAACATATAGGATAAAATTGGGCGATGTCGGTTGGAAAAGCAGATTGTCTGCGCAAAACAAAAAAATCAGAAATAAAAACGAAGAGAGCTTGTTGCATTTCAGATGAGCACGAGATGCCAACCGTGCAGTGCTTGCCTCTGTCAAGTGCTTGTATTGGTGGCTGAATTTGCAAGTTGTCGAGTTCGTTTCCCGTTAGGGTGATGTTTCCCTAAGTGACGATGATGCAAATCGGAGGTAGAAAGCGTTTTACCGTGTTTAGCCCAGAAACACAACGCTCTATATCTCTGTTGCGTTGAAATTATTAGCGTAAACTACCACGAAATAGGTTTCTTCTAACCCCGTCTTCTATGCAGGTTATTGTTCCGAAATATTCCTAGGGTGAAACATCTCACGCTAACCAGAGATCGCGTGATTCCTGTTTTGCTGAATCTTGTACGACTGTCGGAGGCTGGATATTGGAATGCTTCTTCTTCTGTGCCGTCGTTCTCCATCTGTGTTTACTCTGTGGTGGTTATTTCGAGGAATAGCCCTCACTCTCTCACTCTCTGGATGGGTTGAAGCCGCCACCATTGTGGTTTAATCTGTTTACTGTACCGACAGGGTTGTTCTCGCTCGGCCTGAATGGAATGACAATTGCTGCCGCGTTTCCCGTCCCTCGCCGTTTCCCCATTTTTCGCTCGACTCTCTTAACTGAAACGGAAATAATCCTTCACTAATTTAGTGCTACCACATGTTGAAACGAACATTAGTGTTCGTTTTATAGCTTCTGCGGACTTTCTAATTTCCTTCAATTCTTCGAAATATTTACGAGGGCACAAAAAGTATGGTAATGTACTCGTACGTTGAACACACGCTATTCGAAATTTCTAGAGCACAAAAGGTTTAGTAAATTATGTTTACTCCCTTATCCAACCAGAGACGATGTTCTAACATAAAGTGAGTAACGCTGAGATGCCATATTATAAAAAAAGCCTGAGTGTTAGCGTGCCAAGAAATCGATCGTCCATGTTGTGCACCATGGCGTATTATGGCACACTATTGCACACAGGCGCACTGCTGTGCCATTGCGCATTATGGAGTGCTGTTGCGTGGGGCACAAAAAATGTAATACAACGCAGACGACATTTGTTCGGTTGTATTTTTCGCGTTCCCACGCTCAGGCTTTTTAATAGTTTTGAAGTTTATCCTCTATGCTGTTCAGAATATTTTATTAACATAATTATCTAAGTACACAAGTAACTGACTCACATTACACTTCGCTTTTAACTAACATAGTAACAACGTAGATGTTCTGCGTGCAAACTATCGTTCCGCTAAGCTAGCCTGCGTTTATACCATTTTGAAGCTTTAGACGTTATGTTCCTTCTCCCTCTGCTCTCTAGATTTATTATCTTCTTGCTGTAGCAAGACGGTTGCTGCGAATACACCAAATGGTGGAACATTGTCAGGAATGTTACATGGTCACATTGTTACATGGCCGGGCGGAACTGGACGCATTTAGATTTCCCCCTCCAAAGAACCTGGAGTTCACAGGTTATCACAACGAGACGTTTACACTATGGCTTACAGATGTATCTATATTGTTGTAAGTACTCCTTGTGCATGTCACATAGTGAACCGCGAATTATGATGCATGCATGCAATCACGAAGGGGTCTGAAATTTCACTCTGGCGTTGACGACTTCTGCTATATTGGAAAACCTCCCCACTTCATCATCAGAATATATATGTTGTTGTTGTTCTACTATATTGGGACTAGTAAACGTAGATACAGATCATGCTTCCCCTGTCATCAATAGCAGTGTTTCAAGACATTGCTTGACCTGTTTTCAGGGAATTCAGGTAACGGAATCGTTTTCGTTTCCGTTACCACCTCCGTTACTGGCCCTTATTTGATTCTGTTTCAGTTTCGGTTACCACAATTGTTGCTTTCGTTTCCGTTACGTTTCCGTTTCGGTTTTTGTTTTCAGGGAAAGGTAACGGAATCTTTTTCGTTTCCGTTACCACCTCCGTTACTGGCCCTTATTTGACTGTTTCAGTTTCGGTTACCACCATTGTTGCTTTCGTTTCCGTTAAGACTGTGAACCGCGGCACTGGGTAATTTACACAGACTCCAAAGCAGCTCTACTGTGCATTAAAAACATGGGCATCCGCGGTTCCCTTGCCTCAGTGGTGATAGACATCCTGTGCGCCCTGAAGTCCCTACAAGATCGCTCCCACTACGTTGCCTTTCAGTGGGTTCCAGGGCATTGCGGAATAACTGGGAACCACGAGGCCGACGCTGCCGCTGCCGCTGCACACCAACAACGACCTTCTATGCCCATTATACTCTCGAGAGGAGACAGAAGATCCCTCCTCAGGCATTTGTCCGATTCCTGGTCTACCCTACAGTGGCAACACGACATTCCAACTATGTCCTCTTTGGGGAATGTAGACCCAACGCTGTCATACCGACTGCCTGCAAAGCTTCCTCGTCCTCTGAAGTCACTCATCCACAGGCTACGTCTGAATGTGGCCTTCACTCCGTCCTATCGATACCAGCTAGGCTGTGAGGCTAGCCCTATGTGCAACGAGTGTGGCGTACTTGCCAACGTTGAGCACATACTCCTCCGCTGCCGGACCTATGTCAACGAGAGGCGTACACTGCAGTCGCAGCTTGCCACCCTTGGCTGCCGCCCCTTCAACTTGTCGACCATCCTCGGCCCTTGGGACACCGCGGCCGACTCCAGGGCGGCCTTACGTCACGTGGTTGACTTCTTTGAGGCGACAGGCCTAAAGGACTCACTATGACCCCAGCAGCGCCCTCGGACACTCCCACCCCCACGATCACGTCCAGCATCGTCATCGCCACTTCGATCATTCCCGTCATCTCTCATCGTCATCGCTGATCATTGTCACCACTCATATTAGACCCCTAGCTATGGGGTAGCGTTCCACTCCTAGAGTGGAAAACCTCCCCACTTCATCATCACAATATATATGTTGTTGTTGTTCGTTTCCGTTACGCTTCCGTTTCAGTTTTCGGTATCGCCCCACCTCCAGCTTTTTGTTTTAATTCTTTCTTTTCTTTCCTTTTTTTTTAAAAAAAAAAAGACCATTGAGACCGTGACAAAACTTAATCCCTCTACGTTCTGAAGTCTATTTTGAGGACTTCAGGGATACATGCATACAAGAGACAACGTTTATTCAAAATACACATATAGGTACGTACGTGATTTCTGTGAACAGCTAATATGAACATGGTTTCCAGGAATGTTACTCACGCTTCCAACTTCCAGCTCCAGGTCACCATAAGCGTGTAAGAACTATGCTTCTTCTATTTACTCTATACTACTTATTTATATGCTCCAGTTTGATAGTTCATTTTAGTTTTAGTTCTTCAGTTAATTTTAGTTTGCTCCTTTGAGGTTTATTTCATAAATATATCTACATGATATGGTGTAGAATTGCAATAATTCCGGTCCTGCGGTACCCGAATTATTACCGTAAATTATTGTCGTTTCCGTTTCTCTTTCGGGTAATCTAACTGTGCGATATCCGTTTCCGTTTGTGTTACCGTTACCTGCTATATTTCCGGTATAGAACCGTTTCCGTTTCTGTTACCTTTCCCTGCCTGTTTTTCAAAACTATCGGCTAACGTTACCGCAGAGCACCATACTGTATGTAGATTTCCTGAAACTATGTATGACTGGATGCTATAGGAAGGAGAGAAAACGCAAGTAATCCATACTGAGTCCTTATTTTATTTATGGCAGGATGTACCTGCTCTCGTTTCGTCGGTGCCCTCTTTCTTGTCCGTGTTTCTTTCTTTCGGTGCATTCAAGAGCACTCTGTCGGTGATCGAATTCAAATCCCTCTGAGTAGAAATGCGAGCGGAACCCCGTTCCATGGAAACGTACTGATTCACAATACTTCATCGCTACACCCAACTCCGTTGTACAGTGTGGCATTTGCCGTCTGTACGCGTACATCCTTTCATCTCAACTCGCGTCTCGATGCATTGCGGGCTGAGGAAACCGCAAATATGCTTTTTGGACTTCCTCGGCAGTCGCTGCCACTTGAACGCGGACATAGTTCGTTAAATTTTCCATTCGCTTCGTCCAAAGCGACTCTCTGATTTGTGCGCGCGAGTCTTTGCCATGCACCTAGTGAAGAAAAAAAAATATTTAACTCTGTAAGGTCTGTAAACAAGATATGCAGAAGGCAGGCGCTCGGACAAGAAATGAATATTTCAGCGGAGAACGATGCATATTTTCATCGTATGGTATTGTTGTTTTCGAAACCATGATATTAAAGTTTAACTTTTCATTTATTTCGTCTTTCGTTGCGGCGTCCATGTGACGTGGTGTGCTCTGCTTGTTTGATGCGGTGTATGGTTTTTACTTCACCCACCATTATATCGGACGCTTACTACACATTCTTATACAACATCAGCATGGTCGGCCCAGGACGCATACTAACCGCCCCCCCCCTGTCCCCCACTCCTTCCTGCTGTCCTCTCTCCATCTGTCCACATCTGCAAGCCGCTTATAGCCACCGTTGCTTCGCGGCGCTAACACGAAATAAAACTAAAACAAAAAATTAGAGGACGGTTACGACCCGTGTAGCGCGAAATTCGGCGTCAGCTGTGCGTGTGGTGAAATGAGGCCGGATGAAAATGTGTAGACAAAGTTATTTAAGCGTGATGAGTATTGATTTGTGGTCTCTGAAATGCTTGGCGAGGTGAGTGGCGTCATGAACGAGGGGGCTGTTCTGGAACACCAAGTCAATGCTGAGCCATGTCTAGTTGTGGGTGGGCGGATGTCGATGCACAGCGTAAGGTCCAGTTGTTTGGGCATATCACTTAGGAAAGCGGTGTTCTTGGTCGGTGAAACGTCCACGTTGAAGTCTCCGACGACGGTAAGCTTGTGCGTTCGGTAAGGCGATAGTACATACACGATAAAGTACCGCGCAACATTTCCTACGCCATCGGCAAACTTTGCTGATGTACTTTGATTTGTATCTCACTTTCCATCGATAGCGGTTGTAAACTGGTGGGATTCTCCTCCTTAGTCCCAGCACTCAGCTCACATGCGATAAGAGTTATTTGCGGACATGCGAATGCCGACTACGCCGACGCGATCTCGGGAAAGTCTCCACTCTACAGCTGGTGCAGTAAAACAATAGCATGAGTATGTGTCAAAATGTGAACGGACAGCCACGAAGTTATGCAGGTACAAAAGAAATTAGATCTAGGCAACAGGAGTAGGGGATGTAGACAAAACGAACTATTCATTAAGAGTCAAACTATTAGAGAAGTGCTAGAGGAAAGATGTGAGTGCTGCAGTGTAGCGACAGGTTTACAATAAGTCCTTCATTGCTATATAGACGCACCATGTACTTTCGTGAGCCATCGCGCAGAAATCTCTCCAGAACCTTCGCAAATGCGCCGCTTTGAAAGAGTTCCGCTTCAAGACGACGTAAAGTCCGAGTCTAGGATCTCCCAGAGTGGCAGTACTTGTGAGTACTTGCAGCTTGGGCAGTTAACAAACAGTTCGCAAATGTGCACACTGTTTGTGTTCCTACTTGAACCTCGACAGCCACCCGTGCCCCTTCTAGTACATATCAAACCCCACTCTTTGCAAACCAAGAGTCTTTCTGAAGCCAAGCTTATACTGCCTTATATTTAACTGTACTTATTTCTCCAAAACATCGTTAATGAGGACCACGTCGGATGCTTGTTAGCACATAGGTGCATGACCACATGCAGCTCGTGTGGGTTACGCAAGGGGAGGTATTCGGGAGCAGGATAGGTAAAATCTTCCTCCAGTTTGGATTAGCGTGCCGGCACACACCGAATCTCATTCGAAAGCGTGTTGTCCCGTGCAGGTAATTGGAACGAAAGCTATCGACTGATTCCGAGCAGGGAAGACGTTCGTCTGCGATTCTTGGCATTGCAAAGCTGACAGACACTAGAAGAGCTACACAGCCTCACGCTGATCCACACAGAGCACGACGCTGATATCTCAGAATATATGACCATTTGTAGTTGCATCTGTGCACGAGTTTGCGATTTCTTCTGTGAGCCTTGACACTGAACCATCGTCCTCATGTTCTAGATAAATTTTCCATATCTAATTTTACTAACAAGCTAACCACCGTTACCTTATCAGCTTTCCAGGCAATGTGTATGTGCCCCTACCAATAACGCACAAAGGTCCGTAAACACGAGTATTAGTCGTCTTGTTCATAACAGCGCAATGCTTACAGTCACAAAAATAACGCTCTATATTTGTGGTGAGCATCCTCACAAACACCAACCGTGTTAGCGCCGCGAAGCAACTGCGGCTATGAGTGGCGTACAGATGTGGACAGATGGAGAGAGGACAGCAAGAATGAGGTGGGGGACAGGGGGGTTAGTATGCGTCCTGGGCCAACAACACCAACATGTACGAAAGTAAGGACGTGCAAATTTTAATTGGCTAAACAAATCTCAGCCTAATAGCTATTTGTCTTCGGTCGTAGACTGTTTATAAAGATTACGAAAAGAACATAGGTGAGTACCTCGACTACGGTGATAAAAGCTAAATGAGGAGCCTCGTTCCGACAGAGGGCATTCACATGCACGGGACAAAGGCACGGTGGGACGCAGTCGTTTGCGCCATTTCCAGCGTTGCCTCCCCGTCTCCTTTCAGCGTGATAGGAACGACACCCGTCGGAATTCCGGAAGGACCTGTCTCGAAAGAGTTTTCTCTATCCTATCCAGTTGTCTCTATCATCTTTCTTTTCAAGTTTCACGTGTAGATATTTTCTCAATAAGTCCGTTCATTCACCATTCCTCGTACTGGCGTGGCAGCGGGGACGTAAAACGCCAGAAAATACGCTTTAGTTGTCTCTCTCGCTTTCGGCGATTCAAGGCATGGTGTCGAAGAAGGCAAAGGCTTCTTTGCGTGATGCTAGAAGGCGTTGCCTAGCGACCTTCATTGGCTTTGATACTTACTTGCGTCGTGCAAGAGAGAAGGCAGACTAAGTTTCGCTTTGTTTGTGTGATTTCCGACACATTTTTTGGCGAAACAATATTATGTCATGTTATGGAAGTGTAGAAGTAGGCTTTTAGATCTACAGGGTGAGTGCAGACGAAGTAGCCGCACATTTACGCACCTACCGCGTTGCCTGCTTACCGCACGAACTTCCGGTGGCGCACAACGACGCATTTATGCAATGAAACAGAAAAAAAAAAAAAAAAAAAACACGAAAGAAAATGTGGCTACCAAACTCTGCGCAACAAAAATATAACTCTTCTCTGCGCACATTGCGAATGTGGCATGGCGGTCTCCGCACAGTTGTGTCCAGCTACCGCTAGGGGTGCCACCGGTGCCGGAACTGAATCAAGCCCCACATGGTTCCCATTTGTTATCTTTCTGCACCCTTTCTACACGATTTCTGCACCTTAAAGCCCCCTAGTGGTATCCGCACCCAGCTCTCCGGGCACCGCCATGTTTGCACCCGTATAGCCCATTTGAACTGTATGCAAAGTTTGCGTAGCTATAACTGTTTTGTTGCTCAGAGTGTGGTTAGCGCATTCGTTTGTTTTTTTGTTTGTTTGTTTTTTCATTGCATAAGTGCGTCGTCGTGCGCCACCTATGTTCGAACGGTAAGCAGGAGACAATTGGGGAGGGGGGGAGTATGTTTATTATATAAAAAAAATAGGAGGGAAAGGTTAGCCACCGCTATGGCGGCATGCTATTTCCAGGAAGGAAAGGGAAAAATAAAGACAAACAAAAAGAAAAAACAAGCAAACAAAGAGGAAAACAAACACGAAACTGATGGTCACAGTTCACCCAGAAGGTCACAGGTCCGCAGAAGCTGAACAAGTGCCTTTGTCACCTGACTATATTGTGTGGGGCCGAGCAGCGTAGCTAGAGATAAGGCAATTGGTTATGTGGTTAATTGGTTAAATGTAGAGTTAGGTTATCTGCATACACACTGTGCATCCTTCAATTGAGTGCCCGCTGGCAACGGAAGTAGCGGTCGACGGACGAGCATCTTCGTACCTTTCGCCGCCTTTGCAATTACGGCAATTTAGGCTGAAATCTGTATCCAGCGTGGTCTAAAAATGCTGTCCTGAGAAACCAATGTCTTCGGGGAACTTTTATACGGAAATGGTCATTGGAAATACAGGGTGTCCCAGCTAAGTGTATACAGATTTTTAAAAAATATATATAACACTTTTTTCAAGATAAAATCAAGTGCAGTATAGCATATGCTGAAGGGCGCTCCCTAGGAGGGCATTAGCAAAGTCCAAAGGCAATGTCTTAATTAACTTTCATTAATTAATTTGTTAATTATAAAAGCTACAAAGTTGTCCCAATGAGAACATCTGTTCCTTTCGGTCACCTGAGCCGTTTTCAGAACAAAAATCCGTTCCATAGATCGCCTGCAAAAAATTTGTGAAGGAACGCCATTTTTTTCTTTATTTTGTTCATTGCGCATCTTCGCAGACGTGGATTTCCTTCATCCCCAACGTTAGAGGAGGAAGGAGCACAGTGCCGCCTCATGCGTCGAAGATGAGCTTTAACTTGCGGAAACAAAACAAAAACAAATGTATCGGGTGACTCTATCGGAACTGGCCTTATCTTGGGTTGCATGTTCTGTTTCCTTTTAATCTTTTTCCTGGACGCCAGAGGCGATAGTGTGCTCTTTCTCCCTCTCACATTGGGGATGAAGGAAAGACGCGTCCTCTAAGAAGCGCAATGAACAAAATAAAGAAAAAATGGCGTTCCATCACGAATTTTTTGCGGGCGATCTATCGAACGGATCTTTGTACTGGAAACGGCTACGATATCAGGTGAGCGAAAGGAACAGATGTTCTCATTGGGACAACTTTGTAGCTTTTATAATTAACTAGTTAATTAATGAAAGTTAATTAAGACATTGCCTTTGGACTTTGCTAATGCCCTCCTAGCGAGTGCCCTTCAGCATATGCTATATTACAATTGATTTCATCTTGGAAAAAGTGTTATATATATTTTAAAAAAAATCTGTATACACTTAGCTGGGACACCCTGTATAGCACCGGTACAGGAGCACAATGCCAGTGAGTGAGTAATAAACGCTGAACAATCTGCGACGCTAACGCATGCAGAATATTCAGGACACGACCAGTATATAATCTGTGCGTGTACCTTTCCTTGTCTAATTTCACTGCAAGGTGTCGAAGTGCAAGACGTCCCAGATCTGCGACTACGTTTGTTAGGCGTACTTTCTAAAATTCACTTACATCAGGCATGAGTCGCAACATATGTGACTGAGGTCGCTTACTTTGCTTAGCTACTCAATATTTGGATATTTAGCATTTCGAGCCGCCATATAGCTGCATAATATTTATTTATTTATTTATTTTATTATTCCAAAACCCAAGGGACCACAAAGGGTCATTACATGGGTAGACGATAAAGAAAACAAACTAACAACAGCCTTTGCACACTATTAGTTTAAAAGGAGAACAAACAAGAATTATAACAATAATAACAATAGTAATTCAATGCAATAACGATGGTACACTGGACACAGTAGACCTAGGGAAGGAGGTCTATGTGACAACAGAGTTATTAATGAAACAAATGGGAAAGTAAATGCCTGCGGAAGGTTAGGGGATCTGCGATGTCAACAATGTTCTGTGGGAGTGAGTTCCACTCGGTTTCGGCGAGCGGTATGAAAGAGTGTCTGAGGGACTCGGTGCGAGAGATAGTACGTGATACTTTCAGACTGTGATCGGTGCGATGAGAAATATACCGGGCCCGAATGATGTATAGCTGACTCAGAGATGTAGTGTAGAAGAATTTGTGGAATAAGCAGATCCGAAGGTACTTCCTCCTTAATGTCAAACAGGGAAGACCTAGATTAAGTTTCATTAAGGACACACTTGATTGAATGGAATACTCCGATAGGAGGAAGCGGACGCACCGGTTCTGGACTGACTCAACAAGTGTTTCCAAATATGACTGATGGGGATCCCATATCGAGGCTGCATACTCCAACTGAGGTCGAACCAGAGTGTTATATGCAATTATTTTAACATTTGAGGGCGCTTGTCTTATGTTGCGTCGAAGGAAAGCAAGTGAGCAATTGGCCCTCTTACAGATGGCTAAGATATGGTCCTTACATGAAAGGTTAGATGAAAAGGTAAGGCCCAGGTACTTGCATGATGTGGAAGGGAAAAGAGAATGATTGCATATAGAGTAGGTAACAGTTACAGGTTGTGCGGAACGGGTGAAACGAACAAATACGCACTTCGGCAAGCTGAGTTCCATTTGCCAGACTTTGCACCATTCACCAATTACCACCAATTCACCAATATTGGGGAATAATCCAGCGTACGTACCTGCAGCGACACAAATGTAACGCATGTATAATAATACAATATAGCACAGACGTTGCACACGGGGACACTGAGCAAATTCCAATGAGCAACGTAGCTCCCAAGTAAACATGTTCAGTTCTTCAATGGCAAACAAGCGAAGACATTCGCCATGGGAACGATTTCTCGGCACAGCAGGCAAGAGGAGCGGCTCCCATAATTGCTTTTGGGATGCGCCCACCTTAAGAAGAGCAGGTTGCCCTTTTGTTCAAGCGAGTTCGGTACATTAGAGCGCCTTCGTCTGTCCCGTGCCTCGCGGAACCATTGTTCTAATGCATCGTAAAATGGATATGAGCATGTGGTAGTGAATCTACCATGCGTTTTCAAACGGCTCCCTCGTTCGAAGAAAGCAAAAGGCGCGTAAAACAAGAAAAATGTGCACACACCGAAGCCTTTGTCTGCGGAACAAATTTTGAGAGAAACTCGTAGGTCTCTGTTCCCACCTCCCTCTTTTCTTTATTTGCGATGTACATCAAAGCCAATACATTTCGACAAACTTGTAATGTACGTCAAAAAATGCGTTTGCAGGAACTCTCCTCAGGATATCCCCGTCAGTATAAGAGGCACCTGACCCGGGCTTCTTCATATTTCGCTTTTCGAAGGGATTTCGTTTCCTCTATGACTTTCTGTTTACTTTCCTCCCTGAGACGAGGCCCGCTTGTGGGGCGCCCTCGCTACCTGCTCCGTCTTCCTCGTGAAAAGACAGCACAAAAGGCGTCAAAGACGCGCGATGCCTTTGGACGGATCATCGCTCAGTGAAAGAAAAAGCCGCACCAACGCGATGCTCTTCTTCGGATAACGGACCCCCCGTTTCCTTCAACGTCTTCACTGAGTGGATTCTGAAAGGTTGCCGAGTTCAACCTTTTCCGTTATATTTTCTGTAAACTTCTTCCCTTTTGGTTGTCTCTGTCTTATCGTACATGTTGGGAGGTGCAGTTCGCATCACAAGCTCGACGTGATGTACACCACCGCATTCGCCAACGGCGCTGTCGTAGGAACGTAATGCTTTGGCTAAACCAAACAACGGATATGGTTTAAAAAGGTACGGGCAAAGGATCGAGTGTGCACAAAATGCGTATCGAATTTCATCGACATGGTGCGCGGTCATTGCGCCGTATTTTATAGCTCAGGGTGGGAAGATATTCACGTATAGCTGAGTGAACGAAACTGCAACTTTTCTCGTTTACCATGAATAAGTGAAAGAGCAAAAATTTTACAAAAAATTTTCTATTCTTTTGTAAAGGATATATGCGTTGGCACAGAGTACGTTTCGTAAACAAGTGAAATAAATATTCTATTCAGTACGTTTTGTTTATTTTTGTGTTGGTGTCCATAAACAACCCAAGTGTGGTCTACTGAATGGTGCACCAGTAAGTGAACACAAAGGTTAGTAAAAAGACAACGTAGAACACACAACTAGGACAATACGACAATATAATCCTATCAAACTAATCATAGGTTGACAAAGCTATAATACACGGAAACCCGGAAAAGCCTGATATGCGAAAAATGTCAACATTCTGCGAGAGAGTATTCATCAGTCATTGATTAATTGGGCATAGCCGGTGAGCAAAATGAAAAAGAGGACATGTCAATCTACGCGAGGTTCCATGGAAATTTATGGATGATAGTAAAACCGGACAGTTAAAACTGGCTTTAATGACCATATACAAAAAGAGACGGCCTCTCCGATATTAACGAGCTGTTAAAGTTGGACAAATTTAAACAACAACGCGTTTATACAAAATGTGTTTGTAGCTGTAGTACATACTGCACCCTAAATGGAGATTGTGATAAACAAATGAAACGACGCTGAACATTTTCTATTTCGGAAAAAAGTGCGTTAGATAAACAGTTCCAGGCTACAGACGCGAATTCAAGTATAGGTACAAAAACGGAAAGGAACAAGCTAAAGAAACACCAAAAGGCTCAACAAAATTTTTGGTGGTTCTTGAGATAACGCCGAGCTTACGCATAGCTGAACTAAATACCTGAGTTACAATGCATGCGAAAAGTCAAAGAACCTGTCGAGAAGAAGTCTTAAATTAACGGAAGCAAGAAAATAGGTTAAGAGGATTAAATTGATTTTTTCGGTAAAAGGGATAACAGTTTTTGAGTCATTAATATTCAGCACTCGTATTGTTCGTACACGAACCATGAACACGAGTGATACCATCTTGTAGAGCAATATAACCATTGATGTTATCAATGGATCGAAATAACTTAATGTCATCGGCATGTTGTAGCACTTAGCAGTTGAGCACACAGTTAGATAGATCATTAACAAATACGTTAAAAAGTAGTGGCCCTATCTGGTGGGGAACACCAGATGTCATAATGTACGGACACGAAAACTCGTTTTTGTATGGAACGGTACGATCACTACAATGTGGGGGTGTGCGAATCAGAATACTCTAAAACCCTTCATTTTCGCGGCCCGCAAATTTCGCGAATTGGGCACTCGGGATTTGTTCGCGGCCCCTAAATTTCGCGAGTTGTGACCGGAAGACAAAAATCGGATTCCCAAAGGTCCCCATTGTTGAAGCTGACACTGCGGCGAGAAGGAACTGCCTTCAAAACTGTGACCCAGTTTCGATTCGCGAAATTCGTGAAAATTATGGGCTCGCGAAAATAAACGGTTTTACAGTATTTGAAGCCGAATCGAATATCGAATCGAATGGGGCGAAAAATGCCGAATATCGAATATTCGTGCAAATTTTACGATATGTTCCTTTTGCACTAAAAGTTTAGAATTTGTAGCCCAAGGCTTTAGTGCACTTTTTCTGGCATTAACTGTCACAACAGAGGCACGTGATTCTTGTATGTGAAGCTCCTACTCTTTAATTTTATACGATAGTGCTTTCTGCTTTTGAGGCGAGTCTGCACTTACTGGGTTGTCACTTATGTATCACTGGGGGTTAGTGATTTCAAAATTTGCTGTGAGGCTGTGGTATGTTACGCAGAAGAGACTGTAGTTGCGTCTCAACATCCACAGGTCACTTGTGAAAAAAAAAAAAAAAAAATGGCGTCCTGCCTAAAAGACATAGTATTTGTTCCTGGGCTGCAGGCATTGTTGCTTTATTCCGTGATAGCACCGCGAAGCAACTGTGGCTATTAGCGGCGTACAGATGAGGGCAGCAGGTAGAAGTGGGGGTTAGTATGCGTCCTGGGCCGGCTTCAGGTGGAACTGTGCCGACATTCGTCTGGAAAGTCTTCGGAAACCCCAGGAAAAACTTCAGACAGCACTCCTGGTGGTAGCATTCGAACACACCACCTCACAGTCTTCAGCAGGACCTTCGATACCACCAACGAGCAGGACACAGGCAGGCAGGCATTATGTAAGCGTCTTAAATGCCCTTTTTTTCTTCCTCTTCTATGACATCACGTCACAGTCTTACCTTTTTAAAGGCAACCTCCCAGACATCAAAGTAAAATCCTCTGCCGGCACCGCTAAAGTGCACGTGGAAAGGACGCCGCTCCGGACGCCGCTCCTGACGAAGTATACAAAACGGTCCGCCTGTGTTGGTCCGGCGGCAGCATTGGCAATTTCGTAAAGCGGGCTTCACCTCATGCAGGGAAGCATCAGGTGAAGTCCACTTTAGGGGTAGTGCCATTCATGCTCGTATAAGGGGACGAGTCGAATATTCGGACAATTGAACATTGGATGATCGATTCGCGAATCGAATACTTTGAGTGACTAATATTAAATTCGAATTCGAGAACTCGAATGTTCGCACGCCCCTACTAATGTGCGAAGAAAACCGTTCACATAATCTTTGGGAAAAACCATAGTGTGCTAATTTGCACGAAAACCAAAATGCAAAATGATGCAAATAGATCGTACGCTTGCTATCACATTCTGGTACGCACACATACTGTAAGTATTCGACATACTTAGGTGCGCCAGCTGCGCCCTGCTGTGGCACCCCATCTTTGATAAACCGCACCGGTTCGCACCGGACGTCTTCGATTAACGGGGTGCACCTACTGGGTGCGCACCTTAGTTGCCACGACTGGAGTTCTGAATCCTGAGCCGTTTTTTTTTTTAAATCCCGGGATTTCTAAATGTGGATCCCGGGATCTCAGGACACGATCGGGATTTGGTCGCAACTGTCCCCGGAATGCCGTATAGTACTGTATCCACCTGGCACATCCAGGATGTCACAATTTGCGATACAGTGAACATTCTAGTGAAAACGAAAAATAAAAATAAAAATAAATGAAATAAAAACTCGTCACGGGGAAAAAGCCGCATATTTTCCGCATATTATATTGAGCTTCGGCATCGTGCCGGAAAGATCGTTGTAATTCGTTGGAATGGGGCGTCGCTTCTTGTCGTCTGCTACAAAATATATTCTGGCTACGCTCGAGGATATTTCCCGCGGTTGGCAGAGCACGAGAAGACATGACATTTAGTAGTTGTACATGCGTGGCAGCTAAAATCAATGACATTTTTCGCATCTTCCGCTGGAGTATTCTGGGGTATGTTGCTTATGTGAATACAATTTATGGCGCGTTTTGCTCTTCTCTCCTTTTATTCAACCATAGTAACTGTTATGTTCTCTGTGGAGCAGCCGAGTCAAATTTTCTGAAAACGCTGTCTCCGTTTTCTCTTTCCATTTTCAAATATACGTATTCGTGAGGATCAAAAGAATAAAAAGGCAGACTCCCCAAAGAGAGAGAGAGATTCTGCAATACTTTGTGTGGCCTTGTGGATATGAAGACCCCTTCTGGTTTCGTAGGGGTTTTAATTATACTTAAGGGCTGCTCTCGGCTATGACTTGCGTGGTTCACAAGAGTCCGCGGCCAACGTCGTTGTCATGCGTCGTGGGCGATGAGGTTGTTTCGGTTTCGGATTACAAATTGTATTTTTAGGGGAAAGGACGCTTGAAACCAAAATTCGGTATAGACACCATCCTTTCTTTTTCATTCGTATCGCCGAATTTCTATTGTCAAGAAAACCGAAATTTATTATCCCGAAATCTCCGGACTTGGCCTCGTGAAATCCCAGGATTTCGGGACATTAAATTTTGCTGAAATCCCGGGATCCGAACCCTAGCCCCGACGAGCACCGAGGAAATCGGCCGGACGACGGAGTGCAATCCCAAGAAGCATTGTGACACGCGAAAAGCAGAAGAGGCCATTGCACACGTATGGCACGTACGTTATGGCACCCGTACGTAAGTGCGTGCTGCTTGGGGCAGCTCTTGAGGAATTTCTTTCCAGCACATCAGACATAATTCATGAGAATAAGTGCATGGGGAGTACATCCCAAAGTGATGAACTTTGTAGTGATCAGTGGGCACTCACAATTCATTAGCTGGTTTAGCTGCGCATGCTTCTTCGTTAGCTGCTACAAAAACGTCGACCGCGTTCATTTTTGCGTTGTCACCACGTGTTGCAGCGCACGCAAAACTGTGGCACGCTACACGCTAATCGACAGGTCATAACCAAAAAACAGAACTGTTCAAATAGATATGCAAACGGAGCCGAGGGGAGCTTTATCTAGGGACAAACACAACACAGAGCCTCCAATAAGAGCCTAAGAGACAAAGTCAACAAGTAATTCATGAAAAAGCCAATGGAGTTTCTCTGCACTCAAAATGCGCCTCTGTCATGTTTGCCAACAAGTTGACGACCGAATCAACGAGAAACAAATTCGATAACAAACCGATCTGATATATTTAACCCGGTGCTAGATTTGCATTTTAAAGAGCTAGCTTCATGTCCCGACGACTTTTGCCGTCTGTAGATATGTACTGCTTGCGATACACTCTCTGAAATCTTCGTTGAAAGGTACAACAGCCCGTCTTGGCTTGGCCGCCCCCGAAGGAGCTGTACTATTATTGTGTCTGAGGGTTGGCAGTATGCCGTACGAGTCTGCACGTGCGAAGGAACAATCTTCCCATACCTGGGACATTTCAGACAGGACAAACCTCGAGCTGGCGCAAGTATGTAACAAGCAGTACCTTGCACACTTTTCACAATAAGAAATGTCACACTTTTGTCAAATGTCACTCTTGAGTACAGATTTACAAATAATAATTGGAGGTTTACGTCGCGAGACAACTGAGATCATGAGCGGTCACAGCGGTCGGTCTGTGGATTGCTTTTGCCCACCTGAGGGCTCTTTAACGTGCGATGAAAGCTCATCGCACGGCACCCCGTATTTAACGTCCCTCGCGGAAGACTGCGTGTCTAAGCAACTTGTACCCAGCCACCAAGTTGCTGGTGTCCTCAGCCGGGTTCGAACCCGCGATCTCGGGATCAGAAGGCGAACACGCTACCGACTGAGCCACCGAGGCCGGCCATGTATTTACATGAGCGTGAACAACTGCGCAAGAGCGATGAGAAAAAGAGAGAGACCACCTGGTTATTAAAACGGTAGCTTTATATCGTCAACCGCCGTGCAGGTCCGTGGCTTTATAGCGCCAAACACCACGTGACACCCTGTGGCCACGTGACGTGATCACGTGCATACCTTCGTGATGTCTCTATGAGCTATCTCGTTTAAACGCGTGTAAACACCTTTGTTTTGATGATTTTTTTTAGAGCATAAAGAGTCATAATCATGATCCGTGTCCACGAAATCACGAATTATCTATCCTCAGTGGCTTGCTTTACAAGAATAGGAATGGGTTAAGGACAACTAAGGTTAGTTGCACGAAATCTCGTTCCTCATGAGGGGAACTTAATGAGGAGCTTCATTATACTCAGCCCAACAAGTTTGTGCATGATTTGACGGGTTGTCCAGCCGACGAACGGGAGGGGGGTATAGGTTTATTGAAAAGAAAAAACAAAGAAAAAGGGGAAAGGTTAGCCCTGCTCCAAAAGCCGACTTGCTATCGACGAACGATCTGATGCAGAACCACCGAATAAGGGTTGTTCAGTGACTCCAGATTGAGCAGCTCACGAACCAACTCACTGTGCACTGGTGTTAGCTTTTGCATGGCTATGAACGTGGCAGGCGTTCTATGCGTTGTTGCCTGCTTCAGCGAACACAGCAGACTTCGTGTCTGTCACCAACCTCGCGTGAGAACAGCATCCTTAGATCGTGAACAACATTCACTACTGCTACGGTGATGTCTTAAAACGTTGCCAGATTAGTGTTTCACCTAACGCGTTCTAAAATACCATTTTAAAATCTGTCTGAGAATTATGAGGTGAACAGTATTTTTCAGCGAAATTTTGTCACGGCTTACGACCATTTTGACACATTTTTGTCGAAACAAATTGAGTTTTCTTAATTGAACTCATAAATTCGCGAAGACAAGGTATGTTTTATCGTGAGATACAGACGCGCATGTTGGTTTTACTCCCATTCCAGTGCAAGATACATTCCCACTCTCTTACATTCCCCCATACAGTGGTAATAGGTGAAGGAAAAAAGAAAGAACAAGGAATCGAAAACCTTGCAAACTGTCGGCCGCCGTCAGTTCTCCGTCAAGTTAGTGGAAGAAGCGACAGGAAGAAAGAAAGAAAACGGCGACCCCCTATTCCTGCTTTCTTCTCAGCGTTGTTTCAGATAACTGGTGCGTAACCCTACTGTCGTTATCAGCAGAGGCACGAAAAAGGAAACTGAAGAGGCATACCGATGTCCTCCTTTCCCTTCTTTTCCCATTAACTTGACGGAAAACTGATGGTGGCCAAAAACCTGGGCATACCATCGTTTCGTTTTCCTTTTTAAGTTAAAACATGAAGGTGTGTTGTACCAAAGTGTGCGTATTTCGTAACGAAATTGGGTAAATCCGATATGCGCTTTGCGTTTCTAGCAAAAAAGGAAGAAAAAGAAAGAAGAGGAAAACAGATACAAAAAAGAACATTACATTCACTTTGCATATGTCGAAGTTCAATTCAAAAAATTCACTTTGTTGGTGACAGAAATTCGATCAAAATCGTCGTAAGTCATGGCAAAAGTTCGCTGAAGAAGAATACCGTTGACCGTTTATCAGAAGGTTGCGTTTTCAAATCACGTTCGGGTCACCATATGTAGAGGAGATTGCGTCTGTCTACATGAATCCTGACCGGCAGTGATGGAATGTCCCAGCGAGCAGATGTGCGTGGCTTCACGGTAGGACGGTGCCGGTAGAGCCAGGGAAGGGTAACAGAAACGGAAACGGAGATCGCACAGTTAGAATACCTGAGACAGAAACGGAAACGACAATAATTTACGGCAATAATTCGGGTACCGCAGGACCCGAAGTACGCGCGCAGGACCCGAATTCTTATACGCTTATGGTGACCTGGAATTTGCAAGCGTGAGTAACATTCCTGGAAACCATGTTCATATTAGCTGTTCACAGAAATCACGTACTTATATGTGCATTTTGAATAAACGTTGTCTCTTGTGTGCATGTATCCTTGGAGTCCTCAAAATAGACTTCAGAACGTAGAGGAATTAAGTTTTGTCACGGTCTCAATGCTCTTTTTTTTTCCTTAAAAAAAGGAAAGAAAAGAAAGAAGGAACCCAAAAAGCTGGAGGTGGGGGCGCTACCGAAAACCGAAACGGAAACGAAAGCAGCAATGGTGGTAACCGAAACTGAAACAGAAACAAATAAGGGCCAGTAACGGAGGTGGTAACGGAAACGAAAAAGATTCCGTTACCTTTCCCTGGGTAGAACTGTCTGGCAGGCGCAGTGGCGCGCGACAGCTGGGGCACGTCTTCATCATTGTCCACTGGCCGCTACAACCCCATAATTTCCGAACAAGTAGATTTTTAACGCAATTTTTAGCACGTTACGTGAAATACTCTGTATGTCCCGTCGGTGAATATTTACAGTATTCGCTAAGCGAAATAACGCATGATTGATCGGCCACTGGACAGCATCTTATAGAGGCGTACTTTGATGTCCGTGTGAGCTATCGTGATCTATGTTGAGCGTTCGTACTCAGCTATCGAAGTGGAATGAAATGGTCAGCAGTCGCGATCACACACTTGTATTTGTTCGTGGGGGAGAAGACATGGAATAATATTTTGTGTCGCTTTTGTGTACTACGGGACGAAGGACATCGCCCATCCGAAGGGCCGTCTCATGTCCACGATTGAATCAGCGAATAAAAATAAAACCGGGTGTACTTGGTCTCGTCTCGGGCTTCAGGGAATGGTGGAAATTATGATAGCACTTTACGCTGACGTCATAGTGAGTACCGTCCAATGGAAGCTGACAAAGAGTGACACGTCTCTCCACGGATCCTCCAACAGTGAACGAGCCCAAGCAGCACAAGACTTTTGGCGCTGTGGTGCGCTTTCTCCGACTTTCACACGAGCTGAGTTTACGTAGGACGACATCTATGGAATGTCATGTATGCGTCACATCATGAGAAGCAGAGCGAACTATTAAACAAAACCTTTGCTATATAATGACTGTTCAACAGTGAGACGCGCGTTGAGAACTGGTGTTAGGTAACTCATAAGTCATAACTATCTCACAGTTGTTTCATTCATACACTGTTCTTCATTCCGTGACGAACAAGACTCAAGTTAATATTTGCAACCGTTTATGGACATCAATCTCTTATATCTTCGGTGTGGCAATACTTTTCTAAGTGATAGCTCTTCGGCCAGGGAGACATCCAGTGTTAGATTTGGTTATGTAGATATTTAGCCAACAAGGATGGGCGAACAAATCTTTTAAGTACATCGGTGTGCGGGTGTGCGTAAGAGGGAGAGAGAGGGATAGATAGAGATACAGAAGGAGACATCTTGTTACCCGACGGATTCTACGGCGAAGACACATGCAAGTGTTTTTACCACGTCTTCAAACCTTCCCAACAGGTGACACTACGACTGCCTGCCACGAATTCTTCGCCTTGCAGCATACAGTTACCTCTACACACCATTATAATTCTCCTAATTGGAACACCTTCTTCCTGCACCTGCTTGATATAGCTTTTACTGTTATACAAATATATTTTCTATTATTTTATAGGTCTTCCGCAACGTTTCAGTTCTTTCTTTTTTCTTTTTTCACTTCTAGCAACACCTGACCTGTTTTTTTATACGTCCTCTTTCTTTCCTCTTACAGATGTCCAGCTCCATCGGCTGATGTACTCTGCTAACAACGCAGTCTTCGCGGAAGAAATGGTGAGTGATCGCGTATTATAGGAATCCAGGGACGTAACGTTGTCTATGAAAACGGAGAGGCTTTTTCGTTCTGAAACGGTGTCCTCGAGTAATGTCTTCGTTCCTGGAAATAGGTCTGAATGCCTCTCTATAAAGTTCCCCCGAAGAAATTTTGAAGGTGGTGGATTAAGCCGCGATAGTTTCAGCAGACGGTATACGGAGCGGTGGGGATAAAGGAGACATGCTGCCTATGAAGGAAACTGGATCTAGACACACTCGGGATAGTAGACACAAGTGCATATTTTTCATGTTAAGAATGGTGCGATTAGTCTTGCATCACAACGTTGAGAAGAAGTGGGATCCTGTTCTTGTGCGAAAAAGGGCCCCGAAAAAAAAAAGTTTCCTGGAATGACGAGTTGCAAGTGTAACCTGCCACAACGTCAAACGTCAACGGGGTGCCACAGCGTCAAAAGGGTGAAGTAGAAGAAAGAAAATAAGGGTCGGGAAGATTTTCCTTTCTCCTCCAAGAAAGACTGAGTAGATCGTGCAATCTTCAAGTTACGTGCTTTTTTTGAATATTTTTTCTAGCGTAGTTTATGATACGAACTCGTCAGGAGTTGAGTCTACCTTTTTTTCTCACTTTGAGGATAGCGAACCATACAGCGACCCGAAGATGCATCAATGGGATTTCAAGCTGGGTCACAACATGCACATGTATTCTCACCCAAACACGTACAAACACGTACCGAACAGTATGTACGAAAGATGATCGGCCCGTACGGGGAATGCCGTTGTTGGACTCGCCGTTGTTGGACACGCAGAAGTGGGCGACTTCGCCAACTTCGTCACGACTTCACAACTTCGTCATGACTACAGGAAAAAAAAAAAAAAAAGGTGGAGGATGAAGAGTGGAGATGCGTAGAGGGTGCGTGAGTTCGTCGGGGACTGCAAAGTGCCAGAGGGGATGTTGAGCAAGATCCACCTCCCGCTGAAAGATTACGAATACTAGGCTATCCGTGGCGGTCACGAACGAGAGCGAGGTGATGTCGGACCAGCACAGATGTGCTGGTTCGACAGTAGCAAACAGCTGGTCCGAAACAGATGCAATGAATGAATCGCGTCTCCTTCAAAGGCCAGAGATGTCTGAGTTGGCACAGGCCACCAGTTGACAACAGAACCTTGTCATCCAGACTACGGGCTCAGCGTTAACATATTTCCTTTGGGTAGTATCGCGTACACTTCTAATTTGAAATCCTCTGCTTGTGCGCCCCCTTGACTGCAAATGTGATTGTCTTGCAACACGCAGCTAGCATTTCTAATTGCACGCGTACTAGTTACCTTTCTTCGATATAGTTTCATTTCTGTATGTCGTTGTCTCCTTTCGATACGAAGAAGTGGTCATTCCTCCTCGCTTCGTCTACACAGCATCGAATTCGCTTACTGTGGAACCTATTATTCCGGCTGTGAGCTTTGACGCCCTGGTTTCGTGGGACGGCATCCTGATCTCGGCTCGCCATCAAAGGGAGGAAAGGAACAGGCTGGTCTCTTTTCCTTCAGCTTTCCAGCGTTTCCTCTCGCTAGCTTCTTCTCATGAGACGCGCTCCAACTTTATCTTGATGGGCCCCCTTCTGTATCATACACAATACACGAGGGGCTCAGGACGCAACAAAGAGGGAACCATAACGAATACAAAAAGAAAGAAAAAGAGGCAAAAGTGAAGTCTGAATGACGCCGGGATTTCGTCATACGTAACTAATGTTTCCGCACGATAATTGTGTAAAAATAATCTTTCTCTGATATGTTCGTTTAACTGATTTTACACTTCGTCGTGGTGTCTTTATCTATTCCTAGTTGTCCTTTTAAATGCGCAAGCATTTCTTTAACGCACTTTTGAAGCATTGTTGAAGCCGCGTCGCGTCAGTTTCACTCTCGTGAAGCTCGCACTGCCCCTCGTACACCGTGCCGCGCCTTAGATGAGAAGAAATGTTGCGGCAGGCGCGCACGCTCACTGCCTGCACAGCGCGTCTCGCGTGATGTCCTGTACCATGGGCTCCGCGAAGTTACAGCGTAGGCGGGTGCTCCAAAGCATTCGCGCAAGTATAGAGCTCGCACATGTGCCACCGCCGCTGCGGGAGATGCAGACGCGTTGGCGAAAAATTAGGAACGTAAGCGTCCGAGAATGTCAAGAAAAGGCGTGCGGCCAAGCGTGCCGCCATTATCCTCGTCCAGTGTTCAGAAGTGCGCCAAAGGGTCCAGTGTTTTCTTTCTCTTAGCTTTTATCCAAATTACGGTCATGATCATCTGAAGGTCATGCTAAAAACTTAGAGATGGTGGGGTCAAATCCCACCACTCGCTCTGCTGTCGGAGGGTTTTCCCAAGTTTTTCGGCATACTTTCCTGACATATCTCGGCACAGCCGACCCTTGAAGCCTGCCCTGGCAGCGTGCTAGCGCCTCTCTCTCCGATTCCTTCATCCTGTCCTCTGTCTCTATGCCCGCGTTCGTGCGCCGCATCTAGGGATGGTTGTTTCGCGATGTTATTTTTTTTTTTTTATTGGATATGCAAGCATCGGGACAGTGTTCCATTTTTAGCTCGGATCCTTTGCAACTGTTTGAGAAGGCAACATCAGGCGTTCCGCGCAGTTGTAACATCTATCCCGGACATCCAGGAAGACACGAAGTTTTGGCGCACAGCGGCAACACAACAAAAACAATAACTACATGAATGACATGAAAGGACTGATGTTCTGAGGCTGGAACAACATATGAAGGGACAAATACAAACAAAGCCTCAATTTGCCTAAGAAATTAACGATGAAAGATGAAAGTCACTGAAAAGGTTAGCCAGCTGTAGGACTCGAACCCACGTCTTCTGGATTGCTGGTCCAGGGCTCTACCAGTCCAGAGCTAGGGTAGAGCCCTGGACCGGCAATCCAGAAGATGTGGGTTCGAGTCCTACAGCTGTCTAACCTTTTCAGTGACTTTCATCTTTCATCGTTAACATCTTACATGAATGATACATGAATGATGATGGGATGAGGTGATTCACCACAACAATTGCGGTAGCATACCTCAGCGGCAACACGTAGAATGTGAAATTTAGCGGTTACGCAGAGTAATCCCGCACAAGCCGAGGATATCCCATTCTTTTCTACGTTTCATTTTCCTTTCTGTCACTTTGTGACTGACCCCACCAATCCCTAGTGGTCGTTGAGCAGACAGCCGGTAACGCTCCGGAGTAGCAGAAGGGAAATTCGTGGAACCACAATCACCATAATGTTTTCGTTTAAATCCAATCTAATCCAATCCAGTCCAATTCAAAACAGCATATTTCTTCGGAATTACCTCTCTCTCGTCAGGGTGAATCATATCAGTGATTCGTGAACCCCACTTTATCATCACTCGGTTAGCATTTCTTTTGTTGCCTAATAAATAAATAAAATCAGAAGAGTACTTCCGAAAGCGAAGGTTAAATTCAATGACTTGCACGTATACCCTGATATGCCACACGCACGCATTTATGCTGAATGAGTAAGCATTGGATCTAAATACGGAAACTTCGCTCTTAATGTATGAACCGCTAGACTACACTAGTCTTCATTTAAGATGTAATCCCGCATTATGGATGCTGTTTCTATGTAAGAGGGTTCACGGAAATAATCTTTTCTAATGTTGCTAGGCGAGCGTACACTGAAAGCGGTAATCAGAATGAGAAATCTGCCTTTTTTTCTTATCGCATGAAAGAACACCAGGTTCTGCTTTTATTGTCTCTCAATTCCGGTACTAAATTTGAAAGACGCTGGGAATCATTCGCTCAAATGGTTCGAGAGGGGCATATTTGCTTACGCCAGGCGAACTGCTTTAAAATGAATTTAGCAACCGTCGTCGGAGCTACGTCAGACGGTGAAGAGTTGTTCAAAAGCATTAGGACGAACTCATTTTGTCTTTCTTTCTTCGTTCGTCTGCAAAGACGTAACACGATTACAAATTTCTATTCGTTTATAAGCTCTTCTAGCCACTGTAACAGCCTCATAACCTGATTTGTGGTTCGTTTTACTTCTTCTTCTTCTTCTTCTACGTCGCGACGAAAAGAAACTGGTGACGAAGGCAGACCATTGATATAAACAGCTTGGCCAGTCGAAGAATACCATTTTCAGAGAACTGCGAAAAAGATGACCACATTGTTTCCTTCTTCCTATCATCGTCCTATCATCAAGACAATGGCAGGATCGACTCGCCGTTGTTGGCCACACAGAAGTGGCCGTCGTCACGACTATAGCCAAAATAAAAAATAGAGGAAAGACGGATAGATTATGAACGGTGTAGATGCGTAGAGGGTGCATGAGTTCATGTTGTAGTTAAAATATGTTCATGTTGCTGGCTGAAATATTCGCACTGTTCAAATGTGCAGTTCACGTATCCGAATTTTGGAACAACATGTGTACATTGCTCAGGTTCTTGTCTAGTAAATAGCGACACTAACTAACGTTCCCTGATTGACAACAAGTAATCACGCTATGTGTTCCTTCATTGGCCGCAGCTATGCATTTTGAAAGTTTGTCTGTGACACGACCTCACTTCTGCGCGTAAATAATAGGTGCATGGTGGAAACAAGTAGTCTCACCAAGGAGCACAGGATGCACACCATCCAAGACGTTCTAATAAGATTTACTCTAAGAGGTGTGACCAACTAAACATGCTATGTATGATACTGGATGACAAATAGCGCGTAGCTATACTTGCTGACATGGAGTCCCCGTTTCTTGCACCATGCATGAACCCTAATTCCGCGTATCGTCCCTCCACCCCCAGTCAATGTCATTGTCCGTCAGCTCCTTTACAAGGTACGAGCGATTGGTACACCAAATTGCCAGTGTTGCAGTATCCCCACCCCCCAAAAAATAAATAAAAAATAAAAAGGTCACACACATATAGGACGATGATACGATATGCCGTTCACCACCCGCGATATGGCGTCACTACCCCATTGCCTTTGTGGAAAGGGTGAGCGGTGGATGGTTGTGACAAGTGACCCTGTTAGAGCTCGTCCTGTCGACTGGTATGAGACAGGAACTGCATCTACGGGGTTCGACCAGGGTCCAAGAATTCTCGTGACGTCGTACGGACGCGGACTGACTCGTTGCATGTAGCGCATTCCATGAGGAAGCGCTCTCGTTCATACTGCCCACAGACCAAGGAAAGGGAACACCTACTGGTATACAGTAGACGCTTCTATTCTAGACAATGATTTTCAAGACGTGCCCTAGGCATGCAAGGCAGAAGGCCGTGGAGTAGACACGTTAATCTGCGGAAGCCGCTGGAGGATTGGCCAAAACTGCAAAGGCAACCCACGCTTTGCGTGCTTCAACACAACTGCTCTTGCGAAACACTGAGAAGGCTCTCCAGAGAATAATCCTTGTTCAATATACCACAAATTCTGAAGCAGCTGGAGCAGCACTCTTTTCACTTTCTTTTTTTTTGCCTTATATTTTTCTCTGTACTGGTGCTCAGTCGCTTCCATAGATCACAACGGCTTTCGGTTGCCGTTGACAAACTGCTTCCACTTCTTGTCGTAATTCTTCTAATTTTTAAGAATACGCGTACATCAATGCAGTTCTCTGAGACTCGCATCTTGCCGTGCAACGTATTTAGCGTGACTGAAACACAATACTAAATGGCTGTTTATCACTGCTATCCTCAACGGGAACACAATTCATTACGTGAAATAACGTCGCATTCCCCCCCGGTTACGTCTTTCGCCGTCCTGTGGTATGAAAGTTACAGCTACAGTTGAAGTTTACTCAAATTTAAAGGTAGGAACTGGCCATGTTACTGGTACGGACAGCTAGCTAACACGGTCTTGTATCGTCCAAGCCATACGTCTCGAAGGACGATTGTCATAAAACATTTCGTAACAGCGCGCCTTCCAAATATTTAATCAAGATGTTCACAGCCAAATGGACTTGATAAAAACGAAAGTGTGCAGCTTGATTTGAGGAGAGGGCGTACGTATTTTTGTGGCAATTAACATTTATCCAAATTGTCACAGAAAGTCGTACGCTTCCCATTTTCAACAAATTAAGGAAGACAGGTATATCATTCTGAAGGACGGCTGTTCTTGGAATGTTAAGCAGTGATGAAGATCCGTTTATAGGGTGTACCAGGACGTGACGAGAGAATATTAGTGTGTTACGTGTTTATTAATTACCTGCTGTTTCTTTTAGGGACTGTCTATAATTCCTAAATCGTATTTAATATCAGTGTGATGATACTAATACAATGATGCTCTCCATATCTCATCCCATGTCTCCGAGGAATCGCATTGATATATCGCATCGACTCGTAGGTGCAGGCTCCTCTTGTACTGTCTTCCATGTGTTTCAACTGCGAGGATAGAAAGTCCAGATTACGCGGATATATTGCAAATTGCATTCTGCGTTGTCTGCTATTTCTATACGTCTTGCTTATTCATCTTCATGTGGACATATACTCCGAGATAGCTCCAAAAATATAACTCTGATAATCCGGCATTGATTTCGCTTTCCATCTTGCCCGAGATATAAGTTGCCGCTGCTGTATTTTGCTCAAAATAGCCCTGAGCTCGAAATCCCATCGGGGAGGACAATTGTCTTCTTTCTGTCCTCTGTAAGATCGATGTCACGAGCCACAGTTTTCCCGAAGAGAGCGCGGTTTACCGAAAAATCTCGGCCGCCGTTGCTGCTGCTCATCAATCTGCGGCAGTGGTTTCCAAATTGCTCTCTCTACGTTATCAATGTGTCCGTGTTGTAACATCGCAAAAGGTAGGCAATAATTTTTCCTTCTTGAGAGTAAAACGTAAACAAAGGGTGTAATTTCATACTAATGTTATTGTGCGTCTGTGTCAGGTGAGCACGTAGAATGTCGACGGAACAATTGCTTCGTAAACGGGATAAACGGTGTATAGGGAGATTCGAAGATGAGCTGTTTCCATTTCTAATTTAGCAATTCCAAGGTCGTAATAGCGTGCGGTTTTGAAGACTTTACAGTATGTCTGGCCAATTTGAGTTGCATCTACAGATGAAAAGATCTGGCGCACGAGAGATGCGCTTATTGAATCGCAAGTCGAACATAATCATAGGTATCACGTGTAACTTCCGAAGCCTGAGCTTCGGAATAAGGCTCGTATCGATTCTTTACTGCATCGTTTTCCTTACATTTAGTTCGATTGAATTCTACACTATTTGGAGTAACGTCCAAGCCAAAACGTAACATAAGAGCTGTTTGTCTAGGGCACGAAACACCTTAAGTCTGTTACAGCGCAAAAGAATGCGTTTCAGACACATAGGCAATGCAGCAAATGTACATAAAAGCTGTAGTTCAAATGTGTAACTGTGACGACCGTCCTCCCAACAGAAAGACGCAGGCGCAAAGACAAGATGTGGGATCGAACGCTGGGTAGGGGAAACCATAGAAACAAACGGCGAACGTCATGACAGAATGTTTAATAAGTATTCAAAAGTAAACCGCAGCGATACATCTATCCTAAACACTGCCTTGATACACAAGTGCCATGAAACGGGTGCGGGAATGTCAAGAACACCGTTAGTTCTCGTAAGTCCATGTCCTCTATGTCTCCTATGTCTTATGCCTTTCATAGGAACGAAGTTGTCACGGTCGACGGTCGTAGTGGTTTGCTTGACACAGATGCGTATAGTCTCTCGGCACAGGCGGACGGACTCTTGATGACAACTCACGGCACGGGCGTCTGCTCTGGCGTTCACGGGAACGAAGTGCATGGCGGAGCCGGCTTCCGTAGCTCAGTCGGTGACGTGTTGGCTTGCTGAGCTCAAGATCGTGGGTTCGATCCCGGCTGAGAGCAGTAGCAATGTGGGGGAGGTAAACATTGCTTCCAGCGCCGTGTGTCGGAGATTTCCGGCGCACGTCAAAAGAACTCCAGGTGGCCCAAATTATCCGCAGTCCTACCCTGCGGCACGTGCAACATGTCGCAGCACTGGGCAGACAAACCTTACGTCTAACATCACAGCACCAATATAAAATATGCATGGCGGACAACCGCAGGGGTTCGGTTTCCGGTCGGAAATCATCTCTGCACACGGGCGTACGGTTTCTCGACGACAACTTTCGGCGCGGCTATTGTCCTCCGGACTTCCCACCATCGACAGAACAATCTCACTTCAGTCTGCTCTCCCTTGCTTGAGACGTCGCTTTTTAAAAGCTCTGCCGTCCTTGTTAGGAGCCTCTGCGAAGAGAGCTCTCCATCGGTTTCGACGGCTTCGGGATTGATTAGGAACAAAAGCATATGGCTTCTGAATATGCTGACCCCTATAGAGTGACCTCCTGTCTACACCTATATGCCTGGCGTGCGTTCTGGGAACACTTATGTCCAAGAGTATTCGCAAGTTCGCGCCAAGAAGGAATATCACAGCAGCTGACTCACAGATGGCGTCTGGTTCACAAGATACCTACTGTTTGAGATACGTACAATACAAGATACATATTTTAGCGTTCACGGGAGCATTTATGTTGAAGATGTATATTTCAGTTTCACGCCAAGACTGATATCCGATCCGTTGATCCACAGATGGCATCCATCGTCCATGGTACTTATTTCTTGGTGCACGTGTACGCACTTATTGTTGGAACACTTGTATACAAGAAGTATCGCGATTCTGTGCCAAGATGAGATATTACGTCTTCTTTGCTAGTGTGATGGATAGTGACGCAAGCGCCATGTATGAACCTGCACACCATGACGAGCCAGGAAAGGGGCGAACAAGAGGAGTTGCATCGACAAGATATCGCACAATTACCAGACCCAGCAAAAGATTCTCCAAGTCAGAGGAAATCACGTCCTGACCGAAGCAGGATACAACTAGTGGTGCTCGGGCTAAGAATGTCCTCCTCTCAATGAGGCTTCCCAGTGGGGGCCGCTCTGGCACCCAAGAAATGCGGCAGGAATCGACCAACAGCAGCAGCAAGCGTCAGCCCATAAACATCACATTTGTTCTGGCACCCAAGAAATGCAGCAAGAATTGACTGGCAGCAGCAAGAGTCGACCCACAAGTGTCACATTGTTACGGTGACATCCAAACAGTTAAGCAAAGTTAGAAATGTCCTCGAGGGTAATATCTCTCTGTATGTACGTATTGACAGTTGGTGGACTATTGTAAGGCAGTCATTTGTTACCGTAATTTGTACGAGAACGCTGTTATCTTCCAGTGAAACGCCTGTTGTGTTGTGTTGTGTTGTGTTGTGTTACATGTTACGGCGTTGCAATTCGAATAGAGATAGTAGTACGGCATCGGTTTTGCTTCACAGTATAGGAATATCAGTATCTACCTTCATGTCATCATTATCTTGTATTTGTTGATGTTGTTCTGCATTAACTCTCTTTCCATGATAATTACCCAATCATAAAATTGTTCCAATCATGGATCAAGGACATGCATAAAAAGATATCTACTGGGGTGATCACGTAGAAAAATAAAAACCGACCGCTTGCTTTCTTCCTCATTAAAGGAAATCTGTAGGCATGATTCGTCGACATTATAGGAGACACGGGTCTCCTTCTTTCGGGCGCAAACATTCTTTCATCATTAAGGAACGTTCACAACCTCATCGTTCAACTTTAAAGCATTCACTTTGTGCCAAGGAAACGCCCGACCTCGCGGCACGGGGGTCAAAACTCATCCTTTATTCAGAGAGAACGTGAGAATGCGTGAGAGGTTCAGATGTCGCCCAATTTTTCGTCACGGCGCCAATTTTCATAATCAGATTTCAGTGTCGCCATCGATTTTGATGAATTTCGCTTCCGGGGGCTTCGCTCGCTGCGGGAATGTCGTTCCGGCACGACCGCAGAGTTTCAATTTTCGTCGATCCCCTCGACGCCTGTTCTGTCCTCTTTTCTTCTTTTCTTTTCTCTTTTTCTTTTTTCAACTTGGCTGCTGTAGATGACGCTCTTTTTTCTCTTCGCGATACTCGATATTTTCGATGGTCGCTTGAAGTGGGGCGCATTCGTTTTCGGAGCTGCGGTCATCTGTTGCTGGCAAAAGCGAACAAAATGGTCATTGTAAAAAACGCGACGGGAGATCGTACACGACCGCGTGAAAGGGGAGATCAGGAAGCGCGATGTGTATCTTCCTCCTCCTCCATTTTGATTCGCACGATTTTGTCGTAGGTACTTTGTTCGTGTAGTTATTCGTGTACTTCCTTTTTTTTTTTTTTCTTAAGCATACCCCCCTCCCCCCTTGTTCGTGTAGTTTTATGAGCGTAGGATATCGAGTTGAAGGGATTGCGTGGGCGATGTAGTGGATTACCGTCAAGGTCACGATAGGACCTGGTGTATAGTGGATTACCGTCACGATAACGATAGTGGCCGACGTAGGTGGTGCAGCGATTCATATTTTAATGGCTATTACTTACTAAACTGCATAGTTAACAAGGAGCAAAATGCCAGGCTTCATTTCGAAGGCAGCATGGTTGTTTTTTCTTCTTCTTCTTCTTCCGCATCCGTCATACCATGGCCCCGCATCCGCAAGTCATATGGCATCCGCAAGATGCCGTAAGACTTGGTAAGTAGGTTTGTTTTTCTTCTCGTTCGATTTTCTTGCGCTTTTTCTTTTCCCTCTTACTTTTCGTCCGTCCACTTCCTTTTTGTCTAATTCGTATTTACCAACACTCTAAGAAAAAAATAGAGTGTACCCAACTCTTATGCAGTGTAAAATCTTTGTCACTAAGATCACTCTTTTTTTAGCGTAATGTTCACTCCTGTTTCGAAAGCGTATTGCACTGTTGCCCAGGAGTGTATAACTTAACCCTGCAAGGGAGTAAAAATTATTCTGCCAGGATGCCGGGTAAAATTATGTTACTGTCCCTCACTTACGTTACTTTGTTACTGCTTTTTGTTTATTGTTGAAGAGCGCCCCTTTCACGTTCATGCCCTCTGCCTGATGTCGCCCTGGGCGTATACACTCTGAGAGGGGCTATATGGACGGGCGTACAGACGTTGAGGCTTGGACTGACAAACGATGGCTCTCTTACGCGTACATACTTTGGAGATCAGTCATAAGCCGCGATTTTAGGGTACAGGTAGTCAACGGACGAGAACCTGCGTATTCAGCGTGGTATCGCAACGTCATAGTCGTCATAGCAAGGTAAAGAGAGTATCGGAAGAGTAAGGCGGAGTGATCAGAGTAAAGATGGGCAGAAAAGAGTATCTAGAAAGAGTGTGAAAGTCGTTGTTACACTCCATTTACTCTTATTTACTCATTACTCATACTTATCTTTTCTTTTAGAGTGAATGAGAAATATCCCTTTCTCTACCAGACTATACAAACCTTGACAGTGATTATACACGGTGTTCAAAATTAAGCTTCCACTAGCACTTTATAAATAGGCGAACAAAAGACAAATGGTGCTATTTTTCCTGTTCCTTGAGTAAGAAACAGGTGCTACATAATTAGCAGCACCTGTTTCTTACACAAGCAGCGTAAAGTTATCATCCGGTTTCCTGTCATCGCTGTGTTTGCGTAGCGCTTGTGAAAGATTAATTTTGAACACACTGTATGTGCAGTGGAAGAAAACAACACGGAGATGACATATTATACCGCAACTATGTTCCAACCAGAGCAATATTTTGATAGCATATCATATCTAATGCTAGTTAGTGCACGAGTGTCACACAGATTTGATTGCCTTAAGAGTGAAATATGCTACATATAGTTACCAGAGACATACGGAAGCATACTTTCCACGCACTTGTGTACACGCGACTGGTTCTTTGTTCTCATTTGTGGTCACAAAATGGAAAGAAAAAAATTCATTAAAAGTATATGCGCGTGCTTGGTGGCGAAACTATAACGTATAAGGGAATGCTCTGCCATGCATCACTGTCTTCACTGCATATTTCTGAATTATATTTCATGTTTCATTACATCCTATGGGTACATGTCTCTAAATAATGATCGCGGCGACAATATCGTACTTTCAGAGCCCTGGGCGTTTCGGAATCTATAGGCACCATGCTTGACGTAGGAGCGTTTGGGAGCGGGATAATAAGAACTAGAATGGACAATTTTCCTGAGAATGCACAGCGCATGCGCGGCTAGTGTTCTTGCTGAAAACAACCGAAATCTTTACTACGCTAGCGCTACTATACAGGGTGTTCAAAATTAAGCTTCCACTAGCACTTTATAAATAGGCGAACAAGAGAAAACTGGTGCTATTTTTTCTGTTCCTTGAGTAAGAAACAGGTGCTACATAATTAGCAGCACCTGTTTCTTATACAAGTAGCGTAAAGTTATCATCCGGTTTCCTGCCATCGCTGTGTTTGCGTAGCGCTCGCGAAAGCTTAATTTTGAACACCCTGTATACCATTTTCCCTTTCCTGGAATCCTTCCGTCAGTGAGTGAGGTTGCGCTTTGCGGGCTTCGGCACCAAAAATGTAGAGAAACAATAACGAACGGCTTTAATGGAGAATGGCTGCACTAAGCTAAGAGCAGGAATCTTCTTCCTCTTCCCCTTCTTCAAAACTGTGGTCCACAGCTTATTGATCTGGCATGGAATGGCACGGCGGGCTCCAGGGTAATGTTGCATACATCAGACGGACACACTGAACCTTCGTACAGAGAGAAGCAGCAGAAACCGGGCTCGAAACCGAAGTTGGATACTCAAAAAGTGAACACACGCAGTACGCTGGAAAGAAACACACGATGGCGGAGCTTCTGAAAGAGCTCGTCGTTGTCGGCCTCACAGCGGTGGGCAACGTCACGAGTAACACTCTGGGGGAATGTGCGTCCTCGGCCGACTTCTAAGGGAACTGTGCCGACATACTCTGAGAAAAAAAAACAGGAAAAACCCCAGACAGCACAGCCGGCACCGGGATTTGAATCTAGGTACCTCCAAGTCTCGACGTGACATGGTCAGTACCGTATGAGCAACGCGAGCTGGTACTAAAGACACGAAAACGAAACAGTGGCGCCTCCTCACGTACATTTATTTCGACATTCGAGAGGGCACCACATCTCAGAAAAATGGTACATTATCGTCAATCAGTACCATGGGAACCTGTGCATTTCAAACGTTTAATCTGTCAGGCTATATCCGATGTCCAACCGGCGCCTCTCCCCTAGGAGCGATCTACTCGTATGTGCAAGTTCACGTTCAAGGGACGTCAAGGTTGCTAGTGCGAAAACTTGCGAGCTTCCAAAACTATTTGTCGAAGTGAAACACGGACAGACGAACTGAAAGGTATTTTCTTTGCGTTTCTAAAACGTCAACGGTCGAAAGAGCACTGCAGCCATGCTACGTAGCACTCGGGTATGGCGTCTGGTGAAACTAGCAAGTTTCGCGTCGTAGTTTGATTAATGACCTGGCTATTAGGAACGAAGGAGTCAAATTCCAAATTCGATATCTCATATCATTCGGGTCTTCAATTAATGAGACTCTGTGCCGCTTTATGGCAGCGCCTAGCGACAGAAACTTCTCCACACGCATTATGTGAGGGAGTGAGAGAGAAACGACGCCGTGACAAAAACAGAGCAGATTATCTGAATAACGCACGATATCTACGCTGACGAGCAACTAGAAGAACCACGTCATCAAAAGCTACCAGGACCTGCGGGACCCTTAAGTGAGAAATGGCACTCACCACTTCCTCTCTGCCATTTTCAATCCATGCGCAGAGTACACGGTTTTGTAATGCAATGAGAGGTCACTGCTGTGGCAGTCGCCGGGCATATTATCACACATGTGCAAGTTTCAGCATAAAACGGTCGATGATCTGTTCCACTGATGCGCCGCCACCTCAAATGTCGCCTAGTCCATCACTCCGTCGTCTTCCTGCGCTTCCCCTTGGTTGCAGATCAGACCTATAGCCACGGCAGTGCCAAACATGAGCTCAATACTTTTACGCTAAAAAATTCGACAGGCTGAAACACAGTACGCGCTCAGCACGTCAGTACGTCCAAACACCATAAATTAAGTTCCTCAACAAATTCGACAATTCACTGTCCGACTCCTCCATTCCTCCGTGCCTTACTTTAGGCTTATTACTTCTCAATGCTTCGATTTTAAGCGGAGGCTCAAAATTGCTAGCAGTATTTATTTATCCCGCACGCATTTACCGTCACTACCGGGATCGTTGTACACAATACAAGCCCTCCATCACACACGAACTCGCCGTCGCCATGCATCGAAACCGTCAGCGTATAGCACACTAAACATCCGGAAACCATTGACAGAAACGTGCTATCGCCCGCGTGAACAATTTGTGCCCGCAGACCTAGTCTCGCTCATTCGCTTCACTAGCCCTATAATGCATCCAGGAAAGTAATGCAAGAAAAGCCAGACAGAATTTATCACTGTCGGCTTTTTCAGAGGAGATATTTATGTATGAGAACTTTCACCTTCTTTACGTTGCTTGGCGACAAAGTGCGCGGAGATACGAAAGGTATCGGCAAATAAGAGCGCAACATATGGACGAAGAAAAAAGAAAGAAAGAAAATCAATTGGTCGATGTTCATGATTGATTACACAGATGCAATTCGTAGTGAGCTATGGCGCGCCGCCCGTTCTCATGAATTCCCACCAGTCGTTAGGGTTCTCCTTCCAGCTTAGGAGAACATACAGCAACAGTAGAAAGTACTATGCTGCAATACTGCAATTTGAAAGATAGGATCTAGAATCTTTGACAGTCTCAATAATTGTGGCAAACAGGAAAAGAGATACGGTGCCTTAAAAATGCTGTGAGAGATGCGCGAAAGAGGCCAGCATAACTGTTGATTCAGCGTTTGAAATGTACTGATGGTTGAGTTCTGTTTCTGAGCTCTGGATGTAAATGTTCTGAACAAATTGTGTACTAAGGTACTTTAAAGTAACTTTTAACTTGACACAACAAGAACAATAAAGGATGAAGTGATGATGACATGGGATGTTTCCCCGACAGTTATGTCACATTCATTGTCATAGTGTAGTCTGCCATGCATCCGACGCAAAATGTATAAAAAGCCCTACTACAAGAATACATGAAATCAGAGGAACACTGTGTGACAAGCTTTTGTCACGCTGTCGAAGATTCCCGGGCCAGCTATTTTTCCCGTTTCACGGATTCTACAATTTTTCATATTTATAAAATGTAGGAAGTGTAGTAATAAATTGTTACGCATGTGATCCATGATGAATGCGTTAAAGCTATCCAGATCACCATCACCACGCGCGCACACACACACAAAGAAGGAGAAAAGACTAGAAACAATCAAGACAAATTTAAAACTCAGTTATACTTATGATTACTCATTAATTACGCCAGCAAAAGTCTGCTAGTAGAGCAACGAAGTAGCCTTACTGTGACACATTTACAACTTCATAGTTTGGAACGCTCATCGTTATATTTTCACCAAATTGCCGAATTACCACGAGCAATGAGCCGGATGATCACCTTCCGCGATGGAAGACCCTAACCATGATCATCAAGATACATTTTTGTTGTTCGAAAGAGGTCGAGGCTTTTGCCAGTTGTTCTGTGGCATTTTATGTTCGGCTTCTGACACGCTTACCAGGCAAAGAAACTAAATGCATAGGTCTTAGGACGCCCCCCTTTTTTTCTTTTCCTGTTCTGACTTTGTGTGACTATGGGTATGTTTTCTGAGTTGTCTAAGTGGTATAGAGTAGCCGGCTTCCATGTTTGGTGGTGCCAATTTTCTCCATTTTTTTCTTTTTCACTCACTCACTCATAAAGGAGCAAAAAGATAAAATGGTACAAACCGTTATACGACTGGAAGAACTACGGCAGCACGAAACAGCTGTTGGAAAGCTTCATTATGTTTTTGTTAAGTTATTGAGTATAACATACAGCCGCAGCCATTTCAACTTGTTACTATTGTGCTACCCGTTGCACAATCTTGGGAATGCCGCAGACTGCAGTGAACCTGCCATCGTAGAAGACGCTTTGTTTAATGTGTCTTCGTCATGAAGACGGTTTCAGCAGCTGTCATCTGTCTCCACCGTGCATTCGAGCAGCCGACCACTGAACATCGTGAAAATGGTAAGCGTTCGGCTCTGCAGCACCGAGTGTCTAGACAGTACGTTGGAGGACGATTGCATAGAAATACTGCTCTTGTGAGCACGAGAAAGTGTACGTTCGACTTCGTCTGGTACGATGGCCTCCCGGTGCACAGAGCGTACGTCAACAGGATCAACGCCGGTGCTCAGAGGGGCGGGAATAGTGAACACGTCTTTACGAGTTAGGTTAGGCCCTTAAATCTTTTTTAAAGTTTCCACACGTCCAACGAAATTGAAAAACAAGAAACGAAAAACATAGTTTGTTCATGTCAGTACACACAAGCCTCAAGACAACAAGACTAACATTGTGGAATATATCGAAAAGTGGAAAAGCAAAAGCATCATGATGGTATTTCGAACGGACACTCGTCTTCTACTGGACCCGGTACACACACACAAGTGGGATGATGATGTGGTGGTTCATTCTCCGCCGTTATGGCGGTACACTGCCCCATTGCGCTTGTGGAAGGGATGAGAAAGTGATGATGATGGAAAGGTGTCCTAGGTAGACCCGGTAGAAGAACACTTTCTGCTCGAATTATCGGCAGTATAGCTACCTGCAGCCTTTGTTTTAGACAGTTACGTATGGCAGTCGTCGAAAAAGCTAAACAGCGGCGGGATTCAATTGACCTTTTTCACATACGCCTCGTATCCCAGCGAACCACGCTCGGAGCGCGTCAAAACAAATCCCCGTGGGTAGCAAAAAGGACCAAAACCGGTCCGGGGTGGGACCGACGAGCTTGCGCCGTTCATGCGGTCTCCCCACTGGTCCCCACTTCTGTCGTCCCCATACCGCGCCATCTAGTGAAGACGGAGATAACCCTCTCCGGCACCTCAAGGTCATGCGCATGCGCATAGGCCATCGTGAAAAAGGCCCATTGTTCATGCTCTAAGGCACCTTGAGGCATGTGTTGTGTTCGTCTCTCTGTTTCAGCCTCAGAAGAGTTACTTTCCACTGGCTTTCGTTTTGATTATGAAATGCTGCACTAAGTTCGCCCCAATGGCAGGAGTATGGTCAACAACATAACGAACATGTGCTAGAAGAGAACATGCAACACGATATAAAACTGCGCGATTGTAAACCTGCGATCCTGACAGCCATTCGGTTGATGGTGTGCTAAGAGCGACGCAGGTCGGATCTGCAATGTGTGATCATAGTAAAACTAGGAACTGGAAGGAAGGCGAAGTCAGTATTGTCACGGTATTGTCAGACATTTTCGAGTAAATATCGCCCTCAAATGTGATCCAGTTGGATGCAAAGGCACAACAGAATTTCTGTAAATGATCTCAGAGGTCACCCAAAGAATATATTGGAGCAGCGTCCGAAATCAACAAATCACTTTAGTGCGATAGCAATGTGACAATGTTTTAAAACTTGTCTCAGCAGTTGACTCAGGAATCGAAATAGGCAAGATAGGGTTAACAAGCGGGCTAAATGGTTAGGGGAAGTTTAGGAAGATGAGCACACAATATTCTGTGGCTCATCTCATAGAGTCAACAATACAAAACAACAAATCACCGGCAAATCACTTTCCCCACAGTAGGAAACTAGTTCTATGCTTTTGCTTCTAGGTAGCTATCGGTTTACTCTACAACCATCCGCGCTCAGTCAATAGACGAGTTCAGAAAATCCCAGAGTGCTTAGCGTCGCTTTGAACTGTGGGAGTTTACTAATACGAAAGAAACGGGTGGCCTCCAAACCGTTCCGATTTCTCCCCTACCGGTCCACTGTCCACGATGTCTCAAGGTCAGCGAAAGCAAAATGTGAAGGATTATACTCGTTGCCCCGCTCAGCAAGCGCCCATGCAATGCCTGCGCAAAGAGCACCGGGATTTTCTCAACTCGTCTATTGACTTGGAAGTACATAATCCGCAACGTACGACGTCGTTGACATACGAAGGGGGAATCTGAAGACGTACTGCCGTACGACCACAGGTGTGCTTACACCAGTTTCACATTAGCCTGATAACTACACGAAGGACCACGAGAGATCCAAGTGTCCAAGGCAGACTACGTGGCAGGGGATATGCCGAACAGTATAGCGAAGTAACAGAGACGACGGACGGACGTTAGATACAGCCAGAACCATAGGTCGTCAAATTTACTTGTGAACAGCCATCATGGACGTCCGTCACCATCACATCATGTAGAATGATGATGAGCTACGATATGATGTGACATAAAATAGAATATTTATTTCACTTGTTGACCAAATGTGCATAACATTGACATTGATGTGACATTGAAGTTGATGTTGAATGATGGTCAAATGAATGAAGAAATAATGAAGTTAAAGTCAAATGGTTGGTTTGAAGCTGAAAAGTTGGGATGGTGATGTGGTGATGTCGAATCATGGACTATGATGCTGATGGGTTATGTAGATATCGAATGATGGGTTGTGATGTTGATGTGATGGGCTCTCTATGAGTAAGGTTCACCATTGTGCGGCGTTGAACGAATTTCTTGAAAAATGCCGACCTGTGGCTAGCCCTTAATCTCTTCTGACGGCATAAACTCTTGCGGCCTCGTCAATGGCATCCACTCCATGTGGAACAGGTGGTTAGCAGATTACGCAAAGACACTATGGACAGGCACGAAGGTCCCCGTCGATATGCTGCCGAGAGCCTCAAGACGTTGATAGGGACATTTAGCTTCTTCTGCACGACAAGAACTTCAGACGCCCAGGAAAGAGGGCGAACAAAGGAACCCCCAAGGAACCAGTGATGGATCACTAGAGGCACGACACATCATTTTACTTCCTAAACTAAGGGCTGTCATTTCCGCGCGAACATTCTTTCTGAAAATATCATCCCTTCCCTACTCAGTAAAACTATGGGCAACACATCAAGATACTTGTACGGTTGAGTTTGAAGAGCCGATTAAAACTTACCTGAAGCAATTACGCAATTTAGTTGTAATAACGAAGTTGACGCAAACTTGGAATGAGCTGAAGCTCCCAAAATGCTCCTTGTTGACAGGAACAGCGGCAAAGGTGGTGAAATCCAAATTCTTTGCGAACGCATTCCCAGAGGCAGTAGTCGAGTGTTCGTTTGTTCATACACTTTAAGGGCAGATGTTCACGGCAATTTTGTGCAGTCAAGGGAACACAGAGTAGTGTTTTAATGATAATTACACGAGTGAGTTGAGGTAAAGGTGGACGCTTTGCCAACTCAGAAAAGGGATTTGACGAAATGAAGCAGAATGGGTGAAGTGGTACTAACTAAAGTAGATTTCAGGAGTGTTGCGTAATTTTTTAATTCTAAGTAATTTTCTACGACTTACGCAAAGACGTTCGTTAAAAAGCATGCCGGCAGCCAGTTTAGTTTTGATAAATTAGAGAGCCCATTTTTAGATAACAACAACAACAAATAAATCGTGACTATGACATCGACATGCGTGTGATTCTCCTCTGGAGAGCAGTTAGTAAGTGTTACACATTGTTACAGTGTGTTACATTGTTACAGTGTTACACCGGAGAAGTGTTACCATCGTGTGTGTGGAGCTGGGTGGGCTGTTATTACCCTAAGTACAGTACAAAGTATCACGTCGCAAATGTACTGTAAGTAAAAAAAAAACTAGGCAAAGTACTTTAAAGTACTCACCAGGTGCATTGGGAATTTAGTCTATGTCACTGTCTGGTAGTTATGTTTTCTTTTTTTCTTTTTGTCGCACATCTTTAGCAAGTACTTTTGGCAAGGGCTATGAAGCTCTCCCGCAGTGCTTCCAAAACTGTGGGTCGCGAGCCCCCCCCCCCCCCCCGGAGTGGTGCGCTACTATACAAACTAACGACTAAACTAAATTCACAATGTACTTGGTGAGTACTTAAAGTACTTTGCCTAGTTTGTTTTACTTGAAGTATATTTGCAACGTGATATGCTTTGTACTGTACTAAAAGTAATAACGGCCCCTGGTACTTGGTACTTTACTTTAAGTACAACTTTGGGGTAGTCTGCCCACGCACCCCCCCCCCCCCCTCTCACGAAGGAGTCGCGATGGGGAGATGGGGTGGGGTGTCGCGAAGCGGCTCGGAAACTCAAAAGCAGGACAGCAACGGTCTCCGCTGAAGTCACTTCCCGAATTTAGAGCAGGATTGCCAGGAAGCTACACGCTCTTAAGTGCTCAAGCTATGAGGATCCTACTTCCCTTTGCTACGACATACTTTCGCGAGCTTGGCTTACCGCGGTGGCGTCGATGAAAACAAAGGACAGGTCGCAGCTCTACATTCAGCCGCAACTGAGAATTGCTCTTCCCGCAACTCCGCCCTCATTTTGACAAGCTGTGCTCTAACAAACAAGCTCACTGCAGTCATGAGGAACAAGCACTCCCTCCTGGCATGTGTTTCTTTTCTTTTCTTCTTGTTCTTTTTGCGGTGGTTTCTAGCCCGGCTGATTCACTCTGACTTCCCTGTCAAATAAGATTTCAGCGTCAAATTTGTGTATTACGGCTTACGCACTCAAATCGAAAAGCTTGTGGTATCGCGAAAAGACAAGCGGGAGCGCGACGCTATATTTTATATTCTTGTATTAGAATTTGGGAAGCACTGCCCTACCGGTTAACTGCATAGTCGTGAATATAAATTGAACCAGACGGAACTTGCATGCAGACAGACAATCGGTTTTGCTATGATTGTTCAAGTATTATATCGGGATTTATCCCCAGAGATATGAACAAATTTTTGAGAAATCTCAGGGAGTCACGCCCCCTTCAGGTGGCTACTGCCATCTATTTTCGTACAGAATATTTCTATGTCAGATTTTTTTTTTCTTTTTGGGTGCTGTAGGCTGATTGTTTTTTTCTTTTTTTTCTGGGGGGGGGGGAATGTAGGGTCGTGTGGAGTAGGTGCTGCGCCCCTCTGTCTGGTGCACAGTGTTCTGGTGCTCCCCATCCGGTATATAATATGAGTCTATAGATTTCTGTAGTACAAGCTGGGTGCTTGAGTACTTTGCGGGAAAGCACACAAAAAGTAGTTTTAAAGTAGTTTTAGTGCAGCACAATGTATACAATTTGAAATGTACATAAAGTAAATTAAAACGCTCGGAAATGTACTTAAGCTGCTACGTGAGTGCATTCTCTGTCACTGTTGGAGGTAAATAAACGCGCGACTATAGCACAGGAGTAATGGCAGACCTTCTTCGTCTTCTTCTCTTCTTCTTCTGCTTCAAAAGAGCGGCGCATAGCCAAATGGCCCACGGCAATGGCACAGCACAATGGCATAGCCCGCTGGCTACAATGACATAGCCCACGACATCTCCGTGGCAGACCCTTACTAGCGACGTTGAAGATAGTTAAAGTGAGCATCAGCATGCAAAGAAAGATCTTCGTCGTCTTCTTCAGGGTCGTAGCCTAGGTTCGCAACCACGTGTTAAATATTGCTCACTTGCACAAGCAATTGCAAAGGCCAACAGCGGGGACCGAAGCATTTCACTAGCACTGCTCCTTTTGAAGAAGCGCTGGGCACTGCAGCACTCGTGTAGCAGATTTCTATCTGAATTATCTGTTCACTGTTTCCCACTCATGCCGTCCTCAACCTCCAGCTTTCGCACCCAGCAACCACGATGTGGTCAGCTTGAAGTGTGTTTTAGTATATAGGCAACTGGGCGGAAGTTCTTCACACATTTTGAATGACCGATATGTTATGCCCTTGCTTTCGAAAGTGCTACACAAACTTTCGTAGAAGTTTCTCTCGACATAAATCTATCGCTCCAAACCATGCACACTTCCCTTTTAACAAGCCTACCTCATTGTTCAAGATTGCTTTTTGAGTAGGATCGTAGTAGGTTGCATATCAAAGTATCTCATACGAAGCATGTGTACGCATCAGAGGTCACATGGACGTATAGAAGTTCTAGAACCGACGAAACAGTGAAGTACCTCCGCCTCTAGTGGCCAACGGAGCAGGAAATCCTGTTCTGCTTTCACCTCTGATTCTATTGTTGCACACTATTCCATAAACAATGCTTGCACAGCATCCATTCCATGCCTCCGGATATAATGAACCACACTAGGGCATATTACGAGTTAATCTTCTCGAACCATGTATTCGAACAGTGCGGTATACAATAAGAAACTACAGGCGTTGGGTACTTGCAACAATCTAAGGGCAATTTCAATAATTACGACCGCCTCCTAAATATTGCGAGCTGAGCTTCTTTCGGCGAAATTGCTCTGCACCCAAAGAACAAGACGAGAATGGATCGAACGATAAGGCTATTCTCTACTGCTATAGTGACACATCGCGGAATCGCTCTCCTGTGACAGGTAACTAATTGTTCTCACCTGTCAATTCGATCTTTCTTCTCACTGGCCGCTGTTTTTGTTCTGTGTGGAAATCAAGTGGCAAATGAGAGAGTTTTTAGATAGATTTCTTTCGTTTTAGACGAACTCGTTACGTTTCTGGCCTAACAACTTATTTCGATTCTTTTTTTCTTTTTTTGTCGTCCGCGAAATGTCACTGTAGAGAATATTGAAGTACCTGTTCTACATTCCTTTTTATGTACGTTTCAAGAGTATCATAGAAGTGTGCCTCATATAATGCGCCGCGATTGTCAGGCGAATAAAAATTGGACTGACGTGACGTGTCTTTTTTTTTTTTTTTTCTTGCCCATTCAGAAGGTTTCTGCATACCACGATGACGAGGAAAACTATGGAACACGGCAAATTGAATGTCATTCCCAGCGAATGATATTCGCACTGAATGACATTCGTTTCGTGTCACACGGTGAAATGCAATGGCAATACATGCGAATGATATTCGCCTAGCGAATGAGTTCCCCGAACTCATTCGTTTTTCCCTCTCGCACCGACAGCGTACCCTTGCGGTAGAGAGGTAGCAAAAACAACAACGATAAACCGTTTTAAGAAATGAAAGACGAACGAGAAGTTGTACTCCAATATTTTATCACGAATTTGATAACTTTTGACACGAAGGAAGGAAGGCTAAACACTGTTTTTCGGAGAACTACTCTATAGTCGCCACATCGCCAAGTGCGGTGCAGATAGGCCTCTTGGTTGCCTTTGCTTGTGGTACTTAGCTAATTAAGTGTCTTTCAAAAACCAACGATTTAGTGAAAGAATCTAATGTTTCTCTCGTTTCGAGCGCAAGAGATAAAAATATAACTATTGTATCTGTATAATGCTTCCTATGTTCGGCCTTGGTGTCTTTATTATCGACACTGACATCATTTGCGAATCACATTCTGTTTCTTCGTGTAGCGCGATGTAAGACAAACGAATGACAATCGGTGCGATTGTCATTCGCTGGGAATACCATTTGGTTTGCCGTGTGACAGGGGAATAAGAAGAGTTACAGGTCGGATAACACTCCAAATTAATTTTTGCGCGTTACTCAAGTTGATGTATCAGAATGGACAGAATCGTATAGTTTTGTACCGTAAACAGTATCTTCAAATAGGACCTTCGAAGTCTGATCTGCTGGATGTGACGTCGGGGGTACCTCACGGTCTCCGTGCTATGGGTCCCCCTGTCGTATAATCTATACGTATATTTTACACGTATAACACGTGACGCATAAAACGTACGCACGTAACGCACGGCATGACACGTAAACACGTTCAAATGGTGTCACTCTAAATGAGGAAGAGTAGCCGTGTTATTACCTTTTAAAGTAGGCTATAGTTTCCAATTACGACAAGGCGTGTCGCATTACTCCCAGTAAGTGGCCTCCTATCTGGATTAATGAGACAGTCCTTCAAATGAATCACCGTACGACGTGCAAAAATGGGAAGGACCTGGAGGAAGCATGACGCAATATATGTCTCTGCTTGAAAAAAATCGCTGTAAAGGCTGATATGCAGTCGCAGATTCTTCTTGAACTGCTACCCTTAATGGTCGAGAATATGGCCTATAAATCTCAGTTCGAAATAGACTTTACGTTTTACGTGCGAAAGAAATTGGCGACAGTTTCAAATGAGATTTGCTTCTGCAGGACGAATGCGAGAAGTTCCCGCTGAGCGGTGCTGTTTTTTCAAGACACTTCAGCGTGCTAAGATTGCGCCCAGCAACATGTGTTTTACGCTGATGCAGCGGGACACCATTGCAAGTGGAGTCCCGTCCCTCGGGGCATTATTAATCGTAGCTTTCTGCCGTGTCGCAAGAGCCTAAAACGTCGCCATTACACGCTCTTGACTCACGAACAACCTGCCACGACCGATCAAGCGGTGCGATTGCTCTTCAGCAATGTTTGCCAAATGTGTGTGCATATTTCCCCCGAAAACACGCTGTACTCATATATCTTAATTGAAGCCATGCAGCGTCTTAGGATATGCATGAAATGAACGCCCATGCATGCAATGAATATCCACGAACGAAACCTGAAACACGCTCCGCGTGTAAGGCGTGGCAAGAATGCTCTATCGCTTTGCGTTGCAACACAAAGGTTATCGACATTCTACATTAGTCCAGGGTATGGCATGGATTCTTGCATTACGGTGGACACGCTCAACAGACGAGCCGACGAATGCGAACGCAGCTGGAGCGCTGCAAACCAACAAATGTAAACGAAGCATTATTTATCTGTAGAAAGAAAACAAAGAAACGAAACATCGCTCGATATCCCATTTCATTCCGACCCATGCACTTGTCTGAGAAGCCGTGTAGGGAAAGAAAGTGACAGAAGTAAAAATGACAGGGTCTCTTTGTATTACATTGTGTTGTGTGCTTGAATATTGACCAAGACGCCAGAGCACGACACAGATTTGTAGGGCGCTATGACGTCTCTTCGGGATTCGCTTGTGCAGGCTTCGGTGTAGATAAAGTTTCGGGTAATTACATGATGCCCTAGCAGGACTGTTTGGTTGGATACCCTGAAGTGAAAGGCAGAGTTCGAGGTGACTCGTTACAAGTAACTCGTTACTGTAACTAAGTTCTTTTTTTTTTTGGTAACTTGTAACTCGGTACTTTTGCACAGTGGTAACTTTCAGAGGAACTCTTTCCTTTTTCGGGTAACTTTGTCAAAGTAACTTAAGTTAAGTTCCAAGTTATTTTTAACTCGCTTTTCACTCACGTCCACACATTTTCTTGCTTTCTCTCCGGTTCCTTCATGGCATTTTTTGCCATTAAATGATATTCAATCAATGACAGTATTTTATTCAGGAAGTAAGAACCGCTGCCATTGAAATGAAGCTGAACCATTGTGCGCCCACAGGGAGCAAGATGCACAGCATTCGGATACCCCTCTACCAGAGAAACGCCATCATGACGTTGGTAGACAGACTGAAACCGAAACAAATCGGAAGGAGAGGGCTGGGTTCCACGAACGGGCACTTTTTCGCTGCCTCCCACTGAAAGAAAAGCAGGACCGAGGGTCGCGTCCCTTTAAGGGACCATATCGTAATCCCCTCGAGACCGTGCCTTTCGGGCGCGACCTTGTTCACCTCTAGCTTCGAGCGTAGCTCAATTCTACCGAATTTGTGGCGCTGTCGAACACTATGACGTCATTTGTTTACAAACAGGGAGAGGTCTATTGTTGGACATAAACGAAAATGATCTAAGCGTGTTGCACTCCACCGCAGGCAACGCAATGTCTAACCTAACTGCTCACGCGCGCTGCACCTGCGTAATGCTATTTTGTGTCCGAAGTAACTTAGAAGTAACTCGTTCCTTTTTTAAGTAACTCAGTAACTGCGAATTACATTTCAGGCTGAAGAACTTCGTTATTAACTTAGTTACATTTTTCACACGGTAACTTAACTTGTAACGAGTTCTTTTTGACTGGTAACTTCTCAATCTATAGTGAAAGGTACAATACATCGGACACGGAATCGTTCTCGATATGCTACATGTTTTGCCACCCAGATTTGCAACCCACGTGTCATGATTGTCCCCCTTCCTTGCCTCGGGCTCCTTTTCGTTCGCCTGGAAAGTTATCGTGTAGGATCTATATACAGATCGTTCCTTAGCCCTTAAGTGCGAAGAGCCTGTGTCTGAAATGAAATAAATAAAAATTATTAGAAGTCGACCCTAAAATATGTTAATCACAGCCACTAGGCCACGGGAGATCGCATTGAAACGCGTTTGGCAGAATGCACAAAGATGCATCCAGTCAGTAATTTGGATTGTTAGCCAGGCATGATTGGTGTTCATCTCAAAAGTGTTACTCGGAAACTCGATTCGTGTTACTAGTAGGTAAAATTTTCTTGAGCATGAGGAGGAGGCACGAAGATTCGTCCCTTCGTGTCTTCTCGTGCTCATGGAGATATTACCTACAAATCCATTATAATAGCTCGCTTGCTTCTTACTTCTTTTCTAACCGTGTTACTACTTTTTGTCCTGCAAGTAGTGGAAGCGGACGCTTAAGTTGTTCGTCCGAGATATAGCATCAACAAGAACATTATATCGAGGTCGCATTGAGTTACACAAAGGATTATTTCCACCGTCCCCCAGGATAACGACAATGGATCCCTGCACGCCTGAAGAACGTTAATCGAAGCCAATTTGGCTGTTGCCACCCGGTTTTTGTTTACTCAAGAAGGAGTGCCTCAAACCTGGCGCTTTATTTTTTTTTTTCTTCTTTGTGGGCGTCTGCTTAAGTTCCGCTCCTCCGCTTTGAAAGCTGCTGTGTGTTCGGCTTTGACTGGCTCCGATAGGCGGCGTAAACAACGCTCCTACTTCTCAAGTAAAGTGCAACAACAAAAAAGGAAATTTTCTCTGCACTCCACGACTCACTCTGTGAGGTGTAGAAGGATGTAGTGCATCTTTCTTTCAAAGTGGGAGATTGATGTGGCACCGCACTTTGAGGATTTAGTGAGATTTGAGAAAACGTGCTATGCATCGATGCCACGCTGCGGGGGTCGTACTGTACGCAATGGATGTGTTGGGGATGTCTGCGACTTGCAATATTGTTTTTGAGTGAGAATGCGATTTGAGCTGCAAGTTAGGGATGAAAGAGTTTCTGAAGAATCGCGATGTCCTTATTGCATAAAAGATAATCGCATGTTGTATAGCATCGGGAAACTAGCTCGCTTTTGTGATTCTAGCTGCGTGTGAGTCGCAATCTTGCGGACGAAAGCGACAAAATGCAGCTTTCGTTGTGGCTTAAGGGTAAATTTGTCTTTCTTCTGTTATTTTTTATTTCCTCGTTGAATGTTTATGTTATGAAAACCTTTTGTTACCTATTGGCAAGGCTTTTATTAATAACCTCGTACACAAGTAAGCGTTGGTCTCTTTTTCATTTAATGAAGTGTTCCTTGTCTTTCTCCACGTTCTCTCCCGATATTTTGCACTTCATGTTTGCGATGGTGCCTCTGAAGAAGATTCCGCTACATTTCTCTCGGCATAATGTTTCACATTGCGAGATCCTAGGTCATAACAGCCACAATATTGTCAGTGAGATGTCCGGCAATGATGTACTTAACTTTGAGTAATAAGCTTCTCCTAGATGCCTAGCACACTTTACCAAACCAAAACAGCCATTTTTTGATACTTCTAAGAAACTAAGAAAAACTAAGAAAAATAGTCTGAGGAGGTTCTGAGCAATTCTACTTCAACAATTCCTTGTAAATTCCTTGCGGAATTTCAGTATCGGTCCGATACCGCCTACAACCTGCGCACCGTGTGAATGGGTTGGAGCCGCTCATTATTTAAATAAAAATACAAATGGGTTTCGTGAAAAAAAAATCTTTTATATTTAAAGTTATGTTATAGTTAGAAAACAATATATACTTCAACGCATGCCTCACATAAAAGCATGATTTGTGCATTAGTGGCTAATTTATACGCGTACATTCTCGCATGCAATGATTCAAACAGTTCAACTCGACAACTCAAAATCACTGCATCTAACTGTAATTAGATAGTATCGAACAAAACATCTGTCAGATTTCGATCGCTTAATAAAACTCACATCTTCGCTGGAGCCACGTAACGACCCCCATACTAAAAAGTTCTCGTGTATGAATTCCCATTTCTCCGTTTTTCGATGCTCCCTAATACCACTGAGCCTCAGACATTTCAAACAACGGGGGCTTCAAGCACTCGTATGTCATCCCAGAAGCAATTATAGACCGCAGTCCTTAAAGAATCTCCTCATACCAGCCAGCTGGCAAACTCGATGTTAAGCGAAAGGAGGGCTGGCAAGGCAACTTTGCTTCATTTTCGAAGCTGGAAATATTGTGCACTCGGTTTACAGAAGAGCCAGTATTTTAATGAAGCATTTCGGTGAAAATCCTGAAGGAGTCGTATTGCTGAAGGCTCTTCCTTTTTCCATCTTGTTACTGGCGCAGAAATATTCTTTCCCTCTGTTATGGCGCAAGTTCTTCCGGGACCTCATTAACATAAATCAAAGGGCGTCTGACACGGCGTGGCGTACAAAGCAGATGCAACTTATGTGTTTTAAAATTCGAGATGGGTTCAATAAGTTGTGCGAGCTTGTTGTGAATCATGTGAAATGCAACACAGCAGTTGAAGATGGAGGCCTAGATATGCAGTTGATTTCAGACTGCGATGGCGACGAACAGTTTTTTTACATATTGTAGGTCGTTTGTTTGTTTGTAAGAAAAAAAAAGAGAGGCGATATTGATCTCGTCTCCCGACTTGTTCTGCTACTCCTAACATAAATTGTCACTCCCCCCCCCCCCCTCCCACTCCCCAAAAATACTTCCATGTGCTCTACTCGCAAGTTCGCTATTCACTATATGCACACGTTTGCTATTCAGAAGTCCACTATTTACATATTCACTAGCAGTCCACTATTCACAATTATCCCACGATCATGCACAGAGAATCCTGAAAGGTTGTCCTAAAGATTGTCGGTCGTGTTGTCGATCATTGCTATGCTAGAGATGTTCCGTGAGTGTCCAGCTCTGAGACTAGGGTGATGTCCTTGCATTTTGATGCAGTCCCATTTCAGCACAGGGGAGAAAAACAACTCAACCTCACAATACTTGGATAAATATTTCGCGTGAAGCTTCCCAAAACCTTTGAGGACGCGAAGGATCGCGCACATATTTCAGGAGACGTGAGCGTTGCGTTTCCCATTGTCGCGTGTGAGTGAGGAGGCCATGCCCTCAGCAACCGGCGTTTTCTGCGCCATAGTTTTCTGCGAATTTCTATAAAGACGTGTATACTTTGTTGTTTTGAATTTAACTTGCATAGCAATGTATTATCTATAATATTCACGAATTTATAACCTTAGGCTCAGTATCCATCAGCCCGTACGAGGTCGTCCCTTTAATGGCTTTTAAGAAACATTAAAATTTAGGATACTCGGTGGTAAGCGCAAAGAACGAGTAGCAGTCGCCTTGTGTAGCCTTATTTCATCTTAAATCGTTTGGAGTTTCATGAAACTATTCTGCTAAAAATAAAGTGGGGGCCACAGTATTGCCTCTTCGGCCGAAGAGTGCATTCGCATTGTCAGTGCGGCGAAATGAGGATGTCCCGCGCAATGAAAGCGACCGTATTGTTTCTCTCTATTCACACTTTCTTTTTCGATTTTCACCCAAGCACCGCATTGTCACTGAGGGGACGCAACCTTTTCAAACAATGCCAAGTGTTGGCTTTTGTTTAAGCAGCGGCGAGGCCCATTGAAATGCACAGACCTTACGTACGGTAAATGCCAAGTTCGTTTTTCATTTCATTTAGTAACGCGACGCGACTCATTTTCTCCGTGATGTAGTCTAAGGTCAATACGGACTATAGGGTTGCGGAATGGGGCCACCAATTCCATTCCGAGGAATGGAGATTTGTGATAATTCCATTCCTTTTCAATTCCTCGGAATGAAAGGGTATGGCCAATTCCCACTCCTGGAATGGGCTTGGCAACCCCATTCCATTCCGTTAATTCCATCAATAAAAGAAAAGGGACCGGTAACCGTACTGACTTGCACAGCAACCACCGGGGCGCCCAGACCATTCGATTCCAATTCCATTCCTGCGAAAAACTGCCTACGTCCATTCCCATTCCATTCCTAGGACAGTTTCCGCCATTCCGTTCCAATTCCATTCCGCTGTGATAAATCTGGAATCATTCCAACTTCGGAGTGACAACTCCGCAACCCTGATAACGGACTGCGACTTGAGTTTGAGGTCCCTGGACTAGACACTCATTCCAGCATCATCTTCGCCATTCCACACTCATCCTCAGCTCTTCGATGTGAGGTTAAACGTCGTTATCTGCCTGTGCGACCATAGAGAAGGTGCTCCACGAAATTCAGGACCCACGAAATATTGCCCTAGTTGCGTATCACACGCAGCGAGTTTACTCCGGCGATGAATGGAAAAAAATGAGTAAGGCACTTTTGAAGCAAGTAAGCGTGGGTATGTTTGTGATATGAAACAGTAATGAATTCCATGTCTTGTGTGAACAATTGTGGATGAACTCCATGTCAAAAGTAAACAAATTGGAAGACACCATAGAAAGTCCTACGAGTTGAATTCACAAGAAACGTTTGACAATTTGTGCGACTCTGAGCGCCGGTATAGACCTGTGTATAAATTGTTCTTTGTAAATTGTTGTGTACATTGTAAATTATTCGGTATCGTTGTTTGCTTTTGCAGGATGTTGTATGTGAGTATCATGGCGCGAAAAGTTATGTGTTTCCGAACTGGTAGGACGTTCAAGGATGAATACACGCACTTGACACTTTCTTTTTGACCTTAGAAAGGCTTAAAGACTAAAAGACTGCTTTTTTAGGGCGAGGCCAGTATTACTTTTGTCACGCGATGTGGTCAAGCATTTCGACTTGTCCCATCCTTCAGGTAGCAAAACAAGACTGAACGGGTTTATTCCCATTCCGGTCTCCATTCTAAACTGTTCCTTCCTCGTCCTCTTCAGCCGCTTCCTATTCATGTCTCTTACAACTAATTAATTAGGAACGGCATCTCATCTAGAATGTTTCCTCAGTGGCATTATTCAATCACGTAATCGACCCTATCAATTTCAGAAGACCTGGAAACGCATTTGCAAAGACCTGCGAATAATCTTGTTGAATTAGAGTCGCGAATTAAAAAAAAAAAGGAGGCCTCGGTACGCAACACTGTGAATCAATGTTATAAATCCTGTTGACAGAACAAGGAAGCGGAGGACAGATAAGCGACCTTTACGTTTCGCTTAATTACGATTTGCTATGGCTCCCAGCCCTGCAAGACCTCAGACCAGATGGAGACGATCGACGGAACCTTAATTAAAGGCGATGCTCAAATTAGATTTCCGATGAAATTAGGCTTCCTCCTTTACGCTGAACTGACGAGTAAGAAGTGACGAATTGTCGAGCAGCTTCCTTTCGCCCTTCCAACCATTCTTTTACACTTATATATGAGGTTAGGAAAAAGGAATTTGCATAAAAAATTCACCTTGCAGCTTTCTGGCCTGATTTGACGCAGCACCTCTTTTGTGTTTCATGCGTACTCGTTAGTTTGCGAAAATCAGCGTAAATCTCTAGTGCCGACTAAGTCGTCTTCGAAAGAAGTGGAAGTTGTGCCGTCATTTTCTGCCATGTCTATAGCGTAGCGCTAAAGTGTAGCGAAAGATAAGTGTGGCGCATAGCAGTCTGATCGTGTTTGTAGCGTCCTCATGCTCTATATGTTGCACTGTACTATACACCTTGTATATTCGTCCGTGGTGTCAACCACCACGTGGCGTCGTCCAACGCCACCTGGATACAGAAGGCTTGCTAAAGGCCTCCTCTCATCCCTTCATCACGTGGACTCATACAGGCAGAGATGTCGTCTGCTTCGGCCGGTCTCTGCACGACTGGCTACCAGTGGCTGCGCATGCGGCTGATGGCGTCTCGCTTTTATAGCTATACGGCCGCCGAAAGCACTGCCGTGATTGGCGGACTCCTAACGACTATGGTGGAAAGTAACTCACGGGAAGTAGTAACACAAACAGACCAACACTACACAAGCCTCAAGTGCCTAAGAGTACGATCAATTGAAAATATGGCAGTCGTCGAAAAAGCCAGACAGCGACGGGAATTCGAACTAGGTATCTCTCGATGGCCGTTCATGTTTTTGGGTACTTGAGGCTGGTGTTGTGTTCGTCCTCTTTCAGTGTCAGCCTCAGCACAGTTAGTTTCCACCATGTTCACCGGATGCCTCTGCCTCGTACTTGTGTTGTGTGTTTTCTTTCTTCCTCTTCTTTTTTGTGTGTGCGTGCGTGCGTGAGTGCGTGAAGAGATGTAGGTGAAGAGGGAAGAAATGTAAAGTCCAGTTCTCACATACGGCGCACGGCAACAGCAACGGTGACGTGCCGTTGCCGCCGCAGTGCGTGTCGCGGTCGCTCCACCTCGCCGTGCTGCCGTGTTCACGTGATGTCGAACATCACGAGCCGCGGCGAGCAAAGATGGATTTCCACGTGTTCTCCTTGCACGTGTTCTCTGTGTATCCTTAAAATCAGGATGCGACAAATCATACAAATAAGGAAACCTTCTCACAAATTCAATTAATTTCTCGGCATCAAGCTGAGAAGCCGCCATCTTCATTGGTGCGGGCCGTTCATTGGTTGGATGTGATGTGGGCGGGACCACGGCACGGCAGAACTTGAGCATGGCTCAACTTCCTTTTGCCGTGAGACGGCGGCCAGAACGGCGCCATTACGGCGTCGGAACGACACAATTTGCCGTGCCGTTCGCCGTTGCCGTGCGCCGTTGTCGTATGTGAGAACTAGGCTTAAGAGTTAATGTGAAGAGAGTGAGTGCGCGTCTCGTTGGTCGAATGAGGCCCCTGGGTAGGTCGTCGGAAAACAGCTGCCGGCGTAGCGTAGTTGGTTATCGCATTCGACCGCCAATCGAGAGATGCGTGTGTAGATTCCTAATGACTACGTCACGTCCTTTGAGCGATCAGGCTTTGCTTACCGAAGTGGCGTTACGTGGTCACGGTCACGTGGCCACGTCACGGCCCGAGCTACCGCATTTGAAGGCGCTTAGAGCTACAATGCCCAAAGGTGCAGCCATTCTTTTCCTGCGACTGTTACACTAAACACGTATGTCTTTGACCGACTCGTACAGGTCAGGAAAGTGCAACATGTGGCATTCACGACACACTCTCGAACGCGTATCCTACGCCAGTGTTCCACTGATTACTCTTCACCATCTCAATGACCCCAGAAGTCGCCTTAGAAATAAATCGCATCGTTGGCATTTCGAGCCGGCAGAAAGAACGCATCATTGACGCTTCCAACGTCACGAAAAAAAATATAAAAATTTTCTCCCGGCAAGTATGCACGCTATGCTTCTCAAAAGAGAAAATCCCCTTCCCGGGGATATTCGTAATAAAGCGCCCTGCAAACTATAAAACCTCTCCTTCTTTATCGAAGCACTATAGTGCTTCAATCTCAGGATGGACCAGAAATAAAGCCGTCGTTCGTCCTTTGACTCGGAAGAGGACAATATTTTGGCAACTGAATGACCTACACAGAAAGCTACTATCGGAACTGAGCTTGACTGTGCAGATCAATAAAAAAGGGGCTATGTCTCGAATTCCGGGGAACCCTGTTCACAGGTCATTGAAGAAGAAGAAGGTAGAAAATAAAAAGAACACCCCGAAAAAAAAGGTACGCTGTTGAAACCGGCCTCAAAGGGGATAGAGCTGATCACGCCTTCCCCTTTTTAGTCATTTCTGTTTTCTGTTGGTGTATTTTGTATTTGTATCTTTTTTGTTGTTGTTGTTGTTGTTTTTGTGTGCAGCGGCTTTATAGACAAGGGGTCCGAAATTGAAGAAAGCGTCAATGAGAGGAAGGGGGCTCCATGCAACCGAATTGCCCATCGTCTGTACCGGCTATATACAAGGCGAGAGCGGCGTGTTTCGGACCGTGCCTACAAGACGAAGGGGCGCCTAAAAATAAAGGTCGGTGACGCGAAAAAACGGGAGGGAAAAAAAAATATATATATAGACATATAAAGCGAGCGATCTGTTTCCTTTTTTCAATCGATTCTCGGGAATAAGCGGGAAAACAGGAAACGTAACGTATACTGGAGGCAGCGAGACTTTTTATTAAAGTTATAAAGATGTCAGATATTTCTTCTCCACCGTTGCGCAGAAGGATAACGGTGTAGGATACCGGTTGTTGTCGATTGAAAGGTTTGTGGCTGGGCTGACGCTGCAGTTCCTCTTTTCTGTTTGCAAACTGGTGTTAAATGGCAGACATAAGAAGGTGGTATTGCCTCTCACGGTGCTTAAGAAAGTGAGGGACACTGAGTTACGGCCATGAGGGGACGGCGTGCGATATTCCATGATTGCGAGGAGGAATTTTACTTATGTTGAGCTATGGAACGAGAACTTTATGTGTGCGCAGAAAATGTCAGCGCCTGTGGAATTTTTCAGTGGGGAATTGCTTCGCGTTAAGAATGCGGGTTCAGAGAACGAGAGACACGGTACGAAGAAAAGAACTTAATTTATAGGTAGTGGTTCAAACCCACAGCAGCGTTCACATTTCTGCTTGAAGGAGCGTACACCTCGAGATCCCGTATATAAGGTACGAACACGCTAGCGACAGCCTCCCTTCCACCCCTCTGATTGTACACGCCCCACATCGAGAAAATGATGCAGATATTATCCCCACTTCCAGAATAGTGTTTGTGTGGGATGCGCCAATCGAATCCACGAATCCTATAGGCAGGGATTCGAGATTCGGGAATCCGAATCCCATTGGCCAAAACTGCGAATCAAACCTTTCGAATCCACCAACCACGTTTGTTTGTTTCTTTTTAAAATCGGCGCCTCCAAGCCTGCTTGGCCAGGCTACCCCCGGGGCGCGACAAAACCACAACAAAAAAGCTCAGATATTAGAAGTTTAAAGGTAACACGGTTTTGATTTGATTGTTTCTTAGTTTTATGGAGGGAACTCAGACTCCTGAGTCTTTCCTGTATACTCTAAGAAAAAAAAGGAGTAAAATGGGGAGTAATTGCATCTTCTATATAGTTCCCTGGAATGCAATTACTCCCCATTTTGGTCCTCTAACCCCGACATTTACTCCCCAGGACTGCAAATTGTCACTGAACTTCACAAATGGCCTTCCTAATGCAACAGTCTTTGTAAATATATGCTCGTGGTCAATTTGATGGCATAAGGCTGTATTACTCAGCCAACTTAGCCACTTTCCACCTCCACAGAGTAAGAAACAGTTAGCGTTTCTTTCTTCGCAAATTGTGACCTATGTATGTCGTAAGATTTTATATCGCTCGACATATCACTGTTGACTGTTTGATTCGAAGTATTTTCATGCATGCACGCGAATTTTGTTCCTGGGATTCTTAAAACAGAGCGTGAAATGCAGTCCCCAGCACTCTGTGACATTCATTTACTTCCGTGCATTTACTCCCGAAAGGGTCTATTTTTTGTTGCAATGCGTTTACTCCCCAAAAGGAGTAAAATTACTCCTTTTTTTTTTCTTAGAGTGTAGTCGATGAACAACATGTTAAATAAGTTACACTTAGGAAGAAGTATATGCCCAGACAGCACAAGATGTTGCAAATATGTTGCATCAGTGATCAGTGTAACCTCAACGTTGAAGTGTCGCAGTGATGTTTCATGTCCACATTCGTCGCTGTAGCAGTATACGTGCTTCAATGTTCATGCTATGTCTCAAAATTTTTTTTTTGATTGCGTGTTAGCACCGCGAAGCAACTGTGGCTATGAGCGGCGTACAGATGTGGACAGACGGAGAGAGGACAGCAGGAAGGAGTGGGGGACAGGGGGAGTCTCAAAAATTGCGTAAACCTAACATTGCGATGATGTTACTGAAGCAATGTTGAATATGTTACACTCAGGTAATGTGGCGTTTACATTGTTGATGCAATGTTTTCCAAGCAATGTCAGTGCTATGTTGCACTTGCATTTCTTCCAAAACGCTTAATCAGCAACGTAAATTCAACGTTTGCGCAATGTCTTTATGTCAATGTTTTTGCCGTATTAAGATGCGTAGAGCTAGCAGAGTGAATGTGTTTCCGAAGCAATGTGCGTGTTCCGCACTGAAGAAATGTCGCAGTTACATTGCTGATGTGGTGTTTGGCAATCAATTTTAATGCAATGTTGCAATAGCATTGCTCACAAAACAGTGCATCAGCGACTTAATCATAGCGTTGCAGCACTATCATTATATCAATGTGTCTCCTGTATTTCGAAAGGATGCGTAGACCTAACAGTGTGATTCTCTTGCGAGAGCAATGTTGCACCTGGTAGATTGAGGAAACGTCGCAGCTTAGAAATGTGACCTCTATGCAACGTCTGAAACATTGCCGCAACATCGAAACAAACATATTTCTGCAATGTTGCACGTTTTGCATGCAGCATTCCTGAGGCACTTGCTCGAGTGCGCCAGTAGCACAATGACTGCACGTTCTTGTTCTATCTATCATTCTCACCAATAAACAGAGAATGAAATCTTCGGAACTTCCCGTGACGTTCACCCCTCATTTATCAATTTATCATTTGTTTTTGACAACGTGTTCAAATGTTGCGGCAATGTTTCATGCACAAATGGAATGTTACCACAATGCCTTTTGTGCAATGTTGGTGCAGCATTTTGAGACGATGCATTTTAGAAACGTTACGAATATGTTGCTCAGGCAATGTTTCACGTGCTGCAGTGGGGCAACATTACAATTAGTGTGACCATTATGGGGAGAATTGATTCAGACTGTGAGAGAGACATTCTGGAACAACAATGCGGACGCACTATGGGAGATGACTACGGACAAAAGGATCGAGACGAGGAGAACATAATCTCAAAGAAAATTAATGTGACCGAGAACCTGAAATTTATTACAATCCATTCTTACGGAAATGTGAATGTGCGCTGACCCTCGATATGGCGTTCTTCCATAGCATCAGTGCGACCACATCCCTTGAGCCCTCGCGTGGCATAGTGGTTTGAATATCGCATTTCGCGCAAAGACTGGGAGGAAACACGGGTTCGAATCCTGACTGTTCTGGCATTCCAGACGAATGTCGGCACCATGCCCCTGAAGTCTGCCCAGGAGGAGGACGATTACTGAAAATGTGATCACATTGTGTTCACTTGCACACCAAGACTGTAGTGCTCCTCCGGTGTTGCTTTTGTAACGTTGCTATACTGTAAAATAACTGGTGATTGGGAGTGTTGCATCAACATTGCACATCATTTGGCACATGCACACAACATAAATTTTTTGTAATGTTGTTTCTGCAATGTGGTTGCAAAATAACGAAGCTGGTCTTTAGCAATGTTACACCAGCATTGCGATGTCACATTTTTCCAATGTTATTTCAATAACATCGTGGCAGCATAACGAAAGCGGCCATTAGAAACATAGCATCAATACTGCACGGCAATATTGGTACAATGTCACTGCAACAATTGGTGCTGATTGGGTGGGCTTGTCTTCTCCCGAATTTTTTTTTTTTTTATTAAACCAAAATATCAAATTCTACTTCAAAACACTTTTCAGTCGAAGAGACTTTTTCCCTGGCTTTTTATACTCTTTTTAAAGAAAGGATTCGAAAGATTCGGGATTCGTGGATTCGCAGAACCTTCCTTGGATTCGGATTGGGATTCGGATTCGCAAAATTCTGGATTCGTCCCATCTCTAGTTTTTAAATCGTACCGTGTAGCTGAAATGAGCTCTTTCCGTTTCAGTAAGAGAGTAAGAGAAATATCATTTTATGAGTAGGTCGCCGGTACAGGAACCTGTTGTATAACGAGACATGTCTACAAGAACAGAGGCGGTACACGGAGCACTGCCGCCGATTCTGTGTCTGGTGTATTGCAGCCCTTGCTTCGTTGCATTCTGCTTCAACAGAAGCCAGCACCACCTTGGCTGCGCGATCTTCGCGCGGACGCAGTCCCACAGTCGTTTCACTCATGGCGTCCACAGTTGGGACAGAATTTGCTGGCGGAAATGTTCTGACTGTTCTGACAATGTTCTTCTGACTGTGAAGCATGTTCCTTGTTCTGGTAGAAAGCGTATCAGAAAAAGTGATGCGGTCACTTGTGAGTCAAATTGAACTTGTCAACTTGTGCCATGCTGCTCAACTTTTCCCCCTGGAGTACAGTATTTATCAACGCGTGCGGAAGACCAATCTGCCGTCCCGTTCTATGGATAGATACAAGGGTCGTTCTAGTTTGACCGAGACTTTCGCTCGAGAAAAACCAGTGAGTAAATATAATTGAATAAAACTTTCGGAGGACGAAGTGCAATCCTTCTAGGGCCAGCGGCACGTGCAGCTCGTGCGGCAGCGGCAGCTACCATAATGACGAGCAGTGTGTCTGTAGCTGTGGAACAGCAATGCATAATCATATGCAGGATCATGCATAATCAAGTTCCTTGAGAAGGAGAACGTCAAGCCGGCTGAGATTTTGCAAATATTACAGTCGCAGTATGGAGAACGAACTACGTCAATGGGAAGAGTGTAAGGATGGTGCAGTTGTCGATGGACGAGATATGATGACGAATTAATAACATGGACACGTTCATCCGACTGCAGTTACGCTATTGACTCGAGAACCGGCGAGTAACATTGTAATTGTAGCCCAGCGTAATTGTCAGTGTTGACAGTGTGGAGACAATCACTATCGAGCACCTACTATGCGAGATGGGCTCCGCGTCTAGGCGTTCGAAGTCTGTGCAAGATGAGTTCCGCGACACATCACTTGTGACCCGAAGGGAGCGCGCATGGCAGCCCCTGAACAGCTGCTGAACCGGTTTCAATCCGAGGGGGACGAATTTTAGCAATCAATCATCCCATGTGATGAAACCGGGATGCATCATTTGACCACAAGGACATAAAGAAGCAGCATGGAATGGCGACATAAGGCTTCCCCGCGACCAAAGAAGAGCAAGATGCAGCCGTATTCTGGGAAGCCCATGGGAACCACCTTCTGAGACAGGCAGGGTGTCATCCCTGTGGACTTCTTGGAGTAAGGGGTCACGATTAATGCCCAGTACTACTCCACGTTGCTAAAGGGTTGATAAAGGGTGCCGAGCGAAATGGAATTCGCAAGAAAAGGCCTGGGATGTTGTCCGGAAGAGTCATTCTTCGTCATGACAATGGCATTCAAATGACATGGTAGTTTGGTGCCTCACACGGCGAATTTGACGGTAGCAACTCTGCCGAAATGCAGTGAGAAGTTTTGCCCCACGTCCCTTACAGCCCAGGTTTAGCCCCAAGCCATTACCATTTGTCTGGGCCCCTTAAGGAGCCCAGAAAGCCATCCAAAAGTTTGTGTCTGGCGAATTACGAAAGGACGTAACTTGACGTGACAATTAACACAAAAAAAATCCTGTACGCAGTATTTTTCTTGGAATAAAACGCCCCCGAACATCGACGCGCGCGTTCCCGCTCGACTCGCCTTGCAGGCCGAAATGGGGAGGAGGAGAAGGATTGTGATGTCATCACGGTTACGAGAGAGACCGCCCTCCAATCAGGACCGGCGATTTTCGCTTCTTTTTTTTTTCGTTTCCACTTTTAGTTCTCTCTCCGTGCAACAGACAAAGCTTTCCAAACAAGCAAACCAGTTAGCGGGTAGTACCGCGATGACGCCAAGGCGACTCTGGTGTCTAGAATAGAATAGAATAGAAATAGAAAGAAGAAAAAATGGAAACGTAGGTCGGGCACTGGTGCGACCAGCTGTTCCACGACGCTTGACGTGTGGAAGCACTGAACGAATTAAAAGATTATATCAGCACGTATGTCCTTGAGGTAGGTCGTCAGGGCACACAGCGCAGGTTGCTGGTGCTGCCTTGGCCAGCTCCCCAGTACCTTCTCGACGCTAAATGGTAGGTTGTCAAGTTTCGCGAGGGCGTTCTTCAGTGTTCGCCACTCTGGTGGCTAGCTGCAGGCATTGCCACCGTTGCCCGCGGTTGCGATTTTCAAAATCGAATTCGGCGATATGCATCTGTCGAATGAATCACTTCGCACGGTGCGTTTTAGCACTTAGGTTAACGGCTTGGTTTGAAAAAATGGTCGTGACTGAAGGGCTTTGTGTGCTCCTTCAAAGAGCACCTTAGAGCAAAGACGTTCCTCACGAAGGCCTCCAGAAAGATGCGCTCTAGTGGGTACAACAGCAGCCCACTTCCTTCTACGCCAAAAGCATCACAGAGTTGGCACACCGATGGCAGCGGTGTCTAGATGCGCACGGTGAATAACTTGAAAACGTGGCGTAGTTTGGTGCTTCCCGAATTTTTCATTCTATTTGAAAGAAATAAAACTCTGTCAACCTTGAACGACACTTGTACTTTGGTTGGCGATAGGACGCCATGCGCTAGGGTCAGTCCATCGAGATCGTATTCACACAGCACAGTCGTCATTCCGGCTCTCATAGAACTGGGCAAATTGCCATCCGCAAAAGAAGCATAAACTAGCCTTGCCATGGGCTTCTCTATCACGCGCCAGAAGCGTCGCTAAAGCGCCTGCTAGATGCCTGCAAGCTATCTGGCTCCGGAGAGTGATGTTTTACTATCCCGAAGCAAGCCTGAATTTAGATTCGCTGATTGGGCCAGAGAGATTACGCGGACAGGACGCTGGCGTTATGACAAGAAATGAATCCGCAATAACAGGCTCCGCTGTATAGAGCTTGCAGTAATAATCGTGCCATTCATCCAAACAAGAAACACCTGCAACCTGCTTCAGCCGAGGAATTCGCTGTCCGAGGGACTTTCTGGGAATGTGATGGGCGCACCAAGCACCCCCACTCCCAAGCCTCGGTGCCCCCCAAGTCTTGGACACACTGTCGTAGGCGAGAGAGAGAGCATCTGCAACGCCACGTTGTGGATGTCTCAGCTCGATGGATCTCTCAGCGAACAGAACAATAGCATACCCAACTTGCACTATTTTCATATGGTCGCGCCTAGAGATTTCATCGCCAGCGACAAGCAGTCTGACCCGCCCATTTAATTTGATAGCAAGACGGATGTGACAACGAAGCCGGTCGTGGCCGTAGTCGGCATGAGCGTGGCCGACTATGGCAAGCAGTTCCATCACCACCGTTACCACTACCACTACCACTACCACCACCACCATTACCTCAAGAGCGCGTACATGTCTGTTCAAATAGTCGGACCACAATGTGGGCAAATGGCTGGTGCCATTTACAGTGCATAAATGGAATCTAAACGGTCAATGGAGTGAGCAACGTTATATAGGAACATCACAATGAATGGCACGAACAATTCTACACAATATATGAGAAACTACGAATAAAGCCCTAACAAGTTACGTAGTGCAGAGCGCTGGGCTGAAACAATCGCAAAAAAAAAAAAAAGACACAAGTGATCGTAGTACTATGCGGCTAGCAGTCGTGCCTGAGGAGCAACTGGTGGCACATAACCAAATTTAAGCTGCCGTTAGCACAGCGCTACGGCTGCTGAATACTCGGGGCCAGTTGACGCCTGATTCTCCAGTACTGTCACAACATACTTCAAGAATTTTAACGTGTGGGAAGCATCGGAGGTTGGCTGCGCGTTCTCACAAAGAGTAACACTTTTGCATCTGTTCAATATGCCCCAAAAACTGTACTGTATAGTACCTATTGGAGGTGTTAGGATGCAAAGACAAATAATGAAAGGCTGCCATCCTGCAGTCGGGGATTTGGAAAGATTTTTTTTTTCGTGGCCACCTTTTTTTGCGGCTAAACTATTCAGTTAACAATACAAAACTAATATTATGGCAATCACACTGACTGAATGCGTTCCAGCAAAGCGCTGTCCGAGACCGCTCTGTCTAATGAAGTTCGCTACAAGGTGCATTAGTCCTTGTAGCCGGTTCACAAAGTCGCACCATAATGAGAGAATTTCAGAAATATTGAGTGGTTTCGTGTCCTATCGCTTAATAACGCCCTGTAGAAATTCTTGGGTGCGCCTGTACCGACTGAGCATTATGAGAACGTGACGCAAGGCGCATCGAACGTCGTGGGTCGAACAAAAGTCCGACATTGCAAAGCAAAGGCGTTGTATGCCCACGAGCGTACTGAGAGGGGGGCAAGAGAGCCGTGCCTCCCTTCGAGCTTCAAGATCTCTTGTCAAAATTGTGCACTCTTTATTCATAGGTCGTCATGATTCTTCTCAGATGTTATAATAATATGAACATCTGAACACCGTACAGTCCGCAGCGTCCGTCTCCAGGAAAAGAGCTGAAAGGATTTCACGCTTTGCCACCTGGAACCACTTTGCCCCACCTTGCAAAATATCCTGGGAACACCCATGTGTATACCTACCTGGACAAATGCCACATTTAACCGCACGCGGTGGGAAAATGTTTGCGGGCAACCCGCAATGAAATCTCAGGGGCAACTGTTGATGCAAGGCGTGCAGAGATAAGTGATGCTGCGCTGGCAGTGAAACGGCATCCTTGTGGTTTCAATAACCTAAGCAATACATCTTCGGTAAGTTCCGAGCATTGGAATAAGGACACAAAAGGCGATGCGCTTAGTGCATCCCCGTCTGTATAATGGTTGCCAGTTATGCCCGAATGACCTGGCACCAACTGGAGCACAATGCTATGATCCCCGTCGCGCAATCTCCTGTAAACCTTCTCAATATCTGTCACCACTTGGCTGAACGACCCGTGGCCACAGTATAGTCTCGTAGCGCGTAAATTCCGCGTAAAAGACCCAGCTCTGGATGCGCCGTTCCGTTTTAATGATCACGTGTGTTGACGTTTCCATGCCCTGCGTTCTTGATGAGCAGGTCACGTGAATGTCTGTCCAAAACGTGGTACACACTATCATATCACATCACACACATATCACGGTACACCGCTGTGATCCCATACTTGCTTATTGCAGTTCAGTATTGTAAACGATGAAAGATGAAAGTCACTGAAAAGGTCAGCCAGCTGTAGGACTCGAACCCGCATCTTCTGGATTGCCGGCCTTGTATGTATTTGTCCCTTCTATGTTGTTCCAGCCTCAGAACATCAGTTCTTTCAGTATTGTAAAGCTCGCTCTTTTTTTTTATATTCCTGCGTGTTTCTTTTTTCTTACCTTCCTTTGTTTCGATTCCCCTTTTTGTTTTTTTTTCTTTCTCCTTCCTTTTCTTTTTTGTTTTCCCCTTCCCCCTTTTTCCCTTTTTTTCGGAATAGCAAGCCGGCTCTTTGCATGGCTAACCTTTCCTTTCTTTTTTTCTGAATAAACATACCCCCCCCCCCTCGCCTCAGAGTTACTTAACTTGAAAGCCATTCCGGACTGTGGACCCTGGTTGTGCTTAGTAGAAATAACGGCGGAGGGTGCTTTGGTCATCTATTTAGAGCTAGAGGGGGTGACCTTAGTTATGACCGCGTTGTTCTCTGCTTGGCTCTGCCAGGGTGGCTCCTTCCCAGCTTCGCAGACTGGAGCGATGTTCAAGTTAACTTTGACGGTTGCCGTACATGTGACAGAACTACACAGAGGATGAGGCTCTCTTCCAGCTTAAATGTAACTTACGTTGTTTACATGTGAAGAGTGGCTCTATTTACGTTCCATGTTGGGTGTAGTCTTTGTGTCTTCTTGTAGTTGCAACGTAAAAGAAAATGGGGACATAAGCCGGGACTCGTGACGAAGTCGGGCTGGCTACCGCAGTACACAGAGTTGGCTTAAAAAGGGGGGCATACACGCACACAATAGAAAAAGAGGAAAAAGAAATAAAAAGGAAGTAGCGACTAGCAGGGTGAGCCAGTCAGAGTTCTTTTTTTTAAATTTCATGTTAGCACCGCGAAGCAACTGTGGCTATGAGCGGCGTACAGACGTGGACAGATGGAGAGAGGACAGCAAGAATGAGGTGGGGGACAGGGGGGGTTAGTATGCGTCCTGGGTCGACTTCAGGGGGAACTGTGCCGACATTCGTCTGACAAAGTCATCGGAAAACCCAGGGAAAACCTCGGGCAGCACAGCCGGTAACAGGATTCTAACCCCTTCAGGATTCTTCCCCTAACAGGATTCTAACCTTCCAGTCTCGGCGTGGAAAACGATCATCTTAACCAGTATGCCACGGGAGATGGTCCAGGCACAGTTCAGCCGATGGGAAACACGTGTCGTGTTGCCACATGCACTTAAGAGCGAAAAGTGACAAAATGTACAGCTGTATAGTTCCAATTTTCTGCATTCATTCCTTCAACTTTGTGTTTCGTTATTTTCAAAACAGGCACCCATGGAGCAGTTCCCTACGAAGTCGAGCCAAGACACGCGATCGCCCCCAAGCAACATGCCGCCACATCGACAGTCACACCGTTCAGCTAAAAAAAAAAAAAAAAAACGCCTACAACCAACCTTGTGTAGCACATATCGTGGACGGCACTTTTACTCTTTTACTTGCCTAACATAGCCATCATTTGTGTTCCTCTATTCCTTCTGTGCTTGCTACAATGGGCTTGAAAGGATCTGAACATTTTTCATTTGTGCCGCACACTATAATGCTTCCCAAGTAAATTCCGCTGCCACAATAAATCAACGTGAGATGCAAAAAGAAAAAGCATTTAGAGAAATAGCTCTGCTGCTGTCAGAAAACACGATGACGGTTGTGTTTTGCTATCAACTCTGACATGACAGACACTGACAGAACTTTTGCCAACTGTCTTCGCCCCTCTCCCGTCTACAGATATGTAATGCCAACTAAGGTTTTGATTCTTCTGGCAAAATGAGAGAAAGCTGCGGTAAAGAATGGGAACATACCAGGAAGCCGCGTTATATTCGCAAGCGGACCTTAATAGAAGTTGGGGGACAGATGTTGCCAACTGTAAATTTCTTAATTGCTACAAACAGCAATTTAAACGTCGTGGTCTGTCTGGGAAAGCAAACCGGCGGATGAACAGTCAGTTGTGTTTGGTAGGAACCGCAGGGGTTTGATCGATTGGTAACTTTTATTTATTTCTGCTATGAAATTCTCGATGTGAATGTCGTCTTCTGCTGGATCGCAATGCGGAAACTGAATAAACGCGTACGGCGTATACATTCCGTACTAGAGAGGCCTGTTCCACAAAGTGGCAAGAAACGGAATGGTTTAAACGTGTTTATGGATTTTACGCGCTTTATAACACCACGCTTATATGGCTGTTAGGAATGTGAAACGACCTGGGGGCCCCCTTCAGTTGCCACATTTCAGTCGTCGTCGAGCCTCGCATTCTCCGAAATTGTGCGGGCAGACGCAAATTTTGCAGCATTGGGGCCCGCGGCAGTTGCGCGCGAGGTGACCAAATATGCGAAACTATTGCAGTGTATGCCTTCCACGTGCTCATGTACTTTATGAACTGAAAATACAAGTGACATTCCTAGGGCAGCTTTTGTTTGGAATGAAAACAGTAAGAAAGAAAAGATAGATGTGAGCCCACTCACCGCGGAACAAGCTACTCCTGGTCTTGTAGAGAAAAACGAAAAAAAAAAGGATGGGGGGGGGGACGCTTAAAAAGACGAGAGCTCTGCTATGCTCTTAACGAAGGGGATAAGTGAGCGCTGTGTACCCTGACGATGATTCGCAGGCCATTCGCCCAGCGCTTTCATGACGTCAGGGGGTCGGCTATCAAGACGGCCCAGGGATCTCTGAACTTGCAAACGTGCAGTGCGAGATGGTGAGAGAGAACGTGCACATTCGAGAAGAATATGCTCCGAATGTTCCTGTTCCTACGTGAACCGGTGATTTTGGCCTTTTGCCGATAGTTATCACGAAAGGTGGTGGTGGTGGTGGGGGGTCCTTTATATTTATTTTTTTTATGGGGGGGGGGTCTGTTTATGGGAGTAGCCGAATTTGTCGTGTGACGAATTCAACCTCTCCCTAGTATTTTCAACATGAACATCGACATCAACATCAACATGTTCCGAATCTTCACGTACACCACACGTTGAACACAACAACGACGGCGCATGTCTTGAACAGAAATGCGTTGGCCAATGGGACATTGAGTCTGCGAAGCTAGGCTTCGAGCGGCCTGGACATCCGCGGGACATTGTGCTGCACTTCTCGGGGGGGTGTAGCAATCCGAACCGTCGTCATTAGAAACACAGAGCACTTGCCGACGAGCCGATATAACACCTTCACATTCTAAATAGAAGGTGAAATCCTCATTTGGTGTTAGCAAGCGGAACGTCATTTATTTCCCGCAGGTTCTTGGCATATAACGACGGAATGGTGTCTTCAACTTCTATACCACCGACAGTCCGAAGGGACAGGAGGTTAGATACCGCGCCCTCCGTTGTGACAAAGGATGCAAATGGAAGCGTCTTTATTTACTCGGTGGTGCGCTGTTTGCCCCTACGCAGCAGCCCGTATGTCTTTCGCAACCACGTTGTGTTCGCCCTCCAGTAGGACTTGTTCGGCCGCACTGGATCGAATACAACAGGAATACCTTATGGTCTGTTCTTTCTGTACATGACAAGGGCAAAAACGACCCCAAATATCCTGCTCTTCACTCGAAGTGTATACGAATGAAGGAGTAGAAAATCGTCTACCGGTAATACCGAGAAGCCAGTAACAGGCTTACAAAAAGGAGCACCTGCGACCAATGTACCGATCAAACTAAAAGCAGCCGAAAGAATGCATATTTGGACATAAGCACGTCACACAGGAAGCCACCCCCGAGCAAGGAAGGCGATTTCACTTGAAACAGAAGACTGAATGGGCCACCAGGGAGCATGTATTGGTCTATATGTTGTATACACCCATCGATTTTTACTTCTGGGGAGACCACCGCTTTCTTCCCTGGAGAGCTATGCATGGTATAGCCGGTTGTGCTACGCCCCACCACGGGTGTGGGTCAATTGACTTCTTCCGGCGGTGTCATATGGGATTGCCTCCTCAGTGGAATGCCATTTGCTGTCCGTGGAAGAACAGCGTGCCGACCTGCGATCCGCGCATTTTTTCCAGAGATTCGATTGACCGCGGGGTGTGCATAGCGACATAGCCACGCCGCGATACCTGCATGCATTCCGGTAAACATTACTGTCTTCATTTGTCGGGTGTATGCCTGTTCTCTCCCGTACCGTCCCACTCGTTTTTCCCCATGCGACGTGGCCGCCCAAAAGCCTTGCCTAATAGAGCAAATGTTTTGCCTCTCGGTCTGCACTCAGTGCATGGAACGCCTGGTGCTTCACTTGTTGTTGGCGTAGCATACTGATTTAAATAATAACGTTGTGTCGCATTGATTTTACATAGTTGTATTTTAGATCGTCGTTCTTCATAACGATTTAAATCAGCGACCAAATAGTTGTTTTAATCAAAGAAACTTAGCTTGAGATTCGGAAGGATGTTACGGCATAGGCTTACAAATATTTTATAAGTAGACATCATCACATTCGTGCAGTACATGCAAGTACCCGTAATTTTCGGTGCATAACACGCACCCGTTGATTTTCGCTCTCGAGGAAAATGTTTCGGTGCACGGCACTCACTCGTGTATAACACGCACTTTGCAGATTCCCCGTGTCACATTAGTGTTAGACACTTACAAACTCAATAACCAAGCAGAAAACACACCATACACACTTTATGAACTTGAGGTGCATGAATGGATCGAAATCTGATCCTTCTGAACTGGGGTCAACACAGATTCAACACAGAGTGTACAGGTCAACAGATATTGTTCATGACTTACGTCACGATATTCCTGGTATATTCTAAACTTCTTCGATTCTAAGGCAGGCTTGAAGGATGAAGTTGAAGGTTAAGTCAATTACATGCCCTCAGGAACACCGGTGTCATCGTCTTGCGTGTTATACAAAGTCACTGGCCGTCCTCTGCGGAAATATATCATGTATATATATAGCACGCACTTCTAGATAACACGCACGACCTATTTTTCATATTCTTTCGTGTGTAACACGCGTGTTATACACCGAAAAGTATGTGTACTGGGTACAATGTCGGCTACGTAAGCACACATTTCACATGTCAAATATTTAAATAAACTGTGTTTCATTCACGTACAGGGAGATAACAGATTTGCGGCCTTCTCAATTCCCGGTCTTCTACACTCTTAAAAAAAGGGTGTACTTTAACTCCTTTTTTTGCCACATATATAACACCCTTTTTGAGAGTACAATTACGCTCAAAAGGGTGTCTCCTCACTCCCTCAAGGGAGTAGCACAACACCTTTCTCCCTACTGGAGAGTAATATTAATCCCCGGCAGGGAGAAGGTGTTATGCTACTCCCTTGAGGGAGTGAAGAGACACCCTTTTGAGCGTAATTGTACTCTCCAAAAGGGTGTTATATATGTGGCAAGGAGAGGAGTTAAAGTACACCCTTTTTTTTAAGAGTGTATGTAGCAACTTGCTTTGTGACACGTAAGCCGTCTGACTGGAATCCAGCAGATTTCCACTGCTCCAGCTCTATAATAGCTCGGCCAATTTCATCACGACACGTGGAACCCTTATATAGGATATCCCTTCGCTTTAAAGTTTATATCAATTAGTAACACGATAGAAAGAGAGCAATGTGTGGAATGCATTGCACAATCTTCTTCTGCGGTGCAGAAAGCTACCTTATTATCTGGATTGCACGATACAGTTACAAAATGTAACCTGCCAAGTGCCTGGCCAAGCCTACCAGTTTCCGACGTACCGCCTGGAGCTCTGACATTTTGTTACAACGGACCTTCCAAGGTTCGATGTATAGCTAAACAGTTTCCGTTTTGTTCCTGTTTATCAAAAGCAATTGATATCCGCTTTGGCACCATAACACTGTCCTTTACATATCTCTTCAGCTATGTGTCAACTACATTAGCCACCTCTGTTCCATCTATCTTTGTCATCGAGTTTACCTATTCACAAATTTTCACAAGTGTGGTGCTCGTGGTAAAAAAAATTGTGCTAAAAAACTGATTGAAATAAGATAAATCAAACTTCTTCTTTTTTAAATAAAAATCATGAATTTTTCACAACCCTGCTGCCAACTGCAGAATTTTTTCACCTTCCCGGAGCAAAACTTTGACCCAACTCTGCCAATGGAATTCGCCATTTGTTGTCATTGAAGTGCCACCGATTTGCGCCTGCATGTGTTCCGCCCATGCTTTTTACCAGAGTTTGCACGCAGTATGGGGGGTGATAGCCCATGATATCACAGATCATTACTGAATCACTTTACTGAATCACTGTTCCTGCAATAACCCCTTAAAGGGGTTGCAGTATGTTTAAATAAATAAATGTTCGCAAGCCTTAGCGTTATGATAATGACATTCGAAATTGCACCTGCACCTCAATCAGTTCCGTTCCCCAGAGATAGAAGCAAAACAGAGACGATAACATTCATTCCCGGGTACATACCCAAGCTCCTAGATCGAACAAATAATTACTCCAAGTGTGCAACGCACAGTGTCGAACTTAGTTATTTTTAAAAGAATGCGCGACACGACAGATGTCTAACTTTGTTTCCTTATGTTTCTAGATGCAAAGTGTCTTTCTAAGCTCATTAGAATGTGATCGTTTATCTTTCACCCGTAAATTAACGTATAAAGAAACCCTGCTGTCTTCACGCGAAGCCGGAGAAACGTTCTTACAAAGCGATTTGTCTTATTTGTTTCAGTTCGTGATCAATGACACTTGACTGTAAACAATGTCGAATGGATTATATCGACTTCCGTTACGCTGCCTACGCATCAGTTGTTATCTTAAATGAGCATTAAACCTCGTTTGAAACGGGCAGTTTATTATATTTTTCTGTTGCGTTGGATGACTGCTTCTCATAGTAAAGCTATTACAAAGAAAAGGAGCCGGAATATTTTATAAGTGTCCTCCAGAAAAATGCAGCGGTATTCTCAACCGATGTTAAATCCCAGGAGGACATGCGTTACACAATTTTCCTTAAATTGAATTATGCAAATTTTTCGATGGGTGTACTCGGGCCACAGGGTTAGTCAATAGAAACGGAAAGTAGTGGCAGCTTCTTTCTTTGAAGCAGTTCCTGTGGAATACCTTATTCGGAATTTACAAATGTCTGTACACCATTCTCCACTTGCCGCTTATGCTTTTTGCTTCGTTACCTTTCATTAGCATCAGGCACGCAGTGTATCCGGCGCCCATTTTGATAAAGCCTATACATTGTAAGACTTCACAGTCCCATATCTTCTTAAAAAACCCTAGAATGAGGCTCGTCCACATTACTTTTCCTCTTTATTCACCTCTCGGCACCTTACATAGGCCCCGTGGTGCTGGTTTCGTCCCTCCTGGGATGATATATGCATATATTGCAGATTGGGGCTATGTGCATGTGACCATCAGGAGTGACATAACCAATGGTCTTAAGTATGCCTTGTTTCGATGTCGTTTGGGTAACAGTGTATGGGCCTTGTGGTGTAGTTCTCATCCCAGGTAGGCGCCTCTGTACCAGGATAAGATCGCCGAGTTTGATGTCTGGGATGCGATTGCTGTGACGACGGTCGAAGTGTAGCTGCATAGCTAGCCTGTACTTGTTGATGTGATCCAAGTTGTTGCGCTTCTCGGTTAGAATGATTGTATCACTGATGCCTAAATCCTGACCAGCATGGAGAATAGGTGAGCGGCCATGTAGAGCAAAGTAGGGAGTGCACCCTATAGCTTGGTTGTGGGAACGATTACGATGATGCGTTGCAGCTTCCAAACATGGTTTCCAACCACCAGGAAAATCAGGATACCTGTGTATGAACTGCTTGATATCGCGGATAGCACGCTCAGCCATTCCGTTTGCCGCAGGGTGGTAGGGAGCTGTGAACTTCAACTGGATATGTCGTTCCTGGGCCCATGTGGCTAGACACTTGCTTGTGAATGCAGGTCCATTGTCACAGATGATGGTCTTAGTGTTTGTGAAGATATCCCGTTCCAGCATGGCAATTTCCGCTCATGGTATCTCTCCCTCCCCTGGCAGTGTGTTAATTACTCGAGTGTGTTCATCGATGACAAGCAGAAATGATTGGGTTTTCCTGATGCCCTCAGACTTTTTACGTAGTTCAGCAAAGTCGAGGTGTATGAATTCGAATGGTACTGAGGAATGGTGAGGTAACGTCATGCGATCAGCTCTTTGACGAAACTTGAGTTTGTTTCTTTGACACAAGTCACAAGAACGAACGTAGTTTCTGACGTCTTGCTTCATACGTGGCCATGTGAAACGTTGACATATCTTGCGATAAGTTCTTGAGATGCCGTCATGGCCACCAGACTCGGGGCTGTCATGGTAGAGGTAGAGAATTCTGTTTATCATGGTTGAAGGAACTTCGTACCTGCCTTCCTTGAGGATTATCGGCTGAGTGCCTTCCCATATTAGTGAATCGGAAAAAATTGCGGCGGTGAGATGCTCAAGCCCAAGGCGAGACATAGCATCAGCGTCTGTGAGGACGTTTCCTGGCTTGTAGTGGATCTTCATATCAAATTGCTGGAACTCTGAGGACCATCTTGCAAGGTGTCCCTTGAGGTCGGCAGATGTGAGGATGTGTGTCACGGGTTGGTGATCTGTGAACAAGTTGAACGTCCTTCCATCAAGGAAGGTACGGAAGTATACCTAACGGCTTTTACAACAGCGAGAAGTTATTTCTCTGTTGTACTATAATTGAGTTCCGTGTCGTTGAAGGTGTATGAGTAGTACCCTATAGCTGTCATTTGTTGTGCGGCGGGTTTCATCACGTCACTCTGGTATAATACAGCGCAGTGGGACAGGTTTGAATCCTGTCGGCTGCGCCAATGTAAGACTTCACAGTCCTATATCTTCTTAAAAAACCCTAGAATGAGGCTCGTGCCCCATTCCTCTTCCTCTTTATTCACCTCTCGGCACCTTACATACATGTCTGTTTTTTTTTTGTTTTTCCAATACAATATACAATACCATTGTACATAAAACAAGTGTGAGATGTACTTTATTCTGTCTTTTTCTGTCTCTAGTCTCTTGCGGTGATATTACTCGGTGTAGTTAACAGCAAATATGCAGTCACGCATGTGGCATGCTGCGTTGCACATGTGCTCATCTCTATATGTATCATGATCCCAGATGGCGACCTAGTAAGCCTGGGGGACGAGTTGCTCTTTCTGACTGGGAACTGTGCCGACATTCGTTCGGAAAATCTTCGAAAAACCCAGGGAAAACCTCAGACAGCACAGCCGGTGGTAGGATTCAAACCCACCACCTCCCAGTTTTCAGCACGACCTTGGAGAAGCTGGTTTCTGTTACTCTTCCCGCAATGCAATGCAATGCAATGCAATGCAATGCAATGCAGACGCCCCTTGGCAGCTCTCAGCAACTTTCTTACCCTTCCCCATTGTACAAAACAAGCAGACCAAGCCCTCAATTTTACATTTACATTTACATTTCTTACATTTTCTGCAGCATCTGCAAACACGTACCGCATGTCAAGGGCATTCCTTACTTGTTCGAATGTATTTCGTTCAAACTTTCCGCGCTTCCAATGCGCCTACCTATATTCGCAGCATACAACCTCTCGCATGATCGACTGCACGTATGTTGACGTGTAGCGAACAAACAAGATGTCTTCCACTTTAAGGAGCAAAAAGAGAAAACGAAGGAAACGAAAAAAAAAAAAGCGCAATAGAGAGAAGGAAAGTACTTATCTCTAGAATCCCAGCAGGATTACGGCGGTGATACCGTATTCATCCCAACGTCGGATAACCACGTACGCGCAACAAAGAATGAAGATGTTCTCTGTTTGCCCTTTTTACGAAAAGGAATGAAAGGTTCCCGCGAGGGTTGACAGAAGGGGGACATCTTCTTTTTCATTGTGTTCCCTCATGTTCACCACCGGGTTGGAGATATGAAACGATTTCTGTTTTTCTTACATATGCGACGAACGTCGTTGATATATAAAGCGCCCAGATAAACACCCACATTCTCTTATGCAAAAGAAATGCCACTACAGGATATTGGAAGGTATGTGCACTTGGCTAACCCGGGCAAGGCTTCTCTAGGAAACCTGGGAGTCTCTTGGGCGATCGTCGTATTGATTTGATGCTGGTATAAAGGTATACACTGTACTGGAAGTGGTGCCTATTCTACCCATTGTTCCTCATGCGTAAAAGGAAGCGGCTTTCTCATATATCCCGCCAGCTCGTGCGTGGAAATCGTTTTTTCGCATTAGTCACGAGGCTCGAGCGGCTTCTATGTGCGTTGTGTTTGCTGTTATAAGTTACGTGGTGTGGGTGACTTAGATTAATATTCGCCGCTCTATATCCTTAGAAAGGGTGGCGCAGAGGCTAAAATGCGAAACCAAGCCGGTGTGTGGTACAATGAGACTGTGATAGAGAAAATAGGATGAAAATAGGTCAGTTTTTTTCATATTGTGAACATTTCGTAGACAAGTGAAATAAATATTCTATTCGAAGAGATATACAATAACACCTTCTGGCATCGCTTTGAAGGTAATTGAATCAACATTTATGAGAATTTATTTATTGCAGTTTATTACAGTTGTTAGAGTTACATTTATCCGTAGCTCTTCGTTCCCCACAGACAATTCCTAACGTACACTAACGAGCACCGGGCATTGCTTTCACAGTTATCAGTTTTTTTTAAATGCGAATTCACTGTTTGCTACTGTGCATAACGTTTATTTTTTATTACTGTTTCATTGTCCATTTCACTGCGCTAAGAATTACCTTTGTATTTTTGGCTCCACTTTCCTTTCCCGCGCGTGTGTACCTGTTTTGCGAGCGCGTCAATAATATGCCTATTATTACAACAGCTCTCGCAAAACAAACGCAAGATTCATTCTTACACACACTTCGTGAAGCGCATACGTGCAGAACGTTGGGCTTAGTATGGTGTCACACGCCACGCCAATGTAGAAAATCGTAGCATTCACTCACTTTTTCTCATAGCGGTCGGTCATCTCGGTTGGCGTGCCTCGGAGCATTGTTGTTCTTCAATGGCCAGAGGAGGCTATCCAAACACTTGAAGTATATGGCCGAGGCGGTGTCCCGTGCCCAAAATAAAAGGGCCAATCTTATTCCCATTATGCTCCTTGCGACGCCCTCTGCCGACGCTCGATGTTGTACGGCTAATGCATTTGTTATAAGCGCATAATACTTTCTCCTTCAAGCGTTTGCTTCCAGCTTCGCCAACGATGTCGTGGGTCGAGACGCAAGCCTTCGTGCCTTTGTCGAAGCTGAAAAACTGCGACAACAGGTCGCGAACTTGTGAGTGGCAAAAAAAGTGATAAATTGTCGTTCAGCTGTATGCTTTTCTTGAAGGAAGTCGATTGGGATAGAGGAAGGCATTTCCGGCGTTATGGTGTGGCGCTATTTTTGTTTTCGCATGCAGTATTTGTTTCTGTATTAGGCCTTACGCTAAGTAAAAGGCAGTCTTGATATTAACAATGCGTTTATACGTTGCTCGTTTCTATCAGGTTCCAGAGCATAATTAGGTCTTACGACCTCCACCCCTTCAAAATAAAAGGTAACTACGTATGTGATTATGGTGTGGCCAGCCAAGAGAACGCTTTCCACATCTGATAGCTACAGCTCTGCCTCGCACGGATTGAAAAGTATTCGCGATAAAAAATAGCGCGCTATAAAAAAAATATAGGGATGTACTACAAGTTCTATCTTGAGAGGACGATGACGTTCGCAGGCGACACGCAGGCGACTCCCGTGTTTCTGCTGGAGGCTCACGGCAACCTACGGTCGGGTTTGCCGCTGCGCCGCAGCACAGCTGTCGTGTGCTTACATCTCGAATATTCCTGCAACGCAGGACACCCGCTGCTTGCTATTTCGTTTCCGCAACCGATAAACGTGAAGTTCACCTACACGAAGTATTGTTGATCGAACACGCCATAACTTCGCAAATAATACGCAACAACTATTGCCTTCTCTTTGGACAACTCGGTTACGCCAGCCAGAAATATGTGAGCAGCGTTTAATACTCGTTCACCTTCAACACATCGAGAATCAACATTGCAGTTCAGAAATCTCAAAATCAAAACCAAGCGACAACCTGGATGTACGTCAGTCGTGTTGGAGTTTAGATGCGCCACCTATACAGGTCATGCAAAACGCGAATATCAGTGTCAAGTGCGCATGGTTCATCACCTCATCATCAGGACACATCTCATCTTGCCCCATTGTGCCTTGGGGTAGTGGGCCGCGCCTTACGTGGCGAATTTCCCCATTCATTATCACTAACTTATTTGTTGTTGTTGCTGCGGACGGTGTGGTTATGTCGTGAACACGATCGAGTGCCGATCCAGATTGTGTGTAGCAGTGCGAGCGGTGTCACTCTTAAAGAAAAGGGCGTACTTTAACTCCTTTCCTTGCCACATATACAGGGTGTCCCAGAAAACGTGTCATTGAATTATAATAAAAAAACTACACCACCTAGAATCATGCGGTCAACGACATTTGTTCTTACTAGGTTTTTGCCACCTCCTGATGTGACTGTCGTGTAACGTAAGTTTAATTATGTAAATTTTTGCGAACTAAAGTCGGAAATTTGCCAAGTAAAGGTCACTTTTTTACCCCACCAATGTGAAGAGCGTGTCTAATGTACCCAAATTAATGATAATTGACAGGGATATTCGGGGGCTATCCCATCAGAAAAAATAGCCGAACATCATGCTCTACGGAGCTAGCGCGGGACAGATTTTTCAGCGCAATCTTTGTCAGTCCGACGAAAGGAGGTTGGAAACCCAGCCCACACCTGCAACGCAGAAAGAGATAACACAGGTATGGCTTATCGCGTCCGACTTTCGCTGGGATGGCACTTTCCCTCTCCCAATTTCAGGAACTGTCACTTTTTCTACTATCACTCTGTGGGCTGGGTTTGGAACCTCCTTTCTTCGGACTGCGAGCGATTGCGCTCAAAAAGTCGTCGCGTTATGGTTCGGTGCTACGAAAAGCACGAGTTTCGGCTATTGTTTCCGTTGGGACAGCTCGTGAATATCACTGTAAATTACCACGAACTTGAGTGAATTCGGCAAGCTCTTCATATTGGTGTGGTAAAAAAGTGACATTTACTTGGCAAATTTCCGAGTTCAGTTCGCAAATATTTACATAATTAAACTTATGATACATGATATTCACACCGGGAGTTGGCAAAAACCTAGTAAGAACAAATGCCGTTGACCGCATGATTCTAGGTGGCGTAGTTTTTTTATTATAATTCAATGACACGTTTTCTGGGACACCCTGTATATAACACCCTCCTGGAGAGTACAATTACGCTCAAAAGGGTGTCTCCTCACTCCCCCAAGGGAGTAGCATAACACCTTCTCCCTGCTGGGGAGTAATATTACTCTCCAGTAGGGAGAAAGGTGTTATGCTACTCTCTTGAGGGAGTGAGGAAACACCCTTTTGAGTGTAATTGTACTCTCCAAAAGGTGTTATATATGTGGCAAAAAAGGAGTTAAAGTACACCCTTGTTTTAAGAGTGTAGTTAAATAAAAAGGCAATCGAGATCACTCTTCTCTACGCTGCTCAGTTTTGCTGCTTTAAATGTCACATTAAAAGAAAAATCATCCTGCTGCTTGACCCACTCTACCTCTTTCCAGTTTGTTTGTTTTTTTCTAGCTCTATTTTTCCACATACAAACGCGTTTTGGAGTAGCCAGTCCTGACTGGGTCGGTTCTAACATCTCCATATTTTTCTTTCATTTCCAATTCCAATTCATTTAGGAGTGTCCCCACAACGTTATCATGTGATGCACCTAAATGCGTTTGGCTACGAGATGTCCTTGGCTAAGAACCTCTTTACTGAACAGTTCTATACGTTGAGTGTCGCAATAGCGCGATATTCACTGGCATTAGCACTAGCACTGCGTTACCGCTATCTTGTCTAGCATTATTACTAGTCCACCATTAGCACTAATTTTATTAGGGGGCACTCGCAAGAGTTATCAGCCTGAACGCGCATCTGGCACTTCCGGTATGATATACTAGTACTGTACTCGTATATTAGCACGTGGATACACTACCGTTTTTATTTCATGCTCATCTATTTTTATTACTCGGGAGCTCGGGAGGAAGCTTGCGCGTTGTTCTATCAATCTTCTACAGTCTCGTCATCTGTGCGATGGATGTCATCTCCCTCCAGCGGGGGCCATTTTCTCCACGGCCATGTTTGAAAAGCACTCAAGAAGGGTTCGTTGAGACGTGTCATCGCTCCACCGTCAGTGAATAGCACTGCAGTTCGACATGTTTTTTTATTATCTCACCCTTTCCTCTTACTTCCTATACGTCGTCTACGTGTGATTGACGTAACGCATATTGGCATCATAAATATTGATTTCGTAGTTTAGGCCCAGTGCTTGTTTAAGATATATTTGTCACTTGTTTTCCAGTATATATCGTGTCCTATCTGAATCACAGAGATAATGTTTTCTGAGCTTGCGCTCAAAGCCGCGTCTGTGAAATTAGGATTTTCACTTGCGGTACGTAGAAAACGAACGAGGTATTAAGTTGCACATGTGTATCGTAATTCTCCGTAGCTTTTTCGAAAGTGTGGAATTCTGTGACCGCTTTTCGCTCTTAACCAGCCACTTCATCGTGTCCCTGTCACTCTAGTGCGAAAGAGTTACGAAAAATCTAGAACCTGACCTCTTACACTGGTTCCATTTGTAATTGGCTTTAGGAATTGAGGAATGCACAACTGTGCATATTTTGGCTCTGCAGGGATTTTTACCTTCTCAGCCCTTCCTAGTTTTCCGTTTGCACCGACGACTATAGAAATTCTTCCAGGCATAGTTCCTCCTGCTGTCCTCTCTCTATCTGTTCACATCTGTACGTCGCTCATTGGCAACAGTTGCTTCGCGGTGTTAACAGGAAATCAATCACAATCGAATATCGCATTCTGCGTCAACTATTTTTCCCTTTAGGCGCCCGCCTCCAGGCACCGACAGACAACCTTGTTCTTTCTCTTTATCCAAACTATTTCTTGTTCTGCTTCGTTTCTCTCACTTGTACCTTCTGCCTTCGCGCACGAAGACTTTCTCCGATTGGATTATCGAAAGTAATCCACTTAATACTCGCTGCTAATTGATGAATGCAAGGGTCCCCGCCGAAGCCTTTTAGGGAGTCCGGTGTACGACCGACAAGCTTAATGGCACCTTATATTAACAATGACGTCCACTGTTACTTCCTTCAGCAAGTAGAGAGGAACTTCTTTTGTACTGGGACTATGGGCTCAAGCTAGACAAAAATCGAGTCTATCGAGTCCTAAATGTGCTTGCAAGTAAATTGACGAGGCGCCGGACATATGCAACGAGGGGCTTCGCGGAACATTTGTTCGGGAAATGCAATCAGTTGGGCAAGTGAAAGACGGGGAGAGAAGCATCGGATACGCTGTGATGTGGAATTCAATTTAACTTACGAGGCGAAATAAGAATATTGCGTTGCATGTTGTTTTCAGCACACTCTATTGCCTCTTGGACGAAAACCCACAGCTCCCGGGGAAGGGGGGGGGATATGTTTATTATATATAAAAAAATAAGAGGGAAAGGTTAGCCACCGGTATGGCGGCTTGCTATTCCCAGCTCCCGGATTTGCGTATATGTTATCCAAAAAGCGTGACAGCACGGCGGGATTTGATCCACGCATCTCTCGATGGTTGCCATCTTCAACTGTTCATGTCGCTGCTGCTCACTGCTTGTGTTGCGTTTGTCTGCTTGTATGTTCCCGGCCTCAGAACGACTGCTTATATACTGAGTACCAAATGAATGTCGCACCCGGAATACTGAGTTAAAACGATACTGCAGAATGAAATTTGACCGTCATTTGTGAAACAGAAACCAGTGTAGGCACAGTTAATTCAAAGGCTATGTGTGCAGCCACGAGCAGGGTTGTGCTCCATTTGCGGAACAACATCCGCGGTATAGAGGGAGATATATGGGCGACCTCCCCTTGAGTCGTCATTAACAACTTTCCGCGGAACGCAGGGGCGTCCAGTCATAATAACGATTGGATCTTGTTAGAAGCTCACCTCCGTAAACTGCATGTACGATCTGGCGAAATTTCCTGGCAGCTTTACTGGCTTCGAGACGGAATTTCATAGGCACGCTTTTGATATCACTTATACCTGGCTAGTTCGATCTCAAATCGAACAAGCCGGTATATTTGATGTCTCGAATGAACGGAGCAAAAAATATATGTTGAAGCCATCGGTGTGTTAGGAGAAATAAACGCTTTCTGAATTCTCTGCGCTGCGCGGTTCGGGAAATAGGAGAGGAGGAAAAAAACCTGCCTCTCGGAAGACGATGTCGTCGCGCGCAGGTTTGAGCGTACCCTGCAAGGCTATTTCATGTCGCATTGTAGTGATTTCTTGCTATTGATTAGACCACCTAGGGCACAGGAGGCTCCCCCGTTGATGGCGCTGTGTCGGTTTTTGTTTGTCTGGAAAAAAATTATCAAAGTTGACTCAAAGCGCCAAAAAGCACCATATTCACTGCAACTTTCCGGACGATGTACATCTTCTATTATGTACGTGCAGATAGTAATGTGTCATTCATGGGGCTATCGAATGGTATATAATTTGTTGCTCTACTCTGTCAGTAATGTGTGCGATACCTCTTTAAGTAGCACCATACGTCCGAAAAATGACGAATTTCAGAAGCCTTTATCTAAAAAAAAACACCAAAAACTTGTCTCGAAAATTCGATATGTCTTAGATAGTCTCTTAGACTACACACAAAAGAAAAATCAAAATTCGGACTTGATCGGTAGGCGCACTGTGAATTTTTTACCGGCCCTATACCCAAGCAAGCGGTGGCACAGTCTCCCGCATGGGGCAAAATCAAATTTTTCAAACAAACGTTCAGCTTTTGTCTTCACATGAAAACTAACTGCTATTATATGAAGTCGTTCTGAGCGTTTGAGTTCATAACAGTGTTATAATCACTGAATGTAGATGGTAGATCAACCAGATGCGCTCGCATTTCTTACCGAACGCCACACATGCGTTGCAGGTGCTGAGCCCGTGAAGAACGGAATGATTTTGCATGTTTCTAAGATGTAACAACAACCTTTATTTTAAGATGACGGATGGGGCGTTTCATCGCCAGAGGCGATACTCTACCCCATTGCTTGTGGGGTAGGATATACAGTCAACCCTCGATTTATGAACACCCTCGGTTCCCCGAAAAATCGTTCGTAAATCGAGGGATTCATAAATCGAAAATTCTGTTAAGTGAGTACTATCGAGCAAATGGAACAGTATTTCCGAGTTGATATTGTGTTTATAATGCAGTATATTGTGTAATTTTGCTTTGGACCATGCCTTCTGCTGTGTCAATTGCGGTCAGGAACACTTCTGCGAAAACCCGTTTGTTGTTCGGATTTCGAGGGGTTAAGAACCGAGGGTGCAATTCCTCGAAAACGTTTTGTCTGTTCAGGCGTCATTCATAAGACCGCGAATAATCCCTTTGAAGGTTTTTGTTGGCCTCGAAACGATCCGTTCATAAATTGAGGGCAAAAACGCTGGGCAACTCCTAGTTGGTTCCCAGAAATTCCGTTCATTATTCGAATATCGAGGTTCATAAAACGAGGGAAAAATGCATGTAAAAAGTTTGTTTCCTCGTGCTAGTGTTCATAAAACGAGGGAATTCCTAAATCGAAGGTTCATAAATCGAGGGTTGACTGTATACCCCATCTCCTTTGTGTGAATAAACATATACCCCCCCCCATCGACACCATAACCTCCTCTCTGACCACTTCCACTGAGCCCCATTCGAAGGTGCCTCGGTTTCCACACATTCCTCTGTGAATACTGATACATGCGATGTGACGTCTGCACCTCGGCGCTAAACCATCTGACAAACAGCTTTCGCCTCTAAACTGGCCCGGGGGACATTTGGCAATCATCCGAGCATCCATTTCCTGCTCCGTACCGTTCCTAAACGCCGGCATAGCACATCGTCAGCATGAGATAGCCAACGGTGATGCTGACCGGAGCAATAGACAGCGCCAACGGATGAGATCCCCGTTGTTGGACGGTTGTGTTGGCGATATTATAGAAAGGGCTTGGATATCCATCACATCGTTGATCGCAGGCAGCGTGCCTTGTCAATCATGGAACGCACACTATGTAATTATGCACCACGATTGCTGTAAGATGAATGACCATCTTTTGAAGTTACCTATCACAATATGAAGACTGTAATTTCTACGCACAACGTAGTTTTGTAAGCGCCTGCAAAGGACCGAGCCTGTTGGGTACCCACTTTTTGGTGTTTTCATTTGATAAAAAGGTGTAAAAAGGAGGTGTCCACAGGAGCCATCAACCTCCAAAAAAAAATTAGTTTTTTTGGGGTTCTCTGAAAGGCATCTCCGAATAAGCCAAAAATTTCCGGAAATTTAAAGCTCTGACAAACACACGACCGTTGCCAAATGAAAACACCGAAAAGTCGGAACCCTTTATAGCCGGCCCTCGCAGGCCACTACTTTACTTTTACCTTTACCGAACTAATTCAGCCTTCTTTTACACAACAATTAAACTTTTCAGCCTTCAAAATACACAATGTTGCCTATTCCTGCATGCTTCCATATAGCGTACATCAGCATTGCGTGCGTAATTGCTGTATTGGAATTCTCGTCGTCGACATTTTGTATGCGTGTGGTTGACTGCATCATGCAAGTATTCTACTGTACGCCAAAGTATGGAGAAAAGCAAAGTCTGTCCATGTGTCGTACTAGGCGAGATTCAAACCAATGAAAACACTTCCACGTCGAGCTCTGACGTCAAAGGAGTGATAGCCTCATCAGTGCCCATTTGTTCTCGGAAGCATGTGATCTCTCCCACGGCCCCTCAGTGGTGGAGTCACTCTAAGTCATGATGTCTCCGTAGGATGAGTTCCGGTGTTTGCGGTGCTGAGTTTTTACGCGTCTATTATGACTCCTTCCCTCTGCTATTCACAGAAATGCTTTGCTGAATGCCGGTTCACGCCCTGGGAGGGCATGCCGGGAAATGCTGTGCAAAGCGACAGCTATTTGCTATCGTCTCCGATAGTCGTCGTCGTCGTACTGGTGTATGCACCGTCGCTATCGTTTTGCACAGCATTTCCCGGCATGCCCTCCCAGGGCGCGCGCTGTTCCATGGAACTTTTGCAAATGGCCTATTGGATCTCGAGGGTGCATCCCTCACTTACCACGCCCCAGTCCTCATACATGACACTCCATGACATCAACTCCATGACATCAACACATGGCTATACTCCACCATAGCACGAGGATGCCAGCCTATGATTTTTAGTTACTTATCTTGTACTTTTTTTTTCTTTTCACTGTGGCCATGGCAGTATTATTTACTATTGAGAGCATCCGCTTCTGAATGCGACATTGGATGAAAGTTACGCCCGTCTTGAGTTGCTGGACTCCGAGTGACTGAAGACTGAAAACATGTTCCTACATATATATATATATTTTTTATCTTGCAACATGTGCGCATCCCAACGACGAAAAATTACTTGTGTAGTGTGTACGCGTGACACCGAAGCAGCACATGGGCAAAGCAGGGTGCTGATAGAGCCGGACGGGCTGTCCTCCCGCAGCTCTGTAACAACCGTTCCATTACCGCAAACAATAACAGAAACGAAACGGAAACGAAATTCAAAGGCCGGTATCAGAAACGGATAACGGAAACGAAAATATAGCAGTAACGAAAATGGAAACCGTAACCAAAATACGTCCGTTATCCTTCCCTGTGCGTAACACTGGCTTGCACAACAAATAAAAACAAAACAAGAAAAGGACGTTTCGACGCCTACGCGGGCGTCCTCATCAGCTTTCACCCCACGACCGATATGTTTCGCGCTGACCCGAAACTGCCGCAACTTCCCTTCGTGTGCGATGGAGTTTCAATAAGACTTACAGAACTCAAACAGCAACAGCACTGCTCAATTCCGCAGTGCCAAAATACGGCGTAGAACAATATTCCATGTCGAGAAGGGGTAGCGGAAAACGATACTACCACAGGAGCGGCGTGAGCGAAAACAGTGAAAACAGCGCGAAACGACACGCGAGTTTTGTACAATTTTTGAAGCGTGTCTCGTGGAAGAAGGCGTGAAGCAGGTCGATTTATTCATCGTCAATCATTCTTTTCTCCGCCATCTTGAAGACGACGCAAGTGCCCCTACAGGTGGTTGGAGAGGCGAATACAGCCCCTGATATATACGGTGTTGGTGGCGCGCTATTTCCGCTCGATCTGCCTGCCTGGCAGCATGTTGCTCGCGAGCATCCTGCGTCATATGGGCAGACTTCACAGGGAAGTGTGCCAACATTTGTCTTAGAGCGACTGAGGAAAACCCTGGCAGTACATCCGGTGTCCTGATTCCAACCCGGGTCACCTCCAAGACTCATACGCCCGGTACACTCTAAGAAAAAAGGTGTACTTTTACTCCTTTTGAGGACTAAATGCCACAAAAAACACTCCCTTTCGGGAGTAAATGAATGTCACAGAGTGTAAACTGCATTTCCCGCGCAGTTGTAAGAGTCCCAAGTACATAATTCGTGTACACGCATGAAAATACTTTGAAGCAAACCGTCAACCGTGATATATCGCGTGATTTAAAATCTTGCGCCACAATAGGGCACAATTTGCGGAGAAAGATGCGCTAACTGTTTCTTACTATGTGTATTTGGAATATTGCTACGTTGTCTGAGTTATACAGCCTTATGCCGCTCAAATTGACCAAGGGCACATATTTACGTACACTGTTGCATTCAGGAGACCATGCGCGAAGTTTAGTGACGATTTGCAGTCCTGGGGAGTAAATGTCGGGACCAAATGTCGGGTTAGGGGACTAAAATGGGGAGTAATTGCAGACTAGGGGAGTAGAAGCTGCAATTACTCCCCGTTTTACTCCTTTTTTTCTTAGAGTGTACGCGCATCGCACAGCTGTACAAATCAAGTTGCGACGGCTATATCGTGACATCAAAGGACAATGCGCCTGCAGCGACGCACACGTCATGCGTGGACGTGACACCGAACACACAAATAATCGCCTCTGGGGCACGGCTCTGGGGACACGGAGGGTGCGTTTTCTTATTCAACTCTGGCAACTCGGAGTTACTCTCAGACGGCGAAAAATAGCCAGAGTAGCCAGGTTAGCGGAAATGACGTCATAACTCTGCGGCGAAAATTAGCCAGAGTAGCCAGGGAGTGACAACTCTACCCTACTCTGCTCTGAAGAAGGGTAGCCGTCGTTCTGATGTCACACACAAGATAGCAGACGACGATACGTCGTCTGCTACCAACCGTCCTGTTGACAGACAATTTCGGTGGTGTTTAATTTGGAAGTGTAGGACTGGTTAAAAACTGTCGAACATTTTCAAAATCTGCTAGAGTGCACGCATGTGCGGTAAGTTGTTAAACAGGCAGTATGCCACCACTTCCACATCGTTTCGCCCGTCAGGCCAGTCCGCCATTTTCAGCGCAGAGTAACTCTAGCCGTTCGAAAATTACGGTCAAAGGTGGCTACTCTGGAGTCACGTGATGATAAAGGCTCTGACGTCGTTACCCAACTCCTGGCTACTCGGGTTGAATAAGAAAACGCACCCGGAGATATCGAAGGTGCCTTCTTCTTCTTCTACTACTTCTTCTTAACTAACACTGCGGGAGTTGGAACTTTGTGGCTGCCCAAAAGGGCGCCTGCAGCTCCATTTCTTGTGGGTGTCGCCAATATGGCAGTGACTATAATACGTGACACTCTGTAGTGAGCATCACATGTACTATCGTGTCTTGTTTACAACTTGTTGTTCTTTAGTAGCGGGCGATACGGGCGATAGCAGTGACGGCGAAGACGCATTCGGCCTAGTGCTCGGAGATGCGCCTTCACGCGCAATCGAAGCTGCCACAGAAGACAAATGGATCGCAGTCTCCACCCACCCGGAATTCGCGATGGCGGCACCGGCATCAAGACACTTTTCTTAAAAATCACGAGATTCGTAAAAACCTCGGTATTCTGGGCTAATAAGCAGGATCCTTGGAAGAGGAGGATAATTACTTATTAGAAACGACAACGCGCTGAAATTGTGTCATATATTTTTGAACGGCAGTTCCCACAACAGCAACAACTCTATTTTGTGATGATGACTGGGGAGTTTCATCGCCAGGGGGCGATGCTCTACCCCATTGCTGGTGGTGATGTGGGGAACGAAATAATGAGCCCCTTCAAAATAAGGATCGAAGTTCTATGGTTCCCATAGTTAACTGTCGATTCCGCTATTCATTCATTAGTTCATCGACGAACGATCTCGCGACATGTAAGGGAGATTATGCCGCGTTAAAATGTCGGATCTTGTTACCACAAAAGAGCTCACCAAGTTCTATAAAGATAAGGTCATAAGGTCAGAATGAAAGAAAACGCATCAAGAAGCCTGCGCAATGCCTACGCAACCTCTGACGTCTTGGAATTGTTTTGCAGATCACAGTGATGAAAAATTCGACCAGAGTCATCGCGTAATTCTTATATTGCTTCCGAAGACATACCGAGCTTTCCGAGGGCCCCAAATAGCGCAATTTTCTGGAACATCCTGTCATCGAAGATTGAAATATGGGAGTGGTCGGAAAAAGCGAGACAGAGGCTGGAGTCAACAAATGCACCTCTCGATTGCGCTAACCACTACGCTACGCTGCAACCACTACCTGATAACCACAACAAATGACACGAGACGAGTCGACTGTATGAGAGAACATGCTGGATATGATGCGAAGAGAGTGAGTGGAGTGAGTGCGTGTCCTGTCCTTTGAATGAGGCCCCTTATCACTCTAAGAAAAAAAAAGGAGTAATTTTACTCCTTTGGGGGACTAAATGCGTTGCCACCAAAAAATAGTCCCTTTCAGGAGTGAATGCACGGGAGTAAATGAATGTCACAGAGTGGAGACTGCATTTCACGCTCTGTTCTTACAGTTCCAGGTACGTAATTCGCGCGCATGCATGAAAATACTATCAATCAAACCGTCAACCGTGATATGTCGAGTGATATAAAATCTTGCGACATACATAGGGCACCAATTTGCGAAGGAAGAAGCGTTAACCGTTGCTTACACTGCGTGGGTGGAAAATTTCTAAGTTTGGCTGAGTTATACAGCCTTATGCCATCAAATTCACGAATAGCACATATTCACGTAGACTGTTGCATTCGGGAGACCATTTGCGAAGTTCAGTGACAATTTGCAGTCCTGGGGAGTAAACGTCGGGGTTTGGAGACTAAAATGGGGAGTAATTGCAGTCAAGGGGACTAGAAGCTGCAATTACTCCCTATTTTACTCCTTTTTTTTTTTTTTCGTCGAGCGTAGTAAGTCGTCGGTGAGCCGTTGCCACCATAGCGTATAGTGCTTAGCGCACTCCACCGGCAATCGAGAAGTGCCTGGTTCGACTCTCGCCGGTTTTCGACGACTGCCGTATTTAGATCTTTCATGTTCTTGGGCACCTTTGTGGCTTGTGTTGTGTTCGTCTGCCCGTGTTCCAGCCTGAGAACGGTTACTGACCAGTGTCACGAGAAGCTCAGTGTTCACTTTAAGAACGACAGAAAGTAGTTGATAATATCTTCGCTAACAGCTGAATAAACCTCATACTATATTTTGGAGAAGAGAGAAGAAAAAAATAATAGAGGCTTTGGCTACGTTTTTCGTCATCTCTCTTTCCTCTGGAAGATGAAAAAAAAATTTTTTTAAGAAATACGTGTTGCGATCTACTCGGAATTTTTGTCAAGGATAAATGACATCTATGCATTGATTTTTCCTGAAGTGTTCTCCAGAATGTCCGAAGTAGCCACTGCATGTCCTCACAACGTAGACGTTACACGCATTTTCAAGACACGTTTCCCCGGCTTTGCCAGTGACGCAATAAATAGAATTATCTTTCCAAACACACAGGACACACGTTGTTTCGCAATAAAAATCCTTAAACTTCTATACTGTGGTCTTACAAGTGCTGCGACAATGGGAAATAGCACTTATATTCTATTTTTAACTTCACCATTTATACCTGTTTCAAAAACCCAATGAGAGGTGGAAATGGCGTTCCATTCATTGTGACGCAAATTCACACGCTTAAGGCTGTGTCTGGAACGAACATTGTAAAGCTCATACAGGAAATTGCACGTGCGAAATATTCCACTTTCAGCTCGCTCTTTTGATTTCACGCCGGAAGGCGCGGGAAAAAAAGTGGATCCTCAATGAAACACCCAAAGCCTTAAAACATTGCAGCGAGCACCGTCTACCGAATCGATGTGGGCGAAATGAAACAGAACGAAATAAATATTGCGCAATTGCGTTCACTGTCGTCGTAGTATGTTTCTTTTGATCTCTCTTTACCGCATTATGCCAGGAAACTTGAGAGAAGCAACATTTTTTTTGTCCTGTTTTGTTCGTTTCCAACCCCGGTATAGCTTAGTGAGGCTGCGTTATCCATTATTTCATTGACTATTTCCGAACAGTTGGAGCTACAGTTAGAGCTGTGTGGAAAGACGAAGCTTCAGTGGCATTGTGCCCTGCATTGCCTATTGTTCGCGTTGTCTGAAGCACAATGCTTGTCATGTATACAAAGCTTTTCCAAAGATATATAGTGACGTAAGAGATGTCATTCTTCTGAAAATTGCAGGACAATATTGTGTTTCTTTGTTCTCTACTACTGATATTTCATGAAAGTTACAGTACCAACGAAGCGTAGAAAATACGAGACTCAAGGACCTCCTGTTGCGCCCGAAACGCGTACACAAGTTGTTCTTACTTCTCTCCCAACCGGGAGCGCTTGCCAGAAAGGCGACCTGGACAGCGCTGTCGCGGAAAGAAATATAATTTTTTGGGACAGGTGTTGATACCTGTATAGTTCGATTGTGAGGATAGGTTGCCCTTGTAGCAAGAAAAGTAAACGTGCATGTGATGGGGGCATCCGTTTGCTACGGCGATGCGTCAGGAAAATTGCTTTGTATAAATTGTCTTCGTTTAAGTTCTGAGTAGCGTCTATGTTTGTCTCCTCCGTGCTTGTCTTTGTGGCCGTTTTCATTGGTCATGGATAACCGATACCAACTAGCCCAATCCACCTCCTTACAGGGTGGATAGCATATGTGGCAACTGCCCTGTTTCGGCGCTGCCCTTTGATGCTCTTTTGGAAGCGCGTATTTGCTCTCCATCTCTCTCAGATCGAACGAAAGGGCACCAAGTATTGAGTTCTGTTGCAGGTTCCTGCGCTCGGAAACCCATCGTATATCTGCTCCCTAGCAGGCTAGCACTGTCGCCGTTTGGTTTGGTGCGTGGAAGAGTAAAATATAGAGATGGTGGCGCTCCTGAAGAGGGTCGGCTATACCAATTCAATTAGAGATGAACGAAAATAAGTAAAGCGATAATTAATTAATACAGGAACAAAAAGAAGGCGGCAGACACGGTCAACCGCTTGGTCGGCTGAAACGGGGGCTGTCATGCTCCCACTAATTAGCACGGGAAACAGTGTTAGGTTCAACAAGGTGGAGAGCCATTCATGGGATCGAAAGCTCCAAATAAGTTCACCGAGATACGATACCGCAACAAAAACACTGTTTCAGCACACGCAAAAACGTTTCATTCAAAGGCTTCAACACGCTTCTCTGCCTGTATCTACCTATATGCACGCTGCGTGCTTTCGTGCTTCCGCCTCTGGGGTCGATCATTGGTCTAATACGCTTGTCTGATATAGCAATGAGTGACCGCACTATAGTAGCATGTCAACTACCACAGCTTCCATTCCCACCTTTAAAGTAGCACGGACGTCATTTTTAACACCCTGTTTTCTTCCTATAAAACTGTGAAGTAGGTCAGTAAGATGCACCACGCGAAGTAATTCACACCACAGTCATAATTATCGCAGAAATTGAATTTAAAGTACGCCGCAAAAAGCGACCGTGCGCAACGGCGGTGGAGAGTAGTACTAGCCTGGGATCTGCCTGGAACTTCGCGCTGGCGCTACAAGAATCACGCTCGCTGATTGGTCCAGAGAAATATTGTCTGCTACTCGGCTGCTCGGGGTTCTCGAAAAGCATTGCTCCTGGCTCGGTCATGATTCGGCTGCTCCTTCTATCCCAAATTCTCCGTGAGAAGTGGCAAAACTGGTTTACGGCGGCAAACGGACAAAGCACTGACCGGCGAACCAGAACCAGTTCTCGTTGTAACGTCATCGGTGACGTGGCATCATATACCTTCTCCTCCTCCTCCTCGTTATACCCGGAGTGTGAACGCGCGGAGCCATGTTTATATGAGCTTTTCCTGGAAACAAATTGCACACATCAAAACCTTTCGCGCTATTCGGTAAAATGGCACACACAGTTTAATCAGACGTCTTAACCTGACTTTTTTTTCATGGCCCTCTGTACTCCTTTAAAGGCTATAATGACTACTATAATGATTGTGTAAATAAGTTCGATACATTCTTCTGGAGTGGTAAATAAAGTTGGTTTGGCAGTCGGTGACTCGGTAGTTGCCAAAAGAGCTGCGAAGCTCAAATCGAAACGGAAACTTCTGAAGGTTTCCTCTCCTACCGCCTGTACCCTGCGTGACGTCACCGGTAGTCTCGTGCGGGCCACTGGTTGTTTTTCAGGCACGCGCTTGGTAACTTCTTCGTGCCAAATGGATGACCAGTCATCTGCTTCCTCGATTTCGTTCTAAAACATTCGCCAGCAGTAAAAGCAAAATCTAGAGAAAGCCGTACACGAGGAATACCGGTGAGGTGAAGCACAGTGTTGCTGGACTGCTTTTCCGTGGAGGAGCGCCTATTCACTCGAAGGAAAATATTCATTTTCTAATCATCTGGGCCACTTGGGGATGAGAAATTGTATTCACTGAAATGTCATACGGTACGCATTGATGTCGCACTGTTACCTCAACACGATTTTGGTGCGGAGTCTCCCTTTAAGCTACCGCTCATAAGCGAAACCTACCGGTACGGCTAAGAACTGCAGATTCGATATCAGACGTTGTTCTGCTTTTTCGACGAATGCATTAATCCCACTTTTCTTCTTCTTACGCGCGTTTCGACTTGTTTTCGTCACTTTTTGTGACATCCTAACGAAAAGGTACCTCCCGCTGATCAAGTAAATCAAATTCGCCCTTCTCATATTTGTCCAATAGTGACTCCTGACTAATTGTTATCACCTTCGCATCCTCACGTGCAAACGAAGAAGTCCTCCGAAGTGCCACCCCAAGAGTAACTTTCTGCGTATAGCGAATGTACTCGCAGCATTAAAAATGAAAATATCTACGGCAGATGAAAAGGTATGCTCCGTTCCTTGCCTATTTTCCTCGTTTCTGGCGATCCCTTTGCAGTATTGTGTGTCTGTACAGGATTGATCTTTTGGTGCCTACATTTGTCGCCGTTCCGATTCTTCCTCCCCCCCTCCCCCTCCCGCTGTGAAGAAGCAATCCAACACTCTGCTGTATCACGCGAGCCTATATTGCGACCTCGACAAACCCTCTCTCGTCGCTGATCAATAGTAGGGTATTTCTGCTTCGCCTCCAAAATAACGTCTGCAAAATGCCGGAATGCGCGCCAGGAAACAACAGTGCTGAGCCAGCACGGCACGCGGCAGGAACAGATGCGCGCGTTCATTGTCTCTTGCCCCCGTGTCATTTAGGTCTCGGATTCAGTCGCAGGATTACGCGGGGTTTTGCTTCAAAACATTGGACTTCGACACACTACCAATATACAGTCAAATACGAAGATCGTTCGCTGCTACACTCTTAAAAATGAACTTCACCACATAGCACGCTCCTAGCCAACCACCATCCCGAATGACAACGTTCTCGCCCCTGATTTGTTGAAAACGGGAGGAGGAGCCTATTTTGTGCCGTGCATAATGGAACAAAATAGGCTCCTCCTCCCGTTTTCAACAAATCTAGGGCGAGAACGTTGTCATTCGGGGTGATGGTTGGCTAGGAGCGTGCTATGTGGTGAAGTTCATTTTTAAGAGTGTATAATGACAGCACAAAGACGCCACCGGATGCCGCATCATAAAAAAAAAAAATGGCTGAGTCTTTCTACATTCCGCCAAACGCGTTTAAATGTCTTAGCTTTATATGGCCATCTTTCGATCCCGACCTTCGGGCGCCCAAGCTAGTTCCGGTACCCATTGTAACTTACTTCTCCTTGTCCTCTTCTCTGCTGACAACTGTTATGGACGGACCTACAGCCTGTTGACGAGGTGGGGCCCCATAAAGCCATAGCTTTCATACAAGGCACTAGCTCTCTCTCTCTGAGTGTAATACGTTAGGTCCGCCTCGAAATAAAAACAGGTGAATGTAACGTGCGCAGACCGAAACAAGGTTTTAATATAATAAGTTAATATTATAACATATCCCCATCCCCACCCCCACGAACAAGCTACTACGAGAACCGCAGCTCCTATAGCAGCTACAAAGAACCGCAGAGGGGCCACGGAAGGCTTCCCTGATCACATAAGAACACGTCTCCTAACTATAATAGGCTATATATGTATATTGCAACGAAGCTATACGTCCGTATCAGCCGGGGTCCCACAGGGCATTGCCTCTGGCAGCAGGAGCGTAGCTCATCCTCCCTTTCTGGGTTGTGTCTCCCCATTTTACTTGTTTTTCTTGCTGCGAGAACAAACTGGAAACGGTAGCAGCTTCGTCTGCCGGCTGCAAGCTGTGCAGTCAGTCTCGGAATTAATAGGGCATAAAAACACGCTGCTGCAACAACGTTTTATTCGTAGGCAGCCCCAAGCAGCCTTCATGAATTCGTGTTATGTAAGCGTACTGCTTCTTCCGTTTGTCAGAAATTCTAATGGAAAGTTTATGAAAAGACCCCACAGTCCAAAAATACCGGAAAGAAAAAACGTATCGCGTAAATTCGAGATATTTTATTGCCTGCGGTAGTCAACATGTCAATCACATCGCAAATTGTCAACAAACCCTGGAATCGTTACCTCTCCTGGAGGTTTGCAGTTCGATTGTTAATATACAGGGTGTTTCAGTAACCGTGTAAAAAAATTTAATAAGAAAAGCATGCTAGGAAAAAAGTGTCGACCAAGACATTCTCGAGCATTTCTTGGATAAATTGGAATTGGAAATGAAAGAAAAATATGGAGATGTTACTCCCGACCCATTCAGGGCTGGCTACTCCAAAACGCATTTGTGGGTAGAAAAATAGAGCCAGAAAAAAAGAGAAAAAGCAAGCAAGCAAACAAACAAACAGGCACGAAGTAGAGTGGGTCAAGCAGGAGAAAGCATAAAGGAAAACTGAGGAAAGGAAAGGAGACGTTGGTTACAGAGAAACACTCACTGGTTCATGATGTCAGATACCGCGCGAAGACAGTGTCACAGAGTGTCAAGCAGGTTCGAAGCGGTAAGGAAGCGGTAAGGAAGCGGTAAGGAAGCGGTAAGGATTGCGCGCAATGTCGTCACTTGGCGATGGGCAGGCCAGCAGCCGAGAACATTCCCAACGGAGAAAGGACGATTGTCGAGGCGGGCTAGTGCCGCCTCAAGGGAACGACGAGGCGCTCTGTATCGAGGGCAGGCTTCGATAACAAGCTCTGTGTCCTCCAATACCCCGCACTCAGAACAATTCGGTGAGGAAACCTTCCCAAATTTAAAGGGGAGGCGGCCGGCATATGGCACATTGAGAGTTAGCCGGTATATGATGGAGGTAACGGCCCGGGGGAGCGCTGGGGGCATTAAAAACGGCAGGTCCCGTTCCACTTTGTGCAGCAGTGAGGAAGATGGGACGCATCGACGCCAGTGTTCCCTGCTCAGACGCTTCACTACTGCGTTTATCATGCGTTTATCACTACTGCGTTTATCATGCTCTTTACGTGCCCTCTTGTGAAGTAGACGGGGTGCGTGCGAACGCCACGCGCTAGATGGACTTGCCTTGCAGCTGCATCCGCAGCCTCATTTCCGGGAGCACCGCGGTGGCCAGGGACCCACTGCAACTGGATGTCGTGTCCACGTGATACGGCAGAAGAGTACACTTTTACAGACATCATTGTATTCTAGAGGACATCAAGTTCTGCGGAACCGTCGCTCAGTGCGACGTCGTATTGCTCTGAGGCGTTCAAATTCAATATCGACAAAGGAGTACATTGGCGGTACAGCGGTGGTACTTGCTTGCTTGCCATAGAGAGGCTGGACACCAGAGCGTGTGTAAACGCTTGCAGGTTTGCGGACGACGGGGCTAATTCTTCAGCCTGTGACCGATAAGCTTGCCAATTTGCAAGCCTCCTTTTGTTAGGAAGACCTTGCATGCATCTGTGGGATACGACCACTGGCAGGTGGTCACTACCTATGGTATCCAAAGCAGGCATCCACTGCAGCGTTCGGGCAAGTGCTGCAGAGCAGAAAGTGACATCTAAGCAGCTGGAGTACGTACGACGGCCCGCAAAAAAAAAAAAAAAAGTCGGGGGAACCACCATTCAAAACAATGGCACCAGAAGCCTCCAAGCACTGCTGTAAGAGGCGACCTCTCGCATCCTCGTGTTGGCTTCCCACCACGTTGCTATGGGCATTGAAGTCCCCACCCACGATAAAATGTTGAGGAAGCAGTCGAAAAAACGTCGTGAACTCGCATTCTTCGATGCGTACTGAAGGAGCGATGTAAACGCAAACAATAGCGACGCGTTGTCCGTGAAGACGCACACTGTACACAACATATTCGATGTGGGCATCGGGAGATGAACAAAGAAGACCACTTGGAATGTCTTTTCTTACGCAGAGCATCGCCCTGCTGAGACCAGTGTTTTTCTCAGAGCGATAGATAACATAACGTGAGAGTCTGAAAGAGGCGAGCACTCGTGCTTGGCAGAAAGCACGAAAGGGCATCCGGTGTCTGAAGACAACATTTCGAAAGTCGCTTAAGTTGTTCTGTAGACCGTTGCAGTTCCACTGAAAGGCGCAAGACCCAGACAATTTGTATGCCATCACTGGTGGACACAGTACACGTTTGTTGGTATAGCTACCCAGAACGGTTTCGAGCATGAGCAACGCTTGCACCTCAGGCAGCTCAGCAGCTGTAGGGCCTTAGAACCGATCGGAAAGCGCCAAACTGAGCGACAAAAGCGGGGTGAAACAGTCGCGACCTTGCCTGTCCTGGTTAGGTTGCTTCTTAGTTCGTATCGCACGCCCTTCCTGAGGCGTGGGGCGTAACATTTCCATGGAACCAGCTGTGTCGGTCGCGACCACTTCAGCAAAAGGCCTTTTCAGTTTGGGCTCCCGCGATTTTGGTTCTCTTGGGGGGGGGGGGGGGGATGGTGAGAAGGGGGTCCGGGAGACGTAGACGACGGATAGCAGTCCGACTGTTGCTTAACGGAACTCGGGTTAGGGCGGGCCGCTGCTGCTTTTTTTAAAAATTAATATTGCCGCCGCCGTGTGCAACTTTACGAACATGGGCTCCCGCGATTCTATCCCAAGCTCTGGCGATCCTGCATGCCCCATATGACGCCACGTGGATTTCGCCGCAGTTGGCACACTTGGGCTCGCGTCGGGACGTGTAAGCCTTAAAGTCTTTCACAAGATATTTCCTTGTGTGGCAGTCATAACATCGCTTACGATACGGTTAGGGTTCACTTTCCAAAAAGAGACATCAGGATTGACCCTCTTGAAAATGATGAATACCTGCGGGGCGATTTTTCTTACACGTGACCACTATAGGAACGGTCTGGGATCCGCGTATGTGATCATCTCAGCAATTTTGTCTGAGAGCTCATGCTCTACAATCTGTGTGCTTTCTTCGTCCGATGAAGTCTCATCAGAGACGTCGTGGTTTGCACCGAAGAGGAGTGTGACCCGTAGCGGGCAGGGCGGGTAGTGGGAGGACGGCGCCTGGAACGTTGGCCAGCGATGGGTCCGACAAAGCCGTCGCGGTCCTATGAGGTTCTCAGAACCACTGAGGAAAGCTTCAGGACAGAACATAACGTACGAAAAAAAAAGCAATTCAGCGGGGAAGCACAAACATAACGGCCGTTCAGAGCAGGCCTCTTCTTCCTTCCTTTCTTGGATAAAGTTGTTCGTTTTTTACGAGACTTTACCCTAATGTAACCAGACGTCACGATTTCTCAAACCACCTTATGTTGTACAGTAGAAAGTGGTGTTATATAAAGTCGTTACTTGCGCTAATAACAACAACAACAAGATACATTAATAATGGTGAATGTTGCTAACAATGGGAGCGAGACTAGGCATTTCATGGACGAATGAGTTGTGGCGAAATCAGTAAATAGAAAAGGGCATTAAGGCACCTGTTATTAAAATGTCCGCGTGGCCAGAAATTTCCCTACACCCCTGCATTTTTGCAACGCCCCCCGCCCCTGAAATTTCTCAGGTAACCCCAACCAACTCGGCCACCAGCACGTTCTAGCTGGTAGTGAGTCCGGCGCAGCGAATTACTTCATGTACTGTCAAACTTGGGCTGTAGGACCACAGCTATGCAGATGATCGTAGCATGCATTTCTCTCAAATCATTTGAAAGTGACTGTTCAATATGCATATATTGCGCGCATATACGAGCAAAAATGCGTGCGGGCCCGCAAACTCAATGTGGATCATAAAGAACCATTTGCGCCCAACTCAATCAAGCGAGGTATTCTGCTTTTTGCGTCTAAGGTTTTCACTGTTGGTTGCTATAGGTATTCATTGAGCTTAGTGAGACAAGGTGCTAGTCTTTTTCTTTGTCGGTCGTGTCATTATGCATCTTAATGTTGAAATGCCGTTCATGATGAATCTGTATTCTAATGTACTGTGTTCTAACATGTACAAATAGAACGGGAAAGCTGTGCAGATGTCACCATTGTGCCACTATGCTTTCCGCGTCTAAGAAAAATTTCGTAAGCGGAGCCTTGACCAAGCATAGCCCCCCCCCCCCCCCATTGAAAGCTCGGCACCCCCCCCCAGCAATGAATTTCTGGGGAAATCACTGCGCGTGGCACCTCATGAACGACAATGCGATTTAACTCATTAAGCACTCACCCCCGAATTCACTGATGCGACTTGACTTGTAGCCGTATCTTGACCCGCCTTCGCTGAAGACGGCTTGCGTGTGTCATGGACCCTCGCGCTAGCTTACTTCGTCAAGTTGCAGCCTGCTAACTTTAAGAGCCTCTGTGAGAGATTTTCGTACAATTTTGCACTTAAAATTTGCTTTCGGTACGAAAACACGACCTTTCTTAGCACCAAGACCTATCGTAATATGTCCTACACCTGTCGTCTGGCACCTACACTTGTGCAAAGGCGCTGCAAACGAATGGATGACACAACAGCTCATGTAAAGCCAAGACAAGATTCAGAAATGTGTTGTGGCTTCCCGAAGCTGGCTGTACTGGAGCGCTATCCAAGTCGGGCTCAAGGTAACCCGACCTCTGACTTGAAATTTTCACCACACGCGTGAAGTCAAGCTCGCTGCGTAAGAATGCTTCAAGCCGATGAGGGTTTCTGAAGTGCATTGACACTCTTCCAAGACGGCTGCAAGTCAAGTCGTGTGCAAATCACATCGTTGAATTCAGGGGTTAATGTCATTTTTCGTACCCGTGGAGCGGGGGCATTGGTTGTCCGTTAATAATGTCACCGTGAAGTTATGTAGATACTGGAAGCGAAGGCAGCGTGCATGACTCGGAATCTTATTCATTGATGGATGCGGTATACGGTACTTGGGAAGCATCTAATGATCAATCATCACGCCGTTGACGATAACGACGATATAGACCTTTTTAAAAATTCAAGCGCCACTTGTGACATGCAAGGTCTCATGGGAACTTACTGCGCCTGAGAGCGTTACGAGACAGCCAGAGGCGGAGGTAGAAAAAGGATAAGAACATTCCCGGTGTGCGCAGCAGCAGCGTCAACCGGTGTAAACCATAACCGAAGTAGACGACGGAGCGGTGTCGCTCAAAGTTCCCATGCTGCTTTGCGCCGCGCGCTAGGTGGCGCGCGCGTCATTGTAAAATCGTCTATTGGAAGTGCAAGTTCAGCGAGTTTGGGACGAGGTTTTTCGTTCACATCTGCAAGTATGAAGACACACTACACGGCATGCATTCTGGTCGAAGTATTTAGTGTGCGCGCTAAGCACATAGAGAAAATAAATGAAAAAGTACGAAGTGAAAATCAATTAAAAATAACGGCATGAGTACAGGCGGAGTAAAATGTACCTGGTTTGTTGACTGACAGCAATCCTTCCCCAAGTGATCCGCCTTGGGGTCGGAGAAATATAGTCATATTACTTTAGCCTCAAGTCTTAAGCTCTTGTATCCGTGTGCTACAAAGTACTATATCTGGTGTCATGTGATGTGATAGAAACAGGAAAAAATGGGTATTTAAAATCCCCATTAAGTCTGACTGATGGGATTAAGGATTAATGGGAATTATACTATATTTGGTATAAAAAGAGTTTCAGATCATTTCTGAACCCTTGCTCATTGGTCCGCCTTCTATTCGAGACGGCGCAACAGTATACAGCATAATACCATCGTTATGTGTGGGATATATTCAGCACCACTCTTGCCCCCCGTTTGGCTGACCTTCCCCCTTTTTTTCCCTTTGTTCTAATAAATATATCCCCCCCCCCCACTCGGGCTCCATCAGATCAGCGTTTAAATGTCGTGAAGTATTGGATTGTTCTCATTCCCGGTGTTCATCTGACACAGTGGTAGCTACCCTTGACCCGAAGCAGTGCCCTAAAAGCAACAACTTTCGTTGCGTGCTCACCACACAACCTCAAGAAGCAGTGCACGGGTAAGGGAAAGTATTTTCGCTGTTTATCGAACGCCACAGAAACGCTTCCTCCACCGCTTAGGTGGATGCCGTACAGGAAAAATCGTCAATATTCTCCCCTTGCAATTTTCCTGATGGTTTCTCTGTATTACATGTGTGGAATTGGAAATCTGCTCAGATTACACGAAGCGCAGAGCGAAACACGAATGTTGCTACAAACAAAAAAGGGAATGTTGTATACTATAAAAAGAAGGAGTGAGTTTAGCGCATGTTTGTGATTCTCCTTATGGGATAATGCTAAATATATGTCAAGAGAAGTGTAGAAAACGAATGAATGATTGAGTGGATGAACGAAAAGGGGAGAGATACAAGCTCACTCATTCTAACATATTATCTCGCTTGCTGCCAAGTCCTTTTTATGTATAGTTTCCCGGTGTCATAAATGGCATTCATGCGTACCATAGAACGGGAGAAAAAAGTAGACTAGTCGTGGGTGACCTTTCTAAATGTCTCTAAAAACTGAAAGAAAAGCAGAGCATGTTGAACTTTGATACCAACCCCAGCCATCATCAGAATATATATGTTGTTGTTGTTGTTGATACCAGCCAATTCGTTTTCTTTTCTGTTTTTCCTTCTGGACTTCGCAAAGCACATTCCGAGTGTTCCACACTGATATTCAGCCAGTTTACTGAAACTTTGTTCGCTGGACGATTATGAGCTCTTGTTTAGATGATAGTGCCCTGCTCATGAATGATGAGTAAATCACATTTGAACAAAATTTTTATGAGTTTATTATTACAGATATTAAGTTGCGAGCATTCGATTATACTTCGCCGACATTTACTGGTACCGAGTTTTCCGGCATTTAGTAATCAACTCAGTGACGTGGAACCAGCGCTTGTACAGGTCCCGACAAAAGTTTACGGAACACTGGAGTGGTGTATATAGTCATCTGAGCGACACGGTTGCTGCAAACAGGAGCAGATAGACTTGCAAACAGGTGACCGGGTACGCGACGCACCTCTCAGTAAGTGTGTTCACTCCCGTTCGACGCTAGGGTGTCGCAGAGATCAAGAAATGCGTCGCTCTGGTGTTCCGTAAACTTTTGTCGGGATCTGTACCAAATAATTTAGGACCAAATTATACCCGCGTTCAGCCAAAGAACAACACGAAATGTAGTCCGTCGTCAATCCCGATAGAGTTGAGAAAGAATTACACTGCAGCGCCACCAGGTGCCGCCTATATATGCCTCCTACAGTTAAGATGTCGGCGCGCTACATATCGCGAGGTAGAGTGATGAGGCTAGCTGTTACAGCCAATAGGAACAAGCTCAAGGCGTGGCCTAAACGTACCGTTCTTAGGTTGAACGCAACTGTAGAAAATAAATATGTGGCGCGACTGTGGTGTTAAGCCCCAAGTATTTCTTAATTAATGCCAGTAGGAACTTCAGTTAAGTGCAACACAAGGGTAATAATTTTCTCCGAAGCCACGCGAAAGCTCGGCAACCATGGGCGTTTTCGCCAAGGCTAATGACTTCTGCCACAATGGTTCTCTCAAAATGGCTTCATTCTATATCGGTGTCGTCCAAATAGCTTGCAATCACGGCAAGCATGCACTGACTGCTGCTTCAAGCCACGCGATGTCTCTGTCGCCGAGGGAGACCCTTATATTAGAATCGAAAAAGCCTCGTGGCTATGGACTGCGGCGAGGAGTAATCAAATTGTCACTGACAACTTAATATGCGATGACTTTTCTTCCCTTTTTATTAATTACAAGTACGTATCCTAGCTGCACTGCATAATACACTGCTCATTAAATGTCGTTGGCTCTGATATAATTATAGGATGCGCCTTAACGTAACGAATTGAGTGGAAAGCGATAAAACTTAGGATGGTGATGACGATGGTAGCAGAAAAGAATTACGGTAAAAATCGCTGTGCAGGTCGTCATTGAACTGCGATTGTATTTACGCGCTCATCGCAGGCATTCTCCGACGACGGACAGTAGAGGCCTGTGGAGGCTGAAGCAACAGATATACTCGGCAACCACTAGCTTGTCCATGCCCCTGACGGAGACGCAGTCTATAACACTTCCCGTACAGATTGTGGGAATCTTATCGTTGCCGGCTAGATGCAAATCGTAGACTTCCTTCATGATGTCCGCGAACCAGTTGTCCTGGGGCTTCTTTATGTCCGTAGTGAAGTCTCCAATGACTTTCATGGGTATGCTACGAAGGCGATGGTTGCAGAGTAGGGTAAGGTGGGGCAAGATGAGACACGGGGCAAGACGCGACTTTTTTTTTTCGCTCGACGCCGCCTGTCCCAGAGACGCGTTGCTCCATGCGCTTGAAACTTTACTCACAGGTGGCTCTACATGTCCGCGTTATTGCACGTGAGAATTGTACGTATGGGTGTATGCGTTGTAGAGAGAAAAAAAAATCGGTTACTTCTGCCTGGAATGTAAAGACCCGCCAAAAAGGCGCGATTTTCTGTAGCGAGAGGCGCCGCAGTCTGGCTTTTCAGACGACTGCCAAATTCGAACTTAGCTAAATACTCGGTGTTTTCTGTGGTGGTTATTTCTCAGCGAGAGAGTAATTGAAGAGTGGCTAGAAGGAACCTCCTGATCTTAGCTTTAGAGCATACCTCTTTGATTCCTGAAGGGGACACAGCCCAAGATCATGTGCTTGATATCCGCCGGTACGGCACTGCTGGAGCGTAGCGCGGTGTCGGAGCGATCAAGCCTGCGTCTAAAGAGCGGAGTGCAGGGCACACCGAGACGAAGTGTTTCTTTTTCAATCACATCACATCACATCACATCAGATCACGAAGTGTTTTTGCGAGGCAGCTTCTCATCCAGTTTTGAGTAGTATGCCGTTTCACAGCCGTCGCTTGCTCTTCGAATTTCTCAAATTAAGTCAGTTATAAGAAGTAAAGTACTAAAAACTCCAAATTATTGAAAAATATAATAAACACCGAAGAACAATCTCGCAATATGACAAAAAGTAATGGCCGGAAGCCTGGTTATTGCACTTTCTAAAATTCCGAAGCATGTATAGAACGGCGTATAGATGTGGACAGATGTAGAGAGGACAGCAGGAAGGAGTGGGGAACAGGGGGTTAGTATGCGTCCTGGGCCGACTTCAGGGCTGACTGTGCCGACACTCGTCTTTACTTTCTTTGGGGCTTTTCTTTCGTGCATACACTAAGTGTTCGAAAATTGACAATTCACTGAAGTTTCCTTCCTTCTCTCTCCTTCCTTCCTTCCTTCCTTCCTTTCCTTCTCTTTCCTTTTATTTTTGTCCAGGGTAGGAAGCGTTGAAAAATGTGGACCAGGTATATCCGTCTCACTTGATCGAAACGCTTGCATCGCTATTTTTGCTTTCGTGAGAGTATGAAATTGCGTTCGCCCCTTGGGGAATTAAGTGCATCAGATGATCACAGACAGAAAGCAACTTATCGACGTGGAGATCCCTCTGCATTTCCTGTAATCACTCGTCATAGATACACAGAAAAAGGATCAAAGCGGTTATACGGAAATTCTGTCCTGTCTTCCTTGGAGAGTGACCATTCCTATTTAGTGGCTCTGCGGAAGGAATCCGCAAGAGGATATGGAAGCAACGAGGTTTCACATGGGAATGTCAGCAAGGCCGACAGTCGTTGTCGAAACAGGGATGATACAAAGCACCGTCGTAGAGCGCCTATAGAGATGAACGAATGGCTGAACGAGACATAGAAATACATTAGCGATCGGCAGGAGATGCGAACATATCGGCGGCACTGAGTCAATTGCAGCCGGTTGTGCAAAGCGTGACGTTCAAAGTTCTTGTTATCGTCGCAGACACACCCAAAGGTGACACTTGGCGACTTATTCGGTGGACACGGAGATGCAGAAATGAAACCGCGGAGGGCAATGAAATGTACCCCTTGACTACTATACCTATACTATAGGTAGGTTCCTGGCCGTACGCTAATCGTCCACACTCTCAGAAAAAAGAGTAGAGTCGTTAAACCTTTTGGGGAGTAACTGGCTTCCTACATATGTTGCGCCCAAAGGGTTGTAAAGTTACACACCATGCAAGGGTGTAACATTACCACATGCATCAGGTAACTATATGCCACCTATAGGAGGGTGTAATAATAATAATAATAATTTAGGGGTTTTACGTCGCGAGACAACTGCGACCACGAGCAACACCAAAGTATCTGTGTCAAAGTATGTGTCTGTGGATTAAGTTTGCCCACCTGGGGGTTCTTTTAACGTCCCTCGCGGAAGACGGCGTGTCTGAGCAACTTAATTGTACCCTTCCGCCAAGTTGCCACCGTCCTCGGCCGGGTTTGAGCCCGCGATCTTGGGATCAGCAGGCGGACACGCTACCCACTGAGCCACCGAGGGAGGCTGAAGAGACACCACATTTGTGTTAAATGCACACAGTCGCAAGATTTACACGATGTGTATCACGCTACACTCTAAGAAAAAAAGGAGTAAAACGGAGAGTAATTGCAGCTTCTACTCCCCTAGTCTGCAATTACTCCCCATTTTAGTCCCCTAACCCGTCATTTAGTCCCGACATTTACTCCCCAGGACAGCAAATTGTCACTGAACGTCGGGAATGGTCTCCTCAATGCAGCACTCTACGTAAACCTGTGCCCTTGGTCAATTTGAGCGGCTTAAGGCTCTATAACTCAGACAACGGAGGTATGTTCCAGCCACACAGAGTAAGGAACAGTTAGCGCATCTTTCTTCGCAAATTGTGCCCTATGTATGGCGCAAGATTTTATTTCACTCGATATATCACGGTTGACGGTTTGCTTCAAAGTATTTTCATGCGTGCACACGAATTATTTACTTGGGACTCTTACAACAGCGCGTGAAATGCAGTCTCCACTCTGTGACATTCATTTACTCCCGTGTTAGTCCCCCAAAAGAGTAAAAGTACTCCTTTTTTTCTTAGAGTGTACCATGAAGGTAGAAACGAGGGCAGTTAGACAACCCCTGTGGTCTTGAGCAACGAGATAACGTACGCATAAGGTGGTAACTCGTCGAATTACCACCTTTTTACACCTTGTTTCTGAGACTGTATACGAGGCAGCGACAATGAAGGTTAGTCACGACGTATAGGCCGCTAGAAGCTCTACTTTACATCATTAGGGAGAGGACACAGTACCAGCAACATGCCTACCGCCGTCCGTCTGCTTATAGTGAGCTACAATGTTCATCAGTGCTCATTTCTAGCTCACCATGTAGTCCGCTGCCTGCTCTGCATGTGCAACTTTCTTCATCCTCTACTTTGTTGAAGCAGTCTCCGGCTCCGCGCGCCCCTCAAAAGTGTACGTTTCTGCTACTTCCGAAGATATGACCAAATAAACGTAATACATGTGTATGACTAAACTTCCCCATGTTAAAGAAAACTGAGCGCTGTTGAGGAAACAGGCGTTTAACTATCAGAGTCATTGTCTTGGTAGTCTTGGTACCCGCATAATAGATTATTTTTCGCGATAAAGTTGCGGGTTTCAACCCAGCCGAGTGGGCTAACAATTTTGTGACATGGCACAAATTATTTTGGCATTTATTCATCAGCAAGGAACGTTAAACACTGTGAGTCACGCTTTGAGTTTCCGCTGACATTAAACAGTCCCCCTCCCCTCTGGTGTCCAAATAATTACCATACGAATCGACCATTATGGTGTCCCTCATGATCATTCTTGTCTCGCGCCGTGAACCCAGGAATTATCCTTATCATTGTCAACATTTGTACTTCTTATCGCGCTGATGACGTGATGTGGTGACAATGACGAAGCAGCCATTCATCCGTCAAACATACGGTTTTCCGACTGACATGTTCCACGACGAACGATGATGTCGCATGAAAGTAATGGGCGTTTCTGGATTTTAACAGCGTGTGACGGAACCTTCCTCTGCACCATATCAATCAAAACTCCCTGGTACCGTATTTTGTCCTGTTAGCTACTCAGCTCACAGTCCCTGGAGAACTTCGTAGTCCTCTATCAGCAGAGCCGAGTCTGATCCACACTCCTAGTCACGGATGTGTTAACGGTAGTGTTGTACCTGTTACCGAAATATCGTATCGCGATACCAATACTCGTTACTTAAGTAAAAAGTATGGAGACACCGATATGAATACTTCTTTTTTAAAGTAATGGAGTACCGCTACCGTTACTAAAAAGTAACGCGATACTTTGCACGATACTGTTGTTTGTTTTTCCTTCTACTTCTATTCTATTCCATTCTATGGAAGTCGTTCTTACGTGAACACACCACTTGTGTAATAGCAAATTGGGAAAAGATAGCTTTTCAGTAAAAAGAAAGCATATTTATTATGTAGCTCGGACACTTTGCTTTAGCTGCTTCTCAAGGTCTTATGCTGCCATCCTAGCAGGCCGTGGTCTCTCCTGCAGCTGCCAGAAGCCGATATGACAATTACGCTAGTGTCAGTCCCACACATACCGTGGAGTCCAATGACCAAGGAAACCTATCCGAAGTTAAGAATACCATAGTATATGTGAGCGTGACTCTGTGCGACACGGCAGCTCTGCAGAGGAATCCAGAGCGCACTGTACTGAGAGTACTTGACCTCCGTTCATTGACCTCAACTCTTTTGTTGAGCGCAGGGTTGTTATTTCCTCCATGTTCGAAGACAAAAAGTGAACATTTGTTTGGTATAATTCCCGTTACGGAATTTGGTATAATTCCCGTGCTTCAAATGGATCGTTATTGCGAAGGGGCTCGTTATTTTATCCCCCCCCCCCCATTCCAACCAGCAATGGGGTAGAGTATCGCCTGTGGCGATGAAACTCCCCACTCTCCAAGGTCAAAAATAAAGTTGTTGTTCTTCCCGTTACGGAGCACGTAGGAGTGTCCACAGGCTTCTTGTCGAGCGCCAGGCGGACCGGTGACATTGAATACGAGTAAGAAATATGCTCGGTGAAGAAAGGGAGGGGCAGTCAAAAAGTATCGGTAACGATATGGAGATGGCGTAACCATAAATTTGTAACGAAAATACTGTTCCGATACCGATTTAAAAAAGTATCGCGACACGCACTCCGATACCGAAAACAGGATCGATTACTGTAACGGCGTTTCGTACAGCTCCGGTTAATGACTTACCACCATATGTACGAAGCAGGACACAGGCTGGTTCCCCAGTGGGTTCCAGCCCATTGTGGCGTCGCGGGGAATAAGCAGGCCGACAGGACTGCAGAAGCAGCTCTCTCGTACCGTGAGCGGACGAGTAGTGGACTGCTGAGGAGACCGTCGTTCTATTCTTCGACGCCTCGTAACACCCCTGGCTTCCCGCCGATGGACAACCGACACCCTCCCCCCATCTGTGCTGACCAGAGTTGATCCCACGCTCGCATTCCGCATGCAACGATTTATTATTGGTAACCCGAACCTGATTGCCACCGTGTACAATAAACACACAATAACACAGTGGTTCATATCTCTACTTTTCCTTTTTGTTTTCCCCTAAGTTATCGAAAGTACTTTATTAATGCGATGTTCGATGAAACGATTTATTTGCTGTATTAATTCCCAACAAGTTTATTCTATTTAATCTGTAGAGCTAATTTTTTTTATCGCAGTTGAAATACCAGTTCTCTATCCTGGGTTCCTCATTTGTCGGCGTTTCGATAATTCGGTTTTGTGACTTTTCGGCCTTGTGATTTTTCGGTGTTTTGATTTTTCGGCCTTCTGGTTTTCGGCCTTATGATTGCTCGATATTTTGATTTTTCGGCCTTTTGAGTTTCGGTCTTTTGATAATTCGGCATTGTGAGTTTCGGCCATATGATTGCCACCCGCAACGAAACACCTCTCGTCAAGATGCTGCATTAATTCATCGAACGCGACTCGATGCCCTTATGAAAATGATTTTCTAGTTTCTTTACAAGACCTATAGAGAATCTATCTATCGTGTCTAGTGTGAATCTTGTGCATAGGAAATAGATAGAAGCTGTATAGGGTTTTTAACTGGTAAACTCTATACAGTTTCTATACAGGATTCAGACTCTAGAATGTATACATTTTCTATACAGTCTCTATAGAGCTAATACTATAGCTGCCCCGAAAGATCTTATTTACGAACATGTGCTACTTGTTTTCTGCTGTACATTTGAATAACAACTAATACATGTGATGTGTGCATGTATGAACACGGATACAAATGCTAATAGCAATATTGTGACTTATCACTTCAGACAACGTGAACATTTGCCGTTTAGTACTTTTTAATGTTGCACTTGAAGAACTGCTGCTTCTACACTGTCAGGGGAAAAGGTATAAAAAGCGTATGTATAAAAAGGTAAACGAGGGCGGAAGTAATATTTTTGTACATATTTCAACTGTCTATACCATCGTTTAAACCAAGTGTAACTCACTGATCGCAGTAGCTAATCGTATAGTACGGGGCTGGCTCATTAATTTGGTGTGGAGATTGTGCTGGTCTAGTTCGAGTAATTTGAATAATAAACAAAGTCCTTAATGCAGTAATATACTAACCAGTTGGAGGAAATATTTTTTGTGGCTGTTATTCGCTACCGAAATAACAATCTATGCGTGCGCTCCTCACCCGTGTGGTTGCATCTCGAGCTAAGACGGCTCCACTTGTGGCCTAGCCATTTCGTTGCATGTTTTATTAGTATCTGTTCCTCTGCAAACACGTCACAGGCGTGAGCGTGTGCAAGCGTATTTCTTCGGTTTCTTTTTCGTTCTTTTTATTTATTTCTTTTTTTTTTTTGCGGTTTGGAGTTTTGCGCACTGGGTGGGATGTGGCGGTGAAATAAATGGAAAGTTCCTGGTTTTTGAAATACAGAAGAAGATTATCGAGCTACTGCACTCGGCTCCCTCTTCAAAATTCTTTCGTAACCAGTTTCGTGACGCACCATCTATTGACAGTAAATTCCACTTCACATAGTACATAAATACAGTCAGTATAGAAAAATGAGGCAACTTTGTGTCCTACATGGACACAATCTGTGTAGAAAAATGGGACAACTTTCTATCCTGTGTCTAACTACTTTGTTTTCAATGTATATATAAATGGGCGATGTCAAGTTGCCGGTGGTGAGTAAATCAAAGAGTGATATTAAACGGTAGGAACAACTTATTTATTTACACATGGTAAACAAGACTTTCGTGCACGAGACTGCACTTCTTCAGGTTACAAAAATGTAAACATGGTACAGGCACATATATACAGTTGAAGGGGGAGTTCTGGCATGAGAGGGTAACAGGTTGATGGAAAGGATGCAAACAACAGATAAAAATCACAAGAACATAAATACAAAAGCAGGGGTATCAGAAGCGAAACAACGCGAGCCCAAGGGCTTATACACAGGAAACGAGAACACTTGTTGGTGACGTTCGAGGAATTAAGGATAAAAGGGGGGGGTTATGGCGACGGAATGAGGACACGGGTGCGGAGTACAAAGGTGACCAGTGGACCGTGAGAAAGTGAAGACGGAGGTGGTCTCAGGATAGAGACAAACGAAGAAAAATGTGGAAGTTGGAGAGTAGTGTGTGTGTGTTTATCATTATCTTCTTTTATTTGAAAAATTATATTTACGGGTTCAATAATTGTAGTGGGCCTGCGTGGATGTTCAAACCATGAGGCTTCAGAGACTGGAATTTTGCAATTAAAAAGGATTCGCGATTTTTGCGCTTCATGTCACTGTTATAACCCGATTCAAGGATAACGATTTTGAGGTCTGTACCTAAATCGTGTCCAGGAAGGTTAAAATGTGTAGAAACGGGTGTAGGATGGTTATTAACAATATCGGATTTATGGCCGTAAAACCTTTCCCTCATGGTGTTCGAGGTTTCTCCAATATACTGAATACAACATTTCGTGCACATAATGAGGTAACATACGTTAAAAGAGTTGCAGTGCAATCCCTGTCGGATTTCGAAAATAAAGAGTTTGAGGTGCTCGAGATAAATGTACATGGGCTAATGAAATGACATGTTTGGCAGCGTTTGTTACCACAAGGGGAACACCCAGGATTTGGTCGGGATAGACGGGATGAAACTAGTAAGTTACGAATGTTACGTGATCGACGGAATGTGATATTGGGGGGAGCAGGAAAAATTATTTTAAGTTTTTCGTCGCTGTGAAGTATGTTGAGATGGCGGGTGAAGATGGACCCTGCGCCACTCAGTGCTTTGTTATAGGCGGTAACGAAGGATAAGGGGTTTTGTTGCTGCCGCGGTTCATGTGAAAGTAATTTATCCCGATCTAGAGATTTGCACGCGGAGAGAGCATTGTTTATAAGGTTGGGAGGGTAGTTTCGTTTTCTAAAATCGTTGGACATTTCTTCGGCGCATGCCTCAAAATCTTCTGGGTTAGAGCATATGCGTTTTAGACGTGTAAATTGACCAAAGGGGATGTTCCTCTTCTGAGTATTAGGATGGTAGCTGTTAAAATGAAGGTACTGGCGTTTGTCAGTGGGTTTCTTGTATAGATTCGTGACCAGCTTACCAGACTGTATAGAGACAGTCACGTCTAGAAAATTCACTGATGCGTGGGAAAGATTACACGTGAACTTGATGGCCTGATGTACGGAGTTAAAATGCTCGAAAAACGCAATTAAGGATGGTTCATCACCCGACCATACGATGAAAATGTCGTCAATGTACCTTAAGAAGACTAAAGGTTTGATCGGGAAGGATGCTAATGTTTTTTCTTCGAATTGCCCCATGAAAAGATTCGCATAGTTGGGAGACACGCGTGACCCCATTGCTGCACCTTGAATTTGGACAAAATGTTTTTCGTTAAATATAAAGTTGTTGTACATGAGCACAAGCTCAAGGAGCGAGAGGACAGCTGATGTCTGGAGAAATTCAGACGGGAAAGATTCAAGAAAAACTTTCACCGCATCGAGACCCTCATCGTGTGGTATGTTTGTATAAAGGGATGTAACATCCATAGTAGCCAAGATGACGTTGCTCAAATCGCTGTTCTGCTTATTAATCGAATCGACTTTGAGGAGAAAGTCATTGGTGTCTTTTACGTAAGAGGGCAGAAGCGGAGGAACGTGTTTGATACAATGGTCTAAAAGGAGAGAAATGTTTTCGGTGGGTGTGTTTATTCCTGATATTATAGGCCTGCCGGGGTTATTTTCCTTGTGTACCTTAATCAATAGGTAAAATGAACCTGGAGTAGCATTTTTGGGTCTAATGAACTCCGCAATGTTACGTGGAATAGAATCGTTAGCGATTAGCGCGCTGATCTTTTGGTTAATTGTGCGACAAAATAGTGGGGTGGGGTCAGAGTCAAGAGGCTTGTAGAACCTAGCATCACTGAGGTGCTCATTTGCTTTGCTGACGTAGTCTGAAGTATTCATCACGACAATTCCTCCGCCTTTATCAGCGGGCCTGATTATGATATCATCACGAGACTTGAGATTCCGTAGTGCTATCCTTTCTTGCTTAGATAAATTAAATGATCCCCGGTTGTCAAAAATGTTAAGAAGGCCTTTGATGTCATTGGATACTGCCTTAATATAATTGTCGATCATAGGGCTAGTTTTTGATGGGTCAGGGGTCCAGACGGAAGGTTTCTTAAATGGCGTTACTTCAGTGCGTGCACTGCCGTGAAAAAATGTTTGCAAGTGCATTCGTCTACCTAAATTTTGGAGATCATTTAGAATTTCAAATTCATCAACACCATGGGGAGTGGGGACAAAGCTCAGTCCTTTGGATAAAACGCTGGTTTCAGCTTTCCCTAACGTAACGCCTGATAGGTTAAAAACAACACTTAGTGGTGGACCTACAGAAGTCTGTGGGTGGTCTAATAAAACAGTACAAAGATTAAGGCTGGTGATGTCTGTAAGGTGGATATTATCGCGACAAGCTTTCTTACACTTCGTGCGCTGTAATTGGGCGAGCTTATCGGAAGAAAAACGATTGAGTGTGAGCAATTCTTCTGGCGTTAGAGCGTGAGCTAGTTGACGGAGCTGGTTGTCTATGTCTTTGATTATGTAAGAACTTTCTGTTCGCAGAATTCTGATCAGTTCTATAGAAGCATGCGTTAATATGTTACGCCATCTCTTGGAACTACGCGGTGAGTGGAAATTGAATGTTGGGTGAACGTCAACCATTAAACCTTTGGGTACAACATTCTGTGCTATACAATCAGAGTAGAAATGGAAGTGAGAAACAAATCTAGTTTTTCTGTCTAATAACTTACGTGCCCTAAGGAACGTTGTAGAGTTTACATTGTCCGCACATAGTCAGTGAGAGCTCCTTGTGTTGTACCTCCGTGTCGCACGTCGTTGCTTCTTAGGCTGGCGTGTCCGGACCGAGGGAGTCGTGGCGGCGATAGGGGTGTCAGTCCGAACGGTGACGTCCGCGCTGCCAGGTGAACACGGTGGGCTTCTGTTTGGGGCTACTCCGGGCGTTTGGGGATGAGGGCTGTGCACAGGGTTGGCACAGGACGTGGACTGGGTAGCACAAAGATCACGGGGAGCATTTCGCCGGGTAGGTGACCGTGTAGACGAAGGTGGCAACTTAGGACGGTTCCCGATGGAGGGGGATTCTTCGAGGTGGAAGCCGCTGGAGCTGTTGAGGTTGCGGCGTGGGCTAGCTGAGTTTGGGCGGTTCCCCGTAGTCGTTGCACTGTTACCCTCTGGGGATGGTTGACTGGGGTTGGAGCTCCCATTTGGTGCAGCAGGGGCAGCAGACGGCTGACCGATGGGAGGGAAATCTTCGAGACGGAGGTGAAAGCCGCTGGAGCTGTTGAAGTTGCGGTTTGGGCTTGCTGAGGTGTCAGCGGTGGGAGGAAAATGCAGCCTGATTACACTCCTATAGTGGGAAGCTAGGACTTTCGCGCCTCGAGAATTCAGATGGTGGCCGTCCAACGCAAGTAGATCCCATGGGGACTGATCCAAGGTGTAGTGCCGGATGAAGCCTACATGGTTGTTTACAATCGACAGGTACCAAAAATGTTGGTTCAGGAGTTGGATTTTGTAGTTGGTTTCATGGATAAAGGCTCGTTGGTCCTGGTGGACGTACCAAGATGGGAGTCGAGGAGGGACGCTTGACAATACCACGAAAAGGTGTGGTCGGGAAGATTGGATGTGTGAAAGTAACAGGTCAAAATGCTCCACACAAGAGAACACTGATGCTTCACCTACATCGATGGAACCAGCTTGAAGAATAATTACGTCCAAATCTTGGGGGAGGCTATCCACGACGGTGATGAAATCCAGAATCTTTCTTCCCGGGAAGGCTTTGATCATGACGTCTTGCGAGCTGAAGAACTTGGGTACCAGCTTGATTAGGGAGTTGCCGATTATGGCGATTCGGGGAAGATGTTCCACTCCGTTCGGGCTTGACATGGTGAACAAGAAGATACGAAGGCAGAAAAAATAGGCGATGTCAAGTTGCCGGTGGTGAGTAAATCAAAGAGTGATATTAAACGGTAGGAACAACTTATTTATTTACACATGGTAAACAAGACTTTCGTGCACGAGACTGCACTTCTTCAGGTTACAAAAATGTAAACATGGTACAGGCACATATATACAGTTGAAGGGGGAGTTCTGGCATGAGAGGGTAACAGGTTGATGGAAAGGATGCAAACAACAGATAAAAATCACAAGAACATAAATACAAAAGCAGGGGTATCAGAAGCGAAACAACGCGAGCCCAAGGGCTTATACACAGGAAACGAGAACACTTGTTGGTGACGTTCGAGGAATTAAGGATAAAAAGGGGGGGGTTATGGCGACGGAATGAGGACACGGGTGCGGAGTACAAAGGTGACCAGTGGACCGTGAGAAAGTGAAGACGGAGGTGGTCTCAGGATAGAGACAAACGAAGAAAAATGTGGAAGTTGGAGAGTAGTGTGTGTGTGTTTATCATTATCTTCTTTTATTTGAAAAATTATATTTACGGGTTCAATAATTGTAGTGGGCCTGCGTGGATGTTCAAACCATGAGGCTTCAGAGACTGGAATTTTGCAATTAAAAAGGATTCGCGATTTTTGCGCTTCATGTCACTGTTATAACCCGATTCAAGGATAACGATTTTGAGGTCTGTACCTAAATCGTGTCCAGGAAGGTTAAAATGTGTAGAAACGGGTGTAGGATGGTTATTAACAATATCGGATTTATGGCCGTAAAACCTTTCCCTCATGGTGTTCGAGGTTTCTCCAATATACTGAATACAACATTTCGTGCACATAATGAGGTAACATACGTTAAAAGAGTTGCAGTGCAATCCCTGTCGGATTTCGAAAATAAAAGAGTTTGAGGTGCTCGAGATAAATGTACATGGGCTAATGAAATGACATGTTTGGCAGCGTTTGTTACCACAAGGGGAACACCCAGGATTTGGTCGGGATAGACGGGATGAAACTAGTAAGTTACGAATGTTACGTGATCGACGGAATGTGATATTGGGGGGAGCAGGAAAAATTATTTTAAGTTTTTCGTCGCTGTGAAGTATGTTGAGATGGCGGGTGAAGATGGACCCTGCGCCACTCAGTGCTTTGTTATAGGCGGTAACGAAGGATAAGGGGTTTTGTTGCTGCCGCGGTTCATGTGAAAGTAATTTATCCCGATCTAGAGATTTGCACGCGGAGAGAGCATTGTTTATAAGGTTGGGAGGGTAGTTTCGTTTTCTAAAATCGTTGGACATTTCTTCGGCGCATGCCTCAAAATCTTCTGGGTTAGAGCATATGCGTTTTAGACGTGTAAATTGACCAAAGGGGATGTTCCTCTTCTGAGTATTAGGATGGTAGCTGTTAAAATGAAGGTACTGGCGTTTGTCAGTGGGTTTCTTGTATAGATTCGTGACCAGCTTACCAGACTGTATAGAGACAGTCACGTCTAGAAAATTCACTGATGCGTGGGAAAGATTACACGTGAACTTGATGGCCTGATGTACGGAGTTAAAATGCTCGAAAAACGCAATTAAGGATGGTTCATCACCCGACCATACGATGAAAATGTCGTCAATGTACCTTAAGAAGACTAAAGGTTTGATCGGGAAGGATGCTAATGTTTTTTCTTCGAATTGCCCCATGAAAAGATTCGCATAGTTGGGAGACACGCGTGACCCCATTGCTGCACCTTGAATTTGGACAAAATGTTTTTCGTTAAATATAAAGTTGTTGTACATGAGCACAAGCTCAAGGAGCGAGAGGACAGCTGATGTCTGGAGAAATTCAGACGGGAAAGATTCAAGAAAAACTTTCACCGCATCGAGACCCTCATCGTGTGGTATGTTTGTATAAAGGGATGTAACATCCATAGTAGCCAAGATGACGTTGCTCAAATCGCTGTTCTGCTTATTAATCGAATCGACTTTGAGGAGAAAGTCATTGGTGTCTTTTACGTAAGAGGGCAGAAGCGGAGGAACGTGTTTGATACAATGGTCTAAAAGGAGAGAAATGTTTTCGGTGGGTGTGTTTATTCCTGATATTATAGGCCTGCCGGGGTTATTTTCCTTGTGTACCTTAATCAATAGGTAAAATGAACCTGGAGTAGCATTTTTGGGTCTAATGAACTCCGCTATGTTACGTGGAATAGAATCGTTAGCGATTAGCGCGCTGATCTTTTGGTTAATTGTGCGACAAAATAGTGGGGTGGGGTCAGAGTCAAGAGGCTTGTAGAACCTAGCATCACTGAGGTGCTCATTTGCTTTGCTGACGTAGTCTGAAGTATTCATCACGACAATTCCTCCGCCTTTATCAGCGGGCCTGATTATGATATCATCACGAGACTTGAGATTCCGTAGTGCTATCCTTTCTTGCTTAGATAAATTAAATGATCCCCGGTTGTCAAAAATGTTAAGAAGGCCTTTGATGTCATTGGATACTGCCTTAATATAATTGTCGATCATAGGGCTAGTTTTTGATGGGTCAGGGGTCCAGACGGAAGGTTTCTTAAATGGCGTTACTTCAGTGCGTGCACTGCCGTGAAAAAATGTTTGCAAGTGCATTCGTCTACCTAAATTTTGGAGATCATTTAGAATTTCAAATTCATCAACACCATGGGGAGTGGGGACAAAGCTCAGTCCTTTGGATAAAACGCTGGTTTCAGCTTTCCCTAACGTGACGCCTGATAGGTTAAAAACAACACTTAGTGGTGGACCTACAGAAGTCTGTGGGTGGTCTAATAAAACAGTACAAAGATTAAGGCTGGTGATGTCTGTAAGGTGGATATTATCGCGACAAGCTTTCTTACACTTCGTGCGCTGTAATTGGGCGAGCTTATCGGAAGAAAAACGATTGAGTGTGAGCAATTCTTCTGGCGTTAGAGCGTGAGCTAGTTGACGGAGCTGGTTGTCTATGTCTTTGATTATGTAAGAACTTTCTGTTCGCAGAATTCTGATCAGTTCTATAGAAGCATGCGTTAATATGTTACGCCATCTCTTGGAACATTGACGACATTTTCATCGTATGGTCGGGTGATGAACCATCCTTAATTGCGTTTTTCGAGCATTTTAACTCCGTACATCAGGCCATCAAGTTCACGTGTAATCTTTCCCACGCATCAGTGAATTTTCTAGACGTGACTGTCTCCATACAGTCTGGTAAGCTGGTCACGAATCTATACAAGAAACCCACTGACAAACGCCAGTACCTTCATTTTAACAGCTACCATCCTAATACTCAGAAGAGGAACATCCCCTTTGGTCAATTTACACGTCTAAAACGCATATGCTCTAACCCAGAAGATTTTGAGGCATGCGCCGAAGAAATGTCCAACGAGTTTAGAAAACGAAACTACCCTCCCAACCTTATAAACAATGCTCTCTCCGCGTGCAAATCTCTAGATCGGGATAAATTACTTTCACATGAACCGCGGCAGCAACAAAACCCCTTATCCTTCGTTACCGCCTATAACAAAGCACTGAGTGGCGCAGGGTCCATCTTCACCCGCCATCTCAACATACTTCACAGCGACGAAAAACTTAAAATAATTTTTCCTGCTCCCCCCAATATCACATTCCGTCGATCACGTAACATTCGTAACTTACTAGTTTCATCCCGTCTATCCCGACCAAATCCTGGGTGTTCCCCTTGTGGTAACAAACGCTGCCAAACATGTCATTTCATTAGCCCATGTACATTTATCTCGAGCACCTCAAACTCCTTTATTTTCGAAATCCGACAGGGATTGCACTGCAACTCTTTTAACGTATGTTACCTCATTATGTGCACGAAATGTTGTATTCAGTATATTGGAGAAACCTCGAACACCATGAGGGAAAGGTTTTACGGCCATAAATCCGATATTGTTAATAACCATCCTACACCCGTTTCTACACATTTTAACCTTACTGGACACGATTTAGGTACAGACCTCAAAATCGTTATCCTTGAATCGGGTTATAACAGTGACATGAAGCGCAAAAATCGCGAATCCTTTTTAATTGCAAAATTCCAGTCTCTGAAGCCTCATGGTTTGAACATCCACGCAGGCCCACTACAATTATTGAACCCGTAAATATAATTTTTCAAATAAAAGAAGATAATGATAAACACACACACACTACTCTCCAACTTCCACATTTTTCTTCGTTTGTCTCTATCCTGAGACCACCTCCGTCTTCACTTTCTCACGGTCCACTGGTCACCTTTGTACTCCGCACCCGTGTCCTCATTCCGTCGCCATAACCCCCCCCCTTTTATCCTTAATTCCTCGAACGTCACCAACAAGTGTTCTCGTTTCCTGTGTATAAGCCCTTGGGCTCGCGTTGTTTCGCTTCTGATACCCCTGCTTTTGTATTTATGTTCTTGTGATTTTTATCTGTTGTTTGCATCCTTTCCATCAACCTGTTACCCTCTCATGCCAGAACTCCCCCTTCAACTGTATATATGTGCCTGTACCATGTTTACATTTTTGTAACCTGAAGAAGTGCAGTCTCGTGCACGAAAGTCTTGTTTACCATGTGTAAATAAATAAGTTGTTCCTACCGTTTAATATCACTCTTTGATTTACTCACCACCGGCAACTTGACATCGCCTATTTTTTCTGCCTTCGTATCTTCTTGTTCACCATGTCAAGCCCGAACGGAGTGGAACATCTTCCCCGAATCGCCATAATCGGCAACTCCCTAATCAAGCTGGTACCCAAGTTCTTCAGCTCGCAAGACGTCATGATCAAAGCCTTCCCGGGAAGAAAGATTCTGGATTTCATCACCGTCGTGGATAGCCTCCCCCAAGATTTGGACGTAATTATTCTTCAAGCTGGTTCCATCGATGTAGGTGAAGCATCAGTGTTCTCTTGTGTGGAGCATTTTGACCTGTTACTTTCACACATCCAATCTTCCCGACCACACCTTTTCGTGGTATTGTCAAGCGTCCCTCCTCGACTCCCATCTTGGTACGTCCACCAGGACCAACGAGCCTTTATCCATGAAACCAACTACAAAATCCAACTCCTGAACCAACATTTTTGGTACCTGTCGATTGTAAACAACCATGTAGGCTTCATCCGGCACTACACCTTGGATCAGTCCCCATGGGATCTACTTGCGTTGGACGGCCACCATCTGAATTCTCGAGGCGCGAAAGTCCTAGCTTCCCACTATAGGAGTGTAATCAGGCTGCATTTTCCTCCCACCGCTGACACCTCAGCAAGCCCAAACCGCAACCTCAACAGCTCCAGCGGCTTTCACCTCCGTCTCGAAGATTTCCCTCCCATCGGTCAGCCGTCTGCTGCCCCTGCTGCCCCTGCTGCACCAAATGGGAGCTCCAACCCCAGTCAACCATCCCCAGAGGGTAACAGTGCAACGACTACGGGGAACCGCCCAAACTCAGCTAGCCCACGCCGCAACCTCAACAGCTCCAGCGGCTTCCACCTCGAAGAATCCCCCTCCATCGGGAACCGTCCTAAGTTGCCACCTTCGTCTACAAGGTCACCTACCCGGCGAAATGCTCCCCGTGATCTTTGTGCTACCCAGTCCACGTCCTGTGCCAACCCTGTGCACAGCCCTCATCCCCAAACGCCCGGAGTAGCCCCAAACAGAAGCCCACCGTGTTCACCTGGCAGCGCGGACGTCACCGTTCGGACTGACACCCCTATCGCCGCCACGACTCCCTCGGTCCGGACACGCCAGCCTAAGAAGCAACGACGTGCGACACGGAGGTACAACACAAGGAGCTCTCACTGACTATGTGCGGACAATGTAAACTCTACAACGTTCCTTAGGGCACGTAAGTTATTAGACAGAAAAACTAGATTTGTTTCTCACTTCCATTTCTACTCTGATTGTATAGCACAGAATGTTGTACCCAAAGGTTTAATGGTTGACGTTCACCCAACATTCAATTTCCACTCACCGCGTAGTTCCAAGAGATGGCGTAACATATTAACGCATGCTTCTATAGAACTGATCAGAACTCTGCGAACAGAAAGTTCTTACATAATCAAAGACATAGACAACCAGCTCCGTCAACTAGCTCACGCTCTAACGCCAGAAGAATTGCTCACACTCAATCGTTTTTCTTCCGATAAGCTCGCCCAATTACAGCGCACGAAGTGTAAGAAAGCTTGTCGCGATAATATCCACCTTACAGACATCACCAGCCTTAATCTTTGTACTGTTTTATTAGACCACCCACAGACTTCTGTAGGTCCACCACTAAGTGTTGTTTTTAACCTATCAGGCGTCACGTTAGGGAAAGCTGAAACCAGCGTTTTATCCAAAGGACTGAGCTTTGTCCCCACTCCCCATGGTGTTGATGAATTTGAAATTCTAAATGATCTCCAAAATTTAGGTAGACGAATGCACTTGCAAACATTTTTTCACGGCAGTGCACGCACTGAAGTAACGCCATTTAAGAAACCTTCCGTCTGGACCCCTGACCCATCAAAAACTAGCCCTATGATCGACAATTATATTAAGGCAGTATCCAATGACATCAAAGGCCTTCTTAACATTTTTGACAACCGGGGATCATTTAATTTATCTAAGCAAGAAAGGATAGCACTACGGAATCTCAAGTCTCGTGATGATATCATAATCAGGCCCGCTGATAAAGGCGGAGGAATTGTCGTGATGAATACTTCAGACTACGTCAGCAAAGCAAATGAGCACCTCAGTGATGCTAGGTTCTACAAGCCTCTTGACTCTGACCCCACCCCACTATTTTGTCGCACAATTAACCAAAAGATCAGCGCGCTAATCGCTAACGATTCTATTCCACGTAACATAGCGGAGTTCATTAGACCCAAAAATGCTACTCCAGGTTCATTTTACCTATTGATTAAGGTACACAAGGAAAATAACCCCGGCAGGCCTATAATATCAGGAATAAACACACCCACCGAAAACATTTCTCTCCTTTTAGACCATTGTATCAAACACGTTCCTCCGCTTCTGCCCTCTTACGTAAAAGACACCAATGACTTTCTCCTCAAAGTCGATTCGATTAATAAGCAGAACAGCGATTTGAGCAACGTCATCTTGGCTACTATGGATGTTACATCCCTTTATACAAACATACCACACGATGAGGGTCTCGATGCGGTGAAAGTTTTTCTTGAATCTTTCCCGTCTGAATTTCTCCAGACATCAGCTGTCCTCTCGCTCCTTGAGCTTGTGCTCATGTACAACAACTTTATATTTAACGAAAAACATTTTGTCCAAATTCAAGGTGCAGCAATGGGGTCACGCGTGTCTCCCAACTATGCGAATCTTTTCATGGGGCAATTCGAAGAAAAAACATTAGCATCCTTCCCGATCAAACCTTTAGTCTTCTTAAGGTACATTGACGACATTTTCATCGTATGGTCGGGTGATGAACCATCCTTAATTGCGTTTTTCGAGCATTTTAACTCCGTACATCAGGCCATCAAGTTCACGTGTAATCTTTCCCACGCATCAGTGAATTTTCTAGACGTGACTGTCTCCATACAGTCTGGTAAGCTGGTCACGAATCTATACAAGAAACCCACTGACAAACGCCAGTACCTTCATTTTAACAGCTACCATCCTAATACTCAGAAGAGGAACATCCCCTTTGGTCAATTTACACGTCTAAAACGCATATGCTCTAACCCAGAAGATTTTGAGGCATGCGCCGAAGAAATGTCCAACGAGTTTAGAAAACGAAACTACCCTCCCAACCTTATAAACAATGCTCTCTCCGCGTGCAAATCTCTAGATCGGGATAAATTACTTTCACATGAACCGCGGCAGCAACAAAACCCCTTATCCTTCGTTACCGCCTATAACAAAGCACTGAGTGGCGCAGGGTCCATCTTCACCCGCCATCTCAACATACTTCACAGCGACGAAAAACTTAAAATAATTTTTCCTGCTCCCCCCAATATCACATTCCGTCGATCACGTAACATTCGTAACTTACTAGTTTCATCCCGTCTATCCCGACCAAATCCTGGGTGTTCCCCTTGTGGTAACAAACGCTGCCAAACATGTCATTTCATTAGCCCATGTACATTTATCTCGAGCACCTCAAACTCCTTTATTTTCGAAATCCGACAGGGATTGCACTGCAACTCTTTTAACGTATGTTACCTCATTATGTGCACGAAATGTTGTATTCAGTATATTGGAGAAACCTCGAACACCATGAGGGAAAGGTTTTACGGCCATAAATCCGATATTGTTAATAACCATCCTACACCCGTTTCTACACATTTTAACCTTACTGGAAACGATTTAGGTACAGACCTCAAAATCGTTATCCTTGAATCGGGTTATAACAGTGACATGAAGCGCAAAAATCGCGAATCCTTTTTAATTGCAAAATTCCAGTCTCTGAAGCCTCATGGTTTGAACATCCACGCAGGCCCACTACAATTATTGAACCCGTAAATATAATTTTTCAAATAAAAGAAGATAATGATAAACACACACACACTACTCTCCAACTTCCACATTTTTCTTCGTTTGTCTCTATCCTGAGACCACCTCCGTCTTCACTTTCTCACGGTCCACTGGTCACCTTTGTACTCCGCACCCGTGTCCTCATTCCGTCGCCATAACCCCCCCCTTTTATCCTTAATTCCTCGAACGTCACCAACAAGTGTTCTCGTTTCCTGTGTATAAGCCCTTGGGCTCGCGTTGTTTCGCTTCTGATACCCCTGCTTTTGTATTTATGTTCTTGTGATTTTTATCTGTTGTTTGCATCCTTTCCATCAACCTGTTACCCTCTCATGCCAGAACTCCCCCTTCAACTGTATATATGTGCCTGTACCATGTTTACATTTTTGTAACCTGAAGAAGTGCAGTCTCGTGCACGAAAGTCTTGTTTACCATGTGTAAATAAATAAGTTGTTCCTACCGTTTAATATCACTCTTTGACTTATATATAAATGCTTTACCTATTTTCTATCCGATAGTATTCCCATTTATTCATAGAAACTCCATTCGGAGTAGATACAAGTTTTAATCTATTTCTTATGCGCTCTATCTAGGGTTTCCTATAGAAATCCTGTAGAAAATAGAAATTTTTTTTCATAAGGGTGTGGCTTTTACAGCTCAGTTGCGTTACCGCTTGAGACAAGTTGACTCTCCCAGATGCTGTCACTGATGTGCTCTAGAGAATCTGAAGCCACTCTTCTTCATTGCCCGCACTACCAACCTTCCCGATAACCACACTCTCTGGGTCTCTTAGTCAACTGGATTCTCGCCCTTTCTCTCTATCAAAATTGCTTGGTCCCTGTCCAAATTGAGCCAACCAACGCTCTGCCCTCAAAGCTCTTTTGACCTTTTTGGACACTATAGGACTTCGATCCTTATTGTGAAGGGGCTCATTATTTCATTCCCCACATCACCACCAGCGATGGGGTAGCGTGTCGCCCCTGGCGATGAAACGCCCCATTCCTCATCTTAAAAATAAATGTGTTGTATAAGCAGGGCCTGCTAACCGTCGCGCCTTTTCTGACCTCCATGTAATCGTGTTTCTTGTAGCAAACTTTTTGGTTTTTACTATGCGGACGTAACGATATAGCATAAGGAACGTGTGGTGAGTTGAATCAAAGATGATCGCAGAAATGCGCAGAGCCGGCGCGAGGCAAGTTTGCGCCCAAGGCAGGGCAAAGCTGAAGCGCCCCTCCCCCCCCCCCCCCACACACACACTCCCCCACTGCCGTCAGAAGACCTGTAAACGAAGAAATGAAAACGTTTATTTGCACTGCCGAGATCGTAAATTCAAATTTTCTTCATTCTCGCTTCATCATGCCCCCCCCCCACACACACACACTCCCCCATCGCTACGGCTCTGGAACTGCATAAGGAACACTCGGTCAGCTCGACCTTAGCAACACAGACGGGTTACTACACCACAGCGCTTCTGCGTTATGTAAAGAAACTGCCTTGCAGGGCAGTTTGCAGGGAAGAGAAAATGTCACCGTCGCGACCTGGTGTACAAAAGCTTTTCACGTTCAGATTATTTTTGTTTGCTTGTTTTCGGTGCGGATCCTCCTGAAATTGACCACTGACGCAAACTGAGTCCCCTGTGCCTTCCGCTTCTTCGCGCAGGCCTCTTTTCAATATTTGCACATCTCCGTGCGGCCCATAACCCCGGTTACTCCTCGCCATTCGCCCCGTCGTTTAAAAAAAAAAAAATGGAAGCGAACAATTTTTCGGTTTTTCCGATACGTTTCAAGACGGTCTTCACAGCAACAAAGTGGGGTCATTTCATTCCCTTAAATTATACAGGGTGGTTTCAGTTGCGTACGTAACGTGTTGGCTGCTTACCGGACGAGCTTCCGATGGTACACGACGACGCATTAATGCGATAAAAAAAAAAAAATATATATATATCTATATAGCCACGCAAACGTTGCTCCCCGTGCATTTCGAATGGTACATAGCGGTCTCCTCATAGCTGCATATTTCTGAGGTGTGCCTCCGGTGAAGACACCGAAATGAAGCCCCACATAGATGTTCATTTCTATTATAGCGGTTTCTGGAGCGCCCCTAGCAGTACCCGCACACAACTCTCCGGCTCTCCAGACACCGCCATGTTGACATCGGTATAATAATTCGTGTTTTATCGGGGCACCGGCAACCAACCGGCCATAACGTCGGCATAAACCGCTTCAAATGGACGGAGAGCAAAGTTTGCATCGGTATTATTTTGTCAAGCACAGTTTAGCTTCCACGTCTTTTCTTTTTTTTTTTTTTTTTCGTATATGGATTACATAGATGCGTCGCCCAGCGCCACCGGACGTTTGTCCGCTAAGCAGGTCTCCGGCAAGTCGTTCGTTCGCAGTACGTGAGTAGATTTTATCTGCACATATACCCCGTATAATTTTTTCTACGTTATACAGGAGATGGAACTACGGCTTAGATAACGTGATGAACATAAGAAAACGAAAAGCTAACGAAACTCCCCGCAAATTCAGAGGCTGTTCTTTCTCCCGCTGTGTTTTACCAAGACCCAAATTAACGGAGCGTGCGAGAAGCGCCCTCTTTTAATGACACATCGAGCGATCTGCCGCTAGGAACTGTTCTAAAATGGTCGCCTAACGGCGTCTGCTTTCGCCACCTATTTAATCAGCCCTTCTAATGTGCGCGATTAGTATTGATCGAGACACCTTGATTTTCGGTCGTACGACTGAAGCGTTGCTCAAGAAAATTCGGTGCGATCTCCGCTAACCTCGTTAGGCGTTGACTTATTAGTTTTCGTTTTTGCGACGTTCGCTTCGGTGCCCTGAGCGAATTTTCTGCGTCTTCTCTTACATATTTTTGATGCCTCAATCTTCCGTATTTATCGACACGGATTTCTGGTAATGAATACGGATAATCGTAGACACCCGAGGGTGGCAAAGGCGTGTTATTAATTTGCGTTGTCTTTCCCTTCTTGTGTGTGTTTTGCTTTAGAATAGAATAGAAGAAGGAAGAAAGAAATGGAAACGTCCTCAGCCATTTCGTTCTGTGCGTTTATCTGCGTGGAAAATGTTTAGTCTTTGTTCTCTGAAAACATATAAACATCGCAATCCTAATGAAAACTAATTTTATCTGGGCGAGTTTAAGCACTTCGTTGACCAGGAGATGAGCTGTCTTCTCTGCATTATCGGACGATAACGTAAGTGATGATAACCTGCACGTTTATTATGCACGTTTATAACCTGTACGTTTATATGTATATTACATCAAAATGAAGGCGCCCATCATAAGTCCGTAAGTCTTATCTGGCTGAGGCGTTTCCTGACGCTGCCCACATAAGTGAGGCCAACAACGGCAAGCCGGTTTTCGCCACCACCGTTTCATAAATATGTTATTCTTATGAAGCCTCAATCTTACATTGGAACAACGCGGGAGCTGTGACTTTGGTGACGCGACATGAAGCCGTCCGCGCCCACCGCTATATATGTTTGACTGACTACCTGCATTTCTCCTCACCAGGTGCCGAAATCGCGTCAGCGACCACAGCTCGCGCGTTGCTCACACGTTTGAAAACCTCGTTAAAATATAAATGATGGCGTAGCCCGTCACAAGTTCGAGTAACCAATATCGGGAGCTTTCTTCGTAGAAATAGAGCAGTTTCTCGAAGTAGTTAAAAGACATCACTTTTTTGTTTACTTAATTGGTGGGGAGGATAGTGACCGGTCTGAAATCTGTGGTCGATAGTACTTGAAAAGTACTCTAGTTACAATATGAGTTACCTTTAAAGTTACACGGGTTTCAGCCTGTACGTTTTGGGCGTCGAACACTTTCAATACTTCTTTCCACTTTTTTTTGTTTTTTGTTGAGGCATGTTGGTGTTATGTCCCGCGAAACAAACCGGTACCTGAGTTGAATTGTACAATACATACCTTAGAACTCCAAATATAATAAATGTGCTACATAAATACTGTTTCACATGACGCCACACAGTTTGAAATTAGTTTAGTATGTTGAAGAAGTAATTACAGTATCGCCATTACTTAACTCCCCCAAACAGTGTTTCGTTGCTCGTGACGGTTCTCGACACTATTGCCCCGAAGAAGTGTAAAATATGTATTACGTATCGTTATATATTATGCTATTTATTTATTTAACAATACTACTCGCACCAACACGACAAAGCGCTTACAATCAAGGATTGATGGGTCTGACATTACGGCTTTGTCAAGGTTGACTTAACAAGGTTGTCAAGGTGTGTTTTAGTTTAAAATGGCTGAAATGAACTACTAACATATTCTGTCGAGGAAATCTGACAGAGTCACATTCAATTACACCTTGTGAGAGAGCGAGAGAGTTCCAATAGGAAATAGCACGTGAAAAAAAAAGAGTTCTTAAATACGTTTATGTTCGACAAAGGTTCACTCAAGTGTTATGTTATGTATTATGTTATTATAGTATGTGTTATGTTATCGCGATATATTATGTGTACTATATTTATTATTTGACTCTTTGTTCTCTTCACTATTACGGCAAGCTGAGGTAAAATGGGACACAAATTTGCATTTCAGTGTCATATTTCTTTTTTTTTTTTTTCGCTTCTATATGTATATAAAAAAGAATAATCATCGCGTCCCTAGGGGGTCTCGATGTTTCGACCTGAAAATATAAAAGCAGTACACTAAGGCTAACATAATAGTATATAGTGTGAAATTCGAAAGACACAATCGTCTCACTTTGCCCGACCCTCGAAGTAAGATGAGACATGAGACAGTCTATACCAAAATGAATCGTGCCTCTGTGTGACGTACGTCGCTGGCTTTTTCTGTTGCGCTTTTGTTTCGTTTCATCCTGACCTTTCGCTTTGCAAACTCGCTTTGTTTCTCGTATACTCAAACGTGACAGGCTGTGAGCGAAAAATGAATATCTTAAGAACAAGCAATAAGGCCTATTGCTTATGATTTTCTAAACAAAACGTTGTCGCGTTATGCTCCGTTCATTTCCTCGCCTAAATAAATTTTGGTTCCTCGGAACCAGCAAACTCAGAGCGCCTACATATTCTAAAAATCTAGCTAGTTGAATGTATGAACGCATGAAAAGAACTACAAGGACTCGCGCCTTATTCGCGAGTCTTCACCACGCTGGCATGAAGAGGCAATTTCTCTTTCTTTCTTTTCTTTTTTTTTTTCTTCTCTGTCTTCAACGTATGCACTAGTAATGACAATTCCCCAAGACAAATAAAGCGGACATATGTAGGGACACCCTTCCAGCAAAAATGTGAAGCTCGGCGAGCAGTGCGTTTCTGAGATGGATGACGTCAAGAAAAAAATGTCATGTTCTTTTCCCCGCGTCTCATTTTGACCCACGTTACCCTATAAATGGCTATCGCGAGCGTTTTGGATTGGATTGGATTGGAAAAGAAAGAAAAATATGGAGCGAGTGTTTTATTACATTCTCCCTGACCGCTTCTCCTAAGTCTACAACAATGTTATGCAACGTAATGTACGTTTTCCTAAAATACCAAAACCGCCGCAAAGAGATCTCCGGTCGTCAGCAAATGCAAGAATCACACATTGTTTAAGACGGAAAATATGAACGACATTCCTTGCTGGTTTGACTTATAGAATGTGTACTGATACCAATACGATATATATGTTTTCATTTTATTTTTATTTATTTATTTTTTTTTGTTCAAGCTATAGTACCATAACGCGTGTCTTCCTTAGTGTGGCGGCGAAGCGAACATCTTTGTGGGTATTTATACTGTACTGCATGACATGAAATGAGCGTGTCAGGCTTCATCCGCATCTCAGCGTTGACGTGCCACATTTGTCACTTAGGAAGTGTGCATCGTGGAAGCATCGTGGCATTAGGTTAGGGTGCGTTCAAACGACTCAATGTTCTGCACCAACTCGAACCAACGTCTTATGACCAACTTCAAGACGGTACACACGGTGTCCACAGCACGGAGCACCCACAAGCAACCTTTCGGCAGTCGGAGTGTATAGGTTCAAATCCAACTGCTGGTGACTTTTTTCTTTTTTCAACTGCAATTATATCAAAGCGAAGTCATTTTATTTCCCCGGGAGATCACCAGTAACTACAAAAAATGCCTATTGATATGTTTATATGGCTCTAGTAAAAAACAAAAAAATTATCGGGTACCCCTGTAGGATTTGAACCCATGCCAGGTAGTACGGCAGGAACGAAATAGTTTGACGCCTACGAGGGTCACGTGACAATGCTCCTCACGTTGATTGGCTAGAACACCACCAACTCTCCCAAGTTTTCTGTCGGCGACCGATTCGGAGCAATTCGAGTTCGTCGTGGTTGGTGGTGTCGGCTGACTCGGACCAACTCCAAAGTTGGTCATAGTTGGTGGAGAACGTTGTCGCGTGTGTGGACACACCCTAGCGTGCAGGTGCCATAAACGCAACAAGAACATCTCCTTTTGTTTTTCTTTTTTATACCAACCAACCAACCATTTTTCGGGTCGCAGTGGATATAACAAAAGAGCTAACGGTAGTCCCTGACTCAGGTAGTAGATCTGAAGGCTCGCGCAGAACGCGTCCAGTGTCCTTGTATCAGCCTCTAGCGTTCAGTCACAAGGAATATCGCGCTGTGGCAAGAGCGTTTTGGATTCTTCCCGCGACATCCCTTTTGAAGTTCTCCGAAACACAGAAACTGTGCGCCAGTATCTCCGCCTGATTGCACACCATCGCCACCACCCGCTCATCCGGAAACTTCGGGCAAGGCGCAGCACGCCGATCCACGGATGTATAATGTCATTCAAATCCCGCGTTCCGAAATTCGTGATCAGCCCCGCCGCTGAAAGCACGGCCCCGTGGACACTTCCGTCGCCAAGCGTCACCGCCTCTGTCCCAGGGATCACGGACAACAAAAGGAGCTACCCCGACCTCGTACTACAGCAACTGACTATGGATTTCATCGGCACCGCATATGATGGGTTCTGCACGGTCTTCACGGATGGCTCCTCAACGAAAACTTCGTCATCCTCATCTTTTGTGGTACCCTCGATACCGCTCACCCGGGGTTGCCGGTTGTCCCATCGCACCTCTTCGACCTCAGCCGAGCTGTACGGAATCCTGCTGTTCTTACAATATGCGGCCACCTGCGATACACGGCGATGGGTAGTCTGTACGGACTCCAAGTCAGCTCTTCGATGCCTGAAAACCTCAGGTCTCCGCGGCTCACTGGCCACACTTGTGATAAACATTCTACGCCTACTGAAGTCCATAACTGCCCACGGCCACACCATCGCTTTTCAATGGATTCCGGGTCATTGCGGAATCTCTGGCAATCACGTTGCCGACGCTGCCGCAGCGGCCGCTCACCACCAGGGCAAGTGTGTCCCGATTGTCCTCCCAAGGGGGGACAGACGGTCCCTTCTTCGTGACTGGGCTGCCTCCTCATCCGTCGAACAATGGCGTCGGGATGTCAGGGCCAGTACCATACTGGGAATTGTAGACCCAACATTCTCGTGTCGCTTACCGACATCTCTACCGCGCGTCATTAAGTCCCTCCTACATCGCTTACGGCTGAATGTTGCCTTTTCGCCGTACTACCGTTACCAGATAGGGTGTGCCAGTGGTCCCTTGTGCTCGGAGTGTGGTGTGCCAGCGACCGCGGACCATGTGATCATCGCATGTGCCACTTATAGGAGGGAGCGTCACTTGTTGGCAAACGACCTTGCGCGGATTGACAGCCGACCCCTTGACCTCAGACTCATTTTGGGATCACGGGACACACGAAAGCAGATGTCCGTCTTACGACCCTTCATCAAATTCCTGCAAACTACCGGCCTGATAGACTCTCTCTAAAACCCTATCAGCGTCGTCCGCATCATCCTCATCACCATCCTCTCATTTTCCCCCAATAGCAATGGGGTAGCATTCCGCTCAATGAGCGGAAGTCATCCCCATATCATCGTCATCATGTATTTCTCTCTCTCTCTCTTGGATTCTTCTTTGTCTTTCTTTGCTTTTTTCCGTTCCGCTATCATTCAGGGTACCAGATCAGAGGCAGGTTTTTTTCTTCCGCTTGTTGCAGTGGCAATTAAGGTACGCCTTGTGGAAGAACAGATGCAGAGCCGTAGCTCAAGGAAGGCGTCTTCGCATGTCGCTCTACAAGCAGGTAGTTGTTTTCTTGGAGACCCAGCTTGTTACGCTTGGAGAGATAGAGTTTGTCCGATGGTGGTCGATGCGCTACATTACTGTCCACCGCGGCAGTGTCACCTTGAATTGCCACTGGCTTCCCTGAGTGGCGTTCTTTTTGTGGGTTTCTTTGTTCATTGTACGTAATGAATATTCCTCGCTGAAGCTAGTGTAGTGTAAGCATTTCGTGTATTCAATTCGTGCTACACTTAATTGAAATTGTCTTGAAATTGTACTGCACAAGTGTACTTTGACACATTAAATATCCTGAATAGGAATCATTCTCCCAACTTTCCTATACACTTTCTCATCTCTTTCGCAAGCAAGGAAGGACGTGAAATTCAAAACCTGCATCGCCAAAATTGCAGACGCTTCCCTGTAATGCCGAAAACAGGCGAGGCTTGAACTCTTCATTGGGCCCTCTTACCCCCCCCCCCCCCCCGCGCCTAAACCCCTGGCGAACGGGGCACGTAGATTGCGCTGTAATTCTGAAGCAATTTACGCGCTCCAACAGGCCGACATGAGTGTGTCTTTGCGTGTTCGTAGCAGGGTGGAGCACCTGGCTCGAATGAAGTTTGGTGTTGCGTGTCATTGGGCACCTGTTCATTCATTTTGACACTGACGGATTTCCTCCGGGCATTGAAAAGCGAAACTGAAGTTCTCTAGCTATTTCTTTTTGCCTTCGTGGAAAGTTCTGCATAGTAAAATATGTTTTCAATCATGCGGACGTATTGTACCTTAGGTCTCCAGCAGAATGTGGAGCTTCCGTTGCGACGTCCACAATTTTTTCACCCATGTCTGGATGTTTAATTGTCATGAAATGTATGTAGTTCTCGTACCTACCATGCAGCTTTTGTAAACGAATAATTAGGACGATTATATTGGAATATTGAATATTAGCTACCTAAGGTCCTCCTGTAACGACCCGATAATAGTGTAAATCTACGCCCAACACGCTACGACAGTTTGTCTGTCTGCAAAGGAGAGGGTAAAATTTGGAGAAACCACTTGACGACGAATTGGCTGTCCAATCACAAGTCGGTATTCGTAGACCGGCATCAGTCCGCGGAAGAAACAACGTGCGCCCCACCTTGCAATGTTGACCCTTATTCGGGACAGGGACCAATGAAGTCGCTCCACAGAAAGTAGGGAAAACGGGGAAACTGGAGGGATGCGCAGACAGCTGACGATACCAACTGAATCCACACCTTTCTACCCTAGCTCTCCCACTCAATGTGGTAAAAATAAGACGTTTTACAGCGTCAGCTGTTTAGTGGAGACTTTCCCGAAATCGCGTCGGCGTCGTCAGCAATCGCATGTCTGCGCAAAACTCGTATCGCATGCGCGCTCAGCGCTGGGAGGAAGGAGGAGAATTTAGCCAGTTTACAACCGCTATCGATGGAAAGTGAGCAAAGTTTGCCGATGGCGTGGGAAATGTTGCGCGGCGCTTTATCGTGTATGTATACTCGTGCCTTGCCGCACTCACGCACGAGCTTCTCGTCGTCGGAGACTTCAACATGGACGTTTCACAGGCCAAGAACACCACTTTCCTAAGTGATATGTCCAAACAATTGGACCTTACGCTGTGCACCGACATCCGCCAACCCACAACTAGACATGGCTGATGCATAGACTTGATGTTCAAGAACAGCCCCCTCGTTCAGGATACCACTCACCTGGATCAACCATTTCAGCGACCACAAATCAATACTCATCACGCTTCAATAAATTTGTCTACACACTTTCATCCGGCCGCATTTCACCACACGCACAGCTGACGCTGAATTTCGCGTTACACGAGCAGTAACCGTCCCGTTTTTTTTTTGTTTGTTTTTTTTAATTCACGAACCGCAGGTGCCACGATTGCCTGCAGAATTTTATGAGTTTTCATCACTTGAACTCGAAGTTGTTCGTGAAAACGGGACAAGCCTTCGTCAGAAAGATGCCTACGTGTATAAAGCTACTACTACGAAGGAGTAGAGCGGGTCAAGGTCGTCACCAAGGCGGCGGACGGTCTTCGTTACCGAAAATACATTCCCCACATGGCGTTTCCCGAGCAAGGAGGTCGTCACGCAATCATCTGCGGACACGAAGTCGCAATTCCTGCCTTTTCAAAGGTGCTCTGCAGCCGAAGGAATGCTACCTTGGTACTTTGAAGTCACGCGGCTGCTCTTTGTGAAATACGTACAAAGCATTGTTATCCATCGGCTCCCCAAAAAAAAACTAGGACTAAAAGAATGCAAATAATAAATCAATGCACACTAACGTGAACAAAACGAAACTGTGTAATATTTTATAACAAATATAACTTGCACTGCCGCCGCTCGTAGCCACAGTTGCTTCGCGGCGCTAACACGCATGCAAAAAACATAAAAAAGCATAAAAACATGCAATGCACAGTTGCATGATTTATTGCATTATTTATTTTAAACCTAATGCTAGCCTACAGTTGGCGTCTATTATAGCAAAAATAACAATAACTGTACGTTGATGATGATGATTGGGAGAGGAATATGTGTATTAAAAAAAGAAAACGGCAACAAAATGCAATAATAATTCAACGACGACTTCGAGAAGAGAGAGAGAGAAATACATGATGACGATGATATGGGGATGACTTCCGCTCATTGAGCGGAATGCTACCCCATTGCTATTGGGGGAAAATGAGAGGATGGTGATGAGGATGATGCTGACGACGCTGACAGGGTTTTAGAGAGAGTCGATCAGGCCGGTAGAAGAAGTAGACTGCTGCTATCTAATTTCTGTCAACAATGCAATACTGCAACCTCTCAACATTATGTACAATATTTTCCTCGCCAGTAGTGGAGTTATTTATCTTTTACGTTATATCTGCAGAACCTGTAGCGAAAAGTCATTGATGGATGTCATGCATCGAGAAGGTATTTCGCTTCTGAATAACATATCGTGTCTTCCCGGTGTTAGTGCACCATACTGTTGCGCCACATAATCGAAGAGGGTGCTAGAGTGCTTGTCAAGCAGACACTGAACGCAAAGCAGCAGCAACGGTGTGTGCCCTTCAATCCAGCCAGATGACTGCGCAAACTGTGCTAGGAGCATTGGAAGCTTTGACCCCGAAATGGTTCTTTATCATCCATTTAAAATGTGCGACATTATTTTTGTATTACTCATGTGTCAAGGGGCATTAAAGGGACCCTCATTGTGCATATGTTTTGCTTTGTTCCTTGGTTCGAAGGAGACATTCCGCACCTGCTGCTCCACTGCGCCCATTACCGCCAACATCGTCTTCTCCTACTGTCACGCATCGCTCGCCTCAGGATACCAGACTTTTCCCTAGCTACGCTGTTGGGCCCCACACAACACGGTCAGGTGACGAAGGCGCTTGTTCAGTCCCTCTTGCGGGTCTGCGACCTTCTGGGTGAACTGTGACCAATTTCGTGTTTGTTTTCCTTTTCTCTTCTTTTCCTTTCTTTTTCTTTCTTTGCTGGGAATAGCAAGCCGCCGTAGAGCAGGCTAACCTTTCCCTCCTTTTTTTTAAATAAACATAAGTCCCCCATTGGTTTGAAGAAAGCGTTATCTCCTTTCTCCTCCGTTGTAACTTACTTTTTACACTTTCATGTTTCAAGTTCTCCAGGTGCTCTCTCGGTAACATCTCGATGTACTTGAGCGTTCCATGTTCCTACTTATATTTTTTGTTCGGAAACGTGTTTCATCGCCACAGGCGATACGTACAGGACTGTTAGCGGTATTTTGTAACAAAAATAACTTCTCCGTGCTGGCCCTTCATTTTTTGGGGGAAGCTTCGCTGGGCATGTTTTAGTTTTTTCCCCCACGGTGTCTGATAGCAAGACCGTTTTAGGTTCCGCATTGCGCCCTAGCTGCAACTTTTAGTTTAGAAGCCCTTATCAGGTATGCGAGTCACAGACATATTGGACGGACATATTGCTGGTGGATACGGCCAACATTTTCTCGAGTCTGAGGAGCCTGGCCGACCCACATAAAAACGAAGTGGACAGAGACTCACAAAGAACGACATTTGTTTATGACTAGTCCTATCCTGTATATTCCTTATCCTGCTGCGTTTAAGGTATCACGACAGACTTTCCAGTGAACTTCTATGTGCGCCCGTACAAAACAAGCACAAATATATTTTGCAAGGGAAGCTATAGCGTGGAAAATATGATACCACTATACTATGACTCACTGTATAGTGGTATCATATATATTTTCAACGTTTTGTTCTAAACTTTTTGGATTCGTAATCTCATAGTCTGAGATTACGAATCCAAAAAGTCTAGAACAAAATTCTCACGAAATAAAACAAGGTGTGTGTAAAATAAATGCAATCCACAATCTAATGCATAGGATTGCAGAGTTTTGCATTTATGACCTATCGTCTGAATCTGATGAACGAAGATTACGAACCACGAATCGTTTACAACTTTCTTGCGAATGTTTTTTTTTGTAACTTTGCAGTTTCTATGTGAGCTGTATAGTAGACAGAAATAGTCCAAAAAGTCTCCATATTTTTCTTTTTTATACCAACCAACCAACCAGTCCGAAACGTGTATACGTTGGGCTCTGCCTCATGGGGACCGAGAGTGCGGCAAAGTGTGCTTTACAGGGGCATGGTTAGCAAATGTATATTGCGTCACAGTTTATTGACACAACTGTGTGGCGCTGCAAGCATGATCACTACATATTGTCCTCAGAACGTGAAAATACTGTGTGACAATCTCGGGCAGTGTCAGTACGCAATAGTAGGTTGATATCATGGACTCGCTGTGTCATCTCCTAAAATTGGCTAAGCATTTTTGACTACATAGCCATTTAAAATTGCAAAGACAACACAAGTTCGCAAAACTGCATGCGATAAGAACAATTGCAGCATCTTGGTGCAGCGCACTTTGAGATTCGCCGGATGCACAGTCTAGAATCTCACTCACCCATTGAATATTCAATATTCCACAGAAGGACATTCTGTCAGATGTCCTCGAAACGAAATGAGCCCTTTTAGGTCAAAGGAAACTTGTGACAAATATCCGCCTCCCGACCTGGGAGCTGGTGCACGGAGAGCGGCTCGCTTTCAAAGACCCGTCCCTAATCTGAACCTTCTAAGAACCGTCTCGTTTCATAATCTCTTAATCTGATGTCAAGCTTTCGATGCTGCAACTATTCGTCGGAAGAGATCAAATGAGGTTTTCTAGGTTATGTAACATTGCTTACATGCTATGTCTAGGCTTTAGTAACATTGAATGGTCATTACATTCGTCAAGGTTTCCATTATAGATGTAGCACGCCCGCTGTCAGATGAGGCTGCCTCCCAATTCTGGTATTCTTGGAAAACAGTGTGTGTCTTTTGAGAAGAGGAGAGGGTTGTCGGAGGCGATGTGAGGTGGGCAAGTGAGTACCTACGTCCGTCTATATGAAGGCTTTTGATATGAGCGCGTTTCACCAGTAACCAGCAAGACGTATGGATATGAATGAGCCTCTGTCTGCCTTTCTCCACAACGGATTTATTTCTTAATGTCGATAGCATGAAGACATGTCAGAATGACGCAGCTTGCGCAGTGTCCAACAACGTTTTCATGGCCCATATCTGCGTAGTTTGGGGGGGGGGGATATATTTATTAGACGAAAAGGAAAAAAAACGGGGAAAGGTCAGCCAAACGGGACGTCGGCTTGCTATTCCAGAAATAAGAAATAATAATAAATAAATAAAAAGAAAAGATAAGAATTAAAGAAAGAAAGAAATAGGAAGGAATAATAAATAAATAAATAAACAAAGAAAATTAAGAAATAAGAAATAAAGAAAAAGAATTAGGGAAATACCGTAAAACTAACAAATGATGAAAGAAGGATGAGGTAGATTAAAGACAAAGATGGCAAAAAAAAGATGACTAACAAACGGTGAAAGAATGATGAGATGAATCACAGAAGATGATTTTAAAAGGAAAGCATGAGGTTGATGCGTTGAGGGTGAGAGTGGGGCACAGAAGAATGAGATTGCACGTCTGAGTTCACAGGCTGTTCATCAGACCTGATTCTCTCAAGAAAGTCAGAACTGCTTTGGTCACAAACCGCTGTGTGTGATCTCGTACTGGGCCGAGCAGAGTGGCCAGAGAAAAGTCCGTGCACCGCAGCTCGAGTAGGCGTCGTCTCAGCGTGGCTCGAGGGGTGTCGAATCTGTGACAGTCGAGGAGAAGGTGTGGCACATCAGCTTCAACAGCGCAAGTGGGGCATTTGGGCGACTGGAGGAGACCCATTTTACAGAGAAGTAGAGGTGTCCTGGCGGCATTAAGGCGTAGTCGGTGTAGAATGGACGTTTCTTGACGCGAGCAGTGGTGTGTGGCAACGAAATCCATCGACGGGTCGATAGACCGGAGATGGCGTAGTTTGGGCTTCATATCGAGTCACTCTAGAAGGTTCGAGTTGAGGGCAGCATTGCTTCTTAAATCAAAGTGATGCGAATTAAGCTATGGACACCTACAGGAGAGCGCCGACTTTACAAGTCGGGCCTTACTGCCAATTCACATCTGTGGTGGCAGGTGCCATGTCAGATTAGTGTCGGTAGTCATCGCTACACGCTGGCGTTAAGCAGCTGGCGCATAGTAATACTTGCGGTGAGATAAAGTGAAAGGGTGAACGCATGAAGGCGAAGAATCAGTTGAACTCCATCCTTTTGCTCCCTGACGTTCCTTTTTTTTTTTTTTTTTTTTTTGTCGTGATGTTACAGTTTTCAATGTGCAGGGAACTTGTTGTCTCAGCGCTGTTGACTTCGTCCATTTATCTATCTCTTTCATTCTTTTTTAAGAGTACGACCTGCAATCTTTTATAAAGGATTACCGTAGCTCACATTTGTCATTCGTCCCAAATAGCCAGGGGGTTGACAGAGCTAAGACGTGACAAAATCTGGCACCATGCCCTCGCAACAACCTTATTTCTGACCACCATGATGACTGGGGTGTTTCATCGCGCTCACATAACATGAATCTGTTGCAGCAGTCAAGAAATCAATCTTGTATCGAACAGCGACATTCCTGGTGCTGCCGCAATGCGGGCGACATCAATTTCGCCATCGTTATTAGCTTCGCAACAGGTGTTTTGGGCGTTTCAGCTCTTCAGACAAAAACCTATTAACAGTTTCTCCGTCGTCGCGCGCTGTTTACGTTTATCGAACTGTCAGATTTTTGCGAATGATGATTATCTGCATTTTAATCTTAAGGATATCTTTCATGAATGACACTTGTGACGGCGTCAGTCGAAGTATGTGCGACGCTGTCTTGCGATGTACTGGAACAGATTCGCGTGTGCGTCAAGCTCCTTAGAATATTACGCATTTCTGTGGCTCGGTTCTGGTTTAGCAACATGCAGCGGACACGGAGATTGCATGCAGAAGAGTATAATATCAAAGACAGCGATTCAAATTGAACTAGTTTAATGTGCACAGCACGTTTGTGGTTTCAAATACATGCCACGTGCTATCTCTTTCAAGGAAAATTTTTGTTCCTTCCTGGACATATACCTTTAGAGCAAAAGTACGGGAACCAATACCGATTACGCCTTTCTTTCACAAACATTTCGAGGGGCGGCGCAACTTCCTGAATTCAGGGGACCGCAGATCCCAACCAGCGCCCCCTACCATCCTCCACCGCCACCTCCAATCGGTGTTGTACGTAACGCCGTTACAGTCGTCGATACTTTTTTCTGTATTGGAGTGCGGATCACGATACTTTTTTTAAATCGGTATCAGAAAAGTATTTCCGTTCAAAATTTATGGTAACGCGATCTCCGTATCGTTACCGATACCGATACTTTTTTACTGCCCTACCCTTTCTTCACCGACCATATTTCTTACTCTTATTCATTGCCACCGGTCCGCCTGGCGCTCGACACCATAGCCTGTGGACACGCGTACGTGCTCCGTAACGGTTATTATACCAAACAAATGTTCACTTTTTGTCTTCGAACCTGGAGGAAATAACCACGCTGCGCTCAACAAAAGAGTTGAGGTCAACGAACAGAGGTCAAACACTTCACAGTACGCTCTGTGGATTCCTCTGCTAATCTGTCGTGTCGCACAGCGTCACGCTCACATATACTGTGGTATTCTTAACTTCGGATAGGTTTCCTTCGTCATTGGACTCCACGGAATGTGTGCATGACACGTACGTGATTGTCCTATTGGCCTCTGTGAGCTGCCGGGGAAACCACGGCCTGCTAGGATGGCAGAAAAAGACTTTGAGAACCAGCTATTGATAAAAGTCAAGCAAATTGTCCGAGCTACATAAATATGCTTTCTTTTTACTGAAAAACTGTCTTCTCCAAATTTACTATTATACAAGTGGGGTGTTCACGTAAGAGCGATTTCCATAGAACAGAATAGCATAGAACTAGAAAGAAAAACAAACAACAGTATCGGGCTCAGTATCGCGTTAGTTTTTCTAGTAACGGTAGCGGCACTCCGTTACATAAAAAAAAAAGTATCCATATCGGTTTTTCGATACTTTTTACTTCAGTAACGGGTATCGGTATCGCGATACCAGATTTCGGAGACGGGTACGACAGCGCCCCCAATTCATGCCTGGGTCCCAAAAATTCGAGGCAGTCTGAACGACAAAAAGTGCCAAAAGCTTTATTGTTCCCGTCTTGTATGAATTGAATGAATACTGCATTATTTGCGTATGAATGTTTCAGTATACAGAATAATAACAAAAACACACCACGCAAGCCCCATCTTGACTGTATCTCGGAATCCAAAATTCTCCCTCTCTAAAACAATCCCTCTCTGTCCGATTCGTATTTGCTTCGATATTCAAATTACCGTTCGCAGAGCACTATAGTAGGGAGTTTCAGTTCCCACAAAGATAACACTCCGGTCGATACGATCTCCGAAAAAACAGGTACGACTCACGGAACGGTGGGAATGATTCGTAAAGCGCTTGTCCGCACTTTTAGTTTGCAGACGAAAAGTCATCGAGAACGACCTTATACCGACGCGGAAAATCAGGCGGGACGCCATTTGTCCGCACAAATCTTAACCTTATACAGGGTGTTTGCTCTAACGTGTCCAGAAATTATGTTTAAAGCGAGCGATAATAGAAAAGCAAGTGGTACTTTTCTGCTGCTTGAGTAAGAGACAGGTACTGCTTCAATAGTAGCACTTGTTTCTTAGTCAAGTAGCTGAAAAGTAGCGCTCGTTTCTCCTTTATCGCTCGCTTTAAATATTTTGAATAAAATTTTTGGACACGTTAGAGCAAACACCCCGTATACTCGTACAGCGAGTTAAGTTCCTGCGAAATTATGCACACGAAACGCGTCACGCATTTGTATCAATGCTTGTAGAAGACGTAATGTTGCTAAATGTTTCTTTGCGCATTTCCGCGCCGGCGGCAGCTTTTAGTCAAAAATCGTAATCGTAAAAATACTAGACAATGCATATCTTCACTGAGGCTCAGCCGTCCACACGAGGGAAGTCACACACGGTGTGAAGTGCACTACGCCTCGTCGACAGTCCGACGTCCTTGCTTCGGAACAACCGCTACTGTCGCCGTGGTTGTCGCCCAGCCACACTCTAAGAAAAAAAGGAGTAAAACGGGGAGTAATTGCAGCTTCTACTCCCCTAGTCTGCAATTACTCCCCATTTTAGTCCCCTAACCCAACATTTAGTCCCGGCGTTTACTCCCCAGGACTGCAAATTGTCACTAAACTTCGCGAATGGTCTCCTGAATGCAAAAGTCTACGTAAATATGTGCCCTTGGTCAATTTGAACGACATAAGGCTGTATAACTCACGCAACGTAGCAATTTTACAGCCACACAGAGTAAGAAACAGTTATCGCATCTTTCTTTGCAAAATGTGCCCTAGTATGGCGGAAGATTTTATATCACTCGATATATCACGGTTGACGGCTTGCTTCAAAGTAGTATCATGCATGCGAACCAATTATGTACCTGGGACTCTTACAACAGCGCGTGAAATGCGGTCTTCACTCTGTGACATTCATTTACTCCCGTGAATATAACTCCCGAAAGGGACTATTTTTTGTGGCAATACAGTTACTCCCCAAAAGGAGTAAAAGTACTCCTTTTTTTCTTAGAGTGCATGATTTCGGGAAGTTGCAGACCAAAATCGTTCGCAGTGCACGCCGCGAGCGAACGACATTGTTTCTATTGTTGTCAGCCATCTTGTTTGTAAGTGCACGCTCTGCGCATGTTCCAGCTGAGCGAGAGCACGAAAGCACGCACGAAGGAAGTTCGATAAATTCGGAATGAGTGGAATTCCGATATTTTTCGTAGACGGTAGAGATCTCCGACCCAGCTTACGCATGCGCACTTTGCGGAAAGCTGAGTCGGAGGAGCAGAAGTAGCCAACTAAACCCCCCTAGTGACGAGTAACGGATAACGATAACCCAACTGTCCGAATAACACGATAACGCAGATGTTGTAACATGATCCTTGGAAAACAACACGTGCACCCCGATCTCAGTATGATAGCACAAAGTAAAGGTTCCCAGCTGCAAGATCAAAGCTTGTTTCGTTTATCTTCTTTTTTTTGTCTTCTGCGTGGGGGAATATTTATTGGACAACCCCGCCCAATTACAATCATAAAATGTCCGTCTCAAAATGATGCCCCACTCACCTGTATCGCGCCCTAGTTAGTTGGAGCTTAGTTTTATTGGTCGTAAAGGCAGGAGGAGTTCGTTGAACCTAAATACGTTCTGCTCTATGGAAGGCTTACGGTATTTTTTTTACGATCGCCGCCCTGTATGAGGAATTTCAGCTGCGGATGGATGAATCGTTTTCTTTGTCCACGCCATTATCGTTTTGCGCGTTTTGTTTACGCTTCTCCCGTTTCCTATTGTATTCCATAGAGTTCAACGTTCAAATGAGTTCTTTCGAGTTCCTTCTGAAGCGCGATGTTATATATTAAAGTGGACGTTCGCTGACCAGTGGTGCTTGTTTGTAACGTAATGGAGGAAGTGAAAGTCGAGAGTAAGAGAGGCTGGGAGAAGATATCGCTGCATTCTGTGTTAGCACCGCGCAGCAGCTGTCGTTATATGGACGCCTTACAGACGTCGACAAATGGGGAGAACCGCGAGGAAGGAGTGGGAGTTAGCATGTGTCCTGTGCTGACCTTAGGGGAACTTTTTAACTCCCCGTTAGCGCCGCGAAGCAACTGTGGCTATGAGCACTGGACTATGAGCTGCGGCTACGTGGAGAATGGAGAGAGGACAGCAGGAAGGAATGGGGGACAGGGGGGGGGGGGGCTAGTATGCGTCCTGGGCCGGCTCCAGGGCGAACTGCGCCGACATTCATTCTGGAAAGTCTTCGGGAAAACCCAGGGAAAACCTCATACAGCACACCGGGTGGTAGTATTCGAGGGGGGGGGGGTGGAGGGCTAGTATGCGTCCTGGGCCGGCTCCAGGGCGAACTGCGCCGACATTCATTCTGGAAAGTCTTCGGGAAAACCCAGGGAAAACCTCATACAGCACACCGGGTGGTAGTATTCGAACCCACCACATCCCAGTCTTCAGCACGACCTTGGCTACCACCAGCGAGGGGGACGCCCTGGCACGCTCGGCGATGCTGCTGGTATTAGGGGGAACTATAGTGTCGACATCCGCATGGAACGCTTGCCGGAGAACCCAGGGAAAACCTTAGACAGCACAGCGAGAGGCAGGATTACAACCCACCACCTCGCAGTTCCTGCTCGCGGTCTATGTTGATGTTGATGCTGACGAAAAAAATAGGGAAAGATTGAATTCGTCGCACGACAAATTCGGAACCCTGCCGCTTTCGCGATAACTATCGACCACAGTCGAAATCAGCGGTTAACGTGGCGCACACTGAATCACACGGTCCTAATAAGCTGACTCCAACGCGCAGCTCTGAATAAATGTCACAAGCGCTGGCAAGGCAGCGCCCCACTTTTTATCTATTAACTATTATCACGAGCGACACCACATTGGTCGGACCGTTGATCGAACATGTTCGATAACTCAAAGTAGATGTCGAATAAAAGCATTCTTCTATAAAACATTGCGTTCGTATACCACCTTCAATACGCTCCACGGAAACTATGTTTGGAAGAGAGCATATCTCTACCTTTTTTCTTTCTCGAATTGAATTGCCCAAAGGTACTTCTCTATAGCCCCAGGGATGTTTGTTCTTGAATATTACGGTGAACTCATTTTCTGATTACGCGCTCAGCAATATAAGCCATGGCATGGCACGCACCTTGTTGGCCGTCTGAACTTACGAACATCGTGGACGAAGTACAATCAATCGAGTTACTTTCTCGCAGCCAATTTGGTGAGGGAGGAGAAACCTCGGAAAGGAGAGCTCTCCACTCAGCGTCGATGAGACTGGGGTTCTGGCAGAAGCAAAATGTAGGGGTACAGTTCTTTCTTCTCCCTCTCTATCTCTCTCTCCGTTCTCTTCTGGGGCTCAATGCGAGTCCTTGCTTTCGCTTCGATGGCTGCAGCCGCCCACGACCGGAAGTGGTGGTCGGTTGCATCGGTTGCTTGCTCACGCGTGAGCTACACAGATACATGTCAACTTATCAGGTATTTGGGGAAGCCATTAGTTGTGAATTTGTCACTGTAGAGACGTGTTCTTTCATTTGTGTTGCAATAGAAAAGTTGTATCTAATTGTTTCTTTTAAGTGCAACGTTATCTCCCCAAACATGATTTTTGTGCTTAATACGACCTCCATCGTGTCCTAGCTATAGCTAATTATTCTGTCTGTATCTTGTTAGCTTCTAGCTTCGTTCAAGTAACTTACATTTTGGATTACTTGAGTTATATCAAACGACAAACTTCACGTCAGGCCCCAGAAGGACTCCTTTCCGGAATTGCATCTTGAAATCCGGAATTGGAAATGCCTCTTTAGTTTCTTCTTCTTTTTTTTTTTTTTTGTCGTCATAGGCTCACAAACGGCAACTTTCATCGTTGTTGCGTGGCTGTCATACCCTGAAATGAGCACATTGTACCTACAAGTCTCAGGTAAACGTGGTCTCTCCATCTATTTCCCGCACACGGAGAACGTTTCTCACGCTTTGGGGAGTCATTGGCAGGCCTTCACCTCAAATAAGTCGTATGATGTAGTAGCCTTAGCACACGTGAAGGCCGATGAACCACAAATAAATCGCCACCTCCCGCATCAGTAAACTGGTTCAAATCTATCAGAGGCCATACTCCAAACGCATATTACATCAATAGTCGTTACTACTGCATCAATATTACATCGTTACTGCGTCAATATTAATCGTTTTTAACCTAGCAGCACTCCCTGTCTCGCCGACCTCGATGGCTCAGTCGGTGGCGTGTCCACCTACCGATCCCAAGATCGCGGGTTCAAACCCGGCCGAGGACGGTGGCAACTTGGTGGAAGGGTACAAGTGGCTCAGGCACGCCGTCTTCCGCGAGGGACGTTAAATGTGGTATCCCCTGTGTCAAGATTATGGCGCCCGTTAAAGAACCCTCAGGTGGGCAGAATTAATCCGCGGACCCGACCACTGTGGCGTCGCTCGTGATCACAGTTGTCTCGCGACGTAAAGCCCCGAACTATTATTACTCCTTGAACATGAGAGAACTGATGTTCTGAGGCTGGAACAACATAGAAGGGACAATCACATACAATGTTCATACATTCTATGTTGTTCCAGCCTCAGAACATCAGTTCTCTCATGTTCAACGTTTGCCGCTTGCGTCGATCCCTGTCGTATGAATGTGTGTATGAGTGTGCAAAAATGTAAGAGTGAAAGGAGGATGAGTGAGAGAGAGTGACTGGTTTGTCCCTTCAGATGACGCACCCTGGAAGTGGCTGAGAAGGCGTGTTAGCTTAGCTCAATTGGTAGAGCCCTGGCCCGGTAATCCAGAAGATGTGGGTTCGAGTCCTACAGCTGGCTAACCTTTTCAGTGACTTTCATCTTTCATTATTACTCCCTTTCTCACGTAAGTAACGACAGAAGGATGTGTGTGTGTAGCGAGTTTTCTTTCTTTCTTTTTGTTCTTTAACAATATCGTCCTCGTTCTGAATCATGCCAGACTACACTGCGCATCTGTTTTTGCGGACCACACTTTCATGGGCTGTTAATCAGCTGGACTATCACCCCTTCACTTTGTCAAAATTGCTCGGCTCATGACCAAATCCAGCCCACCAATCCTCTGCCCTCAAAACACTTCTGACCTTTTTGGACACCGCAGGACTCCGGTCCTCACTGTGAGGCCACTCATTGTTTCATTTCCCACATTACCACCAGCAATGGGAAAGGGTATCGCCCCCGGCGATGAAACTCCGCAATCATCATCATAAAATAAAGTTGTTTTTATTTGTTTTTGCGACGACCCTATCATGCATTTGGATCCATAACTTAAAAACCCGAGACTAGGGACTTGTTTTTTTGTGCCCTAGTCTCGGGTTTTTAAGTTATGGATCTATACCACCAGCTCGCTTGCTACCTCTCTATCCTCTCGTTATGCATTTGGAATCTATGTTACGAGTGGTCCACGAACCGGCGGCGTATGAAAGACAGATAAAATGGAGCAGACATATGCTAGCGCATTATACCGCTGGCTGGCTGGCTTGCAAAGAAGATCTGGCTTCTAATGTGAAACCACGGGCTGCGTTGTTGATGCCTGCTCTGTTGGTTACTTACATGATGCACGATGACACGGGATGACACGGGCTAACGTCTGGGTCCAGAACGTGGGAGAGTAGAGCACATCTCCAAAATGGATTAAGTACTAACAAGAACACGTTTTGACAAGATGACATGAAATGGTTATGGGAACAATAAAATGGCGATGAACGACGTCACATGGCACGCATCCTCGCGACCTAACAATGATCAGACTGCGTCTACAGGCGTGAAGCAATAAGACCGTATTTGCATCGTGAGAAAAGAAAACACGCCAGCGTATAGCTTCGTGTCGTGGCACTGTCGCTAGGAGAATCCTGATTAGTGCTCAGTACTCAGGAATATTATCACACGTAATGCTTGTAAGATGTGCTGTTTAACCTCTAGTATCTCACTACATTATTTTGTAACAAATGGCCTCTGAATACCACAGTAACAACCCGTCCCAGCGCTTCAGTTGACAAGTTTCGTAACGATCTCCTAACAAATATTCTCATATAGTCTAACAAAGGTTCTTTCTAACACTCCCAGTTGAATACAACAGCAGCAGCTGCACAGACGCCACAACGCAATCCGAATCCTCTATCCTTCTTGGAAATACTACGTTAATCACGAAACAACGACATATGTCCCAAACCAGTAAAATCAGCGCTGCAAGCGCGTATGCAAAAGCTAAAGAGCCCGAACACAGGGAGTTAGCCGAAGCAAATGAGGTACTAAAAACGAGGGTAGCAAAAACAGCGGAGGAAAGAAAGATCGCGAGGGAAAGGCAGTCAACTTTAAACCCTGCTGTGGAACTAATGAAGCCCAGACGTTTGCCCCAAGCAATTGGCGGCCTGTTTCATTACAGCGACCCTCACTGGTGCAGAAAACCCAACCTGCCAGAATCATTTCGCCCTCATATGGATCCCCCCCCCCCTTCCTTCTTTCTGCTTCTGCTCATCCACATCCCCGTTAGTATGCCATATTTTTATTGAGTAACCGTTCAGTGAGAAAGAATACGTCGCGGGTCAATAATAAATAGAAGTGAACGCGTTTCTCTTTCTGCGAGCGTGGGATTGCGATTAAGACGCGATTGCATTTGTTTGCCTTCGTGTTTTATATTCACCAGCATTGCCGCAGCGTTGCCGCAGTATGCAGGGAGTGACATTGTAAGTTGTGTGGCTGTCGTACTTACACAGGTACACTCTAAGAAAAAAAGGAGTAAAGGGGGAGTAATTGCAGCTTCTACTCCCCTGGACTGCAATTACTCCCCATTTTAGTCCCCTTACCCGACATTTAGTCCAGACGTTTACTCGCCAGGACTTCAAATTGTCACTGAACTTCGCGAATGGTCTCCTGACTGCAACAGTCCACGTAAATATGTGCCCTTGGTCAATCTGATGGCATAAGGCTGTATAACTCAGCCAAAGCCGCAATTTTCCAGCCGCACAGAGTAAGAAACAGTTAGCGCATCTTTCTTCGCAAATTGTGCAAGATTTTATATAACTCGATATATCACTGTTGACGGTTTGCTTCAACGTATTTTCATGCATGTACACGAATTATGTACCTGGGACTATTAGAACAGCGCGTGAAATGCAGTCTCCGCTCAGTGACATTCATTTACTCCCGCAAGGGACTATTTTTTTGTGGCAATGCATTTAGTCCCCAAAAGGGGTAAAAATACTCCTTTTTTTTTTCTTAGAGTGTAGTCGCAAGGACATTCGTCAATGATTTTGATGCCAGAGTTTATAGGAAATCCTTAGGAAGAATTTCGACAAGCACTAAGGAGAAATATGTTCGGTTACAACTGATCGTTGATTCTAGAAAGAAAAATAGACTAACTTGGTAGTGTTTTTTGGTAAGTTAAGGCGAAATAAGTTAACATATTCTCAACATTGAATGACATTTCTACGAACTATGTAGGATCTATGCGGTTTGCCTGGGTTATAGATAGGGTTCCGTGTTTTCGGTTTTAATCGAAAAACACCGAAAAACATACGCCATGTAAATTTTCCATCATTCGGTTTTAATCGAAAAACACCGAATACAGAGGAACGTTCCAGGGCACGACAGAGATAAATGGATGCACGTGCCCAGCAAGTTGTTGATGCGGATCGGAAAACCATACAGAAATACGATGGTGGTGAAAAATGTAAATGTGTAAATCTACTCCCAATTTGATTTTGTGTGTGTGTGTGTGTGTGTGAAAAATGTCCGTTTACTGTTTCGTTAGCCGTAAAACGCCACCGCAGCGAACAACACCACGTTGAATGAGCGTCGTACGGAAATATTACATTATGACTTCTACTCGCCGATAATTGTCGGGTAAACCATGTGCACGCCAGGAAAAACATCGAAAAACGCCGATTTCGTGAGAATCAATAAACACCGAAAAGCATACGCCGAATCCGCCCAAAAATTAAAACCGTAATTATAATTACGGTTCATAAAAAATTATAACCCTAGTTATATAACGGTAGTCAACCAGACGAGTTGGTACGAGTCAATCACGATGAACTATAGCACTGCAGCATGAGGACTGACAGGGAAAGAGGACAAGCGTTTGTCCTCTAGCACAGTGTTTGTCCTCTTCTGTGTCCGTCCTCGTGGGGAAGTGCTGATTGATTGATTGATTGATTTTAAAAGAAAAAAATGGGTGGGGAAGTGCTGCATCATCATGATTGCCTGAGTTATGTTGCATCAGTGTAACTGAGTACTGGAAATCGTAAGTAAAAATCAGTTGCATCTTTGGACATTGCGTCAAAGGCGTTTAAATGTGTGATAGCTTCACAGGACCACCGTTGACGACAAATTTTTGGCGAAACTCATTTTGCGGTGTCACAACTGATGTCACGTGGCCCCATAAACCCACGGAGAAACGTGCATGTATATAGGTTGGTCCTATAAGGCTGCCGCTTTAATAAAGCGAGACATCTGTGACGGCTCTCTGTAGAGCAATATGGAGAACAGTGTTGGGTAAGTTACAAGTAACTTGTAACCGTAACTAGTGACCGCTTTTGGTTAAAGTTACTGTAAAATGTAACGGTAACTAAGTTATTCAAGTGTATATTTCAATATTTTCCATCCATCAGTTCTGTATAGAAATTTTGTCGAGGCTTCAAATGCCCAAGCGTTTTTCCCAAGCAGGAATTCCACGAATTTGCACGAATCTCATGCACTGCTAGTATGGGGTGAGGGGTGTAATGGCAGGATCGGCTCGCCGTTGTTGGCCACGCAGACGTGGGAGCCGTCATGACTATAGCAAAAAATAAATAAAAGAAAGGAAAAGACTGATGGAGGATGAAGGGTGGACATCCGTGGAGGGTGCGTGAGTTCGTCGGGGTGTGCAAAGTGTTAGAGGGGTCGTTAAGCAAGACCCGGCTCCTGCACTACCAGGATGGCCTTACTCCCATGGTCTTACACTGGCCTGTAGGAAATTCTCAGTTTATAACACGGTATAATTACACTAGGACAGTACAATCGCTAGGACATTTATATTTACTTCTATTCGACTTTTTTAAAAATGTAACTGTCAAGTAACTAAATTACTTCAATGTAGTAACTGTATAGCTGTAACTATAGTTACATTTCAAAAACAGTAACTGTAACTCAGTTACTATTTTGGCAGGTTAACTGTATCTGTAACACAGTCACTTTTCTGTAGTACCTTATGCATGATTGATGGAAATAGTTGTCATTGTTGTTTTTAAGTGTTGAGAGAGGTTCTTCGCATGTAGTGCTGCCGTTTTATTTGCCCTTCGTCTTTTAATCTCATTCCATACGTGCCTTCCTTTCTTCAGATAATCGACGGTCTGCCGAACGTTCTCGTTTATCGTATTACGATTATTTAGTATGAACGCATAACTTTCAAAAGCACTGACTTTGTGGGCACGAACCCAGATTTAACTCAACTCGCGAATGGCACGAAGGGCTCGGTGAATTTTCTCACTTTCCTGTCCACAGCGTCGTGGCAATTTGAACGCACGGAAGAGGACTACGGAAGCCAGGCTTCTTCTCTTGTCAGAGTTTTCGCCGCAGCTCTGTTCGTGTCGGCGTCTTTGGTGAAACAAAGAGGGGGATTTTCCTTCGGGCCTCGGTACGTGCACGTGCATCACTGCTTCTGAATGGACACGCACGGCTGACGACACAATAGGAGGTGCTGTGTATGTCGTACCAGGTGGAACAACAATGCCGTGGCTGCGCTCAGCACTTTGTGCAGCAGGCCGCTTCGCTAAAATTTTTTTTTTTTTCGTCGCAATACGACGATGCGTGTGCTTGCTTTGGAGACGCGTGAAGTTACTTCACCGTTAGAAAAGAAAAAAAAACAAGAAGTGTCGCGAAGCATTCGAATCCCAACGCAGGTTGTGTTGTACTGTGCTTTCCTCGGACGCTGCAAGGCAAATGAACGTAGGAGTAGTTCCCTGTGAAGTCGACCCAGGACGCACAATCCCTCCCGGGCAATATGGCGCCGTACCAGCAGAAAGATCACTGGTTTGGAAACATATCACCAATCAACCAAGCGAACAACGTACCGTAGGTACATAATCTCGCTTGAATCTATATTCCTGCTTTCCCGCCGTCACACTGACCTGCGCATTTGACGTGACAACTGGAACGAGATTTACAATATTTCCTTCTCTATATTCTAGGTAAATATGGTACACGAATCTTTAACTACTTCTTTAGTCTTTCCTGTGTTACATATCATGTGTTTTCTTTTTAACAATAATCCTTTATCATACAATAATAGTTAAAGTACGATGCACGGGTCCGCCTAACCCCGAGGGCTTGTAACCGGGGTACTAATCACCAAATCTACGACAGCGACGAGGACCTCACAACAGTTCCTGTCCCATGGGTTAGCGAAAGATCATCCTCTTGTGAGATTATAACTTATAACGTGTCAACTTCAAGAACCTCACCTCGTGTTATGTGAAGCAAAAGCCCCAGGTCGTGAGCCGCCAATATTTTGATATTTTGCCTCGTGTTACTTTGTCAACTTCGCTAAGAGCACTCCCCGAAAGCAATTTAGGGGTCACCTCATTGAACATTCATTTCATGAAAAAACCCCTCCCTTCCCAAACATTTCCCTTCGCTACAGAATCACACGTCCAAGGGCCTCAATTATCAAGTTCGACTTCCCAGAAAAATTTTATCTGTCGCAACATCGCGACGCGCCTTTTCGCTGCCACTAATCATGCAAAACATGTCATTCGGACTTCGATCTCTGCAACGTTTGCTCCCAGTAGGCGTTGCTTCCCAGCAAATCGGAAATGACGCGGCCTGATCGACTTCTGCTTACCAATACCGCCATCCGTGCACATAATGGATGAGCTTCGGAAGTGGACCTCGGAGGGAGCCAACCAGTCATTCAATTAGGCAGTGTCTCTGTCAAGGCGGGCAGCGCCAAGTCCATTTCACTTCGTCATTTCCGCTTGCTTGTCCCAGTTCCTTCGCTGCATGGTGAGGAAATTGAACTCCCATCTTCCGCGCGTTGACTTCGTCTGAGAAATGTGATGACGACGATGATTTCGTGTTCAGTGGCAGAAGTTGTTCGGATAATAGCCGAAACAACACCAGGGAATCCAATCCAGTGTTGTGGTCTCGTCGTTCCATCTGTCGCTTGAGAGTGAGAAAGGTTGGAAGACATTGGGGATTGTTTACTTGCCGTAAATAGTTATGCATCTGAAATTGCATACAGGTACCGACAAGCGTTTACGCAACATCATAGCTACGTATTTCTTGATTGGAGCGACACTCTACCGCAGCGAAATGGAGTGGACACAGTTACTGAGAGGTGCATGAAAAACCTCGTCACCTGTTTGTAAGTGTATCTGCCCCCGATTTCTTCAAGGGTGTCGCTGCAACGAAAATATAAGGCACTCCAGTACATGCTAAAGTAAAAACTGCAACACCAGGACGGGTTAAGACAGTAAACCACAGATAGACCTGCAGTACTCCAGTGTTCCGTAAACTTTTGTCGGGATCGGTAACATTATTGCGTCTACGTGGAACTGCGCCGACGGAAGTTGCTAGCTGTCGTTTGAAGTTTCTTCTATCTCGTTCCGTTCTATATTTACCCTTATGTTCAATATCCAATTAGAAAATGCGGCGGCGTAAACAAGTCGATCCTCCAATGGAAACATCGTCAACCCGAAGAAAATTAGTCATCGATTACTGAACCGTGAAACCCAAGTATGGCTGAGTCATTCAACGCAAATGATCCAGTGGCCCTGCTAGATCCCCGGCAATACGCAAAAATACGCAATCTACGCGGAGTCAAAGTATACGAGGAACACAAAAAGAGTACTACAAAGGAGGGATCCCAGAAGGCGGACGTTTTCCAGCTGGACAGTGTTGTAGCTGAAGGATGAAGATGATACCTGGAACGTGGGAGCGAGCGTTACGGTTCTGGCGCACGAACGCAGTTCGGTCGCCATCTTGGTTGCCTGACATGCATGACGTTTGATGACAGAGACCTAACGGCATGGTCGCGTCTGTACTGGGTAGCTGCTGTAGGAAAAAAATTGGAAACAGGCGGTGAGGACACTCTAGCTGTCGAGTGATCTGCGTGGGCGCGGCGATGTTTCCAGTCTTCCAGCTGCACCTCGTAAATAACTCAACCAATCCTTCCCCGCACAACATCTTTTACCCAGTGTTTCTTTCGTGTAGCATCCTTACCCCACACGCAGCCGGCAGCAGCAAAAATCCGTGAAGATTTCGTACGACCATCCTCATTTACCGACGCTTGTATGCGCTGCAGACGTACAAAATCCAGTTCTGTTCGAAAGCTCCACTTATTCAGCTACTCCGAAGGTGATCATCCAGTTGCGATATGGGGAGATGCTCGATACTTCCAAAGAAATTTTCGTGCCTCTGCTTCCTCTCCTGTAAGATTGTAACGCTTCAGTGCAGTTTTGAAGGTACGAAACAAAATTCTCCGCTTGCCCATTAGACTTCGGGTGGTAGGGCGGTGACAAAATATTTTGAATGTCTTTAGACTCCAGGTACTGTTTAAATTCTGCACTGACGAACAAAGGACCGTTGTCGGAGACTAGCTGACGAGCAGTGGTGGGCAGTATCGCAGATACATGTATCTTCGATACAATCTTTCGATACATTTTGTGTATCGGTATTAGGTATCGCGTGCCAAAAATGAGAGTATCGGAGTATCGGTATCGAAAATACATTTTTAGTGTATCGTGTATTTTAACGATACTCGATACTAAAAAAGACGCAAATATTGAGGCTGTTGTGAGACTTAGGGTCGGCGGCGCTCGCTCAGGTGGTAGTACAAGCCAGGCCGCAGCGGCGTAGACATGTCGACCATAAATTCGTTCGAAGCTTACGTCCGCGCGCGCGCTCCATCGTCAAGTTCGCCCGGAGAGGAGGCCCTGGGCCCTGCCCTGGGACGCGCTCGGCTTCTAGTTCGTTCCAGAAGAATCTCTTCCGTCTCTTTCTACGGCGGGCGCGCCGAAAACGCCTTGCACAGGACCAACCTCACGGCTTCTGGAACTGCGCTGCCCGATGTCCCCCTCCTCAGTGCGCAAGAGCACGTCCACTTGACTTGAAGTGTGGATTCCGCGTCTGCCATGCGGAAAGAATAACCGCTGGCTTAGCTTGAGCACTGTAACCCGTTCTACAGCTCACAATTCACAACGGCCAACTAAGAAAATCAAGTCAGAGGCAAAGTCAGAGGCTACCGGGTAAGTACTGCAGTACCAAACGATAAAAGCAGCAGAAAAAAAGTTTCAGGTTTATTCGTATGTATAGTCAAGTGCTCACAGACCGGTACGCACGAAGAACATCGTCTTAAAGAATTGTTTTTTGCTAGGCTGCTTATTGATGCGATCGTTTCAACGTACCCATGGCTTCAGTCTAAAGTTCTAACAAGACTAGCTGCTTAGTGCAGCTTCATTAAATCCGTGCGGTCGGATACGTTCAAGCCCTGTCAGAAAACGTGCGCTATAAAAATACACTAAAGGCTCTAGAAATAACGAATAAATGTTTTTACTTCCCTAATCATATTACCAGCTTTATTATATTGTTATTTCAGTGATGTAAACTTCGCGAATCATAACGCCAGCTTTATTATATTGTGATTTCAGTAATATAAACTTCGCTAATCATAACACCAGCTGTATTATATTCGGGATTTCAGTTATGTATCGAAGTATCGACGATACCGTACCGAGTGTCCGTATCGAAAATCAATTTCGGTTCTGTATCTTGTATCGGTATCGGAAATACAATTTTTGAGGGTATCGAGTATCGGCATCGACGATACTTTTTTGAAGTATCTTGCCCAGCCCTGCTGACGAGGAAGTCCGTGCCGTAAGAATATCTCGTCAAAAGCCCGTATGGTGTCCTTCGCAGTCGTCTTGCTGAGCCTAACAACTTCTGGCCACTTGCTGTATGCGTCGGTCGCAATGAGATATTGCTTACCGGCGTACTCAGCAAAATCTGTATAGAGTCTATACCATGGTGGCTCCGGACGTTTCGAGCCATGAAGTGGAACTGGTTTCGTCTTATTCGCTATGGACGCGCAAGATTCGCAGCTTTGACTTGTGTGCAGAATGTCCTTGTCGATTCCAGGTCACCATACGTAAGAGCTCGCCAACATCTTCATATTGGCCTGGCCCAAAATGTCCTTCGTGTAGCACCTCTAGCACTCAGCTGCGAAGCTTATGCGGTATGACTGTACGCATTCCGAGCATAATGCATCCATTTAAAACTGACAACTCACTCTGTTATTTGCGAAACTCCTGGAACTCAGCCTAGATTCGGTTCCATTCCAGCCTTCCAATATTGAACGATAGACGTCAGACAAAGCGCTGTCCTGGGCTGTCTCCTTTGCTATTGTGGCGGCTGAAAATGGCAAAACAGACATGAGCTCTGAGCAAACGATGTTAACTTCCTCCACGTCTGTTGATTCTATCTGCTTGTCGGAGTCGACACCCGGTCCTTTTGGCAAACTTGAAAGGCCATCAGCATTCCCTAACTGTTCACCTCCACTTCAGCTGTGCATGACCACCACGCAGTGGTGTCACTAGGGGGGTGCGGTCCTCACCAGGTGAAGCGACGGAAGGGGTGATGCGCCGCACCGATACTGCCGCTTCCTCCCGTTCTCTGTGGCACGATGACGCCAAAAATAACATGAGGAGCCTTCTGCGAGGCACTTTTTTTTTCTGAGTGTTGTGTAATATGTTTATTTATCGTGAATCGCCTCGTACGGAAATCCTGGAGCACGTTAATGGGGGCATGGGGCGGGGGTGGGCGGTGGCGCAAAGAGTTCCCGCACCGGGTGACGCGTACCCTAGCGACGCCACTGCCTCCACGAGCAAAGATATTGCTGACCTGCGCCAGTAAGAAGGGAAAACTTCGTCGTCCACGACGCTACAGCCTCACGGAGTGTTGCTGCTGCCGACAATGTGTGGGCTAAGTATCCTACACAGAAGCAAGACTGGGTAAAAGGTGTTGTGCGGGGAAGGATTGGTCGAGTTATTTACGAGGTGGAGCTGATAGACGGGAAACATCGCCGCGTCCACGCAGATGACTTGAAGGCTAGAATGTCTTCGCCGCCTGTTTCCATTTTTTTCCGGACAGCAGCTACCCAGTACAGACGCGACCATGCCGCTAGGTCTGTGATCAAACGCCATGCATGTCGCAGGAACCATCGTTGCTGCAACCGTCGCTGCCAGCGTCCGCCATCGAGCCACCGCGGTACCCTCAACGACGTAGGCGGCCTCCCGTTCGGTATCCGTAACGTGAGGGGGAGGAGTGTAGATGAAGGATGAAGATGATACCTGGAGCGAGTGTCACGGTTTTTGGCGCACGAACGCAGTTCGGTCGCCATCTTGGTTGCCTGACATTAAAGGGAGGTTTGGGAACAAAATGGATTTCGAGCTTGCGGTACTCCCACAATCATTTACGCGAACTGAACACAGTTGTGAAATATCTCACTTGAAAATGAAGGTGGAATCATAGAAACGACTTTCGACATTTGAAAAAGTCGGGCTCCCACCGAAAGTACTTCTTCCTTTCTCTGCACGGCCGACGTCACCGTGCATTAGTCATACCATTCCTGCGCTGTTTTCCGACTCTCAGTGAAGCAGATGACCGTTGTTTCTTTTCATCTGTGTGTTTCGTCTGAGTGATCTGATCCCCAGTCTTCGTCCATTGCTTTGTTCCGAGAATGTAACGCAGCGGCTACGACCGGCATGGTATACTACTTGTCCGCTCCATGCAGGGTGACGTAACGCGTTGGCCTTCGGAAAGGGAAAGTTTTTGACCCTCCTCTCCAGATTCCTGTTTCGGTTTGATTGCTCGCTTATTTGAGGCATAATTCGTCACGCAAGAAAGAAACAAAGTTGATGGGAGGTATACTGTGGATGTTATGCACCAACTACGATGTGCAGCAATTTTGTCACCGATCGTTCCCAAGTATCCCAGATCCGAAATATGCGCAAAAAGTCACCTCTTTTTCCTGGTTTTACTTTCATCCGTCAAAACCGCTCATCTTGTGCCGCTATCTCTGACAGGTTTTGAGATTTTTAAGAACACTCTGCGAACAAGGAGGAAAACTAGAAAAACCTGTGTGCAGTGACGACAACCCATATTGTAAAAAGTAAAAAAAAAATGCATGCTTTGAAGGGCACCGCCCACGGTAGATTTTGTGCTATATTAAATGCAAAACGTGACGCTATTGTCGCAGTTGGATGTCTTATCGGCTAGTTTGGGAAATGAAGCGGTCGATGGAGAACAGTCAAGACTTATGAAGGTGGTATAGATGAGTTTGAAATAAAATTTAAAAAATACTAAAAGGATACCTTTATATAAGCGCGAGAAAAGACTTTTTGAGTTCGACATCGCGCGCGCACTCACGGTACGTATTCGCTACTTTTTGCAGTAGTGGGGTACCTTTACCGCTACATTTTAAGTTGTTGGCGGAAAAAGAAAATTCGATCAGCGGTGGACTCTTTCTGCGCTTCCGCTGCTTTCAATAAAATGGAAAATATGAGACACAGCCGGGGAGATAGCGAGACACCGACAAAAGAGTTTTTTTTTTCTTTTTTCGTTCAGGCGGAGTGGACAGACATGTCTGGCGATCCTCCTCGATTTCAACTACTCATATCTCCGAACCTATCCAATTTTTTACTTGCATCCGTATACCTTTTAACGTTTTCCGAAACGCATAGCACTATACCTGTATAATTAATAGTGAGAGCTATATGAGCAACGAAGCTCGTTTTTAGTTGTATGAGCGGACGCAAAGTTTCTGTTTGCGCGTCGGTGATATATTTCCGCTGTTTAGTTTAATTGTATTTTTTGCGGCAGGTAAAGAGTATATTGTGTCCTGCACAATAGGAAACACAGAGAGATGTTGGAAACACAACAAAATGTCTTCATGATCCGTTCATGCGAAAACGATTTACTTTCAACGTTTCTCTTTTTCTTTTTAGTACGATGTGGAACAGACATAGGTGAAACCTTCCTGTCGACCTTATATAATTTTAGCTTATATTAGTTCAACTATTGTTTCGCATCAGACACGTAAGCCTGCTGGTAGTTAGCTTTGCCCTCGCTGACGATTGCCTTTAGTTGTTCTACGACATGGGGACTTCAAGTGTCGTGCTTGTCCGCTGCGCCGTATATGCTCAGTGTTTGTTACACTTACATTACACCCACGCACACACAGTTGGTAAATTGCTCGTCGTCGCTTGCAATCCATCGCTGACGCACGATTCACATTGGCAACCATCCTCCACCCTTGGTCTAACATGATCGAACATCATCGTGCTCTAAGTATTTGCTGGTCTTTTTTTTTGTTTTTTGTTTTTCGTGATACCGGTCTCCCCTCTATCCTATGACGTGCCTTCTTACCTCCTGTGTGATGTGGTCTCGCCGTTCCACCTGTCGTTTGAGAGTGAGAAAGGTTGGAAGACATTGGGGATCGTTTACTTGCCGTAAATTAGTTATGCATCTGAAATTGCTCGTGCACAGGTCCCGACAAACGTTTACGGAACATCATAGGGATGTATTTCTTGATCGGAGCGACACCCCAGCAGAGAAACGGAGCGGATACAGTTACTGGGAGGAGCATGGAATCTGTCTGTAAGTGTATCTGCTCCCGCTTTCTGCAAGGGTATCGCTCCGATGAAAATATGCGGCACTCCAAGAAACATAATTGTATCTACGTTGAACTGTGTCGACGGAAGTTGCTGTCGTAAGTGACTTCTACCTCGGTGCGTTCTATATTTACCCTCATGTTCAATATCTGATTAGAAAACCGTGGAGTAAACAAGTCGATTCTTCAATGGAAACTCGTCACCTCGAAGAAAATTACTCATCGATTAGTGAACTGTGAAACCCAAGGGCCCAGGACCTTGCCATGCCGCTTTCTCGGTCATTCCAGCCAAATTGTCAGCCATTGAGTCATTCCATGCCAAATGATCCAATGTTCCTGTTCGACCCCCGGCAGCGCTCTTCCAAAAATTATCATGGATACCCTGTGCTATCTGTAGGCATTTCTCGAAGTCCTACTGAAAAATATGCGATCCGCGCGGGGTCAAAGTTTATAAGGAACAGCAAAACAGTGCTATGAAGGAGGGAGCCCGGAGGTCGGACTGTTCCATCTGGCCAGAGGTTTATGACTCAGGATTAGGTGATCCGGTCTGAAGTATCTGCCAAAAGTCACCCGTTTCTCCAGTTTTTACTTTTCATGCGTCACATCCGCTCATCTTGTGCCGCTTTTTCTGTACATGTTAGAGATTTTAAAAAATACAAGATAAAATCGATAAAACCAGTGATAAAACTACTCAGAACGAAACAATAATCATGTTTCTTTCTTAGTGTTTTTAGCACCGCTACCGCTGATTTCAATAGCATGGAAAATGTGAAACACAGCGGGGGGGAAAATCGAGACACCGACCAAACAGTTTTTTTCTTCTTCTTTTTCTTGCAATTCAGGCGGACTAGGCAGACATGTCTGGCTATCCTCCATCGATTTCGACTAGTCTACTCATATCTCCGAACCTATCAAATTTTTTGCTTGCATCCGTGTACCTTTCAGCGTTTTTCCGAAACGCATAGCACTTTATATAATTAATAGTGAGCCATATGAGCAACAAGGCTCGTTTTTAGTCGCACGAGCGGGCGCACAGTTACTATATGCGCGTTGGAGATATTTTCGTTGTTTAGTTTAATTGTATTTTCGCAGCTTTTATTTTTTATTGTATATTCGCAGCTTATTTGTTAATTGCTTTCGATAAACAGTATATTGTGTCGTGCGCAGGGGGGGGGGGGTCAGAATGTCTTGACCCCTTCCTCAATTTCTGTCTTCCCACAGTGTTTAATTGGCCTAGATCGTGTATCTACCATGCTGGCCAAGGCTGGACCCTCCTCTCAGAAAAATCCTGGATCCGGCCCTGGTCGTGCACAATAGCAACACAGGGAGATGTTGGAAACGCAACAAAATGTTTACACACTCATTTTATGCGAAAACGATTTACTTTCAATGCATTGTTTTTCGTACAATGTGAAGCGGACATGGGTGAAACATTCCTGTCGACCTTATGTAATTTTAACTGATATTGGTTCAACTATTGTTCCACATGAGGCATGTAAGCCTGCTTGTAGTGAGCTTTGCTCTCGTTGACGATTGTCTTTAGTTGTTCTATGGCGTGGGGGGCTCTAAGTGTCGTGTTTGTCCGCTGCCGTATATGCTCGGCGTTTGTTACGTTACACCCGAGAGAGACGGTAATGTTTTACGCGCCCATGGTTGGTAACTTGCTCGTCGTCGCATGCAATCGATCGCTGACACAAGTATTCCCTGGTCTTCTTTCCGTGACACCGGTCTCATCTCTATCCTATGATGTCCCTGCGTATACCCCTGTGTGATGTGTGTTTTGTTGATGTTTTCGCCTCCCCTAATGTCGACCTACCCAATACGCTGACTGTCGTCCACTCACTTCAGCGTCGTTTATCGTCATGTCACATCTCATTCCGTCCATCGTGCCTTGGGGTAATGGGCCGCACCTCATGTGGCGAATTTCCCTATTCCTCATCATCAATTTATCTGTTGCTGTTGCTCGTAAGAAAAAAAAAGATATCGGACTGTTTGTAAATCAGTATGTGGTGCGATATATTTAGCAGCCGTAGACACAACAAAAATCAGCCCGGAGAGTAAGTAGACAGAACAGGTTGAGTTTGAAAACTATGGGTATTTCGATCACAAAACTGTTCTAGTAGACCAGCATTCTTGAAAAATTATTGCGTTGCAGAAGATGACGTAAATGCACATAATAGGCAGTTTTAGAATAGTGTACCCATGAGCGTTGGGGTCCAAACGAAATAAGAAGTCGTCACCTCGCCCTGGGTTCTGGGCATGCGCAGTGACGACGACACATTATTTCATTGAGGCCTTGAAGCGCATGGTTATACCCTATTCTACATTTGGCTAATGTTAATGTCGGCAACGATATCAATTATCCTGGCCGCAACTTGTGCTGCATTTTATGCCGCACGTTGGGTAATTTTATTTCATTTCATTTCATGCCCTTTCCTTTCCTTAAAGACCCTTTACGTAAGGGCGTTACATATGGGGGGAGAAAAAGGAACACATAATAGAAATATTTGCACAAGTTTGAGTGTTACAATCAAAAGAACATTTTCTCGTAGGCTATCTGAAAGCTACAAAGATCTGGCAGTGCAACAACATCTGCAGGCAGGTCGTTCCATTCGCTAATACCCAGCCGCAGTGCGGAGTATTTATGTGCATCTGTGTAACTTAGTTTTGATTCTAGCTTGTAAGGATGCTCTACACGCCGAGAGAAAAAAATAGGCAGGGGTAACATAAGAAGAACCAGAATTATATAATTTATATATAAGAACAAGCCTAGCTATTCTACGTCTCACTGCCAATAATATGAATTTATACCGCCTTTTAATCTCGGACATATACTTGCTGTGCGATCACATATGTTAAGAATGAACCCCATAGTATTGTTCTGAACAAGCTCTAGCCTATCACACAAATATCCGTGATAACAACAACAACAACAGATATACGTATTCTGATGATGAAGTGGGGATGTTTTCCACTCCATCCGTGATAAGGACTCCACACAACTGCTGCATATTCCAATTTTGACCGTACCAACGTGTTATATGCTAACAACGTTACACTTGGATGTACTTGATGTAAGGTACGTTTTAGAAATCCTAATGTTCTTAAAGCTTTACAGCAGAACTGTTCAACATGATACTTCCATGACAGGTCATTAGATATGAATATTCCCAAATACTTATATTGTCTAACTTTCTCTAATGTAGTTCCCCGAAACACATAATCAGAATTTGTACTTATTCTTGTTTTCGATATCGACATAACTTTGGTTTTAGTTACGTCATATATTAACCATACACTGCACCACACCTCCAAGGCATCAACTTCAGCTTAAAACTCTGCACAGTCTTCATGACACTTCACACTTTGGTACAAAACCAAATCATCAGCATACAAGCGAACACTGCAATTAAGGTTTCTCGGAAGATCATTAATATAAATTAGAAATAAAAGAGGGCCCATGACGGAACCCTGCGGGACTCCTGGGAGTACATTTGATACCTCACATATTGACGCTTCCCATTTTACACCCTACGTCCTAGATGTCAAAAAATTAGATATCCATGTTATAACGCACGGATGAAGCCTAACAGACTGCAGTTTACTAATTAACCACTGATGAGAAACACGATCAAATGCGTTCTTAAAATCGATATAAATCACATCTACATTGTGTAACTCAATAGTACCTACTTCTCGAATGCAACTTTTGTATAATCAGATAGTGTGCGCGGATCTTGATATTTTCTCTAATTATTGACAATTTAGGTCTGTATGTGTATCGATTATTTGTTAATTCCACAGTATTGCATAACTTGCGCGAATTTTGGCCTTTGCCTATGTATCTGTATTTTGTAATTTTGACTGGTGCACTGCCTAGAAGGCCTCTGGCTGTTGGCAGGTACCGAACAAAAAATAAACTCACTTAAATCACACGCAAACCGTTGTTCGTAAAATGTCTAAACCAAAAATTTATCCTAAAGCCAGATTGATTCGGAAATCACTATATTCATTTAAGTTGTTCATAATGTAACCATGCAATATATGTTCTAAAATCTTACTAGACAAGCATGTTAATGATATCGGTCTAAAATGACCAACCTCGAAAGCTTTCAGAATTTTAGGGATCGGTGTAATGTTTCATGTTTCCAATCCGACGGTATTTCCACGCAAGCATGTGACTGCTGCAAAATTAGTGCCAAGATTTTACCTGACTCTAATTGGGGAATTTAGATAGCACAATATCGCTAGATACACTGTAACAACGATATGCCCGAACGCCGAGAGTATGTAGCGGGAAAATAACGAAAAAGTATTTGCGTTAATTTTATTTGGTACAGGTAGCGGTATCCCGTTACGTTTTCGAATTTGTAGCGAAACTTGTATTGCGCTACTTTTACGTGGTGTAGCGTGTAGCGGTATTCCGTTGCTGAGTTTCGGTAGCGGGCACAACACTGACCAGGAGATAATTTCTACCTCTGTTCACGTCGCTATTATGCGGAGACATTGCTACCAATATTGCGCCAGCTGGGGTGGTGGTGGTGGGTGGTGGGTGGTGAAAGGGCTCGCCGTTGTCGGCCTCACAGAGGTGGGCAACGTCACGACTGGAATGTGCGTCCTGGGCCGACTTCTAAGGGAACTGTGCCGACATATGTCTGAAAACGTCTGAGGAAAACCCAGGAAAAACCCCAGACAGCACAGCCGGCACCGGGATTCGAACCCGGGTACCTCCCAGTCTCGTACGCTGGTACGCCAGCTGGGGGCACTGGTTCCACCAGCAGCACGACGGGAAGCTTACTTTACCTAGAAGAGAGGAGGAAAAAAATGTACAACAACAACAATAAGTGAAGAAGAAGCGATGATGACATGGGATGTTTCCGCGTGGTAGCCACATCACCCTACCCCACTTCACAGCGGTTAATATGAGAGGATCAATTATGGTGAACGCGAAGCGACGACAGGTCGGAGTTCTGTTTTGAGCTCTTCGAGAAGTCCAGTGGCTTGCATGAGAGAAAAAAAAAAAAGGGGGGGGGGGGTGAAGTACAGCCGAATGCAAACATTATGATTCTTATCATTCTCTAGGTAGTTCATGTAACTATACAGATATGAAGGTCGCATGTGGGTAGCCTGACATCACAGCATATCTCGTCCAGCAGTTTGAGTTTGGGTTTCATTTCCACAAACAGTCATGAAGCCTATAGGCCTACTGATAGCACAGAGTACCCATCGTAATATTTTAGGACACAACAGCCAGGAGTCGAGCAGGATCATCTGGCGTAGAATGACCTAGCTTGTGACAATATGCCTTTTTTCGAACAATAAATCATCGAAATTCTAACAATCTCCAAGCGGTTTGTCGCAAAAATCTAAGCCCCATTATGAGTTTGAAGGAAGTTTGGATCCGTAACTTCGAATTAAACCTTACCTCAACTTTTTGTCCTAAGACAAATAGAGTCTTAATAGTGGCCTTAAAATGTACGAGTCCATGTGCGTCCTGTTCCATTTGAAATTTCTCTAATGTAAGCTTTCAGACAAATGTTGATAATGAGGATGATGAGGATAATGATGATAATGATAATGATGGGAACAAGAGAAGAAGAAAATAGAGACGCAAGCCGCGATACTCCGACTGTTTAGCCCTGTTTTGCGTACCACAAGTTCTTATCTCCCTCATCCAAACAGAAGCCCTCGAACGTTTTTTTTTTTTTTTTTTCGGTCGATTCCGCTACAACGCTTTATCGCTTCTTATAACACATTTTAACCGTTCGTCCGACATTCTGCTTTGAAGTTGCTGCATTCGACCCTTGCTTACATAAAGCTGTCGGGCACGTGGATCATAAGAAGGCAAAGCAATAGATCCGCTACTATCTCGACTTCACTCTACCGAGTCTCGTATCCTTTTCCGGAGGTAATGGACTGAAAGCAGATACTCTCTTGAGATCTCTTCCACCGGGTTAAGCTGGGGTCTTATTTGGGGCTCTCTGCTTTCTCCTTAGATATTGCAAATGCTCGATTTCGTGCTGGTCAGTTGCGTAGCTTGCCAGCGCTGAGGGTGCGTCGTGCTAATAGAGACCCTAATGGCTTGTTTAAGAAACGACTGCGAAAGATAAACCCCTAGTGATCAAACTGAAGGCAAATTTGACATGCATATGGCACTATGACATATTTGTAGCGGGTGCACTCTGCCACCTCGCTTTACAAGACATCGGAAGGAGGAAAATTCAGACCTGTAATGAACCGTTGGGAATAACATGTCTATTTTATTATTGTCGACTCTATTCCAGCACGCTACATTGCGCATTTTCGATGTCATATTGCAGTTGTTTTCTTTTTTTCTTTCTTTTCCTTTTTTGTAAAGGATACCCCACCTCATTCACGTGTGTATGACAGAAGGTAGAAATCTTGCGACTGTTTAACGTTGTTGTCTGCGAAACTTAGTTGTGTTTGTGGGAGCTTGCGGCAGCTTTATTTCGTACGATTGAAAGGCGCATTAACATCTCCTCCCCCAAAACATCCCTGCCTTGCTATGTCTGAACGCCTCAAAGTAGTCTAACACTGGACCTGTAAACTCAAAAAGATTCCCACGTCATACCCAAGTGCATTGGCTCTAATGGAGCGTAATCTTTCCTAAACCAGAAATTGACGTTCACTTATATAACATACTTTCTTTCAATCACCTAGTCTGCCGGTATCTTATCGAATTCCTCTATTTTCGCGGGGGGAGTGACTGGACTATAGTAAAACGCTAGTCCAGTAAACTTAATTCAACTTGTCGTTAGAGGATCTCATTCCTCGGTGAAACAAATGCCGCCACTCTTTGACTCTCAACTATTCCGCTTCCGGTCTTCGTACAGAACAGCCGCTCCATTTGAAATTACGCTTCATTGAAAACCGCGCATTCAGTTACAACGCACTCGCTCGGGCCCCCGTGTCCAGCTAGGAGATGCTTAGTATGAGGGACAACTTCTTTTAGCCACGTTGAGCAATGCGGAAGGGGGCAGCTGGGATTGGCTTTGCCGGCGCCCTCCCACTCAATTAAATTTCCAGTTGACAGGTAAGCGTGGATACAATGGGCGCCAACTTCGAAGCCCGCGAATATCGCGAGCGAAAATTGGATTCTGACTTGATTCGGGGTAACCAGTTTCGAAGCCCGATGCCACGGGCCGCCGGCCTAACAGAAGGGGGAGGGCATTGGAGAACGTTCCTAACGAGGGAGGTTCGGTTGCTCAGCTAATTAAGGCAACTCAGACAGAAGAAAAATAGGCTCTCTCTGTGCGTGTGTGTGCGTGGTGGAGCCACACGGCGTGTTTTCCGCAGAGAGCTGTTATTTTATGTTTTGTGTTCGCACTTCGATGAGGCAGCGGATGCTCGATGCGTTGCAGTACTCTGAAACTTTCCTCGTGCGGTTTAGAGGCGCGAGTGAATTGTGTCACAAAAATGCGTCCTCATTCCAGTTAAATAGTACGTTTTGTAGATTAGAAACGTGTCTAACTGGTGTGCTCAAAAGTATTTGTTTCTCGCGGCAGTCTTTTAGCCTTTTTTTTTTTAATTTTATTTAACGTTGATGACATCGCATGCGGTTCTCTCGTGCGATTGTTGCGTGTGTTGAAATTGTGCTTAAGAGGTGCACTGTACTTTAGTTGTCGTGACAATTGAAGAGTAAGCAACAAAAACATACAACGCAAACACAAAAGACTTGTTACTGTCTTCTAACCTTGTACATATAATAACCCACATTAAAATAAGACCTCTTTTTAAACAAAAGGGTCCGTTCATAGCTCTCCGTCAAGGATTAGAGATTCAACTCGTGCATGAAGTGAAAAACGTTTTGGTAGACTGAGATTGCGAATACTCATTGCGACTTTGCGGAGGAGCTCAATCACGGAAGAAGTGATGACTTTTGCGCTTGCTACAAAAATACTGACAAGTTGAAGATCTGGGCTGCGATTTCAAGACCGAAAGCTCCGGATTTAAGCCCCCTTTCTTCGCCGCATACAAAAGATTTTTCGCGAAAACCAAGTGAGGTCACGTGAGCGTTTAATCAAAGCGGTTATTCATGTGAGCGTTTAAGTTTAAACCGCTCTGATTCACTCAAGCTGGTTCCTAAGAAAAGCATATTCAACAACTGGCAACGTGCCAAATATTACAAAGTAAGCGAAGCCCATCCCGACATAAGTTCCAATTTCGTTTTCATAAGGGACCAGCTGAGTAACACTAGTGAGGCATGGAGCTAACGGTGATGTTCGCCGCAGACAATAATTATGTTCCGCTTTGATTCAAGTCCCAATTTTTCGACAACCTTCGGTAAAGTTCGCTCAGAATGAATATGTAATTCATTAAGGCAACCACGCAATCATTAAGCTAGCGGCACGAAAACGAAATGGATGTTCGCTCGCAGTCTTCGTTCGTTCAGCGACATTATGCCCTCTTGGGAATCCATTCATTTGCGCCGAAACATATCCTTTTCTCGTGAGACCCATCCCGTGAAAGATATGTGCAAAACTACGTCTAGTGAGGCGGTGGCGTGAAGTATCGCGGGATGATGCTGAAGCGTAAATGTGTACGATTGAAAGTACAGCATATAGCTTCACACTACCGTTTGAAACATTTGCAGTCACATTGATGTACGTGTGTGACCCTAAAATGGAACTCTTATTATTATTCAGTGTAAGGCAAACAGTTCAGTACGTATTCACATGAAGTCTGTTCGCTATGAACGACCTTGAAACATGTTGTTTTCCAGAATATAGACCAGTTTCCGCGGGTGACGTCACAAGGCCGGTGTGAGCAAAACAAATTAACAGAGAGTCCGGGACAATGAGAATAATGTGACACAGTTTGCCAGAAATTACCATTCGACAACACCTGAATCAATCTGCAATTACATACGGCAATCGGGAATCGCGTTCGTGTGGATGCCCACACAACAATGGCGTCTTTTGTTTGTAAACGGAAAGAGGCCTAGCCACCAGGGGGATTTAAGACGGACATTCTATGCCTTTGCAACGTCATCGAATAAAATCACGTTGTGGACAAGGTATGCGCGTCACGTTACGAGTACTGCCGAAACCATCAAAACTCCACAATGTCTCACCGCTAGTAGGTGTGAGGTAGTCAATTCGAGTTCCGCCAGTTGGAGCAATGCTTTCAGCTGCGGAATCCACGCAAACGAGCCATCGTCAACCGCATGGGCATCCACTCGTAGCCACGTGTTTTGTCTGCAGAAGCAGACGACACCGTGACTCTGTCCACGATGCGAAGGGAGAGGAGGCATAAAGGGGCCGTTGGTACGACACAAGTTCCATGCTCTCAAGCGCGCTCCACCGAGGTGTCCTGCTGGCGTCGCCATAGGCCTCTACCCGAGAAACGTCATCATGACGTTGGTAGGCAGACTGAAACCGAAACAAATCGAAAGGGAAGGGCTGGGTTCTACGAATGGACACTTGTTCGCTGCCTCCTATTGAAAAAAAAGTAGGACCGATGGTCGCGTCCCTTTCAAGGACCGTCGTAAGCCCCTCAAGACCGTGGCTTTCGGGCGCGACCTTGTGTGCCCCCTAGTTTCGAGTGTAGTTCAACTCTACCAAATTGGTGGCGCTGTCGAACACTATGACGTCATTTGTTTACAAACAAGGAGGGGTCTATTGCGGCAAAAACGGAAAGCGGCTGACAGGTCATCTTTCAGATCGGAAGCAGGCGTCGGTATAGTTCAGACAGTAGCGTGCTGGTTTGCTGAGCTCAAGATCGCGGGTTCGATCGCTGCCGAGGACGGTAACATGGTTCCCACTGGTAACTGGTTCTTGAAACCCTTAAATACCTGGAATTTGAAAATGCCATTTTCAAGGTCTGGAAAACCCTGGAATTCTTTCGCGGTCCTTGAAAACCCTTGATTTTTGCATTTTTTTCTTCTTCTTGTGGAACTACCAGTGCAAATTCCTCTTATCCGGAGCGGGAACCATATAGTTTTGAAACCACAGGAGTTAGCACTCTTTGCAATGGGAATCAACAGTAGAGAATTAACGGTGCCATCCATTATATTAATGAGTTTTCCTTTGTGTCCTATGATCTTTAACATTCAGGGGCTGTCAGTCACATTTGTAGACGGATCACTATTGTACAGTTCCTGTCTATCTCTGATGTAATACCTGTCGCTTATAAATATTTTTGTAAAATATTGAAGCCCTGGTCATAAACTGTGTTTTATATCCCAGAAGAAATGAGGACCGAGCCTTAAAAGATCCTTGAAAGATCCTCAAATTTTTGTTCCAAAATTCAGTGGGAACCGTAGGTAGAAATGTGTGTGTGTGTGGGGGGGGAAACATTGTGTATTATGTAAACCCTGTCGCCACGCAACTAAAAAGAATGCTAAAACAATTACTAACGCTATATGGTCAGTTTCTGTGTGTCAAAATTAATGTCAGGCCTGGTTCGGATGTATGCCTTCAATAAAGCGTAAGTTACACACGAGGGGTCTAGCGGTTAAACACGTTGAACGTCCTCATTCTGACCGGAGCGCAAAAATTTCCAGTTTTGAAACAATTGCTGGGTAACCCTGTAGAATGACATGGAGCGCGATTCAGCTGTGAGTCCTATTGTTTTTTTTTTATGTACATGCGTCATTTAGAAAAGATTCAATCTATATTTATTTCTTTATATATGAAAGGCGCCGCTCTGTCAGGCACGTGAAAAACGTTTCACGTGTCTAACGTGAAAAAAAAATCGTATTAAAAAACCTTGTCTGAACACGGTGGGCAGAGGTGGGGAGTAATGCATTACAAAGTAATGCATTACCGATAATGCATTACTTTTGAGTAATGAGTAATGGTAATGAATTACATTTTGCCAGCAAGTAATGAGTAATGGTAATGCATTACATTTCGACTGAGTAATGCAGGGTGGCATTACTCATTACTTTTGTCGAATGTTCATTGTGTCACGTGAAGATTGGGAACATCCAGATTTTCTTCAACTCGCCTTTAACAATGACCACAGGGCAACAAGGAAAGAGAAAGGCGCAGCCCGGGGGAGTTCTGCAAGGGTTCAACAGTCGGCGGTGTGTGTCACAAGTGTCTACATGATGATATCACCGAATTTCTCCTGTGCGCATTTGGAGTAAAGGAAAATCAATGAAATAGAAACATAACCTCTGTGAGGGTAACATGTAACAATTTCTGTAGGGATTCACTGTTTTGGTATGGAACCGTGTTAGTTTCTCTTGTGCTGTCAGAGGTAGTTTTTCTGCCAGGACAGAACTGTAGGCTGAGCTTCATCCGCCGGCTTCACGATGCTAGCAAAGGAATCATCTACACTAAATCTTATGTATAGTTTTTGCCTATCAGACTCGCTTCTGCAGGGATCTAGTGGCACCGATTTGGGGACACTCGGGTGGCTATTGCCTATAGCAAAAAAAGCCAGGAAAAAACTTATGCATAGCACCTTTGAGGCTTATGTCCTAAAACGTAAATGTAATGCCAGAGTAATGCCATTACTTCGTTAAAATAATGGCATTACTAATGCATTACTAATATCCAAAAAGTAATGAGTAATGTAACGCATTAGTTTTTCATACAAGTAATGAGTAATGGTAATGCATTACAAAATAAAAGTAATTTCCCCACCTCTGACGGTGGGGTCAACGCTATTGATATCGGGGGAGGTTTTGTCATGACTTCTGAGCACTTTATCAAATTTAATTCGCGTAAAATTGAATTCTCCCAATTGATCTCCCAAATCGGACAAGTCAACCTCACGTTTTTTTTATACAAACAGAAAGCACAAGTCGGATTTACCCCATTGCATTGTAAAATATATTCCCTACTGTTTTGATAATAGCTGAGAGGAAAAAAAAATGCGATAAATGTTGTTTCAAGGCGCGCAAATTATCGCCCGATCTCAGTTCTCTGTCAAATTAATCCAAGGTGGGGCGGAAGAAAAGCGGTCACCCACCCCTTCCTGTGTCCTTCTCCCTCCCCTTCAGATAACTTTGAGTTGCAACTGTGGTCGCAACAATGCTGCCGTTATCAGCAGAAGCTTGGAAAAGGCAAAGTGAAAGGGCAGGTACATCGACTCCTCGCATCGCTTCTTTCGGAGATCTGAGCGCGGCCGGCAATTTGCGCGCCTCGAAGCGACGGTTTTTGGCAGTTTCTTCCCGGCTATTACCATTGCACTAGCGAATGTATTTTGCAGTAGAATGAGGTAAATGCGGCATGCGCTTTCTTCTTCCGTAAAAAATACACGAAGTTGACATGGCAAATTTCTGAGTTCATTTGGGAAAATTCCATTTCTCGCGAATTAAATTTGATAAAAGTGCTCAGAACTCATGGCAAAATCTCCCCCGAGATAAATAGCGTTGACCCCCATAGTGTTCAGAGAAGTAGATTTTTTAATACGATTTCTTTCTCGTTGGGTGAATCACCTGTATGCACCCTCTCACTGTTTGCAAACAGAAGGCACAACCGGAAGCTGTCTAGGGTTCCCAGCGTCAGCAGCTATGGCGTCACGCCGTGTCACTCATTTCCGTTAAAACATTTCTCTGTTTACACATAGTGAAACGGTCTAACTCATATCAGTGACAGGGCGTGGCACCACATGCAACCGCTGACGCTGGGAACCCTGGACAACTCCCGGTTGTGCCTTATGTTTGTAAGCACTGAAAGGGTGTGTTGAAGACAGCAGTAGGGGCCGGTGTGGTAGGAAACATGCATGTCTTTAGGCAACATGACGAACAATTGGTGCGAATGCTCGCTCGTGAATGCACGCTCGTCCTGTCTGTTCCTCGGTCCCTTTGTCTTTTGACCCTTGACACAATTGAACACATCCTTCTACAATGCCCTGCCTACAGTCAGGAAAGATCTAAGCATCTAGACCCCATCATCCGCAACGGATCGCATGTACATGACGTCATCTTTGGCGGCTCAACGCCGGCAGAAAGACGTTACCACGCGTCAAAACTGGCTTCCTTCCTGAGGGACACCAAGCTGATATATCGTCTCTAAGAACGCATCATAAGTGGCCCTTTCGCCGAGTACTCTTCAACACCTTAGTCAAGCATCCCCACAGTGATTTTTATTTTCATTTTCATTTTCTGGTGTTCTACCGCTCATCGCTCAACGCTGCTCATCGCTCATCGCTCAACCCCTGATTGGACTTCACTGCAAATCCAAATCTACAATCCTGTCTTCCCGTTTTTTTTTCTTTTTTTTACGGATCTGCGTTAGTCGTGACGTTGCCTGCCTTGCGAGGCCGACTACGGCAACCAGTTACACCACCACCACCACCACCACCTTGTCTTTTGCGTCGTCTTTACTTCATTATGTATGTCGTTAAGGCCCGTTCCGACATACAGCGCTTTGCTCCAGAGCACTGGAAAACAGCGCTGTTTTTCCCTCCTCTCCCGGCTGCGACTCGATGGAAAACAGCGGTTGGCGAAGTTGAGCTTCGGTGAACTTTCCCATCGCTGTCTCCCAGCGATAGGCTCCCTGAACCAATGAGAACGCCGCGCCGCGTTCACGTGACGGGGCTGCCTTTTTTTCCCCTTCTTCTTCTTCTTCCGCTTCTTGTCGCCGTGACTGCACGTAGGCCTAGTTGCACGTTGCTCTGCACGCTCTCCACGCGATCACGTGAGATCACAGAGTACAGCGCTGGGACAAGCGCTGCAAATGCGAACCCCACAGTGGAAATACAGCGCTGTGGAGCAAAGCGCTGTATGTCGGAACGGGCCTATAGGGTCGAAAATCCAGCGAACCGGTGAGAAAATGCTAAAGGGGTTACGACAGGTCATCCCACGTTATCCCAGATAAACATAAAAAGAGGTTTCTTTGCACCGATGTGAACCTGCATTGAAAGTTTCACAGCGAAGTGGGCAGTAGGAGCTGAGAAAATGGGCACCGCGAATACCGAAACTCTGACATCACAACCATCGCCGCTGCCAGTGAGGCAGCGCACGGGAAGTCACGTGCTTACGGGTGCCAGTGGGAGTCGACGCAACCATGAACTTTGTGACGTAACGCGCTTTGCTCGGGAGTGTGTTCGAGGGCTTGTATCTCGCTAAGTACGACACGCAGAAGGATAATTCTTTTTCCCTTAGTGTTGTGGCGTGCAGCAGAATGCGTTCATGATGTAATGAACAACATCTACGAAAGTGTCTCAAGCCCTTTTAAGGGAAGAGCCCGAGGACGAGAACCGACGATATTTCCAACAGAGATTATTTTTCTTCTGGCTGCCCAGAAGAAAGAACAGTTTCTGTTCGAAACATCGGCGGCGTTCATCCTGAGGCTCTTTTAACATGTACGTCTCTGGAGAATTTTGTAATTTCCTTCCAGCCCAGGCTATCCCGTGGCAGCCCGAACACTAATCCTTTTGATCTCTTTTTTGCTTCTACTGCTTTTTCTTTTCCTTCGCTCCTTTTTTCCTTTTTTACTGCAGGAGAGCCAACAAATAGGCATGCTTCCAGACATATCGACCTCACCTTCGAGCTGTCGTCTGCTATACTATATTAGAATTTTCGCAGATATCCCCACGCGGCCTGCAATGTGGACCGCGATGGGCTTTCTTATTATTCAGAACCGTAGTATTGTGCAGTGCAACGCACAACCAGATCGAACACCAAACTCTTTTCGAAGCTACTACCCCCGCGCAGGATTACCTACTTTCACACTGGATTGGAAGTCACCTTCAGATTCCTTCTGGGATGTGCACTAGTTAACTGCTTGTAGTTAACTAACTACTAGTAGTTTCTAACTAAGAACTACTAGTAGTTCTAGTAACTAACTAGTACAAGTAGTTTCTAACTAAGAACTACTAGTAGTTCTAGTAACTAACCAGTACAAGTAGTTTCTAACTACTACATGGTAGTTAAAGAGTAGTTAGGAACTACTTGCAAAAATGGTAGTTACAACTACTAGTTACTCTTATTTTTTGTAGTTAACTACAGTAGTTAGGTTACAGCGGGCTACAACTACTTCGCATTTTTTCCCTTAGTCTTCCGTGTGCTTCACTGCCTTCTTTCTTTGTGCTTATTCGCGACAACTCCTGCGTATCACACGCATGCAGACACTCGAAAGCAAAGCGTGCAGAAGTATTGCAATAAAGAGAGTACGCATTGCGCAGAGCGCACTGGTATCATTTTCTGTTTCAAATGCACATGAGCAGAAAGCACATCTTTTGTGTTATTCACGGTACATAACGATCGACACACACAGCACATTCAAAAAAAGCTTACGCCCCCTCCGTCGTCAGATTGGAGGCCATATTTGTGTCATTGCATGATATATCACTACATTAGTATTGCAGGAGGGAGTAGTTACAAATGTAGTTAAACAACTACATCCTAGTAGTTTCAAACTAGTTTTAACTGGCGCGATTTGTAGTTGTAACTACTAAAAACGTACTTACAGCACATATCTGGATTCCTTGTCACCTTTCATATACTTCGTTTTTCTGTTTCTCACGATACCCTGCATCATTTTACAACCGTTAAACCTGTCACGCGCAGCGTGATGAAGAAGAACTGCACAAGTAACAACATCAACAGAGCGGAATCGATTCTGTCTTCTGCTTGGTTTTATTAGTGTTATCTCGAGAAGCAGCTCGCCCCGGGCAATCCGCAGCAGCAGCAGAAGCATCCTTCTCCACGAAGACCTCGAAAGAAGAAAAATACATACGGGAAGGAGAGAATACCTCTGAGCCCTCGTCTTTTACTGCTGTATTTCTTGTGCAGCTTAGCATTTCAGAAAATCCCCCCTTCGTCCTCGTACGGAAAACAGTTCGCTTTGCCCTCTTCCGAACTGTGTGCGTCTGTGTGGGAAATAGCAGAGGAAGGGAAAAGGGGTTTGGTGTCTTTTGTCACGTTCGTCCTGCCTGTACCTCACGTACGTTCAGAGTGAATTGCGTTAGGCTTTCTTCGTTTGCCTCCTTTGATTTTGGGCTTCACAATACATGTTCCATGATGTCATGAAGTGCCACTCTTAAGAAGAATGCGCCTGCATGGTTTTCGGGTTGTGGTTCTAAGAGTTTTCTTGTAGCGCGTGGTTGTAAAACGCGGTGTCAAACTCGCGTTGCACAACTGCTTCTTATTCGTAAGAACATAAATACACAGACAGAAAAAAGTTACCATGTCACATGTTCCAGGAGAACATTCTGATCTTGTGTTTCCCTTTGCCTGTTCAGGACTCTGTCTGTGTCTTTGCGTGCGTGAGTGCGTGCGTGTTTGTGTCTGTGTCCGTGTCTGTGTGTTTTACTCATTGTGACGTCACACTTTATCAGGTTGTTATAAATTATCTGAAATTACGTCCCTCTGGGTACAGATGTGCAGGTGCAACTACGCGACTAATCCGATGGCACTATGCATCGCATGCCTGGTTACTTTTGCGAAAGGTGAATAGAGCTAGGAAATTATCTCTTTTACCCCTTTGCTCCCCGCGAAGAAAATATTCTGCAGTTTGCCATTTTCGTTGTAAGCTCTCCAAACTGAACGCAGCAGAGAACACGACATTACGAAGCATGTTTTGTAATCTCACAGCGACCTCTGCGTCTGCAGTGCTCTCCACGTTGCTGTGATTACCGTATCGATAACCGGGACTTCCAGGGAGAACAATTTAAATATGCATGACTAATTGAGCTTCTGAGTTCACCACCTATATATTCATTCCCCATAGCCTCCTATACAGAGTGTCTTTTTTTTTTCGATACAGATTTTTCATTAAAAACCTATAAGGGCTATAGACATCCTCTTTTCACTTCTATCATCTCTAGGCCGGCGGACGTTCTTGGCCATCTGTTGCCCAACCGTAGAATGACTAATTACCTGAAAATCGTTAATTAACTTTTTTAATTATAACAGCTACGAACTTGTCCCAATGAGAACATCTGGTCCCTTCGGTCACCTGATACCATAGCCGTTTTCAGAACAAAAATCCGTTCGATAGATCGTCCGCAAAAAAATCGTGAAGCAACACCTTTTCTTTCTTCTTTCTTTTTTTGTTCATTGCGCATCACCGGAGACGCGTTTTTCCTTCACCCCCAATGTGAGAGGGTGAAAGAGCACACTATAGCCTCTTGTGTGTGTCGTCATGTCATGTCTCCGACTGTCAGACGCCACTGGTTGTAATCTACACTCTTGTGCGTAGGAGGACGGCGTCGTGACCGATACTGCTGATATCGCAACGAGGTAACTATCACCAACCTAGGAATCTAGCGCCACTATTGTGGACGACCGGCGCCTGTGTGTTTCGAAATCATTGGGCAGGCATGTAGTATATAGGAGGCTATGGATTCCCTCATGCTTCACTCTTGCGCTTTTCCTGTGTGTCCCAGAACGGCCATAAACTGAAGATCAACAATGACTATATGACGATGCTGTTGGCGATGTCTGTCTGCCTTTAGCGACGAGCAATTCAGAATGGCTCTCTCGACTTGAAAAAAAAAAAGAAGAAGAAGAGGGGGCACTCTATTGCGTTCATGCGTGCAGAAAAAAAAATCGCAAAACGAAATGTATTTTTATGCAAAATAACACTTTCTTTGCTGAAGGAACTACTTCAACTCTTAGGGGTCCACTATGCAAAGCAGCCGAGCGGTAAAAACTATGCTCATCTGCATAAGCATGCACAAAGCAATCGTTCCGACTGGCGCGAAATATTGCGCGGAAAGCCCCATGCGTTTCTCAGGATCATAGTCTTGTGGTCACTCGTAGCGCTTGTGGTTCCAAGGTTCGCATATCTTTTCTCGTATTCTTTATTTCGACTTGTCATTGTTTAATAAGAGTGCGTGATATTGCGCAACATAATTAGTTGAACAGATACATAGCCACTTATGACGCAAACGTACAAGTGGAAGCATGTGACGTGGTGGGTTTTAGCAAGCGTTAATGTCGTCGTGTCAGAACTAGTCTTAAGAACTAGTCAGCTTGTGTCCTGTTTAACTATAAGACGTCGTGAGCAAGGATTGTAAGGCTGACTTTGTAAATGTCAGCGACAAGCTAACAATGCGACAAGCCCTACTGAAAAATGACCAAATGGGTTCGTACAAGATCTTGTTTGTCCCACATGAATTTATATGAGACTGAAATGAGATACCACATGTCTTGTATCATACCAAAAAGGAATGATGCAACATACCATATGATGGTAAAGGTTCTTTTATGGTCGGTATCAAACGGGAACTGTCGACCCTATGCCCTTCTCCAACCTAACTACGGGACGAGGTGTACAGAGTTAAATAGGCAATTGGGGTAGATTTAGCTGGGGCTGCGTATATAACGTCGACCACCCGGGGTTCTTTTGACGTGCGCCTGAAATCTCGCAAAAAAATCTCACGGAAAACACACGGTGCTGGAAATGTACAGAGCATAATTTCTGCAGTTTAATTTCTTAGGACGGTCTAATGCACAGAGTTAGCCCGTCCTAAGGAATTATACTGTAGCGCCACCAGGTGCCGCCTTTATGGTTTTGCTCCTGCAGTGTCGGTGTCGACGCACTATACTTGTCGCGACGTATATAGGGTGATGTGGCTAGCTATATAGAAGCCAATAGAGACTGTGCGACAAACTGGTGGCGTCGCGATGCGGCCTCAGGAGAAAGTACATTGCGTGATAGCAGTCGGGTAGCCAGCTTTGTTTACATGTGAAGTGCGAGCGTCTTCTTTTCTCTCTCTCGCTCTCTTTTTTTTTTTTTTTTTTTTTTGTGCCACACTGGAACTGTTGCATCGCTAACTGTGCAATCACATAAATTAACTCTTCACTAGGGAACAACAACAACAACGATAAATGAAGAAGTGACATGACACTAGGGACCAGATGTTTCATTTTTTCGTGATTTCTATGCTTCCAATACCACCGAGAGCACTAGACGCGCAGCGCATAGCGTTCGTGACGCGCGTTCGGCCATTGCTTGAGGTGTGCCCAACATGAACGAATATATTCTGTTCCCTTTGTTCTAGTTTCGATGAAACTGAATGAGTACCTGCGAAATGATCAATGATTTACAGTTGCCGTTTTCGTGACGGTGAAACGCCGCTGGATACTGTATCATCGTCGATGCACCGACTAAGCGGCAACTTTATTTGGAGAGATAAAGAGTGGGGTGTTTTATCGCCAGAGCCCAGCCACAGAGGCGATATTGCTCCTGGTATGGTGGTTGACGAGTCTCACAGTGAAAACGGAAGTTCTACGTTGTCCAAAAAGTTTAGTATTTACGCTTCGACCATTTCACAACCGTCGTGCCGCAAGCCCATGGCAGTAGCCGAGGTAAAAAAAATAAAATATCAGAAAAATTCTTTGAGGTTTTCTTTAGCGTTATTGCATTTGTAGATATTGGAAAAGCTGCAGTACAAGTTCAGACAATATGTTGTGACCACACGTGTTTATTTGTACCGATAAAAATGAACGCACGATGCAGATTTCAGTGACGAAGCTTCTGTGACGAAGCAGTGACGAAGCGTCTTAGAAAGACGGTCTGCAGGAAGAGGAGCAGTTCTTTGAGATGTGGGCTTGCTCCCAAATCTACGACAGACCACCACAAGAATAAAGGACTTTCTTAACCGTCTGACGTCCACGTATAACCCAGTACTTCTCTCGAAGCTGTGCCAGAGTTCCTTGTACTCCAGCGTGCATTTGATGAACGTGAAGATGCGTGATCAATAGCCACGTAAATCGATGTCTGCTTGGAAGTATAATCGGCTTGGTCGTTGCCCGGTTCAAGTCACTGAGGTTCAACCGCGTCTGCAAGCGAAGTACTCCTTCTTCATCGATAAAGGTTGATAAAGCCTGTAGTTGCGTATGGCTATCAGGATGACAACCGAAGATGCTTCCTTGTACGGTTTTTATCCAACATGTTTCGGCATGATACAGTTCTTGAGCTGTGATTGTTCCGACGTATCTGTTAGGTTCTGGATGCCTACTATTGTAAACAAAGCGCGGGACCCAAGCGGTTACTGCCAAAACATGAGGGAACTTGCTGTAATCGTCCAACGAAAATAATGGTTGAGCAGAGGCCTGTGCAAGAGCCACAGATGTATTCAGAGGCTCATCGATAGTAGCTTGAGGCTTACTCGTTGTTGTACGCCAAGCTGTGGATTCATCACAAAGCCAAGCAGGTCCAGCCCACCAAAGAGTCGCATTTAAGAGCGCAGTTGTGGAGACCCCGCGTGTTAAGAGATATGCAGGGTTGTCAGTGCCAGGACCATGTCTCCAACAACTCAAAGGCAGGTGACGTTGAATCTCCAAAACGCGATAGCTTACAAAAGGTGGTAGACGAGAAGGTGCGGTCTTTATCCACGAAAGGGCAATCATGTACTCTGTCCATGCATAGCAGCTCGAAACAGGAATGAGCAAAGCGTCGGATACAGTCGTCAACAGTCGCGTGGCAAGCAGTGCTGCAAGCAGCTCCAACCTGGGAAGCGTCTGCCTCTTAAAGGAGCAGTCTAGAGGTCCACAACTTTGTTTCTGTTTTTGGTCAGTATGGAATGTTAGGCGTCCGAAAACAGTTTTCCCACAATTAGTGCAACCGTAATGAAATTGGGACGCCTGCAATAGCTCCCCGAACTTCCCGTGCGCGAAACACCCTCCTTTGCCTTCACGACAGGCATGTGATGAGCGCCAGCACGCGCGTCACTATGTGACGCAAGTGGTAAGGACGCTCCTCATTGGACCTCGGACCACATGATCGAAGTGAGCAACATCGCGCAGGCCGGAGCGTCTGCTACCGCTTCGGAGACGCCATGCGTTCTCCGGCTATGTGATGTCCGAAACGGAGGGTTTCAAGGCTGTCCACGACACAACCACGATTTTTAGGACCGCAGACACCACGGGAAGAACGAGTGGTGCAGCTCGAAATTAACTGCGCTTGTACAGCGAAAACCCCGTGCTTCCCGATAGTGTGCAGCCTGTCCGACCGTTTTCACCGCGCAGTTGCTTCAGTGGCTAACAGGTGGCGCCACAATACCGCCGCCATCGCTTGCTTTCTGCTACTGTGAATTCTGAGATTGCTCAGAAGCCACGGATATATTACTCTTGGGATCGTAATCTTATTTTTTCAGGCTGCATATGTGCTTAAAAAAAACGTGATATATATCATACAAAGAATAGAAGTCAACAAGAAACAGCTCGCAATGTTCGTAGCAGACGGTTTCTCCTATGAACGAATGAGGGGCTCTCTATCACCAACGTCGCAGTAGAGTGGGTGTGGTCTGCAGTTGGAGCGCTCCGGCCTGTCACCGCGGCAGCGATTTTCCAAATTAATTGCACCGTGGTGACACAACTTTGGACAGAAATATCTTGTGGGAATGCTTCTCACACACTGCTTTACAAGATGACAGCAGTTTTTGGCCATGTTAGATACCACTTTAATGCTCCTTTAAGGGGTGCAGCTCGAGATTTTCCAATCACAAACGAGATCGTGTTCCCAGACGTAGTTGCACTTCCGTGGTAGACAACGGCTCCATACGCTTGAGGACTGGCGTCGGCAAAGACGTGTAACGTAGATTCGAGCCCTTGAGGCGTCGAGGTACCAGCCAGAAGCCGTCGTTGTGAGAAACTTGAACACCAGTGGCCCTGAACACTATGTGTTCCAAACTTGTGCGTCTTCCGGGGTCAGCTGAGCATCCCACGTAGTCTTTTTCTCCCATAGCCGTTGGAATAGGGTGTTGGCGGTGATGGTAAATGGTGCAAGGAGTCCGAATGGATCATACAGCCGTGAGACACCTTGCAAAACATAGCGCTTCGTATCTCTCTTGACGCTCAAAAAATCGAGAACGGAGGATAGGGAACATGAAAGTTCGTCATCAATGGTGTTCCAAGTGACGCCTAGCACTTTGACGGTAGTCGCTGTTCTGGTGACACCTCTGTTCACAAAGATTTGCTGAAGGGGGCCTGCATTGGTGATCTATTTGCGCACAGGCATGCTGGCAGCATCGAAGATTTGAAGTGTCTCTTCAAACACCCGAGTGGCCTCGTAAAGATCACAAGCACCAGTGAGAAGGTCGTCCACATAAAATCGCTCTTGCAGTCTTGCTATCGTCGACGGGAAGGCGGACTCCTGCAGCTGCAGATGATGATAAATAGTGGCAGACAGCAAGAAAGGGCCAAGGGGAAAGTTGCGCCAAAGGGTACACGAGTCATTCGCCATACTTCCACAGGTGGTAGCTCTCCTTGTGTAGAGGGTAGAGTGCTGTACCAGAAAAACCGCAGGAAATCTCTGTCAGGACTGTCGAGGAGAATCTACAGGAAAGCCTTTGCAATATCAGCACTCATGGGAATTTCCAAAGATCGGAACATCAGCAGGAGTTGCACAATATCAAGATTGAGGTTGGCTCCAGGGTCCAAAGGTCATTCAGAGATTCCGTCCCGGGAGCTTTAGAACTGATATCGAAGACGATACGAACTTTCGTTGTTTCACGGTCCCTCCTAATTACGGCATGGTGAGGCATGTAGTAGACTCGGGAGTAGTTTGAACAATCATATTCAATGGGAACTCTTTCAGCGTGATTGTCATTAAGATATTGACGAATAGTCCGGTCGTATTCCACCAGCAGGTCTGGATCGCGGCGAAGAGTGCAGGTAAGTGCGTCCAGACGCCGTCGAGCCAGGTCTCTATTGTTGCCCAGATTTGTAAGCTCTCCCTTCCAAGGCAGGCGTACAACATATCGTTCGTTCGTCAGTCAAGCATGTAGACTCAGACCGACCTAGCTGCAAGACCGGGTTATTCAACAATATGTCCTGAGATGATGTCTCATTTACTTGCTTGATGCCGAGGTGTTCGAGATCCTAGAAGATCTTTTGAAATGCTGATGTCGTCAGTCTGAATGTGGGTCACTTGGACTCGCATAGTAGAGGTTTTCAACGAAGAGTTGAGCGCATGTGGACCTTGAACTACCCAGCCAAAGATGGTCTCAATAGCGACGAGTCCGTCATGCAGCTTCTTCGTGTTGCCGGAAGCAATCTTCCAATAGTAATCGGCTCCTATGAGCAATGAGACTCCAGTAATGTCCAGAGAAAGAGCCGGGTCATCAGCAACGGACATGCTGTCATCACGCAGGTGGGAGATAAGAACGTTATCTGGAACGGGTAACGTTTCCATGCAGAAATCTTCAAATTCCAGGGCTTCAATCTCGACCTCGTTTTGCGAAACTGCAAAATGAAGTGTTACGTTCACTCTACGTCACGGTGAGTCAGTGTTAGCACGGCGTCCCAAGGGCAAATATGGCGAGCTCTTCATATCCTGCAGTGCCGCATCGTAACTTGCATGATGTGTGCCGTCTTATAAAGGTACGTTGGCTGCCGCTATTTAACAAAATGCGGAGAAGCTTCTTGCGTGCTCCAGTCCGACCTTGTGCCCAAATCCTTGCTGTTTGGACCAGTACAATGGAACTTGTGTTTGCTGCCGACACGTTGACTTGAGAGGTGTGTGGCGATGTCGATTCAAGAAGAGCGACAGGAGGACAGGACACCTGAAGGGGGGTGCTATAGGTTGGGCCCGTGCAAGAAACGTTCGAAGTTTGCATGTTCTTGCAGCAGAGAGATGTGAGATGTTTCCCTTTGCAACGGGAACAAGAAAGACGAGCAGCCGACCCAGAGTCCTTTGCGAGGTGTCGTCGTTTGCCGCATTTGAAGCAGCACCCGGATCGCTTGAGCTTGTTGAGTTTCTCCTCAGGGGTAAGGGGCAGCTTACAATCTGCGGCATGATGATGAGAGGAGTCGCAGAGAACACACTTGGTAACAGGGGAGTCCGTCTGTGTAGTCAGGGCAGAGGCCGAAGGTACAGGAGGCTCCCGTTCCCGGGTTTCGGCACCGTAATTTCCATTTCCATCCCTTTTTCCTCTTACCATGCATTCTCTGTGCTTAATATGCCTAGAGTTCCAGCTTGTTCAGCAGCTGAACTGGCCTACGAGTGACAGCTCCATCAGGAAGCTGTACCTTACAAACACGAATCACCCCGTCGCTTCCGGGATAGGTTTCAATAAGTGTTTCAATTGTTCATTGCACTCAACTATTAACTTAAAGGTACCATAAAGCAGTAGGAGCGCTGTCTCAGAAAATATATATATTCGATAGCTTGAGCACTCAGTATACTCTTACGTCACAATTTTTATCCTAACTGCATTCATACTTGTTGCTGTTGTTTTTGTTTGTTTGTCCAAGCACTGGGGTAGAGTATCGCCTGTTGCGATGAAACTCCCCACTCTCCAAGGCCGAAAATAAAGTTGTTGTTGTTTGTTTGTTTGTTCTTGGAAAATGAAACTTTAAGGATGTGGGCAACACTGTTTCGAAGTTATCACCAACTTCGCATTGCTGGTCAGGTACGACGGCAAAACTGCATTGGATGCGCGTAACACTGGGTCTCAAACTAAAAAAAAAAAAGTCTGCTACGTGTCAGTTACGTAGCCATCAGTAGCTGCGACCCATATTTCGGGTACGCAGATTATACATTGTTGCTTGAAGAATTTGGAATTATTTCCACACGTCGCCGTTTTACCGCAATTTTGCTAGCAGATTAAAAACGGTACTCTGTCACGTGTATAACTAGCTGAACATAACAAGAATAGGCAGGTCAGCTGGTGTTGGCTTGATGACGTAACATCGCCTTGCAAACGAACACTCAGTGTTTTCGTTTTCAAGGCAATGTTACCGTCAGTACCATTTTCCCAACACCCCTTAACGCCCCCAAAGATCTCGCAACACCCCTCCTCCCCAAAATGTCTTCCAAAGCCGGAAAAACAGCAAATTATGGGTGTCACCGCTACACCCTGAAATGAAAATCGTGGGAAAATCCCTGGTTGCGCTCGTCTGTTTGTCTGTTCCAGCCTCAGAAACAGTTACTCTCCGTCGTCTTTATCCTTTCCTTTCTCATAACAAGAGCAGTACTTCTGCGTTCTTCATAAAGCGACAGCGATATGGCTAGAGCTTAATAAACTACACCCACGTAGTAAACTGTCTATGATCCCCGTTCTAGTTATCGCCAAAAACATCATTTGCCCGGCCGCAGAGGCGCCATCTGGTATATGGACTTTGAACTACCTTTTGGCCTGTGTGCTCGAATGGTGAACTCCCTGCGTAGTTTGCCGTTTAATGATAAACGGCATAAGCAGCACGATAAACCTTCACTGGACGTTGTACGTTCCATTGTTGATAAACCTCCTAGGGATCGAATGTTCGTAAGAAATTGAAATATTTAATTATGAAGAGCCAAATGCACGATCTGAAAGCGCATGACCTGACGAAAAGAAATACGCGCACGTTCCATCAACCGGTCCGTCTGAGTAGTCAAAGCGGAGTCTGAAGGGATATAAGGAGAAGTTCCCGAGAGACACAGGAGCTTGGAGGGAGAGTTTCCTTTTTCCGTCGCATTATGCGTTCTCGGTATTCTATCCTCTTCCGCAGAAACATCATCGGTGAGGAAAGATCTCTCGAATCAACTTCTAGAATGCGGCCTTGAGTATCTCGTGGTACAGAAGAAGCAGTGGGCAGTTGAGCTTTATGAGGACCTCTCTGACGATGATATTCAAGTTCGAGGTCAGGTGGAAGCTTGCGCAGGAGCTCTGTCATCAGGACAATGCAGTATGAGCTTTCCGGTACTTGAGGGCTTTTGAGCTTGCGTATCAACACACTCAAGCCGTTGTAGCCATCGGACATTTAAGTGTTCCAGCAGGTTACTCATGAGCTCAGAATCTTGATAGCTTGATGATGGTAATCGCTGTCGTCAGATCCAGGCCCTTGATGGTAAGTTCCACTTTGCCCTTGAGCAGTGACCTGAGTTACTGGAACCTCGCAATATAAGGCTAGGTTGTCGCGTATTGCAGACACAAACTGATCCCAGGACGACTGCCATCCCAGCAAACCATATACGTCCCAGGTTTATCCTGGCGATATCACAAATTAGATGTTAGGATATCCATGGGAGCTTCACAGAGAGCCCGTTTACGTAGAAAGTACATCCATGCGACTGCCAGATTCCTACTGATTTCACATCCCAGAACCGTCGCATAGACATCTATTTTGGCTATTTTGATGTTCCGGGGATATTTTAAATTTATGCTATTTCTGTGTTGAATCAATTTGAAATTGATAGTGATTGATTGCTATAGCAAATGAATGCTGCACATACTACTTAAGCAAAAAGGCACCTATTTTTGGCAGCACACCCCGCATGGGGAGGGGTGCCCAGCAACCTTTCGGCCACAATCCAAGACCAATGCAGACCGCGCGGTAATAAATATGCTTTCGCCTTCCACCATATGAGACGCGGGCTCCCTTTTTGCCCCCCCCCCCCCCACCGCGTGCGCGGACCTCAAGAAATACCAGAGCGATAGACACTTTCCAAGTCGCATTGTGGACGTACAGCAGGCCATATGCGACGTGTGCGGCCTTTGTGGGACGTACCTGGAATATTTCTCGTTTATTGGGGTATGACGACCATCCCCCAGCAAAAGGTTCAACCTCAAGTTTTGAAAGTTGAGGAGCTTTTACATGGTGACGCGGAATGGTACTGTGATGTTACGCGGAGTGTGGCGACATGTTGCACGTGCCGCATGGTACGGCTGCGGATAATTTGGACCACCTGGAGTTCTTTTGACGTGCGCCGGAAATCTCCGAGACACGGTGCTGAAAGCAATGTTTACCTCTCCCACATTGCTACCGCCCTCGGCCGGGATCGAACCCGCAATCTTGAGCTCAGCAAGCCAGGACGTTACCGACTAAGCTACCGAGGACGGTGGTGACGCGGAGAAGGCATGAAAGAAGTTGCAACAATTTCTTATGGGCAGTTGGAACGTACGTTCACGTGTGCACTCTCAGGTATTCCTCGTTGATCATTGCAGTATGGCACCATATCCATTATCAGGTACTAAAAAGTGCACACACACACATACATATGCGTTGTCACGAGACCGATTAAAGACTCCGTCTTGCCAGTTGAGAAAGCCATGTACTGCGAACATGTGCGCTTTGTCGTTGGATATTATTCCCGGCGAATTAGCTCAACTACGCTGTGTGCAGACGGCTCTTCGTTATGCTGTTCATTGCCTTCGAGAACGGCGCTCACGGTCTTCAATAGTTTGATTCTCTTGTTTTGATAAATCATAGCTTGAACTCGCTGACTACTTGTCGCGCGTTCTGTTTTCAGAAGTTCGTTCTGCGTGCCAGTGGTTCTAGCCGAGTCTACTAATAATGTTCCACGAAAGCGCAACGTAGTAGCTCAGACGTGTAGCTGGAACACGGGTTTTGGGCCGATGATTCCCCTTTTGAAATAACGTGAGCAGTGGCAAAACAAAGGGAACAACAGACGTGAAAAAAAGGTTAAAATGGCGCCGAAATATGATGCAATATGCAACCAGTGGCGCCAACATATTATGCAACCGTCATGTCATATGACAATCGGGAAGAAATATGCGGTTACATGACACACAAAACGTTGTAGATTTGTGTCGTTGTGATTGATAATGTGTGGAGAAACGTTAGAATACCCATTAGAACCCATTAAAAATATATCCATTTTGCATGAACTCCCGAGTCCTATGTATCATGTAGCAAATATCGTATTAGAAAAAAGAGAGAGAGAGAGAGAGTGAGAGAGAGGCAGCATCTTTGGGCGTTGTGCCAAACGCGTTTAAACGCTGTGGCCTTATAGGGTCGTCACGTGGCCATATTATGGGTTGTGATGGGGTGTAACGTGGTGGTTGACTCTATAAAGCTATGGACGGGCATACACAGTAATTGCCCATATAAAGTTAGCGTGTTAATAATGTGATCGCGTTATCACTTTCATCAACATCGTATATATACGCGCAATTTAAGGACAGAGAAAAACGTAAAGCAGCTCAAGTTCAAGTCAACCGTCGGTCGCATGTATATAGTGCACATATGGCCAGTGTCTTGATACTCTGATACCGCGATATCAGCACGTGAACAGTTTCTATAACTTTGTATGTGCAGCCGTGTCAGCACAGAATCTAAGAAGTGAGAACTCCGTAGATCTCAGAAGAGATGAGGCCCTGTCGACTTTCCCAACGTCTTTCACTGAGTTGAGTTGATAAGACAAAAATAATAATAAATAAGGAGAAATAGGCACTCATTACGAGAGTCGGCTACTCCAGATCACTTAGGAAAATAAAAATGGCTAACTACAATAAAAGCAATGAGTGACAAAGACACTCAGTCAGTCACTCACACACTGTCAGTCACACTGTGCATAGGTGGGGAAGTTATGTTTATTTTATAGCGCACTACCGTTACTCACTACTTTTATCAAAACGTAACGTGTTACGTTATTCGTTACTATTGCGGTAGTAGGTAACGCGTTATTAACGTCGTTACTTCTAGTGAGTAATGCCGTTACTTTTGCATTACTTCACGAGTTGTCCTTATAATATGTTCCATTTTTGGTTGAATCACATAGGTGTCTCGACCGATGATCCTGTCTCATTTTGTGAATATTCTTTCATTTTCGCCGGATGCAGCGCCTACACATCGCATGTAAAACACGGCTTAGAAACATAATGCAAAAATAAGTATACACTTTTATACAACTACAAAACACACACAATTCATAAGCGTAAACCAGCTACTAAATTTGGGATACTCATTTACCTGGAGGTGTTTCTTTAGATATGATGATGACCTGATGCTCGTGGAATATGTCTTGCTCGACAGGACGCATAGCTTGCATTGAACCGTGAAATTCCTCCCATCACAATTAACTACTTCAAAATACGGAGTTAGCTCCGTCCAGAATAAAGGAACGTTCTTGTCCGCTGATTCCATGAGGCTTAATGACCAGTGAGTGCTCCTTGTCAAGGTTGATAGAGACGCTGAGCTTTTATCTCACGCAGTACGAATCCAAACAGCCAATCCCTTGGTACTCTGTTACTTGATCAGAAGGTAGAGGCTATTTTTCTGTCGCTTTTGCCTCCATTCGTCCGAAAAATACCAGAGGGAGTGAAAAATAGTGGTAAACAGAGGTGACATATCTCAATCAGGGTAGGTCAATAATAATTCTTTTGCGTTCTTCGTGGGTGCCGATGTGATCTTCTTGTCATTGTTGAAGATGAATAGAAAAAATCGGGGATTTTCCCGGATTCTGCAGGCACGGTCCTCGCTCAAGCTTTCAAGTTTAGACGATGAAACAATGTTCTCGAACACGCAGTAACGCATAACGCCGTCACGCGTTAGTTAGTAAAAATGTAATGACGTTACGTTACTCATTACTTTTCTCCCAAATGTAATGCGTTACCATATTTCACTACTCGAATGTAACGCGTTACCGGTAACGCACTACTTTGTAACGCGAAGGGAGTTGCCTCAGGACAGGAGCCACCGATATTTCGAACAGGGACTGTTCTTCTTTTGGGTATACCGTCCTCATGTTTGGCAGGGTATTTAAAGGGTTAGGTGTGACGTGTTAAAGGTTCATGAGAATTGTGGGTCAACAGCCGAGAGGGAAGAAATGGTGATTGACAGAATGGCGTAAATGCAGGCTAGCTGGTGGATAAATTCCATGATAGGCAAGCCTGAGCGATGGGCAAGACACGAGCCTTCGTGTTTGTGTTTGTTTACGTGTCTTGCCCATCGCTCAGGCTTGCCTATCATGGAAGAAATGGTGCGTACGGGCTTCTACGGCCGGAGTGAATGGCCGCTTTGTTAGAGTGTGGAAGGGGATTATGTGAACGAAGTGATCTTGGCTCCAGACCGGTCACAGAAATGGGAGGTTCACGAACACGGGGACGAAACGGGACAACAGGCAGGAATGGAGCTTTCTCACATACGCGTCGTATCCTAGCGGCATCTCCAACGAACCATGCTCGGCGTGCGTCAAAACAAATCCACGTGGATAGCACACAGGACCAAAACCGGTCCGGAGTGGGGCCAACAAGGTCGGGCCATTCGTGCGGTCTCCCCACTGGTCCCCACTTCTGTCGTCCCCATAGTGCGCCATCTGGTGAAGACGGAGATAATCCTCTCTGGCACCTCGAAGTCGTACGCATGCGCACAGGCCATGGTGAAAAAGGTCCACTGGCAAGCATTCCGAAAGATAAGGATGTTAGTGGTTACGTGGGGAAAATTCCAGAGAAAGCAAAGTTTTTTTTTGTTTTTTTTTTGTAGGGTATATATTCGTAATACAAAGTTGTGGCATGCAATAAAGAAAGCAAAAAGCAGTGGCCGGTTGGTGACACAAAGCAGTCAACATGGCCCTAGCGTCGGACTTGCTGAAATAGATTAGTCGTGACGCACGCTTCTGATCTGCTCCGCGTGCCGCAGCATCAGCCGCATCATGGCCAGGTATGCCGCAGTGTCCTGGAATCCATTGAAAGAACATGTCGTGTCCAGCACCCAACGCCTCTGCGTGTGGTTTTATAACATCAGCAACTGCAGGGTTGACAGCACAAGTAGTTCCTGCAGACACGAGGGACTGCAGAGCAGTCTCTGTCTTTCACTGTTTTACACAAGTGCACTGTTTTATCCTACTGGACATCACGAATCAAAACGTCTTGGGCATTGACTTACGCCCTCGGATACACGCAGTCACATAGGAACGTGTCCTCGTTTTCTGTCTCTGTAGAAGGTCTCTGTACTCGAGCTGCACCTCGAAACCGGGATTTGCTCTCCAGCAACCAACGTCGACACGAGACGTACACAGGACCGAGCTTTTCTCAGCGGCAAGCGACGCTGTCGAAAAACGCCAAAGCTAACCGCATGAAGAGTTTCTACAACGGCGGATGGACGGCGTCCAATATGAACATTTCCGTACTCTCTCAAGGAGAGAAACTCCACATAACTTGACAACAACAACAACAACTAAAACCTTACTATGACATGGGGTGATCCACCGCTGGAGAGCAGTACACTACCCCACTACACGCGAAACATTAGATGTGAGATGTGAGAATGAAGTTGGTTATAATTGCAAGTACAACAGTTGAGCTGTCCTCCACTGACTGCGCTACGCCACAAAAAGGAAGATGAAGATGAAGAGAAAAGAGGTGGTGGTGGTGGTGGTGGTTGTGGTGGCGGCGGTGGTGGTGGTGAAAGGGCTTGCCGTTGTCGGCCTCACGTAAGTGGGCAACGTCACGACTGACGCCCTGGGGAAATGTGCGTCCTGGGCCGACACACACACACGAAAGAAGCACCAATGGTCATTGAGATGCAGAGTATGACTCTACTGCGTCTGGAGCAAACCGGTAGACAAGAGGAACTCCATGAACATCGCCAGTGTTACGCGTGGCTCTGACATGGGCCAAGAATTGCAGCCAGGTTGAATGTCTGTTAGCTAGCAGTACTCAACTGAGCACAGAGCTGCCTCTCCGTTTCGTCGAGCTCACATTCTGTAAGGACGTGCTCAATGTTCGCTACGACACCACATTTGAAAACCACACAGAACCCGGCTATCTTGCTCCACCGTCCTTTGCAAGCAAGGCGTCGCCAGTCTGATGTGTCGCTATAGTTGCTCACTTTTGCGCGCGCTTCTGCTTTGTTGGAAATATCCTAGGAAATAGGAAAATTTGCTGGAAGGTCGATATGCAAAAAAGAAATCTCTGAAGAACAAACTTAAAGCCAACTAATAGTTGACTTATCCGTTTCTGAATTATATTACATTTAAATTGTATTACATATACACAAGTTGTCGCGTCTTGCCCATTGCATATCATCGGATGCATGAATTTTTCAGTTAAACACCGGATAACCAAGAGTGCCCATGTGTTGCATATATCTATATAAATGAATAAAGAAATAGGATGGGAACTTACATTGACAGAATAAGCCTGCGAAACGCTGCTACACAGATAATACGAAAAAGGACTACAAAAATTGCACCTCTTTGACGGGTCTCCACATTCGTGGCGGAAGTAACTGGTCTTTTTCTCTCTCTCTCTCTCTTAACGCATACACCAATCCGGACAATTCTCACGTGCAATAAACAAGTATAAAATAAAGTACTTTTGAGTGGTAAAATTTTATGACGAACAAGGTTGAGCAGCAATGCGCACTCACGAAGCCATTTGTTGTGAATGCCGTTCCCGCTATTCACAAGGTGCCCAAATACATGGAGCGAACACAGCATTTCAGTTGACATCTTCATCAATCTGTTGCACACTTCATTTGTGATTTGCATGTTGAACGCTCACGCGAGAATTATGTTTTAACATCCGCAACAATCTTACGATCTTCTGCCAAACGCAATCCACCATCCCCCGAGCAGTCTTAGCAATTCCGCGTGCCGCCATCTATGGGGTCTCCCATAAAACCGACAGGATGAACCTAACGGGAGGCTGATACCTTATTGGCCACTTGCGCGCCGCTCCCACCTCTTCCGTCGCTCACGCTGGTTCTTCCGCCGAACGTTACGCCGAAGCAAGAAACCTCATTCTCTTTCTGCAGAAGGCCGGCCTTGCTCAGCGACCCATCTAATACTTTGCTCTCCCCGACGAACTCGTGCACCCTCACCGCATCCCCATCCTTCATCCTCCTCTATCCTCCATTCGTCCGTCCTTTCTTTGTGATCTTTTTTTTTTTTTTTGCTATAGTCGTGACGACGCCCACTTCTGAGTGGCCAACAACGGCGAGCCTATCCTGCCATTACCCCCCCCCCCTCCGTCGCCCACTTGAGTGCGGCCAACCATAGCAAGCTACCTCGACACCCCCCCCCCCCCCCCCCTCGCCCACCGCGAAATATCTACTCGCTTCCAGCTTCGGGGGCTGCGTCCCGTTTCTGTTGTTCTCCTCTGCTCTGGCCGCTGCTCGCCAAACGCCACGGTAGGATAAAACACTGGAGAAACGCCTCATGTGGTTGGGCCTTTAGACTTACAAGTTGATGAACGACTTTACGACGGCGCAGAACAAGTCATATCGAATAAGAGAGCCTGCTATGTTGGTTCTCTGTTCCATAATTGTAGATAATACATTATATAGATGTGACATTTTTGATATGGTATATGAAAGACGCCTCGGGACGGCATTGGGGTTGATGTGAAGGACGATGCCCTAGAAGAGCTCGGGCGCGTGATTGAAGTCCAATGGCGCTTCTTTCTTCCTCTAACTTATTACAATTTTTATTTTCAAGTGTTTTGGAGTAGCCGGCTTCTGTGTTTTGTAGGAGCCACCATCTGCATATTTTTTTCTTTTCTAACTCTAACTCTTTCCTGCATTCGAAGCAGTCGAGGCGAGTTGTTGAGTCAAAAGTCGTTTAAGAATACGGCCGTAAAACTAACCTCTACTGCTCGAAAAATGAACACGCAACAACTGAAAAGAAAACACAAGCTTTGGCGCGCATCTAAACGCGTTGAGCAGCCGAATTTTTTCTCACTGTGTCGGGTGTATGCTACAACACGCCTTTTGAAATTTTTTGTTCTTTCTCCTCTTATTGTAGATGTCTTTCGAGTATGCTTTCATCCTGGGCTGCGCCAGTTGGTGCCGAGCTTCACTTCCGCCAATTATCCAAATCAAACCTCCAAGATGAAGCCAACCCTACGGGCGACGTTCACGTATGTATACACATTCATTTCCATCTTTACGATACGTTCCTTACAAACGAGGGTAGAGTCTTCGCCACAGTGAACAGCTACGAGGCACAAGACAGAGTGTAAAACTATGGAGAGTGCTGGTGACATGAGCCACTCAAAGCTGTTTTTAGAGAGAGTTTGTCCATTAGGAGGAGCCTACCTTGAACGGTATCATGCGACGCCACGGCTGAACGACCTCCCTCGCCGTGCTCTGTTGTCGTCCCGTCGTCAGCCGGTCCCCGACGCCATGTTGATGCTCAGCGTTGTTTACGATGTAAAGAGTGCTTTACCCAAGCACGAACCTAGACAACTACAATACCAGGACAACTCATACCAGACAACTACACCCAACTCATACCGGGGCAACTCATACCGCCCTCAAGTCATACCATGACGACTCATAGCGGGGTAACTCATACTGGGACATTCTCATACCGGGAGGACAACTCCATGCCAAGAGAACTCATACCGAGACAATCCAGACTAGGACAACCCACACCAAGCGAACTCATGCCACACTAAGCTCCTCTTTTTTTAGTGGGAAGGGTGTTGATTACGGGGGTAGCTTTTTGTACCATTCAAATTCAAGTGACGCCGGGAAAGGCCATACCAGGAAAAAATGACACAGAGTGGGACTTATACTGAAGGAAAGGTACGAATCCACAAATGACATTTTGCCGATGCGCACTGATGTATAGTTAAAGCGCACTGCAATTGTAATGGGAAATGGGGAATTTCTGAAAGAAATCAAATCGAAAATGTCCCACATTTTCGTCGTCGCATGGAACATACTAAGACATTAACACTTTGAATACATCATGGATGGGCTCAATCCGTATTCATGCGCCTCACAATACTATTCGCAAGCAGCCCATATGCACGCTTCTCCAGGCGTTGTTTTCGCGATGCCCTGGCACGACAGACGCCAGCCAGGGACTAGTAACCCATTCTTCATGATGGCAAGGCAGACTTAGTAGAACTGTAGTAGAACGGCGGGAATAACTAAACAACAGCCTCCACGTTGAGTGAATTGGTCCAATTCCCGAACGGATTCCTCTTGCAAGCAGCCAGGCGTATACTCTGAAACTCAGGAGTATCCCGCACGACGACAAAAATGTGGAACAATTTCGATTTCATTTATTTTCAAAATTCCATATTTCCAATATCCATTCAAGTGCAGTTTAACTATCCTTCAGTGCGCTTCCGTAAATGTCGTTTGTGGATATTCTGTGACTTTTTTTTTTTTTCGTGATATTGCCTTTCCCGGCGTGACTTGAGTTTTGAATCTGAAAAGCTACTCTCAAAAGCAAAAGCTCCCTTCGCGCAAAAATAGTTGCGTATGGTATGAGTTCGCTTGGGATGAATTGTCTTGGTATGAGTTTTCCTGGTATGAGCTGCGTGGTCGCCCCAAGGAGGGAAGACACGTGCGCACTTCGTCCTTCGAAAGCCCGTCCACCTTGAATTCTTCCAGTTAAACTCCCCATATCTAGGGTTCCGCGTTTTCGTCATTTATACGCTCTGCAAGTAACCGAGCCTTCTGCGCATATCTCCTCTCCCGGTTACTCCACTCGGGAAGCCCCATTGGCTACGGCGGCGCCCTCCCTCTTCCCTCTCACTGCCTCCTCTCATGCGCAGAGACGCACTTGCACAGCGTATTACAGGGGGTATTCGGAAGGTGTTTTTCGGAATATATGTGCTTTGTCAGATTCTGATAATTTCGACATTTTAAAACGCTTGCGCCCATAATAGATGCCGAAAAATCGGCAGCTATAATGAGTCATGCAAGGAGTGCTACATAGCATTAGGACACTGAGAACGCGACGAATTTTCTTCCCTTTGTTGGAGGGTTCCACCTGTACTTGAACCCCTCGACCCACTGATAAAAGTGTTACGGGGGAAGGTTTTTCCACGAACTTGCTTCTAGCGGCTCCGCTGAGCAATGTTCTCCACGTTCTGCCTGGAAACGAGGTGAAGGAAAAACGATAGTGTGATGCTCCGGAGGAAAAAGATGCAGTCAGGTACCGGAATTATCGGCATGGAGCACCACGTGCAAGGATATATTGGGAAGTTTTCTGAATATGCCGAATTTCTAGAAAAATATTTGGGAAGTGGCAAATGCCAAAAACGCGGAACCCTACCCGTATCACAGGCACCTGTGGGTCTTAAGCCGGCGATTCCGGTAGATTACATTGAGCGCGACAAAGCACGTGTCGACCAGCTGGCTCACAACATCAAAAAAATGGCCCACCAGGTGGCTGATAAGCGTTTTCCGAACGGGTTCCGCTTGGATTCAGGCTTTTGAGGCAGTGCGAGAGAACGGCTCTGACGTTCAAGCAGGCTCCACCCACGCGGCGGCAGAAGATCAGAGAATGGCCAAACTCTCTATAAACGGCTCTGCATTGAACCAGAGGCCTTTATAGGGAGAGTTTGACCATTAGGTGGAGCCAAACTTGAAGCGCGTCACGCGACGTCACGGCTAAACGACCATCCTCAGCCGGTCGCCGACGCCATATTGACGTTGATCGCTGTTTACGATGCAAGGGGGGAAGACACGGGCGTGCATCGTCGTTTGAAAGCCCTTCGTCCTCGAACTCTTTCAGTTTGGCAACAAAGCCCCCCTCATCACAGGCGGCTGTGGGTCATAAGCCGCTTATTCCTGTAGATTACATTCAGCGCGACCGCAAAGCTGTCGACTAGAGTCACTAAATAGGGAGCAGAGTAGCGGCACGGAGCCACGCCGGCGAGCGAGACCGCCATCTTGGGTCCAGCGCGGCTGCGTCGCCTAGCAATGGGACGCCGACCTCCCCCTTCCCCGCCGGAGAACTGCGCGCAGCCGAGCCAGCTCGCCAGCTCGCAAACGAGGAAACCGGTTTTGGATGGAGGGGACTCAACATGGGCGACGCGTTCGTGGAAGGAGAAACCACGTGACGCGGTCGGCCCAATCAAGGACACCGAACGGTGGCTCCGGCGCGGAAAAGGAATGTGATACTCTGTACCCCTATTTAGTGACTGTACTGTCGACCAGATGGCGGACAGCATCAAAATGGCGCGCACCAGATGGCTGATAAGCGGATTCCGCTTGGATTCGGGCTTTTTGGGCGGCTCAAGGATGACTCTGACGTCAAAACAGGCTCCACCCGTGAGACGGCAGAAGATCAGAGAATGGCCAAACTCTCCCTATAAACGGCTCTGCATTGAACACGCGCGTAGCGCCACCACAAGCGTGTAGCCCGTCAACTTCGCAAAGAGCATTCGATCCAATGCTCCTTGACAGGTTCACACGTTACGCGCTTGCTGGCTCTGTTTAATGTTGGTTTCAAGGGTCATTGAAGACTGCCCGTGTAACAGGGGCATGACTGTTAGTAACTGAGAAAGGTAGAAAAAATACAGCGAACGGGTGAGAAAATGTTAAGGGAAGTGGCTCTACCCTCAACGTTCTAGTGATTAGTTACCTCATACTATGATCAGCAGCTTTGTAGCTGCAGCTTTGTGACTATTTGGCTTATATATAATTATATATATTTATTATTTATATATTTTTATTTATTTATTTGGCTTTTATTTTATTGTGGCTATTTATTTTGTGACTTCGTGGCTCTTCCATGACTAGAACACCGCATGTTACCGCGAGATAACTTTCTGCCCATTTTATTTCTTGATCAATCAATCAATCATGTTGTTGATGTTGATGATGATGAAGAAAAAATAATAGGGAGAGGTCAAGCAATCATCATTTGCACGCACCGTACTGCAATACCATAATTTTGGTCGCGTACGACTTCTTTTTCTTTCTTCTTCTTCTTCTTCTTTTCCTTTCCTTTTTTTTTTTTTGTTTCTTAAAACTTAAGGTACCCCAGGGCCGGTAGTTACCCTAAAACGCTGTGCGTAACATCGTCTTGTCTTCGCCATTACAAACGAATACTATGGCCATAGACCAACTATCCTTCATGCCGTTGAATAACTGGAGGGTTTCGAGCTGCACCTATTTTGTACGCATTTGTGCGTTGCAGCACAGGACCGATTTTTGTCTTCCGGGCCCGATCACCAAGTCAATGAAGTTTTCTAGCTGAAGGTGCCAGCTCCTCGTCGCCTACCATTTGGCACGGGAGCAGTTGGCGTAGATAAATTCAAATTCCCTTGTTCTGTATTTGCTTAGTGCCCTTACTGTGGACTGCACCTGCCCCAAGCGCTGTCGACAGCTCCTTTTCTGAAGCATTTTCATTGTGTAAACGTGCAAATGTGAAGTTTCGTGCAAAAAGGCAGAGTGGTCAGAGCAGTCCTGATAGAGCTATCTCCTTCCGCATGCGTTGTGCTCGTTCGCAAAGTGAGTTACTGGCAGCCAGTTTTCAACGCCGTCCACTTCAGTAGGCTCAAATGATAAAATATGCGCATTATGCAGGGTATTATGGGTGAGCACGTGGTCGGGGTATAAGAAACGAGAGGCACAATATAATTCCCCGAAGGGCTGTCTTTGATCTATGGCTTCGTCCTGCTCTGTTAGGGTACTGTACTGTATAGTAACCACGTTCAGTAATATCTTATCCTATTTTATTTGGAAATACTGCCAGTCCCCATTGGAGCTAGAGCAGGAGCGGCAGTCGTAAAAAATATCTGTGAAACGATCCAAATGGTCCGTCAAAGTACAACTGACAGCAATAATTCGTAATCACTGATAAAAAAAAAACGCTCAAATTCAAGGATACAACAGAGTCAATTATTTCTTACTCCATTATGACCACCTAAGATTGCAAATCATTGTTGGAATTTCGTTAAAATGTAACATAAGAAGACGAATTACACATATATGGGGAAGTTTGTTACTTTGCCTCTGTGGTGCGTGGCAAAAAAAGAAACTTCCTCACCCGCGCGCGTGAACCAGACGAATGAGCACGTACTTGGCAGCCGGACAGCTGAGCGAAAGAGAGCATCGGTACGCTGCTCCGTGCAAGAAATATGTAAACCAAATAAGTCGACGCGTTTGTTTGTTTGTTCGTTTGTTTTTTCCTGGAATAGGTTTCGCTCAATGTTCCGATCGGTAAAACAGAGCGAAGTAAAATTTAAAAGTGATGAGTTTTATTTAGAAATATTTTCGATAGCACGACCTGTTTCCGAATTATTCAGCCGGGGGACCTACGTGAAACACCCACTATATTAGAGCTCTTTTTCTTTCTTTCTTTTTTTGCACGTGATTCTAGTCTTCTTGTGCCCAGGAATATCTATGCTGAAGGCATATGATATGCTATGGTGCTCACGCACAGTATCCATCTTGCACAGGGCATAGGTCCCTGTGCACTACAACTTGTAAACAAAAGGATTATATGCATTTCTCCCTTTTCTTGTGGCACAAAATGTGCGCAGCGTGACTGATTTTCGAAGCTGCTACTCGTATGAAAGCTGGAAAAAAATGTCTAGGACCTGGATGCCATTAAAGGCTATGTCCTACTGGGAACGACAATGGCTCCATTAATGTTTACGTTGTGCGATATTTTTCTGTTCCCTCTGCTCAAGACGTCTTTCCTGTGAGCTAGCGCTAGTGCAGTACTATGACACAGTACAGTAACTATGCAGTAAACGTGTGCATCAAATACAGTAAAGTACACAGTAACTATAGTAATGATGATACTGCACCTCCCATAGACATCCGTGCATGCAAAACTGACAGTGCTTAGTTTCCATACGCGCGTACATGTATCGTTTTTTTTTTTAAGTTTCGTTCTGTAACGTGTCGTCTCCATCTGCATGACTCCATCTTCCCCCACCCTTTCCTTCAACACCCCTACCTGTCTCGGACTATCGTCCCAACCTTTCTTCCTGCACAGGTCATCGTCTTAAGGAGGCATGGCCCTGCTGTCAGCAGTGGCGTCCACTGTCATGGACCTGTGGACGCAACCGGACACAGAGGAAACACTGATCACGCAGGCTACCGTCGTTCCCAGTGAATCCACCCTGACGACGCTTCTTCCTTGGGAACCACCCGACAACTCTACGTCCACCATCGCAGCGACCGCTGCTTTGCTTTGTCTCAACACATCTATGCAGAGTCCCTGCAACGACACTGCAGTGAACGGGTCGAGCACAGAGGAATGGCGGCGACCGTTTGCCCTGTGGCAGACTGTCGTAATCGGTGTGCTCATCGGAATATGTATCATCCTCACTGTGGGCGGAAACATCTTGGTGCTCACTGCGTTCGTTGTGGAGCGTGCCATCCGGCAGCCCAGCAACTACTTCATCGCCTCCTTGGCCATGTCGGACTTGCTGATCGGTGTAGTGTCGATGCCTTTTTACGCCTTCTATGTCCTCGTAGGCCGGTGGGAACTCGGCCCCATACCGTGTGACCTCTGGCTGGCGACGGACCACACAGTGTGTCTCGTCTCCATCTATACTGTTCTACTCATCACCATCGATCGTTACTGTTCTGTAAAGATTGCGACAAAGTATCGCAATTGGAGGACTAGAGACAAAGTCATTTGGATGGTCGCCATCACGTGGATCGTGCCGTTCCTAGTGTTCTTCATAAGCATCATGGGATGGGAGCATTTCATCGGTTACAGAGACTTGGATCCCGGCGAGTGTGCAGTTCAGTTTCTAAAGGATCCGGTGTTTAACACGTCTCTCATATTTGGCTATTTCTACGCTACGTTAGTTGTGTTGTTCATTCTGTACGGAGGAATATACAAAACGGCGAGTGATATGCAAAAGAAGTCAGCGGCGAAACAAAAGAAGATGCAGTCTCTCGTAGCCTTGGGACGGGGAGGTGCGGGTTCTAGACCAGGGGCTAGTTTACCGAAATGTGCCGGTCCAGAGGCTCAGGATACGCAGCAGCAACCTGAGACGACTTCCATGACTGAATGTCAGCAAATAATTCGAAATCCTGAGCAAGGGCAACCTGGCAGTGGGGATTCGAGCTCTAGCCAGAAGACGTCCTCCAACCGCACGGGCAACACAGAGACGACGAGCTTTTCAGACAAAGGAAAGGACAATTCGGACCAAGATAGGTCTAGCAGCCCCATCTTTGAGTCGGATGAAGAATATTCACAAGACGCAAGTACAAGACCACCAAAGTCAGAACACAAGCCGAGGAAGGTCAAGACCCACAAAACTGGGCCTAAAATGGGAAAGAGAGCGTCGAAAGCTGGCGCCACCCGAATGTCTATAGTCGAGGCAACTCTGTTGAGGATCGAGCCACCTTCTTTCGCCACAGGAAGAACATCGGAGCTTGCCAAGCAACTTGCCTCTGCTCTTCCAATGACCGAACACGCTGAGACGACGACGCGTTCGAGGCATTCCTTTCAGCAGCAGACCTCCGTACCGCACCCGGACAGACGCCGGTCAAGCCCACAGCAACCTAGAAGATCTCCGCTGAGTTCGCAGCAAAAGCCCAATTCCAGTCGTCGTAGCTTCCAGCAGGACTTTTCATTAAACTCCACGTCAGAGCCTAGTCTTCTAGACACCGAGAACATCATGACTCCAGTAACTCCTCCAGGTTCCGACTGTGGAAATCCTTTTGTGACTATTTCGCCGACAGAACCATTACGGTCAATATCCCCCTCTGCAAAACCAATTCCACCGGCGACGTTAGACGTACGGTCACAGTTCGAACCTCCCCCACCTGCAGTTGCCGACCACCTGAAATTTATAGACCAAGACACTTCCCTCGCCATCGCGTCACCTAAGAGTGATAACTTTTCTCTAGCATCTTTGCCTTCGATACCTTCGGTCGCTAGCCACGGCAGCACACCTCCCATAGATCTCCGGTCGCAGCTCGTTTCATCCAGCACCGCCGTTGCCTCCGCGGCAGGAGTCCTACCCTTGCCCAAACCGACAGACGCGGTGGAAGAGAAACCGCCTTCGCTCCAGAAGAATGCTGTCCCAGCAAAGTCCACGAAATTCCTTACCCCACACACGAAGAACAGCATCGTAGAAACGCAACAACTCGAGTTTAGTTCGGAGTCGAAAACGATAACTCGGGTGGCCAATCCAGATGAAGCACGGTGCATGATTGAGGTGGAGCAGTCGCCCATGGAGACGTTGTCTAGAGAATGCTCGACGAATCGTTCGTCGCGTAGTCGAACGTTAGTGTCTTCTTTCAGTAAGAAGATACACAAGAAGAGGAAAAATGACAGGAGGCAGAAATCCAAGTCAGAAAACCGGGCGAGGAAGGCATTAAGGACCATCTCGTTCATCCTCGGGGCGTTTGTGATTTGCTGGACACCGTATCATATCTGCGCTCTCGTTGAAGGCTTCTGTTCAGACCCCAACGGGTGTGTGAACTATCATCTCTTTTACTTCACGTACTTTTTGTGTTACGCCAACAGCCCCATAAACCCCTTCTGCTACGCGTTGGCGAACCAACAATTCAAGAAGACGTTTTACAGGGTACTGCGCGGTGACCTCCACAAGACGTAGCTCTTTCTTCTAGAGACAGCTTGGTAATTTTTGGATGTGGAACAAAAAGTAAGATGTTTTAAGTTTTAGCTTTGCGTTATAAACACTGTAGTGACTGTTTATTCGTGTGAACACGTATGTGTCAAGCAGGATGATATGTTGATATGTGTGTCTGGTTATCATATTCGTTCGTTTACATGCAGTAATTTAATTACAGTGTACATTGAAATGTCACATGACGCATCCTAAAGGGCACCAGTACAGCCTTCTTGACATAGCTTGAATTCTTCAAGAGGATTGGAGACAGGACACTCACTTATGAAGCGCTTTTCTTTCTAAAGCCATCATTTCCATACCGTAGAGGATGACTTGCACCAAACCTCTAAAATGTGGCGTGGTTGCTAAACTTCTTAACGCAGCTGTACGATGTCCCTTCGAAAAACTACGCACCAGATACGTGCGAATAAAGGATCTCAGTTTTTTTACTCCAACACGGGTATCTTTCCACATTGTTGCAGACGATGCATGACGTATCCAGCGCGTCGCACGAGTGCGGCTGCCAGTACAGAAAGTGCTGGTTAAAGTAAAGCAGCATATTCTGCTTGTTGGTACGTGATTAGCATGTTATAAGAACAACTGACAGGGGCACAGAGGAGACAAAACAACAACGCGCTGTGTTGTCTTGTCTCCTCTCTATCCCTGTTTGTTGCGCTAACAACATGTTGCTGGTTAAAGGCCGACGTAATGGCCGTGGTGAGCAGTCGTGCATGAACTGTATTTCAGTTTAATTGTAAAGTAATGGAGCTGCCATAAACTTTTCAATGCGTATACTATTGTATTGTACTATTGTAGTGAGTACATGCACCCTTTACATTATATTGCGTTTTGTAAAAAATGAACACGCACCTGCCCTATTTGTATGTGTACATAAGATCCGTCTGTGAGTAGATTCTCCGTAAGCTCTGAACATGTTTTCACACCAACACAAATGTACTAAATAACGTGAGAAACACGTAAGAAGGTCACAATTTTTCATTACATTTTGGCAGACAAGGTCGTCGGGACTCCTTCCTACAACATTCGAGCTATCTTAAAAGGCAATTCCACATACTACTTTTTAACCGCACGCAAAAATTTGCTGCTAGTGAGCACTTACCGCTTTGTACGGGTGACTACATTCCGCCACAAACCTGGTTGTGAAGGTAATCTCATTTGGCGTCATCGCGCCGTCATCGCCGGCGTCGCGCGCAACCTGTAGCACGCAAGGGCTCATGGGAACTTATAGCGTCTTACAGCATTACGAGACGGCCGGAGGCGGAGGTAGAAGAAGAACAACAACATTCCCGGTGTGCGCAGCAGCAGCGTCAGCCGGGGAACCATAACCGAAGCAGACGACGGAGCAGTGTCGCTTAAAGTTCCCATGGTGCTTTGCGCCGCGCGCTTGGTGGCGCGCGCATGTTTGTAAAATCGTCTATTACGTCATGCATCGACTGCACGAGAGGCAGATCCGTGACAGCTGGCGTGCATCGAGGTCTCGATGTGGAGAACAAAAGCGGTGACGGAAGCTGCGCCGGAACCCTTTAACCCGTACTTCATTTTGTATTCATGCAGCTCAAAGACGTGTCTGACGTGATATTAATTTGACCGTTCCACCGTGAGTGTCCCTGAAAACTGCAGACACACGCTCATCCACTGATGCTGGAGTCGTATTCCCATGAGCAAAACCCATAGACGTCTAATTTCTGCAATCTGAAGTCGGAAGATTCCTGTTGCACAAAATATATATCAGAGTCTTCTTGCCGTTGACGTCACGCTATGCGCCACACATATTTTAAAGCAACGCGCTGAGTATAGCGCTCTGCGTTATCCGACCTATTGTTTACAGTCTGTCGCTGACAGAGAGTGAGCATTGTGCCATTGAGAACTTTTTTTAACTCTTCAGTTGCCAGAGTGGTCACGTGTAAAATTAAATGTGCTGAACGTTGATGCAGTAGCCAGTACAAAAACAAAAAAAAAAAAGAAAGAAAGAATGTCCTTCGCGTCGACGGTACAACGGGCTTCCGTGTTGCCGGCGAGATAATGTGTGCTCCATAATTTAGAATACACGGAGCAAAAAACAGCGTTCCCTTATCTCTTACATGGACAAGAATGGGTAATTGGGTGCCGTCCTTGTATTAACTTCCTAGGATGCTTTTACCCGCTGCTCTCCCACTTTTATTTTTGGAAACTCGATCTTTGACTGTATTTTTCATTTATTTATTTTTTCTTCCGGACATCAAAGTGAACAGGGCTGGAACGATTGCTTGCAACGTTTTTATCATTTTGATGAACAACTTCGGATACTTAAAACATTCGTAAAAATTGCCAAGTACTATGTCGTGGCGCTGGATGTGATTTATGTGACAACCGCGAAGTGTAGACAGACGAAATTAGAACATAACTACATGATACTCTACGTTAGGCAAATGGCAGTACACGATCGTTGGGTAGGTTGGGTTATTCATCGAAACGTGTTCCATGCATGTTCTTAACTTGACGGCACCCATGTGAAATCAACGATGTTAATCACGTAATGTATTTACACCTAAGTAATCGCCGTTTAGTGAACGTACGAGGGCTAGAAGCACCACTAAAGTTTACACCGCACCGGTTACAACATATCAGTTTGTTCTCTATCGTTCTACTAATCTATTCATTAATATTCGTGCGTTGAATAGTAGGACATGTGTATTTCCTATTTCGTAACTCGTATTATCAGTATGTCCAAGTAGCATCATCTACACCTGGCTACTTTCAACGTTCATGCCTTAGAACCTACACCTGACCGTTAAACCTTATACACATTCACTCACTGTGAATCATCGTTCATGAGACATTGCTTTCGTTATGCCATGTAGTGAAAGCACGGTAGCAGTGTACACTCTGTAGGTTATGTGTCTGTCGTGTAAAAAACAAACAAGCCTGTGCAAAGTATAGACGACATATTCATGATCAAGTCTTCCTCTTATTGATGGGCAGAATCAACGCGTCACTTGTGGTTGTGTATAAGCCAGAGGCCACTGCACGTATTGAAAGTGTGGTTGCTTTATCGGACTTGGTGCAGGGTCTCCTTGGAGCTAAACCGTTGATTGAGGTTGCCCCACTGTTTCTTGGGGCGCAGTGATGTGCAGAGGGTATAGTCAGTATTTCGTCGAGCTATGTCCCGCTATGTGAAGTGTGTTGTTTGAGCGCATATATGGGATACGCAAAGTTCACGTGGATTTCGCCCTTTTCAGTTTCGTTTCATCTTGTATGCGATTTGAAATTTAAGAAATTTGTGCGTCTTATAAATATTAGCAGCATTTCGATGACAGACACTGCGTGTGGAACTGAAGTTGTTTGCGTTGTTGAAGAGATCATGAATGCATTTCGTTTACTATTTGTATTTTTCGCAAGGTGTATTCAGGAATACCGAGTCGAATATTTATGCTCGAGGAGCAAACCTGCCTCTGTCTCGGCTTTAGTCGTGTTGCCATGGCGCCACTACTCTTTTCGATGCTTTTCTCGTGTGGCGCTGCTAGAGACCTGACAGAGCACCGCAGGTCGCGCTCGAATCATATAACGACAGTCATTTGACGCCGCCAGTGTTGCTGGGTTGTCTATAGTCAGTGACAACGTAAGTCCTACAATTGGGACCGCCCACTCATCTATGGCTCCCGTCGCTCTCTCTCTCTCTCCCCCAGTCCCCACTTGGCCGCGCCGCACTACATTCGCGCGCGCGGAGCGATTCTTGTGTGGGGGCGGGGTCAAGTGTATGACTTACGTTGTCACTGACTATAGTGTCGCGCATCAGGTCGGAGCGGCGCCGCGCATTGTGTGTGCTAACCGACTCGCAAATTTAACTGCAAGTTATACAGAACATCAGGGAAGCAACCATCAGTGACCGAAGGAGAAAAGGAGAAACGGAAAGAATGACGAAAGAGACAATTCTTTCCTGCGTTTGCTTATAAAAAAAAAAAGCCTTTTCTAACCGCGTGATCTGTTTGGCCTACGAACGAGAACCGCTCCCACAAAGAATTACACGTGCAGTACGGAAAAAATTCATACCCCCTTTGTTCCAGGATTGTGCGAATTCTCGCATTCTCCGCTCATCTTCCGCCGAAAAGCAGAAAAAGAAAAATGCTGTTCTGGCTCTCCGACCCAGTGGAATTCGCCATTACATTTCTGGATCATTGCTGTAAATGCGTGCGAACAACCATTTCAAAACAGCGATTGTTACGTCGAAAACCACAGTGACTTATATTTTATCGATTATCCCCTGTCGACTGACTATGTGCGTGTTGTTGAATGTCGGCTTGCGCTTCACAGAAAGTTAAAGCACACAGGGCAATGTACACAGTGTTGGAGAGTTTTTGAAACGAATTCGTTCAACTCGCAGACAAGAGTAGTAAAGCGAAACCGGTAAGCTCAACCCTCCTCTGAACTCACTCCCAAGGTGCGCTTGCAGTGACGCGCAAATATGCTCCCTCGTGACGGTTACACTGGGAGCGTTGAGATCGTACCTCGGATGATAGAAGCGCTCCCTCATAATGTCTTTCACCGGTGATATGCCGAGCTTTTTATGGTAGCTACATTTCCGATGTACACACCACAGTTCACTTAGTAGGTATATTATGATTTTAAAGAAACAAAAAATGTGGTGTCGCCTCTGAATGCAGGCCTATCATTCGCGTTTGTTGTCATTGTGGAAAAGAGCAGTGTCGTCGTTCGCGCTTGAAGTTACCTTCTCAGTAAAAGTCACCTGGAGTCAGCATGGATCAACGGAGTGGTTAGCAGAGTGGTTTGTGCAGAGAACACTTGTGTGTCTCAAGATTTTTGAAAGAAAACAAAAACGCCGAGTGGACATTGACGACAGCCGCTTTCCTCTTGGACCGTTGGATCCGTTGCTGCATGTTGTATTATGTGCAGATTGTGTATATATACTTGTACCATATATGTTGATTGGTTTATACATCGATTAGTGGTGACGCTGTTTTGTCGGGAGGTCCCTGTATCGCCGAGTGAATGTTTTTGTTATTATCAAAACAGAAGGAACATGCCAGCGCTTTCAAGACATATAGAAATATTGTTGAGACTGATTCTTAGGAATATTGTTAAGAGTGATTCTTATCTTTTTCCGCACATAGTTAGGATGACAAGTCATAGTTCAGAGCAAAAGTACTTCGGTGAAAATCTATCTTTTCAGCGTCGAAGAAGCAGGTATAAAATAAAAATAATAAAATAGGTAAATGTGGCTCCATCGCAATCCGAATAACTTCGCGTCCCAACATACAGACAACAAGTCGCGAGCTCCATAAAAATGTCCTTTAACAATAAATTCTAAAAAGCGGCAAATTGTAAGAATTAAAAGTTCGAGACGATGTACCTTAGAGTAAAAATGGTTTCGACCCAAACTAGAATGTACCATGAACAACTATGTAGCACTTGTAGAAGTGCATTAAAGATCCTTATTGGTTGTAAGGAGCATGCCGCAGAGAAACTGGCGATCTACCGCAGAATTTAGCGCCTCAACCATTATTCCTCCCCGTGAGTGTTACATACTGTACGCTGAACTGTTCTGCCCTCTAGTGCCACGGCCTGTAGAAACTTTGCATTCAAGAGTACAATAAACGCAAAATGTTCGTTATAAAAGAATCCGCCTCCATAATATGAATTTCGGTTTATGTGAACTTTCGTGTGTGAGGTATGGTTCCGTGTTTCATTTGCAGGCAACGGTGTTTGCACTAGCAGAAAGTATTTCTTGTCTTGCCCTATCTTATCGTTGATTGCCTTTAGTTAGTAAGCCTATTGCGAACGTATGAAGACTAGCCTGCACACATCCAAGGCCACTTAGATTGTACAGAGTGTGCTAGGAGATCATTGTTCCCGTTACGAGGTGCCCACATGAGCGACCTGATCGGGCGATATGCCAGCAGAGACCGGAGTACGAACGGAGCAACGGCAAAGGCAGTTGAGTGCATGTGACCGACCAAGCCTTGCACACAGCCTGACGTCACATCTTCCCACGTACTCCCTGCGCCGCGGTTCCCTCTGTCCGCTCGTCACAGAATATACCGTCTTCCGCCGCTCGTCTGCTCAGCTCGTCTGCTAGCGATTCCGCAATAGACCTGTTTCTGTGAGCCTGGTGGCGCGAGCGAGCGGCAACGTCGGCGCCCCAAAATATGCAACGCGCGGTAGTTCAGCAGACGACGCGACATTTTCAAACACAGTGTCTCGAGTTGTTCGCACTTGGCAAGATGCACCGCTTTTTCTGCGGGTTTCCTACAGGTCTTGTAGCTTTCCTTGGCGCCATACCGCTTGAAACACCATGCAGAACCCGCTGATAGATCCGATACTGTTAGATCCGTGGCCGCTTGGGCCCGAAACGGTGCTGTGCAAACTTCTCTGCAACAGCCCTATGGGTCTATTCAGTTAGGTTGCGCCCGCCGTGGGAACCGGTTGCGCAACCCGGTTGCTGGAGCTGCAGTACGGATCGTCCCACGAGCGATTCTTCCCGCAACCTTTAGGTACAACCTGTCCATCACATAGCTCCTCCTCCGAAGACATCCAGTCGCAATGGCTGTCTGTCGTGGTGTCACTTCCGAGACGTAAATTCCACAGCCCAGACGTCGCGGATTACGAAGGCGACGCTAGCAGCATGAAATCTTCCCCGTCTGTTCATGTAAAATGTTTCACGAGAATGTGTTCTTGAATACGTCCTTGCAAGCTGTCAACCCTATTTTCAGCTCTCGCTCTCGTACGATTGGCCGAAAATGATGATGATGACGTTTTCTCGCGCCGTCTCACGAGTTTCGCTCGTTCTGCGGTGCGGCGAGTTGCTCACCGACTGGAAGTACCCTACTCACTTCTACTTCACTTGCGCCCAACCGCATTGCTGGAACTTGGAAATTGGACTGCTGGAAGTTGCAGCAAAAGTTGAATCGTGTGATCGATAAGGTTGTATCGTATGAACCGACCTTATCAGTGCTCACCTTCATGTTTTCTAACAATCTCCTTTCTGGTTTCTTTCCAGCGCCTTTCGGGTTACCCTTGGCATTTCTTCCGCGATATCTTCTTGGCGCTTGCTTGCCTTCTCGTACTCCTCGATCTCGTCCGCCGATATCTTCCCGATAAAGTCGCACGTGCGGACACCCGGCTACTGCGCGTTCGTGACAGCAGTGAAAGTACGAATCTGATTGGTCACTTGGCGATAGCCTCCTATACTGACCCAAGCAGCACAATGTACCGAAGGTCGAGTGCAATAGGGGTGGACGGTATGTGTCTTATCAATGGTCTTTAGTTTCAACAGTTCGTTCAAGGTCTTCCACCTACCCGTCCACCCCTATTGCACTCGACTTTCAGTACATTGTGCTGCTTGGGGAAATGAGGTAATGCTCAAGCGTTGTAGTCTAGATAATGGTGGATACAGTGTGTTGAATCAGGAACACCAGCTGTGTGATATCACTCACACCACGTGTCGCATTTGTTACCCGATCTCTTGACTGCGCCAAGACCAGGATGCCTTCACAGACAACGAAGGAAATTCGCATTGTTCTGTCTTGGGCTGGAGTTCGTCGTTGTTAAAATCATACTTTCAACGATAGACAGCAGTCCAACTCAGAATGTGCTGGAGAAATACGAGGAGAACTTTGAGGACATGTGGATCTGCCAGAAGAATGAAACAACGCAATAAGTGTCGGATGGATAATCGTGTGCAGTAAGGTGAGTCTACGTGCTTAGTAGGCCTAGAAGTACAGAGACTGCATTCCTTACCCTGACCATGTGAAACGAAAATTACTTCTGCAGTAATTTTGAAGTAATTTGATCTTGTGTCGACAGTTACGTACGACTCCTTCTTCTTCGTATTATTTTCTGTTTTGTATTAGTTTTGTATCGTAGTTTTTAAGCCCATAAAACTAAGTAAAGGTCAAACAAACTACAATACAAAGGCACATTCGATCTCTATTGGAAGCGCTACATGGTAGCGACATTTGAGATGCCAACACTATGAAGCTGTCCTCACCATCACCCTCACCACAGCAGGATGTCAATTCCACACAAAATGTGCAACGACACCGAATTAGTAAAAGGGCGGAAAAGATGCCGGTTTGTCGTTGCGCAGCAACAGGAACGCTGAGTCTTTTTGTACTTGAAGCAAAAGATGGGGTAAATCAACAGGAGAGCCGTGGACTTTATTCCCCTTCTTATTATGCACTTCGCATAAACAGATCGAACCATGATAATGGGAAAGGCCTCAGCATGGAACAAGAAAAGACAACACAAGGGTATCCCATGGCCATATAACTTTTCTTTGACATCACGTAGCGAATAGGCGTTAACAAGAGCTTCTGCGCAACAGCATCAGCAAATTAGCAGCAAGGTAAAATACTACAGGCCATACCGATTCACCAAGAAACATAACATCCCGAAATTATCAGAACTTAAAGACGAAGAAAAAATAGCGGTCTACCTGCTATAGGGCTGTTGCAGTGAAGTTTGCACAGCGCCACTTCGGGCCCAAACGGCCGCGGATCCCAACAGTAAGGAGTTCCATCAGCGGGTTTTGCATGGTGTGTCAAACGGTATGGTGCCAAGGAAGCTACCTGTAGGAAATCAACAGAAAAAGCGGTGCTTCTTGAAAGCGCGAACAACTGGAAACCGTGTACTTGAAAGTGCCGCGTCGTCTGCTAAACTGGGGCGCTGATGCTGCTGCTCACTCGCGCCACCTGGCCCAGAGCAACAGGCCCATAGCAATCGTTGAACTGCTAAGAAAATGCGGGGGCAATTTTAAATTGCGAGTAATGGTTTGCACATATGGGTCAAATTTACGAGCAGAACTGCAATGAGTTATGATCTAATGCTAGAGAGGATAACGCGCTGTGGGGTCTGGCGTGAAGAAATAAGATCCACTCAGCCGAATTAGAGGATAACGTTTTTCGTGCTGTTGCCGGTGGCAGGCACCTCGAGTCAATGACGTATAAAGCACACTCATTTTTTGCCGTGTACGAGAACGACCGTGTGTGCGTGCAGCGATTTTCCCAGCACCCCCTCCCCCCCGCACCCCCTATTGACCTCCCAAAAGTCTTGCAGCACCCTCCCCCCACAAATACCTGAAGAACGGCCAAAAAGGCCACAAAAGCAGCAGATATGGGCGTCGCCCCCCACCCTACAGACCCCGCCTCCCCCCAGGGATGAATATCCTGGGAATATTCCCCGGTTCAAGTCGTCAGCCCCACGAAGCAACGACGAAGCAAGACATCTCTCTCTCCCGCCTCATCATCATCAGCAGCATCTCACCCGCGTTGGCAGTCTCGCTTGCAAGTTGTTTTATACCGCGGCATTCTAATGCCCGCAGCTGGAGGGGAGGATTCACGTTGAATAAACGCTTCACTCCCACGGTTCCCGTGGCGCCATCTATTGTCGGAGCGGAGTTTTCGGCGCACACCACAAGAATATCCGAGGAGGTGGCCCAATAATGCCATCGCATTAAAAAACTGGGGCTGTGGCGCCACAATGTGGGCATTTCCTACGGGGACTGCGGGCGCTTCGGCTCAGTCCACTGACGTAGTCGTACGCTAGAAGTATAGCTGGTTGTTCGGGCACCCCGTTGGCTTTAAAGATGCATAAGTGTATGTTTTTCAGCATTCTTATCTATTCAATAAGGCTTTGGAGTAAAACAGAGCAAAAGTCGAAGTCGACAAAGACTGTGTTACCTAATAGACTTCCTGCGGTTCATACTTTGTTGAACCATACATCGGACATAGTTATTATTTTTCTATGTATATGTGGTGTACCCATAACGCTGCGTACAGTGTGTACAATGTGTGCTGTGCTTTTTGCAGTGTGGCGCAAAGGGTTATAACATTGCAGCTAGCACTCAATGGATTGTTTCTGTTATGATATGTTTTTGTCTTCACATATTCCTTCACTTGTCATGCTTAGTGAAGAACGAATACGAGGGACATTCCTGGTATTCACTGTTCTCGTTTACAATTAGGTATCACCGCTCTTGAATACCAGAATATTCCTTTCATGTATTACGCATTTGCGAACATTTAAATTTGTCTCGCAGGGAGGCTTGCTGACTAGTGTTGCAGTGAGCGAAAGAATGATTGCTTTGCATAATGAAATGAGTGCGCTAGTAACCAAGGATCTCACACCCGCAGCATCATATATTCTGATTTTTGCTGTTAGTGCAAGGTAGAGCGGGGGGGGGGGGAGGGGGTATATGTTTATTAAGAAAGAAAAAAGAAAGGAAAGGTTCGTAGGGGGGGGGGGACGGGTTTGCTCATCAGGCCGATACTTTCATTTTTTTATAATGCTTCGATGGAAAACAGTTCGCCAACGGACTGCCATGACAGGGCAAAGTTGCGCTCACCAAAGCACTCAGCGGAACCATGGAAAAAGGCGTGTTATCACTAATTTGTTACATGGAATTTAATGATTGCTAACCCTGCTACGTTGCATAAACAAGGATTTCACAATTTTATTTTCGGCGTTGCTTACTCAAACTTCACAACAACAACAACAACAAATAAATCGTGACTATGACATGGGGTGATTCACCGCTGGAAAGCGAAACTTGTTCATGCTGTGCACACTAGGAATTTCGTAGTTTACGAAGAGCATCGCACTGCTAACTGTGGATCTTGAGATGAATTTTGCTTGACATTTGAATAACGACAAGTGATTATGGGAAGCTTAATTGCTCAAGCAACAACAACAAATATGATGATGAATGGGAAAATTCGCCACGTGAGTTGTGGCCCACTACCCCAATACCGACGGGACTGTATGAAACATAACATGACAATCAGGTGACGATGGAAGAAAGATCGTAGTAAAGCTGCATCAGTATATCCGTAAAGACCCCGTAAATGAAGGAAGACACGAGAGGCACAGAATTTGGAGGGGCGCACTAAAGGATATAAAGGAGACCTGTGTCTTGCAGGAAATCCAGGATAATCTGCAGAGCGCTGCGATGTTGTAGGATGTTGGTCCAGGGTCCGAGGACTTGCCAGTGTGAACGGAGCGGCAGTGATGTGCTTCATGTCACTACGTTCGTGCCGTTAGCGTTTTGGTTCCTGAACAGGACACAGTCCGAGGTCACGTGCTTGATACCTGCCAGCACGGCACACACCGGGCATAGCATGATGTCGGAGCGACCAAGCCTGTGTTTAAAATGTGGGGTGAAGGCCACACCGAGACGAACCCTGTGTATAACCGACGAAAAGTTGCAAGGCAGCCGATTGGGTTGAAAAACGAACCGGGATCCACTTCTCTCATTAGGGTACTTGATGGGACATCTTGACACCATTGTAGATGGGTACCGTCAAGGTACGTTCTTCTATCTCTTTTGGAGAGGATAATATTGATATTGTCGACCGGGACCCATTCGTGACTACACCGCAGGCCTGTCCGCTTCTTCATTCCCGTGGATGCAACAGTCCAGGAACCCACTGTAAGAATACTTCGTGAACCCCATATGTCCGTAGACGGCTCATTGCCTGGAGGATTTCTGTAACCACCGGGGCCAGTGATACACGAAGACCCATATGTTCATTACATTGCAGGACATCTTTAGAATCGCAGTATACCACTCAGCTACGGCGATGAGTGGATGGGGTTGATTTTGATTTTGATTTTAAGCAGGGAAGGGTAACGGTAATGGTAACGGAAACAGAAAGGGTATATTACCGAAATTGGAGTTGGCAACGATACGGCAACGCATGCCACGGTCCTCCATTACCGAAAACAGAAATGGAAACGAAAATTATCGTCCGGTATTGGAGTGGAGTGGCGTAGAGAGAAAAGAGAAAACGGGGAGGGTCTGCCTGTCAATACCGACGGCAAGTTTCACCCGCTGGGAAAGGGGTGGGAGAGGAGGGAGCGAAAGAGAGAGAAGAGAAGGAATCAGTCAGGGGTGGTCGGGGTGGCAAGGGTGCTGGGGTGGTTTTGGAGGTCTGGGTGAGTCAGGGAGGCTCTCGGGGTCCTTGCTCTCGCGGTCCGGGCAGGTCCTAAGGGGTCCTACGCTGCCGTGGGTGACATCAGGCAGTGGAGGGTGGCGACGGCAGCTCGAGAAGTGGTCCTAGGGGTCTGGGTGGGTCAGGGGTGGCTCTTGGTGTCCAGGCAGGTCCTGGGGTCCTACGCTGCCCTAGGCAGCGTCAGGCTGTGGAAGTCCGGAGGGTGGCAGCTACAGGTGGGTGTCCAGGCCGGTAGAACTCAGGAACTGCAGCAGCTCCCTCTGGATACGTCGGCGGTGGTGTCGTGGGCCCATGGGGTAGATCAGGTTAAACAGGCTGTGGCTTAGGTGAGCAACACTCTCCTGGACACCGCAGGTTCCGCAGCGTGGGTCGTCGACCTGGCCGATCGTGAAGCCGTACGCCCGGGTGAAGGCACACGACGTTCGGAGCCTCAGCAGCAGCGATGCCTCGTCCCTGGTTAAGCCGGCTGTGATGCAGGGTGGGGGTGCTGTCCCTTCCGCCGTGGGCTTGTCCGGGAGGAAGTTGCGCACGTGGAGGGCGATGCTCTTCTTAGCTTGGCTGGTGGTGGATGGAGTCTGGTGAACCAGGGCCTTGGTGGTTTCCTGCTTGCTCAGGGAGTCTGTCATCTCGTTGCCGGGGATGCCTTTGTGGGATGGTATCCACTGTAGTGCGATGCGGTGGCCGGACGTCAGGGGGTGTTGCAGCTTTTGGTGTGCACTGAAAGAGAGAGGGCAGTGTTCATAACTGTTCATGAGCCTCGACAGAGCCCCGCGGGTGTCCGTGAGGATAACCGCTTTGGTGGCGCTCGTCTTGGCGATGATGTCCAGGGCTTCCGTGATCGCCAGGAGTTCTGCTTCCGTGGAGGAGAGGGATCCGAACAATCCTTCGGCCCAGGAGAACTGTGTTGCTGGGATCTGGCAGGCCAGGGCGCAGGCGCGTCGTCCAGGGTCGACTGCGGCGTCCGTGTACACTTGCAGGTAGTCCTGGTAGCTCTCATGAAGGCGCTCGGCGGCCAGGAACTGTGCTACCGCATCCGGTATGTCCTTTTTCCATGGCAGGCCTGGCAGTGTTGTGTGGATGGCGGTCCCGAGGCGCCTCCATGGAGCATCTGGGCTGGGGACTGGTGGGATGGGCTGGTACAGCTGGTCCTGCGTGAAAAGTGTAAATGAAAAACAGCTCCGTTGTCGGTCCCTTAGACGCTGCAGTAGCGCCCTTCCGGTTGTTGTCCTGTTCAGTCTGGTGAGCTGGTTCAGCAGGTGTTGGGTGGCTCGAAGTTGGAGAGGGAGAGCGGCAGCCTCGGCGTACACGGCGACGTTCCGCGCTCCAGGTGGGAGTCTGAGAGCCAGCTTCAATCCGCGACAGTGGAGCAGTTCCAGGGATTCCAGCGCTGTTCTGCTGGGCGTGGCGTAGGGGATTTCAAACAGCATCCGAGCGGCTGTGGTGGCGTTGTGGATGGTCAGGAGGGTCCTCTGGGGGCAGCCGGAGTGCCGTCAGCTGAGTCGCTTGGTCACGTTCAGGGTTGTCTTGCATCTGGTCTGGAGGTCCTTGCGAGTGCCACCCAGGAAGACCTGTAATCCAAGGTTACTGTGAGAAAACGGTGGACACGTACCTGTCCCAGTGGTGTATTTTCCATCAGGATCGGCTCAGGCAGGGTACACCAGTTTGCCGCGGAACCAAGCAGCATGACCCTGGTCTTTTCGGCTGACGGGGTGAGTCGGAGGCCACGGATGTAGTCGCTCGTAGCATCCACGCCCTTTTGGATGGTGTCCCTCACTTTCCAGGGGTCCTTGCCGTTGGTCCACAGGCAGATGTCGTCCGCGTAGATGGAGAGTTGTAGTTGGAGTTGAGGTGTTGTTGCTGGTAGGGCCTTGGGCAGTCTTGGGTAAGTTACTTCTAAAAAGTAACTGAGTTACAGTTACAGTTTATCTACCAAAAATTGTAACTAAGTTACAGTTATAGTTACTTTCTTGGTCGAGTAACTAGTTACAGTTACTGAGAGAAAGTAACTTAGTTACATTACAGTTACTTTTTATAAAAATGACCATGAGAGGGTGATACAACTGTTAAAAACATACAATTATTTATATTTACTGAAGTGCAATAAAAGTTGTCTTGCACTTAACCAGAAGCAGTATAAGTTAATACGTGGTTATCCCAGACGGAAAAATACGACATGTGCATGCGACCTGGCGCATCGCTGTGAAAAAGAAGAGCACGGTGACACGCACGCGTTTCTTAGCGTGTAGAGAGAGAGAGACATACACTAGAACAAGGAACACGCCTCAAGATGCTTTTTCGGGTTTGAAGTTGACGTCCTGTTTGCCGAGTACGTCTTATTCCATAGCTTGCACTTTATTATTCTCGTCCTTCCGTGATAAAAACTCGAAGGTTGCTTCATAGAGCGGCCACGGAACCTTACGGTAGCAGCAACCGCAGCAGGATTAGCCATTGCACTCGTCGGAGCACAAGTGAGCTGACCGGGAAGTTTCTATTTGTACATAATCATTCCCTTGTCCATAACCACAGAAGGCATACTAGGGCAGTGACACTATTACTCATATATGACTCACTCCGACCGTTGAGGGTCACTAACTTCAACTAATTTCTGTTCGCAAAGCTGGAATTCCCTGCTTGGTCAAGATCCCAAGGCAGGGGGGCACATACCGATTACCGAGAAAAGGAAGGAAGACACTGTTAGGGGGAAGTAGGGGAAGGTAGAGTAAAGAAATAAAAAGGAACGACATTTATTCGAGTAACTAGTTACATTTTGCAGTTACTTTCACATAAATAGTAACTAGTTACAGTTAAAAGCTACTTCTCTGGAAATGTAACTAGTTACTGTAACTAGTTACCCCAAAAAGTAACTAGTTACAGTTACAAGTTAAAAGTAACTTAATTACTACCCAAGACTGGCCTTGGGGACTCCAGCCATGACGAGGTTGAAGAGCAGGGGGCTCAGGATACTGCCTTGAGGTAGACCGAGGTTCTGGGGGACGTGGGGAGCTCAGCGTCGATCCCAGTCGGACCGTGAAAGAACGGTCGGAAAGCAAAGCGTGAATGAAGACAGCTGCCTTGCCTCCGATTCCAGGGTCGACGAGGGAGTCCATGACGGTGTTGATGGGGACGCTGTCAAAGGCGGCCTTGATGTCGAAGAACACCGCTGCCGTTCAGCACTTGCGTTGGACGGCGTCGTCCACGTCCGAGACCAGGTCCAGCACAGAGTCCTGGCAGCAAAGGTTGCGTCGAAAACCTGTCATACAGGGGGCAAAAAAGGACTTGGAATCAAGTAGCCATGTAATGCGGCGGTGTAGCAACCGCTCTGTCAACTTAGCCAAACATGATGTGAGCGATATCGGCCGATAGGAGCTCAGTTCGCCAGGGGCCTTCCCTTGCTTCAATATCGGCACGATAACGCTCTCTCTCCAGGATGGTGGTGGCGTGCCCTGGTCCCAGTACTGGTTGATGGCATCCAGGAGCCGTGAGGTTGTCTTGTCAGGTAGGTTCCGCAGGCACTCGTAGGTGAGTCCGTCCATCCCAGGGGCTGACTTGGCCTTCAGGTGGTCCAAGGCGAAGCGCTGTTCTCCGGCCGTAAAGGGGTTGTCCAGGTCCGTGGGGGATGCTGGAGGCGCCGCCGTGGAAGGGACGTCCCTCCCCGCGCCGAATAGGTCGGCGAAGTCCTCAGCCTGCTCCTCCAGGGAGACTCCTTTGGCTAGAGCCATGGAGCTGAAGGGGTTCGCCTTCCTCCCCCCCCCCCCCCAGGGCGTTGATGACAGACCAGAGTTTCCGGGCCGATGTGCCGCTGGTCAGGGAGGCTGAGAACTGCTTCCATTGGGAGCGCTGCAGTGTGACCGCATATCTGCGCAGGGCGGCGGAAACTCCTCGGTATGCCGTCAGACGCCTGGGGGAGTGGTTCCGAAGCAGTGACCTCTGTGCGCGGCGCCTCGTAGCACACAGACGGAAGTACTTCAGGTCAGGTTTCCGGCCGGTTGCTGCGCTGTCCCGGACTTGGTTGCGGCAGCCAGGGCTGTCCTGGTGTGTTCGCAGATGTCCTGGGAGGCTGGAGTTCCGCCCAGGCAGGCTCGGAAGGAGCCCCACACGACGATGGTGGTGCGGCGCTTCGGGGCCCGGTGCTTCTGGTCAGGGTCACGTCGATCGGGAAGTGGTCGCCGCCCCAGCTGTCCATTCCGACTTCCCAGTGTGCAGGAACGTCCGGGGTGTGCAGGGTGACGTCGATAGCACTGGATACTAGTGGCCTGTAAAAGGCTATCTCACCTGTGTTTGCGACGAGCAGACTGCAATCCTCCTGGGACTGCACTAGGCGTAGGCCACGGCGGTCAGCGTCGCAGGAACCCCAGAGCGGATGGTGCGCGTTGAGGTCTCCACAGAGAAGCAGAGGGTCTGGCAGGGAGGATTGCACTTGTTGCAGGAAATCGTCAGGTATCTGGTCCACCGTAACCGCTGAGCTGGCACGGAAGTAAACAGAGGCGACAGTGAGTTCGTCCTTTCCAAAAATTACCTTTGCAGCTGTAACTTCGGCCACGGCTGACGACAGCTGGTCTGCGGGAAGTTGAGTTTAGGCCAGGTGCCTTGCGACGAAGACTACTGTGCGCCGTGACTGAAGTGTGGTATGCTGGGAGAGGTGTACACGAAGAAGCCTGGTAGCCCCATTGTGTCGGGGATGTTGCATTCCTGGAGGCAGATGACGCTGTAGCAGGTCTTGGTGAGGCGTTGGTTGAGCTCGGCCAGCCTGGGTCGCAGTTCAGCGCAATTCCATTGCAGGACGCGAGAGAAGGCGGGTGCGGTGGGTTGTTGGCTTCGGTGGGGCTTAGTGTCCACAACTGAAAGTAGAAAGCAGACTGGCAACCATTGGTTCCATTACCTTGAAGGCCTGGACTTCTGGGATGTTGCTGGCAGCTAGGATCGCAGCCAGCATGGCACGGAAGGCTGCGATGAGCAGGGGGACCAACATCATCACCAGCTGGGTACCCTGAGGAGGTGCAGGGGCCGGCTTGGCAGCAGCTTCCTGGGCAACAGGCTTGGGAGGGGCCGGCGTCGTCCGAGGGGCTCTGTCGGCGGCGGCCTGCGGCTGTCTCTGGGTCGGGGCGGGGTCCCTGGGCAGATCCCAAACACTGGGGGTAGCATTAGTGTATATAATAATATAACCCTTACCTGGGGCCGCTTTGACTGTAGCAGGCTTCTTGGCAGGGGCCGCTGGCTTCGGCAGTTCTGGGAAGGCCTGGGCGCTGCGGACGGGTGCTGGGCGCGTTGGTCTGACGACGGCGGGGTTGATGAGGCCACTCCGGGATGGACGAGCCTCGCAGGCGTCGGTGTTCACAACTGCGATGGCGGCCTTCATCTTGGGGCATCCTCCGAAGCTGGCTTTGTGTGGGCCGCTCCAGTTGGCGCACCAGATCTCCTTCCGCGTCGTGCAGCCTTTGAAGGCGTGGTTCCCGGCACAGGCACGGCAGCCCTCCGACCGACGGCAGTACTTGGGGACGTACCCAAAGCCCTGGCAACGATAACACCGGATGGGTGAAAGTACTCACTTACCTCGAACTTGTTGAATCCCAGTGGTACTTCCTCTGGAATGGCGACGTCGCTCTTGAAGGCGACGACGACGCTGGACGTTTCCTGGGTTCTGGTTGTGCCGCCCGGGTTCGGGCTGAACCGTACCTGGCGGCGGGTGTCGATGACTCCGAAGGGTCGCAGGTATTCCAGCAGCTGGGCGTTTGTGTAGCTGGGGTTCACGCCGACGATCTTCCCCAGGTTCCTGGCGTAGGACTCCGGGATCCGGGTGGTGACGGCGATGGTTCCGAGGCACGTGACGCCGAGGAGGGCCTTGGCAGCTTGGAGGGACGCGACCGTCACAGTCACGCTTCCGTTCCGCGAGAAGCGGTGGTTCCTCACACGCTCTTGGGTGGATTTTAGGACCTGGGCAGCAATAAGATTGGGGTCAACATTAAGCAGACTTACCTTGGGGTCCACGGGCGTGAGGACGACTGGGATCCCGGCCTTTCTTGTCTTCTTGTGGACGACCGTGACGAATCCGTCGTCGTCGTCGTTCTCTTCGTCGTGCACGCGACTGGCGACGCTCGTGCTGCGGGACCTGGAGTGAAACGTCGTCAGGAGAGACTCACGGCCATTATCTCATTGGTAGAAGAAGAAGAAGAGACTAGCCTTGGACGTTTCGCTGGCGTGGACGGGGGGCTCCTCGCTGCCACTTGGTCCCGCGACGGGGTCGCCGGCGTTAGCAGCATGGCGGGATCCGTCTCGAGGCTCATACCTGTAAAAGAAAAATAAAAAACAAAAAATTGGTGAACTAGGCACTTAGCCCTGAAAAGGGCTGTTTAGGCTGGGAGGCGCTAACTCGAGGTTAGGAGAGTCCCAAAACACGTCCTCACTCGACAAGGGCCGAGAGCGAACTGGGTGGTATTGAATTCGGGTAATGGCTATTCCTGTTGTGCGATGACATTTTAGTGACTTTTCATTTAATTTTTGTATTTTGATGACTCCATTCCCTGTAATGCTCTAAATACGACACGTGAGCATGGAAACAAAGCGCAATATTGGATCTCGTGGGTGCATCCCTCGCTTACCTCGTCCCAGTCCTCATAACTCCATGACATCAACATATGACTATACTCCACCATAGCACGAGGATGAGCCTACGATTTTTAGTTATTTGATTTTTACTTTTTTCACTTCACCGTGGCTATGGCAGTATTATTTACTACTGAGAGCGTCCGCTTATGAATGCGACATTGGATGAAAGTTAGGCCCATCTTGAGTTGTTGGACTCAGAGTGATTGAAGACTGAAGACATGTTCCTACATTAAAAAACAAATCTTGCAAAATGTGCGCATCCCATCGACGTAAAATTACTTGTGTCGTGTGTACGCATGACACCGAAGCAGCACTTGGGCAAAACAGGCTGCTGAGAGAGCCGGACTGGCTGTCCTCACGCAGCTCCGAAACAGCCTTTCCATTACCGGAAACAGTAACCGAAAAGTAACGGAAACGAAATTTAGAGGCTGATATCCGAAATGGATAACGGATACGAAAGTACAGCAGCAACGTAAATGGAAATGGTAACGAAAATACGTCCGTTACCCTTCCCTGAATTCTTAAGAAAAAATAAAATGGAGATTTTGGCTTCACTAGTGCGAGGCCCGCAACTCCTCATCACTTGCACCAGTTACTTTGGTGGAAAAACTCCTGCAATGATGGTGCCAATGAAGATGATGATGATGATGATGGCGATGTTAGTGGTGGTGGTGATTCCGACAGAAAGCAATCGCAAACAGACACTGAGTTGTCACAGAACACACAAACACGCGAACAGTCGAACAGCAAAACCCACAAAACACTCATAGGCTCAAAACTTTGTGTCTACATCAGTATCTCGTAAAATTTTAACTACGGCGGAGAACAAACGGTGTCTGACACTGCGATGCCAGGCCTCAAGTACTTCTGGAACACTGAGCGGACGGCCGTCTACTGCTGCCAGCTGCGACTGTAGAAGGCGGCCGCTTCGGTGTACTATACGCAGGACATCGAAATGTGCTCGACATCCTCCACAACACCGCACGTGGAGAAGTTTGACGAGGCTGCGTTTTCGATCATATGTAACAAGCAACGATTAAATGGGACATTCAGACGGAACCGGTGGATTGGGGTCTCCATGGATCGAGGAAGCGAAGCTGGGACCACGTCTGGGTCTGTACTTATCAGTGGCGGCCCTCCAGAATCACTGCACCATAGATCTGTGCTTGATCTCTTCGTTAAAGTTGACAACGTTGAGCGGGTGTCCAAAGGAGGAAATACACCTTATTGACACGCCCCCTAGCAGTTTTAGACGACTCATGAAGACAAGTTGCCCTAACCTCCGTGGATTGCACCGCAGACATTGCCGGGTGCGATGTCAACTTGCAGCGGTCGCAAAATTCACACCAGTTGGTTAACCTGACGAATTTTCTGTCTTTAATTGCCCGAATGTTTAGCTGTTGTGTATACGGGATCAGGGCAAAATTATCCCGCTATTGTCTACCGCACCACAGTCACCTTTAGGGTGAATACATAAAACACTGAGCATCAACGTGGGAGCGGTTCAGAATTCTGCGCTTTCAAGCGCTGCGATAAATCTCTGGAGCTGGTACACGGTGTACATGCAATGCAAGCACTGAGAGGCAAAGTACCTCAAAACTGTAGTTAAAGGAAAGTACCTTGTGTGATGCTTCAAGTACAATACAAAGTACTGCATTGGAAATGTACTTAAAGTACAAAGTACCAGGCAAAGTACTTTACCAACAACGACAACAACGTTATTGGTGAATGAAGGAAGTCACTTCTTGAGTCTTTCTATGTATTTGTCCTTTCTACATGTCCCAGCCTCGGAACATCAATTGCCATCATGTTCAACAACTTTATTGTTAGATGATAAATTGGGAGTTTCATCGCCGGTGGGGGGGGCGATGTGGGGGGGAGTTTCATCGCCGGGGGCGATACTCTACCCCGTTTCTGTTGATGGTGTGGGGAGTTAAATAATGAGTCCCTTCACAATAAGGATCGAAGTCCTGTGGTGTCAAAAAAGGACAAAAGAGTTTTGAGGGCAGAGCGCTGGTGGGCTGGATTTAACCACAGACCAAGCAACTTTGATAGAGGGAGGGAGCGAGGGTCCAGCTGATTAAGAGACCCGGAGAGGGCGGTTCGGGAAGGTTGGTAGTGTGGGCAGTGAAGAAGAATGGTGGTCTGGTACTTTAAAGTACCCATCAAGTGCACTACATATTCAGTTTGTATCAGAGTTGTACACGTTACTTGAAAAAAGTAATTGATTACAATTACTGTTACTACTGCGCGAAAAGTAATTCTTTACCGTTACAAATTACTTCATCACAAATGTAATACGTTACCGATTAAAAATGTAACGCGTTACTTTTACCGTTACTTTTAAATTGTCAGCCATACCAAAGCCAACAAGCCTGCGGTGAATGCAACCATGCAGCTCTTGCTGCAAATTCTAATATGAGACACCAACATACATGATAAGTGAAATTCACAAATACGTTTGAAAGTAACATACAAAACACATACACGCGTTTATTTACACACTTAAAACAACATGGAAACATCCACGTCGAGACATCGGCTTCGTTTTGTTACTATTGTTATGTTCAGCCCGCACAATGTATCAATACAGTCACCTATTTGACTGTTGCTCCACTAGGTCGCAGTCGTAAAGGATTATCGTATTACTGTGGTGTGCATGGAACACATGTGGACTAGAGACTGCCGTCACAGTGACCTCTACGTCATTGCTTCAGTCGAACTTGTGGAGGAACAGAAGTACAGATTGGCATGGAAAAGGATTGCCATTGTTGACACAAGGTTAAAAAAGTAATCGATTACTCAGTAATTGATTACCGAAAATTGTAATCAGATTACTTGGAAAATTACTTGCTCACAAACTTAATTGATTACGTTAAAAATTACTGAAAGAAGTAATTGATTACAAGTAACGCAATTACTAGTAACGCGTTACGTACAACTTCAACAATTTGATAGTTCCAAACGTGATAGTATAATTACGTTCATGTTTTTAGCAAGCATTTATGGCAAGTACTATTGATGAAATCGATCGCTACTTAATTGCTTGCTCACGAATATGAGCTGAACCAGATGGCATAGTTTGCATTTAGATACACACAGGCAGTTAACTGTGCTATGCAAAGTATTATTATATCAGTAATAAGTGTAAGTAATATTATTTTTAGGCCTTATGGCATTTCCTCCCGCAGTCAATTAGCGTAAACTGTAAACAAAATAATTAAATTCAATTCGTCCAGTGCACTGTGATCTGGTGCTAATCTTTGGGTATTATATGCGAGAAAGCCTGATTCCATACGGAAAAGGCCAAGACAGATTACAGATCTCTGAGAACTCCTTCCTGCTTTCAGAAATGTCACATGTAAACAGGAAGAGGGGAGTAGAACGCACAATGCAATACTTATTTTTCTATGTAGCTTTGTTACGTGCAGCAAAATAATCCACGTTATGTAACAAATGTTTCCTTTTTAACGTATAATAATTCAAAGCGAATGAGATATTGTGAAATACAATGAATGCATAATTATAACAAAAAAAAGCAGTTGCATTGTGCCTTGGGAAAACAAGAAAGACCCAACAACAACGGGTATATTTTTACTACTCAACTCACTCAATCTACTTAGCAACTTAATTACACCTTGACGATGAAGTGGGCAGGTTTTTCACCCTAGGAGAAGAACGCAACCGCATGGCTAGGGGGTCTACTATGAGTGACGACGATTATGAGAGATGACGGTTATGATCGGAGTGGCGATGGCGATCCTGGGGGCTTAATCGCTTCATCGTCGTTACGGTCGTTACAAGCTAACGAGTGGCGGGAAATTCAAAATGGCGGGCGGGAAATTTAAAAAGGTGGGCACGTGATAAAACACGTGCATGGCGCTCTTCGCGCGATACGTGAAGGACGTGGTACACGTCACGCGCAATGTGTCACGTGCCCACCTTTTTGAATTTCCCGCCACTCGTTAGCTTGTAACGACCGTAACGACGATGAAGCGATTAAGCCCCCTGATCATGATAGTGGGAATGTCCGAGGGCGGTGTCGGGGACACAATGACCCAAGAAAGAAGAGACCCAAGTCATCGTACTCCCTACCCACTGTCATAGCGTGTGCGTCTTTGCAATTCCAACTTTTAACTGTTGGACAACATAACCATGACATAAAACTACTGACATAGTAACAATAACAACCGACAACTTGTCAACATTTCGAAACTGTCAACAATGGATTTTGTTCAAAAATGCCAATTGAAATAAAAATACTCGATATTTTCCTATTTTTGTCTGCAGTCCCAGTTGGGTACTTGAGTACTTATTTGACGGAAAAGTATTAGGAAACGCTACTTTAAGCACGCTACTAAGCACACAAGTTGACATGCACTTCAAGTAAAGTACAAGTACTATGAAACGTACTTAAAGTAGTTCTTTAGTACTTGGTACTTCAAGTACTGCTCGTGACCAGTGGCATGGCCATGCGGGTTAGGGTGTCCCGCTCGTTGGTGAAAGCCAAGATGTGTGGTAGCAGGTTGGTGGTAGCTGAAGACTGGGAGGTAATGGGTTCGAATGCTACCACCGGCTGTGCCGTCTGAGGTCTTCCCTGGGTTTTCAGAATACTTTCCAGGTGAATGTCGGCACAGTTCCCCCTGAAGCCTGCCCAGGACGCATACTAATCCCCCTGTCCTCCTCTACTTCCTGCTGTCCTCTCTCCATCTGTCCACGTCTGTACGCCGCTCATAGCCACAGTTGCTTCGCGGTGCTAACACGAAATAAAGAAAACGCACTGCTCGTCACCGAATGCAACTAGCCCTTTTGCCTTCCCTTCTCTTTTTTTTTTACTTTGCGTTAAATATATCCCGCCCTTTTTTGCCTTCATTCGCATCTTATACCTCGTCTGCTATTTTGCCGTCCTCATAAATATCTGTTGCACATCGAGAGTGATAACTGCACGAAATGCCATTAACCAATACTGTATCTACAGGGAACATGCATTCTGCCAGCTGCTCCCCGCAGTCCCCATGCCGATCGTGTCCGCAGGTGACGCGCTGTGTCGAGAGTAAAGGGCTGTTTATACTCCGACGTAACGTCGACGAGCGAGCGAGCGCAGCGAGGTTGACTGCCGTCGGAGTGTTTATACTCGAGCGGCAGAGAACGTGCGACATCAATCACCGTGCTCCGGCCATAGAAATCGTAAGTAGAAAGGCTAGAAGAAAAGCTGGGAGAGAGAGAGAGTGATGTTGGAGAGCAAAATAGTTGTACGGAGGCAAGACCCTCTCCCAATGTCCAAGTCCGGGAGGCGCCATCATCGATATTGTGGATTGGGTCGGATTCCGCCACAGCCTTTCCACCTGTGAAGACCAGGCACGTTCGGCGCAATGGTATCCAATCCAATGCAAATCGCTTCCGCTCTGTTCCGCGTGCCATGCCGTGTGCGAAGTGGATTTGTTTTGTCTGCCATCACCTGTGCGCTTGGATTCTCTAGGGAACGCGAGTATAGTTCGGTTTAAACCTCGTGCTGCAACATGAAAAAACAGTGCACGGAACTCGTAGGATCCACCGTTCGTAACACGCTAGGCCTACCATATCGATCATGGCGGCTCACATGTTGGGATGCTCCTCCTCCTCGCTGGCTTGGTTTCTAGTTATTATGAGAGTTCTATGGCTCAGGCAGCGATGGGCGCGTTTCATGCTGTCGTTGCGCGACAGCATTCGCCGGCATGCGTTGTACTACAAACACACGTGTGCTTCGCGAAGAGAACAAGAAGCAAAGAAAAATTTCGGAGTCCAGGGAACATGCCTAAATCCAGGTCCGCACATTGCGTTTCAATACGTCCGTTCGTCAGTGTCTCTGTGTGACGCATGGGTTTCCAATTCACGTCCGCACTTTTGCGACGATACTTTACGAGAAACGGTTTACAGGCGATTCGAGTCAAGTAAAAGAACATAAGAGTGCTCGGCGGCACGGTTACCGGGGCACCGACAGCCATTTCTTGCGTCGCTCCGTCCAAAAATTGAACTTGGCGAACCTATGCGTCCGTCGCTTTCGAAGGCGCTTGCGTCGGTTCGCAGACGGACGCAACGCTGACGGACGCATTGAAACGCAGTAGTACGGACCAGGCTTAACAGGTGCAAGTAGACACAGACGTTGCTATGGCCACGCACGTGCTCGAGGAAGCAAATGCCGCGCTGGTTGACGACGAAGTATGAATGGTACAAACAGCACATCAAAGACGGCGCAGCGTGCCGTAAGCGCCCCATCGCGCAGGGCGACGCTGCACGAGTTACGTTGTCTACCGTTGGAGTATAAACAACCTAATAAACAGGCTGCTTATAGTCCAACGGCAGACAGCGTAGCTCGTACAGCGTGCTCGTGCCGGAGCACGCTGGTTGACTCTGCACGTTCTCTGCCGCTCGAGAATAAACAAGACGACTCTCTGTTTACAAACATGTGACGTCAAGACAAGACCAGTTCGAGGTTGTTTGTTTTTGTAACAAAAAAAAAAAACAGGAGAAATTGAACTCGTCTCCCGACTTGTTCTGCTACTCCTCGAGGACTCCCGATTTTGCTGTGGTGGGCAAGAAGCGGGAAAAACGCGAAGACTGATAGACTGATAAAGCTGACAGTGCGCACCAATATGCTTTGCGCGGCGGCGTTACGTAATCAATGACGTGGGGACTCAAGTCGCGTCTATAAATAGCCCTTAAGGTGGGAGTCTCGTTCGCTCTGGTTCGTAGCTAAAAAATGCTGGTCTGTAGGCAGCCGGAGTCGGGGGCGTGTGCCTACGATTCTCTAAACCTCTTTAAACCCATTAACGCGCAGCCTGACAATAAAATAATGGTAATGGTGCCGTGATGTTACACGTTAGGTTTGTCTGCGCAGTGTGGCGACATGTTGTACGTGCCTCAGGGTAGGACTGCGGATAATTTGGACCACCTTGGGTTTCTTTTGACGTGCGCCGGAAATCTCCAACACATGATGCTAGATTTGCATGTTCAAAACCGTTGCTCTCTGAGGAGGAGAGCGATTGAAGAGTGCCGACACCTACATTCTACTTCTGAAATAACGTTCTGTTGTTTGACTAAGTATCGTGACGATAGGTGTCCCGGGTGGCATCTAAAAAGAGAGACGACGTTTTGGAGAACGAGCGTCTTTGTGCAGTATATATGCAGGTTATTTCCGCAGACAGAGCACATGCAGAAAAAAAAATGTCTCCCTCGCTTAATTGGGCTCTCTGCTAACACGCATTTCTGACCTCTACAAAATTGTCGAAGTGCCCGTTCAGGGGTAATGCAGTCAGTGAGAATTACATTGCTTCGGTGGCTACTCCATGTTCTTATTAGCTGTTTCTAAGGGTTGGTAGCATTGATTACCAGTCCATCAAGGTATTTGAGACCCATTGAGCTCACTGACATCCCAACTGAGTAAATTTTCACAATTTCCACAAATTTGTGGTAATTTCTAAGTGGAGTGTCGCAGCGACCTGGCGCTTGCAGTTTTACACTTTTATGACTTGTGGAAGCTTATTAAATGCATTTAAAAATATTTAATCGTGCGTTCCATGAGCGCCCGTTAAAGGGTTTAATAACTAAGGATTGGAAAGTGACCATGCTGCCTGAGTCTGAAACCGACTAAATTCGCATTTACTAAGTTCGTGGCCTTCACTTCACTTTCTTTCAAAGCTCCATTAGATATGCCTTCTTCAAGGACCAGCCAGTATTACGAACAGTAGCTGCCATCTTTTCCTTACTGAAAAATTTGTCGCGCGCACAAAAGGCGAGCGCACAAATCTTTCTTTTTTTTTTATCTCTTGTTTTTCACCCTACTGGGTGAAGGGACCGAGATAAAAAAGCCTTCAGGCTTGAAGAGCACCTCGGCCCCCCAGCACCAGCGGCTACATATACATTCGCATACACTTGACTACACACATACTACATTCAATTGCGCAACACATTATATAGACAAATAAGTGCACATGTGTAGTTCTTTACGCAGGCCCACTCTTTTGTTTACAGGGCAAACAACGAGGAAGAAAGAAAGAAAAAGAATAGGAGAGAAAGTTGGCACATAAAGATATGATAAAGGGAACGCAGGCTTGGTGATGAGACGAGAACGGAAGCTTGAGGGTCAAACAATACAAACGTATTGTCACGCATCGTAAAGATGTGGTTCGCACATTAACATTATGATTATGAAGGATATTTACTAGACGTGGTATGGTGACTTACAGTCTCTGGGTACCATATCCCGAGCGGGAGAAGGGTACAAAAAAGTGTTAGGGGATCGGGTATGATAGAGTCTTGTGTTTTCGCGGACGTGTCCCAGATCTAACAGATCGTTCTCGGCTATGAGTGGCTGTTTGTAACACAGTGCGAGGCGATAGGCATAGAGCTGAAAGACAGGCAGAATGTGGTATTTGCTGAATAGGGGTGTGGCAGAAGCATCGTATGGTACGCCTTCAATTATCCGGAGAGCACGCTTTTGCAGGACATACAGCTGCTGAAGGGACGTCCTGGATGCAGATCCCCACACAAGAGCACAATAATTCAGCCGAGACTGAATTAGGGCCTGATAGAGCAGCAATTTGGCCGAGGCGGGAAGCAAGTATTTGTACTTCCGCAAAGATCCGAGTGTCACACTGATTTGCGATGCAATGAATGAATGAAATATGATCGTGCCTACGCAACTTCTTGTCAAAAATGACTCCCAGAATTTTTACGCTGTCGGCAAGCCTAATTTTGTAGTCACCGATGAATATGTCCTGTTCAGGTATTCTGCACGGACTAGGTGGAGTAAACAGTGTAGCGACTGTTTTTTTTTTTGATATTTATTTAGTGGGTTTATTGGTGGTATTATTTATTTATTTTGGGTATATATTAGGTGGTTGTGCGAGGCCCAGGAGGCTACGTCACGAAGGATAACGTTTGCTGTCATGGCTGCGCTAACGGGTGTACTGCCGCTGATTAAAAGGGAGGCGTCATCAGCATAAAGAGTGATATCAGAATGTATAATGGTCAGGTCGTTGATATATAGTAGAAATAACAGGGGACCTAATATGCTCCCTTGCGGAACCCCTGCTGTGATGTGCGATGTGCACAATTCATTGTTTGAGTCCAAGGAAACGTACTGACAACGACTTGATAGGTACGGTTGAAAGAATGATAGGCTGTGACCGGAGATGCCGTAGTGGTTCATTTTTGCCAAGAGTATAGAGTGGTCAAGCATGTCGAAGGCCTTAGAAAAGTCAATATATACGCCTAAAGTGGCGACCTTTGATTCGAAATTATGCAGTATGAGCTCTTTTTGCCTGAGTAGGGCAAGTTCAGTTGACCTATTTCGCCTAAAGCCGTAAAGTCTTGGGGAAAGAACTTTTGTATATTTCTAGGTAGTCGAGCAATCTCTTGTAGATAATTCTTTCTAATACTTTTGAGAAGTGCGGCAGAATAGATATTGGTCTATAGTTGGAAAGAGCGTGACGGTCACCTTTCGTAAAGATCGGAATCACTCCGGCAAGTTTCATTTTGGCAGGAAATTTTCCATGTTCGATGCTGAGATTGCACACATGGGAAAGTAGGGGAGCGATGATATGGGCTACATGTTTAATGCTCTTAATGTCAAAACCGAAGCAATCTAGGCTACTACTGCTCTTCACCGTAGTGATAGCGGTCAGTACCGCGCCCGCGTCCGTAGGAGCAAGGAAAAGTAAATATGTTGTTGGCACATCATACATGACAGCAGGTGCATGGGGAGCTATGCAATCTGCACAACTGATAAAGTGCTCATTAAAAGCGTTAGCAAGGTTGTGGCCACTAACGTTGCAACCATTCAACGTTAAAGAAGATAGCTCAGCGCGGGGGGGGGGGGGATTCACCTCCCTGAGATTATTTAGGTTTCTCCAGAGTATTGTTTTATTGTCAAATACTAACTGCGAGTTTATGTACTCTCGCTTGCTGTATCTGAGCTCACTGTTTAGTTTGTTCTGATAGTTCTTATAGATCGCCCAGTTACTCTCGGTGCGGTTCTTTAAGAACGCGGAAAAGAGCTTATTCCGTTTTCTTTTGCGTTTTTGCTTATTCCGTTTTCTTGCTTCCGTTTTTCTTATTTGCTTATTCTTTTGCGTCTTTGCTTATTCCGTTTTCTTTCCAGTTTGCGCATGTGCGAAGGTAAGATCCATGGCTTGCGCGAGCGCTTGTGTGAAGTGTAGGAGCAGAGTGGGAAACAAAGGTCGTGAGCGTGTTTAAAATTCTCTAACAGTACATCAAACGAGACGCCAGGGTCTACGCTGCTTAGGACATCACAACATCGGCTTAGAACATCCGAACATCATCTGTAGCTTCCAGTAAAGTAAATGTGCAACACGTGTAATCCATCTGCCAAGCGCGCTTTAGAAAGCCCTGAGCGGTGATGAAGAAAAATACTTTGAACGTTTCTTCACGCTGAAAACCTCCACGTGATGCACTTTTCAAGCTCTGTGTCTCTTCCTTTTCGTTTTGATGTAACTCGATAATTCCTTTCTTATTCCTTTGCTTCTCGGTAAAAATAGTTCGCGGCTTTCATTTTGTCAGCGCACACGACATCGCTGACAGAAGCTGGAGCACTCAGGGCTAATGTGATTTACTGGAAATGGGGGCTCTTTAGGAGCAAACGTCTTGTAGCGCGAGGAGCACTCAGAGCTATGGCATCTCTCCCACGTACAAAATGAAGTCCTCCACGGCACGCTCTTCTGGCGACATCCCGTGCAAGGAAACAAAAGGAAACCTGGTACGACTTAAAATCGAGTGAGGCAGAATCGTGTCAAAATTTACCATGCTGGTATTTTTCGTTCTTCCGGGAAAAATGCACGCGTGCCATCAGGAAGCTTCGGCTTTCTTCTTTCCTTCCGAATTGTATTACGGATCAGTCTCTCTAGGGATGACTGCCATCCCTTGTTCTTAGAAGCGCTTGCAAGACAGATACCTGTCCAAGGTCATCAGGGCCAGTGCTGCACCTAGCGCTATCATAATACCCCTGTCACACGGCAAATTCAATGTCATTCCCAGCGAATGATATTCTCACTGAATGACATTCGTTCCGTGACAGACTTGTGCCCGTTACTCGAAAAAAGTAATTGATTACCGTTACCAATGACTCGACTCCAACGAGAAGAAAAGTAACGCGTTACTCCGGTCGTTACTTTACATTCACGTAAATTATATCCGTCTTTGTGTGCTTCAGAAAAGAAAGAAGGACAAAAAAGTTCAATCAGCGGAACAGCTGAAATCACACTAAAAACAAAAACGTTGAGGACAAGTAGATCTGTACGTCTACTATATTTATCGCCCGGGAAGACGTTGACCCGATTCTGGAAGAGCATGCCGTGGAGCTTCCCTATGACTCTACACCTCCAAAACCTCAGGCGTGTCTTCCCATTTCGCCTATTACCATTCCGCCTAATGCTTTTTAGCGGATTATCTCGCAATTCCTTAGCACGTTCACCGACTTCGAACCGCAGGGGGTCCCATTTGGCCTATGTATGCTGCAGACAGTCCCACTTCGCCTACTGATCCGTGTCACGTGAGGAAAGAAGGCGGTCCCCTGTCATGCTGCCAAAAGTCACTTTCGCATCTTCGCAAAACTTTAAAACCTTGTAGGTTTTATTCAAGCATATATATTTTATCAAGCAAAATATCGCGATCTGCACTCCGGTACCGAAATAGAGTATCGATTACTGTAACGGCGTTACGTGCAACACTGCGACGTACCCTTCTTCTCTTTCAACTGAGCAAAAATCTGCACTCCCCCTTTTTTTCTTTTTTCATTCAAAGTCAAGTCCTCTGAGCCTCACGAGAGACCTGTGAGTAGTAGCTGATCCATTTCCGTGTCCAGCATCCAGGATTAGTGGTATCGCGCACGGACCCAGGACATTTGCTCACAGGACATTTGCTCATAGTGCGAACGCTCAAGGCGGACAAATGCTCACCAAGTTTTATATGTGCCTATTTCCTTTTCTTTCTTTCTTTTTCGTAAGTTACCGTAGGCTTCGTGTTTGGTGGGTGGTGGCACAGTATAATAGAGTGGTAGTTTCTCACAGGAGAACATACCTTGTTGTGGCTTGATGAGGAGGGTTCACTGGTGGGACCCGGGAAATTTCTGCGTCATGTTTTCAACCTCGCGCATTACTGTAGCTCCTTAATAGTAAAATAATTCCTAAATGTACACCAGCATAACAGCAATGTAGGACTCAAGTGGTAGCGCGCGACGTCTACAAAGGCGGAGCATGAGTGCTTATCGGGGGGATATGCTTATTGAAAAGAGAACAGAAGGAAAGGTTAGTCAGTTGTAGGCCGACTTGCTATTCTTTTTAAAAAAAGAAAAACAAAAGCCCACAGACACAACAGGGACCTTAGAGGCTGGTCGAGAGGCTGGTCGAGAGCTGGAGGCAAAATAAAATTGATGTGAAAAATACAACGCTTACTATAATTCACTGTTTCACACAATGGAAAAGATGATGAGAATGAAGATGAAGATAAATTATGAAACTATCAGGGTGGGCCACCGTCCTAAAATAGGTGAGCAAATGAGCAGTCTCAGCTCTGGATTGGTGAGCAAATGTCCGGCTCTGCATCGCGCACACCTTCATTTGCAAATGTAAAGGGTCCTTGTTTCGGACGACGTAAGGTTGTTGTCGGACGAGCGCATTCATTTCTTGCAGACGTCACCGTCGAGGCGGGGCGTGTAAGTAACGCCCACTTGTCGACAGTCTCGTTTCGCCTATTGAGATTGCACGGCAGTCCCATTTCGTCTAACGCCTGTCACCCCTCCTGCCTCTCTAATCCGATAATCCGGATTAGGCGAAGTGGGAATAGGCGAAATGGGATGTAACCGCTTCAGGTACCACCACACTGGTGTAGGAAGAGATTAGGGAGAGACACCCTGAAATTCCAGAACGTCATTACACTGACCTCCGCTTGCTATATAGTAGAACGGCCGAACAAAGGCTGACGGCAGTGGTGGGCAGTATCGCAGATACATGTATCTTCGATACAATCTTTCGATACATTTTGTGTATCGGTATTAGGTATCGCGTGCCAAAAATGAGAGTATCGGAGTATCGGTATCGAAAATACATTTTTAGTGTATCGTATATTTTAACGATACTCGATACTAAAAAAAGACGCAAATATTGAGACTGTTGTGAGACTTAGGGTCGGCGGCGCTCGCTCAGGCGGTAGTACAAGCCAGGCCGCAGCGGCGTAGACATGTCGACCATAAATTCGTTGGAAGCTTACGTCCGCGCGCGCGCTCCATCGTCAAGGTCGCCCGGAGAGGGGGCCCTGGGCCCTGCCCTGGGACGCTCTCGTGGGCGCGCGCGGCTTCTAGTTGGTTCCAGAAGAATCTCTTCCGTCTCTTTCTGCGGCGGGCGCGCCGAAAACGCCTTACACAGGACCAACCTCACGGCTTCTGGAACTACGCTGCCCGATGTCCCCCTCCTCAGTGCGCAAGAGCACGTCCACTTGACTTGAAGTGTGGATTCCGCGTCTGCCATGCGGAAAGAATAACCGCTGGCTTAGCTTGAGCACTGTAACCCGTTCTACAGCTCACAATTCACAACGGCCAACTAAGAAAATCAAGTCAGAGGCAAAGTCAGAGGCTACCGGGTAAGTACCGCAGTACCAAACGATAAAAGCAGCAGAAAAAAAGTTTTAGGTTTATTCGCATCTATAGTCAAGTGCTCACAGACCGGTACGCACGAAGAACATTGTCTTAAAGAATTGTTTTTTGCTAGGCTGCTTATTGATGCGATCGTTTCAACGTACCCATGGCTTCAGTCTAAAGTTCTAACAAGACTAGCTGCTTAGACAGTGCAGCTTCATTAAATCCGTACGGTCAGATACGTTCAAGCCCTGTCAGAAAAAGTGCGCTATAAAAATACACTAAAGGCTCTAGAAATAACGAATAAATGTTTTTACTTCCCTAATCATATTACCAGCTTTATTATATTGTTATTCAGTGATGTAAACTTCGCGAATCATAACACCAGCTTTATTATATTGTGATTTCAGTAATATAAACTTCGCTAATCATAACACCAGCTGTATTATATTCGGGATTTCAGTTATGTATCGAAGTATCGACGATATAGTACCGAGTATCGGTATCGAAAATCAATTTCGGTTCTGTATCTTGTATCGGTATCGGAAATACAATTTTTGAGGGTATCGAGTATCGGCATCGAAGATACTTTTTTGAAGTATCTTGCCCAGCCCTGGCTGACGGCACGAGGGGCTTGACTTGGGGCAAAGCATCTGACAGATAAGCTCATCTCAGCGGGAAAAGTAATCAATTACCGAGTAATCGATTACTCGGAAAAGTAATCGTTTACTCGAAAAATTACTTGAACAGTAAAGTAACCGATTACTCGGGAAATTACTCAAAAAGTAGTCGATCACAAGTAACGCAATTACTACTAACGCGTTACGCACAAGTCTGCCGGTGTCAAACAGTGAAACCGAATGGCATTCGCCCAGCGAATGAGCTCCTCGAACTCATTTCCCTCACTCTTTTCCCTCTCGCACCGACTGCATACCCTCGTCACGAGAGACGTAGCAAGAACAACAACGATAAACCGTTAGGAGAAATTAAGCACGAATCAAAAATGAAAGATGAAAGTCAAATCAAAAATCAAAATCAAAGTGGAATGAAACGAATCAAAAGTTGTACTCCAATATTTTGATCACGAATTAATAAGTTATGATATCATGCAAGGAAGGCATAAAGGTTAAACACTCTTTTTCAGAGAACCACCCTCGTTCCCAGTCGTCATGTTGCCAAGTGCTGTCCAGATAGGCTCCTTACTTGTCTTGGCTTGTCGAACTTGGCAAACTTAGTGTCGTCCAAAACGCAACGATTTTGTGAAGTATTCTAACGCTTCGCTAGTTTTGAGAAAAAGAAATAATAATGTATCGAGTGTGCCTGTATATAGTTTCATATGTTCGGGCTTGATGCTCTAATCATATTGCTGCTCACTCCAGCTGATGCTCTCCTCGGTCGAGCCCGTAGAAATCGTTTGTTGCATTTATGAAATTTGTCAAGTACTACACGTTTCCTTGTGCTCATGCCGCCGAGGAATTTTTCACGGACGTACAAGCCAAACGATACCAAGCGTTTCTGGTCGTCATTGTCATCCCCAAGTCTCACAATGCGCTGTTGAAAGTCGCTAAAAAGGTAGCTAAACCCAGTATATGACAAAACATCACTAAGTGCAGCAAAATGTCGCTAAATTTAGGGCCAAATTCTACAAAAAAAAGAAACACGGATGTATTGATCCAGCGCATTTTTAATAGTCCATACTGCAAAAAACCCTCAGTTTGCAGGCTTTTTTTTAAGTAGAGAGTTCCTCCACCAGCTCGCCTGTGTTTATGCCATTTTATCATTTTTAATAGTACTACCAGCTTTTGGCAATAGCTCATGACATTTAACGTGTGCCACGAACCATTTTCTATCTTAAATATTGCTGCAATGTCTTGGACACACACTGCCTGTAACTCCTTTTATAAGCATTATCTCGTGTTTATTTTACCGTTATACAGCTCTTAGATTCCAGCCATCGTCTCGCTATTTGTGCGCTACAATCCAATTTATGTAGCTTGGGACTTCCCCAAAATCTTCTGACGTATATACGTTGAGCTTATCTGCACATATTATCACACTTGCGCGTGATTACGAGACACGAACACTATTTTGACATCATACCACTTCTAGGCATGGAATGAGCTTCAACCGTTGACGGCGCGTACATAGTTTGACGGTTCCGCGTTTCCTCGCTATTACGGGGCAGAGATTGGTCGACGCGATTGCTTCGTTTGGACCGCGTCGCCCGATGGAATGAGTCTATCATGAAGCGGCGTACTAGGTTTCCATCACCAAGTCAACGCTGCAATGGAATGCCGAAGAGCGGCAAACGCCTTCGGCACGGCCAACGCGGCATCACTGATTATGTTACCGAGACGAAAAGTTAATTTCGTTGCCAAAGTTTCGGTCGGTGTATTAAGCACTGGAACCCTTCAGGTAAAATATATCAAGCAAAGAAGAAGAAAAAAATAACAATACCTACGTGCCACAAAAAGGTTTAGCGGCCGTCTATCGGCTGTAAAGTGGCTTTTGCCTCTTTTCAGTTTTTGCGCTTCTACATACATCGTTTTATTTTAACTATTACTATTTAACTACCGGCCAGTGGCGTAGCCAGACCTCCAAGGTAGGGGGGGGGGGCTCGATAGCTCGATACGAAAACTCGCCCCCCCGCTGATCCTGTGCGCGACAACATACACATACTCGTGCATGCCGCAAAATGCGGTTCAAAAAACAGAACGAAAATAATTGAGTTGGACGTGCACAACACGATTACATGTATAGGCTGTCATGTCCAATGAGGTGGTGTCACGAGATTGGAAGGATTTTGAAAAGCTCATACTTTGAAAACCATTCAAGGGTGCTGCTTAGACGCCATGAACTGCAAGAACTTTCGCGATCGTCACACTGTCACCCCCCATATATTATTCTCTTTTCGGATTTGCACTATTTCCGTGGGTCGGTCCGTGGCAGGTAGAGGGGGCTCGAGCCCCCCCCCCCCTAGCCCCCCCGTGGCTACGCCACTGCTACCGGCGTACGAGGATCATCCGCACCCCTAGTCATGGATGTGTTAATAGCTTACCACCATGTGTACGAAGCAGGCCACAGGCTGGTTCTCCAGTGGGTTCCAACCCATTGTGGTGTCGTGATGAATGAACTGGCCGACAGCGCCGCAGAAGCAGCTCTCTCGTATCGGAAGCGGACCAGTATTGCACTGCTGAGAGGAGACCGTCGTTCCATTCCGCGACGCCTCGTGACACCCCTGGCTTCCCGCCAGTGGACAACCGACATCCCCCCATCTATGCTCATCAAAGTTGATACAACGCTCGCTTTCCACATGCCACGAAACACATCTCGTCAACATGCTGCATTAAGTCATCGAGTGCGACTCGATGTGGCTTTTACAGCTCAGTGGCGTTACCGCTTGAGACAAGTTCTCTCTCCCAGATGCTGTCATTGCGGGGCTCTAGAGGATCTGGAGCACGTTCTTCTTCATTGCCCACACTACCAACCTTCCCGAACCGCACTCTCCGGGTCTCTTAGCTGCACTCTCGCCCCTTCTCCCTATCAAAATTGCTTGGTCCCTGGCAGAATCCAGCCCACAAAGCCCAACGCACTTTTGACCTTTCTGGTCACAATCGGACTTCGATCTTTATTGTGAAGGGGCTCATTATTTCATTCCCCACATCACCACCGGCAATGGGGTAGAGTATCGCCTCTGGCGATGAAACTCCTTATTCATCATCTTAAAATAAAGTTGTTGTTGTTGTATATTGTATATTTTAGCACAGAACTACAGAAAGGAAGCCTCAATGTCTGCTGGCACACAGTCTTACCCTGAATTCACAGATGTGACTTGATTTGAAGCCGCATCTTGACTGTGCAAGTCTGCGCCAAGACCTGTCTTCGCTCAAGACGGTTTGCGTGCTTCATGAACCCTCCCGCTAGTCTACTTCGTCAAGTTGCAGCCTGCTGACTTTAACTGCGTCTGGAAGTGCAATGCGTCTGCGTCGTACAATTTTGCACTTAAAATTTGCTCTGCAGTATGAAAGCACATTTCTTAGCGTCAGGACTCAGAATATGTGTCACGGCTGTCGCTGGGCACCAAATGTTGTGCAAAGGCCCGGCCTTGACTTGAAATTTTCACCACGTGTCAAGTCGAGCTCGCTGCGTTAGAACGCTAAAACTCTAGGAGGGTTTCTGAATGCACAGATACTCTTCCAAGGCAGCTGCAAGTCAAGTCGAGATCAAGTCACATCTGTGAATTCGCGGGTTAGAGTGTGCCTCAGCGAACCTCGACGGAGTCTCTTGTGGTCATTGAAGAATCGAGAGAGCCTCCGTCGGCTATCAGTGAGACATGCTGGCACTACATACATCTGTTGATCTGCTACATATCCCTCTTATAATACCTAGAAACCAAGCTGGTGGAGGGTGACATCTCAACAACTGAGCTGCCAAATTAGATACAGAAGCAGTAACGTGTCCTACACATATATTCTACAGCCTCCATGCGTCCTTCTCACATGCCGCGGTAGAACGTTTACACGGTACAATACGGAATAGAAAGCAACCCACACAACCAGTGAGTAGACAAGACAGACAGAGTTAACGCACGCAGTCAAGAAGAAAAACGCAACTTGGATTGGATACCAGGAATGCTAAGACGGAGACCTAGCGTTGAACCGTATCTGCCATAAGGCGGCTTCCGAGCGTAGGCGAGGACATCGTCTTCTTACAAATCCTTTGCCTTTTCCTCATTTCTTCCTCTCTCGGCTTTGAAGCTTCTCCCCTTTCGATTTTAATGGTCCACCATCAGCAGCACCCGTAAAGCCTGGTCCGCACTATTGCGTTTCAACACGTCCGTCCGTCAGCGTCTCTGTGTGACGGACGCGTGGGTTTCCAATACACGTCCGTACTTTTGCGACGATATTTTCCGAGAAACGGCTTACAGCCGACTACGTGAAGTAATGTAAAAGATGATAAAGAGCGCGCGGCGGCACGGTTACCAGGGCAACAACCGGCATTTCTTGCGTCGCTCCGTCCAAAAATTGAACCTTGCGAACCTATGCGTCCGTCGCTTTCAAGGGGCTTGCGTCGGTTCGCAGACAGGCGCAACGCTGACGCATGCATTGAAAGGCAATAGACGATTTCAGAAATTGCATGGATGCCCACCAGAGAGCGCTGTGTTGCGAAAGCCCCGCTGCACCTTGGGATTTAGTTTTCATGAGTCAGAGAGAAGAAGAAGAGCGCAAACAGTTTCGGTTTTCTCTCTCCTTCACCTCCCGCACCTTCGAGCAACAGGCAGACGAGCACAAATGTAAACCATTTCCCACGACGCATTGCGCGATGCGCGTGACTTGGGCGACGGAGGGCCCCCGTGCGGAGCACAAGGGCAATATCTGAAATCGCCTATTGTGCGCAGAAAAGTGCGACACTCCATTCCGTAGCTGACGGCCCTTATCACTCCACCTTGGACCTCCCCACTCCCCACTATAGCTCTGACCTTGGGTTACAAATGCGAAGAATATGATAGAGCACTTATACGGTGTACCTCATGCGCCAGTAACACCTCCAGAGACTCCAGCGGAGCTGTGGCCACCTAGCGGCGATTTCAAAAAGCTGCGGGAGCAGGTCCGAGAGCGCGTCCGGGCAGAGGAAGCGGTACACATTTCTCCTGTTTTTGGACAGAATGCCGAAGATAAAGAATGTATCCAAATCGAAAAGAGTTATGTTGCACTCTTGACTACTTGGCCAGTGTGCTTGGCTTGCACTCAGCCTGGAAGAATTCCACATTCCATAACATATTCTATGTGACCCTTCTCAAGCAGCTAATTCCTGCTTTGCCTTTCTTTCATTCTCAATGCCCCCTTTGTTCATTTGACTCCCGAATTACGTACACAAACTTCGACGACGGAAACTTTCTGCCTACTTATCTGAGTTGAACTGCAAAGTATGAGATGACCAGCAGGCAAAATTAATTCCGTTTTCATGAAGCTTCTCAATTTGTGCGTATTAAAAACTGCAAGAGTCCCCAGGATGAACATAATGCGGCCGACACTGTAGCGCTCGCTTTGCTCGGGAGACCTCTTTTGCGTCCGCCATATTGAAAGTTCGGTGCGCCACCTGCAGTTCATTGGAGTAGCGAATACAGCTCGCTAGCGGGCAAGGCTGGCGTAGTAAAGCACAGTCGGAGGCGTGTCTCCTAGGTGAGGTTATAACGAGGCAGCTGCGGGTATTGGAATGCTGCGTTATATTACATCTTGCAAGCCAGACTGCCAAGGAGGGAGAGCGACGTCATGTTTCGTCGTGGCGTGGACTTGCCAATATGAACAAACGGTCGTTCTCAGATTTCCCATGTTCGTGGCCTTTGTCTACGCGTTGCAGTAAATCCACTTAGGCCTCTGCCATCGCCACAGGTTTCGTGTGAATGCTTCAGATCATTAAACGTAGTGGCTCTCGAAATACACGGCAAAAGCAAATAGTAATACATAGCACCTACATAGCAAATACAAAGCAAATTAGTGTGCACCGTTTGCTCGAGGTGCTTGTCACCGGCAACAGCACGACAACCGACTTTGAGGTTGATTGTGAATTTGACACGCTGAAATGTACCGATTCTGTCAAGCATATCAGAAATAATATGCAATAGTATTACTCTGGTACGAGCACAGGTCCTCCTGGCTGCTGTAAGGAGAAACAAAAAGACGTCAGTAGGACGCATGCCGTCCACGGATCCCGCGCAGGAAGCTCGTTTATGCCCCCCCCCCCCCCAAAAAAAAAAGGATATCCAGGCGGAGGGTGGACGGTTGCGTGCTGTGCGACCTTCAAACTCATTCAGGGACAAACTGCAGGCCAGCGGTGACTTCACTTTCACATCGGGCAACTACGTCGAGAGACGCTTCATTTCAAATTTTCCCCAGATTTTCTTGCGAGTCAAATGAGTGTTATCGTATTACTCTTCATTGCATCCGCAGGGAACCCACTATTTTTTCAAAAACTCATTGCAATTGTGCTCCTACATTTGAGCGATATCTGCAAAACATTACGCGCAATTTCAAATTATCCCCGCATTTTCTTAGAGGTTAAACGAGTGCTATCGCATTACTCCTCATTGCATCAGCAGGGTAACCACAAATTTTTTAAAACCTCATTGCAATTGTGCTCCTACATTTGGCGATATCTGCAAAACATTACGCGCAATTTCAAATTATCCCCGCATTTTCTTGGAAGTTAAACGAGTGCTATCGCATTACTCCTCATTGCATCAGCAGGGTATCCACTAATTTTTTAAAACCTCATTGCAATTGTGCTCCTACATTTGAGCGATATCTGCAAAACATTACGCGCAATTTCAAATTATCCCCGCATTTTCTTAGAGGTTAAACGAGTGCTATCGCATTACTCCTCATTGCATCAGCAGGGTAACCACAAATTTTTTAAAACCTCATTGCAATTGTGCTCCTACATTTGGCGATATCTGCAAAACATTACGCGCAATTTCAAGTTATCCCCGCATTTTCTTAGAAGTTTAACGAGTGCTATCGCATTAATCCTCATTGCATCAGCAGGGAGACCACTATTTTTTTAAAGGAGCAGTGGAGCTCAATATTCTCTTTTTCGTTTTTCGGTTTCTTGGAACAAACATGAGTTCCTGCGAAGGAACAACGAGCGTAGCTGACATGTAGCGCGAGCACGAGAGGCGTCTGATCTGCGCACCCTCTCGAAGCGGTCCACTCTTTCAAAGAGCGTGTAGCGAACGAGGCAAGTCGACGTCACTTTCATAACGATCGCAATCCCGATGGGATGGCCGATCTAGAGTCACTAAAAAAGCTCCGCCGATCACGTGACTCGTGAGGTAGCCCGGCGTGGACGAGGCGCCGTAGCAGTACCCGGTGAATTTTAGGCTGCCAATGAGAACTTACGGCTTCTCCCCGCGCATGCGTGCCTGATGCCGCGCGGGTCTGCTGACGTCACACCAGGGTACGGGCCGAGCTAATAGAGAGTTTTAGTGTATCGTACGCTATCACCTTTGCGTACGTAGGGGATAGCGTAGTGGTTGTGCGCAGTGCGCGAAGCTCTCTTTATGTTTTGCGCGTGCGCATAACCACCAACGTTATTCCTTACGTACGCAAAGGCGATAGCGTACGATCCACTAAAACCCACTAATGGCTGCTTTCTCCAGGCGTTTTTGTGAAAACGTGACTGCGCAACGACAACACACTGCAAAGCGAAAACATTTTTCATCCTGGCTCCTGGGGGGGGGGGGGGTATCGTTTATCTAAATAAATAAAAAAAATAAGAAAGAAAGGGCGGTCTGCCTGCCGAGACGGGCGGCAAGTTGCCACAGAGAGAAATAAAAAAAGACAAGAAAAATGGGAAACACGAAAAAACGGGACACAGCAACTAGACACACGACACATGGCGATGCAACGAAAATCACACTTACGGCGAATTCGACTGGTTGATTTGGAGCGGCTTTTTCTGCTCCCCGGAGCAGAAAGCGTGTTTCACTGGACGGTTCGGACTGGATTCGTGTGTTGCACTGGTCGTTTCAGATCCACTTGCTCCGCGACGGAGTGCTCCATTTGTCCCGCCGGGAGAGCTCGGATTCGGCCGGACCTTCAACGGAGCATTGCAGTAACATTGGAACGCATTGAGCATGTATGATAGCCACGGAGTGCACGATAATGCGAGCTATCGGAAAAAATGAAACAGTCCTATTGGTCAGAGAGGATGCAGCCTCGCAGCCAGCCTGCTCTTCGCTCATTCCCCCAGGGCGTCAGTCGTGACGTTGCCCACATACGTGAGGCCGACAACGGCAAGCCCTATCACCACCACCACCACTGCTCTTCGCTCAGGGCGGTGACATCACAACACGTGAGCGCTCGCAACGTGCAAAATAACCACAAAGAAGAAGCTTCACGAGGAGCACAGATTGCGACCACGCAAAGCGTCGATAAAGTTGCTCGTTTCGTTAGCCTGAACGACTCGTTCAGCTGTCTCGTGCTGTTAAGTTGAACGTGTGAAACGATTAAGCCCCCCTTTCTGAGAGCCTTTACAAGAGTGATCAGGGCTGGCTTACTGTTACATAAATGAGATGTAGAACAAAAAAGGTTCATGTTATTTCTGGTCTCGTGACTCCAGCCCGCGATCCGCGTTCCAGGAAATGTGAGGGTTATAGACCCCAGTGGCCTCGATAGAGATTTTTTTTTTACTTGTCACTACTTTATCATCGAACAATGCTTGAAACACTTGTACCATACAGCGCGGCGATGTGGATTGAGACTTCCTGGTGGACACCAAAGACGAAGAGTAAGTATAAGCGCCAACAATATGTTATGTAATCAATTATATTTTCGTTGTGATTTGTGAATGAAAGTATAATCTGGAGAAACAATCTGGTGCTCCCGCTAGCTTTGTGTAGATTTTATTTTTTTGTCAATTACTATAATTGGCGATATAGTCCTACCCCAGCCACACGTGCACGAAATATGACATTAAGTGGAAATGCGTTACCACTTAATGTCATCCCTGCGATGCGACACAGACATTCGTCTGAATGACAGTTTCATTCAGACGAATGTCAGTCGTCAGTTAATGAGATCGCCACAACTCATTCGCCGATGAAATGCCTACTCTCGCTCACATTGTCTTAGCTGAGTAACAATTTTACTCTTGCATGAAACCACCCTGTGCCGCACAGGAGAAGATCAGAGTTTTAGTAGACCGTTTATGCGTAATCTCCGATACGATACCAGGTACGGCGTTGGTCTCATTGCGCATGCGCGATGCTATCGGAGCTCAGCTAGCGTATCGCCGGTACGGGTCTCCACGAGTAATAGCGTACCACGTTTGACTAGTATATCGGAGGTGTCACCCGGGTTGTGGGGCCCCGCGAGAAGAGGAAGAAGGTGGCTAGGCTAACTATGGCCATAGGCTAACTACGCGAGAAGCAAGATGGCGGTGCGGTCTCCCGTAGCATTTTTATGCTGCGCAAGGTGGTTGCGATACCTATCGCGGATGCAACGAAATGGATTGAAATAAACAGAACTCCTGAATAGCGTAACATCGGAAGGCTTCACGGTTCAGGGTTCGCGATTTATTATGCGGGAGCGCTACGGCATTAATTAGCCGTACCGCCTCCTTCCACGGTGCAATGTCGGCATGTGGTGGTGTGTGTCGTTTTCTGCTTGCCGCACATTGCTTCGGCATGTAGACATACTGCTGGTGAGAGGGCCAATGGCCACGACGGTTAGGAAATCTGTCATAATCGGTAGCCTACATTGTGCTTCTAATACCAATTATTTATTCAGCTGCGTCGTGGAATTTCTCCGGCGTCCTGCCCTTTTGACCTCTTCACGCTTTCCGCCACGAGGATGACTTTTTCCACTGTAGTCGGGAGAAGTGAGGACTGTAGCGCCCTTTGTATTGCACCGGCCACCGAACCGTTCGACGCCACCGGCAGTGGCCGGTATGCCAAAGCAGACCTCCTCTAGACGACTCAGCTTATGATATCGACTGGTGTCGTGTTTCCAAAAGGTACAGACACCTTGCTCGTCATAGTCCTCCGCAAGATAGTCGTCAAGTTCAGACGTCTGCCGAACTTCATGCACGAGGAACGTGGTATCAAGGACACCGTGGATGCCGAGGGCTGTGGAAAGATCCACAGCGTGCTCTGACCGTGCTCGAAATTTCCCACTGCTCTTCTCTTTCCAATCTTTCGCGTGTTACAGTGAAGACACATCATAAATGTTTTCTCGCTGTCACTAGAGCTGCCGATGTATTTGAAGTGGTCCTGCAGCCAATCGGGGACAGCGAAGTCACCCATGGTGTGGAGCTCGTCAACGCGATCAGACATGATTCTTCGCTGCAGCAGTGGCGCAACACCTGGTGCCTGCACAACCAGTGCCCAAAGGACCCACACCAGGGCTCGAACAGCTTTTTATTGCCATTACGATCTTTGATTTGCCTATTTTTGGCCCGAAAGCACAGTCACAAGAGGAAATTCACGCCCTCCCTGCCTTTGCTGTGTGCAAGGAGCTATGTGCCAACAGCGCAACTACATGGTGATCGCGTGAGTGCATGCGACAATGCCTAGATGTCACACGAACGGCCTTTGCCTGATATCGTGATCGCGCTCATACAATCACCCTCATGATGATCGCTGCATGCACGATCAACTCATTCGTTCGACGTTGTGATTGCGATAAACAGTGGCGCGAGCATGAGTGCGATCCAGTATCGCGCTCATGGTGCACAGCGATCACGCACCATATCAGCCTGAGCGTGAGCGTTGGTCGGCTTCAGCCTCACGCTCGCCTTATCAGATGATCGTGATCGTGAGTTCTTTCGTGCCGTAATGCCGACCTCTGCTTGTACCTCAGGTTGAGAGAGGAGGAAAACGCATGCAATCCGACATGCCCCTCTTGCCCCTCCTTCGTAGAGCGAAGTAACCGATACGGCGATAGAAAAGTGAAACGTTGTCGACGTCAAGGTGCACCGCGACACTTTCTACGTAAGTTTGGTTGGCAGTGTTCAGTAAAGCTAGCTCGCGGAACGAGAAAGCCTAGGAGTAAATTGGAGAGTGCCTTGCCGTGTTAGGAGCCGAAGCGTTTTCTCTTAAATTGGCTCCTAAGTTCTTACCTTTGAGCGCGCCTACTTAAGGGATGGTAAGAGATTGAAATCCTTTGGCGAAGGTCGCGCTGTAAGTGCTTTTTTTTTGCATCTTCTTCTTTTGCATAATGATGCGAAGACGCACATGAGAGATGGTAGAGCACGCGAGACGAATAGAGAGAGAGGGGCGGGAAATGAGGTTATAAACGAAGCTAATGTTAGTAATGAGGGAGAAGTTTGAATGAAACGAAAGAAAGAGGGGAAGATACGCACGAATATCTGCGATTATGCCGTCAAACCATCTGATGAGTTTTTCATTTTTCGCTCCTTTTTTTTTCATTTTATTTTAAAGGGGGAAAAGTGTGTCCTTTGTCCGTCCGTCTTTGGCGATTTAGCATCACGTTGCACATTATTGATGGAAGTACAGGCGCCGATACGTAAGACCAATATTCTTATGCAACGTACAATAGATCCCTGTCCCCCTTAGCTTTTTTAAGACTTATTATATTTATTTTTAGGTTATATTAAGATATATTACATTTAAGTGATAACGCCATAATATATATAGTGCGAACAGGATGAATGTAAGGAATAACACAATGATAACGCGTTAATCTTAAACAAGAATCAACTGAAAAATCATTCCAGCTTGAGCTTGGATTGAAATGTGTGCGTGTTTCACGTCAGGTAACACTTTAAAAGTCAGAACTTAACATGACTTGGTGCTTTCCATCGTTATTAAAGGCATGTGGCAAAGTGATGTAGCTATTGAATAGCGCTACGTGGTAGAGAAAGGGCAAATGCACCGTAACACCATGCGTTTCTCACTCCCTTTTGCCCACCAGTGACGTCTGCCCTATCCGCATGCGCAGATATGCCCTCGTGTTTACAAACAGAAGTGCACTTCCGCTACCGGTCCGCGGAACGCCGGCACCACACAATGCACAATCATGTGAGAGTTCATGCCAGTGGCTAACGCTGTGAGTGTTTAATAGGCTGTACACGATATACAGGTTTTTTTCTTCTTATAATCAGGACATTTTTTTTAATAAAAAGGCTATTAGAGCAACGTGAATTTTAGCTAATTAGTCGTCCAGTATAATTGCATACGCTCTCCTACAGCATATCCGCCTGGCCATATAACCCGCCTGCGAAAACGAAATTCACATTGCTCTAATAGCCTTTTTATTTAAAAAATCTCTCCTGAATAAAAAAAAAAAACACCCTGTATATAATCAGTATCTGGGTGTATTCCATCTGTAGACTGTATGGTACAGGTGCTTCGTTCTGTTGCGCAAGAGAGTGGTACATGAAAACTTGCTATGTGTGGACGCGTTCCGTGAATTATGAAAAAAAAAATATATATATATACAAATGCGAAGATTATTAACCCATATAATAAATAATAATTAGGAGTAAAGTTACACGTAAGGTGAGTCAGTCTATTTATTTATTTATTTTATTTAGCTTACCTTCGAGCGGCCTTAGGCCATACAACGGGAGTGGGACACTCATAACACACACACGGAATAAAAGGAGAAAAAAAATACTAACACTGACACTACATACGGTCAAAATGAATGAAACAAATAAATAAAGCACACCTCTATTGCGTAATAGATGCTGATACCGCTACTACATAGAGTCAATGTGATACATATAACATAACACACGCCTATTGCGTAGTGAATGTTGAGAACTATATATGGTTATGCTGGTGTGTTCGGGGCAAAATATGATGTAATAGCAGTGACAAACTGGCCGTATATTTGTGTGGCGACATGCTGCACGAGCCGCGGAGTAGGACCACCGGATAATTTGGACCACCTAGCTAATTTGGACCACCTAGGGTTCTTTTGACGTGCGCCGGAAATCTCCGACACACGGTGCTGGAAGCAATGTTTACCTCCCCCGCATTGCTGTCACTGAGTCAGTATATCACTGAGTTAGTATGTATACTTGATTACAGACTAAAGGACTGTTTCGACATATAGCAGCGCACTATTATAGCGCTACAGAATAGCGCGCGAAAACAGCGCCCACTGTGATTGGACGGTTCTCAGTTGGAAAGCGGCGCTAGCGCTATAATTTAGCGGAATTTCGGTGGCCGTTTCCGGTTTCTCCCATCATGGCGCCTCCGGAGCTCGACAGCATGGGGACGAACAAGTTCTATCAATTGACTGAACAGAAAATGACCAGATATTTTGGATGACAAACTCACCGGTTTCCAACGCGGTCACCGTGCAGTGAAATGCGGAAGCAAAACAACTTCACGACTTCCGCGACGTTATCGCTGAAGGAGCTCCTCATTGGCCAACACGAATCTTGTGCTATTATTAGCGCTGAAAGAGTTGATAGGAGCTCAACTCCGGCGATCGCTATTTTTTAGCGGTTTGGAGCACTGCGAGGAGGAAAACATAGCGCTATTTTCTAGCGCTATATAGAAAATCGCTATATATCGGAACAGGGCTTAACTCAGTGATGCTCAGTTCTAATATCGTCGACAGGATTGCGTGACCGTATGTCCTGATGCGCGTAAAGCTGCCTCGAGCCACTACAGTGTTTGCTTCTATTGGATGCCAGGCCGACCGCAGGCGGACGCAACAGAGTCGTAGATTAAGTTTACAAACATTTATCGGTTTGTGTGCCTGGCGGATGGGGATTCAGTTTTCTATGTTTTCACGTTTAGTTTCACGCAATGAGAACGATGTGCACTGACATCTCACATTCTCCCTCTTTTATCCCGAGTGCAACCCTATAACATCTTCCGATGAAAAGGTTCCGATGCACTTCCGCTGTACTGCATCACCTAACTGTCGCGGGTCGTAATGCCCCGCGACAGGCACTCTCCTCTTAGGAAGAGTTTCGGGGGCCAAATGCGTCCAGCCAGTGTCTTAGGAGACAGGTCCTAAATCACGGCAGGAGATCAGCTCATGTAGCTGCCGGTGCAAAATGATGAGGTGCGAAGATCCACTTTGTCGCGGATTATCTTGGATCGTTTATTTGCACGCGTGTCTTGCTGTCCCCTCTTTCCTGAGCCGCTTGGTTGGGCCTCCGCGAAGGTGGTTCCTCTTGATCTTCTTTGTGGGACATTGTCGTCGCGTCCTGCTGGGATGTCGCTTATCCCTGTAACTTCGATAATTCCATTGACGAAGCTTGTGGACTGATGTAAGTGTTCTCATTAATGTCCTGTGGAAGACCAGGAGTAAGGATACACATTCAAGCGTCTTTGTCGCACAATTGTGTAATCTGATATGATTGATCCTTGTGTACCAGCTCCTGTGGGATAGTGGTTAGGGTGGCCGCTTTCCACGCCGAGACTGGGAGGTGACACGGGTTCGAATCCTGTCGCCTGCTGTGCTGTCTGAGGTTTTCCCTGGGTTTTCCGAAGACTTTCCAGATGAATATCGGCACAGTTCGCCCTGAAGTCGGCCCAGGACGCATACTAACCCCTCTGTCCCCCACTCCTTCCTGCTGTCCTCTCTCCATCTGTCCACGTCTGTACGCCACTCATAGCTACAGTTGCTTCGCGGCGCTAACACGGAATAAAAAAAATACTAAAAAAATATCCTATCAAAGGCTTTGTTTTTGCTGGTCGAAATTATCCGCGGTCCAACCCTGTAGCACGTGTAGCATGTCGCCACTTTAGTTTACAACGGTAGCTGTTAAATGGATGGTCTCAGGAAATCGCTGTGGCTGTATCACAAAACCCTCTGTTTCGGGTTCGGGTTCGGGTTCGGCTTCGGTGACGCAAAACAAGTTAAATTAACCTAGAGCAAATAAAAGCAGTTTTGACATACTCAGATATGGGTACGTTGTCCCGGAAAGTGTCCCGTTTTTTCGGCGTTTCCTGTCCCGGTTTTTGTCACGATTTTAGTAATATTTTTGTCCCGCTAATCCCAGGTCTACACATCACCACTCACCTCACAGATTACAAGGCAGTTCTTGTCGCTCTAAAGCATAGTTGTGCATATATAAGCAATAAAAGTGTCAACGTCCACACACAACAGCTACCGCAGAGATTCAGGTTACGCAATCGTAACCGTGCTGTATTTTCTTTCTTTTCTTTTTTTTTACGCTACGCAGCTCTGCCTCATATCTACACTGTATCGCGCCTCTACAGCGCGCCTCTAATTTTATTTCATTTCATGTTTCAGCGTCACCTCTTTGGTCACCGTTCATCCGGGTTATGCGAAACACTGACGTTTCTGCCTTTGAATACAGAAATCTTAATAAGCAATAGCATTTAACAAACAATACCTTAATAAAGAAAGGAGCACGTTACAGCACAATCATGAAGTTATTCGCAGATAAAGTACACGTAAATTAAATACCTCAGAAGAATGTGTAATCCGAATCATGTGGTGAAATAACGGTCAAGGAACCCGTACTCTATACGCATGTGAACATGCATAACCGCATAAAACATCCAAGAAAAATTTAAACTTTAAGTACCCTCAAGTGTAAGCTTTCCTCTCGCAGTGTTGTACGTTCCGCACTTGTGACCATGGCAACAAAGACTGGGAACAATAAATAGTAATTTAAACAGGTAACAAGCTCTAGTAACAAGTAACAAGTAGCCAGGAATAACTTCAGTTAATTTCGCCTGTCCGTCGCGTCACAGCGGTTCAATGAAGGAAGACAGCATGCACCATACGAATCATCAATGCGCTGCGTAATCTACATCCAGAAACTTTTGCTACACTCCAAATCTTTTCACACCTTTAAAGGTGTAACAACGTGCATGGCGCACGCCTTTTTAGGTGTAATTTTGGCAACATCATAATGGAGCACGGTTTCGCACAAATTTTCTTTACTCGAATGTTTGTCTGTCCTCCAAAAGTTCAGTCTTGCAACATCTCAACATTGTTCAACAGTATTGTAGACACTTGCGCGTGCTCGATTATCGATAGCGATGCATATATGCATTAGCTCGTACCTACGATATCCAAGACATAATGAAAGCAAGATTCGCACTGACACTTGATCTTTAGTAATGCTTTCCAAATTTTGTAAAATATCATCCTGGAGATGCAATGTTACGCAACCAGGTTGAATGTTCATAGCGCACACCTTTAAAGATGTGAAAAAGTTTACAGTGTAGTGTCCGTACACCGTCGCGGAACACCCTGTCCGCTACCAAGGCACCGTTCTCAGGTTGAACACGACTATAGCTGCGTGCTATGGCAGGCGATGGAGAAAGGCAGCTTAGCTTGAAGAAAGAAGGCGCCACAAAACAAAGACAGAGGGGAGTCAGAGCAGACTTGTATGTAGGTTGAGTACGTACTCAAAATACAGTATTTTAAATACTTTTTCCGTTATTTTGGTACTCTACTCAATATTTTTTGTGACAAGTATTTTTAACGTATTTAAAATACTTTTTTGGGTATTTGCTACTCAAAATACTTTCCTTTCTCGTCAAGCGCACTTCCCGCTGTGTCCAAATTTTTTCCGGGAATTCGGGAATCTGTCATTTATCCTCCTGTACAATAGGCTGGTCCCACGCTTGGCCTTGTTGTTAATAGCCAACTTCGTCACAAAACGGTTCCTATACGTATTGCCAGGTGAATCCCCAGGGGGTTAGGTACAAGAGAATACCGGCATTTATTTCCTTGGTCACCAAAGTAATAAACACGCGCCAGAGGTTGAAAGACCTGAGCTGACATACACGAAGGAATTGGGGATTACGAAGTTTTGGGTCAGAAAATATCAACAAAGTTTACTTGGGTTCACCAAAGTTCACCAAACATTACTTGACACCAAGACCTTGCAAATAATGGCGGATGAAGTTTATTCCTTCCATTTGTACGGCAACGCTCAGAATACGCGTTTCACTTACTGCTAATATTAAAGTACTTTAAAGGGTATCTTAAATACTTGGAGAGTATTTAGTACGTACTCCACTCAAATTACTTTCGGTTTTGAGCATTTTGTACTCTATTTTAAATACTTTTCACGTGAAGTATTTAGTATCTCATTTTAAATACTTTTGCGCAGTATTTTGCAGAACTCAGAGTGGTTTTGTGGTGTGCTTGTCTACAAGCTAGATGTACGAACTAGCCCAAATTGACTACGCTTCCTGGGAAACGTAAAGCAGACTATCTCACACTGTGTAGTTTGAATTTGACACTATGGTTTCGACTGATTATACTGTTGCACCGTAGAACATACACAAAAAGATGGTGCATCAAGAACCGCAGGTGCAATCACCCGTTCAACACGTCCATATTTTCCCCGTCGCCCCGTCTACGAGTATAGGGTATAGTACCATTCGTTAATTTAGTTCTCCGCGAATATTTTTTAATATAATCTATATAGCATTTGTCCTCGTGGAAACCACTATTTGCAGAACACTCTGCTGAATAGAAACACTGTGTACTATATCCTGATGTACATAACACGTAGTGCAGCTACACACTTCAACCGTCCGCAACATTATAGCCGCACCCAAAGACAACCCATACATTCTTTCGTTGCATTAGCGTCGCTTGTACTTGACAGCGACGAGCGTCATGAACTGGCGAAGGACCCTCGATGTCGACTATCGATTGGAACATCACACCGCAAAGAGGAAACGCTTGTTTCTGAAAGTAACACAAAATGGTGCTAAACCACCCTGCAGGCCCAGGAACCACCTCAAACGCGCCGTTGTAATAGTACCCCAGTCAATATTTGCAATAGAGGAGTTTGGGTGACGTGTCATCATCGTTCACTTTACTGGCTTTCGGTCCACTCTCAGGAGAAGTCTCGAAAAGCTTCCTGCTGTCAGAAACGTCTTCTTCAAAGGAAACCTTTATTTCTAGACGATATTTGACATTTGAAGTGTGATTCCAGCCTCCGAAAGGCTCTCCATTTGACAGCTTTGATATCACTGATATCACACTATCGGAAAGAAAGCAATAGTCGTGCAAGAAGTCACGCATTAGTTATTCAAATTCATGAATTATTTCAGCGCCATATATTTTGTTGATAAGCTGTCCGACGGGAACTAGTAAAAACATTGACCACCTTGTGTGAATGCAGCGTGATGTTTAGCGTAATTAATTGTTAACATTTACTATTTATATGCCGGGAAAAATATGCGTTAAAATTGGCATTGGCTCTCCCTTCCCATAGTTCAACGCCTCCCGTCGCATTCCGAAACTTCGCTAGGCACGGTGCTTCCCAAGCAGCTTCGAGTCGACTTTTGCTCCTTGAAGCAAGCCTTCACCTGAAAACATCGTTCAGCATGTAATACACTGCCTAAATTCTATCTAATACAAGTGGAACAGCACGCGCAATAACGGCGAATAATAATGACCTTTTTAACGAGGTCACTGCTTGAGAAAAGTTCAAGAGCGGTAAGGGTGAGGCACTTTGCAGCATCCATGGTCCTTTCGAAGGCTTCGCTCGTGCACGCGGCGTTGGTGAACTCTTCAGTGTTGAATTGTCCTACGGGCTGCACGTCGAGGGCAAACATAGGGCACAGGGTAGGCATCGCGTGAGATACGTTGCCCATTCCGGTCGCTAACTGAGAAAACTCAGTTTCTTGCCCTCCTGGAGATCGACCGAGGAGGCGACCTGCCGATAGAGTGCATTTCACTTCCAGTACACTCTTAGTTTGGGAACCTTTATAGTAACTTTTAACGCCTGGTTACTTATGCTCAAAAGTGTAATAATCAATCCGAGGTGTAATAATTTGATGCCACTGCGAAAATATTTTGCATGGTTTCTCCTGATAGACGATGAACGAAACAGGCTTTCGTGCCGGGCTCACCTCCATTCACGGACATACGGGAACTTGTAAAGAGCCACTTTCGTTTACTGCATAGGTGGGTACACGGTAGAACGCACATGCAACATGGTGTCCACCCAAGACCACGTTCCTATATACACACTTTGACTTTGACTTTGGCTTTGACTCCTGGTCCGCTATGTGCGTACATGCCTCCCTATTAATGAGGCACGTAACAGTAACACTGCCATTGCATCATAATGCCAGCCGACGTGGCAACGACTTGGCAACGGCAGAGACAAAGGCGAACAAACCACGAACTCAGGAAGATAAACGCAACAAAATGAAGCGACGCGTTCAGTGACGCATTTCAAAAGCCTGAAACGCAAAACTGAGCTTCCTGTTTTTCCCTGATGCGATTTTGATGTTCCGTTCCTGGATCCCAAGGATAACAGCTATCTTCATTGCTTTATACACTGACTAACATGTCCAGTAATGGGTCGCCTTAGCAGAGTAGAAATATCGCTTATGTTATTGTCATTTTACAAGAGCAAATGCATGTCGAAAAGTTTGCTGTGTCGTTACTTCAACAAGCGTGAACACCACTTGTCAGCAAAGTCAACCTAGCCCCATTTGCGCCGATGTGCTTCTGGACGTGATGTCTCCGGCCTCACTGGATATCAGGTGACCTCCCTGGAAGTTATTTATTCTCTCTATATTTATATGTTATTCTCTCCCGAATGATGATGCCGAACTTTTCTCTTTCTTTGTATTCGGGGTGTTTCTTTTTACCCGCAACAAATTTTCATGAAAAGGGGAGTTGCCTTAGGACGCTTTTACTTTTGTCATTGGATTAGTCGACGGGGCTGCTACTAGGAAATCGTATTTTTTCTCAATCAAGGGACTAATTAACAGATATTTTAATCAACTTTTTAATTATTGACTTTAGGGAGCACATTGCAATTGCGATATTAAAGCCTGATCTCCACATGTTGCGCTGGAACCACCGATGAAGCACTTCCGTCGTCTGCTGTGTACAGCAAGTAATCTGCAAAGGAGCGACAGTAACGTGGATATCTCCGTCCTTACTTAACGTCACACACTCTTAAAACAAGGGTGTACTTTAACTCCTTTTTTGCCACATATGTAACACCCTTTTGGAGAGTACAATTACGCTCAAAAGGGTGTGTCCTCACTCCCACAAGGGAGTAGCATAACACCTTTCTTTCTACTGGAGGGTAATATTACTCCCCAGCAGGGAGAAGGTGTTATGGTACTCCCTTGAGGGAGTGAGGAGACACCCTTTTGAGCGTAATTGTACTCTCCAAAAGGGTGTTATATATGTGGCAAGGAAAGGAGTTAAAGTACACCCTTTTTTTTAAGAGTGCAGAAAGACGTCACACCCAATTCAGGCAAACCCTTTTCGCGGTATGTTTCACGATCTTTGTTTCCTGTTTCATGTTTTGCTTGCAAGGAGCTTTGTGCATCACCTCTACAGATCAGCGCTTATCACACCGGGGAAGGGTGAGAGCCGTGCCCAGTAAAATGAGAGGAGTGATACGGCGAGCGACCTCGAACACATGAAGGAAGAAAAGAAAGCAAAAAAGAAATACAAAACCGAGATCATGAAACATACCGCGGTAAGGGCTCCCTCCATCGCGTATGACGTTCTTCTGTGACGTCAAGTGAGGACGGAGATATCAACGTCGCTGATGCTCTTTTGTCTACCACTTGCGGTTTACAGTTGACGACAGCGGTCAGATACTTAGGTCCGTAGCGCGCGCTGTGGTTACTTTTGTGCTTCATCAGTGCCTCGAGCCCATCATGCGGACATCAGGCTTTAATATCGCACTTGCAATGTAATTAAAAAGATGATTAAAATATATCTGTTAATTAGTCCCCTAATTGAGAAAAGTACGGTTTCCTTGTAGCAGCCCCGTCGAGTAATCCAATGACGAAAGTAAAAGCGTCCTAAGGCAACTCCCCTTTGTATAAAAATTTGGTGCGGATAAAAAGAAACACCCTGTATATATACAGTGTGTCCCAGCTAACTGCGAGCATATTTTCTTTTACTATATTCAAATTAGATTTCCATAATTCCACGAATAGTGACGTTCTACGGCGGTGGGCCCACCTTATGAGGTCATTAGAAAATTCCTTGGTCGTCGTGATAATTAATTTGCGCTAATTAACTTTTCAATTATTTTAGAGGTAGAGGCTCGGTTCAAACGTAACATTGGTCTTCTGTCACATCATAAGGCGAGGGAAACGCGCGCGTCTGCGGGACCGACGATAAACAAAACGAAGAAAAACACATGGTTTTTCAGTAAAGGACTGTGGACCAGCTCCCGTGGCATAGTGGTTAGGATGATCGCTTTCCACGCCGAGACTGGGAGGTGACACGGGTTCGAATCCTGTCACCGGCTGTGCTGTCTGGGGTTTTCCCTGGGTTTTCCGAAGACTTTCCAGACGAATGTCGGCACAGTTCCCCCTGAAGTCGGCCCAGGACGCATAATAACCCCCTGTCCCCCTCACCTTCCTGCTGTCCTCTCTCCATCTGTCCACGTCTGTACGCCGCTTATAGCCACAGTTGCTTCGCGGTGCTAACACGGAATTTAAAATTAAAAAATAGACTGTGGAGCAACGGTTGGGCCGGTTTCGATTCTGAAAATCGCAATAGCATCAGGGGAACAAGATCTACCAAAATTACATTTGAACCGAGCCTCTATATCTAATAATTGAAAAGTTAATTAGTGCAAATTCATTAATGCGACGACCAAGGAATTTCCTGATGCCCTCATAAGGTGGGCCGTCCGTCGTAGAACGTGTCACCATTGGTGGAATCATGGAAATCTAATTTGAACATAGTAAAAAAAAATATGTTCGCAGGTAGCTGGGACACACTGTACATATACATATTTCGAGTATTGTCCCTCTATTTTACGATGGTCAGACGGTGTACCACGACGGGACCACTTACTGAGGCAGCCGATGCGACCCGCATGACGCTCGTAGACTTCGACCAGGACGTCGTTGGCGATAAAGTCAATATACGGTAATGTATAGTCGAAAGAGACCATGCACCCAGTCGCGTGACAAGGCGCAAGAAAGCAGCTACGCAGCTGCCTCTGCAGTTCCAACAGGTCATCTGGAGTTGGAGTCCGACAGAAGAGTTCCAGCTTGCACACGTCAGGAAGCACTAACGGTGTCTCGCTCCCTTCGGTCAGTATCACAGCTATTGTACGGGAAAGATCATCGACCTTATCGTTCAGACGCCTGCATACCACAAACTAACATCTGTCTAGTTCAGAAACTTCTACGATTGCAAAGGGGTATCTCATTTAATGTGTTATAAGACACTATACATTTTACATTATGCATTTTACGTGTGACCATAATGCATGTCCAGTAATGCCACACGACGCACGGCCGTTTCACAACTCATTAGAGTGAACACGTATTTCGAAAGTAACACAACACTGCAGCCACATGTGCTTTCAACGTATAACTGATCTGCATGGATAGAATACCTGCACGTAGGAAGCTCCGCTCAAAGAACTGAATGAGTTGACTTCAGACGAAAAACAAATTTGTAAAATTAACCCGATCAACTCGACATCTATTCACTACGGATCAGGTTGCATTAATGGAGTTTGCTTAGCGAGCCAAATACACTGCAGGGCTTTGCTATAGTATTACAAGTGATTATGGGTAATTCTAGTCCGGACAATATGCAGTGGTGTGTTGCGAAAGCGTCACTTACCAGAAATATCCCAAGCCAATGGTAATTGCCGCTTGACAAAAGCCAGGTTGTAGTAGGCATTAACGGCAGCGTCCATCGCGTTGTTTCCTTCCCAAGGACACAGCAGCGAGCTTTCACGGCCGTGGTAAGTGATTCGAGTCTGCATAGCCAGACGATGTTTTCGTTCAAAAGAAAAACAGGACATGAGGCAGCTGACGCTACTATGTCTCATGTCCGCTAAACGTCTTGTGTTTTATATTACGTATCAAGATGTATTTTACCCTCAGTACGCTCCATACGATCGGAACGATTGTTAGCATTCGTAATATATATATATAATCAGGGGGGGGGGGGGGGAGAAGCCATTAAAGAAACAAGTAAATGACACTAGATGTGTTTGAAATTCAAAATTACAGACTAAGATGGCTTCTATGGCTGCACGCAGAGAAACAGATACTCATGGAACGATGCGACAGCACCAGAGGACACGTGTTTCGCCGTGTTTGCGGCTCGTCAGCTCTGGGTTGCTGCGCATTGTTCGGAATTGGCAAACTAGGGGTCACTCAGCGAGCGATGTACACCTGGGAGTGTGACTGAGCACTCCTCAATGCCACACTGCAAGCCAGTGAATTATAAAGAGGGGAAAAAAGCCATCTAGCCGTCTAGCGTCATTTACTTGTTTCTTTAATGGCTTTTTTCCCCTCTCTATAATTCACTGGCTTGCACTGTGGCATTGAGGAGTGCTCAGTCACCCTCCCAGGTGTATATCGCTCGCTGAGTGACCCCTGGTTCGGCAATTCCGAACGGTGCCCAGCTACCCAGAGCTGAGGAGCAGCAAACACGGTGAAACACGTGTACTCTGGAGCTGTCGCATCGGTCCACGAGTACCTGTTTTCCTGCGTGCAGCCATAGAAGCCATCTTAATCTGTAAGTTTGAATTTCAAACACGTCTAGCGTCATTTACTTGTTTCTTTAATGGGTTTATTTTGCCCTCTTTATAATTCACTGGCTTGCACTGTGGCATTGAGGAGTGCTCAGTCACCCTCCCAGGTGTATATCGCTCGCTGAGTGACCCCTGGTTCGCCAATTCCGAACGGTGCCCAGCTACCCAGAGCTGAGGAGCCGCAAACACGGTGAAACACGTGTACTCTGGTGCTGTCGCATCGTTCCACGAGTACCTGTTTTCCTGCGTGCAGCCATAGAAGCCATCTTAGTCTGTAAGTTTGAATTTCAAACACGTCTAGCGTCATTTACTTGTTTCTTTAGTGGCTTTTTTTTCCTCTTTATAATTCACTGGCTTGCACTGTGGCATTGAGGAGTGCTCAGTCACCCTCCCAGGTGTATATCGCTCGCTGAGTGACCCCTGGTTTGCCAATTCCGAACGATGCGCAGCTACCCAGAGCTGACGAGCCGCAAACACGTCGAAACACGTGTTCTCTGGTGCTGTCGCATCGTTCCACGAGTACCTGTTTTCCTGCGTGCAGCCATAGAAGCCATCTTAATCTGTAAGTTTGAATTTCAAACACGTCTAGCGTCATTTACTTGTTTCTTTAATGGCTTTTTTTTCCTCTTTATAATTCACTGGCTTGCACTGTGGCATTGAGGAGTGCTCAGTCACCCTCCCAGGTGTATATCGCTCGCTGAGTGACCACTGGTTTGCCAATTCCGAACGATGCGCAGCTACCCAGAGCGGACGAGCCGCAAACACGGCGAAACACGTGTTCTCTGGTGCTGTCGCATCGTTCAACGAGTATCTGTTTTCCTACGTGCAGCCATAGAAGCCATCTTAATCTGTAAGTTTGAATTTCAAACACGTCTAGCGTCATTTACTTGTTTCTTTAATGGCTTTTTCCCCTCTCTATAATTCACTGGCTTGCACTGTGGCATTGAGGAGTGCTCAGTCACCCTCCCAGTTGTATATCGCTCGCTGAGTGACCCCTGGTTCGCCAATTCCGAACGGTGCCCAGCTACCCAGAGCTGAGGAGCCGCAAACACGGTGAAACACGTGTACTCTGGTGCTGTCGCATCGTTCCACGAGTACCTGTTTTCCTGCGTGCAGCCATAGAAGCCATCTTAATCTGTAAGTTTGAATTTCAAACACGTCTAGCGTCATTTACTTGTTTCTTTAATGGGTTTTTTTCCCCTCTTTATAATTCACTGGCTTGCACTGTGGCATTGAGGAGTGCTCAGTCACCCTCCCAGGTGTATATCGCTCGCTGAGTGACCCCTGGTTCGCCAATTCCGAACGGTGCCCAGCTACCCAGAGCTGAGGAGCCGCAAACACGGTGAAACACGTGTACTCTGGTGCTGTCGCATTGTTCCACGAGTACCTGTTTTCGTGCGTGCAGCCATAGAAGCCATCTTAGTCTGTAAGTTTGAATTTCAAACACGTCTAGCGTCATTTACTTGTTTCTTTAATGGCTTTTTTTCCCTCTTTATAATTCACTGGCTTGCACTGCGGCATTGAGGAGTGCTCAGTCACCCTCCCAGGTGTATATCGCTCGCTGAGTGACCCCTGGTTTGCCAATTCCGAACGATGCGCAGCTACCCAGAGCTGACAAGCCGCAAACACGTCGAAACACGTGTTCTCTGGTGCTGTCGCATCGTTCCACGAGTATCTGTTTTCCTGCGTGCAGCCATAGAAGCCATCTTAATCTGTAAGTTTGAATTTCAAACACGTCTAGCGTCATTTACTTGTTTCTTTAATGGCTTTTTTTTTTCCTCTTTATAATTCACTGGCTTGCACTGTGGCATTGAGGAGTGCTCAGTCACCCTCCCAGGTGTATATCGCTCGCTGAGTGACCCCTGGTTTGCCAATTCCGAATGATGCGCAGCTACCCAGAGCTGACGAGCCGCAAACACGGCGAAACACGTGTTCTCTGGTGCTGTCGCATCGTTCCACGAGTATCTGTTTTCCCGCGTGCAGCCATAGAAGCCATCTTAATCTGTAAGTTTGAATTTCAAACACGTCTAGCGTCATTTACTGTTTCTTTAATGGCTTTTTCCCCTCTTTATAATTCACTGGCTTGCACTGTGGCATTGAGGAGTGCTCAGTCACCCTCCCAGGTGTATATCGCTCGCTGAGTGACCCCTGGTTTGCTAATTCCTAACGGTGCACAGCCACCCAGAGCTGACTAGCCGCAAACACGGCGAAACACGTGTCCTCTGGTGCTGTCGCATCGTTCCATGAGTATATATATATATATATACGCAAGCGTGTTTTAAATCAAAATGGTTCGAAGACCCACACTCTTAAAAATGAACTTTACTGCATAGCACGTTCCTAGCCAACCATAATCTCGAATTATACCGTGTTCTGCCCTGATTTGTTGAAAACGGGAGGCGTACGCTTTCTTTCTTTCTTGTTTCTTTTTTTTTGTTGTTGTTCTTCCTCTTTTTTCTGACGCTCACTTATGCTGCTCATAATTGTCACAAAAAAGACGCACGGGTGCCGTTTTCAACAACTCAGGGCAGATAACGATTTCATTCGAGATGATGGTTGGCTAGGAGTGTGCCATGCGGTGAAGTTCATTTTTAAGAGTGCAGTACGCAAAATATAAATGCAGGCAGTGAACAAAACGCGCTTTCACGAATTCTGGAAAGAGACCGTAAAATCCCATAGTTTCGGATTCTCCAAGAGAAGGTGACGTCACTCACCAGGAGCTCTGGCGTCTGTTTCGTAACACCAGGGCGCACACCTTCCCCACCTGCCCAGAGACGGACATCGACCACACAACCACAGAGGAGCAGTGTTGCGAGACGGGGGACAGCTCGCACACTACTACCCTACGTCATTATTCTCAGAGAGAAAAATATTTTGGGAGAATACCATGTAGATTGCAACCATATAAATTACGTAGGATTTTGAAGTCACGAGATTTAGTCCATTGTGCACCTTAACATGCGCACGTGTCATTCCCTATGTGACGTCCAGAGCAGAGGACGACTCGGCCGGACTCAAAATCCACGCACTTGGCACCCGATGGCGGGCGTACGCGTTACATTTACAAGTATAATGGCGTATAACGGTGAAGTGACGATATGAGTTACAAAATCTCAGAGAAGGTACGACTGGTCCCCAGTACCAAGAAAAGATACACGTCAACCATTTTCTAAATTGATATTCATATTATTTCCGCCATTTATTTACTATTCGTGCCACAATTTCAGAGACAAATCAACCGCGCCTGACGAGGATATGACAACATTCCCGTTCCCAGTTGGTGCCAGCTGCCAACGATACTGACAGAGAAAATTGTCTAGGGCTCTCGGCATACTTCTCATCACTGTGCTCCATACTGCCTGCGAACTATATTCTTGGAGTACTAAGTCTATACCCTTGCAGTATCATATATCTGCAGTGTCTACACGATGTTTCATTTTGATGACGATGTTGGTCATGTTTCATAAAAAATAGCGAGAGTGACCGGTCAAATGTAAAAATATTCTTCCGCAAATTGTCAAGCTATTATTGATGATGATGAGCTGAGGTTCACTAGCCATTATAGCCATTAATATACAATACACTATTCCTGTCAGTTAGTCAGACAACTCTACAGAATATACAGGGGTTTTTAATGACAGCCGGAATGGATGGAAGCCGAGGCCAGAATGAATAGGGCGCGGTCTCGCGCGATGGTCAGAGCGATGGGGATGATTGCGATCCGTGATCTTCCTCACAATGCGTTTAATAGGAAACTTTCCTCCTTAGTGCTGTTCGTTAACAGCACAAAAGAGTTTCTACTAAAAGAATTCCTCAGTGACCTTACGTATAAGGTAGCGCTAGAAATTGCAACACAGATTTTCCAAACCTGGATTTCTCCAAACCAAGGCTCCAAACAATGCGTTAAGATAAATTAAGTTACCATACCAGGAGTAGAGTTGGGATCAGGGATATCCCGAAATGCCGGGATTTCTTGGAGAAAATACCGGGATTTCGGGACAGTCGCGTCGCGGAACTGCTGAGTTTGCTGTTCCATTTCTATAGCACACGTTTGAAGGATCTGCAATTCTCTGTCCTTTATAGTTGCTGCCAAAGCACCCCTATAGCGCAGGCATATTTCCCCCCTTACACGGGGCCGGTGAGCGGTCTTGTTGACACATGCAACCCTTCCTAGAACGTTAAGCAGCCTGAGTGTTCACCTTCTCTTGCTTGTCAGGTTTTGATGCACGAGGTAGCTTCAGTGATTCAGTTGTGTAGGTGGTATCGTAATTAATTCCAGTATGAAATAGATTATCAATACGCAGTATGTGTGACGACTGCGACTTCGTTTGTAGTTCATTGCTGTCTTCGTGTCGTCTTTTCTGTGTTCCTCGGCACTGGGTTTTTTTAAAGTTTTTACCAAACAGAACAGTCTCTTGTGTGAGGAAAAACGTTTACAGCAGAAACGGTAAAAGCCCCACTTCAGGGGAACAGACTGGGACGGGCACGACGACGCACTGTCACGATGAAGCCTCGTCAGTTTTTCTACAAAAACCACCGCATATTAAACAAATAGAAATCATGAAGTTATGACAAATGTTTTGATTGACATGTATAGAGACAATAAGCGCCGAGAAGGCACACGCAGAAAATGCACACTAGAAACGGAGGAGTGCTCAATGGCTATGTATACGCGCTGTCTGTTTTATTTTAATCCCGAAATCTCGAGATTCGTCGGTAACAATCCCGAAATCCCGGGACTGAAAAAATACCCGAGATCCCCATTACTAACCAGGGGAGATGTTATGTGGTTCGCACCAATGAAATGCACACGCTATCGCGACCAATATCTTCGTTATTCTTTTTCTTATTTTACCACATGCTTTAAATCAACACATTACTCATTACACAACAGTGGAAAACACATTTCTTGTAATATTTGCTCGCGTTGGGGGGGGGGGTGTTTTCTAATGTGTCAATATTGCATTTCGTGTACCTTGTCGGATGAATATCATTCTCTACCATGTAGTTTGTCCGTTGGGTATTATTCTTTCTTACTGTTAGATGTGTTGTTTTTAATGTATTGTACAGTTTATTGTATTGGTATAACAGCCGCCTGACTGTACCGTAGAAGCCTGGAACCTTTGACAATCTCAGAAATTAGCGTTTCGCTCTAGGCTTCACCTGGATTTGTGGTAATAAACAAATACAACGACCACACACTTGGAGCATGACTGTACTTGAACACCTGAAATTCTAATCACAGTATCTCATAGCGCACGTGATGCACAAAAACGCGATACATTTTACATACATTCACATTTTTTAGAAAATGTGAGAAATGTGTGAAAAAACTGAATATACGACTTCTGCTTTCTACACGGCCGCACCTATGACCACGACTTCTGCACATTTCGTCGCATCGCAGCACCTTGCAGCACAAAAGCAATAGCAATAAAGCAAGCAAGAGGGTGCTGCAACTGGTATCTTCTAGTGAGAATAGCCTAAGGCTCAGAGTTTGCACTACAAAGTCACCAATATATGACGCCATACATACGAGACAGGAGCAAGGTGAGGTGTACTTGAAGGTTCCTCTGGAAGCAGGGTGAACTGCAAGGGCCACGTCCACTCCCTGAAAGGCGTTCTTCTCCAAAAGCTTTGTTTTACCGAGTCCATTGTTTTCCGCTGGAGTTCCCAGGACACGGAGCTTTCCTGCTAAACTTGAGTCCTTCTGCAACACCAATAACATTGCATTTGTGCGAGTTTGTAGTGGCACGTATTGCCATTTGCAGTGCCACTTGCACGACCTGCTCAAGAATGCACGTGAAGATGCGGATAGTGTTTTGGTTTACTGAAACATGACGAACGAGCGCAAAGGAAACGCGGAAGGAGTCGCAATCGTTCGTATCTCTTTTACATTCGTTCATCGTGTGTTTTTCCGTGTGACTTAAAAGCGGGTACCTTAGCCACCTCCTTCACGGCAATGGCAGCAGCAATTCCCGCAGTTGCCACCAGGTTATGACCGCAGCAGTGTCCGATGTTTCCCATGGCGTCGTACTCGCAAATAATGCACACTGTTGGTCCTCCTTCTGTAATAATGAAGAACGTTTCGGGTACTTCATAATGGAAAAATTAACGGCTCAGTCATAGGTACCAGCACATCCACTTGTCAGCCAACATTCTTGCATGACAAGGCGCATGCACTTAGAATAACTTTTATGCACCATTTGTAATTAAATCATATTGACGACATTAGGATTGATCCTACACGAGTCTCAAGTGGCCCAAGCACAGGTTTTGCTTACACCAAGTCTCAGCTTATGGCTGTTAAGAAATGGGCCCAAAAATCTCGGGTCAGATGTTCAAGGGATGCCCACAACACTGAAAATTAGCAACCGATCCTGGATGTAATGTAACCCCACATAATCAGTGATGGTTTTTGATTGTGTTCAAATCAGTGACAAGAAAGGAAATTCAATTCATATAGGTACCCGATTGCAACATTGTACTTGACTAGATCTCGCATATCTGATACTGCCTATACAGCGATCACCTTCACTGATATGATGTTCGGCTGTGAATGCGGTGGGCAGTACGTAGTGTGGCATGACGAAGAAGTCTCGCTCCCTGAGTGCATCCGTCAACACCTGATGAGCAAAGACTTCGTCGTGAGACAGCTCAGGTCGGGTCCAAATCTCATCAGAAATTCCCCGCAGGAGATGCCGCTCTTTCTCGAATACCGAATGTACTTCAGACACGAAGTGGGCACGAGGGCCCGCCTGCTGCATCGTTGTCCCCCTCAAAGCTTCTATGGTTCTAATGAAGAATATGTCTTGGCAACGACATGTAATAGAACGCTCTCATGTCTCTTCGTCTTCTTCTTCCTCTCAAAAAATGTCTGTCAGCCAGGACTATTGGCCATGTCGATTGGGGTGTGATCATATATGTAAGGCCCGTAGCAATGAGGCTCGTGCACATGACGTCACGAGCAGCCTTTGAGCGCCTTTGAGCCACGTGACTCGGGAAAACATGTGGATGTGTCACATGCGTCCTGCTGCGGGCCGTATGAGGTAACAGCATGTGTTTTTCCAATATCACGCATACCGCCCTCACACGAACTCACGACACTCACGACATGCCCTCCTACTGTAACTCCGGTGCGGCAATATGTTTTCCCGAGTTACATGACTAAACGTGACGTCACTGCACAAGCCTCTCGGCCCAAGCTTCGGATTACGACATTGTTGGACTATACCGATGTCTACGGTTATTACCGATCCTGTTCATTAAAAACGCGGGTGGTGGTTTGTTGGTAAAATAACAAGGGGAGGTTGAATTCGTTGCATTCGCGAATTCTGCTACCCCCAAAAAAAGAAAAACGCGGGGTTTTGCACTGTAATGGGATACTGTGGGACTGTCTATCTGGATTGCGGTGTTGTGAGGCTATTCCTATGTCTACAGGTTTTACCCATGGTTTTCATTAAAAACTCTGGTTTCTGCACTGTAATGGGATACTCTTGGACTATCAATTTGGATTGCGATATTGTGGGACTATTCCTATGTCTACGGGTATTACTCATGCTTTTCATTCAAGGTGCGGGTTTCTGTACTAAAATGGGATGCTGTGGGACCATCAACCTTGCTACGATATTGTGGGACTACTCCCATGTGTGCGGGTTTTGCCCATGGTGTTCATTAAAAACGCGGGTTTCTGCACTATAATGGGATACTGCGGGACCGTCTATCTGGATCACGATATTGTGGGACTATTTCCGTGTCTATGGTATTATCCATGCATTTCATTCAAAATGCGGGTTTCTCCAGTATAACGGGATACTGTGGGACTGTCTATCTGGACTGTCAATTGGACTGTCTACTGTACTGTCAATTTGGATTGCGATATTGTGGGACTATTCCCATGTGTGCGGGTATTACCCATGCTTTTAATTTAATATGCGGATACTGTGATCCAGATGCCGCACGACCTTGAAGTTTACGATATGTACACTCATCGTTGCTCTCTGAAGCCGTATATAACTTATGCAAATTGCGCCGTGCTATAAGCGCCAAAATTTTACATGAAATTTCTCTTGTGTCAGCCACGCAAACGACTTGAAAGATGTAAATTGGACGTAAGAAAACGTCAAAACATATGTGTTCATTGTTGAAAAATGCATCGATTGACACATGTTCCTACATTATCTTTTTTTTTTTTTTTTTTAGCGAACGGTTCTTTTGAGACCCTTAATATTACGCGTCAACATTTTTTAGTTGTTCTTCGAAGGCAGTCCTAATCTTCTTCAGCGTTGACCGTGTCTTCAGGACTTGGAGTGCGGTGCTGGCCAACGCGAGAGCTACCTCCAATGTAGCAGCAGCAGACTCCTTTGTGCCCGCTGCCGTGGTGAACTGCCGCGTATGTTTCGGCCCGTGGCTCCAGATGCGGTAGTAAGGGCAAATGCAAGGCACAACCTGCGATACGTTGCCCCAGTCCGTCGGTGACAATGGCTGTGCGGCATTGGACGAGGGGAATAGCTCCACTGCAAAACCATGCACATAGCTCACATGGCCTTCATAGATGCCAACAACACTGTTAGAATGTTATTCCTAACGGACGTCAAGACACGTGGAAAGAGGTCGGTCTCGGAGAGTGAAGAGAACCTGGCACGCAAGTAATGTGGACCTGAAACTCGAGCTGCACAGCTTACATGTCAGGCCCATCCCGTATGGTTAGTGAAATAAGGGTGCAAAAATGTGTCTACTTATTGTTGTTGATAAAGTTCCTTTGGCTGAGTTTAGAATTCAACTTAAGACGAAAAAATAAGTAACAACCCAGGCAGCACAACATCTTGACCTAATATTGGGCCAACATTGGACCAATATGTTGTGTTGCTTAGGAAGGGACATAATCGGAGATTGTGTGCAGGTAATGACGTATTGGACAGAGGAGTGACCGTGTTGATTCAAATATTTGAACACCGCCTATACTATAAAGGGTCATGCAACAAGCTTTGGAAGTGAAAATAGGACGAATGGCTCGTCCTATATGACCGCACGGGATGATCCTAAAGTTTCAGCTTTTCCACATTCTCCAAGGGCAGAGACCGAGCAAAACTGTAATACGTACAGCTGAGGTTTCCACTGAGGTGTGACCTGAACATGTTTGCCATTGGCTCGTTGGACAAGAAGTTGAGGGCAGGTGTAAAGAACTTCGCTTCCACCGTGCAACCTGACTCTTTAGCAACGGCCAGGATGCAGTTCTCTACGGACGCTCGAAGCGTTAGCAGATTGTCATGTCTGGGCGCTTCCAAAATATATTCGGACTCCGTGAACCCTGGCACCTCGCAGGGATACCTGCCGGGCAGGTTAATCACGCCTGCAAGAAGTATTAGATCGGTCCGGTTGTATACCAGTGTTAGTATTTAGGCGGCACTCATTCGAACCATTTATCTTCCAGCTACGAGGCATAAGCTGCCTGGATAAGGTGATCTTCATGTATGCGAGCACTGCTGCGTCCATGGCGTTGTGTATGCAGGGCAGCCCCGAGGAAGGCAGCATGCGGGTACCGCGAAACCGGATTTGTACCTGCACATCACAGTGAGATAGTAGGTTTTTGACATAACGGAGTTTTCAGAAAACATGCGTTGATTTCTGCTGTCAGAGATTACGTACAAAACACAATACAGGAAGTACACACACTTATTCCATGTCTCTCTCATCGTCAGCCTTTGCCCCGTTCTATATAGGGCAGCACTTTTTTGCTCTGTCTGCCATATCTGAAACTAATAAATCTCTTGAAACTAATAAATCCTACGCCGTAACCTTAAAGGGACTATGAAACGATTTTTTTCTTCGTTTCGTTCGAAAGAAGACATTTTTCTGAGTCTAGAACCGAACTTTCACTTTCGTCGCGCGAGCGGATTTCTCGGGAGCGAATTTAAACGGAGCGGCGAAGGGAGGACAGCTGGCGCCACGCCGTGACGAGCTGCCGAGCGGAGACACAACGGGTAACTTGACGCGACCACGGCCGGCTCAGCAACACGTCATCGTGACGTGCTGCCGAGCCGAGGAATCCCGCCAGGAGCATGCGCCGTAGGATCCCGCGTATGCGTTCATCGGGAGTGGAAATCTCCATGACAGCAGCTTTCGTGCGATCGGCAGATTTCGGCAGTGGCGGCAGCCACAGCGCGAGCTCGCGGCATTACTTGCCATTGTGCAACACTGGTGACGTAACGGGGAACCGAAGTGCGGTCCGTACAGTTACACCATCGGCAGGGAAATATGCGCGGGAGAGGAGGAACGCGGAAGACAGATTTCCAGCGCGCGCTCCTCGCAGAGTGGAGCGATTTCGTCCGGAAAAATTTGTGGCATATTAGTTTCTCTGCGGGAAGAACAGTTTCCATCGAAAAAAAGTATGGGGGTTCGGGAAATTTCATAGTCCCTTTAAGATCACACCGCCTGATCCTTGCCTGCACCAGCCTGATTCGCCCGAAGTTGTAATATGCCTCAGAAATCTGGGACCCTCATCAAGAGTACCTCCATCAAAATGCTAGAAGCTGTACAGAACCGAGCTGTCAGATTCATCTGTTCCAACTACTCGCGGTATACAAGCGTTACTACACTGCGAAAAAAAAAATGGTGGCATCACAGCTCCTGTAGGGGAGCAGGTAGCTTGTCCCTAAGAACACTCTCTTTGGGAGTGAAATTTATGCCCTCAAAATGGAGTTCTATATTTACTTAATTGTCAAGGAGTAACAGTTTCACCAGTTACAGGTGTCACGCTGACACCATTAAACAGGTCCATGCCACCACAAGTTCTGCACACTCACTGTAATCTTCCATGGTATTTCTTGTGTCTTCTTTTTTCTTTTGTGTGTGTGGGCCCGTCTTATTATAGAGGCATTCTTTACTGCCTTGCCTCGCACTGAAATGTCTGGCAACCGCTAGCACGAAACCGCAACGCGCTAGGTGGGGTTCTCTTTACGTTTGGTGTTTCTCGTAATTCATGCTTGGATGAACGTACCCTTAGTGAACAGCGAGTCCTCGGATTGAGCGTGCCGCTTGAGCCGGGGTGGAGTCCCATAGCCACGTCGACGTCTTCAAAGGCCCCATTGTTAATTAGGATAGCTTTGGTGGAATTATTCTCCTTCCCTGGTGTGCCAAGTACGATAAGCTTCCCCGCAAGACCTTTATCCTGAAGCACACGCACAATCCATAAGGCACATATACTCGAGAGACCGAACACTCCTTGGTATATTATATCGGCAGTCATCGTGGCCCGGAGTCATTCAAGTTAGGGAACCAAAGTAACACGTTCCCTAAGGCGCATATGAAATCGAAACACTTGCCTGCCTTCGACGTTTACCTATAGCCCTGCAGCACACTTGACTTTTTTGCGATCCCAGCCACTTCAGTGACAAGCATTATGTCGTGATCTCAACTGCTTCAGGCAACGTGAGCTCTTTTAGCTATGGTGGTTCGCACATTACACAGTTTATAAATTTCCACTGCATTTTTTTTTTTTTCAGTCACGTCCAAACTAACGTGCACTGAAACGTCTACAGTGTCTTACAGGGATGTCGGAAGGTGGAGGCAAGGGTCCTTCACACCATTTTCGTGCGTGGAGATTGGGCACGGTGTCTGGCATTGGTATTGTTCCGTCTTATAAGGCGCAGGACTTCAGACGAACTTAGATACAGTACGTGGTCAACGCAATGCTCCGTTGGACGGAACTCTGTGGATCACATGTGGTAGCGTGCCCGCCTACTGATCACAAGGGTGAAGACCAGCCGACGACGATAGCAACTTGGTGGCAGGGTACGAGTTACTCTGGGACACAATGTCTTCCGCAAGGAGAGCACACAGGGTATATAGGTAGGGTACATGGTATATAGATGGCATATAGGTAGGGTACAGGGTATATAGATGGTAGGGGTTGTGTGTAGGTATAGGAACGAGCATCGAAATGCTGGATGAATGGATGGCTTCGAAGTGCTGGATGGAGTATCTTGGGACGGACTTGGGGATGGAGTATCCCGATCGCGACCAGCGTGTGTTGCGTATCTAGTCCTTTTTTTGCTGTTGTTGATGTTGTTGCCCTTTCCCTATTGTGATAAGGTTTTGGTGTCACCTTCCTTGTATCTAGTTTTTGTGTGCCAACTTCTTTTGTATTTAAGCCTGTAGAGCAAGTAAACTTTTGTTAGTTGAGAGTCAGCAGTTCGTTTGTGCGCTTCCTTGACCTTGTCCATTGCTACTGATCCTTTTATTATGATGTAGGTATAGGGTATGCCGTATCATTTCAATTAAATGCGGTCCGCGTTAAAGGAGAAAACAAGAAACCCTGATTCATTCATCAAGCAGTCTATTAGGAGCCTTCGTCCACAATCCTTGTCACTGCGCAATAAAATTTACAAAAACGCTCTGGGAAAGCAACCATCGGCTCGAAGGCCCCCGGGTCGATTTCCTCGCGTGACGCTGCGTGGGGAGCAGCAGGGACTGCGAACGTCACGAAGTGGCATTGAATTCCCTCGTTCTCTTACACGCTCTTTGAAGGAGTCGAGTGAAGATTTCCAGAGTGTGTGTGTTCAGATCAAAGACGTCTGGTGCGCGCGCCTTCGGTCAACTGCGGTCGTCGTTCCTTCGCAAGAGCTCTATATGTTGCACAACACACAACGGGGAGAAGCGAAATATCTACCAAGAGGCATTTCAATGCTCGTTTAGAGAACCCGGTGGTGACTAAACACTTCGTACGGCATCGCTCATGATCTGCCTCGCGATCGTTACGATTTTCTCGCGACAATAAATTCACGTATGGTCATATTCCCATCACGGCATGTGCCTACTTTTAGAGGACACTATCTTGTACTACTACAGCGCAATACATCGGGCGCAGTTTTACCTTAATTTCTTTACTGATAAGGGAAGCAGCACACACAGCTCCAGTAGCCACTAAGTTGTGGCCACAGGCGTGCCCTATATCCGGGAGAGCGTCGTACTCGCAGATAATGCAGATGCGTGGTCCCCCTGTAGTACAAAGCAATGTACACATTGATTCCATACGTTTTCCCTGCTCTGTTACTTTTGGAAAATAAAACACACACTCGCCTTCCTTAATCGCGAATTCAGCGCGAAATCCCGTTTGGAACATGTAATGTTCTTGGACTTGGAAGCTCATGTTCTTGAGAACGCTGCACAGCAAGTTGTGCGCCTTGGTCTCCTTCATACCAATCTCGGGGTTGGAGTACAAGCTAATGTTCACGGTCTCCAGCACAGCGGCGATGTCATATGCAGCCATGGTACTGGACTCTGCTGTCTTGTCTTCTGCCGTGTTTTTCGCTTCCATTCCACCTCTGCTCCAAGAACGCAACCTTCTTCTTCTTCTTCTTCTTCTTCTTCTTCGTCCCACGGAGAATGGCCACCTTGTTCCTGCGAGCTTCTTCTTCTTCTACCAGGAGGGCAGTGGCCGCTAGCCACAAAGGGCGATTATCCTAAATAATTTTTACCTCTTCCTCTTCTTCTTCGCTTGGCAATTCCCTGTCACTTGAATCATCTTCTCTGATGCTTACACTTTCTGGATTTTATACAATAATTTATGTCACGGCTAATATGACCGATGAAGATGCAGTGGCAGATCCAAGGGGGGGAATCCTCCCCCCTCCAAAACGTCAGTTTATACATTGGATTTCTCTCTCTCCTTCCTCCACTGCGCGCTTCAACAAAGGAACCCCCCCACACACACACACACACACATAAAACTGAGGGTCTGGATCCGCCCCTGTGAAGATATTGTATATCTACGTAGCGTACGGGACATCAAATGAAAATGCAACGCAGTGTGTGCGAGGAAAAACCATGAAAGAGAAGGAACAATGCTCTTTATCGGGAATGCTTTTCTCCTGTTTCTGCTGTCATGCACTTGTAGATTGGGCTACAACAAACAACAGGGCCTTTTATAAGACGTGCACTTCGAGATGAAACTTATTTCCTACCCTTGAATATAAGGGTTCTGGACAGCGCCTCCAACTAACCGCAACGTTCAGCACACTCGAGCTCCGCATGGACTATAGAGGGCGGATTCACCCAGCAGAGCAACTAGGATGTACAGCACTGCTGTCCTACTACTGTCCCGCGGTCGATATCACCAGTACCGAGGTCGCCTTATTCAGATGCCAGACTGGGCAGCGGACCTGTCGATGTGGCAACAGGGGATTCGTTGCGCTGTGTAGCAGAGATGACAGTTCGTTTAATTCTCTTTGCATATTTTAGTGCCGATTTTCTCTCGCGAAGTATTCTTTTTTGTTGTCTCGTTGTCAAGGGTTAAATAAATTACACCGAGGAACAAGAGTGCACCACACCTGTGTTTTAATGCTAAAGGGAATACCAATCTCACCCCGCGCCACCAACTATACGAGTTCATTGCCCCGTAGTCCATGGAATCCTTTTTATTTTCTCTCTCGCCTTTTATTTTTATTTCTTTTCGGCGGGGAGGGGGGGGGGGTTGTGAAACGCAAATGCAGTGTCGGATCGACCGATTTTTTCTCTGTCTTTCACCTCTGTCTTTCACTGTCTTTCAGAGTCTTTCACCGTATCTTTTGCCAGGTATGGGCGACTGCCCTAGTAGAACTAAGCTCGAAGCTAGAGGTGACCAAGGTCGCGCCCGAAAGCCACGGTCTTGAGGGGATTACAATGGTCCCTGAAAGGGACGCAACCTTCGGTCCTACTTTTCTTTCAATAAACCTGTACCCGACAAACGTCATCATGACGTTGGTAGACAGACCGAAACCAAAACAGATCGGAAGGGGAAAGCTGGGTTCCACGAACGAGCAATGGGGCGCTTTCAGAAATCCGAACTGCGCACGCGCAGTGGCCGCGGCCCCTAGCGGCAAGGCGAGGAAATAATTTGCAGGGCAAGCGTAGCGGTCGGGCAGCCGCAACGTCAGGCGGCGGCAGATTCAAGAGCCGACATGCACAAACGAAACTAGTCGCGTAAGGGTGTATCTTGTTGTCGTACGTTGGAGACGCTACGTAGACATTATGCCGTCGACATGTGCAATGCCTGGTTGTAAGTCACGGGGCGTAAGGGGCTTCTTCAGATTCCCGTCCAAAAAGCGTGACTCTCACATGAGGCAAGCGTGGATCAATGCAACGAAACGTGTCGACGAATCCGGCAAGCCCTGGGTACCTACAGTGCATTCACGTGTGTGCTACCTCCATTTCACGACAGGTATGTGACATATATAAGACAGGTATATGAGAGCCACAGATGGAAATAGATCTGATGCAAACCCGCATTTACGCCGACGGCTACGCCGATGTGCAGTTCGTGTAATAGGCATTTGTTTATTACGGCAACAGGCAAACCAAGTCGTTCACCAAAGCACATTGACTATGTGCCGCGTGCTGCCGACCAGAATGATGAAAACTCTCAACAGAAGAGATGCACTGCCCTGCAAAGACTTGAGCGCTCGCAGAGACGACTAAAACAGAGACAAAGTGAAGGTACGATTTCTCTGTAGAGGCTAATATTTCTTAGAAGGGAGCACTACAAATATACTTGTCATATTATTTGCAGATTGCGCAAGTTCCAGGAATTCCACAGAGAGGCCTGTTGGTAGTGAGAACTCTGGTATGTTTTTGTGTAAATATCTGTTAACATTTTGTTACTGGGACAGCAGGGATTCATACTCAATGTCTTTCATACTTCTCCCAGCATGTGAGTACGCAGAGCATAACAGAGCGAACGACAGCTCACCGACTCATGGTAACAGTGAACACGGTCAGTATTTCATGCAGTAAGTTTATAATCCTCCCTGTGGTATACATAACCCACAGGTAAAAAAACAGCTACCCCAATATCTTCTGTCGCTCTGTCCTTTGTTCCACCCATTTGTTTTGCTTTCTCTACAGCAATTCTAGCTCTAGCTGTGTAGCAGTGACTCACAACAAAAGCATGCGAAAAAGATAACAGCATTTAATAAACAGTGTATTTTTGTCTGTCAGGCTATCTTTTCTCATTCTTTTGCCATGATTCCTTGTAACAACATGCTTTACATTTACTCGCAATATTGGCACTGCTTCATTGTAGTGGTCTGTTAAGGTATGAGCTATTTCTGAATTTAGTTGCAACCAAACACGGTAATGTTACCGCTTGTGTAATGCAGCTTGAGAGCATGCACATACAAGGTAAAAACGTGTGCTCCTCTAAGGTTCAAAATATGGTAATAATGCTTCATATGACCTGCCGTCTATTATCATGGCATCATATCTAATCTGTTTTCTTTCTTGGTCCACAATTAAGTATACACAGAGTCAGAGGTGACAGCAGCTGAATCACTGGTGTTGCTGCAACAAGCCAGACCAAGCATGCAACCTGCAAACAACACCTGTGAAAGCAAGCTCACGAGAATAAGCACAGAACTTCAGCTCCTGAAGATGCGCATCCAAGCACTGGAAGAGGAAAATCATGACCTCTCATCACGATTATTGAGCCTAAAGACTGTTACTGACATCAAGTTCAAGTACTACACTGGCCTAAAGAATAGACAGGTCTTTGATGTCATCTTTAAGCATGTAGAACATAATGCAAGAAAAATGAACTACTGGCACATGGGGCCTAGAAATGAAGGAGGAGGAAGGGGACGGCTAAGGGCTGCTAGCCTTCAAGATGAACTTTTCATGGTGCTTGTAAGGCTCAGAACAGGAATGCAGGTCCAAGAGATTGCAAGAAATTTTGGAATATCCGAGGCCACATTTAGCAGGATATTCACTACTTGGATCAAGTTCCTCGATCTAGAACTAGGTGCTCTAACACAGTTTCCCCCAGCTAGCACCATAAAACAGCACCTCCCGAAGTCCTTTTCATGTTTTTCAGACACAAGAGTTGTAATCGATTGTACAGAAGTCAGGATACAAAGGCCATCACGACTGACTGCTCAGAGACAGACATTTTCAAATTATAAACATTATAATACCTGCAAAGTTCTAGTAGGAGCAACACCAGATGGCTACTTGTGTTTTGTTTCGAGTATGTGGGGAGGGCAAGTAAGTGATGGTTTCATTGTCAAGGAGAGTGGCCTGCTAAATTACCTAAAGCCAGGGGATGCCATCATGGCCGATAAGGGCTTCAAAATAGAACCCTTTCTGCCACCTGGTGTTAAGCTGTATGTGCCACCATTCCGAAAGGGAATGCAAATGCCCGCAGCTGATGTTGAGAAGACTCGTCGGATTGCTAGTGCAAGGATCCACATTGAACGGGTAATTAGACGAATAAAGGAATTCCATATATTGGACAACCCTATACCGATCAATATGATGGATATCGCTGAGCACATTTTCAGAGTGTGTGCATTCTTAAGTAATCATCAAGATCCTCTGATAAACAGCTAAATCAACACCATGCTGCTTGCTGAAATATGTGCATAAGAATGTAAATAAAGCAAAAAAAAATGTGTTTGTGTTGTATATCTTTATTACACTTGACACAAATTATGCCAAAACTATTTTCGCTTTTTTGCTTTTGTTGCAGCCAAGTATGGCACGTAAGGTGCCTTTTCATGGAATAGCTTACCCGTCATCTTAAGGCGCCCTGAGAGGAGCTCTGGAATGACAGCATACTGGTAAAAGTAGATAAGTGCAGGCAAAAGTTTGCTCCAGTATTCTTCATCGAAGTCAATTCGCTCGACACATATGGAATTTTCCAGTGAGCCATTATTCGTCCAAACTACGAAGTCACACCACTTGAACCCACACACTGCCAATTGTCCTTGTACTTGTGCATAATATGGATGTGTTCTTTTGAGCCGAATGTTGCCATTTGCAATTTCACAGCAGAAGCCTTTAGCATTGCACGCTTCCAAGGGGGTTCGACCTTGTTGTGAGATTGGGCACTTTACTTCTAAAAGGTAAGCATCTGCTCCGTGTTTCACAATTCTGTCCGGTGACGCTGCCAGGAAGGGGTACGCAGGATGAATGTGAAGTCCAGTTTCATGAGCAACTACCTGTCGCTCATAGAAGCCCATCAATGCTACATACGCATTCACAGCGTCACGTTCATGGTCCCTACCATACCGAAGAGCTTCACACTGTTTCTGCCTCCTTGGGTAGAGAATCTCTTTCAGCAGCCCTTCTGGCCGTCTGCAGTTCCTGATGCGACCAAACAGGGAGGACGTCAAACGCCCCACTCTCTCCTGATGCCACGTCTTGCTTGATGCTTGCCCTGTGGTTGCTTCACATAGGCTATTCCTCTCCTCTTCTGTCAGAGGTTGAATGTCTTTAAAAAAAAAGCACAAATACAAGTTAATTCACCAAGAAGTTATTTTCCAAATAGCTTGTCACACCTTGACAAAACTGCAACTGGAATGGCTCATTCTTTATCAACAGTCTAAGAATTTTACACAACTCCAACACCTGTCTGAGCCATCACGGCTGTTTGTTGTATGAAGCAGTCAGTGGTCGCAGATATTACAGGGTCTGTGCTCCATCATCTGTTTTTGCTCATGTGAAACATTTACTCATAATGTCGTTGCAACTGTAAATAAGTGTAAATGCTGAAAGAAACTAGGACCGAAGGTCGCGACCCTTTCAGAGACCATCGTAATCCCCTCAAGACCGTGGCTTTCAGGCTCGACCTTGTTCGCCACTAGCTTTGAACGTAGTTCAACTCTACCAAACTCGTGGCGCTGTCGAATATTATGACGTCATTTGTCTACAAACAGGTAGAGGTCTATAGGAGGCAGCGAACAAGTGCCCATGCGTGGAACCCAGCCCTCCCATTCCGATTTGTTTCGGTTTCAGTTTGTCTACCAACGTCATGATGACGTTTCTCGGGTAGAGGTCTATTTGCAGCCGTCGTGCCCCTGTAATTACATTTTCTTCGTTTTTTTCGTTTTCTGCCTTCTAATTATTTAGCTTAGTTTTGTCGTCGTTGAGATGTATTTTTGACATTTAGCAGGTATTGAGTAACTTGTAATGATACTCACCTTCAGATGAGAATATGTGCGCGAATTGAAGTTACAGCATATATTTTATTCGGACGCGCGCACCTGGATAAAAAGCAATAAGAGATCATGTACGTGCTAAAATAGATCCGAGTAATAGATCAAACAAAACCAGAAGGGTATATGGCAAGTCTGGACAAGATGATATCCCAAAGGGGGAAGCCGGCGGGTAGCCGCCCAGCTAGGAATCTCAAGTGTGTTAATTGACCATTCTGGGAACAAAACGGTACCTGTGAGGCTCCAGCTGGGACTTCTAGAACCAAATGAGACCAGAATGGTACCACTGATGTCACCAAATGTGGAACCAGTCACCCCACTTGGGATTCCAGCTGGGACCAACCACATTAAACGGAACCATTCCAGGGGCGGATTTAAGGGGGGCGCCCCCCCCATACGGCTGTGTTCCCTATGTAAAAACCCTATCTCCTGAATGATCCTGTGCCACAAGGCACGAAATTTTTAAGACCGTCCCCCCCCCCCCATGACAATAAATAATCCTAAATCCGCCCCTGAACCATTCCGGGACAATCAAACATCCCACTGGAACCAATCCAGATTCAACTGAACAATTCTGGTGCCAGTCCATTTTCAGTCGGTCTACCAACGTCAGGATGACGTTTCTCGGGTAGAAGTCTATTTCACACGGTAGGTGCACTCTTTTCGCTTGCACCTCCTGCACCAGATCTGAACTGGGTTATTTGCGTGCTGCACTTTCCTGTTGAAAAGAAGGGCATTACTAATAAAGTTCCTTTCATCTGGAAAATGCAGCTCCCGAAAACACGTCTTGCGTTGAATCCAAGGTAGTGCAGTCCAGTGCAAGTGAAAAGAATGCGCTTGGTGTTTCCTGACACAACATATTCGAAACACGAAATTCGCGCACAGAAGAACCTTTGTTTCAACAGTTTGAGCCTTTGGAAAATTGTTTATACACAACGCGTGCAAAACAATCGCACATTTTGGGCATGTGAGTAACATTGGTGGAATTTCTATCGTGTTGCGGACTGGAACGTTTTCCCCGCGAACCTCTCTCGGCTTCCTCTCTCCCCATCGCTATCGGCATCACAGTTGTTGTGCTTCTTGGATTACTGCACGTAAGTTGCGCGTTTCCTATTTATTCGGCAAACTTATGGGATTTTTGGGTGTATCTGTGGATACATATGAATCACGAAGTGTTAATACAGTGTAGCGTTCACAGAAGAAAGGACCGGCATTACTTCTGACGACAGAACCAATGTTAACACATGTGAAGTTCAAACTTTCGGCTTAGGTGCTTGCATCGTAGCTTAAGAGACATTGTAGACAGATATGCAAGCTTTCATCCAAAGTTAGCGGTCAACTTTGTGCTTCATTGAACCCACTGGGGGACATCAGTGGGTCTTGGAAAAACTTGTAGCATTCCACTGAGTACCGTCGTTGGGACGACCGGTGGTTTATCCAGAATCCCCAAGCATGGAGGGGTGTTGGGAAAAAATTGGGGAGGTCAATATTATAGTTACGTCAGTACAGCTTAACATATTCTTACCGGCTTATGTCTAAAGCTCAAATCGCAAGGGCACCCCCTGTAGGGGGTACACAGGTGAAAAAGTTAGGGGAGTGTTACTGAACATTTGAGGGGGGGGGGATGTAGGGGAGGTCTAGATAAATCATTGGGTACGACTATTCTTTTTCTCTCCCTGCTGTCTACACAGAATGGCGTTGTCCAAAAAAGACGTGGAGGAGTTGAGACCTTGGATCGACAGAACGGTAGAGAAATTCCTAGGCTTCAGTGAGCCGACGTTGGTCACAGCTGCAGTGAGCTGCCTGTCAAATGGCTATGACCGCAAGAAGACTACAGGTGAATTCTTGCTATCAGCTAATGAACTATGACTGAGTCAGTTGGGGATGTAGTTGCATGTAAATTCACTGCACAATCTTGATGACTCAGACAAGTTGTCATCACTACTCGATGACACGAAAGCCGGAAAGTTATCGGACAAGCTTTTCGAAGCCATTGAAGACCTGAAAGTAAAGAGCAGGAAACGGAAAGCAAAGGTAGTTTGTCCATTTCTAAAGGCGTTTTCTAAAGAATGGTGTGGCCTTGGCAAGAAAACGTATGAGTGTAAGCTTTTCTTGTTACAGGATGAGAACGAATCGTCAGATGGACGAAAATCACGTTTTTCCGAGGAGGCATCTATTCCGCAGCCTGGTCAACCAAGTCCTGGACAACTAACAGCAATGCAGGTGAAGGAAGAAAGCTACGTAGTTCAATAATTGCTAGGTAGCAAGCGAGCTGGTGACCAGAATTCATCACGCCCCCCTGTCTTGGGGTTTTTTACCGTGATGAGCTACGTAATTGTTGCTTGCTGTAGGATAATATGAAAGTTCGAGCTAAAATTCTAATTCTACATGCACGAGGATTAAGTGTATGACACCACATCCCTATGTCATGTAGCCTCAGAGGCTTGTGCACTTGGTGTTTAGTGACAGAAGTTCACAGCCCTAAACCGTGCACCTCTTCTGTTGAATTTGCCTGAAAAGAAAAGAGCACTTCAATGCTGTCAATAGTCAGACATGCAGAATCACAAATAAACTACAAAGGAATAGTCTTGAATAGAGTTTGAAAGCTACATCGAAATTGTTAGGAAACCATAAAAACTTTGGAAGTCTTAGCTAGCTGCATAGAAGCTCGGATATCTGTTACGAAAAAGATGGTGGTAGGGCAGCATTACAAGCTTGCCCTTTTGTTCCGTAGCCTTTGTGGTTCCTGTTGCGGCACCCCCTGCCAGAGGGAGCTGATGATGTTCGCTTCATGACTGGCGCTAAAACCTAGTCGTGTTCTTCGTGTCTTGTTTTAAAGTAGTCACCAATGACTGCATCTTCAGCGTCTTGTTGCCTTCCCGAATGTTCGGTCCCCAACTACTTCTAGTAGGAAAAAAGCCATTTTGCAATCTAATCAGATTACCCAATACAGAAACAACAGAGCGTATTCTTTTGCCATATCCTCTTGTAAAGAGGTCGGCAGCAGTGATGGCCACTAACTACTTCTACAGTAGTTTAACTATAACTACTAACTACTTTGTGATTGAGTAGTTTAACTAGTAGTTCAACTACTTTTTGGGGGAGTAGTTAAAACTACTTTTTTAACTACTGCAATGTAGTTTAACTACATCTATAACTACTTAACGTTGTCCACCAACACCAATCCCTCGTATTGTTCTTGGACACCTAAATAGCAATCACGAGCAATAATAAACTTTGGCTCAAGCCATTGCTACGATCGTCAAATACAAAGCTTGCGGCGGGATTCTTTCTGTGCCTACGCGGTAAACTAAGTTGCAGAATTACTTGACAGCAAATCAAATGAGGCTTCACTAGACAAGCATTAAGAGTGAAGATTTAGTACACATGCACGACACAATTGCTCTGCACCTCCGTTCTCATCAAACAAGTAGCTCAAGGTAAAAGTCGGAAGCACAATCGTGCTGTAAAGCTTGCGGCAAAATCGGAAGTAGTTGGCGCCTTCAGTAACCTGACTACTGTAGTTAATGTTATTTAATGTTACATTTAAGTAACATATTTGACTGCATGTAATGCCAGGTGACATTTTCACTGTCCCACGGTAGAAAAGCTACTGCAAACCCGCAAATAGTGTGATGCGAGATTGTTGCATTCCCATGCAGGAGTAGCTAAAGCTCTTGATTCTGGGCAGAAGTCGAACACTTTCCGGATGATTTATTGAGCAAAAACGTCGCGTGACTATTCGCTGCTAATGTTTTCGACGTCAGTATCGCTTGTCTGACGAGGGTGGTCGGGATCGTGGACTATCTAACGAGGATCGATCTTTGGATGAACTCCAGACTTTCTGGACAATGAAATATAGTTAGTCTGTATAGTGGCACAGAAGAACAGTGACATCCGTTGCTGACGCCAACGACGAATTTTCGACTCGTTCACGCCGAACTTGCGGGGTGCAGACATGTTATTGGAAGCTTCAGCTTCCACTATTGTGCTTGTGTTTTGAATTTCGCAGTGCAGGCAATATTTTAAAGTCACTTTTGGTTTTGCCAGTGCATGTGTCAAAAGATGAGCACCCACAAACACAACGCGTGCGAAAGAGCGACACACTTTAATTTTGCCCTCTGTCAGCACTGTGTCAGCTGCTAAGAGTGGGGGGGTCCTCTGTGTCACGTGACTAGGGTTGCCACCTTTCGGGGTGAAAATACCGGCTGAGGGAGAGGAGGTGGAATAGAGGGAAAGGAGGAAAGGCTCGTGGGAAAGGGAAAGTGGGTGAGAAACGTTCTAGCTGGCTCGACACAACCACCAACAGCGTTGCACAACCACTGCTCTTGTCCCCTCGAACACAAGACGTAATGAATAACAATGATAATAATAATAACAATGAATAATCATAATAATGAATAACTAAGAAAATGACTGGAGACTGCGGTGTTAGGTCTGTGCTCCAGATTTATTCAAGCTGTAGTGGAATGTTGAAGGAGAAACCCCGTAAAAGCCCTTATGAAAGGTCTTGAGCCACAAATACCGGCAAAAGGCTGCCGGTATCACCTTCTTACCGGCAACCGGCAGAGCGCGTAAATAACGGGCCGTGCCGGTATAATACCGGCCTGGTGGCAACCCTACACGTGACGCGGTGCTGGAGACAAATCACTTCGGAGCTGGGAAGGGCAGATTGGAAATGCTGAGGGCGAGCAGCCTGTGAAACGCGATTGCGGTGCCTAGGTAGCGCGTATAATCCGAGTCAATTTTTTGGGACTGATTTTCTAGGTAAAAAAAAAGAAAAAGCATTAAAATGTAGTCAAATACAGTTGTCTTGGGGTCCACTCATCACATACACTTTCCTCTCCAGATCAAGGAGATGATGGCAAATGCTCAGCGCATGATTGAAGAAAGAAAACGGGCCCTTGGAGTACGTACTCTTGTTCTGACCCGCGACCTCGGTTCAAAGTGCTTGTAACGGTAGCTAGACGACTATTTTGCAAGCAGGCTGTGACACCACAAACCCCCCAGGTTCCAGTTGCACGGCCGATGGGTTTGGCTGGTATCGGATTTGGAGCAACCCCCGCATTTGGCGGAGTTGGAGACAACAAGGGTCGCATTGCCGAACTGACTGCCCAGATACAGGCTAAGCTGGCTTCGCGGCCAGGATTGGGAATGGCCCCCGGAGCACAGCTGCAAGGAGGCATGGTTGTGCCACCTCAAGCTACCATGTGTGTAAACTTACATTGTGTACTTTTAGTGTACTCTTTGGAACTTCATTCCTGTGCGTGTGAGTGACTTACTGAGTGTCTTTGTCGCTCATTGTTTTTTTTGTTGTTTTCCTAAGTGATCTAGAGTAGCTGGCTCTCGTAATGGCTGCCTATTTTTCCTTTTTTTTTTCTTTTCTTATCAACTCACCTCAGCTCATTCCTCTGTTATCGAGGCTGCATTTTCCGTAATTATCAGGCAGAGATAATGTATCGAATTTGAAATCCAGTGTAAAGATAGCGAATTTAACAGTGAGTGACCCTTCGAGGAAATGTGTTTCCAGCAAGATGGTTCGCGAACAGCATGCTGTCATAGGCATTGCTTCGTAAATATAGTTCGGTAAATCACGAGTGAAATGTTGATATTTTTGTTTCAGGAGTAAACGGTTACTCGTTTTATTTGAATTCTAACTGTGATTTCTGATTGTGTTTTTCCTGCAAGGCCTACGCCACTCATTTTGAACGCCGAAGGAAGGACTGTTGATCTGTCGGGCAAAGAAATTCAACTGGCGCACCACACCCCCACTCTAAAGGCAAGAATTTATCACTGTGATTTCACGCATGTTAACTTCACCGCAGATAAGCCACCGACCAGCTCATTCTGGACTTATGGCAAAATTTCTGTAAGGGGGCTTTAAAGGAGCAGTGAAGGCCCCCCCCGCTCCATAAATTTTTTTGTTTTTGCTTGCGGCCTATTGCGCTGGCGGCAGGGTTCTGGAGCGAACAAAAAAAAAGAAAGAAAAATAACGTTTTTGTGCGAACCAGAATGGAACCAAAAACAAAAAAAAGTTCTTGGTTCAAATAAATTAAACAAATAATATTAAATTAAATAAAAATTTGACTATTTGGCACTCAAGGGTATGTAACGCCAGACCTCGAGTGCACAATACGTGGCATCCGTTGGTGCTTGGGTAGGAAAATCCAGAGACCCCACATTACAACAACGTGCCAGAGCGCTAGACGGGCTCCTTGTTTTTTGTTTATAAGTTGCATGGTAGGACCTTCTAACCTCTCTCTTTATTTCTGTCTGTGTTGGGAAGAATAAAGGGGATTATTTTTTGCCGCAATCAATTCTCCTCACACCATGTGAAACTGATTCGAAACCGGTACAAACCGGTTTCAAACAATTACTTTTTTACTCCGGAGCTGAACCGGTAACAAAAACCTTTTGGTTTGTCACCCTGGCTGACGGAGAGTCTCCCCCGTGCAGTGCCGTTTTTGAGTGAGTAATGAGAACACACGGCTATGCTATCCCACATGGACAACGAATAAAAACTAGTTACATCTCTCCAGTAGATCAGACAGGGCCTGCAAGGTTGCGCCATGCTGCACAAGGCTTTTTCATGATATTTTTTTGTAAATATAATTGAGCAGTGATGAGACACTGTACAGTGCAAATACTGTGCATGATGGTTCATGATGGTAACTGTTTGATGAATGGAGTAGTGTTTCAAGTAATGCTAGATGTCACTTCCTTGCTCCTTTAAAACAAAGGGTATGTTTACGCAAATTGTCAAGGAATTATGCCTTTATTTGTGCTTTTGGTATGCATTCACATGCTATCAGTATACTGTACTTGCATCAGAATCAGCTGCCACCCTAACTGAAAGAGCCTGTATCAGCATTGCCTTCTGATCACTAAGAAACTTCATAAATGTGTCTAGGATTTTGGTCGGTTTAAAAATGTGCTTTATTACTGCAGGTTGTTAAATTAGTAATTAAATTTTACAAAAGCGGACCTGCACTCAAACCCTGTGTCAAACTGGCAGTGTATTAGTGGTCAACACTATGTCGACGAAGCTGGATTTTGCCCTTTCCCTGGGTTTTCCTCAGACACTTTAAGACAAATGTCAACACAGTTCCCTGCAAAGTCAGCCCACGATGCACGATCCCCCAGCGCTACATGATGCCACACTGGCAGGCAGACCGCTCGGAAATATTGCACAGCCACTGCCGCCTTATGTTTAGTTTTCCACCTATTGGTGATGATTAAGGCCCTCTGTTTTCTGCTGCGGCAAATTCAAAATTCCGCGGCACTGACTTGTAAATTCTGCGATTTTCCGCGGCGAGCAGTCAACAGCTGCTTGAAATGGGAGACACTTTCTTTTCTAGGATAATGTGGGAACAAAAAATATGTTTATAAAATTACAGATTCAAAGCACTGTTGTGGCTCAGCATTACATACATGATATCTTGTGTTCTCATGTCATGCGGTCTGTCGCCTGAAATCATTTTATACCTGCTGAAAGATCTTTCAGCATCTACAGAGTTCATAGGAACTTTATATAAAGGAGTTTACAATACATGCCCTGGGGAAGTTACATTTTTAATACACCTCTTTTTGTTCTTGGGCTGTAGCCATTATTTAAAAGACTTAACTTCTTGAAGGCAACCTCCTAGATATCAAATCAAAATCCCCCACTGCTACCGCTAAACTGCATACAGGAGGGACGCTGCCCATTCCTCAAGTGAAGTATACACAATAAACTTGGGCTAATGTTATCCTAAGCTAAACTACAATCTGTCTGTTTTGCCCTGCAACATAAACAATTTCGTAAAGCAGGCTTCACTTTTGTAGAGGCGGCTTCACCTCATGCAGGGAAGCGTCAGGTGAAGCCCACTTTCGGGAGGTGTCGTTTGTATTCGGCGAATAGTCAAATTATCCGGAAACCCGAATATTGGGTATTTCGATTTGCGAATCGTATACTTCGAGTGATTGATATTCGATTCGAATTTGAGAACTCTAATATCCACACACCCTTAAAAATAAAGGATTCCGTGAAACTCTGTGTCAAACGAAGGATTCCGCGATTAATTCCGAACTCCGCGAAATTTCGCGGAATCGCGGAAAACGAAGAGCCTTAGTGATGATGCAGTTGGCATGGAAAGTCACATATGTGTTATCAATTTCAATTTGCAGTAATGATCTACATCCTAAATGTTCTATTGTTACAATGCATTGGATTGAACGATAAACGAAATGGCACAAAGTGGCATCTCTTTGCGCTAAGACAAAGAAGCTGATTCCTACTTTTCTGCCTCTAGGCTAATATCAGAGCCCAGAAGAGAGAACAGTTCAAAATCCACCAGGAAAAAGGGAGCGACGAAATTGTTGAACAGAAGTTCTTCGATCAACGAGTCAAGTATGTACAACAAACTCTTAATGTGGGAGTCTTATTTTCGGCTCCTTTTGGTTCAGTGACCGAGCCATACAAAGCTTTAAATGTTGCACTTTTTTTGTAGTGCGAAACCTGCTGCAAGAGGGAAAAAGCTTTTCAAATTTCACGAGAAGGGGAAGTACGAACAGCTGGCGCAAAAATTACGGACAAAGGTTAGTTTGCACTTTTTTTCTTTTTATGCCTGATGTTCAAGAACCAGTTATTCTTCCTGCCTGTCATAGTGTCGTGTCTATACTCATACATTTTATGCTGCATTCTCAGGCCAAGTTAGAGAAGCTGCAGCAAGAAATCGCTCAGGCTGCAAAAAAGACGGGCATTTCTTGTGCCACCAAGATTGCCCTCATGGTTCCGAAGAAGGAAGTTGTAAGTAGCGTCCTTTTGCTCTTGTCTGTAATGGACACTAAGGAACTTGTTTCGAACAGTAAAAGCAGGGACAAATTTACGTTGGAAGGCAGACCATAGCGCCGATAGAGCTCTGACGATCTTGTTTCGATGATGCATTTATGGTCCTTCAGTCACATGTCCCACAAACTCTTTCTGTTGTAGTTCAGGATGCCCCATGAAATGTGAAATATCTCTTTGCACTTTCCGCTACAGTGCCGCGTGCCTAATCTCATCTTGTTTTTGATGTGTCCAACCGCATTGTTTATAAATACGGTGCAACAGCATTATTCCAAACTCGACGGGGACCGAAGTTTTATTCAAATACAGTGGAGTGTGAATTAAAGGGGATTTCTTTCGTTGTGCCCAATATTTCATTGTATCAAGCCTGACAAAACGTGGCAGCCAGTTGCGGCAGGGAATAAAAATTATTTTGCTGTACCGCGAATTTCGTTGTATAGCTTTTCTCTATATTGAGGTTTGACATGTACTTATTTACAGGTAAGTACCAAAACATCTCGGGGTAGAAAATAATCTGTTATAAGCACTTGCATTTGTTCCCTCAGATATACTTTCGAAAACATAGGGGTTAGCACTCATTGCAATGGAAATCGGTAACAGATACCATAGGTGCGAAAAATGTATTCAGTTGTATTCATTGACATTCGTTTCTAACCTATGATCTTTAACATTCAGGCATCCTTAATCACATTTGTGAACAGATCATTATTGCACAGTACCCATGTATTCCGTGGTGTGATATCCGTGCCGTATACAATGAAACCCGCGTACAACAATAGTGACGGTAATCGCGAATTCCATCGTTATACGGGGTACATCGTTAAACGAGGGCTGACCTAAATAGCGCGTCCCCGAAAAGTCGCGCTCCACCCCGCGTGTAGCAAAAGAAAGAGAAACAGATGCTTTAAAAAAAACGCGAAGCTGTGTGACATCGCACTGGTTTGGGAAAACAGCGATCAGAACTCGTGGATTGAACCAGAGACATTGCAGGACAACTTCTGGCAACACTACACGTCACCATTCCGCAAGTCGGCTTCACCTAACGCCTGCGTGCTTTAGGAGAAGCTAGCTTTAGAACACTGTCGCGCGACTCGCGGGCGGAATGCACGTGCTAGGACTTTTGAATCATCTCGCGAATTCGAGCAGCATTGGCCAATAACGGAGACACAAAAGCGTTACCACCTACGCTTCCACTGACAGTATTGGAAAATGAACAGTCGTCTATTTTCTTGTCTCAATTTTTATTTTGGTTTAATTCTTTTGATGTGAATTTCGGATTATACGGTTTTTTTCCGCTACCCCGTGAGATTCGTAGCATCGAGATTCTACTGTATCTTATCGCGGCGAAAATCGCCGCGAGGTGACGCGCACGGGACAGCATCCAACATCATAGTACGAATACTCGGAACCGCGGTCTCCATCGCTATACACTGGTCGTTTCCCGAAGAAACAATGTATATTTTGACGGTAAAATCATGAACATCGTTTTACAAGGGATATCGTTATACGCGATGTCGCTATCCGCGGGTTTGACTATATAAATATTTTTGTGAAAGATTGAAGTCCTGGCCATAAACTGTTTACATCCTAAACAAAATGACAGGTAAGCCTTAAAAGGTCCTTGAAGGACTTCAATGAGTCCTTGAGCTTCTAGCTGTACATGGATTACATTTACTTAAAAAATGACATGTAGCATTAAAAGAAAAAAAAAAGTGGAGTGCTTCTAAAGTGTGTGTACTTTCCAAGATGTTACAGGGTGAGTCTGACCTTTCTAGGGCCACATAGTCTGTAACTATCACTTCTGGAACGGCATTAGAATTTTCCACAGAGAATATATACAGTAACAATAAGGATGGAAGGTTACAGGTAAACCCGTCATTCCTCGCTACAACAGCGTTTCTGCAGTTCGTACCCCAACAGAGAGCAATTATAGTGTCTGCATGCTGGGGGATGGAACACGTTGCACTTTGAATGTTTTTCCCTTTTTTAATAGCACTTGATAGGTGCCATCCCTGTTGCACTGGTTAGATATTACTAAGGCCCGGGTTTTTCGGGTATTCCGCAAAATTTCACGGAATCTGGAATCCATCGTGGAATCCATTATTTTGCTCGAAATTTCGCGGAAATCCAATTATGTCAAAGGACACTACTGGCGCGACGTGGACAGTTACTACGATGTCCAGCGTCACAGGAAAAGTATTGCAAGCTCACGCGAAATAACGTCAGATTTCGCCAGGGCCTATAGGTACAGTAGAATCTCGATGATACGATCACGGATGATACGAATTCTTTTCCGGTCCCGGCCGGAATGCCTATTCGTCCCATGTATTAGAGTTCGGATGATACGAACGCGTTATCTTGCCTTTACGGGTGATACGAATGAGCCGAGGATGCAACAGAGGTCGTTCCCCCGTGACGCGAGAGCGCGCGAGACATGCTGCTGCGTCTTTCGAAAAGGGAGGGCGATCCTCACCACGAACTCCCTTACATCATGTAGCGCAATGCAAGCAATGACTTCCTTTTGGTGGTGGTGGTGGAGATAAGATCAAAGGGATTGAACGGCCCACCTTATCTCTGTTTTGACCTTTTTACCCCCCTCGCAACAATAAACCGCGAAGCTGTGTGACATCGCTCTGGTGGAAAACAGCGACCAGAACCCCAGAACACGTGGAGGGAACATATCAGGACAACTTGTGGCAACATTACGCGTCACCATTCCGCAAGTCGGCTTCACCTAACGCCTGTTTGCTTTAGGAGAAGCTCGCTTTAGACCATTGTCGCGCGACTCGCGGGTGAAAAGCACGTGCTAAGTCTTTTGAATCATCTCGCGTATTTGAGCAGCATTGGCCAAAAACGGAGGCACAAAAGCGTTACAACCGACCTCTTTCATTGACAGTAACGGAAAATGGACAGTCACTGTCTATTTTCTTGCCTCAATTTTTATTTTGGTTTAATTCGTTTGATACGAATTTCGGATGATACGAATTTTTTCCGCGACCCCGCGAGATTCGTATCATCGAGATTCTACTGTATTACCCATATATGTATTTCACTTTTCATGGGCCTTACATGCTGAGGCACCTTAATGGAAACTTTGCTCGCTGTGACGAGATGGACACATAATAGTCATCATCGCCTTGTGCTCACTGTCTCAAAAAAATAAATAACGTACCTCCAACATTACTAAAGCTAACTGCTTAATGTAACTACAGCTGCCTAGCCTTTAGCTAAGACGAATTAGAGGAACAAAGCGCGAGAGACCATACTTCTGGTTCGCCTTTCTGTCATGTTTGCTTGCCTTTTCCAGAGGAAATTCTCAACTTGCCAACTGAGGCAGTTGAATTCCCTTGCTCAAAGGTACTATCAATTGCTAGCCCTCCTTGTGTTAATCATAAACAGTTTACGAACAACTTCTGTTGCAGCGTCTGCCAGCCATTGTTGCATGGTGTGCATATTTGACAGATGCGCTCTTAGATGTGCTGGGTCTTTGGACAGTTCTAAGCTGTTGTACTGAACAGGTTATTTTAAAGCTGGAAATCAGTTCAAGCTGTACAAATTGACATTAGTCCCAGCTGCTGGAATTTTGTACATGGCTAGTTCCATCTCAAATCGAACAATCCGGTACACTTGATGTCTCGACTGAACGGGAAAAAAATATATGTTGAAGCCATCGGTGAGTTAGGAGAAATAAACGCTTTCCGAATTCTCTGCGGTGCGCGGTTCGGGAAGTAGGAGAGGAGGAAAAAACTGCTTCTCATAAGGCGACGTCGTCGCGAGCGGGTTTGAGCGTTCGCTACAAGGCCATTTCTTCTCGCATTATAGTAATTTCTTGATCTGGCTTTAGACCACTTAGGGCACAATAGGATTCTTCGTTAGCAGTGCTGTACCGGTTTTTGTCTGTCTGGAAAAAAATATCAAAGTTGACTCAAAGTGCCGAAAAACACCATATTCACTGCAGCTTTGCGGACGATGTACAAAACGGATAAGACTGAGCTTTATGCCGTTTAATTTTTCATTGATAGGGCTATCGAATGATGTATAATTTGTTGCTCTACTCTGTAAGGGACGTAAGCGGTACCTCTTTTAGTAGCACCATACCACCGAAAAATGACGAATTTCGGAAGCCATTATCTAAAAAACCCCACCAAAAACTTGCCTCGAAAATTTTATATGTTGTAGGTAGTTCCTTAGACTATGCACAGAAGCAAAATCGAAATTCGGACTTGATCGGTAGGCGCACTGTGAATTTTTTGCCAGCCCTATACGCGGAGCGCATTCAAGCGGAGGCACCGTGTCCCGCGTGTTGCAAAATCGAATTTTCCAAAGGGACTTTCAACTTCTGTCTACATATAAAAAGTAATTGCTGTCATTTGAAACCATTCTGAGGTTTCAAGGTTTCCTTTTCAAGGTTCTGAGCGTTTGCGTTCATAACAATGGTGTAATCGAATCTAGATTGTGGAGCAACCAGATGTGCTCGCATTTTTTGCGGGATGTCACACATGCATTGCAAGTGCTGGGAGCCCGGGAAAAACAGAATTATTTTACATCTTTGTAAGAGGCATATCTGTTCAGGGTTATTCTAAACAAGCATATTTACAGTACGCATTATGGCAGCAGGGACGCAGTGACTTCCAGTATTCTTTGAAACATTTCCTTTCCTACGGCCCCATGACCTCGGACGGAGGAAATTGCACTGAGGAAAATGTTGTTGTGTAGTGCCATACGCACACACTCAAGGCTAATTCATGGAGCCTTTTGTGAACCTTGCCGAAACAGCCCGACTGGCGCCGCTGTCCAATATGTTATTCGGTTCGACATGCTGTGACCATGGGAAGGTCCTGATCGCATTTACTCCCTGAAGGCACCTTGCGCAAAGTTTCGCCTACACACAGAAGACGCTTCACTCACTTCTCGACTACAGAAGTGCATGGAGTGCCCTTATACAGAGTGTGCGACGACATCTGCATTACTGTAGTGTGTCGTCCTGCTTTCACACCTACCTCAATGGCCTCTTCGTTGTACAGTGCTGATCGTGTGGATTTCGCTGACTACCGCCTCATACACAAGAAAAAAGTGCTATAGACAAAGGATTTTCGCTTTGCTTCGGAGATCGGCGTAGTTGCCATAAAGACTGTGGTTCCAGCAGATCAAGCCGAAGGCGTAACAGAAATGGACCAGCTATGCAGAAGCTGCTTCAAGTACCTCACAGCAAAGGTCGCTGAATCACAACACGCAGCAATGTTGCCGACATTTGAAAGAAAATCTGACAAGAACCTGCAATCAAAAGTAACACTAAGGAAAGTGGCTTCCACAACGGCCTAAAGCAGTTCATGACACGAGCACTCTCACCCACCCGGAATGCTCTGCATAACTTACGTTACCTTCTTACCTTCGTCACCTTGTCTTCTTCGCTGTCAAGTTCTTGTTATTCTGTGTACTCTAAATATGCTTCGATATGATCACCGTGGACAAATATACCTCTTATAAAGACGTAAAAGTATTCTAAAGCATTCTGTTCTTCACGGGCTCCCAGCACTTGCAATGCATGTGTGTCATCCCGCAAAAAATGTGAGCACATATGGTTGCTCCACAATTTACATTCAGCGATTACAACACTATTATGAACGCAAGCGCTCAGAACGGTTTCAAATGATAGCAATTACTTTTTATGTGAAGACAGAAGTTGAAAGTCCCTTAGGAAAATTCGATTTTGCAACACGCGGGACACGGTGCCACGGCTTGAATGCGCTCCGCGTATAGGGCTGGCAAAAAATTCACAGTGCGCCTACCGATAAAGTCCGACTTTTGATTTTTCTTCTGTGCATAGTCTGAGGAACTACCTACAACATATAAAATTTTTGAGGGAAGTTTTTGGTGGGGTTTTTTAGATAAAGGCTTCCGAAATTCGTCATTTTTCGGTGGTATGGTGCTACTCAAAGAGGTATCGCTTACGTTCCTTACACAGTAGAGCAACAAATTATACATCATTCGATAGCCCTATGAATGACAAATTAAACGGCATAAAGCCCAGTCTTATCCGTTTTGTACATCGTCCGCAAAACGGAAGTGAATATGGTGTTTTTCGGCACTTTGAGTCAACTTTGATATTTTTTTGCAGACAAACAAAAACCGGTACAGCACTGCCAACGAAGGATCCTATTGTGACCTAAGTGGTCCAAAGCCAGATAAAAAAATTACTATAATGCGAGAAGAAATGGCCTTGTAGCGAACGCTCAAACCCGCTTGCGACGACGTCGCCTTATGAGAGGCAGTTTTTTCCTCCTCTCCTATTTCGCGAACCGCGCAGCGCAGAGAATTCGGAAATCGTTTATTTCTCCTAACTCACCGATGGCTTCAACATATATTTTTTTCCCGTTCATTCGAGACATCAAGTGTACCGGATTGTTCGATTTGAGATGGAACTAGCCACATGTGAAATATTACAGTAGGACCTTGGCGCATCAAAACGGGATAGAGTTTAAAAACAAAGCGTGTTCAGTTGGTGTTCGTAACTTTGCAAATTTGTTTCCTGTCTGCATCATTTCCGTGCGCTGTGCTGCCCAGGATGTCAAAATTAGATTTTTTGTCCTTCTGATTTGTGGTCCAGTTAAAGAAAAATGGTTCAGCAGCAGTATTTCTTTAGCTCCTTTGATTAAAAAAAAAGTTGATAGCCAGAGATAAACTGTGTTTCTTTTTATCGCAGTCCCTATTATTAACAAAATGAAACTGGTAGTTGATAATATATTGAGTGCTGGCAATAATTCTGTTTTGTAGCTGTGTGCTTCGAGATGTTGAAGTGATAATTATGATGCTAGGGCAACATATTTTTGGGTACTACAAGATATGGCCCTATTGCATTGCGGTGTGCAGTGTATCTGTCTTATCTCTTGCGTTCTTGATGTGGTGCCCTCTTTTCACGCACTTTGAAACAGCATTTTTTTGTCTTGTCCATTTTGAAAACCTGAAAAGAAGTATCCATTCAAGACCTGCAACAAATTTTATGTACAGCTGCCTAGCAAACCACAAGAAGTAATGGAACAATATAGTATAACACATTCTCTTCTCTCTATCACTCTCATATCACAGCATATTAGTGCACAAGCCTTTTACTAAACTGTGGTTGTAATGTTAATTTTTGGAACACAAAAAATGTCAAGGGTTCACCTACAATAACACAGACTGAGAAGAAAGCAAATCTTGAACTTTCAGATCAATATCTGTATTGATATGTATGTATCAATATCTGTAGCACATGCATCCTTGATGCAGAGCATCAAGGCTCTGCTATGAAAAGGAAATTTTCAAGGGATTTGTGCCTGAAAAGACATGCACCATGTACCCAGCACAGCTTGTTGCAATTTTAACGAGCAGCCATGGTTAGTGATGTGTCAACACTATGTCCTTACCAGCGTCCTTACACACATCACTGTCATTATTTGATATATTACTGTACAGAGCTGTTATGAAGACAATAAATTTTAATTAAGGGGAATTACAGAATATACAATGTAACCACAGAGATTATAGGATCATATGCCTTGCTGAAAGGGAAGCAGCCATACTTTCATATTTTTATGTTTGTGCTGGCACTTGATACCATCGGCTCCTTAGTAAATACTGTCAAAATGCTGGTTTTCACACAGTGAAATCTGATATATAAAACTTTTGCAAAACATAAAAATATACAATTATAAAGGAAAACATATGAGAATCTCTAGGAAACTTTCTGAAGAACACAGCCAGAAGTATTTTTATGAGTTTTCTTGACATAAAGGTTATTGTGCTCTGATAATTTTTTTCTACACAGTCAGTTCCTGTAGGGACCTCGAGAGGGAGCAGACAAAAAACATGTGTTCCCACCAGGAAATATAATCTATTCAAAGAAAAGCATTTATTTGTAACAGGTGGTTGGAATACTTGTGTAACAAGTTTGTGATAGGAAGCTGTACAGGTGCCTACTTCAATTCTCTACGCTAAATTCATTTTTACTTCTTCACCATTCATTGTTATCCGCTTGAAATTCAGTACTGATTAATTAGTTCGGAAATCTGCTATTGCAGGTGAAGTTGCGCAGGAAGCTTAAGGGCATAGTTTATCAATTATTGCTTCGTTGTTGCCACAAGACTGAGCATATTTGCAATACTTGAGGACCTGATATGAGCCAACAAATTTGGAGCTAAGCACATCAACATTGTTCATGTTCTTAATACTCTAATCGTATTTTGTTTATGTTGCACACACTATCACCAGCACAAGAACATTTTCAAGGTACAGTGGGATCTCACTAAACGGAAATCGCTTGCAAGGAATTACTGTTTTAACGGAACAATACCTGCAAGGTTGTTTGGATTTGGATTTGTGCAATGCAAAAATTTTCATGTTAAACGGAACGAAAATTTTTACACCTCTGGGTCAGCAGAACAGAAAACGGAACTGACTGAACATTTCAAAGCGTCATCGCAGCTTCAGCTCTCCGCTTCCGGTACGACCATGATTAGGAGTAGTACGCTAACAGTAGTAAATGCCATTGGCGCCGCGGAAGCGTGCATCATGCTCTTGATCTTCAAAGCATGATCAAAGTTATCAACAATTTTGAGAGTGGTTGCTACACAAAAACGGTGCTTGCGATGAAGAAAAGTACGCTAACAAGAACTCGTAGCGAAAAGGACAAGCTGCGTGATCCGTTTAGTGCTTCATGATTTGGACCGCAAAGAGAAAAACTTTGCCTGGGTGACTACGAAGTGCTCGAAAAATGCCTGCTACTGTGGATAAAGTATGCCCAAAGTCAGAATATCCCAATGAATGGGCCAATTGTTCGTGTGGAGGTGGAACATCTCAGTGAGGACTGGAATAAAATTGAAAATTGTGCGTGTATTCCCTGTCTTTGATGCAGTAATGTGCGCAAAGACTGCTTACCACTTCTGCACTCCTGGAAATTGCACCATTTTGCATCTCACACACAGCTCAGTAACTGGAACTCCTGATAAACACAACAGATTTTGTAGCTCCGTTTAGAGAGATTCCACTGTAACTGTAACAAGGTCAAAGTTTGTGGGTGATCTCAATGGTGTATAGGGTAAAGTGTTCATAGCTGAGTTACATCTTGCAAGACAAATTATAGCCATGACTGGCAGCTGACAGCTGTTTAACTTATTGTCTAAAGAAGCCTCTGTCAACACTATCATGGGTGAACACGTAGGACATAGATTGATAAAGCAGCATATATGCAGGCAGGCTGGCGGACGAACTCCATGGTACTTTTTGAGCCATCTTGTCGTGTTGTCTTCATCGTTGGCCCAGTGCTCAGGCTTGTTTACCATAGAGGATGTCGATCCTTAATCCTCGTTAACATGCCACTGTCCTTCCTTCCTTTGTACAGAAAGAGGGAGAGGTCCCTGATGTAGAATGGTGGGATACATTCATCATCAAAGGTGAAAGGTAAGACTAGCCTGGGATGCCCCACACGTGTGCCCTGGCCCTGACTCCATGGTGCAAGAATCTGGATCTTGTTTTTCAACTGTCCTTCGTGTCTCATACTGCTGTTTTCGTGGCCTTTATAAGTTACTTTCTCATGCATGAAAATGGCACTTGCGCAGCTAGAAGACGTATACATGTTCATGCGTAAGTGCATTGTGGAGACTTCAGTAACAGCGTGTATATTTTGTTGTCTGCTGCACTCAGTGAGTACAACCCTAACTTTAAGTAGATTTTGTGGTCAGCAGCTGCCAATCCTTCCTATTCCTATCTCATCCTATTCCTATCTCAAAAGTGGACACTGATCTATACTGATTATGTAAATAGGTAACTGGGAGTGTTAATCTGCAGCAGTCTGGAGCAGCAGTAGGACGAGTGATCATTTTGTACATCTTCAAATCGTTCTCCGACTGTGGACTAAATGTTGACAGACTGCGGGAGGTGCCCAGGTCGGGGCCAGAATAAATACATGTCGTTTGCTGAGGCTAAATGCCCTACTCTACGTCAAGAACTTGTAGCAAATATTGCGAGATGGAGATACATGTAAAACTCATTGCGATTGTCAGATTGACTGTTTTGCTTTCACACTGTACCTGTTCATTCGTCTCTTTGTCCCAGCCAGTCTTCCTTTGTAGAGGAATTGTAGTGCTAGAAAGTCTCCACATGTGCTTACGCAGGGAATGTATTGTATTATACAACATTTCATTGTGTGGGTCGTAACCTGACATGGATCTCATGGACACTGTTAACAGTCTGTCGAGATTGTGTGTCTTGCAGTTATGACAGTGTGCTGAGCAGTACTGCTAACTTTGAAGACCTGTTGGAAGGTGTCACCAACCTTGTGGAACATCCCATACAGATGAAAGCTCCAAGTAAGTCACAGTTTCTGCGTAGTGCGTACCCGAATTTCGCATATCTGATGGAATAGTGGAGTGAAGTAAGCTGGTTCATCACTCAGTAAAACTGTTATGTCAGACAAGTGCAAAGGCAAAATTTGTAACTGATGTAGTGAGTTGAACTACTTACACATGACATGATCAAATTCAGTTAGTAGCAGCAGTTAAAGTGGGGAAACATGTCCTGCTGGAGACACACTATCTCCTTCATTGAGCAAACAATAGAAGCAGTGAAAAGGTGTTAGTCATCAATTACTGCATTTTAAAGTTTCTGCTATACATTAACTCGTTCCTTACCACCGCAAAAATGGCCATTTTTGGATAGTTTGACAAATATATTTTTTGTGGCTGACAGTATCGCTTCAAAATACGTTGCTATATAGGAAAATGTAGCCAAATGAATGCCCTATCGAATGATGTAGGTTTCAGAAACAAAGCTATCCATGTGTTTCCTAAATTAGTTTTGGAGCACAAAAAAATCAGTGCAAGCAGCAGTGCCTGTATCTTGAAAAAAAAAAATTCAACAAGTTCCAAAATATACAAAATGTGGCAGATGCTGTCAGATATAATGTGTGTAAATATCAACACTCTGGATCTAGAAGTTCATGGGTTGTGGAAAATATGTCAACACTCGTGTTGTTCATCTATCTGAGTGACAGAGTTCATTGAAGGAATAAAACAGAAATGAACACCATAATTTCTGTTGAAAATATTAGTTTCAAGCTCAACTTTACTGTTCTTGTAACACGTATTGCTATTTCATTGCTTTTCTATTTCTCCCGGTTAGTTTTGAGACAGGAAGAACAGCAGTAGTACAAGTTATACATGGCCATACATTCAGGGCAAAAATCTGATTATCCAACACCTTCAGAGTTATTACTTGCATTCCAATAAACGAAATCAAACCCAAATATGCTTCAAATGCGCGTATTGCATGTTTGCGAAAAAGGTCTGCAGCAGGAACGCGAGGTCGCGACCAAGATAACATCTCCACACTGCCTCCTTGGCACAGAGTCTCGCTTCATACATCACCGCCACGAGGAAAAGCTAAAAGTGAAAAAGAAACTCATTCTGTAGCGTTTAAAGTATCCACCAAATGTCACCACTTGTCCATATCTGCTTTGGAGGCTGAGTAGTACGGTTCGCAAACCGTCGATCACCGGTGATCGATGCTCTATGGGTGTGGTAAGAATGTGCGATAAGATTTAACGTGTCCAGTGAGGCTATCTGTTATGCTGCTGCTAAGAAGTTAATATGTAATTTGAATATTTGTGTCTTTTTATGAGGTGTCTAATCAGTCTGAGTAGAAACAAAATGAAATCTATTTGGTTTCTAGACAGGCTGCATGAAAACGACTCCAATAGCATGCCATTTGTTTCGAATCCTTAAGTTTGTATCGCTATTTTCTGGATGTACTGCACATACAGTGCATGCACAGGGTTCTTCATTTTCGGGTTTTATTATTTTTGAAATTTGGGGTAAAGATTGAGTGATTTTTTTTTCAAACGCAAACTCTGGGAGGAATTCGGTGTTTTCTGTCACATGCTTTTTTTTATCGGGAGTTTTTGGGTGAAACTAAAATCATGTGAATCAAGCTGCCAAGATGAGTCACTTCAGAAACGACCTTTCTTTTTATTGAATCTTGATTGCAACACACTGACCTAGACAGAGTGCAAAACATAAGATGCTACATATTTACGAGTGTTTCACCCTGACCTTCTTACATACAGAATTGCTCGTGTGTGAAGCAAATCATCAATTCATCATCCATTTGACTCCTCTCCGGCCTCTGAACATAGCGCAGCTTAGAGAACACTGCCGCAAGGCAAGCACAACAAATTTTGCGGGAAAGCGACCCACAGCATCATCCCAAAATGCACGTGTTTTCTCAAAGTTGATGACGCGATTCATTCCTTTTGTGCCTTACTGTGCCTGTACTTTCGGTAACTGAAGTTGAAAGACCTTGTGGAATGTGGGGAGAAATCGGGTTACGTCCAAATTTCGGAAAGTTGGTTCGGGGCGCAAGTATCGCGAAAAATTGGGTTTACCCCGAAAACGAAGAACCCTATGCATACGGTGTGTCGCTTGAAAAACATACTCAAAACAAATATTCTGTGACCTCCTCAAGCTCAGTGATCTTGGTTTAGAATGTACCACATTATTTCTTTTCAGCTGCAACAACAAAACCTGTACTGCTCCCTGTTTACCTGACCAAAAAGGAGCGGAAGAAGCTGCGTCGCCAAAATAGGCGTGAGGCATGGAAGGAAAAGCAGGAGAAAATTCGTCTGGGCTTAGACCCTCCACCAGAACCAAAAGGTGGTGTAGTTAATAAGTTATAGTATTTGTAACAGTCTGTCTCCAACTTTTATACGGTAATTATTTGTTTTATTGAAAGCCTTTCTGAAACGAGCAAAAACTATGGTAATTTGCAGCATATATGATAAATAGTTGCCTATTCATGATGTGACCAGCAATTAAGGCTGATGGCATGCGCCATTATAATACTCTAGAATCTAGAAAGTGTAATACACGCTGAGATTTCATTAGTCTGACCTACAGAGTCACACTGGCACACGTTATCAGTACTTTTACTGTGTCGCACAAAGCTTCTTGTACAAACAGCCCAAATTCCCTAACCCCAGATTCTCCCAAAGAGAGTGACGTCAGGGCGAGTGGTTCCTGGAGGTTCTCCTGCATTCCTTCTAGTCGGGCGCCCCTGTTGATGGGTCGTGCCATTTACGAGGACTTTGTCGTCTGAAACAGTGCCTCCAGTTCAGCCAACTCTTATAGGTGGTTGCATGGTGGACGACCACACAATTTTGGCTGGTCCATTTTTTATCGTCCAGACTTGAGGAAATCAAGAAACTGATCAGTGTTATCCCATCAGAGTGGAGAAGCTATTCTTATGTGCCAGCCTTTCTCTAAACCCGAATAGGCATGCACTAGAGGTCTGTACTTTTGAGAACATGTTCAAATGTGGCGCGTTCAAGTAAAACGTAATTGGAGAATGACGGTCCCAATAAGAAGTGCATGAATTTTGTGTATTTCCGCTTTTTATTTCTTGAGAACCCCCAAATCATGTATCCACGTATTATACTAGTCGTACAATGATACCTGGCGCCCTCATTCTCGCTGACCAAGGCTGACTCCGCCGTTGCGCTCTTCTGCGAATTGTGGGGCACTGCGTGAACGGAACGTCTGGAGGATGTACCCTCGCACTTTTTCTCACGGGGTAGCGGAAAAAAAATTTGTATCATCCGAAATTCGCATCAAAAGAATTAAACCAAAATAGGAATTGAGGCAAGAAAATACACAGTGACTGTTCATTTTCCATTACTGTCAGTGAAAGAGGTCGGTCGTAACGCTTTTCTGTTGCCGTTTTTGGCCAGTCTGCCCAAATTCGCGAGATGATTGAAAAGGTCCAGCACGTGCTCTCCACCCGCGAATCACGCGATAGTGTTCTAAAGCATGCAGGCGTTAGGTGAAGCCTATAGGGTCACTAAATAAGCTTCGCTTCAGAGTATCGACACTGAGGTCCAAGGGAGAGCAGGAGCGCCATCTTGTTTCCGCACCACACCGGTACCGTCCCCAGCTGAGGATCAGAGACGGGGAACATAATGCTCGCTGTGGGGTAGAGAAGGGTGTATGATTGTCGTGCGATAATCCATGTATCGTCCACCAGAGTGTCCCGAGGATATCAAGGTGAGCTCAAGGCTGGCAACCTTGATGAGCTGCTTGCAAGAGAAAGGAACATTCGACCCGCGCACGATAGATGACATCGTTCGCTAAAGTGCGCGTGGCGCAGAAACAAGATGGCGCATGCTCCCTCTTGGAACTCAGTGTCGATACTCTGACGCGAAGCCTATTTAGTGACTCTAGTGAAGCCGACTTCCGGAATGGTGACGCGTAATGTTGCGGGAAGTTGTCCCAATATGTTCCCTCCATGTGTTGTGGTCGCTCTTTTCCTAAGCCAGTGGGATATCGCGCATCGTTGCGAGGGGGATAAAAAGGTCAAAACAGAGATAAGGTGATAACGATCTATGCCCTGTTATCTTATCTCCACCATCACCACCAAAGGGAGAGTCCTTGCCTACATTGCGCAACATGATGTAAGGGAGTTCATGGTGAGGATCTCCCTCGTTTTTCGAAAGAAGGAGCAGCATTGCTCACACGCTCGCGTGTCACAGGGGAACAACCTCTTGCATCCTCGGCTCATTCGTGTCATCCGTAAAGGCAAGATAATGCGTTTGTATCATCCGAACTCTAATACACGGAAGAAATAGGCATTCCGGTCAGGACTGGAGAATAATTCGTATAATCCATGATTGTATCATCAAGATTCTACTGTATTTGCACACACTTTTTTCTAGCGTCCATCATTAGCGTCACTTGCGGTATAACTCGGAGAACTCGACTTCCATAGGATGGCGCTGACCTAGGTCAGCCCTCCCGTAGTGATATCCCTCGAACAACGATTAAAGCAGTGATAACCTCTGATATCGTTATACACGGATTTCTTTGTAGTTGTGTAATACAGAGAAGTACTAGTATTATGTATTGTGATACCTCAGAATCGAAGTAGTATGTATTAGTATTGTAATACTGGTTTCTGGGAAGTATTATGTATGAAGAGGTAACATTTCCTTTAGTTTGAGGAACACACAAGAAGAGGAGGACAACACAAGACCTTACCTTACCTTACCTTACCTTACCTTACCTTAAGCTCTTACCTCCTCAATTTGCTCATCAACATATTGTGTATCTTTATCATATTATATCTCTTATTATGTATATGAGTGTGTGTATTACTGTCCACATCTGATGCAGTTCTACTGCTTTTGGTGGTGCAGTCCCAGATTAGTACTGAGTCTTCTTTTTTTTTTTTTATGCAATATATATACGTTACAATACCATTTATAGGTCAGTTGTCATTGGCATTATCTTTCTCTGCTCCTATAATGCTTATATTGGCATTTATGTAGTGTGGAGAAAACATATCCCTGCGTTCGAATTTGTGTAGTGCTTGAATTTTGGTTCTGTTTTACTCTGACGCCTGCTCAAGCGTGCCCTGCTTGTAAGACAGTTTGTTAGAAAGGCAATACATGCATCGCTGATGAATCATGACCAACTGACTTCGCAGTACGGATGTCCAACCTCATGAGAGTCCTCGGAACGCAGCAAGTACAAGACCCTACCAAAATTGAAGCACATGTCAGAGAACAGATGGTCAAGAGACAGAGGTAAGGATCACTGTTACATAATACCCTTGGTAGTGTGCAAGTATTGATATTCATCGGTAGAGCTTACCTTTGTGCCCTTATTATCCCTTATTACAAACCCCAATATATATATATATATATATATATATATATATATATATATAATCTGTTCTGCACTGTACAGTGTTACAGTATAGTACACACACTAAGTCCACGACCCTCCAAACTTCTACAGGGCACATGAGGAGGCAAACGCATCACGAAAGTTAACAGTGGAACAGAGAAGAGAGAAAAAGGTGAAGAAGCTGAAAGAAGACACTACACGTGGTGTCCATGTTTCAGTGTATAGGCAAGTACTTTCCCTTCTCCTTTCATCAAAAACAAATAAATGTTGGAATGATCAGCTTCAGTGTAGTGAGCCCACGTTTAGACGTGAGTGCCTTTGTTCAAGCGGTGTATTCGTAGACCATTGTGTTTTTTGGGTGTTATGCTTTTTGACCGGGGATGAGGAAGGGGGAGGACATAAGGCGAAGCCAACTTGCAGGATATATTCAAGTCTGCATGCGCAAAAATGTAAAGTGAGCTTCACCTAACGCTCAGACGCATGAGGTGAAGCCACCTTGCAGGCTATATTTGAGTCGCAGAAATGTGAAGTCAAGTACACTGCTGTTCCTAGACTGGGCTTGAGCCTGTGTTACTCCACCGTTAGTTAGCCACGGTAAACTTTTACAGTCCTCTACATTGGGCCGGGCTGGGCCGGTCAGCCTAGAAATTTCTCGGGCTGGACCAGGAAACCTGAAAATTTTGGGGGGATTTGAGCCGGGCCGAGGCAGGTAAATAAAAAAAAGGCCAGGCCCTCGGCCTAAGAATGCGACCTGTGCAGTGATCTAGGTCAAGCACCCTGTTTGGATCACCTGCTATGGAATGGGCAAGACATAAAGCAGGGTAAAACTGGGTGCTATTGTGCAAGAGAGCACATTTTGGTGGCAGGGTACAAGTTGCCTAGACACACAGTCTTACACGGTGGACGTTAAAACTATGTGCTGCGTGCTGAGATATTGGTGCACGACAGACTTTGGTATGGCTCGTGATCATAGTTGCCTTGCGACAATTTATCTAAACTTGGTGCCTCCTTGTTTTTTAAGCGTAAGCACAGACTGGCTGAGCTTGTCCGTATTGTACGCCTGTGCATATCATATGTGGTACTACGTATACTTCTACTTTAAAAGCCTAATTTAGCCTAATCGAAGTGCTGCACCATTTGCGCAAAACTGTGCCAAAGCACAGAGTACACAGCACAGTACTCCTCACACCGAATTTGCGGTAAAAAATGTCAATTTTGTCGAATTTTCACAACTTCCCGATTTTTTACTGCGACTTACAGAGCACCCGCGGGGCTGGATTTTTTTTTTGTGTGTGTGCTTAAAGTACAACATGGGGGCTATTCGACAAAAAATTTTGAGGAAGAAATTCCAGGATTTTATTTTGCAAAAAAAATTTGTAAACTTGCACAAACTTTGCAAACTTCGTGCATGCCACAAGCATCGAGCCTGTCAAGTGCGGTGGTGAAAATTGCTTACATAGGGTAAAATGAACTCTACCCTATCTGATAGGGTAGAGTTCATTTTACCCTATGTAAGCAATAAGCAGCTAAGAAAGCGTCTTATCTGATAGGGCCTATCAGATAAGACGCTTTCTAACATGCTCCGTGCCTTACGTGGGCCGTAATGGCTGCTAAAAACGGTTTTCGCCAAGCACTGCATCATTGAGAGGCTCTGTACTCCATAAATTTCAATTTTGTTAGAAAAGACCAATGTTCTGTTGCTCTCTGAGTCATAAGGAACCACCAAAAAAATCCACATAAAATTCTAGGGGCGGTCGAGCAGCACCTCTGGATCATTTGGCATGGAATGGCCCTGTTGTACTATATGGATGATGCTAAATGCACATTGTGTGCTTTCTTGCAGGGTATTGAATCTCACGAATCAGTCAAAGAAATTCAAAGTGGAGATGAATGCCAAGCAGTTGTTCTTGACTGGTTGTGTGGTGCTGTACAAGAATGTCAACATCATAGTTGTGGAAGGGGGACCTAAACAGCAGAAGAAGTATCGACGTCTGATGTTGAATCGTATCAAGTGGTCCGAAGACCAGGCCTCTGCTGATGGAAGTATGTATTGTCATTGGGGGAGCATTTCACTCTTGCATGCACAGAGTAATACATGGGACTTGGAAAGGTCCCTGAACTGAAACTGTGCTCTTCTGCTTTGCAGCTGAAAATGGTGAAAAAGTAGACAATCGTTGTGTGCTAGTTTGGGAGGTGAGTTCACTCAACATGCATGAAAAATTGCGCTTTCTGTACATGGCATTAGAGCAGATCACCCATTACTGTGTGTCTCACATTTAGTGTTGGTTTGCAGTAATATTTGTCATTCTGCAGGGAACGGTAAAGTCTCGTAGTTTTGGCGAGATGAAATTCAAGATTTGCCCCACAGAGAGCTTTGCAAGGGAGCACTTCAAGAAGCACGGTGTGGAGCATTATTGGGACTTGGCGTACAGCTCTACCATCCTGGAAATGGCCGACGATGCACAGTGAATTACATTTGATGTGTCAGGTGAAGAATGTGGCAAACATTTTCTGTACATACATTGCCTTCAGATTTCATTCCCACGATTACAGTTGTTACAAAAACTATGACTGGTACTCTCCTTAATGAATTACATGCTGTAGCATACAGAATATTTTGTCAACATTTTGTCAGAATATTTTGTAGCAACAGAACCGTCCAATTACGCGTGTCCGGCATGATTTACAGTTAGGGAGTGACTTTTTTGGGTTAAATTCTCAGATTCGGGGAGTAAAAATCGGGCGCTATTTTTGAAATCTGTAATTCGGGGAGAAATCGGGCGATAATTGTGCCTTCGGGTGTTATCGGGTGTTCTTGTTTCTCCTCTTGTCTATTAGGTCTTTTCCTAATCTCTCTCTCTTTTTTTTTGCGGGATCGTGACCTTCCAGTGATAATCCACGAAGGCATGGACAGTGTTGACACAGATGGGTGTATTGCTGGGAACGTAAGTGTCCCATTCTTACATGTGTTATACGTGGCGACCTTTGTTCGTCTTCTGTGGAAACGTCACTTGAGGATTTCATAGTGACTGGAATTCGGGGAGAAATCGGGTTTAACCCGAAAAAGTCACTCCCTATTTACAGTGAAGTGTCACAACGTCCTTTAGAGTTGCGGAACACCACCTTTGTAAAGGTAACACAAAATTCAGACACAAGTGCGGGACATATAAATATATTTATTATCCTACGTAGTTTCATTAATGTAGTGTACAAACAAGTTCGGTATCTGAGCAATATCTGCAGGATGGGTCTTGGCGTAGCTTATGAACTGCCGTCGGTGCCGAGAGAGTTCAGCCGCCCTGAATTTATGTTGAAGCAGGATTTGAGAGCTCAGCTAAGGAAGCACAGTATACAGAGCAGGAGCAACTACACTCTGACTGTTGAGCCGTAAAACACCTCACAGAACCGACACATTTCCGCATCCAATACTCCGGACCATTCCCTGGAAGACTTGCTTGTTAGTACTAATCTGCTAGGGGTGTGCGAATATTCGAGTTCTCGAATTCGAATCGAATATCAAACGCTCGAACTATTCGATTCGCGAATCGAATATCCAATATTCGACTATTCCAAGAATATGAACGACACAACCCGAAAGTGGGCTTCACCTGATGCTTCCGTGCATGAGGTGAAGCCTGCTTTACGAAATTGCCCTTGCTGCAGGACCAACACAGGTCGGACGGTGTTTAGTTTAAGATAACGTTATCCAAACTTAGTTTTGTAGACATCGTCTGTGGAAGGGGTGGCGCCCCTCCCACATGCAGTTTAGCGGTGCCGACGAGGGACTTTAATTTGATCTTTGTGAGGTTGCCTTTAAAAAGTTAGGACTCTCGAGTAATGACTACAGCCCACAAACGAGAAGGGTGTTTTAAAGATGTCCTTTATGTCTAAAATTTCAGCAGTGCAGCTTCCTCGGGTGAGAGCACAGAAACTAAAGGGTGTTCATGGCAAAGCTGAGGCAGGATGCCAATTCGTTTGTTTCACAAATGGCTTGTGGTTGTCTGAAACAATTACAGCTTCATCCGTATAACCATGCTACTGCCTGACATAAAATTTTGAAATGAAGGTAACCACTCCAGTAAGTGTAGGCTCACCTGAAAAGCAGGAAGCACTCTCATGTCAAATTAAAGAGTAGGGGCTTTAAACAGAAGAATGGCGTGTCTCCCTTGTGACAGTTAATGCCAGAAAAATTACACTAAAGCCATGGGCACCAAAATGGAAAGTTTTAGTGCGAAAGTCACATATTGTAAATTTTGCACGAATATTCGATATTCGATTCGATATTTGGAATTTTTTCCCCCATTCGATTCGACTTAAAATATTCGGATTCGCACACCCCTACTAATCTCATTTCAAAGCTGCATGGTTCTTGGCACTCTTCGCCGAAGTACTGCAGAACAGTGTGCTCAGCGCCCAACATTTCATAGAGCATTACGAAACAAAGGCCGTTCCCAACAATTTTGGGCAGTTATTTGTGTGCGACTGAAACTGATCGCTCCGCTTTAGAATCTTTGCAAGGGCTGATCTTTCGTACACATCTTTTACTAGTACAAGTATCTTTTCCTATCTGTCCCGTCCTGTGAAGTAGAAAAGTATAGATACCCTCAACGCATCTCAGTGAAGGCTTTCGAAATAAAGTGGATTTATGCCATTCACTAAAAATTCAGAATGCCCGATAATTCAAGTCAGACTTTGTGGCTCCTAAAAGTCAGAAAAATAGGTTGGCGACTGGACACAATGAAACACTAGCAATAAAGCACGCTTGTGTATAACTTTTTAGATGAGTGACTCTTGTATCTGAAGACCTGTGTACTAAAAGTAAGAAAGGATATCTTTTCTGTACAACCTGGAATAGCGATGTAATCGCCAATGCTACATGTGTTCTGTTCTCGTAGAATGGCCTATGAACGAAGGAATGCGAATGAGCTAGAAATCTTTGTGATCTGCTGAAATTTACCTGCAAGGTTTCTTGCGTGACTCTGTCCACGTCGTACAAGAAGTTTGTAGATGACAGAGGTTGCTGCAGGATTTTGTACAGTTAGAGTTTGTATCCATTTTGTAACTGCTTGCACAGGACCAGTTGTAAAATACTCACACACTGTGTTGCCATGTTGGGAGGTGGGGCTTTTCTATCAAAGAGTGCTTCCGAGATTGCAGTGACAGGTAGTTCTTCGTCGTAGTGAATTGTAAACAGCGGTGAATCCCACCTGTTTCTAGAGTCTGGATGCTCAAACCTCTGGATCAAGGCATCAAATCTGGATAAGGTAAGAGTTGTTTGCAGAAACGCAGTCACTAAGTCGTTCCGGACGGTAAGCAGTGAAATGCAGGAGTATTCATGTGAGATTGTTATGCCTTAGTACTGTTCCAAAAATAAGGCATTTATCATTTTCCTGGGAACTGGTGACTATGATATGAAATGCAGCATCATTTAGCAGTTCTAGCAAGAGACTTGTGCAGCACCAGATATGCCTGTCAGTTAATTTAGCTGCTCAAAGCATGAATTTTCTTCACTGGATATTAGGACCTGAAGGTTACAAATTTTCAAACTGGTGCCAAAGACATTTCATGAACGGGAACAGTTTGGTGTAGAAAGAAACAATCTGAGAAAGAGTTTTATTATAAGTTAGTGATAAGGTATTTTACATTTCTTTAGTGTACTGCTCCTCTTGTGGCCGTTCTGTATTCCACTCCCAACACCTGTCAACTGCCGTGTCTGTGTGCACCTGTAAAGGATCGACATAAGCACATTCCAAATTGTCATCAGATTAAATGTGGAGATGAAAGGTTCTCACAGTGCACTGTGTTGTCTTTACGCTTTTGGAAAGACAGTAGAGCTCATAGCGGTAACCTAATGAAACGATGAAGGAAGACTTGTAGGATGTTCTAACTTTGGTTTCTTTGTGTGCATACCTTTTATGTAATTTGCTGCATCCAGGATAACTGTATTATCCTTTGAGAGCAGCCTACATGTGAGAGCAACATGTTATATCCAGTCTAGTTGGGCACATGAAATATGTAGCTCACCGTGAGACTTCTGATTTAAGTTTCCCTCTTAGTTCCTTTTCCTTGTTAGAATCTGCAAAGCAAAAGTCCTGTTTAAGCAGAGCGCCCCATGTACAGCAGGACTTCGGAGAAGTCTGGCAACAGCTAAATCCACTTTCCTGTCATTCTTGCTCATATTTTGGCATTTCGGCCTTTCTGCTGGCTAGTACTGGCTACTGCCGTGCACGGATAACATTTCCGAGTATGATATCAATATAACGACTGCATTGCTATCTTTGTTGGCACTACACTACACCTCACCTCACCAAGTGACAGAACAAACTTATCGTCGAGAAACGGTGCACATGGTGCAATCAACGGGAGATGGAAGCAGTGGCGGCGGAATGTAACAGAAACTAACCTGCGAAAACGTTGTTCTTCGACAAATCAGAATCGCTGGAGACCACATGAACAGGTTTCTCGAGTTCCTTCTCGAAGTATTCCTTCAGCTGTTGAGTCCGCAAGGATTTTCCACTACTCGGAAATCCACACACCACAACCAGCGGCATCTTACCTAATTTCCAGCAATGCTTCCTAGATGGCGACGATTGTCCACTTTTCCATTGGCGTGTACGTTGTCACGTGACAAACGGATTGCGCGCCTTTTTCATTCATATTATTTACGGCAAGTCGAGACGCGCAGGTGTAGCACAATGCCGGGCGAAATTTGTGGACCCGTCCTCAGGTTTGCAAAACTCAGCCCTAATGCGTACGTGCCGACGAGGGGCTCGAAGAAAGCAGCAGGTTACGATCTCTACAGGTAATATCGCCTTTCTGGTTCTGTGAAGGGATGAGCCGTGGCATAACATAATGGCGGGCGATTGATTCAGGCGCTTCTGTTTCTCTAGTGCCTACGATTATGTTGTGGCACCCCACGAGAAAGCGCTCTGCATGACAGATATACAGATTCAAGTTCCCGAAGGATGTTACGGTCGTGTCGGTATGTTGATTTTTCCGCTCTGAACCCATAAAAATACTAAAGCTAGTCTTTCTCCCTGCAGCACCTCGGTCTGGTTTAGCCGTGAAACACTTTATCGACGTTGGAGGTAAATCACTTATTACAGTTTTCGTACGTTTCTGTACTTCCCGGACATTTTTTCCATACATTCCCATTTTTCTCACTCGCATTCCTTTCTTGTTACGTTGTGTAGCTGGTAACTGTGTTTATGAACTTTAATAGCCGGCGTTATTGATGAAGACTACCGGGGAAATGTTGGTGTCGTCCTCTTCAACTTTGGCAGCCAAGAGTTCAAAGGTATGCAGCGTTCCCCCCTCGTAACTTGAGATTCCGCACCACTCGTGCTCTACATCTCATCCCCACCCGTATTGTTTGCAGTGAATAAGGGGGACAGAATTGCACAGCTGATCTGCGAGAGAATAACGTATCCAGATCTTGAGGAAGTTGAGGTAACTATACCGTACACCATTGTTTCTTGCAGTTGAAACATGTTCATCCTCAGAATGGCTTACATGTGCATGTGCTTGCCTGGAAGGTTCCTTCAAAACACTGAAATAGTAAAATCTGTGAAATATGTAGAAGTTGAACATCTATATATCCACTAAATGCCAACTTAACCCTCCTTTTTTAAATGACAATGCAGGAAGTCTGCGTCAGTACCTAGTTATGTCATACCCGAGAACCGCTTCACACCTTATCGGCCAATGGAACAACATCCGAATTTACCTGTTGTATTGCAACAGATGTACATTTCCGATCGTGATGAGAACATTACCATGTTCTTCATCTCAACAGACCGTTGAAGTCTGGGAGATCTTGGCAGAACGAAAATAATGTGTGAACATGTTTATGAAATGTTGTACCTGCAATTCTGACACATCTGTGTGATGTGACAGCATGTTGAGACGAACCATGCTGTTTGTGCTTATTTGACTGTTCCAAGAGGACATTTCTCACAGGAGATTAGCAGTAGGTTGTTGGGCTCATCTCATGACTCCACTCCACATGAGTGACACTCCAGACTTGGAAAACAGCGTTTATTTTATTTAGTCCATGAAAAGAAGGTGCCTCGAGGATTCTATATGCAAAATTTCAATCCTGCTTACGAATGCTGTGCATTTCTGTCAATTTTTGAAGCTTTTATGATGCAACGAGCGAGTAACGTAATCATAACCCCCACAAAATTGCCATGATGTGATGTTCTGGAGAGGGCACTTGTCCCTTAGCAACAACGTCGGCGTCCTGGGAGGGTCACGTGGTGGAGAAGTCGTGAGGCTGATCGAAAGAGGAGAAAATGGGAGAGATGTCTTCTCCCTTCTTTGTGTTTTCTCCAAGGTCGGAGCGGTCGGATGGTATGTCACGTGGGGCTCCACTAACGGAGTGCAAAAAGTGACCAGTCGCCATTCCGTTAAAAAAGGGGCACGCGTAAGGAAATTAGTTCGTCAAAATAGTAAGGCCAAAAGATGTCACGAATTTGTTCGAATTTAAGGACCTTTTTTAAGGACCTTTCACGTGCTGTCGCAAATTAACTTATTGCTATTCACACAGTAATTGCATAGTTAATAAACAAGCGACACTCTTTCAATGCAGCTTATTATTTTGTGCATGATTTTTTTATTAGCATTTTTTCTTTTTTTTAATTGTTTATTAGAATTGTGCGTGCTTAAGTGACTAAGACTGAAGCTGTACACTGCCTGTTTGCAGCAGGAACATGTTCGACAACGTCTCGATATTCAGACTTTGCACGCTAATACAAACTCTCCCAGCACGCACTAGACCTGCCTAATTGAGTCACTCTGTGCAACTGTCTGCTTTAGCTTTGTGTTTATGCCATGTCTCCTACACGATAAAAGGATTAACATGCATCAGCATTAATAGTAGTCATTTAATTAGAAGAACATCAAAATTGCAAGTAGTCTGGATTGCAGATACAGAGAAGGGTGTGCAAATATTTGGATATCTCGAGTAACAAAGTCATTGTGTATTCGATTAAAATTCCGGATTGGATATGGAAATATACTTTCCAACTTTGAATCAAAGAGATGTCTCTTCAAATGAAATGCATTCTGAAGCTAAACCTGTAAGCCCAAAAGCACTACAAGAAAACATGGCAAGCAAAGTGAGAGCTGTTTCATGTAAAGATAAGTGCTTCGTATGTGTGTTTCCTTGATGCATCATAGCTATAGTTGCTTATGCGCCATTAAACTCCACCTCGTCATCATCATGATGTCTGTTCTTCACCATGGTTACTTCAAACCAACACGCTCTACACCTGCTTCTATTTCCGCACAAATGCATATGTTTGGTCATGTAACATATTTGTTTCAGTTCTAAAATGAATATTCACACAGCCCTAATCAACTGTTAGAACATGTTTCAGGGAACCTGGAACATCGGGAATTGTTTGGGAATTTTGTTGATTTTGTTTTTGATGTTAGTGAAAAAGTCGGTATTGTCAGGGAAGCTGCCAAAAAGCAGCTGTAGTCACAGCATGAGATTTAACAAAAAAAAAATATATATATACATGAGGGTCATCAATGAGGCACAGCATGAGGTCTCCCTACCGCAGGAACAAAATAGGTTCTCTTAAAAACCAACTAAGAAACATGTACATATTTACGTTCTGTTTGTTTGAATTAACTAAAATGATCCATATTATACGGTTATTCGATAAATAATGTATTTTACGAGTGACCAGAATCAAAATGTAGGAGCAGGAACCATGTTCCCCTTCTGTTTTTGTCTGGGAATTGCCTCGAAAAAGTCAGTGGAAACCTGGAAGAGTCGGGGACTTTGGAGGCTGCAATTTGGTAGAGACCCTGTGTTTGCAGTGGAGTACACATATTTATAAGCGTGCATACATGTGCTTTGCTGCTGTGTACATGCATGCACCACGTTGGCGCGACCACTGGCAAAGCAGTCTTCGGCTGTTTTTCCTGATATGTTGCATCACTCTGGGAGATGGCACTGTCCAAAAAAAGTGGGCAACCTCTGTTTTGGAAGTCGAGCTTTCTTTTTTGAAGAAGCTCCCTGACATGAGGAACAGGAAACATGTTGGTTGTATTGGGTATTTGGGAATGGGAAGTAGTTTTCACTGAAGGGTTCAAAAGCCCCAACATTTTGCAAGCGTGTTGTTTTTAGGCTAGGCAACATCACATGCTCTTGCGAAATATGTGTTTTCTTTCCAGTCGCTGGACAGCACTGCACGGGGTGAGGGAGGATTCGGCTCAACGGGTACCAACTGAATGTTGTCCCCATTTCCCTTTGTTAACATTTCACATTGTTCTATTGTCAATGGTCATGCCAAAGATTTCTGGTTGTACCAAAGATCTCTAATAACTTTAACTCCCACCTGTTTCTGTTACTGAATATACTGAAGGTGGTGATGCCTGTGCTAGTGCTTTGTACATGACCTGAGGAGGACCCAGCTTGTCAACTGTTGTAAAAATAAAGCTTTTTAATGTACAAGCACTTCCTGTCGTCACATCTTTGAAAGACCAGTGTCGTGTGTGACATTCTTGATCATCTGGCGGATGTCATTGAAAAGTGGGTGACCCTTGTCTTTCACCAACTTGAAAATAATGCTCTCTGTTGTATCTACGAAGCAGCCTATTTGACGGAGCCTCTGCAATACATTATACGACACACGTTATTAGAGGCCACTGTGATGTTGGAGTTTGATGATTAGATGATGATAGATTTACCTCAAATGCGAGAATTCTGTCATCTTGACTTCGAGACGAGGTTGCGTCCGCTACAATGTGTACGATCTTTCCATGGCCCAGCAAATCCATGGCTGTTTGCTCCACACATATATGAGCCTTAAACGTTGTATATTGTTAGATCTCACCAGTTGTATACGTGTATTAGTGACTACTCACTTCAATACCAAAAAGGACGACGACTTCTATTTGCTTTCCAATTGGTCCATCTAGGAAGCGTATCACCTCTGGAACTACCATACTGAACTTCGTTTTTTGGTGGACTCCCACAGCATGGTTAATGTCCAGTTCAGCTACTGTGTTGCCAAGACCACTTGGGTACTGCAACATGGTACATGAGGGTGAGTACTGAGCTTTCACTGCTCGCGGACATGAGTGTTCCGAGAGGGGGCAGTAGGGCGGAGGCTGGCATCCCGTGGAGCTCAGAGACTGGAAAATGCGCAATCTCTGCTCGCAGGTAATCATGATTTTTTTTGTCTGATCTGATATCATCATTCCCCGCCGGATCCTCTGAATGCCAGATGTTTCGATTGTCGTTATTCTATTGTGTAGTGTCTACTGGTTGGACGCTTTGCCACCCTTTGGAAGCTCTTTGCCCTCCCTTGGGAACGCTCATGCATCTGGGTGTGCATTGAACCACACAAGTGCTTACCTGCTCTGTTACGATTAGTGGTATCTTCAGGAGCTTAGACAATTGAAGCTGCAAACGTATTGTCAAAAGATTATGCTGGTTTTGCCACTTATTTATTATCTGAATAGTCATACCAGTTTTTGGGCTGCATCCGTAATTTCAGGAAAGTAGCGTATGGCCTGTCGGAATTTTTCTTGTATGTCACACATGAAAAATGCCGTTTCCTCCACGGCCATCTTTCCGCTGCGCGGCATTTTTGCTCTCTGAGTGTCACCAAGCGATTAAGTACACTGTTCTTTGCGAGAGATCGTCAAACTAGTTCACCATAGTCAAACTACCATTCCGAGAAATTAAAACCAGAAACGTGTTGATGTCCGTGACACTGCGAATATCAATATCCACCCAGCCGCCATGTTCCCACCAGTGTTGCTAGGTGACCTATACACGCGGTCAAAATGTAGCCAACGGTTCACGACGTTTGCCTTTATTGTATTGTATTATTGTATTGTATTACCTTTTATGGGATTGTCCCTTCTATGTTGTTCCAGCCTCAGAACATCAGTTCTCTCATTGCCTTTACTTGTTCACCTTGCCTCTGCGGCGAGTTGGAGGACTGACCGAGTTCTTAGTAACCGTGTTAGTACTGATCAAGTCCCACGGGTTTTAGGTCATTCTTCACCCGACCTTTGGATTTATTGTATGCATCAGGGGTTTTTTTGTTTTTTTTTTTAGCTGCACACACACAAATGCATTAGGACACCTGTATTTTTGTCATAAGCTTACCCCGACTTGGCGGCCATTAGGAATAAGCTTGCTTGTGCCGTGAGGTGGCTAATTAACAGATATAAGATACGAGATATTTATTTTCATTATCTTTTTAATTAGATGCTTCAGGGAAATGTGAGATAGCAGAATTGGGGAGAGGCATTAATTAGAGCGACCCTGTTTCGTTAAAATCCTGCCGGCGTGTTTGTCATGTGTTGCTATGTCATTTTGCGTAAAATGTTCGTCAGTTGCACCTATTTTGCATCTTTCAACTCTGGTGCTTGTGTAGCAAAGCCGTAATTTAAGCGTAACTGAATCAACAAATTGTTAATGATTTAATTATTGTTGTTGTGTTCATATGCCGGTTGACTCTCCACAGAGTTCACATTAAAGTTACGAACCTTCCAATGTGTGACTGCAGGTACGTCACAGTAGCATAAACTTGCCTGAGTTCATCGTTGCTGACCCATAGACGAAATAGCAGAATGCAAGGTGTCGTTTCAGTTGACTGCTTGTTGACGTTCCAATCAAAAATAATAATATTTCCGTGTTAGCGCTGCGAGGCAACTGTGGCTATGAACAGTGTACAGACGTGGACAGATGGAGAGAGGACAGCAGGAAGGAGTAGGGGACACGGGGGGGGGGGAGGCACGACAATGCTAGTACAAGTTCGAAGATTAGGGTTCCAAGTTCACGCACTTTATCGGGTCGCCGTTATGGGACCCCAAAGGAGCAAATCATTACATGCAAGATACTTCACAAATTATACTGACTTTACTCTCCCGTGCGCCTCATTGCCTGTTTTGTCCGCGCTTGGTCAACCTGCAGCTGGGACCACTAATGGATAAGATTTTTAAAAAATTAGTAACAAAAAAACGATACCTGGGTCAGAAAAGATGCACACGAACAGTGTCGTTCCGAGGGGTGCGACGGGCCACCCCAGAGTGTGCGCCGGACGACAGAGGTCGTGGATGTTCATACGGTTGGGTAACAGAGCGATAGCTGAGAGAATTTTCGCGGTAGAATTTAAACATTCCACGTGGATAAGACTCAAAGCGCAGGCTAACTGGGTGAAACATGACGAAAAGTAACACCGAGACTGAGGACCACAACAAATTCTCAGGGAATTCTCACTTTTCGAGAATTTGTTGTGGTTGTCTGCGTGGTTCCTCTGTCTCTGGGTCACTTATCGTCACATTCCACAATTGATTTTTCACCGTTTCGTTTTCTTTTTTTTCTTTTTTTTTACAATTTTTCAATGAGTGCAGGACGTCATCCAATTACCAGTATACATAGCTACAGGTGGAGGGCACATATGTAAATTCTATCTTTTTTTTTTTTTTTTTTCAATTTTGAAAGTGTCAGTGACAGGCGAAGTGACACTCATAATGACCTAGGCAGAATGTGGCCACAGGACGGCTGTGCACACGAAAATGCGGCCTTGTTCTTGGGCGTCTTTCTTCTTCCCTGTCTCGGATTTTTTCTCATCGATGTATTACACAAGCTCGCTTGCATGTATTCCTTACCGACAAAAGAGACCACAGCCAACGCACACATATATTTCGCTAGAACTGTCTTCGAAAAGCGGCGCGGCTTTGGTGAGCACGCCGATCTGCGTGCTGGACGGCACCGCCGCCGATGACGCCTCCGCTACGCCGATTTACGCCACCTTCGCCGATTTACGCCACCTTCGCCAGGGCAAAATTGATCCGCCCTATCCGCACCGCGGTGTCGCGCCTCTTGTGAAGACGAGAATTGGGAAAGCGCAAACTGCGGTTTCATCGCGAACGGCAAAGCACGAACGACGCAACGCATGAATTCCGTTCCTTTTGTATTGCTGTCAGTGTAACAGCATATTTCATTCCGCAAGGAGAAATGTTTGCACTTTTATGTCCCTTCATGCGTGTTTAGCAAAATGAGGCTTCGTACGCCATACGCTTTTGCTAGTTACATCAACTTGCACGAGCGTGACATTAATTGCCGTGCTTAGCAGTGTTAGTCTTTTCATTCAGGAACGCCAGGCTTTGCTGGTGGCTGTGAATTCAGAACCAACATTCCTCATGCCAGCATTTTTTTCCCGCTGCGTCTTGATCGCACGTTACTTCACTTATATACTTCGATATGCGTCATGTTCAGCTCAGAAACTTCTCTCCTCTCGCCCGTCGCCAGAGTCACTTGTATAGAGGTTACAAATCTTTATTTATTTTTAATGTTTTAGCACCGCGAAGCATCTGTTCCATTAGCGACCTTCTAGATTTCATTGCCTTAGCTACTACTAGCGTTAGCGTTCGTCTGTGTGAACGGGAGCGTGACTGGCAACAATGTATAGGTGAGTGTGAGTGTGTGTCCCCGTGTTTCAGAGCGTGGCTCCGTGTGTTGACGAGAAGGTAACAAGCGCGGTGCGCTTGGTGCGAGACCTCTGATCGAGAATAGAAGGGGGTGTGTTCGAATCCCAGTGTTTTCGTCAACTGAGTTGGGACAAAGTTGGCGACAAGCTTGCTTCAGAGAAAAGCGGGTCTTGTGCGAGGTTGCAATATTTTTGGCAATTTATTTCTCCCACCTCTATCTGTACCACAACTCTACTTCGATGCAACGCGTCTCCCTTTAAAGTGACAGCGTCGAAGAGAAACGGAGCGGAGTTTTCTTTTGTTAATAAACCAGAATTAATTTGCCTGTCTCCTTTCGTCGTGGTTTACTTACGCGAGCACGGTATGCGAGTCACGCAATCGCGGAATTGGAGCTACCGGACCTCTTGGAGAGAGAGCGTCCCTCCATTCAATTGTCCAAGCCCTCCTATATCCTTTCGCTGACAGACGAACACTTCGTGCATCTGTATTGGCGTCAAATTGGAAGTCAAGTCACACGGACTGGCTCCCTCTAACATTTCAAATGAACTGGAGCAGAGTAGCAACTCCCGAACAAGAACTCACAGCGTGTCAAGGATTAGTGTATGTGCTAGTCGTCACGGAGCAACAGTCCAAAACTGAGGAAAGATAACCCTCTCCCTATGGAGTACTCGGCGAGTTCCAGCTGTGACTAAATGCAATACCTCTACCACGCTTCGCGTGCGACCTTCTGCTACCCATACTTGGTAGTTGATCTCATGCGCCAAGAGTAAGCAGTAACGTGACGACACGTCATTAGACGCGGGACACAAGACACTGTAGCAAGACACTGGTGCAAGAAGCAAACTCAATAGAGACATATAGAGGCGTTTTACAGGCAAAACAGAAAGGCCCCCATGGTAGGAACTACGCGGGCGACGCACACAGAAAATATACTCCGCCAGGTGGAGGGCTACACACTCGGAACGAGGCCGATTCCGCATGAACGCTGCGAAGTGTCAAATGTCAAGGCCTCGAAGGTACCGCAAAAGGTCGTGGGTTCGGCAAGGACATCGAATATAGCATCTATGCCTATGGCGAGACACTCAATTTTAAAATGCACGTGTGGTAGAAACTTTTTAGTCAACACCGTATCTTGCTGGTTCAATGTAGCCTGCAGCGCAAACATAGAAGAACGCGTTGGCTCTATATACATCGTGTGCGAACGAACAGCAAATCAAAGAGCCACCCTACACAACTTGGCTTCTGGAGCGCGACTAGCTTTCGTGGCCACGACGATGACCGCTTCTAGCGCTGAGACTGCCAATTGAACCGGCGTATACTTGAGAGATGAAGTAATCTGCAAGGAAAGGACATGAAATGCAGACCGGCCGTGAACTCGTGCAGAACTATGCGTGCACTTTTACAAGACGAATACGAGAGTGCAGATCAAGGCCCGAGCGGGACTGACAAAACGAATACAGAAGTGCTGCACCGCCGGAACGGGTTCAACGAGTGCAGTCAAATCGAATATACCTCATATTTTCATCCGCTGGGACGAATAATTCCCTCCCTCCCTTCTTAGTTCTCCTGCTTGATGCCAATACAAGCCCTACCTACCTTCCTCCCTGACGTCTTCTCGCCTTGTTCATTATGTTCATGGTGGTGGCAAATCATGTTTTAACCAGCTCGCTATAGGACTGTACTGGCCTCTGCAGCGGCTCTCCCGAGTTTGGATTGTCCGCTTGGTATGGCTAGTACGAAAAGCAAACTCTGTTTGGAAGTGTTGCTATCTGGAACCACGCAGGAAAGAGCCTTATTGCGCCGAGAATTGAAGCCGAGATTGGGGGCCTCTCCTGCGACGTCACCGCTCGCTTTCCCTGTTTTGGTTACATACATCTCTATGGGGCCCCCAACGCATAGTTCCGAAATACTTGGAGAGGTGTTATGGTAACGCGCCAAAATGGCATCAGCAAAGCGACCTCATTGGGCTGTTCAGGTAACGTGACCCCCGCGTGGCTCCGAAGAAGCTACAGCTCATCTCTTATCCTTACCTCCGGATATACAGAGTAGAAACGGGGCTGTTAGGCTATGCCCTGACCTTGCCTTCCATGCCTTCATTTTTTTTTCGACAGAAGAGAGAAGCCTAACAGCTGCGTTTCTACTCTGTATATTATCCTGTCGTATTAAAGTGTCTCTGCATTGAAGAGCCGTTGGGGCGCCTGCTTTGCTTCTTTCCGCCGTGTCTGGCACGTAGGCCTAAGGTAGGGTTAGTGTCCGTGCAAAGGGGCTACATCCATACGTAGTTCTCCTGCTTGATGACAACACACATCCTATCTCCCTAGGTAGTTCTCTTGTTTGGGGGCAATGCGCCCTTTATTTATGGGCAAACAAGCTCAGCAGATGGCATTACAGAGGGCAGGGCCCCGTCCTGCGCCGACGAGTCTCAACACGGACGAAACGGCTTCCCAGTAGCATGCTCTTCGCTTTTAGGGTAACATTTTTGAAACGTTATGCGGGCAAGCATTGCGTCTTGTCCCATCTCACAGTTTGTGATACAAACAATTTAAGTACAAGCATTTCATTCTGTCACATATTCCAGTCCTCAATAGAGACAATAGTTCACAATACAAAATGACACATAAAATTTCAGTACAAACATCACATTTTGTCCCGTTCTCCAGTCTTCAATAGAATATTAACATGACATCATGACGATGATGATGATGCGAGCGAACCATGATATTAAAAACGTTGGCCAACCGGCCAACCGTCTTTCTGGTGGGAAGACGTGTAAAACGTTGCCTACGGGAGCAATACGACCAGACATCCTCGTGCGGATGAACACCTATGGAGGTACTGTCATCTCAAGGGAAGCTCCATGAGCCGCGAGTCAATAGGGCAGCTGACCACTTCCGGATTTTGTTGACGTTAGCTGACGACGTGTGCTGAGCAGAATAAAAACGGGGAAGCGACCGGATCGAATTAGGCAGTGCTCCGTGTGTGGGTCGTACTAAGGGTCGACTTTCGGACGTGCTGAATAACCTAAGATACGCACTACAAACTTGAAAAAAAAAAGTAATCAGAAAAGGACAGTGCTAATGGTGATGAGTTGATGATCTCCGTTTACCGTTTGTCTGAGATACCGCAGTCGCGCAATCGCAGGACTACCGCAGTATTGCGGTAGTCCTGAATTTGAGGTTCTGGATGATTATGAAAGGTGTGTGTGTGTGTGGAGGGGGGGGGGTTAACACCATACAGGTGAAGAATTTCCTTAATACATCTGAGAACTCTACGAGTTCCACTTGTACCGCCTGTTGCAAGAAACGGGGTTTCTATCTGCTTAGTATACCAAGTATTTGGAAGATTCATTGGGCTAACATGCATGCTCCCATGTGCCACTGCGGCACTATGGGGCGGGACACCCCGCCTCGAATTAGGTCAAGATCCGGGTGAGGGTGTGCTCTAGATGTTCAATGTCGCGAACTGTATAGAACCACTGGGATGTAAAAGCCTCATTGAGTCGCATCCAATGAATTAATGCGGCGTCTCGACAAGAAGTTTATCGCGGCATCCGGAAAGCGAGAGTTGGAACAACTCTAGCAAGATTAGAGGAGGGGGGATGTCATTTGTCTATTGGGGAGAAGCTAGGGGTGCCACTAGTTGTCGAAAAATGGAACGACGGTCTCCTCTCAGCAGTGCAATACTTGTTCGTCTCCTAGTTGAGAGTGCTGCTTCTGAGGTGCTGTCAGCTTGTTCATTCCCCACGGCACCACAAAGGGATGGAACCCACTGAAGAAATAGCCTGTGTCCTGCTTCGTACAGATGCTGGTAAGCGATTAACACGTCCGTCACTAGGGGTGTGGACGAGCCTCGCATGTTCTCGATAGCTTGCAGCGCAGATTTTCAGTCGGTGAACACTGTTCATTCTCGCCGGCTAAAATCAACTATGTGTTGCAGAAATAATAGAATGGTATAGAGTTGTGCAGCCGTTGATGATGTTGGATGCGAAAGGTGTCGTCCTTGCACTACGCCTTTGGATGGTATTTCAAAGGCCGTGTACGCTTGCTATTTCTGGAAGTGCCTCCGTGTACACTTTACAGAAGTGGAAATTTTTTCTTCTACTAGAGCATAGAAATAGTCTCGAAGGACTTGAGAAGGAACTTGATCTCTTCATTCCCAAAGACCTGGAAGGTTCACGGAAATGGGCGAGACCGGCACACACCAAGGGGGTTCCTATAGCGTGTTACATCCCTCTAGGTACGAAGCCAGTGAGGCTCGAGCGTGTCATCTGCGCCACTCGATAAAAGTCACCCTCGGGGCGGTATCGAATTTTCCAGAGGACCAGGTGACGTCGACTGTGCGCACGCAGACAGAGGGAGTGCCGAGCTGTTTCCTTTTCACGTAGAAGTTCAATCGGGAGTCCTTCGGCTTCAGCCAGAACGTGCCGTTTTTCAACCGTTCTTGGAACTCCAAAGCAGCGACGAAGGCTACGAGCAAACAGACCCCGAATGGTATATAATGATGTTGTGGAAATCTTATGCAGGACCGGAAGGTGTAAAGCACAGCCGCCCGCACCAAGGCTGTGTGAACTGCGTGGAGGGAGCGCTGATCGCAGCTCCGCTTGGCTTTGGTTTCCAGCTTAGATCTGACTGCATAGGTGGGGAAGTTACTTTTATTTTGTAGTGCACTACCGTTACTCACTACTTTTTCAAAAAGTAACGCGTTACTTATTCGTTACTGTTGCGGTAGTAGGTAACGCGTTACTAACGCCGTTACTTCTGATAAGTAATGCCGTTACTTTTGCATTACTTCACCAGTTGTCCTCACAATATGTACCATTTGCGGTTGAGTCACATAAGTGCACTCCGCAAATCAACACAAGCAATATTGAGCACAAACAAGGGCCACACATGCACACAACTTACATGTACGATTTATTGCAACGCAGAAGTAGTTCATGTTCAAAATTTTCATCTGTGAGCTTCGCCCGTTTGGCTGAGAGGACGTCTAATGACCAGTGAGTGCTCCTTGTCAAGGTCGATAGAGACGGTGACCTTTTATCTCACACAGTACAAATCCAGACAGCCAATCCCTTGGTACTTTGTTACTTGTTCAGAGGGTACAGGCTATTTTTCTGTCGCTATTGCCCCATTCGTCCAAAAAATACCAGAGAGAGTGAAAGATAGAGGTGGTAATCAAAGGTGACATCTCAACCAGGGTAGGTAAATGATCATTCTTTTGCGTTCTTCGTGGGTGCCGACGTGACACTCTTGTCATTGTTCAAGGTGAATAGAAAAAATCGGGGATTTTCCAGGATTCTGCAGGTACGGTCCTCACTCAAGCTTCGACGCTGAAGCAATGTTCCCGAACACGCAGTGACGCATAACGCCGTTACGCGTTAGTTAGCAAAAATGTAATGACGTTACGTTACTCATTACTTTTCTCGCAAATGTAATGCGTTACCATATTGCACTACTCGAACGTAACGCGTTACCGGTAACGCACTACTTTGTAACGCGTTACTCCCCACCTATGGATCTGAGTCCACGACACACGCCAAGGAAGCACTGGAAACGTACAGGCTCAAGCTTCTTGGCACCGACACACAAAGGGACATTTGTCATTGCTTTGCGTGTGAACAGGACCTCGACGCACATTTCGGGTGGAAGGTCCATCCCAATTTGCGTGATGTACTGGTGGATGTTTTTAAAGCCAGTTGCAAGCGGCGCTGAGTTGCAAGGAAAAGAAAGTATAGAGCACATAGACTCAGTCATGTAGGCAGTCAATTTGGTTCACGGAGTCTTTCCACTTGATAAATGTCTACACTGTTCCTGATGTGTTGCACCAACAGCTGTCCGTTCTCCCCGATATCTTTGAAACGGTAGAGCATGGCTTTTTACGATGCCATATTCCACTAGTGCTTTTGGGCTAGTGCGGCGCAAATATTTGAGTTCCCAACCGCCTATTGGGCCACTGTTAATTGCTTTGAGCCACTGCCAGTAGCAGGCGAAGTGTTGGCACTCACGTCGTTTTTGAAAAGTCTGTTACAGGGAGCCAGACCGTGTGGCATCACTTCCGCTTTGCTGCGAGTACACTGTATAATACTCTGTAAGAAATTCAATCTCTGCACCATGTTGGAATAGAACATCACACCAGGAATAAAATTTTGACCACGACAGGATTCTCCTCTGTACCTCCATAGGTAGTTTACTTTACCTCCATAGGTGGTAGTTCATGTACTTGATGACAAGACTAACGTCTGTAAGATTCCTGGAATGGAGTGCGAAAGCATTTGCCATTGCTGGCATAGGAAACATATCTTCACGCGTGAATTCGCCGGAGCACAATAGTTTTCAGCGACCCTGGAAGTGGGAACGTGGCTACCTTTCGAGGCAGTGAGGGCAAGGCTCCGCGGTCCGCGCTCACCTTATCCGTAAGAAGTCTCTGTACGTGCTTGCGGAGTGTTCTCTCCAATGGCTGACCTCCAACCGTCCTTTGCACAATGTTAAGGGTAAATGGCATATTAAATTCTATTCACTATGACAGGACTGTAGCCCGTAGCACCAATTTCCACATGGTGCGCCATAGGCGTCGCAGACATCACTCTCCCATTGTGGGATTTGCTATCCGGATATGTGAGGTGGTTCTTTCTCCGTGTAAAGTGGACTATATATCTAGGGTTTGTGGTTTTCGGCATTTATTTTCAACCCAATTCGGGGGGTGTTTATCGGCATTTATATGGGGGACAATAAATCGGATTTTTTCGGCATCTATATTCCGCCCAAAAAATAAATGCCCGAATACGGGCATCTATTTATTTCGCATGAAGGAAAGCCTATTTTGCGCGCGAAGTGAATCGATTCATGGCTTCATTAACAATATCTTTTATTGCCTGTGCCAAACAAGCAAACAAGGAGACTACCTCTTGTTGTGATAGATGCAAGCGCACATCATCATGCTCGCATCTGTCATAGCGGCTCGCTCCTTGCGATTAATAACACGCCGTTTAGAGAACGTGCACTCAACATTAGCGCTAGAAACAGGAATAGCCAGTATGCTTAAGGCGCACTGCGATAACAAAGGCCATGTGCTGGAACGGGTCGTCCAAAACTGAATAGGAGATATATCCACCTGAGGGGCAGGGCATACAGCATATTCGAAAAACTCGCGCTTTATATCATCCATACGAGATTCATCTCATAGAACAAATAAGAATATGTCCTCATACAGTGAAGTGCCTTGAAGTGCCTCAGGAGCGGAAACAGGGGTCACTCCAAGTAGTAACTGGAGGGGAGTAGATAGAGGAATACAAAAAACACAAAAATGAACTAGAAGGCTAGGGCAGGGGATGAGCGATCGGCTTTTGAAACCGTTTGGGAGCTCCGTACACTCATGATCTCTTTTTAACCCGACAACAACACACCACAAAGGTTCTGAATAGTAAATTTACTAAAGGTAGGTGTGTCACTAAGTACGTGTGCTGCCAAAAGGCGGTCACCGACCGCACAAACACACACCGGCCGACACACACAAACACAAACCGAAACAAGAACACAGCCCGAAGATAATGCTACGCTCGAGAAATAGTCGACAAAGGGAGATTCCAAGGGGATTTCTCTTTGCCGTTCCAGGAATGGCAGCTGTCAGGATACGAGAAATTCGGATTTTTTCGGAATATTCCGAATCTGAAAAAAATCATTCGGGGGGGGGGGGTGTTTTCCGGCATTTTTCGGAAAATGCCGAAAACCACGAACCCTGTCTATATCCAAAAGTATAGTGGCAAGACACACTCATCGCATACAAGGGTAACCTGAGTCACCTTTTTGTCGCTGGGGTCGGTCGTCATATATGAGTCACAATAGAGTCACCTTTTGGTGACTCATGTAATAAGTGAACTATGCAAGAAGAATTTTGGCTAATAGAAGGGTAACCTGGGCATAAGATGGCAACAGAAGTATGTGAGGTGGTTCTTTCTCCGTGTAAAGTGGACTATATTCAGAAGTATAGTGGCAAGACACACTCATCGCATACAAGGGTAAGGTGACTCATGTAATAAGTGAACTATGCAAGAAGAATTTTGGCTAATACATGTAGAAGGGTAACCTGGGCATAAGATGGCAATAGAAATAAGCCTAGTTTTCGTCTAGTGAGCGAATACAGTTATGTTGTTCATAGTATTAAAACCCCGAGACTAGGGAAGTATGGAACAGACACACACGGACAGAGTCAAAGTTGAGACTTTATCTGTGCGTGTCTCTTCCGTATTTCCCTAGTCTCGGGGTTTTTTAATATTATGAGTTCTAATCACCACCTCGCTTGCTTTTTAGCCAATCTCTCTTTGTCAGTTACTATATTGTTTGTGGCTGATGTGGTCGGCTCCTGTGTGCTATCCCATCTACAGGTTTCAGTAGAAATGAAATTTTATGTGAAAATTTGAAACAGTAACACATTGACAGTCCCAAATTAAACTTTAATTACTTGTCACTAAATATAAACGTATGGATTACGCAAGTAATGAACGGTAGAAATTAGCGTATATGAGGTGAAGCATTTCCAAATATCGAATATAGCTTCCTTTTCCTTCGAAATTCCCGAAAATCCCGTTGTGTAATGACCCTTGTGGTCCCTCAACGTATAACCAAAATAAATAAATAAATAAATAAATACCAAGTTGCTATATACTGTGTCTGCTCAGAAATGTCTTGTTAACAATAGAATGCCAATGATGAGGCCAGTGCCCAGCAGAGGGACAGACACCGAACGAGCTGTGTTCCACTCTGTAATTTTCTTCCCTCACTGCTGTAGTGGAACACAGATCCTTCTAGAAATATGGTAGTCATATCTAGCGTGCTGGAGTTGACGGCCCAATGCCGAATTTGGGCCAACCTCTCCATATTTTTTTGTCCCATTTTTCAAACGAGACGAACAGTCGCTGTTCAAAATATCGGTCGCTCTGGAACTGAGGATCTTGGTTTGATCGTGATTTTGGAAGGCAGAAGCGTAGCCGCAACAGCCGCACTGGGAAGAGGAAAACATCGTACCACTGAATAAAAATATCTATATCATCAAACAAACAATAACAACAACAAAAGAAAAAAGAAAAAAAAAGCACAGCAGCATGTTCTCATAGACAGTTGAAGACAAGGTTTCAATTTCCCCGAACAACCATTTTTGTGTTCCCCTAAGTGCCTGGTGTTGCAACAGTAACTGATTGAGTAGCCGTGCGCCTCCTGCCAAGGCGGAAGTAGTAGTTGCGCCAGAGAAACAACATTAGAAACAAACCCGCGACACTGACGACCTTCTCTTCCTGTCTTCCAACTTTCGAGGTTCCTTTTGTACGAATGCCCTATGCATGCTTGATATGCGACCTACGGTACCCTTATCTGCAGACTACATTTATCTGCGCTTGTGCATATGTACGTGTATAACGTGCTCATTAATAATGTAGTACCGCGCCTTCCTGTCGTCTGCTAAATTTGCCGTCTGCTACTTTTCTTACATTTCGAGCTGGAAAGTCATTCCTTCAAGACATATGGATGGTAATCACGGGATCACAGCCATAGGATTATAATGTTGGCGCACTGCCAGGGGCACCCACATTCGTGACGTTGTTGAATGCGAAAAAGAGAGAAAACTAGTACTGCTTCAAAATCATAACTTGTGGAGTACTTATCGGCGCGCGGCCTGTGTTAGACATCCAGCAACCTAAATTTCGGAGTACATGCTAGCGATATCATACATATCGCATGCGTGTACTGCACCGTTGTGCACACCCTCCTAGTTACATACGCATCCAAGAGATGGCGCTGGAAGTACACCCTTTTTTTATTTCACTCTCTCATTCCTCGTGGGCTGCTCAGCAACGGACAGTGGCGCCACTGCTCGATCGTACGGCGGAGCAGTGCAAAAGGTCCCAATTTCTATTTGGCTGACGCCGACGGGGTTTGGCTGGTTTTCTTTTTTTTCTTGTGCGCAGCTGACCAATAACTTCGGAGGAGCGCTCGCTCTGACTGCGCCTGGATTTTGCGGACGAATGCACCACCGCACTTCTTACCTTATTTATGTTGCCATCAAAATTTTCGCAAGAAATTGTCGGCGAGCAAAGTGGATCACGTCGAAAAGTCGTGGTGGTGGAGTTTTGAATATGCCCGGTGCCCGCAAGGCTTTATGGGCGAGTGCTGTGTGATCGACGCTTGCAACTTGTTCGGTGCTGTGGCTCTGTGAGTGGTGTATGTGTACGCCGATGCCCGCATGGATTTGCGCCTATGTACGGTGCCAATAAGTACGGCGGTCTCAGGGGCATAACTGCAAGGTCGGAGTCTGGGACCGTGCACCGGTGCATCTTCGAGGTATTTTGTTGCGCAAAAGGAAAGAAGTTGTGCGGTCTTCGCTGCGACGCGCTCAAAGGATTCTTGTAACAGGTAAGGCTGGGTAAGGCTGGGCTTTCCTCTGCACGGCGCTCCACACTGTTGCGAAAGAAAGTGAGCAGGGATAAGCGTAGCACTGTGTTGGGACGCACGGTGGGGTTTCTATCTGAAGAAGAGAAATGCCTGCCCGAAAAGTGTACTTTACAAGGTGTGGCTACGTGTAGTTCCCCAGTTTTCTTTGTAGCAACTATTTTGCAGTAACTATTTTTCGCCTGATAAGCACTTCATGACCTTTCATTGTGCCATTTGCGTGAATTTTCTAAGGAAGTGACAATGAAATCATGTTGGAAGGAATGCGTGTCTGACTATCGGTCATACTTTTTATCTACTGACGAGGATACTTCTCGTCGCAGTCGTTAGATGATAAGAATGTCGTCATGCTGTCGATAAGGGTGGCGCACTACGCTGTTATCAGCTCGTCATTCTTCAGGTAGGACCAGCGGTACCCAAAATCATTGTAGTATATTACTTTATGTTGCCGTGACTGTGGCTGGTTCCAGTTGCGACAGCAGTTCCTTCAGCCTCACACGCATCACATAATGAATACTGTTTGTTATGAATCCAGGTCATAACACGATGTAGAGTTACTTGAGGTGTACCCCCTGCTTGTAATCGTACCCTCGCTCTGTCATCTGCATGTCTTTAACAGTGAGTGTGGATTTTCCTAGCTGTGATAACTGATGTGTCTGTTTTTATCATGAACCTTGTCCTATGTAGCGTCAATCAGTGTTTGACGATGACTGACCTATCAGCAGGATATATAGCCACTCCATGAGTGAAGTGTGCATTAAGCAAAAAAAGAGTTTCCGCCGATATTCTTTTGTCATCCGGAGGGCTTTTCTCTGCAATCTATGGTTTATCGCTTCGTAGGTTCTTTATCTGTCATTTTACATGCTAAGGAGTACTCCAACGTTGAACGTGTGCACCTGGAAATATTGGAACTCTACGTAAATATATTATTCAAAACTCGGGTCTATTCAAGACATCGATCTGCTTTTGTAGCTTGTACGCTGCACGAAAAATCCGGCTGCTGTTCGATATACCACCCACAAACCTTTGAGCGAAAAAAAAAAAAAAAAACTCATTTATATATCCTTTTTTTTTTCAACATCAACATCATCCTAGTTTTTCTATTCACGTGGTCTGGAGTAGCCTATCCCGACTTTGTCGGGACTCACAGCTCCATATTTTGTGTTTTTCAATGAACTAATCAATCAATCCTCGTTTACGAGACCCAGCTGTTTCTATTTGCGTGTGCCAATTTCCGACGTGGTCTTCGATCAATCACAAAAAAAAAAAGAAAAAAAGAGAGAGAGAAGAAAAAAAGGAGAGAGATCTGAAGGGCGTTCGCGATAATGGGTCCGATTAACACGATAAGTTAGTCGGGTTTTTCCTTTGAGATGGCTAACATTAGATCGCTTAGCTTGAATTTGTCGATTTTCTTTTTACGTATCGTTTCCGTACAGTGCTTCCAATCTGCTAAGAATATATACAACATAAAATAGACGATCATGCTGCTTCATTAGCATTTTTGCACGCAGCTGAATGCAGCCAAATCAAGTTGTGCATGATAAAGTATAGTAACGGAGGGACATTGGTTAATTTGATTTGGACCGATCCATCGAAACATTAATGGCGTTCATGTGGATGATTATGGGATAGGGTGCAGAAAACGTGTGAAAAACTCATTATCGGGATCTCCTACGACATGTCGTACGAGTACATGTTGCACATACAGGAGGTAGAACAAATACAGAACTAATATGGTCAGACGTTTCGATCGTTCTTTCTGGTTTAGTTTGCTTTTTTGCCATTTTTTTAAATTTCGAATGTAATGGTAGTAGTTTTCCAGTAGTAACCTCTCAAGGCTCAGTGCAACTGATCGAGAACGTCGCCAGAACATACGTCTGTGCGATTCTCTGTACCGTCCTCCTTTTGTCTGTGCTGATTCTCTGTACTTACTGTACTGAAGGAACAGACTTGCTTACCACGTGCCATGTAATTTTCACATAGCTTTCGTGGCGAAGGGTATTCCCAGTTACTCACTCGACGTAATTGCCTCCGACGCCGAGACTGGGCGGGGTCCTAATCTCCGCATCGACTGTGCTGCCATGGGAGAGTGCCCGTGCGTTTCAGAAACCCTCCTCGGCTTCTAGCGTTCTTACGCAGCGAGCTCGAACTTGACACGTGGTGAAAATTTAAAGTCGGCGCTCGGACAATGTTGGACCCGCCTTGGATAACGCTCCAGTACGGCAGCTTCGGGAAGGCAAATGACACTCAGAATCCTGTCTTGTCTTGGATTGGCTTTACATAAGCTGACGCGTCGTCAATTTATTTACCGGGTCCTTGGCTGTTTGCACGACTGTTGGTGCAAGGCGACAGGTGTGACACTTATTATGAGTCCTGACGCTAAGAAATGTCCTGCCTTCATACTGCGAGGCAAATTTTAAGCGCAAAATTGCAGGAAAATCTCGCTCCCAGACGCAGTTAAAGTTAGCAGGCTGAAACTTGACGAAGTAGACTAGTGGGAGGGTTCATGAAACACGCAAACCGTCTTGAGCGAAGACAGGTCTTGGCGAAGATTTGCACAAGTCAAGATGCGGCTTCAAATCAAGTCACACCTGTGAATTCGGGGTAAGACTGTGTGCCAAGAGACACTGAAGCTTTCTTTCTGTAGTTAAACTATGGAACAACAACGGCAACTTTATTTTAAGATGATGAACAAGGAGTTCATTCGCCAGAGGCGATACTCTACCCCATTGCTGGTGGTATTGTGGGGAATGAAATAATGAGCCCCTTCACAATAAGGATCGAAGTCCTACGTGGAGTGCAAGGATGTCAAAAGAGCTTTGAAGGCAGAGCGTTGGTGGACTGGATTGGGCCAGGGACCAAGCAATTTTGAGAGAGGGGTGGAGGGGGGGGGTAGGTGAGTAAGAGACCCGGAGAGTGCGGTTCGGGAATGTTTCTAGTGTGGGCAATGAAGAAGAATGTGTCCTTGATCTTCTAGAGCACAGCAGTGACAGCATTTGGGAGAGTCACCTTGTCTCAAGCGGTGATGCCACTGAACTGTAAAAGCCACATCGAGTCGCATTCGATTAATTAATGCAGCATTTTGACGAGAGGTGTTTCGTGGCATGCGGAAAGCGAGCGTTTGATCAGCTCTTCTGAACAGAGATGGGGGGGGAGAATGTCAGTTGCCCATTTTACCAACCTGCGCCCTGCTTCGTGCACGAGGTAGTAAGCCATTAACACATCCGCGATTGTTAAAGCATAGGCTGAGCTTAAAAATGTACGAGTGATAGACCACTGTGGTTCCATCACCGGCATGGTCGCCGTTGTCTCGCGACGTCAAACCACGAGTTATCATTACCGCTGTAAAGCGTGCTTCTCCACATACTTGCCGTACGCGTGGCAGAGCACGCTTCACAGGGTATGTCTCATAATTGCGATCGCTCAGAATTCCCAGGCACCTGACACGAAAAGAATTTCCGATTTCTCACGAAGAAAAGAAAATATTAGCGTCAATGTGGAATTACTCCTGACGGTCCCTAGACGGCACCGAAACTGTGGCGTTGTGCGCAGAAGCGGGTTTCATTACGGCGCGCCTGCAAAACCAATACCGTTTTCGGCACGTAGAAAAATTGCAGCGAGGGCGGGTTTAAAAGTGTCACTTCATCCTCAGAATTTCACTGCTCCGTGCACTGGCGAGTCATTTCAGAATATCGAACTAAAAAAGGCTCGGACTTCTATTTCTTCAGAGCAATTTTACCGTATGAAACAACTGCAAATTTTTGGCAGGTAACTGAATTAACCGTACGCCATAGAGCAGTTGGAACCTCCAGAGCATGGTAATTCTGCAAGTAGGTCGATGATTTTGGACAAACGCCAAGGCCAGTTGGCACCCGCATGTTATTCTCACAGTAGAATCTAATGTAATCCTACAACAACTTTCTATCAAAGGTTCGAGCCGCATTCCGCCAGGAGTTATTCGGACATTCCTAAGAAACGTTCCGAACGACTTGGTAGCCATGGCCTTGTACTCATCCGGGTGAGGTTCGTCTCAGAAGTTTTTCTACTTCATTCACGTATCTAACAGCAACGAAAGGAGCGGAGATATATCGTAAACGAAGTCACGTCCTCAATGATACAGGTAGAATGATTATAAAACAATGAAGCTTTGGATTCACCCTAAGAAATGTGGACTCGTACATAAAGGCTCGTACAGAATAAACATATAAAGCTTTAATGTTTTAGATTTATTGCGCGAGAAATGCAAAAAAGTAAGGACAAGCCGGATGGAGGTGTAAAATTTGTCCGATATATTCGATTTGTCCGATAACTAGAGCTTCGGGTTTGCGAAGTTTTGTTTGGTAGGTTGTGGATGTGTTTTTCGTAGTTTCTTGTACATCGAGAATGCAGTGTTTCCTCGTCTATTTTTTACAACTGTGTTAATATCAGAATCTCGGAGAAAAAGCGATGGCTATGAAACAATATACTCACAAAAATAATGTGAGGCTGCTTTGTAGCATTGTGAACATCTCGAAAATCGGATATTCCTTGACATAGTAATACGCCTCGTGCATCTCGATCGTTGCGCAGCTCTCAGCGCATCGTGGCTCCGGGCGTAACTTGTTCCGGGGCCCGCTGTCACGTCTTCGCTTTGACGCCGTGTATTTTGCAAGTGATTTCGTCACTGTTCTTTCGTTATTTTGGCAAGACATTGTTAAATTGCGCATAACAGCCGCAGGCAATGACCTCGCACTAGTGATGCAAATATATCGACACTTTCGATCGCTAAATATCAACATCGTACAAAAATCGATTAAGATGTCGATATTTATATCGATAAATTATCGGTATGTTACCGATATTACATAGCGATGTTATATTTTATATATCGACATAATGCATATATCGCTCTTTATACGTATTTCATCGATATTTTGAAAAATGAGATCGATATATCGATATCTTGTGCTTATCTTGTGCGATATATATGCTTTTACTTGGACAACTGAAAAAAAACTTGCCCTTGTTGCCGGCACAGTGCATGACGCAGACGTGGATAGTACTCTAGAAGTGCTGCTCTCTTGTGTTACATTATTCTGTTTCTACGGTACGTATATAGCATGCCATCTCCTCAAGTGCTCACGAACGTTGGTGGTGTGTATGACCACTTGTCTTGACATCCTTGTCGCACGAGTGAAGTGCACCCAAGCGAACGCCAGCCGACGCCTGGCGTATCTGTGGAAACTGCACAGGCGACTAAATGAAGATCGCACAGTAAGAATACAAAAACATATGCCGCCGAGCCGAGCACCGTAAAACGAAACTTTGAGAGAATACAGTGTTGACGACTCGGTTGCAGTTGCGCACGACCTGTCTGGGCTCAACACGTAACATACTGAAAATACTATCGTGAATTATTCGGCTACTGTCATTTATCCACCAGTTTTGTAAAGTAGCGCTATCAGATATGTTCGTGTGATTTATCTTACTGCAGAACCGTAGCCCCTCTGCAAGTTTCTCTTCAACATGCCTTTACATTTTCTTTTCAAATGATGATCATCTGCACTAACTGACCTTGAAAATGTCAACCGCAACACCGCTCGGTTCGAAAGAATGCCAAAGAGCTGGATTCCTGAGAGACTTCGTACGAATAAGCAATTCGTTCTTCCCTTGGTTTCTAAAAAGCGGCATCTAAAGCATTTCCCTCGACACAATAGACATGCTGTCATTCGAAAGTGACTGAAAGTGTTAGGCACGCGAAAAAAGGGCATATACCAGAGCTGAGCGTTTGCAGCCCTCGACTCGAACTCGACGCGGTTCAAAAATCCTGCAACGTCAACACTGATATGCTCTTATCGTGCATCACATCTGTACAGGAAATATCGGCATCCTATTGTTTAACCGTTTCCCCATCCTTTCCACCGTCAAAGCAAAGCCAAATCAAGATGAAGAGATGGAAAAATCGGTCAAATATGGTTAAACTCGTTGGCTTGCTTCCCTCTTGACATCCTGTTCGCGCCAGAAGACACGGAATTACCGATATTTCTATCAGGGCGTATCGATATCTATATCGATGTAATATCTGTGAAGAAAGAAGCGAGTATCTATGTTTACATTGATATAAACATCGATATTTTTATCGATAAGTAACGATATTTTAAAGGTACCGATAACATCGATAAGAACATCGATATCTATAATCGTTCCACCACTACCTCGCTCATTAAATGCTACGTTTATGGCTGCTCAAACAGATATACGAGCCTCGTTTTAGAGAACGCCGTTCTAGTGACCTAAGGTTTTAGTCTTGGTGGAACGCGTTTTGAGCGAACCAGCAGTCCGTTTAGTTAACCATTCTTATCTAATCAAGTAGATTACACAAAATTATTAAAAAAAATAGTGTCTACTAGAAATACACGACTGCTAACATTCAGTTGATTTCACTCGCATAAGTCAACCCACGATTTATGAACACCCTTCGTTTCTCGAAGAATCGTTCATAAATTGAGGTGCAAGGTGCGCGGAAGAGAAATGGGCTGAAATGCGACGGAAGTCCATTAGATTACGTTTATTTCAAGAGTTTTTACGAGTTTCAAGAGTTCAAGAGTTGTACTTGCACATAACTTCATTTTCATATTTCACATCTCATGTTTCTCGTGTACTGGGGTAGCGTACTGCTCTCAAGCGGTGAATCACCCCAGGCAATAGTCATGGTTTATTTGTTGTTTGTTACGTTTATTTGTGAAAATACTCCGTAATTGTGCTCTGCGCCATACATTCGGCTGTATTTGTCTTCTTCGGAAGAGACGATCGAAGCCTGGCACTGAACTCGCCTGGTCCTCGAGTCACTGTATCGTACTGTGAATGTGATTCCAAGCTGAGCGAGCTGTCACAGCTTCGGAACAGTCCTGCTAGTTACCTTCTCTGTCACTATGATCACCCTGCATGGGCACCATCATTTGACAACTGCACTAAAGCACCATCATCAAGCAGCTCACATATGTGTTCACCGTCAGAAGAGGTAATGCACTCCTCTGTTCTCACTCTCTATTTTTTTTTTCTGCAGGACACTGCACGGGTGCTTGACATTTATGCTTTGTTCGTCTTTATCTCATTTCATTTCATTTCATTTATTAATGCCAAAGGCCCAGAGGGCATTACATGGGAGAGTGGCAAAGGTGGCAACGGAAAAAGCATATCAATACAATAGCAAATATAGGCAATAAAAAGTACCTAGTCTGAACATATCTGAACAAGCGAACAATAATATCAGAACAACATATCAGAACAAACGAACGAAAAATGTCCGAATTAATGCAGTAACCGATATGTGACGTAAAGAATGAACATTATTACATACGCATTGCGTATATGCATATACATATGTATTATTGACGCGATCCTAGTACTTCCCCGTGCGTCAACAACTCCGTTCATAAATCGAGGTCAGAACACACATGTTTTTGCGGTTCGTTCCCTGAATATCCGTTCACAGTTCAGATATCGGGGGTTCATAAACCGAGGGAGAAATACATGGAAAAAGTTTGGTTCCTTGTGACGCCGTTCATAAACCGAGGGAATTCGTAAATCGAGGGTTCATAAAACGAGGGTTGACTATCGCTCTCCGCGTTGTTTTACATCTTGGTGCTTGTATATAAATTCAACACGTGTGCGTTCGCTGCCTGTAATATAACGACGCAAGTTTCTGTGCGGTGCAGCCAACACGTATGGGTATCAGACGCTGATATGCGGCATTTCCCTCGTTACGCCATGTGCCGTTCCACTGTGCTGTAACGCCGCTCACGTATCCATTTTTTTTGTTTTTCGTGTAAGCGCCGCGAAGCAACTGTGGGTATAAGCGGCGTACAGACGTGGATAGATGGAGAGAGGACAGTAGGAAGGATTGGGGGATACGGAGGGTTAGTATGCGTCCTGGGCCGACTTCGGGGGAACTGTGCCGACATTAGTCTGGAAAATCTTCGGGAAACCAAGGGAAAAGCTCAGACAGCACAGCCGGTGATGGGATTCGAACCAACCACATCCCAGTCTTCAGCACGACCTTGGCTATACTATCAACGAGCGAGACGCCTTAACCCGCTCGGTCATTCGGCTGGTATATCCATTGTTATGAAGGTTCAACCCCTTTACAATGATGCTTGCGCAAATAACCTTGCCTTTAAATTTAACGCGCCGAATGTCAATGTTCACTACGGTCAGCATGGCAGGGAAACACACAGTCGTCTGCTACGATCACGGCTACGATTTCCGAAAGAAGAAATGCGCACGTCTGCCGCTAGGGGCATCGCATGTGGCGCCCCTACCGGCTGCCGGCGCTGCACATGGCGTATACGGCACCTTTCGGTTTGTCCCACCCTGGTGTCTGCGTCAAGTGCCCTTTCGAGAGGATAATATGTTTGCCATCTGTACTCCCTTGACTGCTATGAGGAGAAGGGGAACCATGATTCACAGAAGAAGGAAAACCAACCTGTAGGCGCTGGACGATTTCGAATTGTGCATTGTCATCGATCAGGAGAACTCCCTACGGAGCTGTTGAAAATTTGGCAGTCGTCGAAAAAGCCAGACATCGGCGGGAAGCGAACCATGCATCTCTATCTTACATACTATAGGGTGTCTGAATACTAACGCCCTCTGTGTAGAGTGGAGTCACCCTTTGTAGAAGCGAATGCTGCAAGGCCGCCATATTGACTCCCACACTTACCATGCATGGATGCTGTGTACCGATTTCACCGACTTTTTCAACCTCCTCTGATTCGTATTTACTTAACTCTAAAGTGTAGTGTGTAGCTAAGCGTATATAGCTACACTTTTGTGAGCGCATCGCGAGCTGCGCGTGGGAGTCAATATGGCGGAAATTCGTAGCAGACGACGCGGTTGTCTTCACCCTATATGCAGAGGGAGCTAGTATTGAGGCATATTCGCGCATTGCAAAGCACCGGCGGCATGGCCGAGCGGGTTACGGCGTCGCGCTCGTTGACGGTAGCTGAAGGTGGTGGGTTCGAATCCTACCGCCGGCTGTGCTGTCTGAGGTTTTTCCTGGGTTTTCTGAAGACGTTCCAGACGAATGTCAGCACAGTTGCCCCAGAAGTCTGTCCGGGACGCATACTAATCCCCCTGCCACCCACTGCTTCCTGCTGTCCTCTCTCCATCTGTTCACGTATGTACGCCGCCCATAGCCACAGTTGCTCTGCGGCGCTAACACGGAATAAAAAAAAAACACCTTCACAGTGGACTTGGGTCGATGTCGTCATACCGTATTCTTCCAACCCCAAGGCTGGTTAACAGGGTTGAGGGAGTGCTATCAGTCAACAGATCAAGCCTTTTGTTGTTGTTGTTTTGTTTTTTCGTCTACAGCTTGCGCCATTATTATTATTATTTTTTGTATATTACGTACTACCTATAGCGCACGCAAACAACTTTGACTAGATATATTCTCTGCAGTGTGTCTTCACAATTTAAGATGCACGAGGAAAACTCTCGCCCCGAATTCTGCGCTGAATTTGCACTTCAATTTGATTATTATACTGATCGCGGTCATGATTCACCATTGAACCAAGTCAAGACCGTGCTCCCATAGAGGCAACTTGACGAGCAAAGTATGCACAAGAGTGCTGTGGTCTCGACAACGCGTAGATCATCAGTTCCATGGGGCAGATCGTGGAATGATGCGACACGGGAGAGGACCACATCGAAGTCGAAAGCGCTTCTGCTGTGCACCTAAATCTTTCTTCCATGAGGAGTTCCTGGCTACAGAAGCAAGACAAAACGCCGCCCCGCAGGTAGACTGGTGGGACTGCGGGACAATGACTGAAAAAGCGGGACCTGTACCGCAAAAATCGGGAAGTCTGGTCGCTTTAGCTCAAGCGAGAGCTCCCTTCCTCGTCGTGGGGGCTGGTTACCCGCGATGCGAGGCAATCTTGACGCAAACGGAAGTGACCCCAGTCAAGCAGTAATCAGGGCATGGCTTTTCTTGCTTTGAATTTTATAGGCGTATGTTTACGGATTTTTCCCCTCGGATAAATACGTCCAAGAACGCGAAACGCAACAATGTTAACGTCGTGCTAATGCTACGTAATGCTCGTCGTAATGTTAATGCTCGTCGTGATACAGTCAGTTTCTGCACAAGTTCACTTTCTGGTCCATGTTGACAGATCAGAAACAAACAAACAAAAAGCCTGCGAACATTTTACAAATAACTTCTAGGAAAAACAGTCGAAGGAGTAGAGAGGGGCTGAAAGGGACCTTGTATCTTTTTATCAGTCTCCTTGTGCATACTGAAATATTCGGTTAAACTGTCGGATGTCGTCGGCATGTGGCTTTCGTTAGAAAAGGATTACAGGGTGTTGTGGTTTGCGTTGGCTCAGGTATTCGTTACGTTCATTTGCCAGTTCTTACGTTATTCAAATTTAAATGCCCCACTGGTTCCTGCGGTTTTGCGATTAAAAATGCGGAAGCGCTTCCCACATTTATGGTAATGACTCGGTTAATGGAACAGCTGACATCAGCGGAGCGTTAACGAGTCAGGTCAGATTTTGCCTTCCGGAGGTACGGATATTTTGATTGGCTGAAGTGTGTGGAAAGGAAAATCAATGACGAAACCGAAATAACAAGAAAATTAGCCTTTTGGGCGGGCGGATTTTGAAATGCGTTCGCCGTGTGTTATCGCTATCTTTGAATCACACGGCACGTCTGCCGCTCGCTGCCTGGAAAGGAAACATTCCCGTGACGTGATCCAGCGGCCGAAAGTATTTCTACCAAGCTGACATTCGTCCCTTACAACTACGAGTGGAGTGCGCATCAGATGCATCGTTGAACAAGAGATAAACTGATGTTCTGAGGCTGGAACAACAACATAGAGGGGACAGATACAAACAAAGCCTCAAATTGCCTAAGAAATCAACGATGAAAGATGAGTCACTGAAAAGGTTAGCCAGCTGTAGGGATCGAACCCACATCTTCTGGATTGCCGGTCCAGGGCTCTACCAATTGAGCTAAGCTAACGTGACACTTTCAGTGACTTTCATCTTTCATCGTTGATTTCTTAGGCAATTTGAGGCTTTGTTTGTATCTGTCCCCTCTATGTTGTTGTTCCAGCCTCAGAACATCAGTTTGTCTCTTGTTCAACAGGTGCCGCTTGCGTCGATTTCCGTCGTATGAATGTGTGTATGAGTGAGCAAAAATGTAAGAGTGAAAGGAGGGTGAGTTAGAGTGAGTGGCTGGTTTGTCGTCCCTTCAGATGACGCACCCCGAAAGTCGCTGGAGAGGCGTGTTAGCTTAGCTCAATTGGTAGAGCCCTGGACCGGCAATCCAGAAGATGTGGGTTCGATCCCTACAGCTGGCTAACCTTTTCAGTGACTGCTGGACTTGTTGTATTCAGTAATATAGTTATGCGTGGAAAATGTAAGGAACCCCAGAATTGTAGATTTTCAATAACCCAATACCCATTTGCATAGATCCATGGTATGAGGATCGCTATGGGGAAGAGTATTGTGTAGGATAGAGACTGGAACAGGGTATAGTATCGACGGTGGCGATTAGATAACGCAACCATCACCGTCCCCAACCGACAAAATAAAGTTGCTCTTGAGTATAGAGCTGGAGATAACGCTAAACAAGTGCTAAGCGCTCTCGAGTACATTTATTTATTTCTGGATGAAGACGAAGCAATGCCACAATCAGGGTAATCAGGGGCCTTTACACACGACGGCCGCATGTGGCCCGCAGTCAGCTATTCTGTGGCCTGAGGGCTCTTGCCCACTGAACAGAATAAAGCTGCCCTCCCTCAAAAATACTGAAGAATTAGGAATGAAACCAGGTTTTCAAGCATTGTTTTTACCCTTGCTCGCCGTATAGTGTTGCTCCTGCCTGCTCATGTTAGGAAGCAGAGAAACATTTGAGCAGTTCTTGTGGGTCATGAACTTCAACAAGCAATGATCACATTAGGGACCTGGCCTGCACGTGGTTTTGGTAAACTACATCAAGTAATATTGTAATTAAGAAGTAATAGTGAAGAGAAGTGAAGAAAATGGCTTCATCTTAATTATTACGCTAAGTTTATGGGCCTGCAGTATAGCAGCAGCCTCTCCGGTTATCATGCGCGAAAAACTGTACGGAGCAGAGAGGTGCAGAGAAAAAAGAAAAATAGAGATGGAACAGTTATGCACAAGTGTCATTCTAATCAATTTTTAATTATTGCTGTTTTCTCCGTTTTTTCTTTTCTCTTTTTTTTTTTCACGTAACAATGCAAGCAATGGCTACAATACAGTTTGTAAATAGACAATTTCAGTGCTCCTGAACGTTGGGATAATCATTCCCGAAGAACTATGTACGAATTCCATGATAGGCAAGCCTGAGCGATGGGCAAGAACTTGCTCTTCTTGCCCATCTCTTGCATCATGTTCTTGCCCATCGCTCAGGCTTGCCTATCATGGAATTTATCCACCAGCTAGCCTGCATTTACTCCATTCTGTCAACTATGTACGAAGAACTTGAAACGCCTTTCAAATTTTCAGTGCCTGATTTCGAAAGGCAGCTTATTTATTTGAGTAAATGAGTCAAGTGAGGTTTTTCAGTGCCTAATTGTACATACACCGAGCGCCCGGTAACTGCACGGCGCCTGTTTTTGAATATACTTTTTATACTGGGGAATTTTACGATAATTACGGTCATTTCTTTTCTGTCCGGTCCTCCATGATATCTTCCAATGTGAATGCGGTCCGAGACTCGCGTGGCGGTGAGCTTTCGTCCCCTGGCCTAGATGGGCTGTGACCTATGCGACTTCACTGCACCCACTTGCGGGGAACGTACGGCATGATGTGTGGGTTCGCACCCATCTCTACAACACGTTAGTCGCGTTTACACGACAGGCGTCAGACGCTTCTGTGTCGTTTCAGAGATAGCGATAACGCACGGAGAGCGCGTCACAAAGCGGGCTGGTCCAGACAACTCATTTTCTTGTTATTTTGGTTTCATTACTGATACTCCTCCCCCACTCTTCAGCCAACCAAATATTCCGTACCTCCGGAAGACGAAATCTGTCTTGGGGCTTTAACGACCCCCCAGCATGTAAAGCATCCGCGCATTTGTCGTGATACCGGTGTGTTTTTGTCCGGTGAGCTTCCGGTGAGTTTACACAATTTCAGCGATCACGTCGTGGTGGCAGTCACTTGCCACTCTTAAATATGAACTTCACCGTATAGCACGCTCATAGCCAACCATCATCTCGAATGATATCGTTATCTGCCCTGATTTGTTGAAAACGGGAGGCGTACGCCTTCTTTGTGACACTTATGCTGTTCATAATTGTCACAGAAAAGGCGTACGCCTCCAATTTTCAACAAATCAGGGCAGATAACGATATCACTCGCGATGATGGTTGGCTAGGAGCTTGCTATGCGGTGAAGTTCATTTTTAAGAATGTGGTGTCACATAGCCCTACAAAGCTACGGACGAACGTACACGGTGGTCGGCTTATAAAGCTGACGCTTTAATAATTGGTTAGGAGAATTCATGCTGCGCTGAAACTTATCTCAGGATAGGAAGGATACAAACAATCCCGTGATCCACGATAAGTGTAAACGGAATCCCAACAATCACTCGCTATATTAGCCCTTCTACCGGTCTGTTCAAAGATATTCTGAATGCAGACGCGATGAACCTTGCCGATTGTAGAACCGGGAAGAGTGTTGAGATGAATTGCTACCCCATGTCATGCCTTCTCCCTCCGCTTTAGTATACTGCATTATCTTACGCGCGCGTAGTTAATTAGAAATTACATTTCTCAATACCGTATTCAAACGGCGCATATTTGGAAGGTACGATTAGGGCCCCTATAAATAGTGTGCCTGGTTCGCTTATTATGAGGGCTCCGCGAGGATTCATATATGTCAGATGTGTACTGCTGGCGCATAAATTGCCCGGCCCAGTTCGCACGGGGCTGTGCCTCGGGGATTAGGCTGCTAACGAACAGCGGAGCTCGTTACTGTCCGTTCGAGAAGCGAAATGTGCAAGATGGCCTTGGGGCACGGACCCGTTCTGTGGCAGGGAGGCTGGACAAGTACTAATGCGGCGAAACTGTTGTTAAGGACCCGGAAGACTGCTTGAGTCAAGCTCGTGCATCATAATGAGGGGAAAAGGAAGCGAAAGGAAGATGTTAAGGAACTGTTTGTTCACTGAGAGCGTGGAAATAAAGACTGTACGAATGGGCGTAGCGGTATGAGCGTCCAGGATAAGGGACGCTAAGGTAGTATTGTTATTTATTTTCATATTTCATGATCAAGATTTCATATATGTTTCATATACAGGGTGTTTCACCTACCGTGAAAAAACATCGTATTAAAAAATATATTTGCCTGAGCACTACGGGGTCAACGGTATTTTGCCATGACTTTGTGCCATGACATTTTGCCATGACTACAAACGGTAACTATACAAACGTGTAACGTGTTAAAAAATTGTAATCAAAATCTAGTTCCCCGAAAGTTATGGAGTCAACGGTGTTTACCTTCGTCGAACTTTTGTGACCACTCTGATCAGTTTTCTGTCACAAGAAATTGAATTCGCTGAATGGAACTCCGGAATTCGCCAAGTGAACGTAACATTTGTTTTTAGCCAGAAACAGTCATTCCGTTTCACAATGATAATAGCTGAAATTAACCTGTCCGTCCTCTTCAGGTTTCCATCGAGTTAATGCCAAGAAGACATGGACCTTCCCACTACTCAGTTTTCTTTTCTGTGCTTCTGTTGATGACGGCAGCAGGGTTACCCGCCACTTATGTAAAACAACAGAGATGGAAACTGGAAGGACACACCGTTTTCCTCCGCCGCTTCTTGTACGAACTTGACGGACTACTGACGGCGGCCGATGATTTGATTTCATATTTGTGGCTTTCCGTTACGAGACAACTACCACCAAGAGAGACGCTACAATGGCCCACCTGAGGGTTCTTTAACGCACACGGTACACCGTGTTTAACGTCCCTCGCAGCAGACAGCGTGTCTAAGCAACTTGTACCTCACAACCTTGGGATCAGTAGGACGTACTATGCCGACAACACGGTGAGCTACAACTATACCGACAATTTATAAACTCATCGCTGCGCCGTCTCGCTGCCTGAGCCTTCTTCCGGCGCCGCTCCTCCGCGCAGCTTTCATAACCCATGGCGCGCCCACGCAGACATGTCTGAACCTGCCGACCACCACAGCTGCGTACCGACGCGCCGCTGCCGTCGCGCTCTCCACCCGCCTTCTACTTCCCTCTCCACTCACTGCGCATGCGCGCAGCGCCGTGACTACAGACAGACGACGCCGCAAGTCTTTCGTAGCGAGGACTCTAATGCTAACGCATTAAAAGTAATTTTCTACGTGTCGTAGCTTGCGGGATACAGACCCTTGAGCACGCCTCTGCGTCCAGCTTTGACATCAGAGGTTAGCGAGAGCTTTGACCGTTCCTATTGGTTCTCGTAAGCACGTGACCTCTTCCGCGGCTGCCTCACTGGCGGAGATGTCTGCCGGGATGTCACCGTCGTACGAGTTCCGATGTTCTTGGTTTCTATTTTCTACGCCTCCTTCTTTCTACCCCATCTGCTCTAAGGCTTGTAATGCAGGTCCATACCGATGCAAATCGGTCTTTTACATTTATTTGGGGCAACACGGTGCGAAGTGTCGCAACCCATTCTACATAGTCCTATCTTCCCCGGCATTTTTTTTTTGTCTCTACTAACTTTCGTAGAAAGGTGGCAGCGATGCCACTTAAGGCCAACTTCATTCTTCCGTTTTACTTCATTCGCATGTGCGAGCCCAAACAATATTCCCATCTCTTTCGCACCGCCAAGACGCTGTCTAAATGTGTAAGGACATTTAACCAACCTTATTTCTTACATATTTCTTAATTCTTACATTATTTTAATTTATTCTTAATCTTACACTTATTTCTTAATTCTTACATTCATAACCATCCCCACGACACTGTCTCACTATTGGACCCGCCCTGCAGGATCATAACCTCGAATATCGAACAAGGTACGTAAAGTACACATCCTTACGCTGACCTTAAGCGGAGCACCCCCAACACAAACAGTAAACTCGCTGTTCTCAACGTTGAGAGCACGAACGCACACATTATACGGATAACGGCCGTGGAGAAACTCAAGCAGTGTTGCAGTATCTCGGCGAGATCAATACGGGAAGAGACGACGGGAAGGCGGGAGCGTCTGGGCCATGTAAGCGTACATGGTGCATGTACGCTGTACACGCGATGTCCGTAGAGGTAAGGCTTGCTCCTCGCCTTCGGAACCGCCCATTCGCTTTTTGAGAGAAGGTCGATTTCGAAAGCCTACTCTGGGGGGCCTCGTGCACTGCGTAGTGTTGCGTGACATCACTGCCGGTTTGGTTATGAGGGCGATACGAAGTCTTGGGAGGGGGAGGGTTTCCTTTTATGGCGACGTTGTTCTCGTGGAGCAAAATTGAGTTTCATGCATTGTGCTTTGACGGACATGTACGAGAAAATGGTTGTGTGTGTGTAGGTGAAACGAGGCTGTCGTTATGGGCCTGAGTATGGGAAAGGGAAATGCACTTTGGACGGGTTGGGGTGCTCGTAATAACGTGGACTTAGTCGTTAGATTCGTAGCGAGGGACAGTGTACGTGTCGGAGAGAAACGACGAAAGATGTAGGCACGACAGTCATTGCTAAAGAGGCTGCGCATTGAGAAACGTGTCTGAATGTTTGATTGCTTCTTCTAAGTACTGCCTCAAATACTGCCTGAACTCACTGGGCAGGTTCAGGTTGCTTATAGGTGTGGTGTACACGTTATATCAACAGGATCAGAGGAACAGAGGCGGTAACATCACGATGTACTGAAGTGTATGGGACCGCGGTGCTCCCGCGTTGTTGTAGGTAGTTATTAGGAGGTTTCAGTAGATCGTAAGCAAACTGCAAGAACGGTACGCTAAAGAAAACTGTCAACTCAAATATCTGCAGCGTAATGTCACGTAGGAAGCAAAATGGCATCAATTCTTGAAGGCCACCACCGTGTCGATGTATTATTAAACATGTGCGCGTGCCAATGGATGCATGTAACACGTTATTTTCACCTGTTTTACACGTTATTTTCGCTCTTGACAATATGATAGGCTTCAGGATTCCTACAAGATATTAAAATGTTGGAGCTCCTGAAGCAAATGGCACTTAAAGTACCTGACACCGAAAGTGCTGAAGTCGTTTAAGACTCGAGTGAGGAGGTATAGTGATCCTTGTTTGGCCACAGCAATGCAGTGGAGTGGAGGCTTTACGCAGCGTCAAAGTAGCGGATTACTATATGCTTGTAATATCCCTCGCGATCGCGGTATAATCGCGAGTGACATGCTATAACACTTCTGCTGTGATGTGATGTGATGTGATAAAGAAAAAAAAAGGCTCTTCGGGTACGTTAAGTGTGCTTGAGAGCGGCGTTGTACTTTGTATATCCTAACTATCCTGAAACTCGCTGAAGCTGCTTGGAAAATGAAGCCGGCTACATAAGTGTTAGCGTGATATCACATTCAAAGATAAAGCTACGCTGATAGCTGTAAAGACTCCCTAGTGTTAACTCGGTCCAATTATATTGTGGATATTCTAAAATTGCGAACTAATAGTGCGAGCTATAGCGTGCCATGCAATTGTGAGATAAATGCCGCAAGCGCTGTCCTTCGTAGGTTTTGGGCAACTATGTAAAAAAAAAAAAAATCAACTTCATACGTTGGTATTTTGACAAAAATATGTAAGTCCCGTGACTTGTGCGATAAAAATTTGAACGAGCTCGAATGCTAGAATATTTTTAAGTCTCCACACAGTGGTCTTTTAAGGGAGTCAATGGTGCCCCATTTTGAAGACGACTTATTCTGATTCGCTTATCCACTGCTCTTGCTATGCGAGTAGATTCATACAATTTGTGCGGCTGTACAGAACCTGAATCTGTGCTCGCGAATCAACATGATATCAGAGTGAGCCTTCGAATATTGTCTTGATTCCGATGTCAGGATTCCCATCATTCAAATAACGTCGTTTACCTCAACTTAGTCGGATATACGTATATTTTATGCACCATAATTGAAGCATAAACTGCATCCATTTCGCCTGGCTTTCCTATGCCGCTGAGAAGGAAAAGAAACGAAGAAACAAAAGAAACCAGAAGGAGCAAAGGCGATCGTATATATTACGATCATTTTACATTTTCATCGCTGATGGAACTTCCTGTAGCAGCGCTTCCGCCTCCAACGTGATGTCGCCCGACCTAACGACCCTGTCGGCTTTTTACAGTGCGGGCACATACGAATATGTCTTCCTGAACTGACGGCTTCTCCGCGAGCGGCGCTATGAGACGGCAGAGCACCCTTTGCAGGGATGAACACAGATGAATGCGATATCAATGACGCAGTGAAACCATTTCATGCTTCATTTCGGCACACATATCAGTAGAACTGGGGGTATCTAACTGTGCTGTTACTGTTTTGCCTTTGGTGAAAGTACGCGTACCATGGTCGCTCCTATATTTGTTGTTCTTTGTGGTCTTCATTGGCTCGTTGCCTGCATTTCTCGGCGAGAGGCGCAAGAAGGTAGTTTATTTATAAAATAGAGTGGAGAACATCCGCTTTTCAAGGCTAGAACTGTCTGCAGCTGCAAACAAAAATACATGTTTCTATACGCTGTAACGTTTTCGCGTTGATGGTAGATGTGTAGGCTGTCATCTTCAATCATCCACGCCATTAGCAATTCTAGAGCGTGATAGAAAAGAGACGAATAGAAACTACAAAGTGGTCATCTCTTAAACGACCTGTTATGCTATTAGAGATGCTAACTTTAACAAAATCTTGTTGTCTCCTTTCGTATTTTGTTTCACCGAATCAACCCAAGATCCTCTAATCCTTCCAGACACATTAAACTTTCAGAATGCGCAGCTCAACGGAACGCTCAGCTTTTTCAGTATATATATTAGTGCATGAGCTACGGCTCTACGTTCCCTGTAGTTTTAACGCACTCTTAAATAGTACAGTCGTTATGATGACAAAGTGACAAGAAGATTGGGAAGACACAGTTACTTTCATTGTTCATTCATTGTAATGCGTTAGCTGATTATGTTTTAACCTGAGTATAATAATAATAATGTACTCATTGTTGTTATTGCAATGGATATTCTGCTGTTGAATTCGTAAGGTAACTCCAGGTTGGGATTACAACGAGGACGTCTTCATATACTCATGTTCACATGCATGCGCAGTAGAAGCTCATCTCATTGTCTCTACTTTACAGAAGCCGCGATAAGACACACATACATATAGGAATACGACGTGCACATACGCAGATCGGCGGTGCGTTAAAAAAGAAAAGAAAGAAAAACACTGACCTCCCTGTGCAGATGCAGAGCGCCAGCCCTTGTCCCCCCACTATCTTTATCTTTGAATATACAACTACTATTACAAAGTCACCTTCGTGCTTCAATTAATCTTCTTTAACGTCACGCCTCGTTTTACGTTGTATTCTATCTTCTATAACAGAGATATGTGGGAGCAGAGCTTTCTTTCCAAGGAAGTTTTCCCACGTTGGTTCAATGAGTATGAATGGAAGTGACAAGCAGTGGCAGTCCTCCTCTTTAGTAGCTGACTCGCGCAGACGCCTTCGTTTACCCGTGGGACGTTCCCTCTCTTCTTGGAGTTCCTTTTTTACATTCATCGTTTTGTTTGCCTTGTCTAGCTCCCTGGTACGACATTCGCTACTGGAGAAAAGCCATATTGTCTAGTCGACTTTGCTGCAAGCTCAGTGTGTCAATTATTTGTTTATTGTGAACGGCCGTTTTAATGTGGGAGCAGTATGCCTGTATTGAGCGTGGGGGCTTAGTCTTGGTGGGCGCGACACGTTCACGTGCAATAGACGATTTTAAAAAGATGCGCGCGCCATCAAGCGCGCGCGTGAAGCAGCATGGGAACTTTGAGGGACACTGCTCTGTCGTCTGCTTCGGTTATGGTTTACCCCGGCAGACGCTTCCGCTGCGCAAACAGGGAATGTTGATGTGGTTGTTCTTCTACCCCCGCCTCTGGTCATCTCGTAATGCTCTAGGACGCTCTAAGTTCGCATGAGCCCTTGCGTGCCATAGGTGGCGCTTGCTTTTCTAAAAAGGTCTCTTAGTGCGTCCTCATAGTAAATGTTGGTGTGATAAAAAGGACTGCAAGGTACACAAAACACAGGAGTAAAAACCGGGACTGGTGTACTTAAAAAGGGGGGAAAAAGGGGGAACGCTCTTCATCTGATGAAGAGCGTCCGCTCGAAACGTTAAGTATAGTTCTCCCCCTTTTTTTTCCCTTTTTAAGTACACCAGTCCGGGTTTTTACTCCTGTAAATGTTGGTATGCCAACGTTGCGGAAATCTTGATCCTGAGCATCCGATGTGTAATTGTTTGTTTTATCGTTCTGGTTGTTTGAGGTGGACCCCGAAACAACACAACTGTCTTGATACGTCCACGCGCGCGGTAGCGCACACGCACAAACAGATTGACAGACACACAAAGAGGAAGACAATGTGCCCAGATCTAGCAATCACGTTGTGTGTATTTCCTAGCTCGTAATTAGTACATCACCGCAAGGTGCAACCTCGCTGACTTTCAAAATGTTCAATATTTGAAAATTCAACTTTCCCGATACTGCGTACTTTGCTGTTCATGGGCACTAAAAAAAAAAAAAAAAAACTGAAATACATTACCATGTCTGTGTGTCTTTTTATCCCTTTTCGCCTCGGAGGTACGCGACGCGAACCGTTTCTCGAATGCACGTCAAGGTATTTTTCTGACGTCCTCAGGTCCCATTTCTTACGCAGTGCGCCGTCAGTCAGATTCAAAGAACATGCGTTTAGTCTGCGTGGATGCAGTATCCAGAGTTGTACACGTTACTCGAAAAAGGTAATTGATTACAGTTACTGTTACTGCTGCACGAAAAGTAATTCTTTACCGTTACAAATTACTTCATCAAAAATGTAATACGTTACCGATTAAAAATGTAACGCGTTACTTTTCCAGTTACTTTTAAATTGTGGGCCATAGCAAAGCCAACAAAACTGCAGTGAATGCAACCATGCAGCTCTTGTTGCAAATTCTAATATGAAACACCAACATACATGATAAGTGAAATTCACAAATACATTTGAAAGCAACATATAAAACACATACACGCGTTTAAAGCAACATCGAAACTTCGGCTTCGTTTTGTTACTGTTGTTATGTTCAGCCCCCACAATTTATCAATAGAGTCACCTATTTTACTGTTGCTCTAGTAGGTCGCGGTTGTAATATTATCATACCATCATATTATCGCGGTTACTATCATATTACTGTGGTAATAACGCGTGTGTATAACACGTGTGGACTAGAGACGGCCGTCACAGTGACCTCTGCGTCATTGCTTCAGTCGAACTGGTGGTGGAACAGAAGAACAGATTGGCTTGCTGAAAAGGGTTGCCATTGTTGACAGAAGGTTAAAGAAGTAATCAATTACTCAGTAATTGATTACCGCAAATTGTAATCAGATTACTTGGAACATTACTTGCTCACAAAATCAATTGATTACGTTAAAAACTTACTGAAAAAGCAACTGATTACTAGTAACGCGTTACGTACAACTCTGGCAGTATCTCTAGGGACGCTCACACGAATAGAAAGAAAGACAAAAAGAAAACGCACGTCAAGAGCGGCAATTCGGCGCACAAATATTGCGAGAGCATTTATTTAGCTAAGGACAACTCTTCTTCTTATTCCACGGGGTGAGCGTCAGTTCGGGGCGATTGAACCTCCACACGAGTAAATACTGCACATAAATAAGCACATTCGAGAAATCGTGCGGTACTTCTGCAATAACATCCGCCGCTTTGACAGCGGGATCCCCTCATGTGCTCTTACGGTGGCTTATCCAGACTACTGGCGCTGCGATCTTCTCCCACGGACAGAGCGAGAGATGTTTTCCTGTGAAGTATGTGTGTGCTTTGATAATGTTGCAAGAATATTTCGTGCTCTTAATGTGTAGGCTTCTATTGGCTTTCTGTGGCTACATTTTATTTCGAAAGTGCAGCCGCTGCAATGTGTGGGAAACTTTCCATGCGAAGAAGCACGTTCTGGATGTTTATCTGCCCTCTTTTCATGTTAGTCCTATACGCAGGGTAAAATTCTGCACACATACTCACGAACCTCGGAGTTCTGAATCTTTTTTGGGAGAACAACAACGTTTTAGAAAAGGATATCCGGTGGAGAAAGCGACAGGACCACCATGGTTTTCGATCGTGAATTCTATTCTACGAATAAAATGCCACACTAAGTCTTGGGCGATATTTGTCGTGCTCGAATAGTATGGGGCGCTCGCAAACATGCATCCGCTGAAAGCCCTGCGATGAAAGAGGAAGGACAAGAGTTTATTCTATTTTTACGTGACAAAACAAATACAGGCTGTATCCTGAGCCGGTACACGGAAGGTTTTTCTATTTTCGCCGACACGAGGAAACACGCTTTCTTCTGGTCAGTCTTTAGGAACTCGTGGCGAAACTAGAAATAGACCGAGTTTTGGCAGCTTCGCTTTCTACTCCGTGCCTGTGAAGTAATTTGTCGTTGAGTGCTAATGTGTTGCCGGAGAAACCTTCATTATTTAAGCAGCGGTATCGGTTCGTGTGTGGTTTGTCGTTAGATATTAGCCATAAAAGGCCAAGCGTATCGTTTGTTTGTCGAAAGGGTGAACGATCTGCAAAGGCAAACCCAATGTTACTTCGGGGCTTTTCTGGCGTAGACTTTACGTTTTCCAATATTTTATGTGGATGACATAGTAAAGAATTTATGTAACGTCTTGCCGTCGTGGTCAAATTAATTGAATCGATGTGATTAATTTAATTTTCGATTTATAAAGTAGCTATAATTTGTAACAGGTCTTGTCCACTTGTAACAGGTCCTCAAACCTGAAGAAGTGCAGCCTACTGCACGAAAGTCTTGTTTTTATGTATATAGTAAACAGTTGATGCTCTTCACCGTCTTTGTTATTTTAGCTATAATTTAGTAAGATCAAATGAACGGACTAAATTACATTTAAATTCACCGAAATAAATTCTACGCCTAACACCTCGGTGGCCCTCTCCAATGCAGAGAACCTCCTCACGTTTTTGTTCTTACGAAAGGAAGAACGCGGATTTGCTTTTTTGTTTGCGGATTTGCTTTGTTGCTGTGATTGTTTTGTTTTCTACTGTATTGTCGAACAATTTGCCTGCCGACGTGGTGGCAAGTTCCGCGGGCGATCGGTGGTTCCGGGGCGACTTCACGCGGTAACTGTGTCGACATTTGCCTTACAGCGTGCGAGGAAAACCCTGGGAAAACGCGCTAACACCATAGCCGGTGTGCGGTGGTATCATGGGCGCTGCCAGGATTCTTTTCGGGGGGGGGGAGGGTATGGGTAGACTGTTTGGCATTCTGGCAGAAGTTTTGCGCCCGCAACTACATCGTCTTGGCTCACAAACCCGGCGTTTCGAGAAACCAGGGCCCGAGACGCATGCAAGAGGAAAGCGGTTCATTAAGTTTGCAGGTCACAGGAAAAGAAATCCGCCCGCTATTAGCGAGTAAGATGAGTTGCTTTCTCCACCTAGTGCCGTAAGGCCCTTGGAGCACCACAATAAATAAATAAATAAATGCGAAAGACGGAACATTCTATAAGCTAGTAAAAAAAGAAAAAAAAAGAAGAAAGTTTTGGATATCACCTTGTATCGTTAACTGCGAAACAACCAGGCCGAGGACGGTAGCAATGTGGGGGAGGTAAAGATCGCTTCCATGCAGCACCGTGCGTCGGAGATATTCGGCGCACGTCAAAAGAACTCCAGGCGGTCGAAATTATCAGAAGTGCTACCCTGCGGCACGTACAACATGTCGTCACACTATAGGCAGACAAACCTTGTCACCCGTGTAACATCACGGCGCCATTATTATTATTATTATTTTATATATATACAATTTTAATTATATTATATATAAAATATATATTATAATATATAATTTTAATATATAAATTTCTACACATTGTACATAGCGTATTCTTAAGAAAAATCCCTCACTTTAGAATGTATGTCTATACTGAGATAATGTCATTTCTTAACCTCCAGCCACTCTCAACGCGACGCCGTTTTCATGATATTATGCTCTGTTACAAGATCTTACACAGTTTTCTCGATACACCATCTTTATTACATCTGCTTCATATCGTCGTACCTGTCAATGTAACCCGACACACGAATATATTGTACTTATCCCACCATATGCCTGCAAATTCGATCGTACGTATTCAACAAATGACAAACGCAATTCACCCCTCTGTTGATATCTTTACCTCCCATTCAAACGTTTTTAAAACTCTCCTCTTGCGTTCACTCAGTAACACATGAAGTTGTACTGTTTTTTTTTTTCCTTTTAGTACTATGTACTGTATATATCCATGTCTGTATTGTATGTATCACTGTGAATATCTTCCCGTTACGCTCCTCTTCCTGAATATGTTATGTTATGTTTCGCCTAATCTGTATATGTACGTATATATATGTGTGTGTATATATTTGTAAATACTGCATTGTCTGCGTGCGCCAACACCAAGGCTTCGGCTGTTCTTGGGCACATTAATAAAGGTATTATTATTATTATTATTATTATTATTATTATTATTCAACTGCGAAAAAGCACGGCCCTTCACTAGACAAGCGAAAGTTCCGTTTTGCTGTATCTTTTATTTCGTGTCATTATCACGCAACTGTAGCTATGAGAGACCTACAGACGCTAACGGATAGAAAGAAAAGTGGAAAGCTGTGGAAGACAGGTAGGCTATAGTATGCGTATCCTTGGCCAACTTAAGGGGGTACTATGCAGATGTCTCTCCAGAAATTCTACCAAGAATCTGGGGAACAAAACTTGAGACAGCACAGCTGTTTCGCGTTGAAATAAGTTGGACATTCCTATCTGCGTATAATCTCTCGTTGTTCGTCTTGTAGCAGCTCTGCAGTCGTGACCCTACCTACGTATATGTTGCGAATTTCCAGAAGCTGGCGTCTACGTTTTTTACATACCATTTCGTTTAACTGGTCCCCATAAAAACATTGTACCTGGTGCGCACCGTATTGATACATTTCCGCGATTGTGCAGCGTGAATGCTGGAGCGTTTGTCTTAAACACCGACCGCGCTACTGGTCATAATCATCATTACATTCCGTCATTTTTTCAAGAAATCGCGGCAGCGGCGCTGGTTCATATATTCCTCTTCTATGCTACAGCATATCCTCCGCCTGCGCATCTCATGCTGTTCCGAGTTCAAGGTTTGGTTTTATGTACTCTTCCTCCAATCGCGAAGCGTGGAAGTCATTCCTTCGTTTTTCCTGGCGAATAATTTAAAAGCGGTGTGAGTTATTCATTCTTGGCTCTAACAGGGAAGCACCTGAACCCGGCTCTGCAGACGAAAGCAGGGCACTGGGAAAACCGACGGAGGCAGATGAGTGCTCGCAAACGTTTCGGCAATGAGAAGCAGGAACTACAAAGGCATAATTTATGCGACAGCGACTTTGAAGTAATATGTCGATGATGCTGAAAATTAATGCAAATACAAGGAGTGTTGCCGAAACTATGATAACGTACGACGAAAGATGCAGTTAAGGAGGTATATCTCCTTCCTTTCGTTTTCTCCCCGTATTTCAGTGCCCGTTTGAGACATAAAGGGTGTTCTACTTAATCCGCAACATATTTTTATTTAAAAAAAAAACGAAAACAAAAAACACGAGAGCAACGTAGATATCGTTTTTGCAGTTGAGTTATATGCAGACATCCTCTCGAAGAGAGTATGTAACTACAAGATGACTAATTACCTAAAATTCATTAAGTGAAGTCTTTAATTAGGGGATTTCGAGCAAAAGCGAGATAGCAGAACAGGAGACAATCCTAGTTGAAAGCCATTCCATGTTTTGAAAAACCTGTAACGCGCTCGTGCGTTGAAATATCCATCACTGAATTTCGCTATGCAAATGAGCCGAAACCAAAACAGCGCACTTCAGGAGCGCATCACCTTCGCCGACGGAGGCTTATCTGGGCTGGAAAGCGGCTAATCTGGCCAGCCGATCAGCATCTACTCCAATCATCTCCATCGCTCCAAAGCATGCGGCCCTCTGACGTGGAATGAGCGTTGTGCCAACAGGACCTGTATACAGAAAGCCTGCGCGCTCGTCGAGGTGACGCAACAATTAAGAGTCAGCCAATCAGGATCGTGTTTTCAACGGCCGTAGCCAATCACGAACGTGCTTTCAGCGGTCGTGGCCGTAGAGAAGAACCACCGTCGTCTGCGAGTTGGGATTGAACGTCACTCGTACTAAATGGGAAAACTTGGAAATAAAGCGCAAAACGGTCTCAAGCTTTCTCAAAACTGATTTTCTGAAAAGCGTCTTGCACTTTTTATCTAAATATTTAGGTCTGCAGGTTCCAGGTGAGCTGCAATCATTTGCGGGTTCTTCAATTCGCAGAACGGGGAATCGCAGTACCAGACTAATCCTGACTCTTGGTTGAAAGAGGGAGAGGAGGCAATGCGCAGGCTTTCTCTATCGAGGTGGTGTTGGTAGTGCCCTGTGGTTTCCGCTCATTTGCATATCAAAATTACACTATGGGTATTTCAACGCACACATGCTTTACGACACTTTTTAAACATGGAATGGCTTTCAAAGAGGATTGTCTCCGGTTCTGCTATCTGGCTTTTGCTCGACATCCCCCAAGTAAAGTGTTAATTGACGAATTTTAGGTAATTAGTCATCTTGTAGTTGCATACGTCCTTCGAGAGGATGTCCGACTGACCATATAGCTCAGTTGCAAAAGCGACACCTATGTTGCCCTCGTGACTTTTTTAAATAAAAATATGTTGCGGATAAAATTGTATACACACACCCTGTATACACTCTCAGGCTATTTCGCCGCCGAAGAAGTGCGAGTAAAACTAAAGCTATATAGTTCCCTTTCGTGTGATGTTCAGAAAAGGCTTTGACGACACCTTACGTGTAGATGCACTTTACTAATGTAGCGACATTCCCCCAGAAGCGGAAGATGCGAAAGGATTCATACCTTTCTGCTGTCACGTGAGCGCGACCGCTCAACGTCGTGTCTTCACGTACATTGCTAACCGTGGGGAATATCCTGTTACACAGCCACAAGATATTCCGTAGCAGACGACAGGAAAACACGCTGACGGTGTCGTCTGCTAAGTGTCGTCTGCTAAATGCGCAGTACGCCATTCCCGATATTCCCCGGTATTCCGCACCGTGTGAATGCTCAACATAACTCCGGACGGAAGGTCGTCACTGTGAGCAGTGTTTGCGCCTTTGTCTTCCGCTAGAATATTCCGTGAGGATGTCGCTCGTGTGAATACACGGATACGGCCGTCTTCCAATCCCGAGCTGATCGTCGGGTGTCCGCACTCGTTTCAGTGCCATTGTAACTTCCTCTTCCTTGTTCTCTTCTCTTTCGCCTTTTTCTCCTTTTCCGCCTGCACTACTGTAACGGACGGAACTACACGGATGTCGCCGAATTGGTGGCCCCTAGAAAGAGATCGCTTAAAAAAAGTTAGAGTAATCGGTAACTCACTTGACCGGCAGCCAAGAGGTGCGGGGTTCGAGACCCTCTGTTGTTAGGCTTTTTTCGACGACTGCGTTGTTTCAGTCTCTCAATGTTCGTAAGCGTCGGAGGCTTTGTTTGCCTGTTTGTGTTTGTTGTCTGCAGTTGTTTAATTTTGTTTAATTGTGTTTGTGTTTGTTACTTGGTTAATTTCTACCATCAATAACACCGTGAGCACAGTGCCTTGAAGTGCCGCATGCCGGTTCTGATGCAAACGATTATTATTCTATGGTTCCAGCAGTGGCAGAAAATCACATATTCCTACAGGCAGTCCCCAGAGTGGAATTTACGCCTGAAAAGAAGAAACTAGCATAAACCTGGCATCGCAGATATTGGTACTGATCCACCCAACTATTTGAGGGAATAACGAAGTTTGTTGTCTCGCGGGAGAGCAAAAATCACTGATTCGAGGCACGCTAATGATACACGTCGACAACTCTTACATAAGCTTAAACTTAATATCGCACAAAAGAAATGTGTAAGAAAGGAAAAAAAAAAAAAAACGGAAGTTTGTAGGACTGGAAGGATCGATCCTGGTGTAAACGAATGCCTTACTCTGGGTCCTCGCGATACAAAGTTCCGTTGTGTTAAAGAAAGTGCTTCAGGACGGGAGTCGCCTCACGACGGTGGCTGTCGTCCTAAGGTGTTTTATACCTACTAAAGTGAACACTCAAATGACAACTTAAAATTCGCTTAGCTCAAAGCTGTTTATGAACCCTGGATGAAATTGCCGAAACGAGCCAACATTGATCCAGAGAGAGACCGAAAGTCTGTCTGGAAATGAATAAGAAACGCATCTGAGACTGAGCTTCTCTTTTTGTTGTGGACCAGAGTTTCTAGCTCGCTTGAGTTTGAGCCATTCTTTGAGATAAAAGGTTAAACATTGTTTCAGCAGTAATAAATAAAAAAAGGCTGAAAAAAAAAACGTATTTTCTGCCCTTTTCCAACGATGTTTATCACTCGCCATGATCCTCTTCCTTGTTTTGGCTTGAGGTTATGACGGATATGTACAAGGGGAAACGCTTTACGTAACCATACAGACTATTTGTCGCCTAGCGAAAGCGTGGTTGGACACTACTATAGAGTTCTATCCTTTCCTTGACATTTTAGTTTCCCTTAGAAGATTAATTAGAATGAAAATTTACGCTTATATTAGGGGACTGTTCGCGATGCTCCCATCCCTCATTGCATAGAATCTGTAACGACTGCATGCCTCAGAAATCTGCGTGTAATAATGAGATGAGTCTTAATCGATACAATTGCTCACAACAGTCTCGCAATATCAGCAGCATTGGGGTAGCGTATCACACCAGGCAATAAAATTCCCTATTCATCATCCGAAAATAAAGTTATTAGATCCGAGAAGTAATTAACCCATTCTAGTTCAGCATTTGTCGTTACAGGTCCCTGCGAAAGCTTCGATAACTAATCGAGTACCTATTCGCGTAAGGTGAATTCGTTTTTTTTAAAACTCAATACAAGGATACGATCTTCAGCGTTGGTAGCTTCACTAGGCCTCCAAATGATTTAATCAGCAGTAGATCAACGCTCCAAAGTATATGGCCCTCCGAAGAGGAATGGGCGTTGCTTTGTACCGAGCATCTTATGAATCCACGCACTCAAAATAGATGCGCTCGACGAAAAGTTACAAAGTATAAACAAAGTTACAAAGTAAAAACGCAAGGTGTAGTGTTCAGCGCATAGAAGACAAGGGCATAACACTCAACCTGGCAGATATGAGTCATCGTCGTGTGTATGCGAGAAATCGATATACATGGGCTGTCCTGGTTTGCAACCGAACGCCTCCGGGAATCCCCTAACTTGCGGCACCAATGCATTACACCATGCAGCTTCCACGATACCTGGTCGAGCAGCACCGCACTTCAAAAAGCAGGACACCAGATAGAAGAGGCGCTCTGCAGGAAAGCCCCCAAAGACCTCCGCTGATTTCTGTAGTCCACCATGTTCCACTTCTTCGTAAGCAACATTGGCACCCATTACACGGAACACGAAATTCAGCAGCTCTATTTCCTCCAAACCAAGAAGTGAATCTCCCAGGAGGTCGCTGAGGACCCTCGTGTAATTGAAAAACCTCCCATACACGACGTCAGAAAAAGCGGCGATGTCTTTTTCGTCGTGCAGGTAAAACTCGTCGTCGGCGAAGTACACAAAGTACAGAAGCTGAACCATGTTGTAGGCTATGTTGGCGCCCACAGTGGCAAGTTTTACCTGAAGAGGAACAGTCGTCGTTAAGATTGGCGGACTCAGGAACTGCATGGGAATTCGTATGTTCCTGGTGACGAGCAATCGGTAGATCGGAATCCCGGCAATAATAGGCAGATAGGGAAAGTCTCGAGCAGGACTACGTAGAGATTCCTTGAAAATGCGAGCGTTTGCTCTCGCAACAGTAAGATACATGTCGAAGAAGTTGCCTCTTAACAAAGGTACGTAATTGTAGATTTCATCTACTGTTTTCCAGGTGGTTGTCATGTTAAATACGCCTACGGATACTGCATCTAAGACAGAGGCAAAAGCGTCAGCCGCTGTGACGCTGTCACGACGGAGCACGCGGTCTACGGATTGTCGAATAAAATTGTATATGCCGAATAGTTCATGCTTGTCAGGAACAGCTGACGCGATGTATTGAGCGATGATCAAAGGCATTACTGCACCGATGGCTTGAAAGCAGCGCTGGGAGATATACGTATTGACCATCTCTCGTTGTTTCAGGCCTTGCATAAGGTGCTGGGTAAGGTACGTAGACGTGAAGGGCGACAAGTACCATACTAGATAGATGCCGATGTAGAGCTTCAATTTCGCGCGCGTCTCAGGATCCTGAAGGTAGAAATTATTTAACTTATAGAACAGTGTCCGCTGAAGGCACAGGATGTTGTCTTCCGGCCACAGTTGAGAGCTGTCGGGCAAGTGACGGTTCACAGCTAGTCGCAAATCAGTGCTGTCTAGGACTATGTATTCCGGTTGGTAGATGACGAAATGAACGTGCATTGCGTCGCTCATTACCTCATGGGCTTCTAGAACATCCTTGATCATTGGTCCATACGACCGACCCTTGCCTCCGATTCGTTCTGCACACCGCCGTATGTAAGTCTCAGCGCCACTGTATTTCTTCAGCTTATCCACATGTTTTATCCATCGCAAGACACTGTAGTCCATTGCCAGGTACAGTAGGTCTCGTTTGGGAAACTTAGGATGGCTTCCAACCATGAAAACCCAGAACGCTGGCAGTCCGTAGTCTAGCGAAGAGCCGACAAAAATGTCCAGGATATCGAGCCTTGTCGCTGGAGTTTTTTCAGGCCAAGTGAGTTTAAGCAAGCGCAGAAAGTCCCTTAAGGAATCTTCCTGCGCAGCGTGCATACTGCAGGCTGTCATCAGCACTGATGATTTTTCCCTGGAGTTCTGGCGACCGTTGTGAGCATTACCCCCGGCAAGAATCATGGCCTTCGCAAGAGCGCCCATCTGATATGCTCTGTACTTGGCGACAGGGCTGCTGAAGATTCGGCCGGCGTACTTTTCCCACCCACCACACACGTGGTCGTAGAAGTTGTAGCAAGGATCCACCGATAAATTGATAGAATGGCGCATGTCGCGTTCCAGTGAGAGACACGCAACTCCTCGGCACTTGAGAATGATGATTCGGGCGACGTGTGGAACAAGTACGGCGAGGAGAGTCACTACGGCGGTCAGCGTCGCCACGAAGGCGGCGTAGAAGAAGCAGGAGCGCTGCTTCTGTTTTAAACGAGTCTGGGGGCAAGACATTTGGTCGTCGGCCATGGTTCATTCCAACTGTCCAGTGCATGAGAGACAAGAGGCGCGTGCCTACGTAATGTTCCTCTTCCTCCTCTTCTTCTTCAGACCCATAGAGAATGGCCATTAGCCACAAGGAAGATTGGCCAGGGCTATGAAATTGACTATCTAGACTATGACATGACTATGACAAACTTTACGGGGAATGTGATGATGGAGGTGATGGAGGTGGTGAATGAGAGCTACTTAAGTGTGCGCGCGATAATACTCAATGGATGATGGTGCATTGTGCGCCCACAGGGAGTAAGATGCAAAGCGTTCGAACGGTTGGACATAAACTAAACGAAAACGATCTAAGCGTTTTGCTCTCCTCCGCAGGCAACTCAAGGTCTAACTCAACTGCTCACGCGCGCTGCACCTGTGTAGTGCTATTTTGTGTCCGAAGTAACTTGGAAGTAACACGTTCTTTTTTTAAGTAACTCCGTAACTGCGAGTTACATTTCAGGCTGAAGAACTTCGTTATTAACTTAGTTACATTTTTCACACGGTAACTTAACTTGTAACGAGTTCTTTCTGACGGTTAACTTCTCGATCTATGCATTTCCGTGATTGTGCAGCGTGAATGCTGGAGCGTTTGTTTTAAACGCCGAGCGGCGCGAGAGTTCCTAATCACCATCGCATTCCTCCATTTTTCAAGAAATCGCGGTAGCGGCGCTGGATCATTCCTCTTCTATGCTACAGCATATCCTCCGCTTCCGCATCTCATGATGTTCCGAGTTCGAGCTTTGGCTTTATGTACTCTGCCTCCAATCGCGAAGGGTGGAAGTCGTTCCTTCCTTTTTTCCTGGCGAATAATTTAAAAGCGGTGTGAGTTATTCATTCAAGCGCTAACAGGGAAGCACCTGAACCCGGCTCTGCAGACGAAAGTAGGGCATTGGGAAAACCGACGGAGGCAGATGAGTGCTCGCAAACGTTTCGGCAGTGAGAAGCAGGAACTACAAATGCATAGTTTATGTGACAGCGACTTTGAAGTAATATGTCGATGATGCTGAAAATTAATGTGAATGCAAGGAGTGTTGCCGAAACTATGATAACATACGACGAAATGTATATCTCATTCCTTTCGTTTTCTCCCCGTGTTTCAGTGCCCTTTGAGACATACAGTGTGTACTATTTAAACTTTTTAAATATGAAGTGGCTTTCAACGAGGATTGTCTCCCGTTCTGCTATCTGGCTTTTGCTCGAAATCCCCTAATTAAAGAGTCAATGAACGAATTTTAGGTAGTTAGTCATCTTGTAGTTGCATACTTTCTTCAAGAGTATGTCCGCCTGACCATATAGCTCAACTGCAAAAGCGACACCTATGTTGCTCTCGTGGCTGTTTTTTTTTAATAAAAATATGTTGCGGATAACATTGTATACACACCCTGTATACACTCTCAGGCTATTTCGTCGCCGAAGAAGTGCGAGTAAAACTAAAGTTATATAGTTCCCTTTCGTGTGATGTTAAGAAAAGGCTTCGACGGCATCTGACGTGTAGATGCACTTTACTAATGTAGCGACATTCCCCCAGAAGCGGAAGATCCGAAAGGTTTCATACCTTCCTGCTGTCGCGTGAGCGCGAGCGCTCAACGTCGTGTCTTCGCGTACACTGCTAACCGTGGGGAATATCCTGTTACACAGCCACAAGATATTCCGTAGCAGACGACAGGAAAACACGCTGACGGTGTCGTCTGCTAGGTGTCGTCTGCTAAATGCGCAGTACGCCGCTCCCGATTTTGCCCGATATTCCGCACCGTGTGAATGCTCAACATAACACGGGACGGAACTTCGTCTCTGTGAGCAGTGTTTTCGCCTTTTTCTTCCGCTAGAATATTTCGTGAGGATGTCACTCGTGTGAATACACGGATACGGCCGTCTTCCAATCCCGAGCTGATCGTCGGGTGTCCGCACTCGTTTCTTCTTCTTCTTCTTCCACCACTAGGAACAGTGGCCGCCAGCCACACAGGGCGATTGGCCAGGGTTTGGTGCGGAGTAATCTCTAGAGGCTCATGAGACCCACGGTGACATGTTAGTAGAAGGAAGCCATAGCAGAGGGGAGGTAGGAAGCGGGAGGTACAAGATGTTTCAGAAGCGGCCGCAGATGGTCAGAAAGGCGGCGGCTCTCGACGCTATTTCAAACCGCCACTTTTCGGTGTGGGAGGCTCCAAATGACAGGATGACAGGAGGACAGGAGGACTCGTTTCGGTGCCATTGTAACTCTTCCTTGTTCTCTTCTCTTTCGCCTTTTTCTCCTCTTCCGCTTGCACTGCTGTAACGGACAGAACTACACGGATGTCGCCGTTGGTGGGCCCTAGAAAGCGATGGCTTAAAAAAAGTTAGAGTAATCGCTAAGTCACTTGACCGGCAACCAAGAGGCGCGGGGTTCGAGACCCCTCTGTTGTCAGGCTTTTTCGACGACTGCGTTGTTTCAGTCTTTCAATGTTCGTAAGCGTCGGAGGCTTTGTTTGCCTGCTTGCGTTTGTTGTCTGCACTTGTCTAATTTTGTTTAATTGTGTTTGTGTTTGTTACTTGGTGAGTTTCTACCACCAATAACACTGCGAGGACAGTCCCTTGAAGACCCGCATGCCGGCTCTGTCGCAAACGATCCTATTTCTACGGTCCCAGCGGTGGCAGAAAATTACATATTCACACAGACAGTCCCCAGAGTGAAATTTACGCGTGAAAAGAAAAAAAAAAACGAGCATAAACTTGCATCGCAGATATCCCCCCAAGTATCTGAGGAAACGACGAAGTTCGTTGTCTCGCGGGAGAGCAAAAACTACTGATTCGAGGCGCGCTCCCCCCCCCCCCCCGTCCAAGGCACGCATGCTAACGATACACATCGACAATTCTTACATAAGCTTAAAGTTAAAAGCGCACAAAAGAAATGCGTAGGAAAGGTAAAAAAAAAATGGAAGGATCAACCCTGGTTTAAACGAATGCTTTACTATGGGTCCTCGCGATACAATGTTCCGTTGTGTTAAGGCAAGTGCTTCAGGACGGGAGTTGCCTCACGACGGTGGTTGTCGTCCTAAAGTGTTTTATACCTACTGAAATGGACCTTCATATAAGGACACCTTAAAATTTGCTTTGCTCAAAGCTGTTTATGAACCCTGGATGAAATTACCGAAACGAGCCAACATTGATCCATAGAGAGACCGAAAGTCGCGGTGTGGAAATGAATAAGGGACGCATCTGAGACTGAGCTTTTCCTTCTTCTTTTCTTTTTCCTTTTTTGTTGTTGTAGACCAGAGTTTTGTATATAGCTCGCTTGATTTTGAACCATTCTTTGAGATAAAGGGTTAAGCATTGTTTCAGCAATAATAAATAAAAAAAGGCTTAAAAGACACGTGTTTTCTGCCCTTTTTCAACGACGTTTATCACTCGTCATGATCCTTTTCCTTTTTTTGGCTTGAGCTTATGGCGGGTGAGCATGGGCAAACGCTAGCATAACCACACAGACTATTTGTCGTCTAACAGAAGCGTGGTTGGACGTAAAACTAATCCGAATGAAAATTTATGCTTTTATTAGGCGATTGTTTGCCGTACTCCCATCCCCCATTGCATAGAATCGGTTACGACTGGACAGCTCGGAGACCTGCGTGTTGATACAAATGCTCACAATAGTCTGGCAATATCAGCAGCACTCGGGTAGCGTCTCGCCCCGTGCAAGTTCTTCTTAGGAGAAGTAACCCATTCTTTTTCAGCATTTGTCTTTATAGGTTGCTGCGAAAGCTTCGATAACTAACTGAGTGCCTACTGGCGTAAGATGAATCTTCTTTTATTCAATACAAGGATACCATCTTCAGCGTTGGTAGCTTATCTAGGCCTCAAAATGATTTAATCAGCAGTAGATCAACGCTCTAAAGTATATGGCCGTCCGAAGTGAAATATGCGTTGTTCTGTACCGAGCATCTTATGGATGAATTCGAAATGAACTCGAAATACGTACGCTCGACGAAAATATAAGTATATTTCCGTATATATAAAGTATAAACAAAGTTACTAAGTAAAAACACAAGGTAGAGTGTTCAACGCATAAAAGACAGGAACAAGGAAGAAAAGGGCGTAACACTCAACCTGGCAGATATTATTCATCGTCGTGTCTTTGCGATAAATCAATGTACATGGGCTGTCCTTGTTTGCAACCGAACGCCTCCGGGAATCCCCTAACTTGCGGTACCAATGCATTACACCATGCAGCTTCTACGATACCTGGTCGAGCAGCACCGCACTTCAAAAAGCAGGACACCAGATAGAAGAGGCGCTCTGCAGGAAAGCCACCAAAGACCTCCGCTGATTTCTGTAGTCCACCATGTTCCACTTCGTCGTAAGCAACATTGGTACCGATTACACGGAACACAAAATCCATCAGCTCCATCAACTCCGTGCCAAGAAATGTGTCGCCCAAGAGGCTGCCGATGATCTTCGTGTAATTGAGAAACCTGTCATACACGACGCTAGAAAAAACGGCAATGTCTCTCTCCTCGCGTATGTAAAACTCTTCGTCGGTGAAGTACATAAAATACAGGAGCTGAACCATATTGTAGGCTATGTTGGCGCCCACAGAGGCGAGTTTTGCCTGAAGAGGAACAGTCGTCGTTAAGATTGGTGGACCCAGGAACTGCATGGGAATTCGTATATCCCGGGTGACGAGCAATCGGTAGATCGGAATCCCCGCAATAATAGGCAGATAGGGAAGGTCTCGAACAGGACTACGTAGAGATTCCTTGAAAATGCGAGCGTTTGCTCTCGCAACAGTAAGATACATGTCGAAGAAGTTGCCTCTTAACGGAGGTACGTAATTGTAGATTTCATCCAGTGCTTTCCAGGTGGCCGTCATGTTAAATGCGTCTATGGATACTGCATCCAAGACAGAGGCAAAAGCGTCAGCCGCTGCGACGCTGTCATGACGGAGCACGCGGTCTACGGATTGTCGAATAAAATTGTATATGCCGAATAGTTCAAGCTTGTCAGGAACAGCTGACGCGATGTATTGAGTGATGATCAAAGGCATTACCGCACCGATGGCTTCAAAGCAGCGCTGGGAGGTATATGTATTGACCATCTCTCGTTGTTTCAGGCCTTGCATAAGGTGCTGGGTAAGGTGCGTAGACGTAAAGGGCGACAAGTACCATACTAAATAGATGCCGATGTAGAGCTTGAATTTTGCGCGCATCTCAGGATCCTTAAGGTAGAAATGATTTAACTTATAGAACAGTGTCCGCTGAAGGCACAGGATGTTGTCTTCCGGCCACAGTTGAGAGCTGTCGGGCAAGTGACGGTTCACAGCTAGTCGCAAATCAGTGTCAGTTAGGTCTATGTATTGTGGTTGGTAGATGACGAAATGAACCTGCATTGCGTCGCTCATTACCTCATGGGCTTCTAGAACATCCTTGATCATTCGTCCATATGACCGACCCTTGCCTCCGATTCTTTCTGCACACCGCCGTATGTAAGTCTCAGCGCCACTGTGTTTCTTCAGCTGACTCACATGTTTTATCCATCGCAAGACACTGTAGTCCATCGTCAGGTACAGTAGATTTCGTTTGGAGAACTTAGGATGGCGTCCAACCACCAAAACCCAGAACGCTGGCAGCCCGTATTCCAGCGACGAGCCGACAAAGATGTCTAGGATGTCAAATCTTGTCGCTGGAGTTTTTTCAGGCCAAGTGAGTTTAAGCGAGCGCAGAAAGTCCCTTAAGGAGTCTTCCTGCGCAGCGCGCATACTGCAGGCTGTCATCAGCACTGATGATTTTTCCCTGGAGTTCTGGCGATCGTTGTGAGCATTACCCCCGGCAAGAATCATGGCCTTCGCAAGAGCGGCCATCTGATATGCTCTGTACTTGGCGACAGGGCTGCTGCGGATTTGGCCCATGTACTTTTCCCACCCACCACACACGTGATCGTAGAAGTTGTAGCAAGGATCCACCGATAAATTGATGGAATGGCGCATGTCGCGTTCCAGGGAGACACACGCAACTCCTCGGCACTTGAGAATGCTGATCCGGGTGGCGTGTGGAACAAGTACGGCGAGGAAAGTCACGACGGCGGTCAGCGTCGCCACGAAGGCCGCGTAGAAGAAGTAGGAGCGCTGCTTTCGTTTTAACGGAGACTGGGGGCAAGACATTTGGTCGTCGGCCATGGTTCATTCCAACTGTCCAGTGCATGAGAGACAAGAGGCGCGTGCCAACGTAATGCTCTTCTTTTTCTTCTTAAAGGGAGGGTCCGCAACGGTTGTGCCCAAAATTAAGTGAAAGTTGATTTCAGCAGAGACCACCCCACAGATGCTGACAACAGCCCCCGTTTCGTATAAATGTGCGCGTATAATTTATAAACAGCGAAAACGATAAAGCGAAACCGAAACTATGAGAGCAGGCGGTGGCATCGGAATCGAGGAGCGCCACGCCGTGACGTCAGTCGCGAGATTCGTCTGCCGTGATTCCCATGTGTTGTATTGCATTGAAGACGCCAGGAAGCAAGTTACGCTCAACGTGCAGTCATGGAAACCGACTCCGCATCAGAATAGAACTCCACGGGACTTCAGCCTGATTCAGACGTGCATTCTAATGAGGAGAATGACTTGACCGCCACCATAAACCACAACGACTCGCCGTATTCGACGGACCCTGTACCAGTGCGCGCGTCGCTTGAAACCGAGACCTCGGACCCATACACTGAAGACTGTCGAACTCGGAGTAACTAATGATGAATTTCTAATAGGTTGTCGCACATTCTTATACAGGGTGTCCCAGAAAACGTGTCATTGAATTATAATAAAAAAACTACACCAACTAGAGTCATGCGGTCAATGGCATTTGTTCTTACTGGGTTTTTGCCACCTCCTCATATGAATGTCGTGTAACGTAAGTTTAATTATGTAAATTTTTGCGAGCTTAAGTCGGAAATTTGCCTAGTAAAGGTAACTTTGTAACCCCGCCAATGTGAAGAGCGTGTCTAATTTAGTCAAATTAATGATAATTGACAGGGATATTCAGGAGCTATCCCATCGGAGAAAATAGCCGAACATCATACTCTACGGAGGTCGCACAGAATAGCGCACGATGAATTTTTCAGCGCAATCTTTGTCAGTCCGACGAAAGGAGGTTGGAAACCCAGCCCTCCCCGACATCGCAGCAACAGATAAACAGGGTAAAAAAGTGACCTTTACTTGGCAAATTTCCGAGTTCATTTCGCAAATATTTGCATAATTAAACTTGGAGTAATGACATTCACATTAGGAGGTGGCAAGAACTAATAAGAACAAATGCTGTTGACCGCATTATTCTAGGTGGCGTATTTTTTTTTATTATAATTCAATGACACGTTTTCTGGGACACCCTGTATAAGTGCCACGGGTGCACGCGTAATATGAAACATGTTGCAGGTGCACATGCGGTCGGTGCATCCCGCAGGTGCCCGCAGGTGCCACTCCGAGTTCCCGCATGAGCCGTCTTTTCGTGTCGACCATTCCTGGCTTGGCTCAAAATGATGAGAACATATCGTTCTCGAGCTGGTCTTCCTCCACTTGATTTTGCGCAGCGCCATTTCCCACTCCAAACGACGTTGTTTGGCCGTCGGAAACTCGATATATGCTACGTCTGTTGTTGTATCCGACCTGTTGCCACAACTGATTATACAGCATGTCTTACCGGCCATCGTGGTGGATGTAAGATCAGTGTGCGACGTAACGAACACAATTGCTACGGAAAATTTCCTTCGTCAAAACTGCCAAAACACACAGCAAAGCAAGGCGGACGGCGCGGGATATCTCGCGACTTACATCACGCTCGGTGTTGCTTGCAGAAAAGCGCTCGTGGCTCGCACTACCCTGTCACCGAGCGCGTCATAGAAGAAAATCATTTTTATAAAGTTTGACTCAGTTTTCGAAGGAGATATTTTACAGGCACGGTCGGTGATGGCTAAAGGTGACGAATATTCGAAAATCTCGGAAGGGACCTTATGCGGATTCTCCCTTTAAGGGCAACCTCCATGGAGCGAACTTTTGCAACGAAGTTCTCGCGGCAGACTGCCACGCGCGTTCCGCCGCCAGTTGTTCGCCGCCACCAGCTCCAGGGAGCGAAAAACCAGCGGACGGCGTCGGGAAGTCATCCCGTGATGTCACTGTTGCCAGGGTATAAGGTGAAAGCTTAGTGAAATCAATTGCTCGAAAAAGTGCATTTAATGTCACAAATTTTGGAACTAAATCCAGCATCTGTCTGAAAAGATGCGCCCAGTAACGTACCGAAAAGCATATTCACTACTGCGAAAAGAAATCATGGCAGAGAATGCCTCACGTTCTAACGATGCAGTTGGCGAAACAGCGAGCAGACGACAGCATCCAGTTGCAAGAAGAGGACGACGACGATGATTCACGAGAGCAGACGACCACGTGCAGGCGATCTGGCTTAGATAGATTCGTAGCGGAAGAGCACTTTGATTGGTTCATCTGCAGTTGACGCTCCCGGAATCGCGGACGCTGGGCGGAAATATCTGGCATGGGGCGCGTTAAGCAGGCTCCCGATCGACATAACCCGGGTTTTCAGGGGAACATCCCTTGGTGTCTCTACTTAATGGTGTTTGTGAGCCTATCCGGAAACCGAGCGCTAGAGCCGCTGAGCGCGCGCCGCCTATCGAGCTTTCTTTAGTCGTCTGCTTTTAGGTAAACATAGCAGTAGACCATAGCAGTCATCTATAATCGTATAACTATTTACCGCCGACATCCGATGATTCCGGAAACACAAAGAGCATCGGCGGTTGCAACGTGTTCCAACGGTTGCGCCATTTCGAAAGGCAGTACACCGGAACATGCGTCACGCTCCGGAACTGGCCTCGCTCTTCCCCAGCGTTCCCAGGCTCCCCGGCTCCGAAGAAGGGGTGCGCAGGGTGCACCCGGGAACGTGCACCGGAAGTCACTTCGGAGGTGTTAAACGTCAATAACCTCGCCAGAAAGAGACATTTTCGCGAGGGAGTCAGCAGTTTCGGATGCAGTTTCGATTACATGCAAACCCACGGTGGCCAGGAACTCACGTAGTTATGATATCGCGTACGTGCGAGGAAGCAGAAGGAACAAGGAACAAAGGGAACAAGAGGAAGCAGTGGGGAAAGCAAGACCTGGGGGGGGGGGATCGCCAAAGTGCAAACAACTGAACGTGAGTCTGAAAGCAAGAGCACCCTCTCACAGGAGGGCGGGACCGTTCTGAGGGCTAAAAGTCTCGCAAGGACCTCGCTATGAAATGGAAGGGTGAAATCTGGGGGCCGCACCGGGAACCGGAAATCGAGCTCAGGAAAAAAGAAGCCGACCACAGATCACTTTTCTAAGACAGAGGCATCAGTTGCGACCACTAGATGCTGCGGAAACTGATGGAAATAGTCTGTTAGCACTGTCTGCAGGGCACGCAAGGGAACATGACGGACACTCACGGGGAAGATGTCAATGACACTCACAGAAGGATGGTTCGGAGGGGCATCAAGTGGGAGGATATCCAAGACCTTTAATGGCAGGGGCAGTCACTGGACGAAGACCAATTGCGGAGTATTTTGCGGTGCCACTGCCGAGTTAGCCACAGCCGAGCATCCGTGAGAGAGGAGAGGCATTATTTTGCTGCGCAAGGGGATTCTGACGCTGTCACAAGTAGGTTCTCATAGCAAGCAGCCAGAAGCTAGCCTTAAGAGAAGGCGTACGGGCCTCAAGGAGAAGCGCATCATTAGCTGAATATCTAGGAAGGCCCAAGCAAATGGGGATGCCCCGCCGGTCCAAAATACACGGCTAGGTTTGCCGCCATAGGGGAGGGAGAAAAAGAAAAGGACAGCCCCAAATTAAAAAACGGGCCGTACGTAATATCGGTACACGTATAACAGGGTGCCCCTACGCATGACGACACGTGTGCTAGAGCACCGATGGAGGACGCCGAGTGCCTTCGTTGCCTATAAACACAAGTGATCTATGTGACAACGCCAGCTCAACGACCCATCGTACCACGTCCCCAAGTACTTAAGCTGACTAGCTTGACGGACCTACTGCACGGGAACTTGTATGCCGATGGTGACCGGAGTGTTGAGCGGAAACACAAGCATAGCCAACTTGTCTACATTCAGGGAAAGGTACACAGAGCTCATCCAGACTGTCAGGGTGTCCAGATAATCTTGTGGCTTAGCGTAAAACTTAGCGAACGAATGCGTCGAAGGAAAGAAAGCAATGCCGTATGAGTACATAAAGGTCATAATCTCTAGACCAGAAAGGAGGGAGCTCGTTACAACGTTGAATAATATCCGAGCGGGCACAGATCCTTAGGGGACACCCCTACTCTGGGGGTATGATGAAGAAAGGGACCAGCAGGGCAGAAGAGCGAACGAACAGAGAGTAACGCCGTGACGCATGCGGTCAATTAAGAAGGAGTGTTAGCATTCACCAATTTCCGTAGGAGCACAGAATGCCCCACGCTGTCACAAGCCTTAGCAACGTCTTGAGCCACAAACCCAGAGAGAAGACCCCTCTCGGCGAGACGGATCTGGCTCTCAAGGCCAACCAAATAGAGCAGTGCGAGCGAAAACCAATTTGGGTAACGTTATGAACACCTGAGATTTCTCCGAAAGCTGATAACCTACGGAACGCTTTTACGCTCTACAGTCTTGCAAAGTACTTAGGTAATTGTTATTGGCCTGATATTGTCGAGGGAGAGGCCCCTGGAGGGCACCTTCTGAACCGCGGCAATTCGAGACCGCTTCCATTCCTGGGGGATAATGCATGCCCCAGGGACATATGCACAATAGTCGGCAATGCAGATCGATGGTCCGTCCAGAGGAGCTTCACCATCGTTGCAGTAACTTCGTCGGGACCGGGAGTACAGTTAGGTTGAGTCCGCACCGCATGCTCCGTGGAGGAGGCAGCGTAAAACCCAGAGGAAGGAGCTGGAAGAGCAGGTAGCACGACGGCTACCGCATGCAAGAAACGCAGGGCAAGCCCTCTCGCGCCTCCTTCAAGGCGCAAGCTAGAGTCCCCGTCGGACAGGATGGTTAGAGCGGGGGGTGCCGCGGAAAATGATCTACAGATAAAAGCAATGTGTCTTATGCCCTAGTCAGACGGCAAGCCTACGTCCGTTAGCGGAACGGTCGTCACTTCACCTGCTATCCAACCATCGTTTCGTATGACCTCGTTCTCTGCCCTGATTTGTTGACAATGGGAGGCGTACACCTTTTTTTGCGGCAATTATGCCGTTCATAATTGACACAAAAAAGCGTACGCTTCCTGTTTTCAACAAATCAGGGCTGAGAACGATGTCATTCGAAATGATGGTTGGATAGCGGGTGAAGCGACGACCGTTCCGCTAACGGACTTAGGTTTGCCGTCTGGTTAGGGTATTAGTAGCGCTCTCCTGCAGTGATAGGAGCTGACAGAAACGAATTGCGACCAGTATATAAAAGGCACGGCGGCTGCGATTGTGTGCTTGTAAAGCGCTTTGAGATGCTGGAGGTGTTTCCAGTTCGTGTAGCATGTGTTTGCAACCAGTTGTTTCCAGGCGGCCTTGCGTCTGCCTGTTACGCCCGCTTGTAGGCTCTTGTGCAGTCACCGGTCCACCAAGGAGAGCAGCTCGAGAAAGTGCAATTCTCCATTCTAAAAGAGGACCGCTGCAGAGATTGGGAGATAGAGAAACGAGACGAGATTGCCCGGTTGAGAGGAAGGAGGCCATCGCTTCCAGCCAACAATGAAGCGAGCTTCTTCTCTTGCAGGAAGCGGTTACAGTGGGAGCGCGTAGACACAGTGCATAGGACAGGAGCCCGAAATAAATGGGCAGGGGATTGCTGTTGGTGGACCAGTCAATGGACTTCCACGAGGAAAGCTTGATTCGCGAAGAGCGCAGGGTCAGGTTAATCGCAGAGCGCACAGTCCCTCGGAGAAACATGGATGATCCATCATTTGCCACAAAAAAGTTCCGCTGCCAAATCCAATCTTCAAGGTTGCGACCTCGCGCGTCAGTCTTGTGACCACACTGGACATGGTGGGCATGTAGGCCGACCACCAAAGGAAAACAACACATTGGAATCTAAACATGACAAGGTTGTCTACGGTTCGTTGTTGGAAGTACGAGTCTCTAGAAAATGAGAGGCAAAAATATGAAAAACAAAGAGAAAAAGGCTTCATCTCTCACTTCTGGCATCATCAACGGTATGAAAATCCAACACTGAAGTTTTCAACTTATTTAATTACACAAGCTTTCATGTAGCAGTCTCCATTTCTTCAGGTGCATGTTTCTGAAGTTCTTTCTTTCAGGTTCTTTCTCACACCTGAAGAAATGTAGACTGCTAAATGAAAGGATTTTTTTTTTACCGTTGGTGCCTTCCATGGACGTCGACGAGAGCTTTGATCGTGCTTTCTGGCATCATAGTGAAAATCGTAACACGTAGAGTGCGTTTTAAATTAGTGTGGAAATTAGCCAATGCGTGTTCGGAGAGAAGCAGTGTTTCAGCCTTACTAAATACACGTGTGCTATGTGCAGAAAACGTAGAGGACATCTGTACACTATCCACAGCGTACAAGCATAAATATTGCTAAGTGGTCATACATACACATGAAGATATATGTATATGTGCAACGTTGTAGAGACCTAGGAATTAAGCCTTGGTTAGAATTGCAACACTGCCTTTCGGCGAGAACGATATCAATGCACGTTGAAGCGCATGAAGAGGTAGCGAGCCTGAAGCGTTGTCAGAAGCCAGGACGAGCCAGCATGAGTAACATGTTTTAAAGGGGAAGTCGCATCCGGAAACCCATCTATGAAACCGGTACCACTGTGTTCGGCATCGGCCAACAGTCTACCTGGCTATTTTTTCGTTCCAAAAGTGCTTAGATATTAACAAAACGAAGTGTAAAAATCAGCCTTGCCTCCGCGGCTGCAGAAGCTCCAGCGACGTGACGTCACTCCGTAACCGGAGGAGTGAGAGGGCGCGCGCTTCAGAGGAAAGGCACCGTCCAGACGCCCCGTAACTCTGTGAGACGCGCGGTATTCCTTTTCTCAAAGGCGTGCCATCATTGGTCGGTTACAGAATGACGTTTTCTCGTTTTTCCAGAGAGGCAATTTCGGCATACTCTCAACGTCAGGCGTCTGCTCTTATCATATATTCATCAAATAACAGTGAAACTACACCAGTATTTCGCGTGGGAATTTCGATACTGTGGCCAGTGTTCCGCAACGAATTAAGTGACACTATAGTTTCGAAATGAACTCAAACGGATGCGACCGTCGAAAGGACAGCCCTAAGTATGTGACAGTCGTGGGCGCCCCCCCCTGCCCCCCCCCCCCCCCTGGAGCTCCAAGGTCGACCTCGTGAAAAAGTGCGCTCTTTAGGCATAGGTCCTCATGATTATTCTCAGATGTCATAATAGGAACCCCTAAATATTTGTGCAGTACGCAACGTCCGCCTCCAGAAAAAGAGGTGGTAGGGGAGGTGGAAGGGTTGCACGCTTTCCGCCCCTGGAATCACTTTGCACCCCGTTGGAAGAAATCCTGGGAACGCCCATGGTGAGAGTTACATGACCCCCCATCGCGGCTTGGTGTCCTTTATTCACATTGCGTACTCCAGGGAGGGTGCTCCTGTAAGGTGGCAATCCACTTAAAAGGGGCCCTGCTTAATCGTTGCGGAGTCCGTCTGTTCACCTTGGACGCTCTTGAGATGCTGTCGAATTGTTGCCCCCAGAAAGACTGGGCTGGCGGGAATTCCAAATGGAACTCCTGTCTTGCCATGCGCTACCCCTCCACAGATGGCAGCACTTGGTGGCTGCTGGTGCTTTCGGGAACTACAGAAATCGCAGCACGTCATGATCAGCCTCTTTAATGGCAAATTGCAGGAAAGCCTTTTGTATGCCCATAGTCATTGCGATTTGGTTCATCCGGCAGCAATACAGGCAACAAAATACAAGTTGATCTGGAGACCTTTATCTATATTTTCATTTTGAGATCTTGCATTAGCAACGTGCGGCGATGCGTCATCCACCACTCGGAATCGTGTCGAAGTCCAAACACTTCTTATGACCGCTCGATGTGGCATGATGCTCGACCTCTTATAGCCACGCTGGTATCTCGAAACGTTTCAGCGTGTCCTTCTCTGATAGCGTCGTCGAACTCCGCGAGGCTGCCTTCACGTTTCAAGCGGCTCACTAAACTTTGCAATCTTTCAGAAGCGCCCTTATCTGCCATAGTCACCGGATTTGCTTCCAAGTTAGCGTCCGAGCTAGGTAGCGTAGGGAGATTTCGTTCTCGTGGTTAGATACTCAGTGTACACACCATGATGTTTGTCGCGTTAGAAACGGTAAATAACACAACTAACACATCAAATATACTACACATGTATCATACAAATGACAATTTTGAAAAATTACAAAACATCAACTGATGCAAGACCATTACAACTGGCCCAATGTCTCGAAAAATACTTCAACATTTGGAGCCTGAGGAAAGATGACTTGCGGTAAATTGTTGTTATATTGTGTTCACACATACAAACGAATTTTTAAAGGAGTTAGTGTATGCCATGTAAGGGAGTATGCTGTTAATGTGGTTTGTTCGACAGTTCTACGGCCTACAGGCTTTATCTAATCAATGCCTAGGAGCCTTTACAGAACCGTAATAAATTTGATACGGGAGTTTTAGTCAAAATTTTTTACGGCGTTCTGTCAAGAGTGGCAAGTTTGCATTACGTCGCAGGGCAGAGACAGATTCTGCTCTTCAGTACTTTGAGTAGATGAGGTGAACCACTAAATTTTGCGTGGTCCTTTCGAGCTTATTTGCGAGTATTCTTGTGTGAGCTTCCATTTATACCCAGAGCAACTTTTGTACTCTAGTACTGTGCTCTGGTGGACAAATCTGGAGGGTCCCTACAAATTGGCCCTCATAGTCTCCCACGGTAGGGTACACGGCTTTCTGGTCGTCGTCCGGATTGCGGAGGTGGGAGGAGGTCGATTTTAGCGTTGAATTGCTTGAGTGCATTGTTACCCGAGATCACGTGGGTCATTGAGGGCGAGCACGGTGACGTAGGCACACACCTCTTTGATTACCGCACTGTTCTTCGTCCGTCGAACCGATCGGTTTAGTCCGTGATCGATCCATGGCTTCTAAGTCCACGAGCGTAATCCCTGGTTCCGGCACTATAGAAGAGGACGTGGTCTTTCGATACCTCCCTCGTTACGTTCTAGGTGGCACAGTGAAGCTTCCTATATTGGCTCGACAGAAAGGAGTGACAGAAAGATTGCATCTTATTTGTCAACTAAAGACACAGGTAATTCACAGGAGTTTCAGAAACGTATTTATGAGTTCGATGACCCAAAAGTCCGTAGGGGTGGGACAGCTTCTGGTGACAGCACATTGTCTGGTGAACTGTTCAAGAGCGTTCTGTTCTTTTCTACCGTTACGTCTATTATTGATCTGTTATCGTACTTCGAGTCTTTCATCAGCTTTACAACACACAAAGCAATCTCCATTTGGTTCACCTATTTGAATCTGCGGCATCAAAATAGTTGCAAGTGCTTATGTTATATAAGCCACAAGTAAGAGTATGCGGAATGCAAGAAGGCACAATTTTTCTTCTTCTCCTTATTGCTCTCTGTACGCCACTAACAGAATGTAACTTCAACTCCTCTGTTCGTAAGAGCGTAAAATTTACTCCGTATTCATGCATTAATTCATGTATTCAGTATTCATGTATTAAGAGTACAGGTTCGTAAAAGTTCCACTGACAGCACTCATTGATAAAACCGCGATATCCTTACAATGTAATGCGAAACATAAGCCTCATACACACAAGGCGAAAGCCATCAGCGATATCCAGGCTGCGCAGGTGCGTAAGGCTTCCATTATAACAATTTTTTTAAATGCAATTCATTCATCTGAGTACATTAGAAGCTGGAACACCGTACTCCAGATGGACGCAAATACAACTTCCAGACTTCCGCCACACTTAAAGCTCAGCTCCGCCGATTTTCGACTGCGACAGAATGGAGCCATGCTTGGGCTGTGCGTTCGTTTCCACACAGGGAGCATACATGTGAAAAATGTTCACCCATTTGTTTGTAGTTTTTAAGAAAACAATTTTTTAAATTTCCATGGCACGGCGGTCCTGTGGTCGGCAAACCCTGACCAATCCCGGCTTCGTCCTGGCTTAGCCGCGCTCGTGGCTTGGCTAACGCCAAATCGTCGATGCGATGGCGGAGATCTATGGGCGAAGGTGAATGTTTTGGGTGTGTTCCGTGATAATTGCTGTCGTTAATAGCCTCAAAGATAGTTTTGCCGGTCTTCTTTAACAAGCCTTACAGGATGGCCTCGTTGTGCAACGACGGCCGTCGTGAGCGGACATTCTGTGCCTGCACTGTGCTTCATGCTACCAACAAGACCTAACACCTAACGTGTGACGTACTCGTACGCATTCTCAATAGCTTTGGCAGCGCACTATGCGCGGACTTGCTGCGCGTGCAGAAAGCACCACCAAAGCTATTGAGAACGAGAACGAGTACGTGCTCGAAGACGAAGTATTTCTTATAAGAAACGTGATAAAACGGTGCGGTGGTCCCCGATAGCTCGTGACAGCTATTTCAGCACGATACAGCGGCCATGACGGAGTGTAAACACAAACTGGTTGCCAGGAAGAGCTGGCTAGGTGTGGCTATCCAATCCGCACAGTTCCAAGTATGACGTCACAAGTGGAACCGCCGCCCGGTAGTTTTTCTCAAATTTCTCACGAAGGAGTATGGAAATTTGGAAAGCAATGCGCGTTTATGAATGAAGTTGGGACCACGGTTCTGAATATCACAATGTCTTCATACTTTCGGAACAGCAGCGGAGCTGCACTTTAAGCATGCATGAAAAATAAATGCAAATTTCATGTTGATCCCTCTTTCTACATTATCCAAAAGATTCCTGAGCAGTCAACATCGTGTCAGTATATAAGGCAATCTATCAGAGACCTTTTGCAAACACAGCACTCAATATTCATTTCTAAAAAAATCGTACGCATTGATCAAGTAACGTGGTATTAGCATATCACAAAAGGCCCGTACGAATTACCACTAAACCATAGAAAGAAAAGGAAGAAAGTCTAATCATATTCATCCTTCCCAGGATTCGCCGTCACTTTGCGGTCGTATTTACAGCCGAAAGCCGCTGGAAAGCCATTGACCTGTGGCACCAACATATTGCACAATGCATTTTCCATAATACCTGCTTCAGCTGGGCCGCTGGGCCCAGGAAAAAGAGTCGCTTCACATCAAAGCCACCGTCGAGTTCAAGAGGTTGTGAGGTATTGCTGCCACGTAAGCAGATGTATGTTTCAGTGGCGTTAGATTTCTTCAGCTAATACGTATGTTTTAACCAGTGAAGGATGCTGTAGTCCATTGTCATGTACAATATATTCTGCTTTGGAAACTTGGGATGGTGACCAACCGTGAACACCCAGAAGAGTGGCACTCCGTAGTCCAAAGATGAGCCCACAAAGATATCCAGGATATCGAGTCTTGTCGCTGGCGTCTTTTCGGGCCAAGAAAGTTTAAGCGAGCGCAGAAAGTCCTTTAAGGAGTCTTCTTGAGTAGCGTGCATAGTGCAGGCGCTTAACAACGCCGATGCTTTTTCCTTGGAGTTCTGGCGATCTTCATGAGCGTTACCTCCGGTAAGAACAACCTCCTTCAAAACAGCGTGAAGATGATATGCTTCGTACTTTTCCTTTGGGGTGCCGAAGCGTCGACCTGCATACTTTTCCCACCTTCCACACATGTGATCGTAGAAGTTGTGGCAAGGATCCGCTGCTAGGTTGATGGAATGGTTCATGTCGCGTTCCAGGGAGAGACACTCAACTCCTTGGCATCTGAGAATGCTGTTCGAGATGGCGAGTGGGACAAGTACGGCGAAGAGAGTTGCTTCGGCGGTGAACATTGCCTCAAATATTGTGTGGAAAAAGCAATAGTGGCTTTTCCGATATTTCAACGGTGACCGGAAGGAAGATGCGTCGCCTTCGGCCATGGTTCATTCCAACTGTGACGGTAGAGCGGATAACGCACAACGTCATGCACACGAGGCTCGTGCACGCTTGCGTGCCTTCTTCTTCCAAGGAGATGATGGCCGTGAGCCACTAAGGGAGATTGGCCAGGAGAAAATGGACAAACGAAGTTTGTCTATGTCTGTGCAGTAATGGTGAGGACTAAGGCCAGGTTAGACCCAAGTAACTTATGACATATATATGATGTACGATGACTAATACGTGAACAAATGGGTATGCACGTATGTAGGAATATGCGTATGACGATTATACATGGCCAAAAGTATGTCTGTATGAATTTGTGAGTGCGTGAAAGTGTATGAGAGTAGGAAGGAAGTGCCTAGAAGCGGTTGGAGAGCACGATGTACGATACAAGACCCGCTACCACAGCCCTAATGACAGAGTGCAGTGTGTGATGCTCCTAGAGGCAGCACTGGCGCCAATGAGAGTGGGGCTACTAACAAGCGCAATGGGGTCCAGATGTACCTGTGGCGTAATTGGCCAAACTGAGAACAGGTTAGCAAAAAGTGTTATGTTGTTTCATCCTGGCCACAATGGGAGCAAGCAGGGGACAAAGACCGTCCAGCATGGTGAAGGTAACAATTGCCTACCGTGCCTACGTAAAGTTCTTTTTCTTCCCCAAAGTAGCAGATAACCAACGCTACAACAAAGTCACCCATATATAAAGATATCTCCTCTTCTTTCTTCGCCATATGGCGGCAAAGCCGCATGGCTGCGGCGTCTGCTAGTATGACACCCGTCCGAAAGCGTTTTACGATGACCGATTATCTTTATTTTCTCCGTGAGGTTCTAGCAGTGAATCCTCTGGAGTCTCGACGAATAAGACTTACATGGCGGTAGCAATAAACATTGTTTAAGGCCTGCACGAAGGAAAGAGCGACTTAACCGCAAATGTCTGATCTCTCGGTAGCCAAGTTTTGAAGACTACACTTTAAGTGCACAGGTTTGTGGAGCAACACCGGTTTACGGTCAGGAAAAAAGTTTTTTGAAAACAGTTCATTGAAAACCCTTTCAATAATGAAAATGTGGACAGATGTGGAGCTTCTTCTTCTTGTGAATGGCTGTCTTGTTCTCCTCCCTCTGCGTCCTGCAGCGAGCACGTCTCCCGTCCTCCGGTTTACTCCGGTTTGCTGAAAGTGTTCGTGCTGGTGTTCTCTCCGGATACGATCGGTTCGAATTCCCCGTCTCTCTTAACGATCGGGAGCTGCGAGATGCAGTTTGCTAAAAGTCTTTATTATACGATCAGGTTGAGGTACGCCAAGTCCCTTCAGGCTTTCTTGATCTCGAGGGCGTTTGCATACCTCATTGGCGATTGGCCAGGGTAATGTTAATGCTTCGGCATGACTATCGTGGCAAGCCCTATCACCACCACCACCACTACCGTGGTAGATTTTCACAAGGCGTAGCGGAGATAACGCAATAAGCTGGGAGACTGAGTGAGTGAGTGCCAAGAGGAAGTGGCATCTAGCCCGTAGCACGTAGTGGGGGACTCTTCGTGAGTACCACCACGAATTAATGTGCTGAAACTGCGGCACGCGCGACGAAAACAGGCAACGTTGTTGTTGTTGTTGGCGGCGGCGGCGGCGGCGGTACCGCTGCCGAACACGTGCAGTGTGTGTTTTTCTTTTGTTTTTGTTTTTTTACCTTGCTCTTACCTAACTCATTGAATCTGCGGCATCAGAATGGTTGAAAGTGCTTATGTTATAAAAGCCACACGTATGAGCATGCGGAATGCAATAATATACATTTTTTTCCCTCCCTCTTTCGTCTCTGTACGTCGTACAATTTGTTTGTAACGTGTCAACGTATATGTTTGCAATAGCGTAAAACTTACTCAGTGCTCATGTAACTCGGCTTTTATAAGGGTAAGGTTCGTAAAAGTTCCACTAACAAGCACTCATGGATAAAGCCGAGATATCCTTACAATGCAATGCGAAACATAAGCCAAACACACACACACACAAGGCGAAAGCCATGAGTGATATCCAGGCTCCGCAGGTGCGTAAGGCTTCCAATGTAAATTTTATGAATGCAATTAATGACTTGAGTGCTGTCGGAACTACACCTGAGTACCTTAGAAGCTGGAACCCCATACCCCAGGTGGACGCAAATACAACTTCCTGACTTTCGCTACACTTAATTCCGCATCCATCAAATATTAATGTAGATTTCATATTAACCCTTCTTTCTATATTATCCGAAATATTCTTGAGCAGTCGTCAACATCGTGTCACTGTATAAGGTAGTATATCAGAGAACTTTTGCAAACACAGCACTCAATATTTATGTATTTCTAAAAAAATCGTGCGCAGCGAGCAAGTAACATGGTATAGGCATATCACAAATGACCCATAAGAATTACCACTAAACCATAGAAAGAAAAGAAAGAATTAAAGTCGAATAACATTCATCTATCCCAGGGTTCGTAGTCACTATGCGGACGTGAGAAATCTATGTACATGGGTTGTCCTGGTTTACAGCCGAAAGCCGCTGCAAAGCCATTGACCTGTGGCACCAAGATATTGCACAATACATCTTCCATAATACCTGCTTCAGCTGGGCCGCAGTTCAAAAAACAGGCAACGAGGAAAAAAAGACGCTTCGCATCAAAACCACCAACAATTTCCGTCGAGTTCACAAGGTTGTGACGTATTACTTCTCTGTAGACAGCATTGATACCCATAGCGCGAAACAGAAAAACAATCAGCTCGATTGGCGCAATTTCAAACGCTGTATTTGTCACAAGGTCAAAGATGGCCTCTGAGTAGTTGAGAACTCTCTGATACACGACTTCAGAAAATGCCTTAATACGTTGTTCATCAACCACGTGAAACTCGTCGTCGGCGAAGTGCACAAAATACATGAGTTGGAACATGTTGCTGGCTATGTATGCGCCCAAGGTGGCCATCTTCGCCTCAAGTGGAACGGATGTCGTTATGATGGGTGGACGAAGGAACAGCATAGGCACTTGTATCTCACGAGCCACGAGCAATCGGTAGACTGGAATACTGCCGACAAGCGGCAGATGCAGGAGGTCTCGAACAGGACGCCGTATAGTGTCTTTGAAAACGCGTGCGTTCGCCTTCGCAACTGTGAGATACATGTGGAAGAAGTTGCCCTTTAAGAGTGGGATGTACTTGTAAATTTTATCCAGTGCTGCCCATGTGGACGTCATGTTGAACTCGCCCACCGAAATGGTATCTAATTCACGGCCAAATGCTTCAGCCGCCGTGGCGCTGTCACGACGTACCACGTGATCAACAGCGTGCCGTGCATGACGATAGATGTCGAATATTTCGCTCTTGTCAGGGACGGACATCAGGACGTATTGAGAGACGAGCAAAGGCATCAGATCGATGATGCCTTCAAAGCAGCGCTGGGTGATATATGTATAGGTGCCGTCTGCTTCATTCAGGTCCTTCATTAGGTGGTAGGTAAGGTACGTAGATGTAAAAGGTGACAAGTACCAGACTAAATAGGTGCCGATATAAAGCTTCAGTTTTGCAAGTGTCTCGGTATCATGAAGGTAGTAGTGATTGAACTTATAGAATAGCATGCTCTGAAGGCAGATGATATTATCTTCAGGCCACAGTTGAGAGTTGTCGGGTAAGTGGCGGTTGACGGCTAAGCGGAGCTCAGAGTCTTCTAGGTTCATGTATCGTGGTTGGTATACGCCGAGATGGCTCTTCATAGCATCACTCATTACGTCGTGCGCTGCTAGAACATCCTTGATCATGCGTCCATATGACCGACCCCTACCTCCGATTCTCTCAGCACACCGCCGGATGTATGTCTCAGCGACGTTCGATTTCTTCAGCTTTTTCACATGTTCTAGCCACTGAAGGATGCTGTAGTCCATTGTCAGGTACAGAATATTCTGCTTTGGAAACCTGGGATGGCGACCGACCGTGAACACCCAGAAGAGTGGCACTCCGTAGTCCAAAGATGAGCCCACAAAGATATCCAGGATATCGAGTCTTGTCGCTGGCGTCTTTTCGGGCCAAGAAAGTTTAAGCCAGCGCAGAAAGTCCTTTAAGGTGTCTTCCTGTGCAGCGTGCATAGTGCAGGCGCTTAACAACACCGATGCTTTTTCCTTGGAGTTCTGGCGGTCGTCATGAGGATTACCTCCGGCAAGAACAATCTCCTTGAAAAGAGCGTGAAGATGATATGCTTCGTACTTATCCTTTGGGGTGCCGAAGCGTCGACCTGCGTACTTTTCCCACCTTCCACACACGTGATCGTAGAAGTTGTGGCAAGGATCCGCTGCTAGGTTGATGGAATGGTTCAGGTCGCGTTCCAGGGAGAGACACTCAACTCCTTGGCATCTGAGAATGGTGTTCGAGATGGCGAGTGGAACAAGTGCGGCGAAGAGAGTTACTTCGGCGGTGAACATTGCAATAAATATTGCGTAGAAGAAGCAGGAGCGGGTTTTGCGATTTGCGAGTGGGTGTTGCGGTGACCGGACGGAGGATGCGTCGCCTTCGGCCATGGTTCATTCCAACTGTGATGGCTGAGCGGGTAAAGCACAACGTCATGCACACGGGGCTCGGGCTCGTTTCGTCTTCTTCTTCTTCTTCTTTCTCCGCAGTGGCGCATAGCACGGGGCAATTGGCCACGGATCGTGACATGAGGGCCCAGTTAATGACGGTTACGTGAAGCGATGAGAGGATGAGATGAATGAAATGACTGAATAAAAGATGAGCGGGGGAATGGAATGACGACCTGACAATCTACCAAAAGACAGAATGGAAGATGCCGACAGTGGAACATCGTGGGCACGGAGCGGGACGGCTAGGAACATGGCGCGTTGGGATGAATAGCGCGAACAGTGGAGAAAAAAGTGTTCAATAGTTTCGTCTTGCTGGCAGTAGGGGCAAAGAGGAGAGACAGAGCGGCGAATTCTATGGAGGTAGTAGTTTAGCTGGATGACGCTCGGGCTCGCTTGCGTGCCTACCGTGCCTACGTAAAGTTCTTCTTCTTCTCAAACGTAGCCAACGCTACGCCAGCGTCAGGGTGTGTTTTTCTTTTGGTGTTTTTTACCCGCGACATATTTTTTACAGCGGCAGCTGTGAACGGGAAGGTTTCAGAGATCGCCGTATCTGTGGGTCAAAAACCCCTCGCCTCTCCGCACCAGAGCGGAGGAAAACAGAGTGACAACTGCGCGCGCAGGTGTGGAAAGGGAAAGCGGCGCGAGAGAGCGGCAGCTGCGTGCGGGGCAGTTAGTTAGTTAGTTAGCAAATTAGTAAAATAAAGGGGGCCTTGGGGCTTTCAGCAACCCACCATGGGTCTACCTGCTCCATTGCAAAAGCTGTATAGCTATTACGCACTCCGAATCAAAACCCTGAATCACAGAGGTTTCCCTCACATGCTCACGGCCACTCAATCAATAGAGCGGGAAGACAAAAGGGCACGCTACAGATCTACAAAATACGGTGTCAGCAGTTCACACTAAAAGGGAGTTCGCACTTAGTGTTCACAATACATTTGCGAGACCAGACTCACTCAGGAAGGCTACCAGCAGACGGATTGCCTTCCGTTGATTGTGCGGAGTATCCCAAGAACCCGATAAATCAGTCGGCTCCACTGGGCGGTCCATGATGCGTAAAATGCCGGCAAGGAGTGACTGTCTCTCTGATCTGAAGTGGCATCACTTCAGCAAGACGTGACCGCCGTCATCCACCACATCACACTCAGTATGTGGTGGATCCTCACACTGATGGCTCAGTAACACAAGCCGAGTTGATCATTTATGTAAACTGCAAGCAGCTTTTGGTTACACTAATTACTTTTATTACTCCCCAATACAAACATCCATTCGTGAGTGGAATGCCCTCCCTGCGAATGTTGTAGCTTCAGCATCTCATGAACATTTTGTGAAGAAGTGCGGAATGTTGTATTTGTTATGATTTGTTTCTTAACTGTTTGCGTGCTATTTGTCTCATGTTCGTTTGTGTTACTATTTGTTCCCTGTTTTTTCTGTTAACCCCCCTCATGTAATGTCTCTTGGCATTTGAGGTATGTAAATAATAGTTCGAGCGCCGCTTTCTACATTCCGGATGAAGACCTGTGGCATGGTTTCAAACACCCCCATACAGTGTCCTCGACAGAAGCCGAACTGTTCGGTATCCTGGCAGCACTGGAGCATATTATCGATTCCGGGCATGGAACGTGGATCATTCTTACCGACAGCAAGGCATTATTAGATATGTTGTCGTCATCTCGCACCAGCGTAATAAGCGATTTGCACACCATGACGCGTCAAAAATTCAACCCACTCTTAGCCACTGGTTACAACATCACGTTTCAATGGGTCCCTGGCCACGTAGGCGTGTATTGAAATACCCGAGCAGACGCAGTAGCGAGACGCGCTGGGCCGGATGACATTTCGGCCGTGGCACCTCTGCCGCTTACAGCCTCCACATGTCGTCTACGCATTCGCCGTCGGTGTGCCACATGTGCTCGGCAGTTCCGTGCCGAAACTACGACTTACGACTCATTCCTACGGTCTTTCGACCCATTGATTGAGTTCGTCATCACTTGCCACCGCAGTCGTAAAGAAGAATCCCTTCACCGCCTACGACTCAATGTTGCCCGTACACCCTCACTTCTCTTCAAGATGGGTCGGCTAAATTCACCAAACTGTAATGTCTGTGGAGTGGAAGCTAACATCCCACGCCAGCTCCTGTATTGCCAGCAGCACCTTCAACATAGGGACACCCTCCGTTGCCGTCTGCTCCAGGTCGGCTGTAAGGACTTTTCGTTGGCTGCTCTTCTTGGCCCCGTCTTGCACCCCAACCAGTGGGCTGTCACTGACGCTCTCCTCGGTTTTCTCAGAGTCTCAGGACTCGTGAACAGCATGTAACGTTGTGCCAGTGTTTTCCTTCTTTCTTTCTTTCTTTCTTTCTTTCCTTTTCCTTTCTTTTTCCCTCTTTTTCTTTTTTCTTTCCTTCATTTTTTTTTCGATTCCCCCGTTTTTCTTTTCTCTTTCTTTCCTTTTTTTCGATTCCCCCATTTTTATTTTTTATTTCCTTCCTTTTTTTCGATTCCCCCTTTATTCTTTCTCCTTACTTTTCTTTTTGACTCCCCTTTTTTGCTTTTCTTTCTCCTTCCTTTTCTTCTTCGTTTCGCCATCCCCTTTCCCCTTTTTTTCGGGATTGCAAGCCGGCTATTTGCCTGGCTAACCTTTCCTTTCTTTTTTTTCTTAATAAACACATATGCCGGCCCCAGGAAATGAAGGCGGCCGAACTTTTCTAGGCACCACAGCAGCAGCCTCTTTTATGTCACTGACACAAACATTTGTTTTCTTATCGGGCGGGACTAACGGGCGATGAAGTGGGCATCATTCCACCGTGTCCTTGTATACCGTCATCGCGCATCCAAATATATAACCACCAAGCCGCCAACTCTTTCCCTGTCAAGTGTTTCGACGAACGATCCCTCACCCTGAATTAAGGCTGCGTCGTACCTTTGAATGGGTTTTGATCATCGCACATGTTTTGATACGCCATCATCGGGGCGGATTTTCTACGCTACTTGCACCTTCTGGTCGACGTGAAGCGACTTAGGCTGCTTGACAACACCACCGGCCTGTCCCAGGAACAGGAGCAAAGCGCAAGTCGACTAGCCCTGCCTTCACGCGACCGGCAGCTACACCACACTTTCGTGGTATTCTGAAGGACTTCCGCAACGTCGTGAGATTGCTACCCGCGGACACTCCCCATCGACATACGAGAACGGACGACATCCTCACTAAAGGCTTTTCTGTACACGAGATACCACATCAACTACCATCCGACGCTTTGCCATTGCCCGTCCTGAGTTTGATCACCTCCTGGCGCTTAGGTACCTACGACCATCCAGCAGTCCTTAGGTCTCTGCGTTACATATGGTCCCACAAAAAGATCCAGGGAATTGGCGCCCCTGTGACGATTACCGTGCGCCATTTCTAACCGGTATCCTATTGCGCATATCCATGACTTTGTCATAAATCTCTATGACGCTGCGGTATTTTCCAAGATTGATTCCTGTGGAGACCGCGGACATAGCAAACAATACCATAAAACGCCCTTCAGCATCCTCACGGAAATGCACTGGGTACCATTCGAACCAGCAGTTGTACATTACACTTCGCGCCATCGGATCCAAAACCGCGGACAAGGTGGTGGCAGGTCGAAGATTTGGCGTATATGCAAACATACTGTTTTGCCAGGCGCCTTGTTTTGTACCGTACCACGGTGTTAGAGCTGGAATTGTAGAAGACGCGATCTGCGAGGTTGGCTGCGCAGATGCTTTTAACTTATCTATAACTTTGCATTGATTATGGGCTCGTGCCGATAAATCCAGGTCAATCAAGTTCACGTACACATACGCCTGACAATATCTTGCAACAAAGCAGGGAGCTGTATTGCGATAAACTATTTACATGATACTTTGTATCTGAATCCCTGAAATGTCTATCCGAGAATACACGGGGTTTGCTCTAACGTGTCCTGAAATTTTATTTAAGGCGAGCGTTAAAAGAGAAACGAGCGCTACGTTTCAACTACTTGACGAAGAAACAGGTGCTACTAATGAAGCAGTACCTTACTCAAGTAGCAGAAAAGTATCACTTGCTTTTCTTTTATCGCTCGCTTTAAAAATAATTTCTGGACTCGTTAGAGCAGACACCCTGTATACGGCGGGAATAGAAGGCAAGGGATGGCGATCGGCAATTTCCATACCTTGTGTGCCTAAGTTCCTGATAAACGAGTGCCCTGTAGGAGCCTGGACTGCGTCTGTACGTTTCTCTTAGTCAGCTGGACTCTCGCCCCTTCTCTTTATTAAAATTGCTTGGTCCTTGGCATAATCCAGCCCATCAACGCTCTGCGCTCAAAGCTTTTTTCACACAACGGGACTTCGATGATGCGACGTTCCAGCATGCGGAATGCAGCAATGTGAAATGTTTTTCTCCCCCTTATTGCTCAGATTTCATCTCTGTACTCCACCAACAGAACGGCTTCCATAAAAGTAGAGTTTCGTAAATGTTCCACAGACAGCAGTCATTGATAAAACCGCGATATTTTTTGAATGCAATGTAATGGAAACACAAGCCAAAAGCACACACTAGGCGAAAGCCATCACTGATATCCAGCGCCGCAGGTGCTAAGGCTTTCACTGTTAAGTTTTTTTTTATGCAATGCATAGACTTGAGGGCAGTCGGTGCATGCTACATCTGAGTACTTTAGAAGTTGGAACACGATACCCCAGAAGGACACATGGAAAGAATGTCGATTTCATGTTAATCCCTCTTTCTACATTACCCAGAAGCTCCTTGAGCAGTCGTCAACATCGTGTCCGTGTATAAGGCAATCTATCAGATAACTTTTGCAAACACAGCACTCAATATTTATGTATTTCTAAAAATCGTGCGCAGTGATCAAGTAACGTGGTATAAGCATATCACAAAAGGCCCATACGAATTCCCACTAAACCATAGAAAGAAAAGAAAGTCTAATCATATTCATCCATCCCAGGGCTCGTCGTCACTGTGCGGATGTGAGAAATCGATGTACATGGGTTGTCCTGGTTTACAGCCGAAAGCCGCAGCAAAGCCGTTGACCTGTGGCACCAACATATTGCACAATGCATCTTCCATAACACCTGCTTGAGCTGGGCCGCAGTTCAAAAAACAGGCAACCAGGAAAAAGAGGCGCTTCACATCAAAACCACCAACAATTTCCGTCGAGTTCACAAGGTTGTGACGTATTACATCTCTGTAAGCAGCATTGATACCCATAGCGCGAAACAGAAAAACCAACTGCTCGATTTGCTCAATCGCAAGCGCTGTGTTTCCCAGAAGGTCAGCGATGGACTCCGAGTAGTTGAAAAATCTCTCATACACAACTTTAGAAAAGTCCTTAATACGTTGTTTATCAATCGGGTGAAAGTCCTCGTCGGCGAAGTGCACAAAATACATGAGTTGGAACATGTTGCGGGCTATGTATGCGCCCAAGGTGGCCATCTTCGCCTCAAGTGGAACGGATGTCGTTATGATGGGTGGACGAAGGAACAGCATAGGCACTTGTATCTCACGAGCCACGAGCAATCGGTAGACTGGAATACTGCCAACAAGCGGCAGATGCAGGAGGTCTCGAACAGGACGCCGTATAGTGTCTTTGAAAACGCGTGCGTTCGCCTTCGCAACTGTGAGATACATGTGGAAGAAGTTGCCCCTTAAGAGTGGGATGTACTTGTAAATTTTATCCAGTGCTGCCCATGTGGACGTCATGTTGAACTCGCCCACCGAAATGGTATCTAATTCACGGCCAAATGCTTCAGCCGCCGTGGCGCTGTCACGACGTACCACGTGATCAACAGCGTGCCGTGCATGACGATAGATGTCGAATATTTCGCTCTTGTTAGGGATGGACATCAGGACGTATTGAGAGACGAGCAAAGGCATCAGATCGATGATGCCTTCAAAGCAGCGCTGGGTGATATATGTATTGGTGTCGCCCGCTTCATTCAGGTCCTTCATTAGATTGTGGGTAAGGTACGTAGATGTAAAAGGTGACAAGTACCAGACTAAATAGGTGCCGATATAAAGCTTTAGTCTTGCAAGTGTCTCGATATCATTAAGGTAGAAGCGATTGAAGTTATGGAACAGCCTGCGCTGAAGGCAGATGATATTGTCTTCTGGCCACAGTTGAGAGTTGTCGGGTAAGTGGCGGTTAACAGCTAAGCGGAGCTCAGAGTCTTCTAGGTCCATGTATCGTGGTTCGTATACGCCGAAACGACTCTTCATGGCATCACTCATTACCTCGTGGGCTGCTAAAACATCCTTAATCATGCGTCCGTATGACCGACCCTTACCTCCGATCCTCTCTGCACACCGTCGGATGTATGTCTCAGCGGCGTTCGATTTCTTCAGCTTATTCATATGTTCTAGCCACTGAAGGATGCTGTAGTCCATCGTCATGTACAGTATATTCTGCTTTGGAAACCTGGGATGGCGACCAACCGTGAACATCCAGAACAGTGGCACTCCGTAGTCCAAAGACGAGGCCACAAAGATATCCAGGATATCGAGTCTTGTCGCAGGCGTCTTTTCCGGCCAAGAAAGTTTAAGCGACCTCAGAAAGTCCTTCAAGGAGTCTTCCTGCCCAGCGTGCATAGTGCAAGCGGTTAACAACACCGATGCTTTTTCCTTGGAGTTCTGGCGATCTTCGTGAGCATTACCTCCGGCAAGAACAATCTCCTTCAAAAGAGCGTGAAGATGATATGCTTCGTACTTTTCCCTCGGGGTGCTGAAGCGTCGACCTGCGTACTTTCCCCACCTTCCACACACGTGATCGTAGAAGTTGTGGCAAGGATCCGCTGCTAGGTTGATGGAATGGTTCATGTCGCGTTCCAGGGAGAGACACTCAACTCCTTGGCATCTGAGAATGCTGTTCGAGATGGCGAGTGGGACAAGTACGGCGAAGAGAGTTGCTTCGGCAGTGAACATTGCCACAAATATTGCGTAGAAGAAGCAAGAGTAAGAGCGGCTTCTGCGAGATTTTAACGGTGACCGGAGGGAAGATCCGTCGCCTTCGGCCATGGTTCGTTCCAACTGTGATGGCTGAGCGGGTAACGCGTAACGTCATGTGCAACGGGGCTCGTGCTTCTTCTTCTTCTTCTACCAATGAGAGAATGGCCGTGAGCCACTAAGTGCTCGTGCTCGCTTGCGTGCCTACGTAAAGTTCTTCTTCTTCTCAAAAGTGGCGGATAGCCAACGCCACCCATATAAGGAAAGATACCTCCTCTTCTTTCTTCGCCATATGGACGTGTAAGGTAACATGACTACAATAAGTACTACATGAGTTACGATGGGATGAGGTGATGTAAGGTAATAGAATGGCAAAGGGGAGTGCAATGCCGGATTCCGTGACTGGATCTCGTGGCCGGACCTGATCATGGCTGCGTCGTCTGCTAGCATATGGCATCCGCCCGAAAGCGTTTTACGATGACCGATTATGTTTATTTTCTCCGTGAGGTGCTCGCAGATAATACCTACCCTTGTGAAAAAATCGATTGGCAACCTATGGCCTGTCTGTTTCAAGTCTATAGGCATCTTTTGGAGTACCCTTTATCCTTTCTTTGATCTGTCAATGGGAAATTGGGGGGGGGGGGGGTCAGAGCTACAAAGAACCATGCATTTCGCTGCAGATCAACCTTTACTCTACCGAGAAGTGCTGGGAAATGGCGTACAGCATACAATTTAAGTCCAGTGCAAAAAGCTATCGCCAATTTTTAAAGAAAAAGTGTGGCGCGTCCCTTGGTTCGGCGGTCGGCCGAAATTTAAAGAGTGATATTAAACAGTTGGTTAAAGGTAGCTAAGCTAAAATTTACGTCGCCTTCACACTGCGACGCTGAATGAAAGGAAGCAGCCGAGGCAACAATGCAAAGTGTAGCCGTCGTGTAACACATCTATTTTTTTTACATATCGAGTCACAAAAATGTACAAGGATGTCGTGAACCTTTTGGAGGTGAGGCTGTAGGAGCTGCATGGACTCACCACTGCTTGGTTTTTCAATTTGTTATATCCACTCTATGAATTCGGCAAGATTCCGAGCGATGCAGGGAGCTGGTGGGCGGCAGTCGAGTGGAAAGGTATAGACGTTTTTACCGTCTGCCGAACCGGTTAGCGCATTATATTATTTCGATTCAGTTCCGGTTCGTTCAAGGAGAGAGAAAAAATGTTTACGGTTCGGTTCGGGTTCGGTTCGGCAAAAAATAACGGTTTCTTTTTTTTCTTTTTTTTTGCGGTTTTCGGTTATTGTTTAGTTCCTATTTGGACCCCTAGTTGAACTACCACCGAACGCAGCAGGGCCATTCCAGCCAAAACCAGCCAGAGGTGTAGCTCGACCCGCTTAGATTTTGCTGAAAAAAATTGCGTGCATTCCTTTAGGGGTGTGTATGTAGGATATAAACGTTATTTCTCAAGATTTTGTTTTCTTGAGCATTTAGGGGCGCCTCGAACTTGACCCAAACATGAAAAAGTGTTGTCCGTTCCACGCGTCCTTCTGACACATACAGACGATATTTCTGCGCTTTCTTTGCCTGGTGTTAGAGGAGAAGGGTCGATTTACCTTACCGAAGTCCATATGGAACGAGAACGAATCTGGTGACGTGGTGAGAGTTTAAGAACGGATCTCGTGTTCGGCCAAGTTTGCGATTAATCTTTAGCAAGTTAGCATTCTCACAGGATCCCGAGATTATTTATGCTCATAAACTACTGCATGGACTACTACTTAAACTACTTAAAACTACTTAAAAACCCGAGACTAGGAGACAAAAAAACGACAAACACAGACAAGAGACCTTGAGACCTTGTCTGTGTTTGTCGTTTGTTTGTCCCCTAGTCTCGGGTTTTTAAGTTATGGATCTATACCACCAGCTCGCTTGCTACCTCTCTATCGTCTCCTCTCGGTACTGTATGGAGATTAGCTTCACTTAAAAATATGACGCTCGCTTTTCTTTTATCGCTCGCTTTAAAAATAATTTCTGGACACGTTAGAGCAGAGACCCTATATACGGCGGGAATAGAAGGCAAGGGATGGCGATCGGCAATTTCCATACCTTGTGTGCCTAAGTTCCTGATAAACGAGTGCCCTATAGGAGGCTGGACTCCGTCTTTACGTTTCTTTTAGTCAGCTAGAGTCTCGCCCCTTCTCTATATTAAAATTGCTTTGTCCTTGGCATAATCCAGCCCATCAACGTTCTGCGCTCAAAGCTTTTTTGACGTTTTTGGACACAACGGGACTTCGATGATGCGACGTACCAGCATGCGGAATGCAACAATGTGAACTTTTTTTCTCCCCCTTATTGCTCAGATTTCATCTCCGTACTCCACGAACAGAACGGCTTTCATAAGAGTAGAGTTTCGTAAATGTTCCACAGACAGCACTCATTGATAAAACCGCGATATTCTTTGAATGCAATGTAATGGAAACACAAGCCGAAAGCACATACTAGGCGAAAGCCATTACTCATATCCAGCGCCGCAGGTGCTAAGGCTTTCACTGTAAGAGTTTTTTTATGCAATCCATTGACTTCAGGGCAGTCTGTGCATGCTACATCTGAGTACTTTAAAAGTTGGGACACCATACCCCAGATGGACACATAGAAAGAATGTCGATTTCTTGTTAATCCCTCTTTCCACATTATCCAGAAGCTCATTGAGCAGTCGTCAACATCATGTCCGTGTACAAGGCAATCTATCAGATAACTTTTGCAAACACAGCACTCAATATTTATGTATTTCTAAAAATCGTGCGCAGTGATCAAGTAACGTGGTATAAGCATATCACAAAAAGCCCATACGAATTCCCACTAAACCATAGAAAGAAAAGAAAGTCTAATCATATTCATCCATCCCAGGGTTCATCGTCACTGTGCGGATGTGAGAAATCGATGTACATGGGTTGTCCTGGTTTACAGCCGAAAGCCGCAGCAAAGCCGTTGACCTGTGGCACCAACATATTGCACAATGCATCTTCCCTTACACCTGCTTGAGCTGGGCCGCAGTTCAAAAAACAGGCAACCAGGAAAAAGAGGCGCTTCAGATCAAAACCACCAACAATTTCCGTCGAGTTCACAAGGTTGTGACGTATTACTTCTCTGTAGACAGCATTGATACCCATAGCGCGAAACAGAAAAACCAACTGCTCGATTTGCTCAATCGCAAGCGCTGTGTTTCCCAGAAGGTCAGCGATGGACTCCGAGTAGTTGAAAAATCTCTCATACACAACTTTAGAAAAGTCCTTAATACGTTGTTTATCAATCGGGTGAAAGTCCTCGTCGGCGAAGTGCACAAAATACATCAGTTGGAACATGTTGCCGGCTATGTATGCGCCCAAGGTGGCCATCTTCGCCTGAAGTGGAGCCGACTTCGTTATGATGGGTGGACTAAGGAACAGCATAGGCACTTGTATCTCACGAGCCACGAGCAATCGGTAAACAGGAATACTGCTGACAAGCGGCAGATGCAGGACGTCGCGAACAGGACGCCGTATAGTCTCTTTGAAAACGCGTGCGTTCGACTTCGCAATTGTGCGATACATGTGGAAGAAGTTGCCCTTCAAGAATGGGATGTACTTGTAAATTTTATCCAGTGCTACCCATGTGGACGTCATGTTGAACTCGCCCACCGAAATGGTATCTAATTCACGGCCAAATGCTTCAGCCGCCGTGGCGCTGTCACGACGTACCACGTGATCAACTGCGTGCCGTGTATGACGATAGATGTCGAATATTTCGCTCTTGTTAGGGATGGACATCAGGACGTATTGAGAGACGAGCAAAGGCATCAGATCGGTTATGCTTTCAAAGCAGCGCTGGGTGATATATGTATTGGTGTTGTCTGCTTCATTCAGGTCCTTCATTAGATGGTGAGTAAGGTACGTAGATGTAAAAGGTGACAAGTACCATACCAAATAGGTGCCGATATATAGCTTCAGTCTTGCAAGTTTCTCGGTATCGTGAAGGGCGAAACGATTGAAGTTATAGAACAGCCTGCGCTGAAGGCAGATGATATTGTCTTCTGGCCACAGTTGAGAGTTGTCGGGTAAGTGGCGGTTAACGGCTAAGCGGAGCTCAGAGTCTTCTAGGTTCATGTATTGTGGTTCGTATACGCCGAAACGACTCTTCATGGCATCACTGAGTCTCTCGTGGGCTGCTAGAACGTCTTTAATCATGCGTCCGTACGACCGACCCTTACCTCCAATTCTCTCAGCACACCGCCGGATGTATGTCTCAGCGGCGTTCGATTTCTTCAGTTTATTCATATGTTTTAGCCACTGAAGGATGCTGTAGTCCATTGTCAGGTACAGAATATTCTGCCTTGGAAACCTGGGATGGCGACCAACCGTGAACATCCAGAAGAGTGGCACTCCGTAGTCCAAAGATGAGCCCACAAAGATATCCAGGATTTCCAGTCTTGTCGCAGGCGTCTTTTCGGGCCAAGAAAGTTTAAGCGAGCGCAGAAAGTCCTTTAAGGAATCTTCCAGCGCAGCGTGCCTAGTGCAGGCGGTTAACAACACCGATGCTTTTTCCTTGGAGTTCTGGCGTTGTTCATGAGCATTACCTCCGGTAAGAACAATCTCCTTCAAAAGAGCGTGACGATGATATGCTTCGTACTTATCCTTTGGGGTGCCGAAGCGTCGACCTGCGTACTTTTCCCACCTTCCACACACGTGATCGTAGAAGTTGTGGCAAGGATCCGCTGATAGGTTGATGGAATGGTTCATGTCGCGTTCCAGGGAGAGACACTCAACTCCTTGGCATCTGAGAATGCTGTTCGAGATGGCGAGTGGAACAAGTACAGCGAAGAGAGTTGCTTCGGCGGTGAACATTGCCACAAATAGTGCGTGGAAGAAGCAGGAGTGGGTTTTGCGATTTGCGAGTGGGTTTTGCGGTGACCGGAGGGAGGATGCGTCGCCTTCGGCCATGGTTAATTCCAACTGTGATGGCTGAGCGGGTAACGCACAACGTCTGCACACGGGCCTCGTGCTCGCTTGCGTGCCTACCGTGCCTACGTAAAGTTCTTCTTCTTCACAAAAGTAGCCAACGCTACGCCAACGTCAGGTTGTGTTTTTCTTTTGGTGTTTTTTTTTTTTTTTTTGCCCGCGACATATTTTTCGCAGCGGTAGCTGTGAACGGGAAGGTTTCAGAGATCGCCACGCTCAATCAATAGAGCGGCAAAACAAAAGAACACACTGCAGATCTAAACATACGGTGCCAGCAGTTCACACTAAAAGGGAGTTCGCACTTAGTGTTCACCATACAGTTGTGAGACCAGACTCACCCAGGAAGGCTACCAGCAGACGGATTGTCTTCCGTTGATTGTGCGGAGTATCGCAAGGACCCAATAAATGAGCCAGCTCCACTGGGCGGTCAATCATGCGTAAAATGCCGGCAAAGAGTGAGTGTCTTTCTGATCTTAAGTGGCGGCACTCCAGCAAGACGTGGCCGCCGTCATCCATCACATCACACTCGTGGCACAAGGGAGGATCAACGAGACCCATCCTGTGCAGTAGAGAACGGCAGAACAGGACGCCAGCTCGAAGGCGGTGAACAAGAGTCTCAGCAGGCTGTGGTACGCCGCGAGGAATGAGAAATCTTAGGTTGGGGTCCATCTGTCGTGGGGCATTCAGGTTACGGCTACTGTCTGCAAACCACAGCCGACGCGAAGCGTCGTACGTGACGGTGTGTAGTAGTCGGCGGGCGTCGTGCGCTGTAAATGGAATAGCACGATATCGGCGCATACTATGTGCCTCTGTAGCAAGACAGACTTTTCATTGCCAGGATACCGGAGTGGCTGAGTACCCACTGGAACCTAACCACGTGACCGTCCTGGACAAGAGCGTCGTGAACAAGAAGGGCGCAATACACCATCGAAGCGCACGATGAGTGTGGGTCGCTGCTGCTTAGCGCAGATAGAAAGCGACTTTGCAGTCGCACTATACGACCCAACGATTGCGATTTGCTGTTTTAATATGTCGAAGAGCTTGGGTAATGACGTGGATCTCCGCGGCAGCAAACGATGACTAGTGGGAGAGGTGATAACGCCTTTCACCGCCTCTCTCGGGTACCACAAATGCGGATGAAAAAGTATCCGATGTACATGACTCATCCGTGTAGACATGACACTGGCCGCTGTGGAGCTCTGTCATCATCCCCAGGACTCGTTGTTTGATGACATCTGCATTACCGATTTGTTTACTTGGACATTCAGGCACAGTCAGGGATACAGCTGGGTCACATAATATCCATGGCGCAACCATTGGGGGGTGCGGGCGGTTTAAAATTTCTGGGTAGCTGGTCGACGTGTCCAGCGATGAGCGAGTGAAACTTAGAGAGGCATCTGTCACCAAGCTTCCGGAATAGGGGATGTTTTTCATGACAAGACAGCAGGCGCAGGTAATGGCGCAGTGTCTCTTGCACCCTCAGGGCTTGTATAGGTGGTTCATTTCCTTCCACCAATGTGCAACAGTCTGCAGCTGCTCGAGGTAGGCCCAGTACTGTACTCAGGCTTCTAGCGAGTGTTCTTCACAGCTCGGGTTCCGATGCGGCCGAGAGCCCATGGAGGACGGGAAGAGAATAGAGTACCGTCTCACTCACCAGAGATCTGTGAAGCCTCTTGAGAGACTTACAGGAACTACCCATCTCATGCCACCCAAAGGGAGCAGAATGGTGCGATAAGCGTCAGCTTTTGTGGTAATGCTTTTTTTTTCTACGGTGACCAAGTCAAACCAGCGTCCAGAGATACGCCCAGAAGACGATGTTGCTTGAATGCGTTCAGGATAGAGTCTCCCAGGCGTAATGGGAATCTGGTCATGCGCTTGCGTGTGAAAGGTAGAACTACGGTCTTCTCTAGCGAGACATCCATGCCTCTTTCTGACAAGTATCGCACTACAGTGTCCAGCACTTTCTGCAGGCGCTGCTGTATTTGAGGCCGCACTTTGCACGACGTCCAAATGCAAACGTCGTCCGCATACAGAGAAATGTGAACTCTCCGAGGAAGAAGCTTGGGGAGGTCATATAGCACCATGTTAAAGAGCACCTTTCTCAGCACGCTGCCCTGCGGAACACCCGTGGTCATGGTGTGCTTTTGGCACGTCCCATCTTTTGTGCGCATGAAGGTGCTCCTGCCGGACAGAAAGTCGCATAACCAGGCTATCATTCGTCCCACGACGCCTCTCCATCGCAATGCAGAAATAACGTGCGGGTGGCTTACGGTGCCAAATGCCCTCTTGATGTCAAGAAACACACCAGCTGTTATATGGCGGAGTGTAGGCTCGTGGTCGATGTAGGTGGTAAGGTCTATAAGGCAGTCCATCGTATAGCGGGAGCGCCGGAATCCTGCCATGGATTCTGGCAGATTGCAGTGTGACTCGAGCCACCACGTCAGACGATGAAGAATCATGCGTTCCATGACTTTGCATATGCAACTGGTTAGGCTGACTGGTCTGAAGGATGTCAGATCATCCGGAGATTTCTCTGGTTTCAGCAGCGGAATGACAATCGCCTCCATCCAGGATTCGGGAATCTTCCCAGAGCACCATGAATTATTGAAGGGAGACAACAAGTAACGGATATCTTCCTGGCTCAGGCTCCTTAGCATAGTGTACGAAATGGGGTCGGGTCCCGCCGAAGTGCGATTTTGTGAGCGTCGAAGGGCGGGTCATGTACCATGGTGAATTCCCGATCGAGCACGGAAATAGTACATTGTATAGCGTCTTCATGAGCTCGTTGTAGTTCAGCAAGGATGGTTTCAGGATGCGGCTGAAGAGACGCTTCAGAAGGCTGCAGTATGTACCAGGAGAACTGGTCAGCCACCTCGATTTGCGATGCACCGCGGTTCATGGCCAGTATCTTGAATGGAGCTCTATGTGCTGGCTCGGATTGGAGCCCTCGGACGACTTTCTATATACGACTGGTAGGTGTGAACGGTGTGAGCGTTTCGCACAAGTTCCGCCATCGCCTGCGATCGAATCGGATCAGGGGTTTTCTTGCGACTGCTTGTGTTATACGAGCATCTAGTATATCCTCAGGTAGGCCTGAGCGTCGCGCCTTTCTCTCGGCTCATCTTCGGAGCGCGCGAAGTCGTTGAAACTCTGGATCCACTATACGATGGCCCTGCGGAACGGCAAGCCATCGTTGTGGATCGGTCATAGCAGCTGCGGATGGACTGAGCAACGCTCTCAGCGTTGGACGCTGATGTAGGTATATCCTTAATTAGCGATCGATACTCCTTCCAGTTCGTAAGAGAAACACACGCCCTCGGCCTCTGAGCGATAGTTCCCCAGTAAACCATATATATTCCAGGTACATCCTGGCGATATCGCAAATTGGATGTTAGGGTATCCATGGGAGCTTCACAGGGGGTGTACCCTGTTACCCGCTCTTAATAATAAAACTTTTGAAATCCACGCTAAGAAATCCACCCTTCAAAATCCATCCCTTTGAAATTCACGCTGTCAAAATAAATCACATTTGGTCTATGCAGTCCAGTGTTACGCATGGTTTCACGTGAGAAAAACAGTGTTTAAGAGGATCACACTCCAGAATAACGGGTCTTTATGCAATTCTGTGTCGTATTCAGCATGTATCTCTCAATTATTCATTAATTTAATTAATTATAGGCGTAAATAACTACGCGTATATGAATACTAGGAAAACAACGCTTCAGCGGTTCGGCCGTTCGGCTACCATTGGGAACGAGGCTATCTGAGAAAATGAAGTAACGACGGAGTCGTATGGTTCGTACTGTGTTGCGGATGTGCTGCATAAAAAAAGGATAATCGCTGCAAGCTCTAATAAAGCATATGTTTCTTCTGCCGATTTCGTCAGGTATTTTTCAGACGTGTAACGACTTGGTGTGCTAACACGCGTGCAACTCGTGAAGGAATTCATGGGTGAAGTGACACTGATGCAGTCGTTGCTGTTTTGGACCGGAAATGCATGGGGTAGTGAAAAATGTCCAGGATGAGCAACATATAAAACGTACCGCAACACTGCTGTGTCAACCATTTTTCACGAAGTTATCATCATGTGAACGTCTCTTGCTTTCCTCGGCCTCACCCTACGAATAACCGTTAATGTTATGTTTCACAAGTGCCGCGAAAAGTGATTCAGCAAGGTAAAACTGTGCCTTGAACACCGTCGTAAAAGGGAGGTGTTTAATTAGATCACAGTGAAAGATAGCAAAGGACTGTTACTGGTCATGTAGAAAGCAGATCTCGTTGATCAATGGATTGTACAAATTGTCTTCCTGTCAATGAACAACTGACATTTTCCTCCCGTCTATACTGAGAAATGTTGACCGAGAGCTTGGCTTCTGGATGCCACAAAACACTTCTCGCCGAAATGGTGCACTGTGACGCATGGACTGTGACTCAATGGGGTATTTACAGCTCAGTGGCATTACCACCTGAGGCATGTTGACTGCCTCTGATGCTCTCACTGCAGTGCTCTAGAAGACCGCGAGCATATTCTTCGTCATTGCCCACACTACCGAGCTTTCCAAACTGCCATTTTCAGATCTCTCAATAATCTGGAGTCCTGCCCCTCTCTCTAAAATTGCTTGGCCTATGGCTAAATCAAGCCCACGAATGCCTGCCCTCAAAGCTCTCTTGACAATTTTGGACTCCATAGGACATTATTTCCTTCCTCACACCAGCAGCAGCTATGGGGTAGAGTGTTGCCCGTGGCGATGAAGCTCCCTGCCCATCTCAAAATAAAGGTAACGTTGAAACGATTAACTCCATTTCTTATAACTTTCTTGAATAGCATCTCCAACTTGTGCGAGGTGGTTTAAACCACTCTTATAACTACGTGTTCTATGTAACCTAGGAATGCTGGTATGTGGGTGAAGTGGCTAGTTTGCCACAGTACTAGAAATAGGAACACAAATGGGTGATAAATCTGCTACAGAATCTGGGCTAAGAGGATAAGCACTTCGAATAATCACAATTTTTAGTACCATGCAGAGGAAGATAGAGTAGAGTAATTTCAAATGTTGTTTCAATTGTACTACTTTTCTGAGTTAGTTGTAATTATGCTGCAGCTACATAGGCAGCAGTTAAAATGCTATTCACAATTGCCAAAACTTCATGCTAGCACTCAATTCTTTTTAAAAACTTTGGTTGGTGATGTGATGAATGTTTCGGTGACTTCCGTAGGCCCGGTTTCACCAACTCAGGTTAACTGAACCAAGATCACGGGTTGCCAATTCTTGAGCTTAACACACACTTCTTTTTTCCATCGGTGATGTGGTGAATGTTTCAGCAATAATAACTCCTTTAGTGAAGCGGAGAGTTTAATGACCATTTATCTTAGTTCAGATGCTGAAAACGTTGGTGAAACTGGGTCATAATGTAGCCTTTGTATTCTCGTGCTGTGCAATGGTTTTTCGAGGGATTCAAACTACAAAAAAGGGTTAATAATAAAAAAATTCCTTGGCATAACTATTTATACCTACTTACATACATGTCCCGGACAGCTCGTAAGAAACTCAACAGAATATAAATGTCATCATGACGTTGGTAGACATACTGAAACCGAAACAAATCGGAAGGGGAGGGCTGGATTCCACGAATGGGCACTTGTTCGCTGCCTCCGCTTGAAAGAAAAGTAGTACGGAAAGTCGCGTGCCCTTTCAGAGACCACTGTAATCCCCTCAAGACCGTGCCTTTTAGGCGCGACCTTGTCCGTCCCTAGATTTGAGCGTAGCCAAACTGCACCAAATTGGTGGCGCTGTTGAACAGTATGACGTCATTTGTTTACAAACCGGAAGATGTCTATTGATGCCACAGGATATAAAGTCTAGATACTTCTGTGCAGTTCTGTAAATTTTCTTATGCTCTCTGTGTTTCCTGTGCTACTTCTGCAGCTGTCCTGGGGGAGATTCAACCCACAATTTGGGAAACAGTACTTATTTCACGCCCATTCACCATACCCAAACCACAATATGACAATATGTGTTGCCTGTTTGTTGAGCCTCTTACAAACTTATTTATACATACTGCATCCATGATCACGGCTATGGCAGGAACAAGCAGTCTGCAAAGATTTGTTCAAGGTATGTTCCCTGTTTCCACCACCAATAGCATTCTGTTTGGCAATCGTAGAAGGCAAAAAGCTGTACCTAAAAACGTTGATATTTGAACAGCGGGCACAATATTCAGATGATGTGCACAGCCTAGTGAAGAAGATCCTGGGAGGACACTTAAAGTATGAATCCTCTAAGCTGATCCTCAGCATACTGTTTAGTGATAAACCTAACAGCCTTCAACTGAACCATTTCCAAACCGTTTCCAAGGCACTTTGTACAAGGGTTTTGTATGCCAGCAGCGTAGTGTCTGCGAAAGGTAGCTTTCGTGTACACTTCAAGAAGACAATTTTTTTAAGAGCCTTAGAAGACACATAACTAATGTGTGATTTCCACTAAAGATCGGAAGAGAGGTGCACACCTAAATACCAGAAACCCTAAACTCAATTAATAGTAGGACCAAAATTTCGAGGGAATATATTGAGGTTTGTCTTGTTCACAAAAGAAATCATTGCACACTCTGCAAAGTTCATCTGTAGTTTCCATGGCCTACATCAATCATAAACATCGCAAACTACTCATTGAGCATAGTCGGTCCGCGGTACGGAAAGTGAAACGCATCATTGCCCATTGTGAACATGGTCATGCAACAGTGCTTGCGGTTTTGCATTTCTCACTAGTTTCTTTTATCACTTTGTTATGAGATGGCTAATGCTTTGCCAATTCAACACGAACATAATTATACTTTAGAACAACTTGTTTACAACGCATATGTACTCGTATGGACTTCCTTTAATCGCTCCAGGGGTCTTTCTCTCCCGTAACATATCTCAGCCGCTGCAGCATGTCATATAGGTAACACAATTTTGGCACAGTATTTACTTGATATATCCAACACGCAGAGGTATCGAATCTTTGTGCCAAAATGGTGTGCCACGTGTCCGTGTAAAGACGAGTCGCTTAGATGGAATAGGTATAGCTCCTTGATGTTGAATGCATTGACACCGTGGATTTTACACCGTGGATTTTTTCGTGATTTATTTTGGGGAGTTTATTCTCGAAGTTTATTTTGCGAAGTGTAAACCAGAGTGATCCCCTTCACAGAAAAGCCCGTTTACGTAGAAAGTACATCCATGCGACAGCCAGATTCCTACTGTTTTCACATCCCAGAACCGTCGCATAGACATCTATTTTGGATATTTGGATGTTCCGGGGATATTTTAAAATTTATGCTATTGTTGCGTTGAATCAATTTGAAATTGATAGTTATTGATTGCTGTAGCAAGTAAGGGCTGCACACAGTAATTAAACAAAAAGGCATCTACTTTTGGCAGCACACCCAGCTTGTGGAAGGGTGCACAGCGACCTTTCGGCCCTAATCCAAGATAAATGCAGACCGCAGGTTAATCAATGTGCTCCCGCCTTTCACCATATCAGACGCAGGCTCCCTTTTGGCTCCTCCACCGCGTACGCGGATTTCAAGAGACACCAGAGCGAGCATATACTGAAATACAAATTGTTGGAGTACGTTCGTCAAGTGTAGCGTGGCGTATCACATTTGCAACGGTGACAACGTCTTTACAGTTAATTTGCGAGTCTGCAAACCACGTCAGCTTATACCTGCGAACGTTCCTGACACCCCATCCTAGCAGCTATCGTGTTTTTAACTCAAGCTACCGCCTATAATGTGATTACTTGGTAAATAACGTAGTAAACCCCAAAATTTTCCCCGTTTGCTTACGTCATGCCACTAACGGTCACGTGTCGTAGATGTCTCCGACAAATAACGCGCAATTGCTCCCTTCTTTTTACATCTACCAGATGTCCCAGGTATGTAGAAGTCGGCCCAGGACGCACATTCCCCCAGGGCGTCAGTCGTGACGTTGCCCACCTACGTGAGGCCGACAACGGCAAGCCCTGTCACCACCCACCACCACCACCACCACCACCACCACCAGGTATATACAAAGTAAGACACTTTTCGAAGTCACGTTGTGGACGTACAGATAACGTCGCATAGACGTGGCGGATATATGCGACGTGTGCGACCTTTGTGGGCCGTACCTAGGATATTTCTGGTTTACTGAGCCGTAGTCCAGAGTGTGATATCCAGTATGGGAAGGTAGTCGCTACCTCTCGTCTCCACGTCCACAGGCCATGTAAGATAATTCAGAATGTCTGGAGAGCAAATCGTTAGATCCAGGCATGAGCTGGAGGAATTACGAATGAAAGTTGGTGACCCGTCGTTGAGTATGTACAGCTCTAGGGATCGGTCCTGGCCAACGTATGCTCATGTCGTAAAAACCGGTATACAAACGCGAAATGAACCTTGATCCACAAAAAAGACCGGAACCTCGGCGTCAGCTCAACCTTCCACAAGAACTGCAACGTCATCGCGTCCTATACCTAGCCCAAGGAACACTGCTAACCTGAACCAGTCCCGTAGGCCTTACTCAGAGACTTCAGCTCCTGTAGCACTCCCGCAAAGCTGTGACTCGCAGGGAAACTTCCTGCGCCTCTTGTGCAACATGTTCTTCATTGCTCTCCGTGCTATCATCGCTGCGTCTCCGGCTTCTCGGAGACTTCCTAAGGTACATGCGTTTCTGGCCATCGAGTCTGTATTGAAGAGCTCTGCCTCCTTCGGGAACTCAGCGTACCACCATGGATAAGCTGTACAGATAGACTACGATTGCGCAATGGAACGCTAGGGGCCTGTGTAGCAAGATGAGTGACCTTCGTGACCTTCGTGACCTACTGTACAAGTACCAGTTTCCAGTTCTAGTAATCAGTGAAGCAAAAGTACCGGCAACTTTTCCTGTTTCACGCTACGTTACATACAATTCCCATCGGCCTGCAGGCTTGAGCCGGGGCATGCTCTGTGTGAGGCAAGATCTTCCTGCGACACTCCGGAATTCACAAACGGACTCTTGTGAGTTTGTGCAGTACAAGGTGCGGTTCAGCAGCACTATGACAGTGACTATTGTCAGCATTTAGTGACCTCCAGCCACCACAATTCCTGAGAGCGTGCTGCGAGAGATATTCTCCGGACTTTCAGCACCTTTCATAGTGAGCGATGACTTCAATGCCCATAACGTCATAAGGGGTAGCACCCGAAGTGACAACAGGGGAAGAATGCTGTCTAACATCATCGAAGCGTTCGGGGCAGGGGAGTTCGCAAAAGGAAGCAGATATTTAGGGAGCTCTAGCACATCACAAGGGAAACAAACAAAAAGAAAAAGGAACCTTTCAAGTGCAGGATCAGCAACGTGATGCCAGCTACTTCAAATGAATCAGGTGCTTGGCGTACCATATTTTCGGAACCGTTATCGTAAGACCTTCCAATCTGCAAATATCTTCTAATCCTTCCTACCATTCTAAACCTCCCTACTGAGCCGGTGCCGCAATACGTAAACAAACGAGGGTGAGCTGTGTGACGTCACAGGACACCGACGCCCCAAAAGCGCGATCCCTGTCGTCGAACATGTACGTGGCCGGGAACTGCCGGCCCCAGGAAATAAAGGCGGCAGAACTTTGCTACACACCACAGCAGCAGCCTCTTTTATGTCACTGACACCACCAATGACATTCGTTTTCTCATCGGGCGGGACGGACGGGCGATGAAGTCAGCATCATTCCACCGCGTACTTGTATACGGTCATCGCGCGTTCCAATTATACCCACCAAGCCGCCAACTCTTTCCCTAATGTTTCGACGAACGATCCCTGCGTCGTACCGTTCAATTGGTTTTGATCATCGCATATGCTTCAGACGCCATCATCGGGGCGGACTTTCTACGCTATTTCTACTTTCTGATCGACGTGAAGCGACGTAGGCTGCTTGCCAACACCACCGGCCTGTGGTGGGACTGGACTCTCGCCCCCTTCTCTCTATGAAAATTGCTTGGTCCCTGGCCTAATCCAGCCCACCAACGCTCCGGGCTGACGGCTTTTTTTACCATTTTGGACACAATGGGACTTCGATCCTTATTGTGAAGGGGCTCATTATTTCATTCCTCACGTGCGCCCCGGAACACGAGCAAGGCGCAAGTCGACTAGCCCTGCCCTCATGTGACCTGCAGCTTCACCACACTTTCGTGGTATTCTCAAGGACTTCCCGAACGTCGTGAGATTACCACCCACGGACACTCCCCATCGCCTCACGACGGCGGACCACATCCTCACCAAAGGCTTTTCTGTACATGCGACACCACGTCAACTACCACCCGAAGCTTTGCCATCGCCCGTCCTTAGTTTGACCACCTCCTTGCGCTCGGGAACCTACGAGCCTCCAGCAGTCTTTGGGCCTCTGCCTTACATATGGTCCCACAAAAAGATTTAGGGGATTGGTGCCCGTGTGGCGATTAACGTGCGTAATTTCTAACCGGTATCTTATTGCGCATGCGTATGCGTATGACTCTGTCATAAACCTCCACGCTGCTGCGGTGTTTTCCAAGATTAACTCCTGTGGAGACCGCGGACATAGCAAACACTACCATAAGACGCCCTTCAGCCTCCTCACGGAGAAATGCACTGGGTATGATTCGAACCAGCGGTTGTACATCACACTACGCGCCATCGACTCCAAAACCGCAGACAAGGTGCTAGGAGCTCGACGACTTGGCGCACATGCAAACATACTGTTTAACCAGGCGTCTTGTTTTGTACAATGCCGCGGTGTTAGAGCTGGAATTGTAGAGGACGTAATCTGCGAGATTGGTTCTGCGGGTTATGGGCTGCGCAGATGCATTTAACCTATGTATACATACAGTTTTTGTATTGATTAGGGGCTCGTGCGGATAAATCCAGGACAAACAAGTGCACGTATATATACGTCTGACTATATCTTGCAACAAAGCAGTGAGCTGTATGGCGATACACTATTTACATGGTACTTGGTATTTAAATCCCTGAAATGTCTATCCGAGTACCAAGGAGATGGCCACGAGATGAGAATGGTTCTTGCATCCCCAATCTTCTCCGCACAGGAGCTTCCACATTTGGACTGCCCCAACGAGCAGGCCGATGCCCTCTGACCCGGGAATAGAAGGCAAGGGATGGCGATTGGCAATTTCCGTACCTTGCGCGCCTATGGCCCTGATAAACGAGTGACCTGTAGGAGTCTCGACTGTGACGCTAGGTTTCTCTTAGTCAGCTGGACACTCGCCCCTTCTCTCTATAAATTTGCTTGGTCCCTGGCCTACTAAGCTGGGAGACTGAGTGAATGAGTGCCAAGAGGTTCTTTGTTTTTTTTTAACCTTGCTCTTACCTTGCTCTTTGAATCTACGGCATCAAAATGGTTAAAAAGTGCTTATGTTATAAAATCCACACGTATGAGCATGCGGAATGCAATAATATGATTTTTTTTCTCCCTCTTAATACTCAGATTTCGTCTCTGTACATCGCGCAGAATGTAACTTCAACGTATATGTTTGTAAGAGCGTAAAACTTACTCAGTACTAATGGAACTGTGCTTTTATAATGGTACAGGTTCGTAAAAGTTCCACTGACAGCACGCATTGATAAAGCGGGGATATATACTTAGTGCAGTGCGAAACATAAGTCAAACACACAGACACACACACACAAGACGAAAGCCATGAGTGATACCTAGCTCCGCAGGTGCGTAAGGCTTCCAATGCAAGTTTTTTTAACGCACCTACACCTAAGTAACTTAGAAGCTGGAACACCATACTCTAGATGGACGCAAATAAAACTTCCAGACAATTTCACGTTAATCCCTCTTTCTACATTATCTGAAAGATTCTTGAGCAGTCGTCAAAATCGTGTCAGTGTATAAGGTAATCTATCAGCTAACTTTTGCAAACACAGCACTCAATATTTATGTATTTATAAAAAAATCGTGCGCAGTGATCAAGTAACGTCAAGAAAGTCTAATGATATTCATCCTTCCCAGGGTTCGTCCTCACTGTGCGAATGTGAGAAATCGATGTACATGGGTTGTCCTGGTTTACAGCCGAAAGCCGCAGCAAAGCCATTAACCTGTGGTACTATCATATTGCACAATGCATCTTCCCTTACACCTGCTTCAGCGGGGCCGCAGTTCAAAAAACAGGCAGTCAGGAAAAAGAGGCGCTTCACATCAAAACCACCAACAATGTCCGTCGAGTTCACAAGGTTGTGACGTATTACTTCTCTGTAAGCAGCATTGATAGCCATAGCGCGATACAGAAGAAACAACTGTTCGATTGGCTCAATCTCAAGCGCTGTATTTGTCAGATGGTCAAAGATGGCCTCTGAGTAGTTGAGAACTCTCTGATACACGACTTCAGAAAATGCCTTAATACGTTGTTGATCACTCACGCGAAAGTCGTCGCCGGCGAAGTGCACAAAATACATGAGCTGGAACAAGTTTCGGGCTATGTATGCGCCCAAGGTGGCCATCTTCGCCTGAAGTGGAACCGACTTCGTTATGATGGGTGGACTGAGGAACAGCATAGGCACTTGTATCTCACGAGCCACGAGCAACCGGTAAACTGGAATACTGCCGACAAGCGGCAGATGCAGGACGTCGCGAAGAGGACGCCGTATAGAGTCTTTGAAAACGCGTGCGTTCGACTTCGCAACTGTGCGATACATGTGGAAGAAGTTGCCCTTCAAGAATGGGATGTACTTGTAAATTTTATCCAGTGCTGCCCATGTGGACGTCAGGTTGAACTCCCCCACCGAAATGGTATCTAATTCACGGCCAAATGCTTCAGCCGCCGTGGCGCTGTCACAACGTACCACGTGATCAACAGCGTGGCGTGCATGACTATAGATGTCGAATATTTCGCTCTTGTCAGGGATTGACATCAGGACGTATTGAGAGATGAGCAAAGGCATCAGATCGATGATGCCTTCAAAGCAGCGCTGGGTGATATATGTATTGGTGCCGTCTGCTTCATTCAGGTCCTTCATTAGTTGGTAGGTAAGGTACGTAGATGTAAAAGGTGACAAGTACCAGACTAAATAGGTGCCGATATATAGCTTCAGTCTTGCAAGTGTCTCGGTATCACGAAGGTAGAAGCGATTGAAGTTATAGAACAGCCTGCGCTGAAGGCAGATGATATTGTCTTCAGGCCACAGTTGAGAGTTGTCGGGTAAGTGGCGGTTAACAGCTAGGCGGAGCTCAAAGTCGTCTAGGTTCACGTATTGCGGTAGGTATACGCCGAACCGACTCTTCATGGCATCACTCATTACCTCGTGAGCTGCTAGAACATCCTTAATCATGCGTCCGTATGACCGACCCTTACCTCCGATCCTCTCTGCACACCGTCGGATGTATGTCTCAGCGGCGTTCGATTTCGTCAGCTTATTCATATGTTCTAGCCACTGAAGGATGCTGTAGTCCACTGTCATGTACAGTATATTTTGCTTTGGAAACCTGGGATGGCGACCAACCGTGAACACCCAGAAGAGTGGCACTCCGTAGTCCAAAGATGAGCCCACAAAGATATCCAGGATATCGAGTCTTGTCGCAGGCGTCTTTTCGGGCCAAGAAAGTTTCAGCGAGCTCAGAAAATCCTTTAAGGAGTCTTCCTGCCCAGCGTGCATAGTGCAGGCGGTTAACAACACCGATGCTTTTTCCTTGGAGTTCTGGCGATCTTCGTGAGCATTACCTCCGGTAAGAACAATCTCTTTCAAAAGAGCGTGAAGATGATATGCTTCGTACTTTTCCCTCGGGGTGCTGAAGCGTCGACCTGCGTACTTTCTCCACATTCCACACACGTGATCGTAGAAGTTGTCGCAAGGATCCGCTGATAGGTTGATGGAATGGTTCATGTCGCGTTCCAGGGAGAGACACTCAACTCCTTGGCATCTGAGAATGCTGTTCGAGATGGCGAGTGGAACAAGTACGGCGAAGAGAGTTGCTTCGGCGGTGAACATTGCCACAAATAATGCGTAGAAGAAGCAAGAGTAAGAGCGGCTTCTGCGCGATTTTAACGGTGACCGGAGGGAAGATGCGTCGCCTTCGGCCATGGTTCGTTCCAACTGTGATGGCTGAGCGGGTAACGCGTAACGTCATGCACAACGGGACTCGTGCTCGCTTGCGTGCCTACCGTGCCTACGTAAAGTTCTTCTTCTTCCCAAAAGTGGAGGATAGCCAACGCCACCCATATAAGGAAAGATACCTCCTCTTCTTTCTTCGCCGTATGGACGTGTAAGGTAAAAAGAACTACTACAGGAATGTCGATGGGATGAGGTGTTGTAAGGTAATAGAATGACAAAGGAGTGCAATGCCGGATCCCGTGGCTGGATCTCGTGGCCGAACCTGGTAGCGCGCAGGAAACTGCCAACGGCAAAGTTAGAAGAAGTTAGGAGAGCGAAAAGTATTTTTATTTCGTGATTCATTCATCCTTCCATCTCGTGGTGTACTATGAAAACGGAGGGCAACAATCCATATTCTTGCTCAGAAGTGCTGCTTCTGGACACAAAACTTACTTCGTGCACAGCTGTGTCAAGCATGTTCACATTCAAAACTTACTTCGTATTTCCAATTCTTTGTCTTTGCATTTGCAGTCGTGTACTTGAGTACTTGACGAAATGACGCAGATGCAGGCTAGTTGGTAGATGAACTCCATAATGTGAAAGCCTGAGGCTGTGCACACAGGGTGACGACACGGTGTCGTCCCTCTGTCTGCCCAGGGTCAGGCTGTTACATTGCGGTCTTGAGTACTTGACGGAGAAGTACTTGACAAAAGTACTTGACAAAAGACGGAGAAGTACTTGACACAGTACGAAGGACACAATTGGAATTGCACTTAAAGTAAAGTACATGTACTCAGCAATGTACCTAAGACAGTGTTTCAGTACCTGATACTGCCTATCACCGAGCCCATTATGTCCGCCACTAGTGCAAATATCGTGTGCACAGTACGAGAGCCGGTATATTTGCAGTAACTCCCCAGAGAAGGGAAGATGAAGGGAAGTGCCTGAGGACGAGAGCTGCCGATATTTCGCACAGAGACTGTTCTTCTTCTGGGCACGGTCTTCATCATTGGCGTGATATTTAAAGGGTTAGGGATGACGTGTTAAAGGTTCGTTAGAATTGTGGGTCGACGGCCCAAGGGACGAAAAGGTCCATGCAGTCTTTTACGACAGAGGTTACCAGTTCTCTGGATGTTCTTCTGTATATGCTATACGCCCGATTCCCTAACGTAACCTAACCTCTCCCTCCTATTTTTTGTATATAATAGACATATCACGCCCCCCACACCATTCCGTCCCCCCAATTCCATCGCGGAAGACAAAGTCAAACAGCGAGGAACTAAACTGCTTTATACTTTGCACGGTGAAATACTCTTCCTTTCTCTAGAAGGGAAGGGACTTTGTCTTTCGCGACGGAATCGGGCATACGTATTGCACACAGAGTAAAACGCATACTACGAACGCGGATTTAGTCGTGTTAATCAAATGGCCCATACGGTGTTTTAACCATCAAGGTTGAAATTCTTAGATCGAAGGCGGTGCATCACCACCGACGCTCTATGGGAATCCCCATACATTTTTCAACTCCCGTAGCGCCGCGAAAACTTGGTTGATCTCCGTGCAACTGCTTTTAAATGAAAGACGATGCTTAGATCTAGTGCGTGATCGAAGCAGATTTTGCGTTTTAGACTCAGAAATTGTTATATCGTCGTCGAAAGGTTTGGGAAAAGCTATATTCGAGATTCCGCTCTCTTACAAAATAGAGCCGCCCAAAATCGAAAATCGGGCTCGATCACGCACTAGTAAAACATATCAAGAACCAATACCAACAAAAAGATTTCATCTATGTTAAGCCGTTGGCTCGGCACACGAGTTTTTGTCAGGTATGGTCATCCGTGGAGTACGCCGCTTCAGAATGGGCAGCGCAGTGCTGCCATCTCCCATCGAGTGTGTCGTCACAAGCAACAACAATTTGACCGCTGGAAATGCAATACCGCTGCACGTGGCCGGAAGACGACGAGGCCGACGTTGACCATGACGCGGGAGCACGAGCACGGGCAGAGTAGCCCAGCTCCAAATTTTGTTTGTTTGTTCAACGATGCTCATTTTCTCGGGGGATAGTAGATGAAACTTATTTATCTTGGAATTCCCAGTCGCAGCCACAGAAATGTGGAAGGATCATGCTTGTAAAAAAAAAATAGTGGCGCTGGATAGGTTATACAGTGAAATCTTTTCTTTTACACTGGATGCCGGAAACATGACAGCGCTTTTAGCACTCATCCAGTAGGATGTCAACGGGAAGGGGGGACAACTTTACAATAGTTATTTGAACCGCACTGGGAATCCCCTCGTCCCATGACGTGGTTAGGAGCGCGGATCAAGTGCGGTCCCCTAGACTCTAAGCATTTGGAATTTCGGGCGGTGGATGGAGCTGGTTGGAGCAGATTTCAGACACGTCCATACCGTTTAGTGTACAATAAAGTACAGCGGACAATGCTGATCTGTACTTGGGCGAAGAGTGGGGCCGTGGTTAGTGACGACCAAGATGAGCACAACAGACCCGAATTATATACCCGACCAAACTGGAAACCTCCATTCGCACTTTACGTTCTAAGCAGCTGCATGGACCACGCACACATATTTTTGTCCTCTACCCTGCTTTTCTTCCCTTTTCGTCTTCACTTTTGCCTTTCTCCTCCGCCTCCTCCTCCACTGATGTCCAAGGATGTGGGAATCTCTAAGCAAGCCTCTTTGCAGTCTTATTTCATTTCCGTTGACTGTGGAAGTAAATGAAGCTTTTTGCACCACCACAACGTGGTCTGAAATTTGTAAGCCCAGGGTGAGAGGAAATAAAGAAAACAGGTTGCGGTTTCGTTTTGCAATTTCCGCGTAATGTCGGTAGGCTATAACATGCCGACACCAACTTGTTTCAACCGCGTCGTGTCCAACCTAGGTTTTTTTTGTGCTACGAGAGATTTCGTTTATTATATGCGTAAGCATTGCAGAAATCACACGAAACGACTGGTGACTAACCCTTCGCCCGACAACAACAGAGCATGGAACAGCAGCAGATCGACGAAGAAGTTCAGGAGACAGCTGGACAGCCTGTGCGCATTCAAAAGCCGCGCCACTAATTGTTCCGTCTGGCCGAGCGCGATATGCGTGTTTACAGTATTGGACTTGGGTGAGCACGAGCGGTCATATGTTTGCACAATATTTCGCTTGACCCGTCGCGCGCCAAGAGAAAACGAAAATAACACAGAAAAAGGACGTTACATCAGCGGTACTGCATATCCAAGCAAGCGCCATAATGTTGTGAAGCGGTGACTGCGCAAACCATTTCGCTCGCTGCGCCATCCCTTGACTGTAGACGACGAAGTGCCGGCTATGATGCACCGCCTTAATAACAGGATACATTTGGCTGTGTTGGAGAGGCATATTTGAACTGGCACCGAACGTAGCAGAGAACAGACGCGAACAGGATGAGGACTTTTGTGCTTGCTTATTTTTTTCCTGTTTCAGTCTGTTCCCTGTTTTTGTTGCGCTCACTGTTAGTTTAAATAGTATATCCAGCATACCTATAGCACCGTTGTTGGGAAAGAGAGAGGAAAGTGGAGATGTTAGCCGCTCGGTGCAGCGAGCTGCTCCAGAACATTTTGTGCATAATTATTCATCTCCGTAATGTTATGTATCGTGTACATCTACCTCATTCTGCACTTGACGCAACGCGTACGGGACCAGGATGAAAAGGAAAGCCCATAATATGTCGCGACACTCGACCCGCGGCGCCACGCCCAAGCTTAGCATTTATGGCAGAGTTGGAACTTTTAAGGCGGCCGCGTTAATCATGTCTATCGATTTCCTACCGCTGTCTCCTCGGGTTTCAAAAAATGGCTTGAATGGCATTTACTCGGCTTCATCAGGGAAGTGGACCCCACAGCTCCATATCTTAGATGTGCGCCGTACATAAAACGGTCTATAAGAAGGGTAGTTTTTTTCCGCTCGTTGACATCTAAGACGTTTCGTAGCCTTTAAGGCGTCCCCCTGGACTTGTGATGTGTCCACGTTGGCACCCTTGAGTCATAGGCGGAGGTAAGAGGTATCGCATTTTAGATTTAGCTCCCCGCCGATGGACATCAGTACAGGCTAACATGGTCGTAGAGGGTATGAGCGTGTATTCATAGCAGCGACATTCTCCACAATACTCCAGCGGAAGATGCGAAAGACGTCACAGTTTTCTGCTACCAGGTAAGCGCGAGCACTCAACGTCACGACTTTTCGTGCACTGCTAACGGTGAGGAATATCCCACAGCGCAGCCACAAACTGTTTCGTAGCAGATGACAGGAAAAGTCGCAGACGCGGTCGCCTGCTATGTTCTCCTCGCCGAACACTGTAAACGGTGTATATAACACCGTTTTCCCGTGGACGTCGCCATATTTGAACCGCAGCGCCGTCTAGCTGGGGAAGCACGTTGAAGGCTGTTTACCGCGTATGCCAGAGAGAACGCAAACACACGGGACGTATGCTTCCTCCGTGGTATCGCTTGCCTCCTTGCTGGAATGTGCTGGGCGCGAGGCTGGCTGGAAAACGGTGTATACGCGTGCACAGCCAATCCTGGCTTCAAACCTTTATCTAAGTGGGGGTGGCCGTACGCCACTGCCGATATTCTGAAACGGTGCAATGGTCACCATCACACATGGCGGAACTTCTGCTCGCTCCTTGAGCAGGGTCCTGCCTTTTCTTTCACTGGAATATGCTGTGGAGATGTCGCTCATGTAACTACACAGTGACCGGAATGACATGTCAGGCACGACATGTTAAAAGGTTTCGGTACGTTTGGTATTTTTCATCTGTCCTTTAAGATGTCCTAGTACGTGATGGCGAGTACACCTGTGCGACAAGAAGTTGTTAGTATTCTTCAAATTTCGGATATATTTTGTACAAGCGCGAGAAGTTTATACAGTCGACCCGCGTTTATCCGGACTTCGTTTATCCGGATCCTGCGCTATCTGGACAAAAAAGCATGGGGACAGATTTCTCCCCATGTATTTCGCCCTCGTTTATCCGGACTTCAGCTTCCGGACTCGGAGTAGAATTCCAGGGAACAGAAGTGACTAACTACCCAACAATCGGCTTCAGTTTCCCGGTCATTGTCCAGGAAGGACACTTGGCCCACACGTAGTCCAGGGAGGTCGAAGACCCTGGTCGTGGCCTCCTTTTTACTGACACAAAGAGGTTGTTGCTATGAAGAATTTTCTCCCTTTCCGACTTTGCACGTTACACAAAAGTAGTCCACTAAGCAGTCTGGTCATTCCAGACTGAGAAGGTCCGCAACCAGGACCCCTGCGCTGCATTTACAGATGACGACATCGTCGGCGTCGTCGCTTCCGATTGTGTTCAAGAAGAATCTGATGGTGAAAGTGGGGATGAGGGGGGGGGGCACCAGCTGTGCCGGTAGAAACTCCGCGGGTGGCACTGAGAACAGCGCTAGTATTTTCCGAGCAACAAAACAATATTTCGCAAGTTAATGCCATTCGCAAAGGTTTGCAAGAACTGGCTGCGTGTATTAGAAGGAAGCAGATGACAATGGATAGTTTTCTGTGTGATGGTCAATAAAGATGTGTCAATGGTGAATGTCCTTTTAGGATCACTCTGGATTTTCGTGTTTCACTTATCCGGTTCCCCCGGAATCCGGACATTTTCACAGGAAGCGAGGGCGTCCGGATAAACGCGGGTCGACTGTAGTAGTACTTGCAAAAGAACGCGCTGGACTACGATGCTACGGTGCACACGCGCTGCCAGGAAGCCGCTCCTGGATGAGGAGCTTCGCATCTCTATTTCTACCGCTCTACGTTATGAATGAAATGCATGTCAAACTCCATTTCTTTTCTATGTTCTAAAAAATGGGTTGCTGGTTCGGGTGCCCGCACAGGAATCGTGCCATCGGCATTATCACGCTTAGCACTCGCAAGAGCAGCATAATGTACTGTAAGTTCCAGTACATGAGAATGGCTGGCAGGTGCCTTATCGCTGACGTGCTACTATTCCGCGTAGCTGAGAGGAAGAATCTCCCTCCACTCCCATGAACTCACATTTCCAGTTACATTGTTCTGCTTGGGAGTCAGCTGCGTGCTCTATTTCGTCCGTGCTGGCGCCTGAAAATTCGGCTTTGCCTTCGATCTCACACGTTGTACTTTTTATCCTCCCGCGAATAAAAATCTGAGAAGAAACAGAATAGAAGAAAGAAAGAAAGAAAGAAAGAAAGGCCGAATCATTGACGATACGTTTCTGCATACCTTAGACACAGCCTTCGAGGCAAGTATCTCTCTCCCTCTGCGAGTCTGCGTGAACGTGCCCTACATATTATAGGCTGCTCATTTTCTCAGCGCATCTTTTCCAAAAGAGAGCCAATCGTAAAGTTTGTCTGCGGCAAAGATATGGAAGCAGCAAGAGAAAGGGAATCCAATCGAAGAAAAAGCTGCCTTGTCTCCCTACCCGGGGAAGCAGAACGCCTGTCGATGTGGTGGATGTGTCGGCCAAATCCCTGTCGCGTGATTGCTCCTAATGTGGCACCCCGGCGATTGCTCGCTGCTCACGCCAAGCGACAACCTGGATGGATTAGACGACGGTCCCCGCCCATCGCTGGTTGCCTTTTTACGTGCGTTCATTAGCTCGTTGTGGTTGGTTGTTGGCTGGCGTGGGGCAGGTGGACAATGACGCTTGTCTGCTGGATGTTTCCTTGCATCACTTCTGGAGAAACGCTCTTTTCTTTATCGTGCCTCGATGCCAGCCTCAGTGACTTTCAAAACTTTTCTCTTTCAGAACTTTCAGGACTCCGGAAACTTCTGGACGTCGAGCAGTAATATTGGGAGGTCCCGTGCCCTCATTAGAGTGTGTGTTAAAAGTGGTAACTGTTTTACTTCTATGAGGCTTTCATGCGTTCTTAATGGTCATACTGACATATTGTGAAGAACGAGAGGCAGCGCGGGGTTGCGGAGCGTGAAACGTTCTCACACACACACAGAGAGAGAGAGAGAGAGAGAGAGAGAGAGAGCGGAGCTTGGGGCTCTCCGTTTTGAAAGGCGAAGGCAAACATCGCTGGGAACATCGCAGCTTCGCTTTGTTCTTCTGTGTGTGAATGTGAGCGTGCAGGGAAGAAAAATATAAGAGGGAATGGGCTAGAGTGAACGTTGTGGTGTAGCTTCATCCGCTACAACTTTGTGCCGTGAACTGCAGCGTTGCCTTATAGAAGAAAAAGAAAAAAAGGAACGAAACAACAAAAAAAAATATCTCTGATCTACCGACCCCGTGAGCGACGACCATTTCGCAATGTCTTGAAACAGTATTTTCGGACAGCTCTTCACGTAAAACGAGTATGTCGTCGTCGACCGTGAATCTCTTGCGGGATATGCCGCTCATGTCAGGAATCTGTGGCCTTCCGTTGTTGACAGCCGCCATTGCACTGAAAGGAGGAGCCGGGGAAAATGATCCCGCTTCAAAGCTGCAGTGAGTCGTACGTCCGTAAGACGTACCCTTCCACACTCGATCCTCTGGGCTCTGATTTGCTGGTGCCGGTAGGGGGTCGAAGTCGGGAAGCGTCTGCGGTCCACAAAAAACCTTCCAACAGTAACAAAGTCTTAGTATATCGGGCCCGGTCACTTTTGCGTAAGTAAGGGGTAGCGTGGTGTTTCTGCGCAATGCGTGAAGCTCTGTTTGTTTTGCGCATGCGCAGAACCACCCTTATCGCTTACGCTATCCCTTCGCTATCGCAACGCTATCCCTTACGTAAAGCAAATGCGATAGCGTACGATATACTAAAACTCAGTAATATTTACGTTTTTTTTTTTCATAAATCACGTTTTTTTTTCATAATCTTTCTACGGTACACCCAGTAACTCACCTAGCCTCCCACGCCCATCCCTTTTAAACTGTTAGAGCAGTACCTGAACCGTGAAATTGACAGAAGATAACGCGGCCGGCACACAGGAAATGAACGACGCCGGCACACAGGAAATTGACACTTAAAATTTATCGACGTGCGGTCTTCCGAAACGATCTCGAAAAGTGAAAGAACGCAGCAATTATTGAAGAAACCGAAACGATTTTGAGGAACGCAAAAGAAGAAACATCTCGAGAAGAACGAATCCGAAACTAAAAAACAACCTCGAAGTATAGGGTGCGTGGCGCGTGAGTCCATTTCTGGTTGCAAACAAGGTTTGCTTTTGTTCTGTGATTAAGTGTAGCAATTCCCCGCTCGTGGTATTGGGTAAGGTTTGTTTTGTGGCTGCAGACCAGGAAGCGTGTCCCTCATTAAATTGCCTTGTGCCAGAAAGGGTTTCTAAGGGAAAACACTCGACTTTCCGGGCTTCAGCTCCGAGCTATATGAGGGGCGGATAGCTCTCGTTGGAAGAATTTCCCCGGATAAATGGGACAGTTAGCAGAGCGGAACGCTAGAAAAAACAGTGGATGCTATAAAGAGAGTTTGTCTCTGCGTTCTACGCGCTTGGTGAATGTGAGTGTCCTTACCTGCACAGGGCAGTCGCAGGTGATGGTCATACAGGATGTTTTCCAGTCGACAGGAGAGGAAATGGTTCATATGTTTAGAGAGTGAGCTTGCTGGTTGCTAGTGTTGACATGTGAGAAAAGGAGAATTTGAAATAGATAAAAGAGGGTGAAATGTTGGCACGAAAGAGCGGCACTGGTTTCATTTCGACGGCATTCCACTTAACCAAAAAGCGAAAAGCGCTAAAACATGGACCACGTGACGTCTCAAAATAGCCGTGGGGTGAGACAGTATGAACTCATTGAAAAAATAACATTCACTTCTGTTTGTAATATATTAGACGGTTGCTCGAGAGACTATGTGTATCTGCGTATATATGCGTGTATCTGCTCGATAACTTGACGTGACTTGAGATATGTACTTGGGACTTGATATATGTATGTTGAGAGAGAAGGAATTGGCGCAGTGATTCTCTGCTGTACGCGCAGGCCCCTTTATAGGTAGCTAGATAGATACAGAAAGGGAGACGAAGGTGGGTACCTTACTAGCGCGGCCACCCACCCCAGAGGATTTCGTGCTAGATCTAAGCTTTAGTTTAGTTTAAAAGAATGCGGCAGGACTCATATTGTTAAGTAAGAGCACTACAGCACAAGGCGTGGGATCATCTCTGTAGATGTGGTCAGTCCTTCAGGTGCATATTTTCAACGAACGAAGAAAAAGAGCGCTATAATTACGAATGTTGGTTGCTTTTGAGCGTGTTGTGCGGTGAAGTTCCGCTTCTATAGTGTAGTATAAAAATGCTGGAGCGAGGGCAGCGTGGCATGGATCACCCTTTCCGAGCATGGATCACCCTTTCCCGTTGATTCCTCGACAGAAGTAGCGTTGGGGTGAACTCATGGGGGTTGTATCTCGTTACAACGCTACATGCCTTTAGCGACATAATGCGAATTAAGTGAACCAAGGATACATAATGTGCCGTGTTACAGTGTAGTACCGGACGTGGCGGCACTGCTGGTTGGGCTGCCATGGGAACTCCCCTAGTTTGAACGAAGGATGCCAGGTTTGATGTTGCACGCAGCGCCTTCAGGCTCGATGAGGCCAGAACATTCCCTATGGTTGCCTCTGATGTTGTCCCACGTATGTCGTGTAGGTTAGAGGCACAGTATGCGAGCATTTGACGCGCAAGCGACAAGTACAGTACGAACATGGAGTGGCACGACATTTGCCACTATCACCCGTATAGCGTTAGCGTAATGCGTTAGTTCATGCATCGTGCGTCTTTCGCTTTCTTTCCTCTGCATTTATTCCGTGCGAATACGTGTCAAAAAGGGTTTGATGAAGTCCGTTTGCTACGCTATTCTAGTTGCAAACAGTTATATGCTTCGGCACACACCTGTAGGAGGCTGCACAGAACTAGAAGATGCGAGATTTCAACCAAAGGAGCTTGTGTGGTCCGTAAACCCTGAAAAGACATATAGCAGGATCCCTCAAATAAGTCTGGACACAGACGCACACATCGCAGTTGCTGGCACGTGCAAGCCCTCGTACTCAACAAGGAAGACAAAACTTGCGATGAACTGATCACCTTTCTGCTCCGCAATATTACATACAGATCTTTTCTTGCCCTACATATAGCACCCCCAGACTTAACCAGCGATTTACAACTTCCACATTTATCAATGACTGTCTTGCGTGGGATGGTCCGTTAACGTCACACCTTGCAGGTCATCATTCTTCGACACATTTGGAAGGCGCCGCAGCAAAATCCCATCCCTCAGTAAAATTTCTGCTTCGTAGGCTGACCTATTATTATGACTATGTGCTCGTTCCGCAAGTTGAAGACGACCGTGTGATGGATAACTCGGCAACCGCAAATTCTTGCTGCACTACTCAGCTTGGGGCGCGCTGGAGCATGTTATATGTGGGAGCCGTACCTGCATAATTTGTGCTCCACGCCTTTGCCAACATCAGGGGACTGCGCATATTTTCGCCCGCGGGTAGGCGTTAGACTGACGAATGAGGAAAAAAAAAAAAAGGCGCAGAAGCTGGAGGGCTATTACCTCTCAAAGTAGACAGGTAGGAACAAGAAAGATATGAAGTGAAAGTGCAGGGAAGGAAACAGATTTCGCAGCAATTCCGAATAAATACGTCGATGATAAAAGTTGGCCTACCCCTCGTACAGGCGAGTTATGCAGGCAAAGCACGATTTACAGGAGATGTGACTCGTTTGCGTTTCACTGTGTTGTGCTTGTGCTCCACGTTTCTCCGTTTGGGGTCGCCTATGGAGCAGATAAATCTGAGCTGTAAGTGAGGTGCCCTAATAACGCAAGGAATCGCCAACCAGAGGTGTACGCGGGTACGGTTCTATCCACGGATACGCTAAGATATCTGCACGGAATCCTGGTTTGCGGGTAGAAATACAAATGTTTCGAAATCGTGGTGATACAATACGGATAAAGCCGCTCGCCTTTGCGGTAGCCGCGGAGAGCCGCGTTTTATCCGCAAATGAGCATTACTGCCTCTGCCGACGCCCCTAATGGGGAAACATAATTCGCAGCATGCAGTGAATCCCAAGATAGTTGTCAGGTGCGCCATCCGTTGCATTGCTGAGCCTTTAAATGCGTTATCGGGCAACTCTAGATGACATAACGTCTCTGAGAGGGATTGTACGCTAAGACATAGGAACATTTGTAAGATAACAATTTCGTCACACAGCTTCCTTCCTACAAATGCAATTTGCTGTGGATGTGTGGATATACCGAGCATCTGCGCGGATGCAGGTACATTTATTTCAACTTGCGCGGTCGCGGACCTTACATGCGCGTATATTGTGTCAGTCCTATCTGTGCTTGCCGCATCAATAACCACGATTACCATTCGTCAAATATGGGCACATTTGAAACCATCTACTCTCTCTCTTTCTCTCTCTCAATTGTTAGGGGAAGAGCCTCAGGGCGAGAGCTGCCGATATTTCGAACAGAGATGGTTCGTCTTCTGGTCGCCCATAAGAGAACAGACTCTGTTCGATATATCCCGGGCTCTCGTGCGGAGGCTCTTCCAATAAAATTTTATTACCGGTTCATATTTCTATATACTCTATCTATTGCACGGTATGTTTTACGTGAATTAACAGCTAGTTTCCGAATACTATGTCAAGTACTACCAAGTGTAATTGCTACGGGAACTTGAAATAACGAATCCAATCTACCGTGGCTGCAAGCGATTACTAGACATAAACCACTAGAACCTGCTAGAGCGAGAATTTGTTCCCGCGAATGGGGAACTTTGCACGCGTTACCTTGGGTGTAATTTTAAGAAGAAAGGAAAAGTACGCAAGCGAGCTTGCGTAACGTTGAAGTGGGAAACGTCGCCTTGAGCATGAGGGAAACGAAGTAGACAGGAGAATCGCCAACCACCAAATGAACACTTTATTTACAAAACCAAAATCAGGTTGGGGTAAGAAGGTCACAGAGTGAGGGGGAAAGGACAACGGAGGGTTGGCCTACACAAAGACTCTCTGAAGCAATTCTAGAAGCTACGAGAATGAACCGGGACAGCTTAACTTTAACTACGTAAAGGCATTCGGTTTTTGGAAACGTGAGAACACAATCAGTGCATGAAACAACATGCATGGCCAGTTCTGAAGAAATGTTTTTGTTCCTAACCGAGCACAGATGTTCTGGGATACGTTCGCTAGTACATGGACTGGTTTGCCCAATAATAGTAATAACAACATCAACAACGATAATAGTAAGACGCTACGCCCACATCTATTTAGAAATGGACCTTTTCCGTGTAACCTTATGCGCATGCCCAAGCAGCACAATGTTCTGAAAGTCGAGTGCAATAGGGGTGGACGGTATGTGTCTTATCAGTGTTCTTTAGTTTCAGGAGTGTGTTCAAGGCCTCCCACCTACCCGTCCACCCCTATTGCACTCGACTTTCAGTACATTGTGCTGCTTGGGTGGTTAGCCACGGCTGCTATGTTCTGGGGTAGGTACAGTCGACCCCCGTTTATCCGGACGGTGCCGTTCCCGGCGAAATCATCCGGATACCGGGGCATCCGGATAAATGAAACGACCGAATAGAAACGTCCTACGCAGCACGGTTTAATTAAAATACAGAAATCTCTTCAATGACAGCTGTTACACAGTAGTGTAGGCACTCGATTCCTGCAAACTTTTGCTAATTGCATAGAGTTGAGCCACGCTGTTGCGCTGCTCGAAGAATGTCAGTGCGGACGCAAAGTGTCAATGTCGGAGCCTTGTTTCTCACTGGCGTCATCGGCACCATCTTGCTGCACATCATCGGAGGCAGCAGCAGCAATCACACAGTCATCAGTCATATAGCTGCACACGCGTCATCATCCTTATCAACGTCAACGTAGTCAGAAACCGCAGCATCATCTACGGCAGTCGCAGTGAACCTCTGCATCAGGGATCGCAGCTCAGCTAGGGGAACGTCTTCATCGGCCAACGGGCCGTAAGCAGCAGGCCCTCGGGTTGGAGTTTTCCCCTCTAGATCCAGACAGTTGATCGAGATATTTCCAAATGACTCGACTGGTCAACGTGACCCAACGCACACAAATAGAAAAGGGGGTCATCGTGCACGGTTGTGTCCCCTACGGAGGAATGTAGGTCCCTGACGTGTGACGGGAATAAACCCAACCCAGCGAAAAGGGTGACGAGGCGGGGTCAGCGTCTCCTCTTACTCACGGTAGTCCGGATAACTGAAGGTGAATTACAAGCATTTTAGACTTTCGTTCCCTGGAATTCTTGTCCGAGTCCGGAAGCTGAAGTCCGGATAAACGAGAACAAAATACATGGAGGAAAATCCGTTCCCGTGCCTTTTGTCCGGATACCGCGGGATCCGGATAAATGAAGTCCGGATAAACGGGGGTCGACTGTAATCGGTGTCAGTCAAGGCTGCGCAGACGTTCGAGACCGACACTTGACAACGCTCTCACTCTTTCCGCATTCCTTTTGGAATCTTCACTCGCTGCTTTGCCACGCGATATGCCAGTCCGAAAAGTGTCCCCCGCTCATTTGGGGTTAAAATACGAGGTTTTGCATTCCGACACCAGGGGCGACACGTATATGGAAATGGTCCATTCCGAAAGTGCACTTCAAACAGCTACGTAGACCACTCTAAAGCCGAAACCAGAACGCTAGCGGTGACGTCACGGAGCTGGACTTCAATTTTTTAGATGAAGCAAGGGACATCTTCTCCGTCTTTGTTCCATGACTTCCACTCAAGAAAACCAAAGCTCTGTCTTCCGTAAAGAGTGCAGCCACAACAACCGAAGAACACTGCGGTGGAAAATCTTGTCGTTGTCTTTTCCGGCTGCCTGCCTTCGAGACGAAAAGGAAAGAAATAAAGCTGTAAATACATTTTATGCAGAATCGTATCGATATATTCGGGTCGTAGACGTCTTATGGGAGGGGAACCCAATTAATGCGGTATCTATATAGATATTGACTAAATAGGAAAAATCAGAAGAAGACAAAGAGCTTACAGAAAAACACAAAAGGGAGTTTATTAACACTTAGGAACGGGGGTAGACGTCTCGGTAGTCAGCGCTGCCTTCGACGGGACTCTATAGATATACTCTATCTATACTATGTATACTATATAGATATACTCTGTCTATAGATAGACCCTATAGACTCGGGATAGATATTGACTATATAGTCACGCGGCATATAGACGATCCCTTCTCAAGGAGCGTTGTAGTGGATACGGCAATTAAACACAAAAGGAGACAAACACAACAGAAACCTCACAAGGCCCAGTTGCATACTTCAGTTGAACTTCTTATTCAATACTTCTCAAAGAAGCCCCACTTCTTGCGCCCCGTGCCACATATTATTATTCGCACCGACCGAACTTCCATGTCAATATCTGGCTTCGTTTCGAATCCAAGTCACGTCGCTCGTGACTTTCTGGTTGCTAGAGACCACGACCACAATCCAACTTCTCTACTGGACAAGCACAAAAGACAAGCATAAAAGCCGCGCACAAACAAATAAAATGAAAATAGGTCAGACTGCAAGAAGCCAAGCTCGTGGGATATCGATGGGTGCGACTATATTTAGCCAGAGATTTTGAAATGAGATCGCACTGCCCGCGGGGCAACAGGGAGTCGTCTACTGTGCGAGACCCGCTACTGTTGATTAGGTTTATAGATGCGTACGGTTCGTGACTGGCATTGACCACTGTACGATGGAAGTCGAGAGTATAGGTTCGTGGATATTGATCTGTTGATGCCATATTTTCTCTCTGCTGCAGCGTTCCGATTAGCATTCGTAGCAGCAAGTGTATTGCAAAACAAGGACGCACACATGCTAGTGCCCTGCAGCATGAATGTGCGCATGCATGCTTGTCCATACATATGCATTATGTTGCAATGATCTCTCTGGCTCTTGAGGCGATTGCAGTAGTATGCAACGATTACAGGGTTTATCAATGCACCATGGTTTCTAACAGTAAGTGGAGTTGTGGAGAAAGATGCACGCCCTCAATAGCCTCATTCCTTTTATCAGTAGCTAGGAATCAGAATTGTACGTATATTCGCCGTTACAGTAATCACTACCTTCTTCGGCAACGCAGCAGTAGTCGCGCTGCATTTTTAGATTAGTAGCGGAAAACGTACTCCCGTTCGAAAGGTACGGTAACGCGATCGTGTAACGTTACCGATACCGATACTCTCATAGCCCGCCGAAGAGAATGACCCTTCATCATTGACTGAGGGCAATGCGACGCTCTTATGAATTCCGTCAGGGCGTTCTTGACCGCATACCGAGCTGAAGGCTTTTGCAGTATAATCTGTATCCCGTAGCTAAGCAGCCTGATCGTACTGAGTCACACACTAGATGTTCTTAATGCCAGGTTTGTTTCCTTAGTCATGTGAATAGGAATCTGTCAAAAATCCAAGCTCATCAGTAATCTGATGTCACTTCAAACAGCGCGATCGTGCTGCATGGGGCTTTCAGAACCGTTATCGTCGACATTGTGCATTATCTGAATGCGTGGGGGAGTGAGTTACTTCTTTGTGCGAAACCTGAGGACATCGAGCTCATGTATCTATCTGTGGTATATGAGCGAGTCACACGAAGTCTACGCAGTTGTTTGTTCCACGTTGTGCGGCTGTTCACAAGTGATTCTGGCGCACAGCATTGCTTAGCACTGAAAGTTTACCGGAAAGGTTCGAAAGCATGCATGAAACGCCTCACTAGTTCTGGGCAGTGTTGTACAAAGCGGCGCTTTGCCGTACCGTATTCGCTACTTTTTTCAGTAGCGAAGTAGCGATCCCGAGACATTTTAAAGTATGATGCATAATGTGAAACCCCTAGACTCATCATGCTTATGCATCATCTTCACCAGCTCGCTTGCTTCTTAGCCATTTTTTTTTTTTCATTTTAAAGTAGGTAACGGAAAAAGTATTTCCGCTACAAACATGTGTGGCCGCTCTCTCTCCGCTACCGCAACTTTTCACAACAACATGGAAGTCGTGGAACACAGAGAAAAAAGTGAGATAACGGCGAAGCAGATTTTTGTTGTTGTTGTTGTTATTGCTTTTAGCTATTTGTTAATCGGGCAGACTGATGTGACAATTTTCCGCAATTTCACTTAATTCCATGCGCTAAGCGCAATCGTATAGTTAGGAATATAAGGGTCGTTCAAGACTGACATAGACGTTTGCCGAAGTAAAATCAGTGAGTTCATGTAATTTAATAAAACTTTAGGGGGACTCAGTGCCATCCTTCTTGGGTTAGTGGCACGTGCAGTAGCGGCAGCTATCATGGCATCGCGAAGTGTGCCTGCAGCTGTGGAACAGCGTTGCATAATCCAGTTCCTTGTGAAAGAGAAAGTCAAACCAGCTGAGATTTTGCAGAGATTACATGCACAGTTTGGGGAACAAATGATGTAGTGGGGAAGAGTGCACGAACGGTGCGGACAGTTTGGCGAAGGACGGGATATAGTGACAAAATGAACTAGGGTTCGGAATCCCGAGCCGTTTTTACAATCCCTGGATTTCGGCATTTCTAAATCTGGATCCCGGGACGGGATAGGAATTTTTTTTTTCAATTATCCCGATGATGCCGTACGGTTACTGTAAACACCTGCACATCCACCCTATCACAAATTGCGATCCAGCGCGCGTTTCCTCTCATCCGCACGTGGAAGAGAACACACACACACACAAAATTCGCCGGGTAAAAGTTTCGCCGTGTGTTTATTGAACATTCGCACCGTGCCGGAAAATTGAGTTGAGCTGAGTTTATGAGAAAAAAAAAGTTTTTTTTTTAATTTAGGCATTCATTACGAGAGCCAGCTACTCCAGATCATTTAGAAAACCAAAAATGGCTAACTACAATTAGAACAATGAGTGACAAAGAAAAATCAGTCAGTCAGTCACTCACACACACTGTCCACATACTCTCTCAGTCACACTGTGTCTACCAGCTTGGACCTGCGCAAAATCGCACAAATGCCTGCATGGCGTGGAACTGATGGTCGGGTGTCCAAGGGCCCACAACCTTAAGAACGTCGAAGTGTCTGCCATCTAGCCGAGCTAAAGAAGCTTGTAGATATAGACTGTGCTGCCGATACCGTGGAATATCGACTTTGCAATAGAATGCGTCTGTTCTGGTCGTCTGCTACAGAATATCTTGTGGCCGTGCCCCAGGATACTTGTCGCCGTTAGCAGTGCAAGGGAAGACATGACCTTCAGCACTTGTACTTACACTGCACCAAAAATCGATGACGTTTTTCGTGTCTTCCGCTGGTGTATTCTGAGCAATGTCACTTGTGAGAATACATGGAATGGTGCGCTTTGCATTTCTCCCCTTTTATTGCTCCACACCAACAGTCATGTTCTCGTCTAGAGCAGCCGAGTCTAGTTTTCTGAAAAGGGTATCTGCCTTTTCTCTTTTCACTTTCAGACATATTCGTGAGGATCAAAATAAAAGAGAGTCTGCAAAGAGAGAGAGAGAATCTGGCAGTATTTTCTGTAGCGTTATGGGCGGGAAGGCTCCTTCTGATTTCGTAGGAGTTTCCATGATATTTGAGGGCTGTTCCCAGCCACAGCTTGCGCGGTTCATATGAGTCCGCAGCTGAAATATTTGTCATGTGGTTCGGTTTCGGATTGCAAATGATATTTTTCGGTGAAGGGATACTTGAAACCAAAAGTTACTCCGTACAGCCTAGCATTAGTTGTCAAGGAAGCGGAAATTTACTATCCCGAAATCCCAGGATTTGGCCTCGCTAAATCCCCATATTTCGGGACATGAGATTATGCCGAAACCCCGGGATTTTCGGTATCCCGGGATCCGAACCCCAGAATGAACCACATGAACACGTTCGTCCGACTGCAGTCACGCCAGTTAACGTCGCAGGTGTTGAGCAAGCTATCCTCGGTAAGAGGCGAGTAACAGTTCATGACATTGCAGCACAGAGTAATATTAGTGTCAGCAGTGTGGAGACAATCGTTCACGAGCGCTTACTGTTCCGCGAAGTCTGTGCAAGATCGGTTCCCCGATACCTCACTTGTGACCAGAAGTGAGCGTGCATGGCAGTCTCCCAGTAAAGTCACTCGATAGGGGAAGGTAACGCCTTTCCCTTTCCCGCTTCTATACCTTGGAGCAACAATGGCGGCGGCAGCATCCTACGACCGCCATTGTTGCTTTGGGGTCGCGGCGGCAGACGATGGCGGTACCTTCCCCAATCCGGCGACTTTATCTGTGACCAGCTGCTGAACCGGTTCCAGTCCGATGGGGTCTGAAACCAGCTCTGAAAAGCGGCCTGCGGCTCCTGCCCTAAAAGCACTTCCAAGGTTTTTGGACACCGTAGGACTTCGGTCCCTACTGTGAGGAGACTCATTATCCTATTTTACCACATTACCGCCAGCAATGGGGTGGAGTATTGCCCCTGGCGGCGAAAATCCCTAACCATCATCATTAAAATAAAATAATTACTGTTGTTGTTTTTTTATCTACTAAAGGTCCGTTCGATTGGCCTGCGCACTACCTGAACTAGTTCCGGTGATACTGCACCTCGCCGTTCGTCTCACCAGTGGAGTGTGGCGCTCTCTGCGTGACATCATTCCGTTGTTGTGAACAATTAGAAGGTTCGCACTTCCGTGGCAGAGAGCGCCTGCGAAGCGCAGTCTTCCTTGCAGCGTCGAAAGACATGACGTCGTACCTCGCATCCGACTACAAAATTGTGGTGTAATCTTGTTCCGTTTCATCACCTAACCTGTGTTCATACCAGGAATCCTGGTTCTGCAAAAAGGTGTAGGCTACTACGCTAAATACTTTAACCTTGCAACATTACCACAATATCGTCACCGACCTTGCAACGTTTCACTGGCTAATGTCAGACGTCCTAAGTCGTGCAGAAATATCAACGCATCCATTGTCTTGCGACCTGCCCCTCCTTTAACCGACGTTCTATACGACGGCCTCGACGTCATGCCAACGGCGCATCCCTATTCAACGTCGCGTACCGCATAACGACAGTTTAATGGGACGAATGCGCTGTTTACCGTTGTATCGAGGGCAGCGCCGCCCTGCCGGTCGTTCAAAATGTCAAGTGACATCTACGCCGGGAGGCGTACTAGAGACCTGCCAGGTCGAATAAAAGCAGGCTTGCGTGCGCGCTTCCATTACTATACTTTTCTGTCCACATTGTCTGACAAAGCAATGAATATCCCACTAGGCCCGGGATTTTTTTTTTAGAACACTCTCACAACGAAGGTTCCTCGCTTTCTATCTTTGTGCTCTGCGCGAAATTGTATGCACGTGTATGCGTTTCTGTTTTGAAGCACCGTTACTGTTTGTATAGATCATGCACGATGCAACTCATATCGTTCAGGAGTGTACTTGATGCGATCTATTACTTGGTGAGGCACTATATTTCCTGTAGGGTCGCAATTACGCGTGTTTAGTCTGATGAAGTATTTAGCGGTGTTGGAGGTAACTCGTTACTGTAAGTATAAGCTACTTTTTTTTTCGGTAACTCGTTGCTTTTGAGCTTAAGTTAACAAAAGGAACACTACGCTAAACGTATGGAACACTAAACTTGGAGCATTACACTTCGAGTAGACATAATGAAGAGAGACACAACGCATAAGCCCTTGTAAGTGTGTATCTTCTCTGCCTGTGTCTGCGCTTGTCCATCACGTGCAGATACAAAAATGTATTTGCCCCAAAAGCAGACTGGATAGATACAGACTGGGTAGCTGAGACGACTGGATAGCACAAATCAGACAGTGAAATATAATGTATCAACTCACCATAGCTTTGTTAGTCATTGTCGTAGTACTCAGAAAAATAATGTGAAAGTTACTAAGTAATTCAGTTACAAGTACATACAAGTGCCTACACAAAAATGCATGTGAAATTTCACTAAGAGGACTCAAAAAATAGTATCTAGATATAAGTATTCATACAGTTACTTTTACTGCATGGGAAGCTTTTTACGCTGAATTCAGGAGGCCGTATCCCTTCAAATAGCTGCATGAAAATCGGACAGCTGGACGCGATAGAGGTTATGTCTGGTGAAGGATCAAAAAGACTTCTGTCTGCAGGGCTCTATCGGTTCATGATATCAGAAAGGGTGTGCACGACGACCTGAACGAACGTGCAGAGGGATGAGGGACGTGGCATAGTTCATCCTCGGTACGCCCCGTGGTGGCTTCCGGCTCAACTAATCTGGTTTATCCCAGAATCTTGCTCATGGTAACTTAAAGAAAGTTCCAAGTTCCTTTTGTTCGATTCTTGTCTGCAAACGCTGCTCCGTAGTGAGATGACAGCCATGCGTGCACGCCGTTCGTACGCGCAAGACCCGCCTGGCTCCCTCCCAGGCAGCACAATGTACTGAACGTTCAAGTACGTAGGGGTGGCTGTCAGATGTCTGATCAATGCAGTGCTTCATTTCACAGAGCTGTACAAGAAGACAAACAACCTTGGTCTGCTCGGCCACCCCTATGCACTTGAACTTTCAGTGCATTGTACTGCTTGGGCTTGTTGTTTCGCGGTCACCGTTAAATTCTGTTTTGGCTGTGCATTAGTAGGCTCAGGTGACTCTAATCATTTATAATGACAGAGTCCACTGTGTAGCAGGAGTAAAACTTGGCGCGATTCTATGACATGTGCGCAGAGGTTAGAGGACAACTCATGGAACCTAAACTTTCGATGCCTGCTTTGTGTTCCGTTCAAGGACCCTATCAATCAATCAGTCAATTAAATGCTTTCCTATAGCACCACATATAAGTAGGCTTCTTTCCTCATATCAGACATACCAGCGGCATGGCCGAGCGGGTTCAGGCGTCCCGCTCGTTCGTGCCAGCCAAGGTCGCGCTGAAGACTGGGAGGTGGTGGGTTCGAATCCTGCCACCGGCTGTGCTGTCTGAGGTATTCCCTGGGTTTTCCAAAGACTTTATAATCGAATGTCGGCACAGTTCTCCCTGAAGTCGGCCCAGGACGCATGCTAACCCCTCCATGTCCTCCATTCCTTCCTGCTGTCCTCTCTCCATCTGATCCACATATATACACCGCTCATAGCCACAGTTGCTTCGCGGCGCTAACACGGAATAAAAAAAATCATATCAGATATTGATATAGTTTTCGTGTATGAAAACTGTTATAAAATGTTTTGCACCGCCCATTGTGACCTCAACATTTGAATGAATTACAGAAAGGTCACAGAAAGGTGATAACCGAGTTACTTTCTTGCAGTACTAACATCTCCATCTCTGCTATTTAGGGCTTCAGGGAACCAGATATGATTTGCGGTACCCTATCACCAGCAGCCAATCGGAGCGCATGGTGTTGAGTCGAAGAGGGATGCGTTTTACGGACATATGACTCACGATAGCTTGTAAGGGAGTTCCTTTTTCCTACTCCTTCTTCGAGTGCAATGGCGGCCGTCAACATCGAGAGGCCACGTGTTCCGGGATTGGGCGGCATATCCCGCAAGAGATTCATATTTGACGACGACATACAGATTCGACGTGAAATGCCGCGCAAAAATCGTTCTGGCACAGTGCTAAAGGTTGTTGGTCATGGAATCGGTAAATCCGAAATAGTAGTTCTGTCTGCTCTCAGATGGCGCTGCCGTTCATGATACGGAGTTGTATAGCGTGCAACAGGGTTATACCCCTGTCAGACGGGCGCACTTACGGCCTTAACGGTTACGGTCTTAAGTGCATACGGACATTAAATTATTGCCAGACGATCAGTCATACGGCCACAAAACTGAGGTGTAAGTACAACGGAGCTCCAGCAAGACAGTTTACGGCGTTCCTCAGAAACTGTCGAAGTCTCGTTACCAAACGCCATGCACAAGATTGCGCAAATTTCCTTCAATTCGAAATAAAATGTTTTTACGAGACGTAGTGTTCTATGAACTTTTTTAGTGTTCAACGCATAGAGTTTTTCTGGTGAATATTTGCACTTTGCTTCTCATTATATCTCGTCAGTTCGTACTGATACCCTCGAACCACTGCACTCCTACCACCGCACCGTCTGCATCCAAAACTGTGCACGCACAACGAAGCATCGAAATTGCTTCAAAACAAATTCAAATTGGCTAAGTGCGAACCGAACGTTGTTTCCGAGCTCTCACAGTGAGAACAAATATGATTTAACTACATTTCATTCAACGTTCGCAGATATGTGCCTGTCGGTGTAGACATTACCGGCAAAACGCCTTCACGGATACCGTCTTGCAGCCTCCCGGTGCTTCAGGCCATATTTCAGCTACGGCCTTTTTTCTTAGTGCGATTGCCTTAAAGGCCGTATGTGTGCCCGTCTGACAGAAGTATTATTCTCTTAAAACTATCTTGCCACATTCCGCAAGCCTCAATTGCAAAAGGAAAAACGTATCTATGGTTACTGACGTATGGTTACCTTTAGGAGTATATACTTCAAGTTGGTATTAGAAAGTGTGAAATGAAAGGCACTTTACAGTCGGCGCCTAAACTCTAAACCCACAGACGGCGACCAACTAATGTGCTCCAGAGCTTTCCCAGCACAGAAACAGCCCTAGGGTGCATGAACGCAGAGCTAAGTGGGTAACATCTATCCTGGCCAGTTGTGTCCCTCAGGCCTTTCTATCGACCTTCTTTCGCGCCAGCAACGAAGCGTCTTTCGAGAGTATAGTCTATCGAATGTACATTGAGCAATGCGTTTGTGCTGTGCAGGTTGCTAAGCGATCACGTCGTTTCCATTGCCTCACGTTTCTCTCTTTCATTTTCTTCGATCGGCCGCATCGAGAAATTGCGTGCAAGTCTGGTTCAAATGTGTTCTGTTGTATCATCTTCGATTTCTTTATATCGAGAGCAATCCGTGTAAGTGTGGACACAGTGTGCGGCCTGGTTGCGTGTCTTTTAGATGAAATTGGGCAAAATTGTCTTGGAATGTTTTTCCTTTCCTCATTATGGACAGCGTAAACATATTTCGATTACTTGTGCACTGATCGGACTAATAGCTCCAACAAAGTGCCTGGAAACCATAGGACGAAAAAAAAACTGCTGTATTGTAACTAGTTTATAAAAAAGGTTCAGCAGCATCGCAGTACTTTATTGTGACTCATAAAACATCGGCGCTTTTTATCAACGTCTTCAACTACACTGATATTGCTTCATGCAGTATTCGTCCCCAAGACCACCCTGACGAGACAGCTTGATCATACAACCAACAAGCTGTCAGCGCTCAAATCATAAATCGTCTTTGCCAGGGTAAAGGTTCTGCGGATAGTTTAACCCCTGGAATAATGATATATTGAAAGAAGTTTAGCGTATAACTTCGTACATGTTATGCTCTTGTAAGTTCGTGAGTTTCACGGACCATAGACCGTACGCATGTTTCTCACGTGCAGCTTTCGCGAACATCGATTACGCATTGCCGACTGAGTCGCACGCTGTGGCGTACACGTCACGCTCTGTGAGCCTCCAACTAGTAGGTTCTTCGTTCTAGCGCACTGAGATCTTTTCAAACCGAAGTCTCCTAATGGAACAATGAAATGCTATGCCTACTTTGCCTTGAAGATATGAACCGTCATGCCATTTGCAAGAGCTAAGCCATCATAGACTACACTATTTGTCTTGTCTTACGGAAGGTATCATCAACATCCATCAACAGCCATATGTTCCCATGAATGAGATTTCTGGTGTCGCCTTACCCACAGTTCCTTTTCCCCCTTTTTTTCGGTTATTTCTATCTCTACCAATTATGCGAGAACAAGAGTAGCCAGCATTCTTCATGAGCGCCACACGCTCCATTTCATTTTGTCGTCCACTAAACTAATCCAACCATTTCTTTGCCGTGCTCTCCACGATTGAAGTGCAATTCTCGAGCTTCCTGCTGCCGGATATATCGTTTCCTAGACCCCGCACTTTTTCGACAAGCACCGCGTGCCATTGTGGCATAGAATCCATATTGCGGAGCAGCGCTAGTCATTCGTGCCGCCCGAAAGCCCACGCAGTTTACTCGCTGGGTTTTGTTTACGGAACTTCCACTCAATTTTTCGAACTTGCGTCGGAAGAATTTCATTAGCCTCGGTGGTTGGGCATTGTGAACTTCTTGCGAAAGTCTGCTTTGCACTGATATGAAGATTGCCGTACACGACGAAGCCCCTCGTATTCTTATGGATGACTGGGAAAAGCCAACTCTGTTTTCTGTGCTTAGTCCCCCTCACGAAGACTCTTGCCATCTCCTTCCGTGGTATAACACGTTTTCCTGAGAAATAAAGAAATAAAGAAAGAAAGAATGAAAGACCACGCAGACGTGTATGCGAGGTGGCCCGTACTGAGTACAACAAACATGCACCAAAATTAAAAGGAAAGAAAGACACGGAGCGCTCTGCGCGAGCGAAACCAATAGACGATTTGACAAAGTCGCGCGCGCCCTCAAGTGAGCTGCGCAAGGCACTGTGGGTATCTTGAGAGAGCAGAGTCGTCTGCTTCTCCGCGTGACAGTGCACGTGCGAAATTGCGAAGTTTAAAACGTTGCTACGCAACGTGTTGTTTGCGCATTTCGGCACGCTGCACGGTCGCCTACTTCTTCTTCTATAGGACGGCTGTAGTAAACTTGATGCTGCTTGTGAAAGAGCTCGGCGTTGTCGGCCTCACCGAGGTGGGCAACGTCACGACTAACGCTCTGGGGGCAGTGTGCGTCCTGGGCCGACTTCTGAGGGAACTGTGCCGACATATGTCTGACAGCGTCTGAGGAAAACAAAGGAAAAACACAGACAGCACAGGCAGCGGACAAACACACACAGACAGACAGCACAGCCGGCACCGGGTTTCGAACCGGAGTACCTCCGAGTCTCGACGTGACATGGTCAGCACGTCAACCCCTCGGCCACGCGAGCAGGTGCCGTAGCAAAGCACGTTGGAAACCAGCGTCAGCCAATGCACCTATATCGGCTGAGCGAATGGGCGGGCGCTCTCCCTCAAAACTCCCACAATAGCTTGCCACGGCCACTCGCGAACTGCTGCACGTAAAATCGTCTATTGGATGTTGTTATAGCAGTCGTCTATCGTTGTCGCCAGTAGTATTTCATTGTATGTAATTATACGAGACTTATTAGATGTCAAATTATTTCTTTAAAAGGGCACCTAGGTGACCTCAGTTTTTTTTTTTTTTTCTTTCTCTGCGGCATGTTCTGCGACGAATAAAACGAACTTCTGCGAAGGAATGACTGCCGCGCGCGAGGCCTTAGTTCGCGCGAGGCCGCGATAAAGCGCGCGCAAGGCCTTAGTTAAGTTAGGCAGGGTACAAGTTGCTTTGACGCGCCGTCTTCCCCCACGGACGTTAAACACGGTGGGTAGTGTGTTAAGAATTCGTGGCATGTTAATGAACCCCCAGGCGGGCAAAGTTAACCCACAGACCGACCACTTTGGCGTCGCATGATCGTAGTTGTCTCGCGACGTAAAACCACGAATTATTATTAGTATCGATTGGAAACTTGTAGGGCACCAACGTCAGTGCGCCTGTAATCTGAACAGACCTAAACGAGTCTTTCAACGTAAAATTTTCTGTCTCAATATATGTAGCGTAAAGTGGGCTGGCGTATGTTAGTCAACATTAATTCCGCGAGCCATTAACCCGGCAGAACGCGTTATGAGACGAATTAATACGCTGTAAAAGTGATTTCGTGTGTAGTACTAACCTGCCGCATGTCAAAACCAAAAACTGCAGCTTGTCGCAGCAACACAGCGCAAATCTGCAATAATTAATTAATCGATAACTTCAATGAAAATGGAGGAGGAAGGAGTGGTTAACATGCAGACCCAGCGGATCAGGTAAGAATATTACAACAACCGAAACTATGGCCATCTTTTCGCGTTGCCTTCGAGATAGCCGTCACGGCTCAGATCCTTACACTGTCGTCGAAAGGGTCATTCAGTGAATGCACTGCTAGAGGTGCCACGTCAAGAACATCGTGGGAGGCAATTGGTACGATTGGGTCACGGCACTTTCTTCTGCTGCTGCTGTAAAGGAAGGAGAAGGAAATCGAAACTCCTGGGAAATCATCAGTCCCTGTGCAGGCGGCCCGATCCACTAAACCGAGCAGGAAATTGCGCTTTGCATTTACTCATTTGAGGGGAATGCGTGTGGTAGAGCGTATAGAGGCCGGAAAGAAAAACAGTCATCTGATGGAGGCACTGAAAGACAACCCCATCCTCTCGTACAGGTCGGCTCCCTTTTACTTTACGGATGGGTCACGCCATGTAGGGTGGTCACGGATGAAACTTCTTTCGAGTTTCGCCATGTTGCGAATGCTCGTGTATTCGGTATGAGGGCGGCAGCACCAAGATTGTCACAGTGAAGAATGCGTGCTGGAAAAAAGAACGTGGTCTGGAGTGGATTTCATTTCATTTCATGGAAGCCTTCCTGATGGCTAGAAAAACAAGTGCAAAAATAAGTACACTGTAGAAGTTACATACAGTGGGCAACATGTCCCTGAGCTTGTGGGAAGGACAAAACACAGAACAGCGCAATTGTGCTGTTCGTTTTTGCGTTTTCTCTTTTGTCCCTCCCTAAGCTCAAGGACACGTTGCCAATGTCAAGTATACACCAGCCCGCTTGCATTTTACTTCTATGTTCAAGTTATACAGAGTTAGTTAGACAGTTGGTACAGTGTAATAGTTATTATTCCACGGAAACTGGTTCGCAATGTTTTCAAACTCGTAATGAAATAAAAATATCACTATCGGTATCAGGAGAGGCCTAGTTATAAACAGGGCATTGTGAACGGGTTATCAACTCAAGGAACCCAACGTTGTCATTTCAAATACACGAGAACATCTTGTATGGGTTGCGACACTTCGTTTCAAGTTATTCCGGATAAATGTGAAATACAATTAATTGCACGATGTGAACCTGCATTCCAACTTTTACAGCAAATGGGGTAATGAACGCGTAGAAAACGAGCACCGCGAATATGCCGTACGTCTCTCACGTCACACCAGGCGTCTCCGCCAGTGTGTCGTGGTGCATATGATGGTGAAAGGGCTGGCTGTTGCCGGTTTCACGGAGGTGGGCAACGTCACGGCTGACACCCTGGGGATAATGCGTCCTGGGTCGACTTCTAAGGGAACTGTGCCGACATATGTCTGAACAGTTCCCTTAGAAGTCGGCCCTGGACGCCGTGACGAACGCCTAGGAAAGCGCGAGAGAGGATTGGTCACGCGCTTGCGTGCGACACACACTTACATTTGGACATGAGAGAACTGATGTTCTGAGGCTGGAACAACATAGAAGGGACAATGTATGTATTTGTCCCTTCTATGTTGTTCCAGCCTCAGAACATCAGTTCTCTCATGTTCAACAGATGCCGCCTGCGTCGATCCCGTCGTATGAATGTGTGTATGAGTGAGCGAAAATGTAAGAGTGAAAGGAGGATGAGTGAGAGAGAGTGGCTGGTTTGTCCCTTCAGATGACGCACCCTGGAAGTCGCTGAGAAGGCGTGTTAGCTTAGCTCAATTGATAGAGCCCTGGACCGGCAATCCAGAAGATGTGGGTTCGACTCCTACAGCTGGCTAACCTTTCAGCGACTTTCATCTTTCATCACTTACATTTGGAATGACCAGAGCTCTGATGTCAGACCTTGACGAGCACGAATGGTAAAGGATTTATGTCTTGCCATGGTACGACACGAAGAAAAAATACTTTTTTGTTCTATACTCTATAATGTGCGGTACAATGTTTGCGTGATGTAATGAACCGCATCTTTCTAAGTGTCATAACCCCTTTAACCGCCAAGCAGGTGCTTGTTCCAAAGAGTGTTGTGCCACCCCAGGCCTCGAACGCCTTCCAAAGTGTGTACTTATTTTATTAACTCAAAAAATAATATTAATTTGTAAAAACTATTAAAAACATATCATCGCTTTATAGCTATCTTTCCACATCTGTCAACCAATTCACGCGCTTCGTGCGTATATTGTTACACGTATACTTGCGCCGGCAACAGCTCCAGTCATTTTCAGCGAATTACTTCCAGGAAGCATTTTGTCGGTGGTGGCGCTGAAGAAAGTGGAGCTGCTCGCCGTCGAGTCGGCCAGCAGTTGGAGTGGTAACGTCACGACTAAAATTGCGTCAGCTTCGAAAGATTATGCACGACTGTAGCCCGAACTGAAAATAGCTCGCCGCGTTGTGCTCTCCATCTGTTTTTAGACTGTCGTTAGTGACAGCCGTAAAATTTGTCCGCTGTCATACGTGAACACACTTGCGCGATGGGTTTAATGGCGGGACTTTGCAGCAGGTTTACGGAGCGAGTGCAACGACTTGGCAGTCAGACGGTTAAAACGGAGCGCTCTCGTCAAAAGTGGACAGGCAGGGAATGACAGCCGCAGAGATTGATGGTTAACTGGAAGAACGAGACTTCAACATATCGTACTTCTACTTTAATTAAGACACAATACATATAACGTCCCGATAGTACTCTGGATCTGCATATATTTTTGTTATCTCTCTCTCTCTCTCTTTACCATCCTCCTTTCTGTTTCTTCTGTTTTTCCTGCCTGCGGAAGCTTCGCATACAGCCATGTTTGGCTTCGCATATTTGGCTTTGCTTCGCTGCACAAACACATATTTAAAAAAAAGTAAATAGTATAAACGTAACGTATATGGCACATTGTGAATGCGCGAAGTATAATGCTCTCCGTTCGTGCAATACTCGTCCGCTCCTCTTGCTCGTGGCTATTGAGTAGTTAACATCGGACCTCTGACAGAAGAAAAAAAAAAACACAGCAATCCAGTGAGGCTCCTTCTAGGGGTGGGGGTGATGTAGGGGGAAGGTGTGGTGAGCCTGCTCTGAAGTGGCGGCTCGGTGCACCCAGGGGAGGGAGAAGAGGGGAGGGTGAAATAAGGGGGAGATATGATGGTGGCACAGGAGAGGGAGAGGTGTACTAACCCTCTAGATCTGGGACCTGGGTAGTCCAAGAGGACTACTCAGGTCCCAGGTCCGCACTCAGACATGTACATGTTGAGTGCGTAGTCCAAGAGGACTACCCACAACAGGAAACATGCGAGCATATCCTTCAATAGTCTTCATTGGGATGCTGCCTGCACCACGGTAACCGCCAGAATTATTGGCGAAGTTACCTGATGCTTTACGGTCTTTGAGTCGTAAAACGGTGAGATGGTGTTTGCCGAATGGACACGTGATATACATGTCGTGCTCGTCTCTGAGTCTAGTATCCTCGTGTCTGGCAGTGTCCGTAATGGACGAGGTGGTGTTGGGGAAGGCATACAGCCACCTGCTATACGCTTACCGCACCGCTGCGCTTACGAAACTGAGTCTTTTTCTCGCTAGAGATGAAACGTGATCACTTTGAACCGGGAAACAAACGCGAGAATGTGGAATTCAGACATTCCGAATAAACGACCAGGAAGAACTTCAAAACTGCATGAATCCTGCGCAGAAAAATGTGATATTCGCAGTACTTTGGGACTCTCAAGGGGCAGTATTGGACCATTATTTGGAGAAGGGCTCAGCAGTGAGTAGAATACGTTGTAGAATGTGTAGAATGTGTTGTCGAAAGTTGTTTCGTTGGTGCGAGACAACGTACGCCTAGATACTGCCGTCCGCACTGTTCAAACGCTTCGCAGACTGGGTTTTGAAGTATTGGAGCATCCTGCATATTGCTACCTCTGTTTGACGTGGGCTAGACGGATTGCCTATTTACCACGTAACAACATGTATATGTCTGAGTGACGAAATAAATTCTTTTTTTTTTTTGTCAGATGCCATATACAGGCTGCATTGTAAGTGCTGCATAACAAGTGCATTGAAAAGCAACAGAACTATGTTGAACATTTTAAATCTGATGGACATGCCGTATTTTAGTTGATCGGAAGCACTCCTCGAAAACTATACGACAAAACAAAGTCTACACAGCAATATGACTTTTACTAGAGTCACCGTATAAGCCATAATTTTTACCAACTTCGAAGAAACTGCGTGGTTGGCGCATAATGTTTTCGGAATCTTTATCGTGAACAAGGTCCTATCTACGAACGTTTACCCCCACCAACGACACCGCCCTTCTAGCGATCAGAGAGATCACTTGCTTCGAGTGACTGGAGCCTTATGTAGGTTCATCGTGGTTTGGAGTCCCGGGCTTGTTCGCATCCTCGAGGGCGCACTAACAGTAACTGTACAAATGCTCGTATTGACATGGTTTATTATTCGTGCATGCACGTTATCTCGGTCTCACAAACGACTAAACACGATGAACGACCCCTTTGTTATTGTTCAGTTTCGGTTAATGTGCGCATCCGTTGCCACGTCTTTAGCACCCTTCTTGCGCCACAAGGCCTGCTACGTGGCCACGGTGGGTTTCATTGAAGATGCCATTAGCTTGAATGCTTGATGAGGGCAAGAAGCATGCGGTAAGGGTCTGGCTACATCAACTGTATGTACGAGTTGTGTGCCCTTGTAACATACGGCAACCCTTGTACACCAGCATATTCCTGCGGGAGATCGTATTGCTTCACTGATTGCTGTAGACTTGAAGCAATGATCTCTTCGTACAAAATTCACCACGTTTTAATGCTGCGCAGATTTTATGGACTGCATAGAACATCGAGACGTGCAGAAGTTCACAGGAAAGCTGACGTGTGCCAGGTCGGGAGCCTAGTCCACTTAGTCAAACGTATCCGTTTGTTTCAATAAAAATACAAAGAAATGGAAAGGGGGAAGTGGAAGATGTGAGTACTACGGTGAAGGCACCGTGGTCATGCTACTATCATCAAGGAACGCATAGAGTTTCATTGCAAAAACGTTGCAGTAATATGTATCGTATTCCATAACTGACCTCAATTTGCAGTGCGTTAAATTCTGCGCACTAGCCACTCCGTTGATGTATATCTAAGGCGGTTTCGATCATACCTCTGTGGCACCTCATGGTACCTTCTACGACCCTATCATCACTCTTTGTTGGGCGAGATCTATTTTTATAGAAGTGTATGACCGTTTATCTTTCGACGCTTACGAAATGAACAGAAAAAGATGACATATATAGTGCCCCGTGCAACGAGGAGCAGGTGCAGTAGATGTTATGAAGAATACTGCCCGAGCTCCGATCCGCGACAGTTGCATTCTCGTAGCCCTTCAACATGGTAGACGATGGTTCCCCCGTAAGCACTTCCCCCGTGAGCACTTCCCCCACCAGAAGATCCGATTCAGAAGAGGCACCACGCAGACTACCTTTATGGTACGTGATTTTCGTGCTCTTCTTGACAGTAGCTGTGACACTCACATATGTCTGCGTCCCGTACGTCGTCTGGCGTCGTCTCCACGATTGCGATGGACCCTCCTGTCTGTCCTTGAAGCGCGACCTACGGATTTCCATCAACCTATCAGCGGATCCCTGCTACAACTTCTACGACTACGTCTGCGGTGGGTGGCCCACGGCAGCAAAAAGTTTCTCGACGCCCGTTGACAAGTACGAGAGCTACATCTCCGACACTGTTCTCAAGACTCTGATTCTCAAATCCGGCGTCAGGCTTGGCGACAAACAACGTGACTCCCGCGCGAAGGCAGCACGTTTCCTGTTAAAGTGTGGAGGACAAACAGACCAGGAGGATGACCTCCGCTCTTTCTTGCGCAGCGTCAACCTCAATTGGCCGGACAGATCTGTCGCGTCACGTCTTGATGCCATTGACACCATGGTGGGTGCGTCTCTGGACTACAGCGTATCAGCCATCTGGTCCTTCTTTATAGGCAGGCATCCAGTGAACGCCGATGCTAATGTTCTCTACTTCACGCTCGATGCTAAATTCCAGCAGTGGATAACCCATCTGGAGGTGTTAAGTAAGAGCAAAAACAGCTACCGCTATATTCGACGGTGCGCGGAGACGATTGGTGGAAAAGGACGGTCGTACGAGCGTATGATATCCGACGTATTCGCCATCCACGAGAACATCAAAATGGATTTAGGCCTGCACGTAAGCGTGTACGAGCCCAAGTATATGAACTTGTCGGATGCCGACATGCGCATCGCTCTGAACCGTCACTTGCCGGACAGTTCACAGATGTGGCCCAGCGATGAGATCGTCATTTTTCAACCATTCATGTGGAGAAAGTTTGACAAGAATTATCTCAAGAATTCCGATGCCGTTTCGACCTTTAAACTTTACATCGGTGCCTACCTGGTTTGGTATCTGTCACCTTTCACTTCGACCTACCTCACGGACAGTTTAATGGACGACATGAACGTGCCGTACAATTCTCAAAAGTTCGTCAATTTTCGTTGCATCGAAGCGATTATGGGACTCATGCCCCTGGCCCTATGGAAGAGTGACATCGACTACGTCAGTAAACCGCAAGAAATTTTCGAAGTGTTCGACGAGATCAAGGACTACGTCATCGAGTTCATCCGTCCCGTTAGCCCTTCGGCCGCGACTTATGTTGAAAGCCTGTTGTCATCCCTCTCAATCAACGCGTACAACTTGAGCATACCGTGGGAGAACATCGACAAGGCTTATTATTTCATACCGAATCTGCAGGGCACCTTTTTTACGATGTACCTCTTGGTCGCAAAGTCCAACGCCAACGTTTTTAAGACTTACATAAAACAGCCCAAGCAGCGTATCGTGCACATGCCGGGTATAGCATCCGTGGAACTGTACAGGTTGCTGGTCGCCCGCGAGATTCCTGCGTTGTTGCACATAATAGTTCCGCCTCTTTTTTCAGCGTCCGACCCGCTTCAGGTGAAAATGGCAACCTTCGGTGCTCACGTGGGGCGCCTTATAATACAATTCATTGCATACGTGTACTGGATAGATGGAAACTTTCACAAGCGTAACATGACGCAGATGAAACAGTCCGAACTTCCAGCTTCACTTTACAGCAGGTTCAACAACTACGCCATGAAAGTGACCGAACAGCTCGGCGAAGTGAAGTTACGACCTGAAGAGATCATCTTCGTGGCCTACAAGTCTGTCGGCATGAGAGTGGCCTACAGAGCCCTACAGAAGGCGGGATTCACTCAAGGGTATTCCCTGGGCGTTCCTGCCAATCAACTTTTCTACATCGTCTCATGCTTTGTGAATTGCCGAACCCCCGATCCAGGTATTTTGGAAACGAAGACGTGCAACCTGTTTGTGCCGCAGCTGCCCGGCTTCGCGGATTCGTTCAGTTGCTCACCTGGACAGCCCATGTACAGTGAGATGAGCTACCAATTCTTTTGAAGCTTATTTTCCTGGAACACACTTTATATTCGCCTACGTATCCTTGAGCTTTAATAGTTGATATGTTCTGCGTTATTTGCATGCGCATTTGAGTGATTATGTTGTTAATATTTGTATCAACACGGACGCTTTACCCTGACTGCCTGTTTTGTGTTATTCGCGCGATGTTCGCTTGCGATAACGACAAGAGAGCCAGAGGGGCGTTACTGACCGAAACTGTTTTGAATGACACAAAATGCAGCTAGCAACACCCGTTGCCCTGAATTTAATATGTTATAATATACAGGTTCTTCAATTCCTAAAAGTAGTGTTTACTTCAAAAATTGACTACTTGGAATACACTTGATCGGATACACTTTGCATTCGTGTCAACTATTAACATTATCACCACTAACAAGTGTTAACTAACACACTATCCCAATCAAAATCACGAGGTTTTTCACAAGACTTCTGTAATACCCTCCCACCTGTGCAAGAAGAAAACAAACCACGTCGCAATCACACCTTTGGGCCATATCATTCCATTTAATTTGTATTATCTTAAGCACTCCTTGCGGGGTAAAACTATCATTGTGTCTGTCACAACGCGTTTGTCGTCAGTCGCCAGCCACTGATAAGGATGGGGCGCGTGACAAGGCCTTTGATCCGAATAAAACTGTGTTGCTCTTTGCTTTTCGCCTGAATAAAGGCAGTTCCGCAAACGCAATCTTCACCAAGCATGTTCCACCTAGTGACGGATTTTAGGCTGTAAAATTTCCGGTTCTGACTGGAATAGTGTTTTACGGGCTTACTGCCCTAGGCTTCTGAATTCACAAATAAAAATGCTACCTTTTCTTGGCTATTGTGCAAGTTCACTTAACAGAAATAGGTTAATTAATGCGTGACACGAATGCGAACAGACTCAATCTGTGACAAAGGTATGTATTCCAAGTAGTTTCATAATTTCATGAAGTAAAGCGTATTTTAGGAATTTAAGGACATATCCTCTCGTGGAGCACTCTGTATCTACACTTCAAAAGGGTTTAGATGAAGTAATACACAATAATATATATATATATACAAGAATATGTGTAGACGTCATATATATATATATACACACACACATTTATATTCCACAGCTTTTAACCACGTTTCCCAGAGAGCGATGACAGTTTCAGGGGACAGCGGCAGATTCGATATGCTCTCTGTAGAGTCGTCACCGAAACGGGGCTTTCAAGAATACTTTCTTTACGGACGATATGTTGGAGTTCATTGCAGCAAATGTACGAACTACTTCTGCCACTCTGTTGAGCGCGTGAGCCAAGCAAGTAATATGAATCATGTTTTCGTAAAACACCGGCGGACTCATGCGGTCCAGTTAGCGTTCGCTTCCGGAGAGAGTTGGCCGCACCGTCGCAAAATTCTTTACTTCGCTTTGCTTTCCTCCCGCGCTTTAAGGAAGTAATGTAATCGACGCCAGCTTGCAAGACATGCTAGCAAACCACAAAGCCATTATTTTCATTCGCAGGGATCTAGAAAACTGCAGTAAGCTTGTCAAATTTGTTGATTGCAATCAGTTCCCCAACCGTTACTGTAGGGAATGACACCATTTTGGCCCAAATATCGCGGGCGGGGGTGTCGAGAGAAGCGATTTTGTTGCGTCTCCCATAGACTCCGATGTATTGAAAATTTGACAAACTTTAATTCGCCAAAAAATCAGTGGATCGCATCAGGCCTTCAAAAATACGTCATTCCCTCGATAAACTCAAGGTGAACACGCCTGTACCTGTTTCGTGTGGAAATTTAGCGAGGTTTACGAGAACCCTGCGAACAAAAATTCCCCATACACTTCTTAAGAAGTGAGTCCGCCTTAAGGGAGCCTCCTGTTTAGAGTGTATATACGCTGCTGCGTCCGTCAAAAGTAGGCGGAAATTATTGCCGTTTCCACTTGGTCAGAGCATCCACCATGCGTCGTCGATAAGCTTTGCAACTGTCGAATGGTTCACTTTCTCTAGCACTTTGCAGGCTACGAGAGGGGGAGAGGTACACCCATTGGTGGACAACCTTCTTATGATGATATACGCCCTATCACGTCCGCAGACGTCGGTGGTTTCATCAAGAGCAACCCAATAGGGGTCCTCATCGATTTCGGTTCCCACGCTGCTGAGCACGGATTCGTACAGCGACGGCGGATAACGTTTCCTCAGAGTGGACTCGTTAGGAATGTTTCTTTTCATGTACGTACTTCTCTAGGAACTTGCGCAAGGTTTCGTTCTCCAGTTTCTTTCATTGGCTGCAACTAGGGGCATTGGACAAGTCATTTGCCACCACCACCACCATTTGCGAATTCGTCAAATTTTGCACCGGCTGTTGAAGGCTGAGTTAGGAGTTGCTGCCCCAGCCCGGACTGAACTTCCTTTCCGTTGGGATGCGTTTGGGACACAGAGTGTTTTCGCAACAGAAATTTCTTTGTGCATGGATTCTGCGTGCACACTGCGTAAATCAATAATTCGAACAACTAAATATTTCACTGCAAAAGAGAGAAACCGAAAAAAAGTTCATCTAACCTCTTTGTTGCAAGCGGTACAGAACACAATCTTGTCATCTGTGATGTACGCTTCATCTATTGTCGTCCACTTCCGAAGCATGCTATAGCTACTGAGCTGTTCTCCTTCGACAATTTATAACAAAGCACACGGCTACTGCTTCTGCTATACACGCTACTGGTTACCCATTACACTGCCGTCACCCACTGGGTTGGCTAGGCGTCTATGGCGCGTGCGAAGCTCACGGAGTCCTCGCGCATGCGCCAGGGCGTTACCAGCGGTACCTCATACTTCATCTTTCGCCATGCAACCTTGCTTCACCAGAAGAACACCGAAACCAACCTCCCGTGGGCTGGACACTGCAAAATGATCTATCATAAGACACTCTTCGCCTATGCGGACGTCCTGCCAGTTGAAACATTAGTTCTATGGAAAAACATGCAACAAAAAATGTAACGTGCAATGCTTTTGTATGACCCTAAAACATGGACATATCATCAAAGTCGTTTTTACGTTTCTTGGACATCTCTGGGTTGGGGTTGCGGACAGTCGTGCCAGTTGTGCTGTCGAGAGGAGAAAGGAAGTCACTTTTGTCTAAGCTAATCCAGCCACAGGCTCGGCAGCATTGGAGTCGGGACATCACTGACTGGTTTCGCGTGTATTCGGTGGGTCCAAATTTGTCTTTTTCAGTTCCAAACCGCGTTTACCAGGCTACTTCACGTCCCTCCTTCACAGACTTCGTCTCAATGTAGCGTCCATTCCACAATTCAAGTACTGGACCGGATACTGTGATATCAGCCTATGCTTCAAATGTAGCGTTGTGGCGAACTTTGTCGGTACTGACATCTTCATATATTTCTTTTTCTAATTAATCAGTATGAATCGTGATTTGTATTTGTGAATTTTATTGTCACATAGAATTAAAATACACATGGACATTTATATACAGGTCGAGGACCCAGGGGGACAGGACTACCTTATAAAGGGTCCTCCATAATGCAGACATAAGACCACAAACAGTGCACCCGCAGATTAATAAATCCATATCACATACATGAGCATTAAGTCGGAACTGAATTATAAATATGATGAAGCATACACAGATTATTTTTAGATTAGAAAGTAACGTATATAGTGGTTGCTAGGTATCCAACAGATGGATTTTAGTTCGAGCTTTAAAGGCCCTAGGGTTTACAATGCTTCTTATTTCAGGCAACAATCGATTCCATTGGCTCACGCTGCGGAAAAGAGATGAATATTTACCATAATTGGTTCTTACTGTTGGACGATTGAATAGACCGACCGCTACTGCCCTGCTATGACGTAATTCAGCATTTCTGACACTAGAGAGCCTGTAATGAGCGAGCAATGGTTAGTATATAATGTGAGATTGCTTGGTGAACGTTTAGTATTCTAAGACTATTCAACACGGAAGTTTCAGGAAACAGATATGGTAGTCTAAATATGATTTTTATGGCACGATTTTGCGAAACCTGTAAGGCACAAACATGTGTAAGGTAAGAAAGGCCCCAGACTAGAGCACAATACGTGAAGTGTGAATGAACAAAAGGAAAATACAAATTGAGAAGTACTGATCGGGGAAAATACTGTGGTGTTCTAGCAAGTACGCTGTTACCATAAGATTTTGTTTTTTAGATCAGCCTTACATGTAGGCTGAAAGCGCAGGTGCTTATCAGGCACAACGCCAAGGAATTTGGCCTCGTTACTATAGCTAAGTGGGGCACCAAACTGGGAAAGTTGCGTCAAAGAAGCTACGTTACGTTGAGGAGAATGAAATGACATACAAACAATTTGGTCGGAATTTAGTTTTAAGCAATTACTAAGACACCATTTACTTAGGATGTCCAGATCGATCTCGAACTTTCCAATTAACTCTTGGGTATTTTGTCCTGTGATATAACCAGGGCAGTATCGTCCGCGTATAAGGAAACATTGGAATAAAGTATATGGTTTGGGAGGTCATTTATATACGTAAAGAAAAGAAGCAGGCCCAAGATGGAACCCTGTGGTACACCAACATTAAGGACGCAAGAAGATCAGAACACACCATTAAACTTACCCACCTGTATACGGTCGTTCTGATAACTACATAGGAGATTTTAAGCAGGTTCACATATTCCAGCTAAGCTATATATATCCATATATAGCTAATTTAGACAAGAGAATTTTATGATTTACACAATCGAAAGCTTTGGATAGATCGATGAAAACAGATAAAGCCACACCGCCAGAGTCAATGGATTGCTTAATACGTTCTACAAAATTTATAAGTGCAGCCGCAGTCGATAAACCGCTACGAAATCCATATTGCTGAGGGCATAATATGCTGAATAATTGTAGATAATTCATTACGCGATCATGAATTAACCTTCCAAAAACTTTACTAACCGCAGGTGAGGTAGAGACTGGCCTATAGTTATTTTATAGAGGAGACGTTCCTTTTTTTATAAATAGGTACCACAACAGCCTTTTTCAGCGCTGAGGGAAATGTACCTTGTTGGAAAGCAATATTGTCAATGTGCGACAAGACAGGGGAGATAAATATTTTGACAAGTTTAAGATGCGACAGAGTTATGTTGTCGTATCCTACAGACGTGAGGCGCAGCGATGAGATGATACGCAAAACTTCGGAAGAGCAAGTAGAACGTAAATAAAAACATGGAGATGACCGTGGCAAGGCGAAAGTAGACAGTGACAACAACAACAATCAAATTATGAATAGGGTTTCTCGTTTTCGGCGATTAAATTTTTTTCCGGGGTGTTACGAGGCTGGTTGAAGTTGGGTGACAAAGAGAAAGCATCCTGTTATCTCACGGCGTTATAAGCCAATTCAAATTTGCATCACTGTAATATGGCTTCGCGCTCATTTTTTCCCCGCGTTTCGTGAGGTTTAAAAACTTATAATCGCCGAAAACGAGGAACCCTAACTATGAATGATGATGTGATAGGGTGTTTCCTCGCTTAAGCAGCGGGACACTAACCCAGAGCGTGTGGGTTGATATGATTTGATGAGTGAGGATGGCACACCCTCGAAAGTGGTGGTGGTAGTAATGGAACGCCCACGAAGGTATCCGGGCAACGGCTTAGAGCTCGTCCAGTATAGGCCGGTGGCTGTGAGAACAGTCATAAACGATCGAAGAGCCCGGCGCTGATGAGCAGGATTGCGCCAAGGTCCAAGTATCTTGGATGTGCTGAATGGTCTCCTGTCGATGGTTTCCAGTTTACGCATAAGTATTCGTCGTTCATTGGTGAAGCTTTGGCAGACCATAAGGATGTACTCAAGAGTGGCCGTGACAGCGCAGGTTGTGCACAGCATTGAGTTGCTGAAGCCCAACCCGTAGTGGAACAAAGGGGTGTAAGGCGACGTTCAGTTGCACTCCACGCAAGGGACTTGATGTGACGGGGACATCTGCTTGGCATACTGAAGGACAGTGCGGTGTCAACTGCGTGGAGGAATGACCACGGTGTGATATCCTGAATAAACATAGAACACACATTGCTTCCCTGTACGAAAAAGTAGAAAATCCAGCAAACTGGTAGGCATCATAACTGATATAACTGTTCTCCCTTTCTCGCCCTCCCTTTTCCCTCTCCCCGAGCAACATGCCGACAACATAGACAGGCAGGTCTCTCGTCTACCCAACGTTACGCCCCCCCCACTCCCCCTCCCCCAGCAAACTGGTGAAAATAGATTGAAGCAGAAGCCTTCTTCTATACGAGATAGAAGAACAGGCTTTGTTCGAAACATCGACGGCTCGAAACCTGAGGCTTCAGCAGCAATACAATTGCTTTATTGTTTGTATTATGATTAGGGCTACGAATTGCTATTTGGTATCAAATGGTACATGGACCTATCTAAAGAGGTCAACCTTATGATCGAGCATCCCACTTCACTTCAGACAAACGATATTTCCGACGTCTGTATGGGTCTTGCTAACTCGTTTTCCCTTTTTCTTTTCTCCACAGGCGCTGCTTTCTAGGAACAGGCAGCGTTGGCCCTCAGGCTGGTGGAAGAGGTACAGTCCTTTCTTGTACTTTTATATTTATGTGCGCAATATCTTCGCTATTTATTTTGTGTGAGCGTGAAAGGAAAGGTCTGTTGAAGCTCCGATGCGAAAGTGGGTGCCATTGTTTGATTTCCCGCCTGAGGAAAATATGAATTATTCGCGAAAACCCTGACGATGTATTGCTAGGTACAGAAGAGAACAAAGATGTTTCCTGGAGTAAGATTCTGTTAGTGTGTTGCCTGTTGCGGGGGAGGGGTAGACTGACAACATTTATAACAACCATTCTCGACAGATGTTTGCTCTAACAGGACGGTATCTAAGAAATAAGAAAGCAGGCGCTTTAGCCGCGTTATTGCACGTAATAGCGCTTGCTTAAAAACGTGTGTGAACACATCGTTGTGCCAAACGTGATTTCTGACGCGTATGCTTCTATGATATGACCGTTCGAATATTGGCACGTAATGTTTGTACTTAAATTCTTCAGTCTGTCTATGCTCTGTAGTACGCGGTACGTCAGTACTTTGTGAGTGGAGATGCGAGGCCTCAAAAAAATAAAAAATAAAAGGAAAGAAAGAAAGAAGTGGTAATACATTTCTGTTTTGTTTTTTTCCCCTCCGCTCGAGAGGTTCGTGAGGTTTTAGGCGTAGAATTTACTTTAGTGACTTTTGTTATGTTAATGGTGCTAATGAGGTGACGACTTTCCTGAAAAAATAATGAGGTAATTAATTTAACGGCTTTATGACCGAACTAGTTGTCGAGAAACCATTTCGAAAGTTCTTCGTGGGCCGCTGGACACTTTGTCTGGTAAGTTGCAGCACTATAGTGTACAATGGGAAGTACATGGGATGTACATGGGATGTCTATAGCCTTAGTTGCTTGGGCGCCATAAAACCTCAATCATCAGCAGCAGCATGTACATGGGATGTGGGTTCAAGTCCTACAGCTGGCTAGCCGATTCAGTGACTTTCTTCTTCCAGCACAATAGTAGTTCTCGATAGTGACGTCACGAACTTGCCGATGTCCGCATTCGAAAAAAAGTGAGCAACTATCATTCGGGAAATTAAAAAGCTCGCCGAGGTTCGAATGCACTGCACATGCGTCAATTTCTTTTCCGAATTTGGAAACACAAGCTGGAACTCGAAAAGCTGCCACGTATTGACGTTGTGTCTATCATATGACACTGTAAGTCTATTTAGTTAGTCAAAGTGTATTAATTTGAGCTGTTGCTAGTCTGATGGAGAACTTAGAAAATACAGGCACCACCTAGCGAACGATCGTGGTGCGGCGACGTTGCACAAGCAAACGCCTTTCAGATTTCCCTGTGCGTGCTGCACATTATTACCATTCTATTTCAAACTCAATTTTCAATAAGAGATATATCAATAACGCAATTTTTTACTTTTCATAAGAATGGTGCAGACCCTTGGCGAATCTGTACAGAAATTTGAAAGTTCAACGCAGGTGCGAAACAGCAGGTTCGACTGCGAACAGACGACGATGTATATGTTGCACAGATTGGGTAATAATATATCAATGAGGGACTAACCCGTCTAATCATCATGGAACTAGTCGTGACGAAGGTACATTGTTAACAGCCAGTCGAACCTTAGGGTACATCACACAATTTCTTCCTTGCGCCTCTAAACCTGAAACTATAGTGGCTGTAGTGAGTGACAACATAAGTCATACACTTGACCCCGCCCCCACACAAGAATCGCTCCGCGCGCGCGAATGTAGTGGAGGAATGACGGGAGGACGGCACTACATCGTGAAGCGGGGACGTCGTGCAAAGGCTGGTAGCCAAGCGCCGAGCCATTCCACGGATGAGTGGGCGGTCCTAATTGTAGGACTTAAGTTGTCACTGACTATAGTTCCACCGAATTTCGAACAAGCAAGGCTCGGCGGTGCCGCGAACGCTGAGGCGGCGCCGCTTTTTGAAACGCATATGTGAATGAGCCTTTAGGGTCTCCGATTCGATTGAAAACAAGTCTATCATACATATATAAAGATATATGATAGACTTCGTTCAATGATGAACAAAATAGCCCAATTTACTGGTGTCGTTTGAAATTTCGAAAGAAATTTCTAGGGTTGTTTTGTGACCAGTCGTCGTGTAGCCAAAGGCGCGTCGCAGAATACCACAATTTTTTTTTTACCATATAACTTATACTTGGTTGATAAATATTTGGCTACTTGATTTTGCTTTAGCAGCAGCAGTTAGATTTTCGGAAATTGTGAAACCGCGACAGATCCCGAGGAGTTGGAGTTAGGAATGAACAATATGTGGATGGTGGCTCCTAGAAAACGCAGGAACCGGAATCTCCCTCGCTCCACCTCGGGCACGCTAGCGGACATCCTCTACCCCACTGGTTCTTCTGCCGAACTTTCCGCCAAAGCAAGAAACGTCATTCTCTTTCTGCAGAAGGCAGGCCTTGCTCAACGACCCATCTACTTTGCTCTCCCGGACGAACTCGTGCACCCTCACCGCATCCCCATCCTTCATCCTCCTCTATTCTCCATCCGTCCGTCCTTTCTTTGTGTTTCGTGTTCTTTGATGTTCTTTTTTTTTTTTTTTGCTATACTCGTGCCGACGCCCACCTCTGTGTGGCCAGCAACGGCGAGCCTATCCTGCCATTACCCCCCCCCCCCCCCTCCGAATGAGATATCAAAATATTTTTCTCTTTTTTTTTTTGGTCTGTAGTTGTGACGATGCCCACTTGGGTGCTGCCAACAACGGCAAGCTACTTCGACCGCCCCCCCCCCCCTCCCCCCGAATGAGATATGCTCTGAAGGAATAGTTTTGTACAAGTGACGCTGGCGACGGAGCCCGCAACGTTCACTTGTAAGCACTTAATGTATATAAAGCCCCAGGGTAGGTCAAAACTGGAGTACGCGGCAGCCATTTAGGACTCTCACCAGAAGTCACTCGTTAATGACATAGAACGTGTACAAAATATGCTGCGCGTTTTATCACAGGCAATTATGGCCACCACCGCGAGCGTCAGGTTAATGAGATCTAACCATCACATACCGCTACTATCGCTACACCGTGAAATTAACCGTATTTACTTCCTCGAAAAAAAAAAAAATTCTAGCATACACCACCTGCACAGAAGTCACTCTCTGCCCCATCTTCCTAGATGCATCTCACCAGAAAGTAGGATTCTATCGCTGTTTAACTCAAAACCTTTCTGGAACAGTGAACTTTCAAAGTGTGAGTTTTCGTGGTATGAGCTGGGTGGTCGCCCATGGAGACGCGCCAGAGAGGATTTGGACGACTGGGACTGGGAGCAACATGGAAATACACCCAACGAAGGGGCTATGGGGGCATGTGGTCGTCGTTTGAGGGGCGAGAGGCAAAGAGTAAGGTCAATTACGAAGCACCCTGCGGAAATTATATAAAAAGACGTCGGCCAGGAACAACAACAACAACAGCAATTATATTTTGACGATGAAATGGAAAGTGATGAGGAACAGCAACAATAATACCACTACCACACGGGCAGTCTTCAACGACCATTGAGATCAATGATCATTGAAACTGCATGTAGCACCACCTAGCGTGTAATGTGTCAACCTATCAGGAGACATTGGATCCAATGCTCGTTGAAAAGTTGACGCGTTAGACGCTTGGTGGCGCTACGCGCATTTTCAATGGTCGTTGGTATCAATGGTCGTTGAGGACTGCCCGTGTGACAGGGTTATAAAAAATGAAGGAGAGGTGATGATGGCATGAAGTGAACATACTGATTAAAATTACGAGAGAAGAAGTGAAGCGCGAAGTAACAGGCGCCACTCTGAAACCCTATAATGTTGTTGCTTCACGCTATCCAGCGCGAATCGCAAATGTCAGGCACAGCCTCGTAGAGAATATATGGTTCGTATAACTCTGGGCGCGTCGTCCTACTACAAAACAGGGTGCAGACTGCCGCAGGCACCGCCTTTGTATTCCGCAGTTTCAGCTCGTCGTAACGCTATTTTAGCGAGCCATTTTCGGACTGGCCATCCACGTTTTCGTGCGTGAACACACACACGCACATATATAAATGGGATGATGATGTCGTGGGTCATTCACCGCCGCTATGGCGGTACACTGCGTAGAGCCTGTAGTATATATAAGTTTTTAGGAAAAATCTTCCCGGAAACAACACCACAAGCGATGCTTCCCCGACGACCGTTTTACGGGCCGCGTACTTCTGCGGCAAGACATGCATTTTGCGCAACTCTTTTTGTACTCCATCTAATATTCAACTGCAGCTTTTTACATAGAGACAGAAATGAGATCGGAATCATGTAGGTATTTGTTGTGTTGAAATTGCGATGTGCGAAGGTTACGCTAATCAGTACGATAATGCGCTATGTAGTTACACCGATACTTTTTCGTGTTCGATCTTCGATGGTTATTCATATTGAAACTTGGACGTGCCGAGGCAGAGTATACCTGCGCTTTCTTGGAAAAATTGTTCAGCGAAAGAATTACAACTTTCGGCAACAAAATACCTCTCTCGCTCTCTTTTGTAATGTGTTACCTCTCTCTCAAAAGGGTAATACCCCTGTCACACGGGCAGTCTTCAATGGTCATCGAAACCAACGGCCACTGAAAATGCGCGTAGCGTCATCTAGAGTGTAATGCGTCAACTTGTCAGAGAGCATTGAATCCAACGCTGTTTGAGAAGTCGACACGTTACACGCTAGGTGGCGCTACGCGCATGTTCAATGGCCGTTGGTTTCGATGATCATTGGAAGCTGCCCGTGTGATCGGGGTATAAGACCCCAGTCACACCGCGAAGTGAATGGCATTCTCAGCGAATGACAGTCGCACCGAATGTCATTCGCTCGCCTTGCATCGACCTACGCGAAGAAACAGAACGTCATTCGCAAATGATGTCACTGTCGATAATTAAGACGCCAGGGCCGAACACATGAAGCATTATACGGGTGCATTAGTTACCTTTTTATTTCTTTTTCTCAAAACTAGCGAAGCATTAGATTATTTTACAAAAGGGTTGCGTTTTCGACGACGCTCTGTTGGCTAAGTACCACAAGCAAAGACAAGTAAGAAGCCTATCTTCAGCACACTTGACAACGTGGCGACTGCGAACGAGTGTATAGTTCTCCGAAAAACAGTATTAAGCATTCCTGCCTTCGTGTCAAAAGTGATCAACAATAACAACAACAAATTAACCGTGACTATGACCTGGGGTGATTCACCACTGGAGAGCAGTACACTACCCCATTACACGCGAAACATTAAATGTGAGATATGGGAATGAAGTTAAAGTTATATGTGAATACAGCAATCGAGCTCTCCTCCGCTGGCTGGGCTACGCCACAAAAAGAAAGGTTGAAGCAAAAAAAAAAAAAAAAAGAAGAAGAAGAAAAACACGCACATATGAAAGAAGCTCCGCTCGTCTTTATTCAGTCATTTCATTCATCTCATCCTCTCATCGCTTCACGTAACTGTCATTAACTGGGCCCTCATGTCACGATCCGTGGCCAATTGCCCCGTGCTATGCGCCACTGCGGAGAAAGACGAAGAAGAAGAAGAAGAAGAAGAAGCTCCGCTGGTCATTGAGACATACCAAGTAGGGATCTACAGCGTCTGGAGCAAACCGGTAGACAAGAAGGAGCTTCGAGAGCATCAGAAGACATCGACAGTGTTGCACGTGGGCCAAGAAGTGCAGTCAGGTTGAACGCCTGTCGGCTAGCACTAGCACAGAGCTGCCGCCTCTCCGTTTCGTAGAGCTCAAATTCAGTTTGGACGTGCTCAATGTTCGCTTCGACGCCACATTTGGAGCACATAGGCTGCTGTCACAGTATCCGATCCGGTGATTGAATTGGCAAAATGTATCAAATTCGTGATAAAATATCGGATTACAACTTTTCATTCGTGTTTGATTCTTATCCTTGGTTGCTTTAGCTACCTCTCTACAGCGAGGATACGCTGTCGGTACAAAAGGGAAAAGCGGAACAGCTCCCCGAAGTCATTCGCTGGGCAGAGTTGTACACGTTACTCGAAAAAAGTAATTGATTACAATTACTGTTACTACTGCGCGAAAAGTAATTCTTTACCGTTACAAATTACTTCATCGAAAATGTAATACGTTACCGATTAAAAATGTAACGCGTTACTTTTCCCGTTACTTTTAAATTGTGGACCATAGCAAAGCCAACAAGCCTGCATTGAATGTAACCATGCAGATCTCGTTGTAAACTCTAATATGAGACACCAACAAACTTGATAAGTGAAATTCACAAACACATTTGAAAGCAACATACAAAACGCATACACGGTTTTATTACAGATTTATGTACACATTTTTAAAACAACATCGAAACATCCCCTTCGTTTTGTTACTATTGTTATGTTCAGCCGGCACAATTTATCAATACAGTCACCTATTTTACTGTTGCTCCAGTAGGTCGCGGTATAAGGGATTATCATATTACTGTCGCGTGCATGGAACACGTGTGGTCTAGAGACGGGCGTCGCAGTGACCTCTGCGTCATTGCTAAAGTCGAACTCGTTGTGTAACAGAAGAACAGATTGGCTTGCCGAAAAGGGTTGCCATTGTTGACAGAAGGTTAAAAAAGTAATCGATTACTCAGTAATTGATTACCGATAATTGTAATCAGATTACTTGGAAAATTACTTGTTCACAAAATTGATTACGTGAAAAATTACTGGAAAAAGTAATTGATTTCTAGTAACGCAATTACTAGTAACGCGTTACGTACAACTCTGGCTGGGCGAATGCCATTCGCATGTGTTGCCATTTGGTTTCGCCGTGTGACACGGAACGAATATCATTCAGTGTCAATGTCATTCGCTGGGAATGACATTCAATTTGCCGTGTGACAGGAGTATAAGAGCACGATTTCTACCATTATCTACAATCGGAAGGTCACGAGGTTAGTATCGCAATGGGTTATAATCAAAGCTGAGTGAAAAAGTACAAATTTCAATTGGCGTTTCGTTGATTCTTGTCTCCCATACACTTGTCCTAACTGGAACGCCCTCTTTGTTGTCTGACATCAATTCCTTTCGCTGATGTATTGAAAAGGGTCACTTATGATTAATTTAAATTGTGAATATTCTGTGACCATATGAACAAAAAAAAATCAAAAAATAATCGAAAAATTGGAGCCGATAATTTGCGCGCCTCGAAAGACTGTTTTCACTTTTTTGTTTCGGTTATTACCATTGTAGTAGTGAATGTATCGTGCACTAGAATGGAGTAAATTTGGCTTCCTGTTTCCGTCAAAAGAACCTGAGGTTGACTTGGCAAATTGCGGAGTTCAGTTGAGAAAATTAAATTTCTCCAGAGTTAAAGTCACGGCAAAGTCGCCCCTGAGATAAATAGCGCTTACTCCATATTGTTCGGACGCGTAGATTTTTTAATACGATTTTTCTTTTCACGTTAGGTGAAATACCCTGTATAACTACAGACTAGATATATTCGGCTAATTAATAATTTTTCGCGTTACCGATCGCTTTTCCGCGCTCTTACCATCAGTCGCCGACCGAACACAGTGACGGTGACGAGTCAAACTTTCGCCTTTGTATTGGCTGTTACAACAACAGCTTTCTTACAATATGATGACTGGGGAGTTTCATGGCCAGGGGCGATACTCTACCCTATTGCTGGTGGTGATGCGGGGAATGAAATAATGAGCCCCCCTCACAATAAGGATCGAAGTCCTATGGTATCCAGAAAGGTGAAGGAGCTTTGAGGGCGGAGCGTTGGTGGGCTGGATGCGGCCAGTGACCAAGCAATTTTGTGTATTGACTGTTGTATTGTATGGCACTACTGTATTCTGCTCGATTACCAATACATTGTATCGGTGGTCTTATAACGACCTTAACTCAGGACCGTTTTCCGGCAATATACGCCGAGGCATCTCTTCGTACGTGACACAGAAGAAGGAAGATCCTCCTTCACCCGCCGTTGGTAGCTTTTATAACGGGCATCTAGAGTGGCGCGTATGAGCTGTCTCTTAATGCGGAGGTGGTCTCGTGGAAATTGCAGACATTTCGTGGAATCCTACGAATGGCCCACTGAGATTAGAACAGCGGTCCTAACGCATCGCGAGCACAGGCCGTAGAGCAGAAAGTGGTCGTTTAAGCGTCTGAACGCCCGTGAAACGGATATGTGCTCCAGTGAAGCAGGCGTACGACTGTTATACCGGGACCGGAGATGGAATGTGTGTTGCAGCCGTCTCTGGTCTTTGAAATTTGGAGAAATGACCCACATGCAAGGATTTGCAAACGTGTATAAGCTCCTACCCAATTGCGGCAACTTGAAGACGTTTGTCATGATATTGTTCGTGTTCAGGACAGTTCGGCTGGGTTATACTTTAGAGGTGTTCTACAGATATGTGAAGATTTCTTTTCGGAAGTCACTGAATTATAGCGGCATGGTCCTAAAAGAAATTAGAGTTACAGCGACAAATTAATACTTCTAGCTTAATTACAATTTCTGTTACTCCAAGTCCAAACAGCAATTGACCGATTGATTAATTGAAAAATAAGAAATATAGGGATGTGAAAATAGAGTTTATCGCAATACAAAGTTTTGACGTATAACTTTCTTCTTCCTCCCTGAGGAACGAAGTACTCCAGGAACGCAGTCGTGACACTAGTGGAATATGATTACTACAAGCCTATGCTTATCAGAAACATGGGCTTGAACTTAGGCTGCAAAAGCCTCACAGAGGTTTGGTGAATGCCTCAAAAATGTCACAGCCGAACGGTGAAAGTGCCTTTTTGCATGCAAAGTAATTCCAAAGGTAACTCCAAGTACATTAAAAATTGCTGGCAAAAGTAACTGGGTTACATTAAATGTAATAGGCCGGAACAGACTGCGAGAGGAACAGATTGACCCACGCGGTGCAGTAAGATTTCGACAATCCTTGTCCAGTTTTTGTCCTGTGTGACCTGTTGCTTCAGTGTATTGCTTTATTTTTTCCCTCCACTGAAAACCCATCGTCATATCAACGTGTTCACTGCCTATTTTTTTTCCAACACAACTTTACTGTTCCTGCCCGTGCTAACGACAATTATGTTGCTCTTCTCAGTTATGGTATTATCCAATGTCTCTATTTTGCTTATGCTTTGACTGTCGTTTTCTTTCCTTTTTTTATTATCTTTGCTAGCCTACTGTTTCAATTCGGGCAAAGTTGCCTGTCCACTCCCTCCATGTAATGCCTTCTGGCCATTGTGGTGTAATAAATAAATAAATAAAAATACTGCGAAGTAATCCTGAAATAATTAATTACTTTACAGGTCTAATTGTGAAGAACTAGTTTTCTCAAAGTTTCAAGGCATGGTTTTCATCGAGCCACCACAGTTGTGCATGGTTATTAGGATATAGGTGCTCCCCTGTAACAGACAGTGTAGCAGTGGCACTGAAAGGGACAAACACATGGCTCACATTAGGCCAAAAAGAAAAATATACAACGAAAACCGCTGAAAGTGCCTCTTCTCCCGTATTAAATTTTCCCATGTTCTGTCAAGTTCCTTTTGATCACCTCGGCTAAGACGCTTGACCTGAGGCCGCGTAGCCACATGCGGCAAAACCGCGCGGTAACGCGTATGCGGAGCGGAAAATTCTTCCTGCGGTGCGCAAGAAGCCGCCTCCGCGTTCCGCGTTTCCTCCGCCGCGCAATGCACGATTTTTAGCGACATGCCGCGCATCTTCGTCCAATCAGGGGTCAACGGAGATTGCGTCACACTCTTGTTTTATTCCGGCCAGCGGCACGTTGACAGCGTGGTTAGCGTCGATAGCTTCAGAGTCTCGGAAACGGCAGGCGATAGCGGCAGCCCGCGTGCAGTTTCCGCATATACAGGGTGTCCCACCGAAAAAGGGTCAGGGGCTAAATAAAAAACGAAGTGCTCTACACAAGTGGAACCAACTGTACGTGCTTGGCAGTTGTGTGGTCTATCCAAAAACATTTTTTCATCGCCCCTTGTCAATTAATTAGCGGTAATTAATTTTCTGACTTTTTAATTATCGGTTTTAGCTCTCAGATGTCAATGAGCAAGTTGTAGTACATGTCGAAAAAGACCCAACTGAAGTGGTTCGAGGTGGCTATGGCCTGTGGTTTCGTTTTTTCCCGGGTTTAAAAGTTGGTTTCAGATGCCAGGCGGACCGCAGATCGCTGCCCACAATCCGGCACCCGCGCGACGATTCCAGCGCCCTCCGGCGTACACTGACCTTGAGATTAGCGCTTGGAGACCACCCTTGGGCCACGTCACACAAGAGGAAGATATTTCACCTGTTTCACGGCACACCAATCAGAGTGCACTGCAATCGTCGCGCGCGGGCGCCGAATTATGGGGAGCGATCTGTGGTGCGCGCGTCTTCTGAAACCAATTTTTAACCCCGGGAAAAAACGAAACTACAAGCCATAGCAACCTCGAACCACTTCAGTTGCGTCTTTTTCGACATGTACTACAACTTCCCCATTGACAGCTGAGAGCTAAAACCGATAATTAAAAAGTTAGAAAATTAATTACCTCTAATTAATTGACAAGGGGCGATGAAAAAATGTTTTTGGATAGACCACACAACTGCCAAGTACGTACAGTTGGTTCCATTTGTGTAGAACACTCCGTTTTATCTTTAGCCCCTGGCCCTTTTTCGGTGGGACACCCTGTATGTACCGCATGTGCATGGGTACGGGACCTAACCCATCACGACAACAGGACATAAAGGATGAATTTAACATTTTCTTGATCTCATTTTGTTATGCTCATTTGATCAACTCAAATTAGGCGAGGCATAAATCCGTACCTTTTCAGCTCCCAACGAAGAGAGATGCCTAGTGTTTTCCGTCGAAGTACGATTAACAGAATGCGTATAATAAGGACCGTGTAAAAGTCAAAAACTCCCTACGCCTACAGTCCTAGAAGCCCGAAATTATCCTACTTTCACAGTTGCACTCGCAGAGCAGACATGACGTGCGCATACCCGTACTGATGATACGAGTTTTAGATATGACACTACTGACGTAATAAATGACTAAGTTTGTGTGTGCAAGCGGTTTTATGGAGGAGCAGTGGGTCATTCATCACTCTACTTGCGTCCTCCTTCTTCTTCTTTCTTGGAAAGGAAAGGGAACAAAGAGAAGGAGCTCTCAGTACTTTCAACGTCATCTAAATTCAGCAGGCGCGTCCTCCGCCAAACTGTGCAATATCGTGAGCGAACCCCCATAAAAGACTGCTATGTGGAGCTAAGCAAACACTGCAGTGGCTCCCCTTGCATGTGACGGCAGCTGCGATTACTAATGATCGTTGCGAGTATTGCAGTGAGGCCATCGAAAGAGCTCACCATTCAGGAAACCCAAGCTTGATTTTATTATCATCCGAGGGGATTTGTTCGGATGGCATTGGTGGAATTCGCTGTTGATCAACGCAGAAGCGTAGTCCAAACGATAGATTCCCGCAGGCACTAAGTGATTTACTGTAATTGAACGAGTTGCACCTCTGCACTGGCGGGTGGAAGCAGACGAAGAACGGAGTGTCTGCATGGAGATGGAAGGGGCGTAGTTGTTGTTTCGGTGCTGCTGTTCGGAAACGTATATGGCGAAAACGAAGAGCAGAAACTTTCGGCAAGTTCCCTTAACTACTGGTTTAAAAGGTCATGCAGCAACAGGTTTGCCCCATGATTCTAGTTTCTGCTACAAACTGTTACTCGTGTTTCTTCTTCGTTCTTTTTTTTTGTTTTTTTTTCGTTACAGGATTATTCTTTCATGCTGCAAAATAGATAAAATGTATATGCTCAAGATGCTTCGAAGCGTGGATTGTTGGGCTAGTTGGTATCGTGCTGCAACAGGAATTAATGTTCTAGAAGTGTTCTTCTCTCCGTCTTCTCCCTTGCGATTATTCCCCTTGAGGCATGATACTCTCTCTCTCTCTCTTTTTTTTTCAACAGTTTACATTATATAGGTCATACACGGTCATTTCTGGGAACCTTGAAGACAATGCTTTAGACACATTATTGGTTCTGCGTACTTGATACTCCATATCTGAATTGTGGACAAGAACTGTATTGCGCCTAGGCGGTAACTAAGCAGTGTCTTTTTCTTCGTGTGATGAATCCAATTTCTTCTTTCTTATTGTGACCCTCAATACTTTCTTCTTCATCCATCGTTACCTCATTCTCGTACAGTCACATCACTACTTGGGTAATCGGCCACAACTCAAGCGGCAAATTTCTTCATTCATCATCATCATTATATTTGTTGTTGTTGTTTTCCCCTCTTTATTCGTAACACCGGAGCTTTTCTTTTTCAAAGAAACCTTTCTTTTTCAAGCTTCGCACCGCTTACTGTTGCAATATTCCTCAGAACCGCACCTGGAGTGCGGCACGCTTTTAAAATGAGACTGTCAGCGCCAGTTTCTCTGTCGCATAACCCATAGAAAAGCCTTTTTTTTTAACATCACGGGGGGTGAGTTCACGCGCACACGATGTGGAAAAGTGGAAAATTCAGCGATCCTGTGAAAGCAAGTTGAACCAGAAGCCTGTTACTGCAGTTGTTGTTGCAGCGTTATATACTGTTATTTCTCGCAGTAGACGAAGCGTGTTTGTTCGAAACCGATGCCTCCCAAGCTGAGGCTTCTGCTTCAATGCACCTACATGATGGTACTGTAAAGGACTGTATGCGAATTACTTGAACTTCTGTGTCAAAGAATGAGAGGCGGTTGTGTGTTTACTCAAAACTACGGTTTTCGTTTTTTTTTTTTTTTTTTTTCAGTTATATTATTAAAGTAGTAGGGAATGTATTTTGCAATGCAGCGCGGTAAATCCGATGTGCACTTTCTATTTCTGTGAGAAACATAAAGTTGACCTTTCAAATTTCGGAGATCAATTGGGAAAATACAATCTCTCGCGAATTAAATTTGATAAGAGTGTTCAGAAGTCATGGCAAAAATGTTCCCGAGATAAATAGCGTGACTCCGTAATGTTCAGACAAGTAGATTTTTCATACGATTTTTTATCGCGTTAGGTAAAACACCCTGAATGTGCCAGCAGCTGAGTTAGCTTTTCATCCTTCATGATGCACTCGGCCAAACAGACGCTACGCAATTAATGCTGTCGTCAATGTCGTCAATGACCCAATACACGATGAACCGGGTAGACTACAGCGATGCAAAAATATGCAGACACTCCAATCGTGATCAGGATCATGCGTTCAAGGAACTCCTGGGCAAAGTGTACTCTTTCTCTGCCTGCATGATTTTCCCGTAACATCCCAACAATTCTGCCATCGATATCGCTCTCCCGAAGTGTGTAGCTATGCCGTCACTCCTTGCCGACACGAAGGCGCGGTGAATTTATTCAGTGGGTCTGGGGTCAAAGCAGAGCGACCTCTATATAGTAAATGAAGCAACGAGAACACCGTGAATAATTTCTCGATCACTTTGCATATTCAGCAACTCTTTATCAGGTCATCCCTCGGATGTCGGGAGGATGTAGGAGGCATTGTGAACCGTTTTACAGTTTTCGAATATATATGTTACGTGACGTGAGTGTAACAATAGGGGTTTTATTTTTCACTGTTGAAGCGAAGGCCTCGTTCGGATGCTTGCAAAGCCTGGGGACACGAGAATTGTAGCTGCAGAAGTGGATTTCTCGGCTGGTTACGCTGTTGCGCTTTAATTTGACCTTAATGTGATATTAAGTCGTGATTTCTCCTTAGGATATATTATTCGTTAGTCGCGCAAACCGGTCCAGGTGGTATAATGGCAACCTTCTGTAACGTAGATTGCCTTTTGTAAAACGTTATCGTATTGGTATGTTATTTGGGCACCCTACTGGTATGCTACGGGCTGTACGTTTCGAAGGCATTTTCCAACTGCTCTTATGAAAATGGCAACCATTTATGTCAAGCATCAATCATACGACTGACTGGCATTCAAGACCGACACAAGGATCCGCTATTTTTTGTCGGTCGACAAGCAGGAAAGTGGCTTTTAATATATGATTCGTGAGGTCACCCCCATGTCGGCCATTGTAATCTGGCTCCACGTTTCCACAGCTCTTCTTTGATAGAGCTCCTATACCTTAAACATTAGAAGAAAGACTGTTGATACAAAGGCACCAGCAGTGGTATTCCAACCCACACCCCTCAATAACGACAATTCACTATCGGATATGTTAGGTAAGCCAATTAGATGTTCCATTGCCTCAACTACCACTACGTTACCTAAAATGTTCTCTCCCTTGCTAGGGCAGGACACATTATTTCGAGAGCGACTGCACCGACATGCCGATTTCATACTATCGGCCCTAATATTTCATGCAGGTTACCACCATGCCTCTTCCTATACCATTAGAAGTGCTATACTTCTTCAGCTGTGACTGAGCAACCGACTCGCAAATGCGTTTCTCCACAAAATTGATGCTGCAGCCTCACCAGTGTGCTCAACCTGTGGAGTGAGAGGAGATTCGCGGCATATTCTGATAGAATTCGATCGTTTTCGTATGAGCTGGTCTGGTTGGCGCTCCGAAGAACTCTAGACAGCATCGATATAAGTGTTATTGGTGTTGTGAAAGTGTTGAGTAATTTGGGTTTTCGCAGCAAAGTAGACGAAGGCCAATACAGAAATATGAACAACACAGGACACCACGTCATATAAGATAATATTTTGTTGGTAAGATAAGCTGTGTTGGTCTTCGTCTGCTTTGCTGCGGAAATCCTAATATGAACTGGGACCGACTCCCCCGCTCCATCACTGTTGAGTAATTGGCCTGCTTCCCACCAACATGTTGGAAAGAACGCAATGAAGACAAGGATGGACGTAACAGAGACGGCGCTCAACTGCAACCGACGCTTATTACGGTATTCCCCTCCCAAGGGCTAACCCTCCCCCTCACACACACACAAATCCCCAGGAACCTCTTTGGGAGTAAGACTGAGCGCCTTTTGGGTGGGTGGTGGGGCATGACGTTCAATAATAATTATTATTATTTTAAAAAGTGAGGTCTGCCTGCTCAGCTAAGGCGGCAAGTTTCACTCCTGAAACAAAAAGTAAAAGAAAAGGGAGAAGAAACTAAGACAGTCCTACGGACGAAGCGAATGCCAGCAACGCATCCCGTGCTTTTTGACGGATGTGGGTAGGACCTTGAGGGTACAGAATGTCTCACAATGTGACACAGGGGACAGGATGAGCTTCCAAGTGCTCCATCATTACCTCTCGTGCGACCTGCTGCTCAGGGCTGACATTGACTGACATTGTTTCTGCCTCTTTCTCCGTCATCTTCCTTTGTGGAGGCATGCGTCAAGGTACGTTCAAGTCAAAGTGGGACTTTTCATTTTTCGCAAAAGTAACATTAACTTACAGGCGAGAAATTAGTTTTATTTTTCAACGTAATCTCCAGCTGCACTAATGCACTTGTCCCAGCGTTTCACGAGGGCTTGGGTGCCAGCAGCGTAGAAATCCTTACCGGCGCGTAGCAGCCATGATCGGACCGCATTCTTGACCTCGTCGTCGCAGCTGAAGTGGCGGCCCCCAAGGAACGCCTTCAGTGGCCCGAAGAGATGGAAATCGCTGGGGGCGAGGTCTGGACTGTAAGGGGGATGTGGCAGCAACTCCCAGCCAAGTTCCTGTCAGGTGCGTGTCGTGAGATGCGCGGTATGCGGGCGTGCATCGTCCTGTAGGAGGAGGACTCCTTTGGTGATGAGGCCCGGCCGCTTTTGCTTCAGCGCCTTATGCACATCCCTGAGAGCCTGGCAGTAATATGCACTATTGATGGTGGTACCATTGGGCAGAAAATCAACATGAACAACGCCAGCATTGTCCCAGAAAACCGTGGCCATGACCTTGCCCGCAGACGGGGTGCTTCGGAACTTCTTGGGAGCTGGCGAGCCCAGATGCTTCCACTGTTTTGATGCGCTTTTAGGGGCAGGAGTGAAATGGTGCACCCACGTTTCATCGCACGTGATGATCCGATCAAGGAACGGCTGTCCTTCAGCGTCGAAACGGTACCTTAGCTCTTGGGAGATTTCCAGTCTTCTCTGCTGGTCAAACACGGAGAGCTGCCTCGGGACCCAACGGGCACTAACTTTCCGAAACTGGAGGTGTTCATGAATGATAATGTTCAGCGTTCCCATAGAAAGGTCGTCTTTCGAGCCAGTTCGAGACATGTTATCCGTCGGTCCTTGAGGATCAGGCGCTTCACAAGTTGGATGTTCTCAGGAACTCTGACACTGGGCTCTGAGCCGCCCGGGCCGGGATCGTCCTGCACTGATGTACGGCCGTCTCGGAACCGTTTGCACTACTCAAACGCTTTGCTGCGGCTAAGTGTATCGTAGCCCGACTGAGCATGAAGTCTTCTGTGAATTTCAGATGAATTTACGCCTTCATTCACGAGAAACTTCATGACAATTCGCTGTTCGATGTGCGCGCTCACCTCGTTGTCGGCCATCTTGTCCAGCACGTGTCTTCTGTTTTGCCCAAACTTTGGACCACCACGTGGTGAACGCGGAGGCCTGTCGCTTGTGAAAATGACGAAAAAGAAGTAGCGCGAGCCATTTGTACACTCAGGAGACAGAAAGTCCCGGTTCGACTTGAACACCCCTCGTATTTTATTACTTATGCACGTTATTTATTCATGTATCATGTTTAAGATTTTACTAGTCATGTGAATCTATATAATTGCCCTGGAGCCGGTCTCAAGCTGAGTGGGGCATAAATCTCCGTGTTTCCCTGAAACGCCATCGCCGTCATTATCATCACGGCGCATGCGGGGCCCCACGGCTCAACTAAGCAATCTGTGCTGATCTTCTGGCTACAGCTTGTGTAATTATAGCAACCTCCGTCGCATTCTCCAAGTAAATTACTCCAAGGGGCGTGGCGCTGTGACCAAGGGACCCGTAATCATCTCGCAGGTGATGTTAGGTAGCATATTCCTCCTCAGATCGCGAAGAGAGTGATTATCAGATGCTGATGGAAGGAGAGATGTGGAGAGGCAAAGGATATCGCTTTCCTATACACGTTAATTTGTTAAGGGTGCTTTACAATGCCCTTTGAAGTCGCAGTGGCAAATGTCGCGACGGTCGGATCGCGTCACGGTACCTTAGTACTTTCATACAGGTGTCCAATCCAAGAATGACACGAAATGTAGTCCTCAACGCCACGCCAGATGCCGCTTGTAAGGCTCCAGTGGCTTCGTGGTCGGCGCACAACCTGTCGCAACGTAAAGTGATGCAGTTAGTTATGCAGGCAGCGGGTACAAGTATAGCGTCCGTGTCCGTCTTAAACGTGGCATTGAACATGACTCTTATAGATGTTCCGTTTCGCTCCGCACTCCCTGCTATTTAAGAGCTCCTGGGATGCTCAGAAAATCATTGCATGGTTATCTGCTAATTCTTTCGAGATCTCCTGATGATCTCACAAATATGAAATAACAGGTTGTACACACATTGAAAATGAAATGAAACTACATGGCATGAGCCAGGTGAGCCAGAAATATTTGCGGGTCCCATGTAAACACATTCAATGGCCGTTGAGTGTTAACACTGCTCTCAGAGGAAGCTACGAGCGCTCTATGCTTATTCAGTTGCGCACTGTGAGAAGTGAGATACTTCCTCCATTCCAGGGCTCTCGAAAAAAAAAAAAAAAAAGGAAAGAACGTTGCACAATACCACATTTCTATCCGACGCCTACGCCTTCGGGGTGAATGCGAACACATTTCGTAAGCGCCCTCCCGCATTATATTGCTCGCTTCTGTACATGGATACAGTCGATGTATTCGTTGCACTTCGCGTGTAATGGAAACTGAGCGGGATATTTCCGTCCATACATAATCTACCAACGTGACTATATAGGCTCGCTCCTGAATCCGATCACTAACGGGGTCGTCCTGATAGAAGGATTCAAGAACGGAGCTAAAATAGAAGTAAGCCAGGAGACACGATAGGCTGTAGCAGTGGCCATTTTTGTAACCACGAAGCATTCTTGTTTTCAGGCACTCTCTGGGTAATACTGGAATTGTTACGCTTTTCATTTATTGGCCACAATAAATCGTCGAGTCGAAGCCATATTGTTCTTCTTTACTGCATTACGAACTCGACGATTGTAGCGATAGGTCAAAAGCCAGTGTTTCGCATTTTCAGTATAGTGAAAATGCACTAGCTAAATAACATAAAAAGTAAGCTCAAAAAAGACATACATTTCAATGCCTAAACAAGGACCATTTCCTGTGCATGAAACAATTACTGAGACAAGTTGTGTCATCGCTTAAGACAAGGGGGCACGCTAAAGCTGCCACCACGGTACTCGTTCGCCAGATCAGGCACACATCCTTCTCAACACTCTCTCTCTCAACACTTAACAACAACAACAACATCCTTCTCATTAAACGCAATATCAACTTTTTAAGATTGCACTTACATTCAAATCAGCTATGTCGCCCTGTCGCTACGGCAAACTTGTTTGGTCCACGTTCGTGCACTAAAAGGACTGCTCACCTTCCTGTACATAAGGTACGACGCCGGTCCTAACTGTGAAGCTCATCAGTGTATCTTCACCAAATTACTGCGAGCAACGGGGGAGAGTATGGGCAGAGTATAAAACTAGAAACAAATATAAATTCTTTTAATCTTGTTTCGTCATGTTACGCCAGTGTATTTAACCGACAAAAACCACGTAAAAGCTTCGCACTTCTACGTGTTATTCTGCTACACGTGATAAAACCTTTCTGCCTACAAGGGCCGTATACTCTCACCCATTCCAGGAAAAAATATTAGTAGAGATATGCTCGGGTATGTAATTCTCGAACCGTATACCCACACCACACCTGCAGGAGTCTTGGTGACACGACCCGTACCCGTACCTGCTGGTCGTGCGGGTTATATCGGCAGTCCTGCACTACAGGAGCGTACAGCCGAGTTGCACAAGTACAGCAGTGCAAATGAGAAAAATACGAAAGCGTTTTGGACGTTTCATCGCACGCTCCATTTAGTACATCAAATGCATCATGATGATGATGATGATGATGGTGATGATGGTGGTGGTGCCCATTGGTGCCCAACAACTGTCGTGACGGGCACCGGTCGTGTTGAAAGAACGGTCATCAGATTATCATGAAACGCACTGAAAGTCCGGTCTTTTGCACGTTTATTTTGCGAAAAAGCATGAACGCGGGTATAGCACGTGTACCCGCACGACCCGCAGCGGCAACGCGGGTGCACCCGCACTTTATCCGCGACCTGCACCAAGTCACGTTTTCTACCCGCAAATCCGAGATTGGTGCGGCTATCCGCGCGGATACGCCCGCGCAGACCTCTAAAGATGAGATTGGCCGAGAAACGCCAGCAGGATGCAGTTGAAAACATGTATGAAAGAACCCTAGGCTGAATCGAGCATAAAGTTGCCGGAAAATCTCGCCTGTCGATTTATTTACGTCGAATCTTCTTTGTATGCGTTCAGGTCCTGCCTTATTCAAGCTTTCTGGGGTAAAAAAGTAAAGCGTGAATCGATAACAAAAACGGGTTAAAATACATCAATAAGGCAAACAAACATACGCTGACCTTTGCGAGGTGAACGAGTACCCAAATCGCAGTTTACTTTGAGGGGAAGCTCTGGATGTTATATGGCGTGCGAAAGTGCATGCCATCGATTTGTTAGCCACACGTCGTAGCGGCCACATAAGCAAACACACGAGAGATAAAATGATGGATTTTGCGCATCTTCGCACGCATATTCCCTAGTATATGTGTAGTATAGTCGCCACGCAGTTCGCTGGTACTGTTGTTGCCGGTCTGAAATTTTGCCGCGTCGGGGTTCTAGGCATTCGCTTAGCATATACTTTGATGCTTATTATGCAGGTTATGACGCGCACGTGCTATGCTTTAAAATTCATAGCAGCGCGGCGGCTTCGTGGGGTAATTTATTTTACGGTGTATTTTATTGCGCGTTATTCGGAACAACGCCCGTTGCACCTTGCCACGACTTGCACGGGAAAGCGGAACAAGTCAGCATTGTGCCTGCAAAGAGGATGTACACGTAATATGGAACGGGCATTGGAAGCAACGTCGTTACATATGCAAAGTGCGGAGGCAGCCTCAGCGCATACTTCAATCAAATATACATCCATTTAGTAGCGGCAAGAGCCGTTGAACATGGCGTTCTGACCGCTTCTTGCAGTGTTGACTATCTCTTGAACTTCTCTGTATCATTGCAACATCAGAACTGTTTTTCCAGTTTCAGACAGCGACTATAAAGATATGCAGTTACAACACAATGTCCGCAGAACAACGCTGCAGCAACCATCCTTCAGAGAGTCAGCAAATATGACGCGCATGGAATAATACACACTCCAAGAAGAAAAAAAAAGATGTAAAATGGGGAGTAATTGCAGCTTCTAGTCCCCTAGACTGCAATTACTCCCCATTTTGTCCCCTAACCAACACATTTACTCCCCAGGAATGCAGATTGTCACTGAACTTCACGAATGGTCTTCCGAAGGCAACAGTCTAGGTAAATATGTGCTCTTGGTCAATTCGATGGGATAAGGCTGCATAACTCAGCCAACTCAACCAATTCCGCTGCAGTTCCGCTGTTGTGTGTTTCTACCGTTGTGTCTCCGTCCTCTCTTTGGCTGCAAGATTTTACTCATGGCTATGTACCAACTACCCCAAATTTCTACCTTGGTCAACTCAGCCAGTTCTCCACCTAAACAGATTAAGAAACAGTTCGCGCGTCTTTCTTCGCGATTTGTGCCCTATGTATGTCGCAAGATTTCATTTCACTCGATATATCACGGTTGATTCAAAGTACTTTCATGCGTGCACACGAATCATGTGTCTGCTACTCTTGGAACAGAGCGCGAAATGCAGTCTCCACTCTGTGACATCCATTTACTCCCGCGTGCACTTACTTCCGAAAGGGACTATTTTTTGTGGCAATACATTTAGTCCCAAAATGAGTAAAATTATTAATTAGGAGTAAAGTGTGAACGACTGATACTGATAGATAGGACCGAATTCTGACCAGCCAAATGATCCTCCGGTTCATCGCTGAAGGGGCACGTGGTCGCGCTTATAATGTGAATTCGCAGTATTGCTGTACATGTAGAAACACAAAAGTCTTCCATCACACCTTGCCATGCCGTATTCGACACAAGCACAATAGGCGTGATTATAGTGTTAGGTGTACTCTGGGCCGTTTGTACAGTGCCATTCGGAGTTGAAGAATGTGCTGGAGGAATGACCGGTAGACCTGAGGCGTTCGGAGCCATGTCAAATTTCTCACAGACGTGTGTGTGGCGGGGAGGTGGTGATCGAGATCCACGCACCTGTCACAGGCCAACACACGCAAATCGTGCAAATCAAAATGTATGTGGGGTATGCTCACCTCGCATCTGTACGCACCCAAGTTCAAACCGGCGGTGGGGGGGGGGGGGGGGGAGAGTACGAGAAGGGCGCGTTTTAATATCGAGCCACCGTATACCTTGGAGATCTGGCTACGCCGCCGATCTCGCCTAACCTATGGTATCTGCCTTTTTCTGCAAACTGTGTGTTTGAGAGTCTTTGAAATTGAAACCCAGTTATGTCTCGCTAACCTAATGGTGGCCATGGTGGTATAACTGCTTGCCGCAGTTGGCCTCGCAAGGCGGGCAACGGCACAAATACCGCAGGTCCAGGAAGACAATAGTGTAGTTTCCGTTCTGCCGTGAAGTCAAGGCAGGAGTTTGTGGTGGTGGCGTAAACCGGCTTGCCGTTGTTGGCCTCACGAAGGCAGGAGTTAAAAATGTGGGCGATACCACATCGGAAAATGAAAATGTAAGGGGAAATGCCAAGACAAAGAAGTGGAAAGGCCAACTTGTGATGTGTCTCTCGGGCCGATTTATCATTTATTATTGTTGTTGTATTGTTGACTGATTAGATGAGTCACAAAATTAGTGAGCCCATCTTCCTTATCTTTTAGCCTACCACTCCCTATATCCTTAATTTACTGATTTGCTTTATTTTCCCCAACCAAGTCAACAACTGAGGCCAGTTCTAAAACTCTGCCCCATTGCTTTTGCACTTGAGTGTATCGCTGTATCGTGTGCTTCAGAAGAGCGTCAACACTCCTGTGCTTTACAGTTAACTCACCCCAAAATTCCGATAGATCTCCTCCTTGTCTTGCGGCGGTAGTATATTCTAAATTCATTTAACTAATCTGCCAATTTAAATTTAATAATACCCTCCACTACCCTGAACCCTTTACACTGCCACTGTTTCGAGAAGTTTTTTTGCTCCTAACCTTAACCGCTCCCTCCCAAGCCAAGTTCGTACGTAATAGCTGATTATATTTCTCATTCGTTCTTTACCCCAGCAGTCACCACCATGCACCACTCTACACCTGTTTACCCAAGCTTGATATGCGATTTCGACTGCTACTAACATGTAAAATTTCTGTTGTCTTTTGGTTACTTTCCCAACATGTATTCCCATAGCTTCTTCAAATGTCAAGTTACTTAATCCAAAATATTTCTTAAAACAGGACCACAGGTACATCGGTACCTTGCACTCGAAGACGGCGTGCCTCACCGTTTCTATTTGACCGCAAAGCTCGCAGTCTCTTCTGCGGCTTTTACCCCACAGATAAAACTTGTCCCTCACTGGTATGACCTCATGCGCAATTTTCCACAGGAATGATTTTCTTTTGCCTTCTAACCAGTAACTAAGAATTCTTTTCCAAGCTTCCGCTGTTATTGTAGATGGATATTTCTCTATTTCTTTCCCCCTCAGATCTCTGTATAATTCAGCGACTGAGCTTCCGCTGTAGTCTTTGCTCTTGTCTGATCTTTTCAATTGCAGCAAAGTGTGCTTCCCTGCTTCATAAATTGCTGGCTGCCATTCCGACATTGGACTCCTATGATCTATCCCGTGTTGGCGAAAATGTCTTATGTTTATTCCCAGCCAAAATTTTGTCACCTGCTGTGCGATGTCCTTGCCATCCAACATCCTATATATTCCATATAAAGCATGTGCTTCTGACAGTTGTTTCAGATCAGCAATCTGTAGGCCCCCAACATCAATAGGCAGTTTCATTTTCTCTTGCGCTACCCATTGCGTTTTCCCATCCCATATAAACTGAAAGCAGAGTTTCTCAATTCTACGGCATATTTCAGGAGAAGGGTAAGCGACAGAAAACAGGTACGCACATCTCGGTATCATAATTCTTTTGACAATCTGCGCTCGAGCTGTAAGTGGCGTTCCCGGTTCAACATACTCTTCCTTCAATTTTTCCACGTATTTTTCCAACTGCATCCAATTGTTGTGTGAAACCCCGTCCTTATTAAACCTGACTCCGAGGATTTTGGTCTCCTCCACAATACTCAAGCCCAGATCTTTCCTCGGCTTCTCCCCACCTAAATATATCAATTTTGATTTGTCTCTATTTATTTTCGCCCCGCTCATTGTCCCATATTCTTCCATTACTTCTAGAGCTTTCTCAACTTCCTTTTCGCCTTGAACTACCATAGTGAGATCATCTGCGTAGGCCACAATGGTTTTACACTGTACTGCCCCAGGTAATCCAACCCCTTTCACTGCCTCAGACTTGTTCAGCCCTCGTAATAACCTATCAAAGGCTAACACATACAGCAGGGGAGAAAGGGGGCAACCTTGCCTTACTCCCCTTTTGACCTGAAAGCTCTTTCCCAATTGCCCATTGATAAGTAACCTACTCCTGGCGTTTTCATACATGGCTCCTATTGTGTTTATTATTGGATTTTCCGTCCCAATTCCTTCTAATGTATCTCTTAAATACGCGTGTTTAAGCCGGTCAAATGCCTTTTCTTGGTCTAAGGTCATGAGAATACTCTTTATTCTCCTTCTGCTTGTCCATTCTATAACATCTCTTAGCTCCCATATTTTCCTTTGAATTCTTCGACCTTTAACTGCAGCACCCTGTGCTAGTGACACCCATTCTTCCATATTTCCTTGTATTCGGCCCACGACTGCCCTTGCTAATATTTTATAATCTAAATTTAATAACGTTATGGGTCTCCAGGCGCCCAACTCCTCCTTACGCTGCTGGTCCTTGCACAACAGAGTGACCGTTCCTTCCAGGAAGGTTTCTGGAAGTGTACCTTTCTGGAGTGCACCATTAAGCACCTTCACCAAAGAGGGGCCCAGGATGTCCCAATACCGTTTGTAGAACTCCGCCGGGAACCCGTCGGGTCCCGGCGACTTCCCATTCTTCAGGCTTCTAACAGCCTGCTGCACCTCCTTGCAGCTAAGTTCTATGCCTTTTCCAGCCTTTCCCCCGCAGAAGGAATCACCTGCCGTGAGTCCATTCTCAAACATGTTAGCGTAGAACTCTCTTGCCACAATGGCTATTTCACTTTGCTTGGTGACTCGTCCGCTCTTGGTCATGAGGGCCTCCATGGGCGGTTGCGCTAAAGCCAGATGTTTAGAGAGGAGCCTCCGGGAGCACCAGGCTTCCTTCTCTAGACTGTCCCTCGCCGCCATATACCTCAACGCCTCCCACCTTTCCTCCCTCAGGAGTGCGAGGTGATCTTTGGCGGAGGTGTAGCTCACACCGGAGAGTACTCCCACGCCGAACTGTTGCAACCGCCGCAAGTGTTCCTGGAGCTTGTGCGTCATTGCACGCTTCTCATGCGCTTTTTTCTTCCCCCAGGCCTTAAGGCACTTTTTTACAGTATTTTTCAGCTTATCCCACCAAATAAAAGTATGGTCACTATCCTTGACCCCTCTCTGGATTATGTGTTTGACTTCTTGGTCAACTTCTGGGAGGTCGAGCAACTTTATATTCATTCTCCATGGACGTTGGGAACCCGGAAACCCCATTTCTGTCACTTCCAGCAAGACACCCCTGTGATCGGAAATGTCAATTGTTTCGATAGTTTTAACGTCTTTTACTTTCTGTGCCATTCGACTTGATATATATATTCTGTCGATTCTACTTCCCCCTTTTTTATTGAGGCGGGTAAAGCCCGTTCCTCCCCCACCTGCTATTGGCCACGAATCTTGTAGCTGGAATTTTTATCATTTATTATTAGGAGCTTGTTCAACTAAGTGTGTCCATAACCGTACAAACCTGGGGGCTTAATCGCTTCATCGTCGTAACGGTCGTTACAATCAAACGAGTGGCGGGAAATTCTAAAAGGTGGGCACGTGACATATTGCTCGTGACATGTACCACGGCCTTCACGTATCGCGCGAAGAGCGCCGGGCACGTGTTTTATCAGGTGCCCACTTTTTAAAATTTCCCGCCCGCCGTTTTGAATTTCCCGCCACTCATTAGCTTGTAACGACCGTAAGGACGATGTAGCGATTAAGCCCCCTGAGCAACTTCTTAGCAACGATAACTTTCCAAATGTCACATCTCTTCTGGGCACATACTTCATAACGCGGCGCCCTTCTGATCTGAAAAACGACCGTGTCACTGACCGGTTTTTCTTTCTTTTTTTTTTTTTTTTTTTTTGCATTGGAAATGGAACGCCCAACTTGATGATGATGATGATTGAAAGAAAGAAAAAAATTGGGATGGAACGCCCAACTTCGTGGGCACGTGTAGATTCGTTCTTCTGACTGTGACTCCACTTTCTCGCATTTGCTTTCGCGTATTCTTTGGCGAGCGTGAAAGTGAAGGGGAAACCCTATAAAAACAGCGATATCGGCGAAAGAAGAATGACGGCGTCATCTGGCGGCGACCCACGAGAGTAACGATGTGGCAACAAATGGGGCTGAATGGAGACCACCTGTCGCTGAGCGACCGCGAGCTGTCTTCTCACTTCCCTTTATGTTTCTATGCACTTGTTTGGAGCACCTCTCAGTGGCATGCGCAATTATGCAGGAAGGTGCAGGAATGAGTGTGCATGGCTGCATGTTCGTGTTGTTGTTGCGGTTGGTTACTGTCCATGTTATAGTCATGATTTATATGTTGTTACTGAAGGCTAATCTTGCTCCAACTACTCTGATAACAACTGAGCTAAACAATAATTTATACCTGAAGAAGTGCAGACCACTTCACGAAACTTTTATGCATTAAAAGGGTATCTTCAGTGTTTTTCATTGTTATTTGTATTCCAACTACAGTATAAGGCACAGTGTGGTATATACACAGAACCAAACAATAACTATATACACACAAAATGTGTCCTGAAGAGCTTCAGTCCCGGAGGCATATCTGAGATGTCGTGTACCCTAATTTATATACGTAAAACTACGTAACCCAGAAAACGAGAAATTGCCAATGTATGGAAGGCAGCAGTGAATCGATAGTCTGAGTGCTAAGCTAACACTGGAAGCGTTACCCTTTCAGAAGGGAAAGTACCCTTGTCAGAGCAGGGTTTCAACTGGGTACATATGGTGGACGAAAATATTGGTACGAAACTACTAAGCATTCGTACACGATTAGATCAAGCAGACACAAAAACGGGATAACAAGGAAACAAAGAACCGCACACCACGCCAATCTTTGTACCTGCTTGTTCTAAACATATGTATTTTCCAACTTCCCCACTTCAAGACTGTATAGTCCATTCGCGCATGAGTCGGGGCCATCAATTTGCTGCGCACACTTTCAACAGCATCTGCGTCGCTGCTCTGTATAGCTGTGGAGAGCATTTCTGGTGCCCTGTCCAGCATATTGGAAAAATAGCTGCATTACGTTCTCTTTTCATGCCGAAAAACGGTGCACCATTTGTCTCACTTGTCCAGGATGAATGTTCACCACTCTTCGAATACCTGCAATATTTCTGTCTGCTCCCATATGTTATCAAAATAAAAGAAGCAGAGACTTCACTTACTTGAATGTCTGTCATAATTCACAGATGATTTGAGGATGAAAGAGCGGGTGATTCATTTAACCGTATAGCATAGCTAAGAAAAAAGTAAACAGCTCACAAGAAAGAGAGATCCCAGTGCCAACTTGTTTTAGCACCGTTGCACGGAGGCTTCAAATAACCACTAGCGCTGGTCCGCGCCAAGTTGTTGAAATACTGCTCGCGGCATTATCGTTATTTTAGTATTTTAGAGGGCGTTGAGTACCGGGGAACTGTGAAACTACCCAAGCAGTACTCCAATATTGCTCCAATATTGGAACCATATGGGCTGCCAAGATTGTCAATATTGGTCCGATATGGGCTGCCGATATCGGCCATATCGCCAGTGACCAGCCAATATGGGCCCAATATTGTGTGCTTCTTGGGTAATGACCGCGAAACTGAAACTGAATCCTTTCTCCATAACAAACCCCGAGACTGGGGCAAAGCATACAAACACATGCTTTAACCCAGTACTAGGGTTTCGTTCTGTAGACGCGTTATCACTAGCCCCCCTGCTTTTTAGCCGCTCTTTATAAATCTTTCGCGCATGAAAAACGTTGATTCTTCCGTATTATGCCGTGTAGCCGTGCAGGAAAATGCCATATAGATGGGATCGTATTACAAGTTCCATCCTCGCAATCTCTTTGTAATATTGTGTTACGTATACTGCAATAATAATATAAAAAAAATATTTGAATTCTGAATCCTGCCGTAGATTTATGGCACATTACATAGTCCTCGTGAAAAAAATTTGGAATCATTTTTAACGGCGGAACACTTTGAATGGAGTATATAACGAGTTGGATGATAAATGGCTTCAAAGCAGACCAACGGATGCGAGGAGAGCTACAGCCCTGCAGCATTTTAGGTGCGACGTTCGTCATATTGTGAATCATGGGACAACAACAAAAGCAGAGAAACGGAATTCCTAAAGACTGGTAAGGTTAATTTGTGTCGCGCAAAGCACACAAAAAGGTATCGGAGGGAATCATCAAAGAGGAATTTTTTAGTTTTTTTCGGTTAGGGAGATGACATGTTGTGTCTTTTGCGACTCCTTTTAGATGTTTGCAAATTTGAACAAAAGGCGTTATGATGATGAAATATTCTCAAGGGGTGGGATATGTTTAATGGGAAAAAGGGAAAGGTTACCATGCAAGAGGCTTGCTATTCCCTAAAGAAAGGGGTTAAGGCAGGCACTGCAAGGAGACCTCATAAAATGCCAACAATCCAGAGTCCTGAAGGAACCGTAGCAGCGCAGTAGTGACCTCAGCGTTCTCAATAGGGCCAAGTAGCGCTGAGAGGGAAAGCTCTGGGTAGCCCAGATGAGCGAGACTGCTCCGGGACTGGACCGATGTCTTTCTTACCGCCGGCGGTCGAGGAGGATGTGTAGCACGTCCGCGCCACCTTCAGCCGCAGCCGGTGAAACGACGACTCCGCGCAATGGATCGCAGGAAAGCGTTCATGAGGATATCTTCTTGCTGAAACAGCTGGGTACAGCTGGCAAAGAGGCGACGGATTTTCAGCTGGCGCATTGAGAGCGTAAGTGGAAGGATAGTTGAGTGCTCAGTATCGTGGGCACGCCGAGCCAGCGCGTCAGCATGATCATTGCCGGAGAGTACGACATGGCACGGCATCTACTTGAACCACACGCTGAGGTTCCGGAAAAAGCTGTATCGGGGAAAAAAAAAAACTGGCCCAGCTGTCACGAGAGGAAAAAATGCATACGCAGTCTAGAGGCAGGATAGGACCGTTTTCCCCAGGGCCATATTTTTGCCCCCACGCAGTGGCCCAAGGATACAAGTTCGGAGTACAAGGCGATGGTCATAGTGTAGGTGCCACTGATGACTTTAGCTGAGTAAGAGGCCAGCGCCTTTAGGGCCGCTTCGCTGTCAGTCAAGATCGTTCAGGCCCTGGGCGCCAACGAGGAGACGTGTCTTAAAACGGCCAGTATTGCAAATGCTTCAGCTTCCGCAGATGGCATGCTTCAGCTTCGCGCAGTGCGCAGAACCACCAACGCTATCCTTTGCGTACGCAAAGGCGATAGCGTACGATGTACCAAACCTCTTTATTACCTGCAAAAAAAGACAAAAAGAAAAGCCGAAAAAGGCAGCAGATGCGGGTGTCACCCCCTTACAAAATTCAAACATATCCGGCATGAAGATCCTGTGCAAGCCCCTGGGTAGCCTTGAGTGGTACTATAGCCTCTACACCCCTCCATCCTGCGACAACCGTGTAACAGATTTTACTCACATGGTGTTTCCTGTCCAAAACGCAAGCCACTGTTCAAGTACACTGCGCTGCAGCAAAAACGACGAACTCGCAATACACACAAACCCGTAAAAAGTGCGAGACACACGCGTAACATGCTTTTACGCGTGTTCTTAGCAGCCCTCCACATGTTGAGGCACTCTAAACAAAAGAGGAAGGACGAAAAACAAGTAGACGTCAGGAAACCTTTTCGAAGCAATGGGCAATCGGCTTCAGGCCGCGACAGAAATCGGAAGCCTGCATGGGATTTCACGGTTCGTTAAGTTTGTGTTCGAAACATTGTGTCTTTACTTGGCTCGCAGAAGCCCATGAGCTTCGCGCGTAGATTGGCTGTAACGTGGGCTATTATCTTTCCGGGGCTTCGTTGGTAGGTCATTTTGTTCCGCCTCAGCGGCGGTGAATCGCCCACCTCATCATCATCCCATGTATGTGTGTGTGCGTGTTATTTTCTACGTATTGTTACGGCGTTGGCGATCGTCGTAGAAGAAAAGGGAGACGCGTGCGATGATTTTGGACATCCGAACTTCTTGATCTCGAATGTTGACGTTCTGTTCTTCGGCCTGTAACAATAGATCGAGCCTAATATGTTGCGTTTGTCACATTTTTTCTTCCAGTTCCGTGCGGACCGCTTTTATTGTGCAATCCTGTAGCGCCACGTGATGTATTTGGTATCCGACAATCTTGCCATAGCACGTCACTTGAGGAAACAGTAATACCCCTGTCTGAACCCCTGTCCGAAACCGAGTGGTATTCGTTTGTCTTACATCGGGCTACACGAAGAAACAGAATGTCATTCGCAAACGATGTCAGTGTCGATAATTGAGACACCAGGGCCGAGCATATATGAAGCATTATACAGGTCCATTAGTTATACTTTTATATCTATTGCTCGAAACTAACGAAACATTAGATTCTTTCACAAAATAAAGACATTTAATTGGCTAAGAACCACAAGCAAAGGCAATTAAGAAGCCTATCTGCACCGCACTTGGCAACGTGGCGACTGGGAACAAGGGTAGTTCTCCGAAAAACAGTGTTTAGCCTTCGTTCCTTCGTGTCAAAAGTTATCAAATTCGTGATAAAATATTGGAGTACAACTTTTCATTCCTCTTTCATTTCATCGAACGGTTTATTTTTGTTGTTTCTGATACCTCTCTACTGCGAGGGTACGCTGTCGGTGCGAGAGGGAAAAACGAATGAGTTCCCAGAACTGATTCGCAGGGCGGATACCATTCGCACGTATTACCAATTGAATTCACCGTATGACACGAAACGAATGTTTCGTGTCATACGTTTTTCGTGTTTCGATATTCGCACATTCAGTGCGAATATCATTCGCTGGGAATGACGTTCAATTTGCCGTGTGACAGGGGTATAAGAGTCCAATGAATGTTTACGAAACCGCACCTTTCAAAATAATGCCTGTTCCGTAATAATTACTTGTGTCGGTGTCGTGACTTCTGCCTAAGACTAATGTTACATAGGATAACTCAGTGCTTCTCGAACTGTGGGTTGCGACAGGTTCAGCTGGGGGCCGCGAAGCGGCTCGGGAACTCAAGAAAGGGAAAACAACAGTTTGTACTGAAGTCATTTCCCGAATTTTTGGCAGGATGAGCTGGAAAGTCCTCCTTCCCTATGCCACGACATACTTATGCGGTTGATATAACTCAAGAAAAAGCAGTGACATCAGGCAGTGGCGTCGGAACTATTTTTCCATTGGGGGAGCGGGAAAAAATGCTACCATCATCATCATCATCATCATCATCATTTATTTTCCTTGAGGGCTCATGCAGGCAATACAGGGGTGGTACACAAATTGAAAACGTGCGCCAGGCAAATTACGACATGCGCATACTTGTACAGCAGAACTAAACTAACATTGCTGAAGTAATGTGTATGAATATGGGGAATGAATATCAATCTGGGGGAGCCGTGCTACCTCATCTGTAAATGAGGGGGAGCAGTCGCTCCCCCTGCTCCCCCTGTTCCGGCGCCCCTGACCTCAGGACTGTGACCTAGAACCTCGTGATTTCCGCTTAGGGATGCTACCGTTACACCACGCCAGCGTGGTTCTAGGTTGGAGTCCTCGTCAGCACCTTTTTGCCGAGATATTTGAACTCCACTGATTTTTGCGCGTTGGTGGCCATGTGTTTGTGCCATCCATGTTTGTAGCCTGCTTCGTCTAATTCTCATTGGTCACGTGCGTATGGGAAGTTGCTTACCGGGATGGCGTTGACCAAAACACCGTGGAGGTCGCAAGTCGTCATCGACCCAGAAATCAGAATTGCTGTGTCCAAACTGCGTCCTCGTTTTGCCAACCATCACAGGCTCACTTTAGTCATCAGGGACAGTCATTCCTGCTGGCATGAGTCCTTCTTTTATTATACTTCTTTTTTTCTTTTTTTGCAATTGTTCCTTAGCCTAGCTGATTCACTCCGTGTATATTAACTATGTATAAAAACAAATCAGCGTCAAGATTGTATACTACTATTCACAAGCTGAAATAGAAAAGCTTATGGCACCGCGAAAGACGGGGGAGAGGGGAGAGGGGGTCGCGATGCTATATTTTACATTTATGATGGGTCGATGGGTGTCAGAGTTTGGGGAGCACTTCCACAGTAGCACTAGCGGACGGCACACTTTCTAGTCGACAGGGCGGCTGCATCTTCGTTTGTTTGTGTGTTTTTACATACAACTGTGAAGCGTTGTACTACTTTTAGCGTAAAGGAGCCGCGTTTTCCATGAAATGGCGCGCACATCAGAATTACTAAACAGAGAGCCCTTCTCAGCCATGGCACTACATTAGCTATGCGTGAGATCAAAAAGACTGCCCCGCGCCTGGAAGTTTTTGATCCTCGCACTACCTGAACCGAAATCAGCAGTAAATTGCGAGCGTCAGAGTAAATTGCGTTACGAGCACACTGAGATAACAACCGCATGGAGCAGAATGTCCACGTTGAGGTTGTCATGGTGAAGCGTCGGCCTCGCGTTTACCACCGCTTGTTGCACACGATGTGGCAATGCTTATTGTAGTAAACTGCTGTACGCATTGTTTAGTAACATAAATGATATTTTAGAGGTTCTTGAAAAAGTACGGTGCTAATAATATCTAGAAATCAGGTGTTTACAAAAACATTTTGAGATATGAAGAGAATGTTTCGAACTACTTACGAGTATGAGCGAACTACTAGCAATGCTCACTAAAGAAATATCAGACTGCATTTTTGTTACCGTTATCTCCTCACACATTTCCGATTTGCCATGTGCCACAAATAATATTTTGATGTTTCATTTAGTCACCTTCGCCTTGAACACACCTTGCCACCTCCTGCCAAACGATATATTTTAAGTTGATGCCCTTATACTGAACAAGTTTGACGTTCCAAAAGGGTGGCCTCCTTGAAGTTCACACGACGGGTCTGCGTGTCCATCTAGGAGGCAGGGTGAAGAGGGCAAAGCCCGAAGGAAGGAAAAAAGAATAATGAAGCGGTCACAGGCACGGTCATAGGTGACTTTGTCACGTGCTTGTGGCATTTCCTGTGAAGCGTGTTTTCATTGGCGCACACGGTTCCGTCGGGTGGTGTCACTTCCTTTCCTCAGACTAAATATCTATCCCTGGCCGAAACCGGCTCATCGGTCCGTCGTCTATTGTTCGCTTAGTAGGTCCCCGTTCCTTTCAAGTTCTGCTGCCATTCAGTTGGCAAAAGTGCTCCATGCGGTTGCTGCCTTACTTGTGCGATGCAAGAGGAAGACGCCCTCTGGTTGAGGATGCCGCTGGTGGATGAGTTCTCTTGACAATACGCACGTGTTGTCTTTCGCGGTATACTGTAAAACCCTTTAATTTCGCCACGTAAGGTTGTCGCGAATTGGGCAGTGAGCCCACATTCGCGACCACCAAATTTCGCGGATTCTAGATGGTAAAATTCGTGCCTTAATTGGCTTCGTAATTTGAGCAGATTTACTAACGTGGGTCAGCTTAGTGTGGCGACTTGCTGCACGTGCCGCGGAGTATATAGGACTGCGGATAATTTCGGCCACCTGGAGAAATCTCCATCGAAACCACCGGGAATCTCCGACACACGTTGCTGGAAGCAATGTTTACTTTCTCCCACATTGCTACCATCCTCAGCCGGGATTAAACCCACGCTCTTGAGCTCAGCGAGCCAACATGCATGTTAGGCTGAGTTACCGAGGCCCGCGATAAGCACTGCCAGTACCCCATTTGATGTCTACGTTATTGCACATGCTACAAATGCTTCAATTTTCACGTATTTTTTTTCTTTTTTACATTTCAATCAATCAATCAACCTGCACAACAAACTGTGAAATGAAGTGTGCGATTCCGGCATTGTTTTCGGAATGTCAGGTCTTGCTAGACAGTTTTCGCTTGCTCCTAAAATTCGCGATATTCGTAAAAATTAAGGCCCGGCGAACAAGAAGGGTTTTTGCAGTATTTGAGTCCTTAGAACTACGCCTCCAGCACAACCGTCTCAAGTTTCTTTTCCTCATCGTTAATGGCGAGATCTACCTTGATATCTTGAGATATGTCTCACGAAGTGAAAACAGACCGGTCGGTCACGATGACATCCTAAATATCTCGCATAGTCGACGCTCTTCTTTCCTCAGATATTACGTGATTGGAGTGTGTGTGTGTGTGTGTGGGGGGGGGGGGCTCTTCCTTCCTTTTGAAACCACCAATGCTTTGCATTCACTTGCTTCCTGTCCGCTCTTCAGACACAGGGCTAAGACCTGTCTTAGAATTACATTAACGCTAGGCTTACTTGTTATGTTATCGTCACGAAGTTGTTTATTTGGTGACCATTTGTTTAGTGCCTACTATAGCGCCTTCATATGTTTCTATGCAATCTTACCCGTACCTCATACGACCGCCAACAGGTGGTCAGAAGTACTGACTAAAGAGGCCACTGGCATAGAGAAAGATCAACTTGCATACTGCGAGTTCGAAAAAACAAGGACCGATGAAATAAACACGGACACGCACTCGGCTTCCAGCAAAATTTTACTATGCACACACTTTATACACTCGTGTGTCCAGGAACCTCAAGGTGTCCCTTATTTTCAAGGTGTCCCTCAAGGTGTCTGTATAGCTATGTTGTAGCTGCCTAGACGATTAGTGAGGGCTGCCTACAAGATCATCTAAGGTTGCCTATAGTTTGCTAGCTGTATTGTAGCTGCCTACAAGATTATTGGGGGCTGCCTACTTTTGATAGCTGCACCGTAGCTGCCTGCATGATTTTTCGGGGCTGCCTAGTTTGCTAGCTGTATTGTAGATGCCTAGACGATTATTGAGGGCTGCGTAGTTTAAAACTATCGTCAATCGTCTAGGCAGCTACAATACAGCTAGGGACACGTTGCCCCTATCCCAAGCAGCACCCCGACGTCGGACCGACATCGGCCCGATGTGCTCCTGCCGACACCCCCGATATCGGCCCAACATACACTTTGCAACACCGCCCAGAGTTGGGCCGATGTCGGGTGAGGATATTGGCCCGATATCATTTGGACATGCTGCCGATGTCATTTCGACATGCTACCGATTTGTTGTCCGATGTTGCGCCAACATAATTTTGTATTTGTACTCGTGTGTTGGCAATTGTAACTACAAAACCAACGTTAGACTGGTTATTTGCGAGGAAACAACGTTTTATTTCTGCCATTGTTTCGTACACGTTTCATTTTCTGATGGTTTCCTTTGTTCCTTGTATTTCCCATATGGCGGGCAATGAGCGGGGCGTTTCAAAAAGCAAGCCGAAAAAAAGTTTAAATGCCCCTAGGACCACCTAAGTACAAGAAGCTTTCAAAAGGTGCCGGCATTCCTCTCGAAGCGAAAACAGATACTATATATTTCATGTCTTACGAGCTTCCACAAATTCGAGAGCCCTGCTCGTCTCGGAATCAAAATGGTGGAGGTGACGTGTCTTAGTTTAATTAACAAGGCTCAAGCGAGGAATTGCTTCGAATATTAACTCGACATCGACGTAACGAATGTGTTTCCTACTTGCTTTTGGTGCGGGACACCAAGTAAGTCGACGAAAAGCCAGTGTCAGCGTCATGTCGTTGGCTTCGGTCAACATCGAGCCGACATTGCCAACTTCAGTGGGATGTTGGTCGCAAGTTGGCAATGTCGGCGTCATGCCTCTGGTTTCTATGATCATCAAGCCGACATTGTCAATCTCTGTGGGATGTCAATCGTAAGTTGACATTGTCAGCGTCATCTCGCTGGTGTCGGTCAACATCAAGCCGACATTGCCAACTTCCAGGTGATGTCGGTCGCAAGTTGGCATTGTCGGCTACATGTTGCTTATTTCGGTAAACACTGTGCCGACATTGCCAACTTCAGCGTGATATCGGTCGCAAGTTGGCAGTGTCGGCCAGATGTCACGTTTTCCCATCAACGTCGAGCCGACATTGCCAACTTCTGTCGTACATCGGTCACAAGTTGGCAGTCTTGGGGATATGTGGGGCCGACATGCCCAACTTCCTGCAGATATCGCCCCGTGCCGTGTGCTGCCTGGGATAGGGCTCATGCCCCCGTTCTGATCTGGCTGGCACAAATCGCGGGCCGTTGTTCTATACCAGTCAGTTTCTATACAGTTTCTTTAAGAAAAGGGTTTGATCGTAGAGATAGTGAGCTACAGAAGAGAAAAATTGAGATCATAATGACAGTTTGTGTACGTAGTTGCACTGAATTTGTACATATACGAATACACGTAGCTTGGATACGCCTTAATGCGACGCTCCGTAGCATCGCGAACTGCGTCGTTCTTTTTTCGTGACCATGAGCAATTTCTGCAGATGGATCTACGTAGCCGCGTCCATGCCATAGTGCATGCCATACTGCAGCAACTGCATGAACGTGAAGAACGCTGTTTCGAAAACTATAAGCTGTTTGATCCACCGGCTCTGTTCGAGAGTTTGCGTACGTGGGCCTTGCAATGTGGAGCGCGATATGGATGCATCGCAAACTGTGTTCGTGGATATGAAATCTCCTGTACAAACAAACACTGCGTTCTTGTTTTCCTGCATGGCGCGGATTGCGTATCACACGAGAACATTTCGAAGGTGATAATAGGGAGTTTTAGGAAATCGTAAGCGTATCAGATATCATGATGGGATGAATAGCAGCAAGAAGACAATGACACAGGTAGACGAAGACAGGACAACTGCTTGTCTTCTTGCTGCTATTCGCCATCACGAACCTATACCAACTACCCCGAGTTGTTCCTATTTTTGAAATCAGATATCAGAAACGTGATGTCACCCACACTAAAGAAATCATGTTTTAAATTATCATGTTTTCGGAAACATTATAGTGAAAGTTCTGCGTTTTCCTAAAACTCGCGAATATTAAAATAATGTTATATTCGTGTATAGGTACGTAGGGGGTACAAGGCATACTCTTCTTTTAACTACGTCTCGCCACGCGAGAAATGTGTATTTTGCACGTCGGTTTATATCCAGGAAGAACACAATAGACAGATAATATACAGGACGAGGTACTGTAGTTTAGAAGTTAGTGCTAGGACCTCAAATTGTTGCCAAAAATTCTCAACTTTTGAAAAAGGCAACAGAAAACAAACAATAGAGAAATACATAAGCATATAAATAAATTTACACGTGTATACGTACAAAGAGTTTATTACTTACACGTGATCACTGAGCGTAAGTGACTTTGTGTGTAAATCTTTGCGTTTGCAGACGTGAAAGTTCCTACGCGTCTTTATATTTACGCGCCTTTTCCCTGTATCTCGTGCAGATTCAACGGTCAATTTGCTGATCGTAGGCACTGGTCGCTAAGCTGCTTGCTCTAGTGAAGCAATATTTTCGCTGATCATAAAAGTAGGCTGTAATCGAGCTGGTGATAACATGAAGATGATGACATACACAGGGACGAACGAGGTAAGTAACAGGAACCAAGTCTCATATTTGAGACTTGGTTCACAACCAACCAGCTCGCAGAGGAGCGCTTGTGCAGGTGCATTACGGCTAAACATTTAGCCTGCACTTTCATGCGCAACGCGGCATAGCTGACCTCCATGGGAGGACAAGCATGACATGAGGAAGGTGGCGGAAATGGAAGGAAGATGTCACAACGTGAAGATTGCTCCATTAGTGCACCTATATGAACTGGCATACTTGTATTACTCCCCCCACCTTACCCGCTCTATACCTAGCCCCCTGACGAATGTACAAATATACAAATATAGCCATTATAGACTACCAACCGTACTTCAATCTTATCTACATAGCACATATTTCTTTATGATGCAATCCAGTACGCAGGCGATTGAATTAGGGGAGCTGCGTATCGCATAAAGTGGCACGAGTGCACAGCATAGCTTATCGATCTATTTCCGTACACGTGCATTCCGAAGGAGCCGCTCTGATTGGCTCGTCCGGGAAGAGATGGCAGTATGGAATAACGTATCAGTCATTACGTCCTCTTACATGCACAATTTGTCAGCTTCCCCTCGGGCGCTTATCCGGGACACGGAAACATGTATATCTCTCATGTAGAGTCCAGACACTGAGCGTGCTTGGAATTCGGTATCGAGGTGCTATATCAGGAGGGGATCTGCTCAGAATCCGCGTCCTCTAAGTAAATTGCGCCGTATCCGCGAGAAACACACCGTAATAAATTGCTGTTGCGAGATAGCAGCGCAGAAGAGAAGGATGCCACTTGGTCTTCGTGCCTCGTGTTACGCGAGAAAGAGATTGCACGCGAGCTCGCTTCGTCATGTGGTTGCGAAGCTCACCTGTGGGTCGTGCTTTGGCGTCACCTTCGTGGGTCAGTGGTCAATGTGCTGGCCATGTCACGTCGAGACTGGGAGGTACTCGGGTTCAAGTCCCGGTGCCGGCTGTGCTGGCTGGGTTTTTTCCTGGGGTTTTCCTCGGCCACTTTCAGACATGTGTCGGCACAGTTCCCTTAGAAGTCGACCCAGGACGCACATTCGACCTATCGTGACGTTGCCCACTTCTGTGAGGTCGACAACGACGAGCCCATTCACCACCACTACCACCACCGCCACCTGAAGCTCAATCGGTGCTCGACCCGCAACCAATAAAACCAACCAGAATAAAAGTCATACTTCCGTGAGTTGTATATCGGGGAACGTAGTCTGTGACTAATGTGAATTTTCGTCAATAACACTGACGTGGTATATTCATGGTGTGGTGGTTTCGCACAGAACGCGGTACCCAACTGTTGCATGAACCAATATCACTCACACCAATGGAGTTCAATGTATGCTTATTTCTATAGGTAGAACGTATTTCCAGGTAATGAAGCAGAACGAATACCAAAAGAGAACTCTATAGCGGTACTCGACCCGCAGCCATTTCCGGTTTGTGTCAATAGCAAACAGGAATGTGCTCGACCCGCAACCAATCTGCACAGTCGAGTCTATTCTGAACAGCCACTCCGAATTTAATTTTCAAACCAATTTAAGAATATGTTCTATATGTAAAACTTTTCACGGTGATGCCAGGAGAGTGAGACTTTTTTTTTTCTTTCTTCATGCAGGTTTCTTCCGTAATTTCAACAAAAGCGCTTGACAACTGTTGAAGGAGTCTGTATGGCGTTAGCTACTTCCTCTTTGTAGTTGATCACCATGGGGTCTGTGTGGGAACTCTCATTCCTACTTGGACGGGGGGCGTACCTACATTTTAGGAGAAAACCTTCGATAAAGGTTGCATTATTACCTTGGCGCATAAAGTACTTCTATGTATGGCAGTTGTTCGCATATTCTATTCTCTTTTCCTTTGAACTGACCAAGGCGTCTGTAGTCCGAAGGAAAGCCCACGGGGCGGGAGCTGCGGATATTTATATCCGCTGCTGCTGACCTGAGGATTTTTCCTTGGAGCTACACTCACTAGATCGCCGGATGTCTCCTTTTTGCTAAAACGTCTGTACCACGCTCCCTACAGAAGCAAGATTTCATAAAAAGGTGCGACCAGCCGCGGTAATAAACTTCAAAATTTTCTTTATTTCTTCCTTCTTTTTATTTTTATTTTCAGAATACTTAAAAGTCACCGGACTCCGGTGTAGATACCTTCATTTCTCGTATTCGTTTTTCCCATGGACCATAACCGAATGGAACTCTCTTCCCCAGGCGCTGGTCACCATTACACATTTTGAAACCTTCAAGAATACACTTTCTCAATACCTAGGTTTGTAAACGTTGAGGTTCATTTTTTGTGATTTCTCATATTGTAGCACATTGCTCTCATTGTACTCACTGTAAATCTTCTTGCTTTGATGTGATTTTCTTCTTTTTTGCCTTCCCTCCCTCATGTAACTCCCGCAGGGCCTTTGAGGTACAACCATAAATAAATAAATAAATAAATAAATACTCTTGTCGATCAGAGTGAACTCTAACGAAATATGATCAGTTTGACTCTTGATCAGTCTCACCATGAGACTCACTGCAGATTCGAATTTTGTGTCCCTCGAGGATGCGTGACGTGAGCCTCCTGCGCTGATGCCATACCACACACACAAAAAAGAACTGCTCGTATTTCACCGGCCTGTTCTCACATTATTTGTTGATTCTGTCTTGATTTTATTTTCGTGTTGCATTCTTTTTTGGGCTTTCCGACGTAGGATTCTAGAAAGTATCCTCCTAGAAAGAAATGGAATGACTTTGTTCCCTACATTTGCCATCCTCCAGTTGCGTCATACGCAGAATATTCGTCTACCTTCGCAGCTCTCTGAAAAAGAAATTGACGTCGAAACCCTGAACCAAGTCCTGCTCGATACAGTGAAACTTTTGGAAGAGTGCAAAGATGGTAGAGGCATCGAAGATAGGTAAGGGAGGAAAGCGAGGATACGGTACGTCTTGAAGTTGACAAATGAAATTTTAGTTGATCGTACACACTCTACGAAAACGAAGATCTGCAGCGTGATGTCCGTCACTTCCCAAGCAGCACAATGTACTGAAAGACGAGTGCAATAGGGGTGGACGACCTTGAACAGGGTCGTGCAACTAAAGAACACTGATAAGACACATACCATCCACCCCTATAGGGCTGTTGCACTGAAGTTTGCACAGCGCCATTTCTGGCCCAAGCGGCCACGGATCCAAAGAGTAGGGAGTTTCATGAGCGGGTTTTGCATGGTGTTTCAAACGGTATGGTGCCAAGGAAAGCTACAAAACCTGTAGGAAATCCACAGAAAAAGCGGTGCTTCTTGAAAACTTCGAACAACTCGGGACCGTGTATTTGAAAGTGCCGCGTCGTCCGCTAAACTAGGCAGTGTTGCATAATTTGGGGCGCTGATGTTGCTGCTCACTTGCGCCACCTGGCCCAGAGCAACAGGTCTATCGCATACGACTTTCAGTACATTGTGCTGCTTGGGTTCAAAAGAATGTGGCGATGGGCCTATGACGTTTATCGGCAAGACACGTTTAGACCGTTTACCGGCATCCACTTCCGAATGTACTAAAACCCGCCAAAAACTCCAGTCTGAGAGGATGATCCATGTTAAAACATTCGGGCATGTTTCTCAGCTAACAATGGCGCACGGACCGGCACCCGTGTAGGTGCTCCCACGTGGGTTTTCGCTCTCGTTTCTCCTCTAAACAGCTTTGTTCCGACCGCATGACGACTGTGGTACATCATCGATTCTCCGAGGTCGCCCGGGAGTAACGGCGACCGCGGTGTCATTTGAGAGACGCGCCTCCGAGTCGACGACGATCGTGTCAGGGCCAATCGAACGGTCGCAAATAGACACATGTGGCGGTCGAACTTTCCCAAAGCGTTCTCCACGAGAACACATATTTTTCGTGTATGGAGTGTCTTTTCTCCCCTTTACATTATTTATTCCGAGGACACAACCGTCGTCATGGACATATCGCGTGCTGGTATTTGAATAAGAGATCGATAACGAGGAACTGAAATGTCAGGCTAGAGAAGGTGCAGACAAGCTGGCACTGAATCATGATGACAAAGACATATGAGTGTGTCTTTGTCTTTGTGCCTGATGGTGTGTCATCATGCCTGTGTTGTGTATGAATGCATATTTCCTGAGTCATCGTCACCACGTGTATTTATTGTTTTTTTCTTTGTTTTTTTTTTTATGTTCCTTTTCTGCGGCGTAGCGCAGCCAGTGGAGGGGGTAGGGCAGAGGGGGTAGGGGTATCGTTTATGGAAAGAAAGAAGAAAAAAGAAGAAAGAGAGAGCGGTCTGCCTGCCGAGACGGGCGACAAGTTGCCACAGAGAGAGAGAGGGAGAAAAAAAAAGACAGTGGACGACATCTCAATTGTTGTACTTGCACATAGCTTTAACTTCGTTCTCATAGTATCTCACATCTAATGTTTCGCGTGTAATGGGGTAGTGTACTGCTCCCCAGTGGTGAATCACCCCATGTCAGAGTCAGGATTTTTTTTTTGTGTGTTGTTGTTGTATGTGGTTGTTGTGTATCAATGATGCACGAGGATGTTATAAAACCTGATGCAGTTAATTTCTACGCGTATTCAAGTTATATTGCTTCACGTTTATCGCACATTTACTTTGTAGGTTGTGCAATGGGTGTTCTGATATGTACCGGTTAGCAAATAGTTACAAGTAGCACTTTGCAAGCAAACTTGCGAGTGTGGGCAATGCTTCGGGAAAGTTTGTCAGGCAGGAAGAAACGAGATTAGAGTGTGTTCTGTTTAGTCCGTGTTAGCGCCGCGAAGCAACTGTGGCTATGAGCGGCGTACAGATGTGGACAGAAGGGGAGAGGGGGGGACAGTATGCGTCCTGGGCCGACTTCAGGGGGAACTGTGCCGACATTCGTCTGGAGAGTCTTCGGAAAACCAAAGATTATAGAGGACCGCTCTGCATGTCAGAATCAAAGTGTTTATGCAATACTGAACAACGTTCTTAGAGTATAGGTCAGTTCCACAGCTCCGCTCGGGAGGTGGCCGCAGTGGCTGTCGCGCGAACTAACGGCGCTGCGTTGGGATCTTTCTTTACTTGTCTGTCGGTGCGCTCCATTGCTTCGCCGGCAGCTGGTATTGCCGTTGCATCGATGATTTTCCGTGGAAAAAAATAAAAGAATCAAAAGAAGGAATTCTGTGGACGACTGATTATGTGGTGACTGCAGGATAATGAAGTTTTACATCGCCATGCAGATGCGTGCTCCTTTTCGTGACATCGGGATAGTGAAAAGTCACGGAAAGAGTTCAATCAGCGAGAAAAAATGCCGAACTGCTTCACCCATTATTAGCCTTTCTGTAAATAGTTTTTAAAAAAGTTCGCAATTATGCATTTTTTCGCATAATTTTCTTAAAATGATATGAAAGCCGCACAGATAGCGTTTTTTGCGAGCCGCCGTGCGAACATTCTGACGGAGAAGGAATAAATCCTCGATGATAGACTACCGATGTGTAATTAACCTTTTACTTAAACGTCCTTGGGGAATGTGATATAGCAGAATTGGTTCCAGTCATATTTAAAGTCACCCTATTTTAAAAGTCCGAAGGAAGTATCATACCAATGTACGTACGACTAGGCGCTGGATACATGAGAATGTACCCAGAGCAAAATTTTACCATGCAAATGAGCCGCAAATGAACCAAAATCTGGTGATGAGTGTTTCAATATACTGCTCGTTCGGGGTCTTCAAGAAATAGCGTGGCTAATTGGATAATCACTGACTCCGATTTTGCAATTTCTGTCTGCTTTCTCCGAAGCCCTGCAGTGGAAATGATAATTCATGGATCTTATAAAATTAGTCAGCTTGTAGTTGCATACTTTTGTCGACAGAATGTCAGCCTAGCCGAAAATCGACCTACGACACAAGCATTTGTGCTGCTCTGAATGCGTTGATACTGAAAGGGACGATGAAGACCTGAAATTTTCACTTCTACACGTGTTATCCTTCTCTTTTATCAACTGTGTCCGACATCGAAAGCAGCCTACTAAAGCTGCGCGCTTGCAATTTACGGCTAAAAATAGCTCAGCGCACTGGCTGACACGCCCATCTCCGCGTCAGTGAACTTCATGACCAACAAGTTCGCAGTTCGTCTATAGTAGTGTCCAGCCTCATCACTCTGCGTCGATCGCGACAAATAGTGCGCAAACACTTAAATTAAAGCAGCCCTATAGACAGCACCTGGTGGCGCCGCACTGTAATTGCTTCAGTCGAGTATTCGCCATGACAATAAACCTTTACCCGAGAAACGTCATCATGGCCGACCGAAACCGAAACAAACCAGACGGGGAGGGCTGGGTTCTACGAATGGGCACTTGTTCGCTGTTTCCTACTGAAAGAAAAGTAGGATCGAAGGTCGCGTCCCTTTCAGGGATCATCGCAATCCCCTCGAGACCGTGGCTTTCGGGCGCGACCTTGTTCGCCTCTAGCTTCTAGCGTAGTTCAACTCTACCAAATTGGTGGCGCTGTCGAGCACATATGACGTCATTTGTTTACAAACTGGGAGAGGTCTATTGCAGGAACGGCGCGGCTATCACGCCGTGTCGCCGCTGTTCTTCTCAGCCTTAGGAAGTATACTGGAAAAGTAACTAGTAAGTGTAACTAATTACTAATCCAAAGAAAGTACCTGTCGACTGTAACTAGTTACGTTTTGCAGGAACCTAGTTACAGTAACTAGTTACTTTGAGAATCGTAAGCTTTTCTCAATAATTTTGGAAAGTGTTCGCATTTTCTTTCTCTACCCGTTGCCGCATGTTATTCGTGGCTCACATAACTGCTCGAGGCTCTAAAAGAGAATTCAGTTGTGAAAAGGGTGCAGCTATCACCGTACTCAGTCACAGGCGCGTGCACTGCGGTGGCCCTCGGCTCAAGGCTACCCGTGGTGGTGACACCTCACTATGCTAGGATATGCGCGCAGCACCCTAGCACAGAAGTAAAACGGTGGCACTCTCGGGGGTATAGACCTGTGCGGTAGCCCGGCGCGCCGATGGGCTTAATTCAGTTGGAGGGTTCTGTTCTTGTGGCAGCGAGTCCAAGAGCAGACGGTGAGATGAATGGCACGTCTTGAAGAAGAAGAAGAGGGGGAAAAAAGACAGTTCTTTTTTTACGGAATAGCAAACTGCACGCGTTTATGCGCTTCTTGGCTCCTCGCAAATAACCAGGCGATTACTGCGTATATACCATGTTAGATACCGTTCGCACATCGCAATGGTACGGCCGTATGGCAAATAGGTGAGCACATCAGTTCGCGTTTGTATGCTCGCGCCGCTGACCGACCGAAAAACCACCCTGATGCCGCCGCCGTTCAAACTGTCATCGGTGTACAGCTCTGTACTCTAGGTAGGGGCGCTTGAGCAGACCTGTGCGCCCATGGCAGTTTGACCGGCGGCGGCGTCAGCGGCGCGAGCATGCAAAGGATAACCCATGCAATACCGATATATCATTGCGGTGGGTATCTAACATAGCATGTATGGTAAGGTGAGGCAAAATGAGGCAGAAATGTGCAATTTCATATTAAATTTTTATTTTTCTTGTTAAAAAAAAAATGAAGCTAGCCATAGGCACATTGTCAGGGGTCTAGAATTTCTGACTTGTAAATGCAGAACGGGTGTAGCCGGGCTAAAATGAGCACCAGAACAAGAAATTCAAAAATGCAGATTGTCTCATCTTGCCCCAACCCTCGGGGCAAGATGAGACACACCGTTGTAATGAATTATATAAATTAGTTTTTGCAATCCAAACAGACAAAGTAAAGCCCGTTAGGCCCCTACGCAACCCCCTTGAGCCCACCGCCCACATGATGTGCAGTAAGACCACTCAGAACCCGGTACTAACTTACTCCGCCGTTCTTTGCAAACGAGGCTCCGCTAGTCTGATGTACCGCTGGCTGCTCGCTTTTGCGCGCGCTTCTGCTTTGCTGGAAATACAGCAGGGAACAGGAAAATCTGCTGGAAAATCCTATGCAACATGCAAAAAGAAAATACCTGAGAAACAAGCGTAAAGCCATCTAATAGTTGACTTATCTGTTTCTAAATTACATTAAATTTAAATTGCATCAGATTGTCGCGTCTTGCCCTGTGCATATCATTGGTTGCATTATTTTTTCTGTTCAACGCCGCATAACCAAGAGTGCCCATACTTTACACATATCTAGATGAATGAATAAAGAACTAGGATGTGAACATACATTACCAGCGGCATGGCCGAGTGGGCTAAGGCGTCCGCTCGTTGGCGGTAACCAAGGTCGTGCTGTAGACTGGGAGGTGGTGGGTTCGAATCCTACCGCCGGCTGTGCTGTCTGAGGTTTTCCCTGGGTTTTCCGAAGACTTTCCAGACGAATGTCGGCACAGTTCCCCCTGAAGTCGGCCCAGGACGCATACTAATCCCCCTGTCCCCCCACTCCTTCCTGCTGTCCTCTCTCCATCTGTCCACATCTGTACGCCGCTCATAGCCACAGTTGCTTCGCGGCGCTAACACGCAATTAAAAAAAAAAAATTAAAAAAAAAATGAACATACATTGACAGAATAAGCCTGCGAAACGCTGCTGCACAAGTGACAAGAAAAAGGACTAGAGAAAATCCCGCCTTTTTTGCGGGTCTTTACATTCAAAGCAGAAGTAACCGATTTTTTTCTCTTCAACACAAACACTAATCCCAACAATTCTCACGTGCAATAAAGCTGACATGCAGAGCCACAGTAAAGTTTCAAGCGCATGGAGCAACGCGTCTCTGAGACAGGCGGTGTCGAGCAAAATATGTCGCGGCTTGCCCCGTGTCTCTTGCCCCGTGCCACCAAGCGCGCTGTTCAGTAAAAGCAGAACTGTCGGACATCTTTTCCTTCTTCTGCTTCTTCTTTTTTTTTCAAGACACGCCATTTACCTCTACGTCTGCTCTTTTGACACGCTGCCACAAGAACAGAACCCTCCAACTGGATTAAGTTACTGGATTACTTTGATATGCAGAACCTTCCAAGTGCATTTAGCGCAACGGCGCGCCGGACTGGCGGGAGCGGCGGCGCGAGCCGGCGGCGCACAGGTTTAGGCTAGAGTGCCACTACGGCAGTGTTGCCTGAGTTTTCTATGAACAATCCACCGGAGCGGCTCAGCGACTCCGCTAGAATCCGGTAAATGTGTGCATTTTGCTAAAATCTGCCGTCTGTGGAAAAGTAAAGTAAAGTAAGGACCTTTTTTTTCTTTCTTAATCACATCACATAAGGCTCAAATTAGAGAAACTCTCGGCACTGCTACGACGTAAAAGCATTGCTCTGATGACAAGAAAGCTGCTCTGTGGTCAGCGCTCCTAAGAAGCGTTGGTGCCGTCTAGTGTCGCAGTTTCGCGGCAGTTTCGGATTCGTATAGGGATGCTTTGGAATAAAGTGGGGCTGACTTACAGAGACAAACTTCGACTGGCAACTGTTGGCCAAGTGCAACCCGCACAACTACTTCACATTGCATTAGCGAAGAATTTAGAACAAAAGTTTTTGAACTGGAGTCCTTGTTTTTTTGTTCTTTTGGAAAGTAACTGTACAGTAACCAAGTTACTAAGCATTAAATAGTTCCTATTTGTGCAGAGTAACTGTATCTGTAACTCAGTTACCTTTTGAAGTAACTTTTCTTAACACTTCTTAAGGTTCTTCTTTTTCTGTAAGATTTCCTCTTTCCGGTTTTCTTTATCAGAGAGTTTTGGCAGACCGTTGATAACGTGGCTAGCGTCTCACCGTATCAACCGTTACCAATCAGTGGATAAGATTCTGAGTCACGCACTAGTGCGATTGGTTCCGATAGAGACGATAACTTTATCAACGGTATACTAAAACTCACTATCACCTTTGGTCGCTGTCGTGCACAGAAAAAGGAGGCTTTTACTGGCATGCAATCGCGTGTGACGTTTCTGACGTGATCTTTTCTGTCACTCTCTTTAATCAATAGGATGATAACGCTGTGGATCACCGGCACGACATCCGAAAAGGCCGAAACCACGTCGTATTTAAATGTGACTTGGAATCGTGCCGGCTTCTTCGTTCTCTGTCCTTGTTTTGCGCACGGTTTTAGACCGTCCTATATATAGCTTCTGGTGCCGATACGTCACTTAAATTGAACCCCCTTCCACAGTGGGTCACACTCGATGCCAAAGACAAAACGGGGTGAGGCGTGTTCTGGAGCGAAAGGGTATTTTCAGCCCGCGTAGCAGCGCGTGAATGTGGGACAAACTTTGCAGGGAGTCCCTTGAAGAAGTGCGCAGTCGCATGGTTTCCTTTCACCTTCTTATCACGTAACGTATTGCACTCGTGTGGGTATGTTATGCTCAACAAATGGGGTTAAGGAAAGTGAGCTGGGCCGCGATGCTAAACTTTTCGTCATTCCGTAACGCGCGATAAACACATAATTTCCCATGATGATGATGATGATGATGATGATGATGGTGGTGGTGGTGGTGCTGATGATGATCATCACGCGATCTTCAACTTGTCGTTATCCCATAACGTTAAATGCATCACTTCGGCCCGTGATTCGCCACGTCTTGCGCGAGCCTATCATAGCGACTTTCGAGCGCGCGAACTTTAAATATAAAGATAACGATCATTATGTGAAAGTTGACGATTTCTACATGCCGTCGCGTGACGTTAAGAGCGTTAACTTGAAAAAATAACGACAACTAACTCTATGTTGAGTTCACTATCTGGCCCCTGGTGATGTGTGAACCCCCCCCCCCCCCCCCCAAGGAATGTTTTAAGAGCAACTGCGAAAATTTGTTGAAACTAGGAAAAATGGTGGAAAGAGGAAGGTAGGGGGATGGTATTGGTGGTGGTGGTGGTGGTGATGATGTCGTGTTCGCTTGCCGAAGACGGTCAGAGGGACAGGAACAGAAAGCCCGTGCGTTCAACGGTCTACTGGCACATATCCCAAAAGGCTGAGATTCATACCTTGAGAAAGCTTCCGCAACGACAACCTTGCCTTGTAAACGAAAGAACAGTTACCTAACGGTCGAGGACCACTGTTCTTTTTTTGTTTGTTTTTTGTCTCTGTAGATAATATTCTCTTTCTCTATATGTAGGTGTGTAGATTTAATTGAAATCTTGCCCCTTTACGTGAACGGGGCTTTCCTCACTTGCATCGCTTCGTGGTTTGCAGACAATGTAAAGTTGCACAACTTGTGTATTTCGTGGTCCACCGCCTGGCCTTTCCGTACGCGTGGCATGATGAGACAGAAGAACTGTAATAGGGCCACATGCCGATAATGAATGAGACATCTCGAGAACGGTTGTCCATGTTGGCGTTTCTATGGTATTACCGATGTTCTTGAGAGAGGGGAGGGGATAGACTTAGAACAGCGCGCCTCGTCTGTTTCTGCGTGAACGATTGACTTGGTTGGATGCATATTTGACTTGTTGTTCGCCTCCCATTTTCTAATTTTGGGCTCTTCTGTTTTGGCTAGTTTGTATTCGAAATGTTCAATGCGGAAGTCCAGAACGTTTGCCTCTGTGTCGGTGAGAGTGATGATGCTTTTGCTTCCATGTATCTTCACTGGATCGTTAGGTTTTCTCTTCATCACAAGTTATGCAGGTTCGTCACCTAGGAGCGCACGCGCGTCTGTGAACCGCCACTGAGATGATGATACTGGTTCTTTAGGGGTAGTTCCGTACTATTTCAACATCTCATGCAACACGAAGGCAGAGGCAATTAAGTAAGTTTGATGTGAGCGTGGACTCTGGCCGTCCACGGCTCTGCAGTCGGAGCCAGGTCAATATTGGAATTAGCGACACCGTTATTACGCGTAAAAACTAGCTAATAACAGATTTCAGCCTTATTATAAATTCGGGTCCGTTCTCATATCTGAATAGGTAGTATAGCACTCCCTACTACAGGGCTAACCTCCTTCGTGGCCTTGTGAACAAACAACGGGTAACGCTATATGTAGTATAGTATAAACGATAGACACAAATCACGGTCACAAAACAATAATCGCAAGTCTACTAGTCATTCTTTGGCACGTCACGTCTGCACGTTTTACGTCTCGGCATCAAGTAGGCAACTTCCTACAAAGGAATACCTCTTTATCCCACATGAAGAGGGCGTCTATCTCGCATACCGTAAAAACAGCTCTCTTAGAAAGCGAAGTTCTTTGATCTTCGCACCTGCCACACTCCTCGAATAATCCTAGTCTATCCTTTACTTCCCAGTTCTTTTCTTTTTTATTTATTTTATTCTTATTTCTTCATCTCCATTCTTCTTCTTTTCTTCCTTCTCCATTATTTTCTTTTATTTATTTTATGCTTATTTCTTCATCTTCATTCTTCCTCTTTTTGTTGCGGAATAGCAAGCCGACGTCCCGTTTGGCTGACCTCTCCCCCGTTTTTTTCCCTTTCGTTTAATAAATATATTCCCCCCCCCCTGGAAAGTTGAAAGAGTCGCTACACGGGGCAGCAGAGTCATACTGTGCTAATTTGAATTTGTTCCATGTTCCGTGGCATACCCTAGTGACGCAAGAAACGCTGTATATAGTGCTTTCCGTATCTGACACACGACGCCATAGAGTTGGTGTTGTGCCAAATGTTCCCGTAGATGTTTCATTTCGAAACTCTATTTTACAGCGCCAGCTGTACGTGCAGATTGGACATCCGAGAGCGTGAGTGCGCTGGCCATTGCATATATGGCTTTCTGCTTCTCGTCGAAGAAGAACGCGATCCTTCTGGTTGTACGAGTGTCTGCCTCGTTGTGCTTTCTGTTCTTCGCTCATTTGGTATATTCTTTCACTTTCGGCTTCTGCATGTCGAACCTTGTCTGCTACACTCATTTAGGCCCTTCTACGCTGGTCTGCCTGTGCGTGTCGTGCGCTCTCTTCTTCGGTCCTCCGGGTTCTCCTTTCACGTTTCGCCGAGTTGCAAGTAGCTGTCGCTGTATTTCAGCTGCGAGTACCAAAGGTTCCACTGCTACTCGGAGTTGTTATCAGTCAATAAAGAAATATGAAGGGGATGTCCGTATATTTGATGGGGGTCCACCTCCATAGGTAATTCTCCTACTTGATAATACTACAGTCCCGTTCACTTGATATATAAAATTACGAAAAAAATGCTTTGTTGAGCGTATTGGATGATGACGGCGGCATCTTACAAGTATCCGAATCAATGGAGACTGTATTTTTATTTTGTTTTAGATCAATTTTATCGATCGATTTTATAGCTCCTGCGTTGAAACGTATGTTAGCGGATTTGCGCACCTTTGCTAAGCCATTTTCCACTAAATCGGCTTGCAGCACCGAACCGTACATCTGCTGCAGCCCTTGGGAGATCGTATATGCTCTCCCACGAAAGTGGCTCAATAAATGCGAACAAACTTTGAAGGCAATTATCACTGAGGGCTGTTGGAAGTAGGTCAGTGGGACGCCCGTGAAGGTAATCCTGCGATGGGCTAGTGCAAACTTCGGGGACACTGGAGCAATCTGAGAACGTGCTGGTACGCAATCAATCAGCCAATCGATATCGCACCTGTTGAAACGAACGTGGAAATCCCCCTTTCCCCTCAAAGTTCCTCTCATAAAACACATCCGTTGCACAATGTTTGGCCCGTGTTGAGGACTACTGCCACAGCACCACACGATCACAAGTTCTCGTGTAAATTGATGACGAATTCGACTTCTCTTGGTTGACAGACGGCACAACGTGAACTTACATATTTTTTTTAAGCTCATACAGGAGGAGAGAGACATCATTTTAGCATCTTGCCAGTCACGTGCTTTTGGATAATCACTCTATAGAGTAGCCGGTCTTACGCTAAGTGAGGTATAAGTCTTCATTTTTCTTATAAAACTATCGTCATCATCATCATCATCACAAGATGTAATCTAGCATTACCAAATTAATATGCAGCAAGAAACATTATACGCGGAACGTTTATGAGCTAATGTTTCTGAGACAAAACATAATGCAGGTAGCGCGTCCAAAGTACCTAACGTTTGTTTTATCCTGAGTGCATACACTTCACGTAATAGGTCACATCATAGATGACAGCTACTGACAGCTGCAATAAGCGGAAGTGTGCAGCCTTGCACGGAATTTAAACTCTACTCAAGTTACATAACCTCAAGTGCCTTTGGAAGTAACTTGGTATATTAAATATTTTTAAAAGTCAGTATTTATATATCTAACTTAAATAATTTTTGGAAGTAAGTCGCACTGTTTCTTAAGGGACTTCTAAGACCTTTCCGTTTAATAAATATTGTCTCGTGAGGCAGGAAGGTCGAGAAAAGTATGTACTTCGTGTGTGCCAGTTACATATGCGTACATTGTACCTCAGTAAATTCCGTATCACTGTAAATTTCGTACCTCGGGCAGGTGGCGCCTCAGGTTTAGTGGATATCGGTGTGTCGACAATGTGTTGGTGAATTATCGCAGTCTATCGAAGCCAGGGAAGAGAGTCGGTGCCTTATGGCAAGCGAGGACGGCGGGTACGAATGTTAATATCTGAAAGGAATATTTGGTTAAAACAATAGATGTAGTTTAAAGCGGATCGCGCGGGGTCTTTCATTTTTACAAAGGGATGGTACCCTAGACAAGGAGAGAGACAACACACAGAAAATGTCAGCGCCATACTGCTCCTAACAGTCGTTCGTTTTGTGTGGCTCTGCTTCCTCCTCCTCCTCCTCATCGAGTGTAGGCGCGAATGAAATTATCGAGCGAGATGCCCGCGGAAGAGAGCGAGGAAGAAAGTCTGCACGAGGAAATATTGCGGAAAATCCAGGGTGTCCGCTCGAGTATCCTTGCTTATCTTCACTTTGCTTGTATTTGTTTGACAGAAAATTGCGGAACCTGATGGTATATTGAAAGTAACGAGTTACTTTCGTGAGGGCAGGGGCGATATGTAAAGTTAAAATACGCGGAGAGGTTAGTCGTAGTGATGAGGACCTACAACTCCGCATTCATTTGCTGTGGCTGCAGGCAGCAGCCACTGAGGCACATGCGTCACTGTGACACTGGTGATGCCACAATAAAGGGGTCACAGACACAAAGTGTTGCGGTCAAAGACGAGAAACCCAGCCCGGGTCCGTCAGGAATCGTATTAAGCCGTCTATGGCAAAACGTTGGGGTGCTGGATTGTTCCAGGGCCCTAGGACCGGTGGTGATCTCGCGGAAAGCTAACCTTAAACAGGATCTCGGCCATTCATATGGAGACACAGTGTAGGAGGATATGCTCAGTATCCGCAAGTGCGACACAAGTGGGCAATTCGGAGAGAACATTTCCTCATTCTGTACATCCCGTGAGGCACGTGCACACTGTTGAAAAAAGTCCGCAAATTTTGAAAAAGATCCTCTCCAGTGGGCTTTTTTTTGTATAAAACTCGGATATTTTTGGATATTTTTGGAGAATATATACAAGGCTAGAGTATAGAACAAATGTGCTTTGCTCTTCTTGGTTTCGTATGACCTCCGTAATTTCCGTTTGCGGAACTGCCTGTCCCAGCAACATTGTATCAGTTTCTATTGTTTTCCGAAAAGTGGAGTTCCATGCAGGCGTGGTTGAATGGTGTGGATCCTACATGCCTAGATTAGCTGTCGTGTTCCGGCGCACTTCAGTTACAATGCCTACAAAACGGAAGTAAACCTCTCCATGAATGGGCAGAAGTAGAAGAAAGCTGAAAATAGTTAAATCTGAAAAGTTATAAGTTAAAAAGTTACAAAGTTGTTAATGTTGCGCGTACCTGGGCTTTTGCAAACAACAAGCTGACACTTGAAGAAAATTAACCTGGAGTTTTCCGTGTGACGTTGAACTCAGATTGTCTTTCACATCACATCTGGAGAAAATCTCTAAAAAATCCGGATAAAATTGCGTGTATAAAATCAAAAAAATCCACCGGATAAAATCCATGTGGATTACATCCAAACAAACCTTCATGTGCGCAACATTCAGTGGGAGTCGGTGCATTAAAGACGCATGCAGTCTACTTACGCCACGGAGGATGGAAAAATCCATACTAGGTTTAATGGACCTTTTTCACATACGCGCGGCATCCTAGCGGCTCTCCAGCGAACCACCCTCGGCACGCGCCAAAAGCACACCCACTTAGGTAGCACAAAGGACGAAAACCGGTACGGAGTGGGACCGACAAGCTGGTCCCCACTTCTGTCGTCCTCATCCAGCGCCATCTATTGAACACGGAGATAACATTGCCCGGCGCACTCAAGGTCATGTGCATGCGCATAAGCAGTTGTGAAGAAGGTCCAATAACTCTCAAGTAGTCACGTAGCGCTCAACGACTCACACGCATCAAACTGTCGCGGGAGAAGGTTGGCATCTGTGCACGTAAATGCATATGGCGTGAGATACGTCGTCGTTATGGTCAGCAGGAGCAGCAGTATCTACTGCCTCCTTGCCTGCAATGCCACAATGACCAGGAACCCACTGAATGATGATATCATGTCCAGCCAACATTACACGATAACGGATGGTTCTAGCAGTTTGGAGGGGAACATAGTTTGGAGTCTGCCGCCCAAGTCCGGTACTTTCAACTGCAACCTTCGATTCAGACAAAAAAAAATAGAAAAGAAAAACAAGAAAAGCCACCTCTGCAGAGGCAAGACGCTACGCGTTCTATTGCCTTGGCAATGCCGTGGACGATGTACGGTGATAGAGCATTGTCGGTTCTATCCTGTGGGACGTAGAAGGGCTGACGATGCACTGAGAGCAGTGACACACCCGTCTGTGAATAACATCTTCCGCGACGTACAGACCGTATCAATGTGCTGCAGAGCTAACTGTCGTACCACTGCAATACTTTCGCATGATTCTTTCCTGAGGTCAGGGATATGTAGGCATACCGAAAATCTGCAGTTCCGTGCAAAACGGTTCCATCACACCGACTCGCAGGTGGTACATCGCAACCACTCACGACGTCAGACCACAGTGACGTGCGAAGAAGTATCCGGGAAAGGGTAATACTTATTATTGCGACACACACGACGAAGATGGACACGAAACTTTTCGACTGTAGGAAGAAGCGGCGCTCTAAACTCATGACCTTCAGCAATAATCACGTTAGTCCCAGTCGTACTCGGGGCGTATGAACAGACCCCGAAGCTGCGCCGCTACGATGTTCGTCAACTCTTTTTCACTTTCGTGGAATATGTAGTGTTCTACTCACATACTTTTTTTACGGTTTGTGTGATTTGTACTCTACTCAATTAGCTTTCCTTGCGTTCTACTCAGAAACTTACCTCTTTTGAGTACCTTGTGCAAGCCTGGAAGTGTTTAGCATTATCCCCGAACTGAGATATTCCATTACGCACGAATATATGAGCGCATCCTGTATTCAAACTAGCGCTTTCTGTCGCACAGAACACCGTGTCACCGACAATACTGAGTCATCTATGTATTTGCATTGTACTCGTATTATATATTTCTATAATTTCAGCGCATCTCGTATTAAAATACACCACTGAACATGTGCACCCATTGTCCCCGCACTGGAATGGCAGCGGGTATGGCGCTCTCAAGGCATTAGTCGTTTCTCGCGCGTCATATGACCTCTCCTGTTCCCCCACAAATCTTTTCCCACCCTGCCTTTGTCCCTTCCGTGTGACAGGTCGCGAAATAAGCCCAGGAGGACCGGAAAGGAATAAGGCCCTTCTTGGAACTTTTATCGACGATGAGTCTATTAGATCCATCCCGCCCATTCATTAAGGGGTCTACACGTAGGATTAATCTAGATGTCAGGCTTGGAAATGTGAAGCTGATCGCTCGATGCTGCATTTCGATCTCCTCAAATGGGAGGTATTGTTCCCTCTCGATCAATTCTCTGGAACGACATTAGAAGGAACTGTCTTGGGAGTAATGTATTTTAAAGAGTGAAGACTTGGAGTGCAGAAGGGCCTACCACTTAACTCGTCAATGTGAAAGCTTGATGGTGAAACGATGTGTGGTGTCAGCTGGTATCGGAAATGGGTGACAGGTATTGTGTTGGGCGTTGTATGTTCAAAAATAGAGCACTCAGGTGCTTTCATGCTGTAAATTTACTGACATTATCTAGCCTTTGCATCTGACTGTACGTGACCATATCAGGGCTTCGTACCCCAAGCAGCACAATGTACTGAAAGTCGGGTGCAATAGGGGTGGACGGGTAGGTGGAAGGCCTTGAAAAGACGCGTGAAACTAAAGATAATTGATAAGACACGTACCGTCCACCCCTATTGCACTCGACTTTCAGTACATTGTGCTGCCTGGGACCTCATCAAGCACGAAGATGCAGTATCACAGGATCACACACACAGTATCACAGTATCAGTCGTATCGTTGTTCACTCATGATTCCATCACGTCATTATTTCAAACCAACCAGTGTGTCTGGGGTAGTCCCAAGCAGCACAATGTACTGAAAGTCGAGTGCAATAGGGGTGGACGGTATGTGTCTTATCAATGTTCTTTAGTTTCACGAGTCTGTTCAAGGCCTTCCACCTACCCGTCCACCCCTATTGCACTCGACTTTCAGTACATTTTGCTGCTTGGGGTGAACCGCAAATGAAGTGGCAATTTTTCTTACACATCATTATAGTACATACTCATGTATTTGCTGTTGTTCGATTGGTTGTTGTTTGAAGTCTCGAGGGATAATATATATTGGAATATCCCCAGGATTTCTTTGGTGAATTTCGCTTCCGGCGCGTCACGAACACTGCACTTGAAATATCACATCAGCATTGCATTACACTATAGTAACGCAACATTTTGTATCCAAGTTAAATGCGGAAATAATAGCAGACTTTGAATTGCCGATACGCTTTTGGGGACTTGATTTGATTTTAAGGAAAACTAAAATGCAGATCTCGACTTCACTAGTGTGATGTCAGCAACTGCACATCACTTGCACCAGTTACATTGGTGAAAAAAAAAAAAAAAACCTCTTCGAACGATGACGACGGTGATGACGGTGATCATTCCGACACAAACAATTACTGGCTGAAGAAGAGGAAGATTACAAACACAGAGTTGTCATAAACAACAACAACTACATGAGTGCACGTGGGTTAGTATATCAGTGGGATGACGATGAAAAAGATGAGGCATACACACTCACACACACACATGATACAAGCAAATGAGATATCACACACGCACCTGAGTAGCCATAAAAACACACAACGAGTTCGACAGCAAACACGCACAAAGCACCAAATGTTTCAAAACTTTGTGTCTGCACCAATGTCTACAATGTTTTTGGGTCTTACATTCGTAAAAGCCGTTCATACGTCATCACTGGGTGGACGAAGTCACGAAAGAGTTATGTATCCGTAAGTTCGTAACGTTTATCGTCTACGACAACTGAGAGGATAGCGGCTAGCTGGTGAACATTCATAGTGTAACAAAACCTTGAGCTTGAAGACACGTAAAAGACGGGCGAGCGGGCATGGCCGGGCGGGTTAAGGCGGCCCGCTCGTTAGTGGTAGCCAAGGTCGCGCTGAAGACTGGGAGGTGCTGGGTTCGAATCCTACCGCCGGCTGTGCTGTCTTGGGTCTTCCCTGGGTTTTCCGAAGACTTTCCAGACGAACGTCGGCGGCATATTACCCCTGTAGTCGGCCCAGGACGCATACTAGCACCCCCGTCCCCCACTCCATCCTGCTGTCCTCTCTCCATCTGTCCACATCTCTACGCCGCTTATAGCCACAGTTGCTTCGCGGAGCTAACACGAAAAAAAAAACGTAAAAGACGAACACACACGAAGGCTCCGAAGCCTTCCTGTGTGTTCGTTTTTTACGTGTCCTCAGGTTCACGTATTTTCTGCACTATGTATATTGTCTACTATAAATTCAACGCAAGGAAACATCCCACATCACCACGATCATCATCCATTCGTCTATGTTGTTGTTGTTGTTGGTGTACTAGAAATTAGATTATTTTCTTGAATTGCATGCCCTCAACTGAAACGCAGGCTGCTCCAGGTTATTGTGTGTTTGAGGAAAATTTAATATAACGTGGCAATACATACAATTGTCAATAGGACAATTAGTACAGTTCAGGATATCGAAGTCTGCGCCGGCGAAGAACTACAGCGAAACACTCAGATAAATACATACAGCAAACCTCACAACTACAAAGAGCCCGAGTCAGTACAAATCAGACTATATACAGTTCATTACACGCAGCATCTCCGCAAACGACATACAACAGCAAGACAGCAGAGTATTCACCTCTGCAGTATCGGTATGCTTACGTCGAAGTTGGTATACTTGTCCTTCCAGCATTCCTTCTGTGTCAGGAACAACCGAACAAGCATTGATTAATCTAAGTGATGACTAACAAACACCTGAGTAAATTTTGATTACAGGTTAGAAAAACCGCTTTTCTTTTTGTAATATATCTATACGGCATTCTTCAGACCAGCGAGCTAGCTCCCGCACATAAAACAACTATACCCCAAATTCATTTTTCTACGCAACTCTGGGATTAGTTACTTCCTGTGCTGTGAGGGCAACCCACCTTTAAAACAAAAATATTGTTGGAGGAAGCCATCCGGCTGTCCAGGAAGTGTATAGTTCGTTTTCGATCACTCTTAGATACTCCCAAAATAGACTTTGCAACGCCTGTGTTGTCGGTGTTGTTCCGATAATTATATGGGGGAGAGAAAGTGTGTGATGGACTGGGCGTAATCTGCTTCGTGTCTCGAAGTGAAGAAGATATCTTGTTTGGGAGTGTTGTTGGCAGGGATTACACGCCTTTTTGCCCTGCCCATCTCTGTTCGTGATTGGTGTCTGATGGAGCGTCCGCTTGCTGTCTGTGCGCACCACCTTTCATTCTGCTCGCAGTAGAGCTTTCTTTTCGTTCATGGAAGCGGGATGAGCAAAACTAACGTGCGCGTTTTTACTTTCATTGCGTGAATTAGTGAAAATACAAATACTATAAAGAAGGTGGCTGCATCAACGTGGATGCCGGCTGCTAGAAGACGCAATGAGTGAAACGGAAACCATATTGAAGAAACATTGCTGGAAATCAAACATATAGGACAAGAAAACTACATGGTGGAAAGTCCGCGTTGGAGAAACAACAACAAAGAAAAAAAAAAGAAGAAAGAAAAAAGAAAAGCTTTGCGCTTTGCTTTATGTGCTTCGTGGAATATCAGGCACTACACGGGGCTCTGTACACATGTGACCGTCTCAGATACGACCTTATTTGATATATGCGGTTTTTGGAAGTTCTTCTTCTTCATAGGTTTTTCCTTTTTTTTAGATTAACACCGCTACGCACGACACTTCGTAAATCTCAACATTTATGTTTTGCTTCAACTACTCTTAATGATTTGAATCATCCTATTAGAAAATACAGATATACGCGGGGGAGTTCATTTTTACCGGTTACATATTTTTTATAAAAAAAAAGCTACGAAAGCTAGATGGACGCCATTTTTGCAGGTGGGTTCTACGGCCACGCAGACATCCTTTCGAAGGCAGTATGTAACTACAAGGTGGCTGGGTGCATAAAGTTCAATACTCAATTCTTTATGATTAACGAATTAAGGGCAAGAGCGGGATAGCAGTGAACAAAGCACTAAAACACCAAGCAAGCTGGTGTAACGATGTGGATGACACTCAGAACGCGGGATCTACAACTGCTGTCGTCACGCCACCGTAACATGTTCAACTGAGTGCTCGCTTGTCCCATCAAATATCATCGACTGCTGCGGGGCCTCACGAGATTCTGCTGGCGCTTCGTCACATTGGTTCTCCTCCAACTGGTCTCTCGTAAGTGATATTCACTGACTCGCGGGCAAGCTTGCTGGGAATTCTACTAAATAGTGTCAAGAATAAACCCATACAGGAAGGCACCTGTATCTATTTATCCTTAGTACCGATAAACTCTATACTCTTACTTACTAACCCATACTATTATTACATATATATATTTTATTTATTATTTCATATTAATAAAACCTTAATAACATGTATATGCACAACTCCTCTTATAAATATTGTATAACACATTGTAACAGATTGCCAATTTTACTGAATCTCTGTATAATACTCAGTGCATTTTCCATGTATTATGCTTTATGTTGAATACTGTAAACGTATTTTTATTCGCGACCTATTAATTTTCGCGAATTTCGCGACCGCTGAAAAATCGCGAAAAATTGTACTCGCGAACACAGCTCGACGTTTACCCCGCGGAAGGAAACAGCCTTGGAATCGCGAAATAAAATACTCGCGAATTATTTCGCAAAGTGACTGAATGCGCGATTCGCCAAAATTAATACAGCGCGAATAAACATACGCTTACAGTAAACCGCTATCGCACGGTGTGTCCCCATGACTGTGGTTCCGCTCTCCCCTCTACTTCCTTCCCCACCCACAACTCCTATACTTTTTCTTTTAATTCATTCACATTTTCACACCCTTACTCCCGCAATACCATTACCATACCGCATACCATCCTGTGCCATATGGCACAGGAATCTGGATGATTGAATTCTCCCACTTTCCTAATCATTATTTTATTATTTCCGCTCCGTGGTCCTACCTTACCACTTTTAACATTATTATTATTAGCCCTCCTCCCCGACTGCAGTCTAGCACCTATTGCCCACGACGTCGTATGCGGATATCACTCTGCTGTTAAAAGAGGGCATGACATCGTTATGCAGCGGATCCCAGCTCACTAGGCATTCCCGGAAATGGAGCTGCAGGTCCCTGTATACTTCACGGAGTCGGACACTAAGAGAATGCTTCGTAACGTACGTCACGACGCCTGAAGACGCACATGGTTGGTTGACGCGGAGTCCAGCTTGCTAGCCACAGTCGACTCGAATTTGCACTTCTGTCTTCCGAGTCGTTTGGGAAAGGTAAACTCGCCGAACTGCCCCACGTGCGATGATGTGGAGAACACTGAAAGCATATTAACTAACTGCTCCAGATATACAGTGTCCAACGTAATGACCTGAGAGCCCGCCTTGGAAAGACCGGACCACCGTCCTCTAGACTTAGTGAAGCTCCTCGGAGAATGGCCGAGGGATCTTAGACAGCGTGCGACAGCTGCATTAATGACATTTCTTGTGGACATTGCAGCGCCTGCAACTTTTTCGACTTACTGATTATTTTTTTTCGAGTGTTTTCGAGTAGCCGGCTCCTGTGTTTTGTAGGAGGCCCCCACCACCATATTTTTCTTTCCTAACTCAAACTCCACGTTGATACGTTGATGGTGTCGTTTTCTGGAGCTTCAAGTGGTGGTAGGAACAGCAAAAACACAAGTAGACAGGGCTAGACCGACAATCCTCATTGAGAGCCATTCTGTCTTTTAAAGACCATCAAACGAGCGCGTGCTGCGAACTATCCGTCGCCGAACTTCGCTATGGAAATGAGCTTGAACCAAAACAGCTCTCCTCAGGATGCTCATAATCCCCGCTAAAGGAGGGGGTAGATATATTTATTAAAAGAAAAAGGAAACGAAACAAGGAAGAAAAGGCGAAAATGGGATAAAGGGGGGAGGGGCGGGCGATGGAGGCTTATCCGGACGGCAAAGCGCACCACCAGCCAGCAGCTCAGCACCTATACTCCAATTATCTCCATCGCTGCAAAGGACGTGGACCTCTGACATGGAATGTCCTAGATGCGTTCCCAGCAAGCGCGGTTTCGGTTTCGGCTTCGGCTTCGGCTTATTCCCATGCCAAATTCGGAGACGGATTTCAGCGCACGTGCGCGCTTCAGGATTTAAAGAAAGTCGGATGGCTTTCAGCAAGGATTGTCTCCCATCTTGCTATCTCGCTTTTGCCCGGAATGCCCTAATTACAGAGTTGATTAATTAATTTTAGGTAAGTCGTCATCTCGTAGTTACATATTCTCTCTGAGGCCATGCCGCTCTTATAGCTTTTTCTTAATATAAAAAAAAATGTACCGGATAAAAATGAACACCCTGTATATAATATTTTTGTACTGTATCCCTTGAGAGCCGGCGCCCGAAACGCTCACAATATATGTAGAAACTGATTAGAGTCTTGGTTTGACAAACACAACACGTGTGCTGCAGCAGCTTGCTGCACTGGCGGGGCCGACTTCTCCATTTATCTTTCTCTTTTACCTCTCTTTCTCTCTCTCGTTCTGCTTTGTACTTTATATTAGGTGCAATTCTCAAATGCTTTTCTCAGCGCCAGTGAGTAATTTGTTTCTGGCGCCTGCTTTATATGATGAACGTGACGTAATAAAAACAGGGCTACAGTACTTTCCATACGGCATTCAAGCTGCGTTCCCACAACGTTTATTAGGTTTCCCCACACTGCCGCCCAGATGTAATACATCATAGTTTGTACAGTATGGCGAGGTAGGGAGTACACAGCCAGGTCCACCGTCTACTAAGGGAGAGCTACCTTCCATTACTGCTTGGAGTTCAGTGCCTCTTTCAGCCATGAATATTGAAAGCGACGCTGAGAATGAATCTGTAGTTATTTTGCTCTTAAAAACATCAATTTTAAAACGCAAAAGTTCGCAAAAGAAGCTACTCCAATGAACCATTTTCGGAGAATATCGTTATAGTCGTGCTAGCCCCAAGAACGGCATCTCTGGCGCTGAAGTATAAACATTCATTCTGATTACACTGAATATGTTAGTAACCTTTAATACAAGCAAACACGACCCGAAGAAATTCTACATACAACATTTCAAGCACTACATGTTAGCTTCCGGTTGTTAAATACAGGCAAAAAAGATACACCGGCAATGCCGTCCTTAGCTTGAACACAACTATATAAAAGTATTAGGCAATTCTTCCTCTCTATTGTGCCTTTATTGTTCAGGTGATCAAGGTCTTGGCGAAGAAAGGAGGGGGGGGGGGGTATGGCAAACTTTCTTGTAGACTCGTATCGCCTGCCCAAAGGTAATCTTTCGTTCGCTTTCCTTCATTCCCTTGCCCTGAATCAACTCGTTAGGAAGGTCCTCAAAATGCAAGAGCTGCTGCTCGCTGTTTCCAAACAAGCTTTCTTTCTTTCGTTTCATCTCCCGTGCCCTCAAGGCTCTCTATGTATTGCTGGTGCCGTGTTCTTTTTCTAGTGCGTGTAGCAGACGTGCTGTAGCTGCAGCTCAGCAGGTCTTTGTTTTGCCCTTAAGAATTGTGACCTGTCGCAACTGACAAGACGGTGCGCATGCTCCGAATGGAGCTATTCTTGGTTAAGACGATTCCTTCTAATTAGGTAGAGACAGCCACCTCCGCACACATGCTCCGCACGTTGCAAGCCGAAGTTCTGCGTTCTGCGATAGCTGCAAGCTAGCAACCTAAATCTTGGTGCTATAAAAAATTGGTAACCGCACGATGCTGTGATCGTTGCTCCCCCCAAAAGCTGTAAAAAAGCTGCACTGCACAACAAATGTATTACGTACGTAACTGGAGGGGAACACATGTACAGCGAAGGAAAAACCGCAGGTGTTGGAATGCGACTTCAAATTACACGGAAATATTGTTTGTTTGTTTTTATTCCGTGTTAGCGCCGCGAAGTAACTGTGGCTACGAGCGGCGTACAGACGTGGACAGATGGAGAGAGGACAGCAGGGAACAGTGGGGTTAGTGGGCGTCCTGGGCCGACTTCAAGGGGAATTGTGCCGACGTTCGTCTGGAAAGTCTTCGGAAAACCCAGGGAAAACCTCAGACAGCACAGCCGGTGACAGGATTCGAACCCGTGTCACCTCGCAGCCTCGACGTGGAAAGCGATCATCTCAACCACTACGCCACGGGAGCTGGTGGAAAATATTGTATTTCACCATAACATGAATTACCATCTATACCTTCAAAGTTCTCGACCTCTACATTAGGGGGTATCCTGACATGCCACAGCTAAAATTCCGCATGTTCGAAATCCGAGACGTTCAAAATCACTAGAGATGGGACGAATCCAGAATTTTCGCGATTCCGAATCCGTATCCAAGGAGGGTTCAGCGAATCTACGAATCTTACGAATCTTTCGAATCCTTTCTTAAAGTAGAGTTTAAAAAGACACTTCTGCTGAAAAGTGCTTTGAAAAAGAGTTGGATATCTTTGCTTAATGAAAAACATGATGTTGAAAAAAATGAAAAAAGAAAATCGTGCCCATGTATTTCTTCTTAATTGTAATTTATTTAACGTGATGGCAATTGGTGTTCTGAGGCTGTCCTACAGGTGGCTAACCATTTCAGTTACTTGCTTCTTTCATCATTTATTGAACATGTTCATCGGCTACAGGAAACACGTACATTCCCGAGTCGAAAATCTTGCTATAAGACTAAGAAACGATCAAAAGCAAAACCATACTAGTTCTAGTCTCTCAGTCTGCCATCTCGCTGTTGCCTGAAATTCCCTAATTAAAAAGCTAGTTAATAAATTTAAGGTAATTAGTCGTCTTGGAGGCAGATACTCTCTTCCAGTGGATGTCCGCCCGGCCGTAGAACTCAACTGCGAAAACAACATATCTATATGCTGCTTTATAACTTATAGCTTTATAGCTTTACGTCATTCTATTTGCTATGCAAAAAATATCAGCCAGTCCAGCTCAGTCCTGGGTCGTCTTTACAGACTCACGACCCGCGCTCCAGTGTGTGGCCAGCTTGGGGATACGTGGATCCCTCGGTCCTGTTGTCTTTGACATCCTGCAAGCTTATAAGAAGGCGACCGTTGTAGGGCACACTGTAGTATTGCAGTGTATCCCTGGACATGTTGGTATCAGCGACAACGAAGAAGCAGACAGAGCCGCATTGAGCGCCCATCAGCACGCAGCTTTTTCCCCGATAATGATGTCGTCGGGCGACCGAAGACACCTCCTCTCGACACTCACCGGTCCCAAGATGCAGGCCCAGTGGGAACACGACGTAGCTTACTCCCTTCTCTCTGATGTAGACCCCACGCTTTCTCTCGTCCTTCCTCCGCGACTACCGCGCCCCTTAACTGCTCTCTTCCACCGCATGAGGCTCAACGTTGCCTTTACACCTGCCTTTCAACACCGTCTCGGCTCCACCTTGTCCTCCCTCTGCCCCACTTGTGGAGTCCACGGCGACCTCAGCCACGTCATCGTGGCTTGTGGGCAATACCACCACGAGCGTGCACTAATGGAAGTCTCTATGCAACGCATCGACAAGCGGCCGTTCAACCTAGCGAAGATCCTCGGACCGTGGTCGAACGCTGCCCACCAGACGCAGGGCCTTCGTCTTCTGGCGGAGTACTTGTGCTCCACCGGTCTGGCGACTGCTCTTTGAAAGCCCCCATCATCATCCCTTCATCCTCTCCCAACGCGAAATAGGGCAGTGTACCGCCTCAGCGGCGGTGAGTCGCCCACCCCATCACCATCCAATGTATGTGTGTTATAGCTTTTTTTTATAGCTGCTCAATGAGCGGAAGTCATCCCCACATAATCGTCATCATGTATCTCTCTCTCTTTCTCTCATAGCTTTTTTTTAAGTAAATATTCTGTAGAGTCTAAAAAAAAATACACCCTTATACACTCTAAGGAAAAAAGGGTAGAATTTCCTACCCAAGCTGGTAGAACGACGGTACTTCTACCATTTGAGGCCAATCCACTGGTGCCTTCTTCTGCGCAGGTATGAGCGGTAGTGTCCCTTTTCCTTGCTCGACCTCTCACGCTTGCTCTAAGAACAAAAAAAAAAAAAAGTAGAACTTCCTATTCAAGCTGGTAGAACGAGAGAGAGAGAGAGAGAAATACATGATGAGGAACAACAACAACAACAACTAAATCATGACTATGGCCTGGGGTGATTCACCGCTTGAGAGCAGTACACTACCCCATTACACGAGAAGCGTGAGATGTGAAATATGAAAATGAAGTTATGTCCAAGTACAACTGATGAGGAAGAACGACAGTTGCTACTCTGTAGTTTGTTTCTGCTCTGCAGTTATAACCAAAAGGTAAAATTGGTTTGAGTAGAAATGTGGTTGCAATACAGCTCTACCGAGATGGGTAGAAAATTCTACCTTTCTTCCCTTAGAGCGTACATTGTAAAAGTACCAGTGTGCCAGCATATTTTGCGCTCCTTATATCGTGTTTTTTATGCTGCCTCTTCGTGTCTCTTATCTCGCAAGCATTCTTGGGTTCCACAACTCTGTGTTTTAGCGCCGACGTAGCGCTTTCTCCTTTATAGCGCTGACACATAATCGTTAACGGGCTCTTAGTTACCGAGATAGTTTCCTGTTGGGAGATTCACCAATATCAATTAAGGGAGAAGGTTAATTAACGGATATACGCGCGCTGGGGTTACAGAGGTGCTGCCACAATGAAAGACGTCCCGGGGAGCCGGGATTAGGGGATCGAAAATAATTGCACCGAAATGAAAGTAAAGCACATTTTTCATTATCCCCGCCACATTTACAAGTTATTTAGGTGTAGCTCAAACATGCGTGTCTGACGCGGTTGCCTATATGTTTTTTCTTATGTATGTATTATTTTGTTACTCGTTATTATTTTACTTTATTCTTTATATTCGAAGTCGCTATTGTATTTTCTTCCGTTCAGGGTTGCTTCCACTAGTTGGATTAAGATAGCAGTTCAACGTTTCTATTGACGAGCCTGCTTGACGTCACACTTCAAAGTAGATTCAAAGTGTCGTAATTTGTAACTGTCGTCAAGTTGGGTATCATAAGCGCTGAAACACAACGGTGTAATTTACCTTTTGACAGATCCAAATCAACAACAAAGGAACGTAGTGACGATAGTGGGAAAGTACAACGTCATATTCTAGCTACTATAAATATAGCGACAGGGAACAACACACACACAGCACACAGCACGGAACGACGAAGAAGTTCAGGAGACAGCTGGACAGCCTGTGCGCATTCAAAAGCCGCGCCACTAATTGTTCCGTCTGGCTGAGCGCGATATGCGTGTTTACAGTATTGGACTTGGCATGGGTGAGCACGAGCGGTCATATGTTTGCACAAGATTTCACTTGACCCGTCGCGCGCAAAGAGAAAACAAAAATAACACAAAAAGAAGACGTTACATCAGCGGTACTGCATTTCCAAGCAAGCGCCATCACTCGATTGTAGACGACGAAGTGCCGGCTCTGATGCACCGCCTTAAAAGGCGAAACAGCCCCACAACGTTGTCATCATGGATGTTGATAACGTGGTCCGCCCACGGGTGGGTCGTGGCTTTGAATACGCGGCCTATAAAACGGTCACCGTTCGGTATCCTTTGCGGTGCTTTTCCTGGGAAGATTTTTTTCTCTCTAAAATCATGGATGTTTTTGTTGTTGTCGTTGTTGTAGCGACCGTCTTGAACAGGTCTTGAGAGGAGGGGGGGGGGAGGTATGTTTATTAAGAAAAAAGAAAGGAAAGGTTAGCCAGGCAAAGAGCCGGCTTGCTATTCCGGAAAAAAAAGGAAAAAAGGGGGAAGGGGGAAAACGAAAAAGAAAAGAAGGAAAAAGAAAAATGGGGAATCAAAAAAAGGAAGGAGAAGGAAAGAAAAGGAAAAGGAAACAAACAGAAAGGAAAAGGAAAGAAAGAAAGAAGAATAAACACTAGCACAACGTTACATGCAGTTCACGAGTCCTGAGACTCGGAGAAAGCCGAGGAGAGCGGCAGTGACATCCCACTGGTTGGGGTGCAAGACGGGGCCAAGAAGAGCAGCCAACGAAAAGTCGTTACAGCCAATCTGGAGCAGACGGCAACGGTGTGTGTCCCTATGTTGAATGTGCTGCTGGCGATATAGGCTGGTGTGGGATGTCAGCTTTCACTCCACAGACATTACAGTTCGGTGAATTTAGCCGACCCATCTTGAAAAGAAGTGAGGGTGTACGGGCAATATTGAGTCGTAGGCGGACGTGGAGAAGGGATTCTTCTTACGGCTGCGGTGGCAAGCGATGACAACTCCATCAATGGGTCGATAGACCGTAGAATGGGTTGTAAGTCGTAGGTTCGGCACGGAACTGCTGAGCACATGTGCACACCGATGACGTATGCATAGACGGCACGTGGAGGCTGTGTTCTCGACAGCTTATGTGGTGAAGCATAAGGGAATGGAATTAATGGTGATGCATTGATTTTGGTAATACCCTATCAAATACAAACCGGTTATAGTCGAAAAGTGGAGAATACAGCGATCCAGTTAAGCTAGTTTGAAACAAAAACAAAGGCATTTGGTGGGGAGCCCTGAACAGTATCTCGAACAGTAAAATAACCGATGTTCCCGACCTGAGGTTTTTACTTCAGCCGAAGCAGTTACAACCTTACGCGATGAAAGCAGATGTAGCTGTTGTGGTCTGGTCTGCATGTGCTATGTGCGTCTACAACGAAAAGAGAAATAGCCACAAGAGCAACGGTTGCCCGGGGCTCTGATGTTCTAACCTGCTCACTCATATTCGGGTATGTCAGAATCTTTCAGAAGTTCCTGCATACGAACGCTTCCGTACAGAAAGACTTAAAAGGAGTATCGCATCCTGAAACGTGTGTATGAGATCGCTACGGTAATGTATCACATCGCCTTCACAGTCTACTTGGCCGAGTTTCTCTTCCAAAAGCAGCTTACATATTAAATAAACTGAGAAGACAACAGGTAACTTGTTTGTCCCTGGATAGAGCTCGCCTCTACTCGTTTCATATCTATAAACGAGTCTTAAAGATTCGTACTGCCGTAGCATCCAAGGTAGCCCCAGCGATGACAACATCATGATGACGTAGGCAAGGCGTACCAATGGGAGCGCAGAGCAGGCGGTTGTCTCCGAGCCCACCTGCTCCGCGTTCGCACCGCAGTACACTAAGTGAAAAGTCCTCGGTAAATACGGTCGAATTTCGCTTACCAGTGTGAGCACTGACGGGACCACGTCGCTTGGGACACGGTGTTACACGGTTCCTGGCTGTACGAACACGTTTGACGCTAACCCAGGATTGACATTCCACAAGCCAATCACATACTTTTCGCGACTTGCAGACGCCCCGCCCGCCCCCCCCCCCCCCCCCCGCCCGCCCGTCCGCCAGCCAGCCAGTCGCCAAAGGGCGCTCCCTGATTGCACTTTTCCACGTGACGTTTTCTCCGGTTTCCAGAGGGGAAATTTCGGCATACTCTCAGCATGTGGCGTTTGCTCTTGCCATGCATTACGTCAAATTGTACAGAAACTTCTTCACTAATTCGCGTTGGATTTTTTGCGTTATTGTCGGTGATAAACGAGGAGTAAAACGGAGCCACAGTTAGGGTATTGATCGGGACGGCCCCAGTTATATCGTTGTCGAAAGCAAAAATGGGCTTAGTCGTGGCCAAGCATCATACACGAAAATGTTACGACCTCCGATTCCCTTGCTCGGCTCTGATTCCTCCACGGTGCTTAGCCCCCCCCCCCCCCCCACTGCTTTCTGGATGCACTCCATTGTTGTAGGTCACTTTCACACTCGCACAGGTCTAAGTTGCCCCGCTTGTGTGAGGTAAGGGCTCGGTGTGCGGCGCCGGCAGTCAAATTTGCCTCTACCACTAATCTTCTTCGGTGCTCCCGTAGCTTTCTTGATCGCTCGGTGCTGGACTTTGTGGGCTTTCTGGGTTCCTCTCGAGCTGCCCTTTCGTCTAATTGTCGTTGCATTCTATTCTGATTATATTTTAGTTTCATATATGCCGACATTCTGGCTAAATATTGATATTTCAACTTTCCAAATTCATGAGATTTTGGTTATTGTTGTCGAATCTGATACCCTTAAGTCCAAAGCGCTTTCCAACGACACCTCAGTCGGCGTTCTGCCTTCACTCGTTCGCGAGATAGGTTGCCCGCAAGGTGCACGTACCACTATAGTACCGTCTCTCTCTCAGGCGCCCGCCACACCCACAGATTGCGTCAGGTGCCGCAGTGACATTATTAGCTAGAATCTTACACGTGAAAGCTATCTGGATTTGGCCACTTGGTTGCTACAGGTTTATTACTCACCGAGTTATCGCGTTACGAAATTCGGTATAATTTTGTTGCACCGTGAATTTTCATCTGGCTACCAAACCGAACTTACAGACGTTTTCCACGTCAAAAACGGCTGTCATTGTTCCAGTCTGGCACTGTGGAGTTACTTCTATAATATCCCTTCCATTGTGAAGCTTATAGCGACCTTGCTATGGCTATTTGCGACCTGGTCTTTCATTGCCGTGTCATATAGTTTAACATTCCATCCCATTCCGCCTGACTAACCTTTCCCCTTTTTCTTTTTTCGATAAACATATCCCTCCCCCCCCCCCCCCCCCCCCCCCCCCCCCATTCACACGAAGACAAGTTGTCTGTATTTCGCATCGCGCATAGGGAAAGAGCAAGTAGTACACGTGAAGCGAATTAGAGAAACGCGGAAAGTATGATGTAAGTAAGGGAGGAAGATGCCTTCTGTCTACCTGTTTATTAGGCGACAGCGTGCAATGGACGTTTGTGTGAACGCGGGCCAATAATAGGGCGCTGCGAACGTTACTGTCTGGCGACAGTTTGACATGGGCTCGCAATAAATCTAGCCGTTCCACAAAACACATTTCTCCTCGATGGGTTAATTAATCCTGAGCCCAGAGAATAAGCGTCGCCGCTGCACACTTGGCTTCGTATACTTCAGAATTTGGCTCCTTATTTCAGTGGCGTCCCAACAGGTTCCTGTCTTGCACTAGAATGTGAAGCGGGCTTCGATTGCTGCACTAACGTTATGCAGGCAAAGCACGCTTTAAAAGATGTAGCTGATTTGCTTTATAAAGTGATATGGACACGCAAATCTTGCTTTTATCTGTTTATCAATGGATTTACGTCCTGTTCAATTTAGTATCCTACTTAATGTAGCGCCATAAGCGTCTACAGGTTTACTTTAACGGATAGGTATTCCCCGTTCAGCTGCGATGCAGCCTATCGGAAACAACCAATGTTTTGGAAGAAGAGACATTTTCCTTGTTTTACTTGGGGGAAAATGGGAAAGAGTGACTAGCTCACAAAATATAATAGCACCGAACCTTTACCCTGGAAATTGACACAGCAACGTGCGATGTTAAGACAAGCGCACACGTAGGCAAATACGAGTTGTGGCATCTCGCCAGGCGCACCGACAGAACTCATGAAGCACCTTTCACTTCAGAAAACCCCATGATGAAGAGAAGTTACGCGCCACGGAGTTCTTTCCGTTGCAGTAGAAACATGTTAATAATGTCTTCTACTATAATCCGTCTTCCACATACTATGAACTTCGAAACAGATAAGGTATCCGTACAGCATATCTACCCATATAAGAACATCACACACACACTTCCTCGTACGAACGGTTGCTACGACTAGATAATTCAACACAATATATATTGCGTACCAACCTGCCGATACTGTTCTTTCTTTTGTCTTTATTGTTTATTCGTCCTAGTTCTTTTTCTTTTTCTTTCGCCACGGAGGGGCGGTGGCTTTCACGCATCGACGGCTTTCACCAGGAAGAGAGGAAGAAAAAAGGAAAGAAAATATACAGAAATGTATCATCCTCCAAGAATAAGCGGATTACGTGTCGCGAGAGCCTCTTCTTTGATCCTCGCGGCTTCACCCCGTGGTCGAGTGAATTCGGAGATGATTTTAGTTTCGAAATATTCTGTGACAATAGACACGGAGCACGTCAAGTATACGGCTGCTTGTTCTGAAAGGATGTATGGTTTCTTTCTCTCTCTCTGGCTGTGTGCCATTTGTGTGAAAGGTGTCTTCTGATAGGAAATTGATTTTAATGCGACATCGTTCGTTATAAGGTGGTGAACGGGGTGCTGCGTTTTACAAAATCAATGGTAATATTAAGGTACATTTGCTAAGGCTCAGCGAATATTTGGATTTTGCGAACACCTAAGGGACTACTTGTGTATTCCATTCGAATCCCGAATCTAATATGGAATGCTATATTCGAATTTCCAATCGAAGCGATGTCTTTTCCAAACCAAATATATTCGAATGGTTTCGAAGTTGAACTCGCAAGCCCAAAAACGCCACAAGGCCATCTACAGCAAAATGAAGGCTGCTTCATGCGAAGATCCGTATGCATATGTAATGTGAAAATGCTGTGTATATATGCTGGATATGTGTTCGATACGGCCACATAACTATTCGCTTCGTACTTGCTTTGGGTGTATAACTATTGACTCGTATTCGATTCGTATTCGCTGAGCCTTTAAAATTACTATTTCGCGCAGCCCCTAACAGTTACGTGTCATGTCGCTTGCTGCTCTGGCGGTACGTAATGTGTAACCTTTTGTGTCTTTTCTATTCTTAATACCTAGGCTACAAGTACCGCAGCGAGGGAAGTGGGTTGCCTGACGGCGTCCGAAGATGGGGCATGCTCCCAGGCCGGCGGCTGTTCTTGCGAAGCCTCTTCTTTGACGGTATGTCTCTTCTGCAGCTTGAGAGCGCATACGACGAAACCGTCAGCCCACCAGTAGGTGACCTTGAAGTGCTTCTTCTAGAATAGGTCGGTTACATAACCGTATCCTCGGCAGATTTATTGCGAGTCCAGTGCACCTTACGCACAACGGAGATCGCGACCGACATAACAACGTGTACAGTACGTCGTGAGACGGGGTCCACCTGGATTATTTATGCACGTTGCGACGGAAACTTTGGGTTTGGGGAAACTTTGGGGAAACTTTGGGAAAACTTTGGGGAAACTTTGGACGGTTTCTTGGGTCCAATTCTACTGGTGTTCCACAAGGATCCATTTTGGGACCGTTTTTTATTTCTTGTTTACATAAACGACTTGGCTTCATACCTTAACTCTCAAACAATCTTATATGCAGATGACACATCAATCTTTGTTGAGAGTCATGACGTTGTGGACTTGTATGCAAAAGCTAATAACGTTCTTTTAAGGTTAAACACCTGGTTAACTTACAATCAACTCGTAGTCAGTCCAGCCAAATCATCCTATGTCTTATTCAAGCCACCACAAGTGCACATTCGATCACACGGCATATCTCTGGCCCTAGGTGCACATATCATTGAGAGACGTTCGTCAGTTAAACTGTTAGGCTTAGTGTTTGATGAACATCTCTCATGGCATGAACATATTTCGCACATCTGTCAAAAAATATACTCAGGTATATATGCTATTGTAAAACTTCGATATCTCTTTCCCTTATCAGTTCTCAGAACAGTATACATGTCACATATTCAAAGTTATATATCTTATGGCATTGAATGTTATGCATTGACATACCGGTCCACGACACATCCAGTGCGCATAGCCCAGAATAAGGCGCTTCGTGCCATGTTATCGCTATCGCCTCAAGAAAGTGTCTCTTTTGTATATCATGTTTTCAATATACCGTCGGTTCAGGTTTTGCTTATGCGTAGATTGTGTGTAATTGTTTTCAAACTGCGGCACAGTCTAATTTCCGTACCGTTTGTAAGTTTACAGGCCAAGACCTGCGTAATCCCATTAAGGAATCAGGGATCATTTGTCTTGACTTTGCCTAGTATTCGAACCAACTATGGCTACTTTTCTTTCCAGTATTTCGCGGCCAAAGTTTGGAACTCGCTTCCACCTTATATTCATACTTGTAATTCGTTAGTGGTTCTCAGGAAGATGATTCATGATTATTTCATGGGTGAAAGCGCTGTGTAATTGTCGTTGGTGCTTTACATATCAGGTGTTGACTCTTCATGTTGTTGATATTGGTGTTTTCTTCTTTGATTGAAATGTCCTGGTCCTGTATGAGTCGTTTGTAATACTAATTATATTTTATTTTTTATTTTGCGTTTCCTAGCGATCACTGTCGTATGTCAGCTTGAGTTGTATTCATACAATATTGGATCAATTCCACGCCTATGGCGTATGATCCTTCTAATTCGTGCCGTATAATGCATTCAATTTCTTTACCCCATTTTGTATGGCATTACCTCTGTACAAGCTGTAAAATAAAACATTTGAACTGAACTGAACTGAACTGAAAGACGAGTAACAAAAATTTTCTACTTTCGCGCGCTTTTTCTTTCTTTTTTTCTTTTTTGTAATCCTGACGACTTCGTTGCTTCATAAAAGTGTCGCGGGAGAGCCTGATATCAGAATCACGACTGTTTTTTTAGGATGTTTGCACGTGCATAACGTCACTAGAAAGCGCGAGACCACTTTCAGCAAATACTACCCTGATGCATTTTGACGATGTTGAGCGAGCGATGCAACCCATTACGTCCTATACCGAAACGGTCTCAACAAAAACAACAACTTTATTTCGAGATGATGGTGCGTCCTTTGCCGGAACTGTTCGCTGTTATGTTCTGTTCTTGTCGAACATGAAGAAAAAGGGAGCATCCTGTTTCAAGCTGCTCAAACAGTTTCAAAGCGTACCTCGATGCATCCTGTAGTTTTTTCAATACTACGCTCCGTAGTTTATAAACGAAATGAGGCCGTGATGCCGCAGCCAATAAGCTCCTACGAGCATATCCCTTCCTGGTCCTCTTTGAATAAATCGTATCGCACGAACGTGGTTGATGTATTATTAGTTGCAGATTTATAGTAATCATTGGGAGTAGATTTACACACAAGGCGTATCATAGATTTATATTTAAGTTTGGTGTCGAGGAATAATAGTAACCGGAGTATCACAAGGCCCCGGAATTCAAGAAGATCATGTTACATGAATGATTGAAAAGTTTCCATCATGTGCATATTACATATCCGCGTGGAAGTGAAGGTTTCAGGAAAGTGAAATTATACTTTCTTCATAGAATCTCCTTTGTTCAACTCAACCTCTACCCATATATTCATCACTGCTTTGCACATAAAACTAATAATTGCAACAAACTATGACTCTAATAATAACTCCCGAAACAGAGTATGTTATCAATCTTGAATTGGGTTGCTGAAATCTGATTGTCTTTTTTCTACTTCACGTATAGCTTCTCTCAAAGGTTAACTAGGATACAAAACGTGGGACAAACTGCCCAGCAGCTTCCCCAAGTCTAATAGACAAGGGTCTAGTCGGGCCAGCGCAGCACATGGTTGTGAACTGTACCAAGAGGAGCAAAGCAAGCCATGTTCTTTTGTGCTTCCACCCATGCAGTTGGACGAATTCTCCTTTTCAATCTTGTAGAGGAAGGCGCGACCGAGAGGTACGTTGTCATCGCAGCAACACCGGCAGGTATTCTGCGCTGTGTAGAATTGTGTTGTTCCGCTATAACTCTCGACAAGGGCACGACTATGTAATACAGGTAATAAGGTTGTATTCTACGTGCCAGTTCCAGTTCATGAACGTTAAATTTTAGTTTAATTTTTAACATCCTAAAGGCATCGCGGTCATAAAACCAGCGCCGTCACGTGACCAACCTGCTGTCGCTTTCATTCGATTCTTCTCCTACGTGGTTGTGTTCATTGACTTTGTCACATCTGATTGAGACGTCTTGCATAATTGTACCTCCCTTTTCCTCTGTAAATGCAGTAGAATCGATATATTATCCGTCAAATAAAACAGATAATTAAAATTCGGGAAAGTCCCCAGGGGCTGTCAGCGGGAAAACGTACGGTCGTAATTAAGCCGGGAAGCGCAGGAAATTTGTGCTGCAAGAATGTAGGCATGCACCGTGCTCGAGCAGCCGTGTTGAGGAATGCCCAGGTTCCGCTTTGGCTGCTTGGAATTTCATTGTCAGATATTACAAAATGATATAGGGCGCACTTCGCAGTAAGTTCAAATATCGCCGCGTACTAGGAGGAAGGCACAGTGCGACTCTCAATTCTCTTTATAAAATGCGTATAATACAAGCTGTGTGCAGGCAAACCTCTTGCAATTTGCCCACGTAACACGTCGCCGACTTACCGGACGAAGTTCCTGTGGCCCACGACGATCCATTTGTGCGAGCTGAATCATCACAAAAGTCTTACAAATCAACTCCGCAAGATAGAAGAAATATAGCGACGCAAGCTTTCGCATTAGAATATGCTAGACGTCAACATGGCTGTCTGAATGGTCAGAGGTATTGTGAGTACTGTTCGAAGATGTATAACAACTTCTGGAAGTAGCGTCCTTAGTAGTTCGCCCTCCTCTCCCGACAGAGACTGTTTCACGACCTGAAATGGAGCGAGGGTTGCGACACGACACGCTCCTTTGCAATGTCCATTATAATGTCTCTGTGAAGTTGAAGGCGATCTGCATCTCCTTTATAGAACTCGCACAAATAAGTGCTGCCAACCTCTCCCGTCAAACACTTTTGAACTCGCGTCACGTGATCCCACATTCCGAGAGGGAACCGAATGCACAGGGATGAATGCACTGTGTCGATAGCTATATTGACGGCCATATAGACGTGCAAAGACGGCCCCAGAACGTCTCCTGCAGACTTGTACGTATCTTGAGTACGTACTCAAAATACAGTATTTTAAATACCTTTTCCGGCATTTTGGTACTCTACTCAATACTTTTTGCGACAGTATTTTTAATGTATTTAAAATACTTTTTTCGGTATTTGCTACTCAGTACTCAAAATACTTTCCTTCCTCGTCAAGCCATATCCAGCACGCTTCCCGCCGTGCCGAGATTTTCAGCACACTGGATTTTAACCCCCTTTTTCTTCTTTTTATTTTTTTCGGGAATTCGCGAATCTGTCATTTAATCTCTTGTACAATAGGCTGGTGCCTGGCCTTGCTGGTCAATAGACAACTTCGTCCGAAAACCGTTCCTATTCATATTGCCAGGTGAATCACCAGGGGATTAGGTACAAGATAATCCCGGCATTTATTTCCTTGGTCATCAAGGTAATAAACACGTGCCAGAGGTTGAAAGGCCCGAACCGACATACAGGAGGGATTACGAAGTTTTGGGTCAGAACATATCAACAAAGTTTACTTGGGTTCACCAAAGTTCACCGAGCATTACTTGACACCGAGACGTTGCAAATGAAAGATATGCATGGCTGATGAAGTTTATTCCTTTCATTTGTAAGGCCACGTTCAGAATACGCGTTTCACTTACTGCTAATACTAAAGTACTTTAAAGAGTATCTTAAATACTTCTTAAAGTATTTAGTACTCTACTCAAATTGCTTTCAGTTTGAGTATTTTGTACTCTATTTTAAATACTTTTCCCGTAGAGTATTTAGTATCTTATTTTAAATACTTTGCGCAGTATTTTGTACAAGTCTGGTCTCCTGCAGTAGCTGTTGATGGGCCCGAACCAATGGGCCTGCCGACCACAAACGGACTGTAGGCGTTGCCATTGTTACGTGAAACACCGGCAGGTGAGCCTGGCGAGCTGGAAGTTTCAGATGCTTCCGCAGATAACCCTGGTCTTTTGATGCTTCTCACCCTCGCCTGTCGCGAAACAACGCGGGTGCCGACCCTCGAATCTCACAAACGTTTGGGTTCATGTTAAGAGGGTAGAATGTTGAGCAGGTTGGTGAAGACACATCGCGAAACGAAAAGCGCGACAGCGAGACGAAGAGACAAATGTGTTTTCATCTCGTTGTCGCGCTTTTCGTTTCGCCATGGGTTCATGTCAACGCCGCGGGGTGAAGGGAGAGTGGAGGAGTCCCGGACTAACGGGGGGAGGGGGGGTTCTGATCCCCATAGGGCAGACCGCGGGGCACCAACCCCGCTGCCCCCCCCCCCCGTGTAGTAACACCACCATCTTGATTGTATTGAGTATGGGGGGGGGATATGTTTATTAAGAAAAAAAGAAAGGAAAGGTTAGCCAGGCAAAGAGCCGGCTTGCTATTCCGAAAAAAAAAGGGGGAAGGGGCAAACGAAAAAGAAAAAGGGGGATCGAAACAGAGGAAAGAAAGAAAAACAAAAAGCAACAGAAAGAAAAAGAAAAAAGAAAGAAAGAAGAAAGGAAAGGGAAAGAAAACAAGAAACAGAACGAAAGGGAAGGAAAAGAAACAAAAAGAAAGGAAAGGGAAAGAAAACAAGAAACAAAAAGAAAGGAAAGGAAAAGAAACAAAAAGAAAGGAAAGGGAAAGAAAACAAGAAACAAAAAGAAAGGAAAGGAAAAGAAAAGAGAAACGAAAGGAAAGAAAGGAGGAAACACAAAGAAAGAAAAGAGAAACACAAAGAAAGAAAAGAGAAACACAAAGAAAGAAAAGAGAAACACAAAGAAAGAAGAGAATAAACACTAGCACAACGTTACAGGCAGTTCACGAGTCCTGAGACTCGGAGAAAACCGAGGAGAGCGGCAGTGACAGCCCACTGGTTGGGGTGCAAGACGGGGCCAAGAAGAGCGGCCAACGAAAAGTCGTTACAACCAATCTGGAGCAGACGGCAACGGAGGGTGTCCCTATGTTGAAGGTGCTGCTGGCAATACAGGAGTTGGTGTGGGATGTCCGCTTCCACTCCACAGACATTACAGTTTGGTGAATTTAGCCGACCCATCTTGAAGAGAAGTGAGGGTGTACGGGCAACATTGAGACGTAGGCGGTGGAGAAGGGATTCTTCTTTACGGCTGCGGTGGCAAGTGATGACGAACTCCATCAATGGGTCGATAGACCGTAGGAATGAATTGTAAGTCGTTGTTTCGGCACGGAACTGCTGAGCACATGTGGCACACCGACGGCGTATGTATAGACGGCATGTTGAGGCTGTAAGCGGCAGAGGTGCCAGGGCCGAAGTGTCATCAGACCCAGCGCGTCTCGCTACTGCGTCTGCTCGGGTATTTCCATACACGCCTACGTGGCCAGGGACCCATTGAAACGTGATGTTGTAACCAGCGGCGAAGAGTTCATTGAATTTTTGAAGCGTCATGGTATGCAAATCGCTTATTATGCTGGGGCGAGATGACGACAACATATCTAGTGATGCCTTGCTGTCTGTAAGAATGACCCACGTTCCGTGCCCGGATTCTGTAATATGCTCCAGTGCTGCCAGGATACCAAACAGTTCGGCTTCTGTCGAGGACACTGTATAGGGGAGTTTGAAACCGTGGCCCAGGTCTTCATCCGGAATGTAGAAAGCCGCGCTCGAACTACCTTCGGTTACCGAGCCATCTGTGTATATATGGCGACTTAGTCGATGTGTTGAGGCGAGGTGCTCCAGTGTGAGCTGGTGGGCCACGACTGTGGGGACGTCTTTCTTGCGTTGGAGTCCAGGGATGTTAGAGTGAATACAGGGTCTTTCAAGAGTCCAAATCGCCGGTGCAAAGGATGGTGTAGACGCGGGAGATGGAATGCTCCCTTTCAGGCGGGCAATGGCACTGCCGAAAGCAGACGCCGGGCAGTCCTCATCAATGCGACAAAGAGAGTGGAGCGGGTGCCGTGTAATGTAGCGTGTATAAGCGCGGAGGGTATCACCATCCCGCAGTATGTGAACCGGCTGCTCTCGCGCCTCTGCCAAGACAGAATACGTCTCCGTTGTCCTGGGGACTCCCAAACAGACACGGAGACTACGGGCCTGGATGTTGAGCAGTTCCTGTTCTTGGGTTCGACTTAGACCATGCAGGATGGGTAAGCTGTACCGCAATGTCCCCAACACCAGGGCCTGATGGACACGATAGAGGTCAGAACATGACGGGCCCCAGGATGCACCAGCAATACGCCTGAGTACATTTACCAAACCATTTGCCTTGGTAGCAAGCAGCTTCACATGCTGGGACCACGTCAGGCCACGGTCAATTGTAATCCCCAGGTATCGGCAGGTCGTGACAAAGGTCAGGGGTGAGCCATCAATGAAAAGCGGGTACTTATGAAATGATCTTCGTGAGAATGCCATGGCTACTGTCTTGCTAGGCGAGACAACCAAGCCGCGGTGCAAAAGGTATCTTGAAATGATGTCTAATGAACCTTGTAGTCGGCGTTGGATCGTATCACGCCGAACGGCGGAAGTCCAGATACATACGTCGTCAGCATATATTGTAATGTGAGTGTGATTATGAAGCTGCGCAGGAAGAGAAGCCATAATGATATTGAATAATAAGGGGCTGAGGACGCTCCCTTGTGGAACACCACGGTGCACGCGGAACGTCGCAGTGTCCCCGTCAGCGGTGCGCACAAACAGGGAGCGGTCAGCCAAGAAGTCTTTAATCCATGACCAGGCGCAGCCCCCGACTTCAGCTTCTGAAAGGGTCGCCATGATTGCGCTATGGAGGACACTGTCGTACGCTTTCTTGACGTCAAGGAAGACAGCGGCTGTCAATAAACCTTCGGCCCTTGCCTGTTGTGTCCTACTGGTTAGAGTTATGACGCTGTCTATTGCTGACCGTCCTGGGCGAAAACCCGCCATCTCCTCGGGGAAAAAACCCGTGCTCTCAAGGTACCAGCTCAGGCGATTGAATATTATACGTTCCAAGGTCTTCCCCACACAGCTTGTAAGAGCTATTGGGCGGAAAGAATCGATGTGATGCGGTGATTGACCTGGTTTCAGTAGAGGGACCACCATCGCGGTCTTCCACTCGTTAGGGACTTCCCCTTGGCTCCAGCTCTCGTTGAAGATCCGTAGGAGGGATGCTCGCCCTGACAGGGGAAGATTCCGAAGGGCCTTGTACGTAATCTGGTCTGCTCCAGGGGAGGTATGCAGAGGAGAGTCCCGTAGTGCAGAGTCGAGCTCGAGAAGGGTAAGGGGCAGGTCCAGAGCCGGGTCTTTCGAAGCCTGCGAAGCGGGTGGAAGACCTTGAGCTGATGAGAGCACGCCTGGAGGCTGCGCTGTGAGGCGCACGCAGTAGTCCTCCGAAATGCACAGTTCAGAACGCGAGGTGGCCAAGGACAGGGAACGGAACGGGTGCCGTTGAACCACAGGAGTAGAAAGTCCCTTCAGCACTCCCCAAATCCGAGACATAGGGGTACGGGGAGAGAGAGATGTCGAAAAACGACGCCAATGATCCCGTCCGAGTCTACACAAGTGCCGGTGGACAGCCTTCTGGACACGTCGCGCTTCTTGGCGGTCGTGTGGTAGATGGGTGCGTCGCGCACCGCCGTTCCGCGCGGCGACGAAGGGCACGGAGCCGCTCGTATTCGGCGTCCACTGCAGAGAAATGAAAAGGGAGCCGGAATGTCCTTGTAGCCTCCTGCGTTGCATTAGCCACTGCGCGACGGAAGTCCTGCTCATTTCGGAGCCCACCACTTGAAGAAGCAATCTTGATGGCGTCTTGATAGTGTTGCCAGTTTGTCCGTCTAACGCAATGTGAGACAGATGACTGACGGACATGTCGTATACTGATCAAAACTGGTAGGTGGTCACTACCAAGGGTGTCAGCATCCACGCGCCATACAGACCGGCGGGCTACTGATGGCGATGCAACGGTGAGGTCAAGACACGATGAAAGGTACGTGGTGTGAATAAACGTTGGAGAGCCATCATTTAGAACACTAAGGCTCCTGTCGGCAAACAGGCCCGCAAGTCTTTCACCTCTTGCATCACAGCGTGTGCTGCCCCAAATCACATTGTGGGCGTTGAAGTCCCCACAGAGCACAAAAGGCGAAGGGAGCTCATCTATAAGTGTTCCCAGTTCGTTCACGTTATAGTTGACCGCCGGAGGGAGATAGAGAGAGACGATTGTGAGGTCAAAAGGGGCGAAGCGAACTGTGCAGCAGACATATTCTCCAGTCCCAGTCACACGCAGATGGCGTTGGATGACCGGAATATCAGAACGGACAAAAAGCGCCGCACGGCTTGTCCTACCACAGGGCTCAGAGACGAACGTAAGGTAGTTGGATAGTCGAAAGTCCTTGGTGATACCACATTCTGCGATGCAGAGCACGGGAAATTTGTGCCTCCATACAAATTGGCGAAAGTCCGACGTCTTCGAATTCAGGCTCCGCGAGTTCCACTGAAAAATAGCCGTTGTTTGATGCTGAACTGTTGGTGCAAGTGGTGCTGCATTATTCATTGCGGGTTGCAAGGGGGCCACGATTACTTAGTAGAGGTTCGAGAGCGAGCACGGCTTGAACCGCTGGTAGGTCGGCTGACGCAGGGAGTTGCTGGACGATGGCGCGTAGCGCAGCAAATAGCATAACGAGTACAGAATCAAAGACGTTGTCTTGTCCCTCCGGTTCACGGGGAGTTTGCTGCTTGAAGCTGGTCGTGCGCCGGCCAACTTCCTTAGGTGGCAACTCAGATAAAGGAGCGCTTGGCTTTGCTTTCTTGACGGCGGAGGCGAAAGACTTCGACGATCCCTTGCTCTCACGTGTGGGCTGCTCACTGCTGCCCGGAAGATTCGGGAAATGGGCCGCAGAAAGGTCTGCACAACCAGGATGTGAGCGGTTAGCTCTCAGAGGAGCGGTGTGTAGCTTCCCACTCAGAGCTCGCCGCCGGTGAGCGGCTACAGCCGCCTTGGCAACTCTGCATGCCCGATAAGTCGCGGTATGATGCCCGCCGCAGTTTGCACACCTCGGCTCACGCCGAGCTGTGCATTCCTTGTAGTCATGCGACCCAGAGCACACTTTGCATCGCTGAGATCCACGACATTCTTGAGCGTAGTGACCGTATTTCTGGCATTTGAAACACTGAACAGGGGGGTCGACATATTCCGATACAGGGTAGTATGTGAACCCAAGCGCGATCTCCGCAGGTAACACGTGTCCAGGTTCAAAGGTCAAGAGGACGCTGGACTTGACGATTGCGTTTGCAGAGCCGTCGCTCTCGCGGGAGTATGCCATCTCTCTCTTGACGCCAATGACTCCACTGGGACTGAAGTATTCTAAGAGCTGTTCCTCGCTGTATCGGCGAGGTACTCCAGTAATTCTACCCATAGTGCGCAGGTATGACTCCGGTATATAGGGTTGAACAGCGACACCTGCGAGTGTCTGGAGACCCAGCAGCCGGTGCGCCGAATCTTCGGATGACACGTGAACTATGAGGGTTCCTTGTTTGTTGATACGGTGATGTCGGACTTTCTCTTGGGTCACTGTCAGGATATCATGTGCTATAAGGTTGGGGTTCACTTCCCAGAAAGAGTCCGAGGTGGTCACACACCGGAAAACGACTGGTATGCCGCTTGGACGACTTTTCCTATATGTCACTACTTGAAACGCCGCATCACCCTTCTGTTCACGGGCGTCCTGAACATCCATGCGCAGGTTGCTGCCGCCATCTGGCTGAGACCCTGCACCTTCGCTGTCTAGACCCTGAAGAATCTCAGTTTGGGATGTGCGAGGTGTGGCCAGTTTAACGTCGCTTGAGCGCCTTCCAACCGGGGACCGACTCCTGTCGCCTGACTTAGAAGTGCCCGTGTCGTCGCCGCGGCAAACGGGGGGCCGGCGGCTCCCCCCACCCTGTTCCATGGGTGGGCCCCTTCGTAAAAGGTTTCGTAAAGAAGGAGTCTTCGAAAGATTGCAGTAAATGCAGAGGAGCTTGATAAGAACACTTCCGTTCAGCACGGGCTTCTTCTTCTTCTTTTGAGTATGGGGTTCGTAAATATCGTATTGTGAACGTAGCTCAATCACTTGAAATATACTAGGCCATGGCTGAATCGCCTTTACAGCTTTCTGTGTATGCAACACAGTGCCCCACTTCCATTGAGTAATTGCGGCATGCCTCCACGGGTGAACTTTTGTAGAGCGCTACGCCGTAGTGCGTGGAATAACGTAGCCTAGCGAAACAATTTCTGCGTGATCGCTGTCATTGCGGTGTTTTCTTTTCTTTTTTACCTGGAATTAATTGAGAAGAGCGCGTGTATGATTGAATATCTCCGTGGGTGCTGCAGCGCCATGACGAGTAACTTCGGCTGAATTAGGGTGACTTCGTTTATCAACCTTCGTTTATCAACCTTCGTTTATCAACCTTCGTTGGCTACGGATTAAAACTTTTCCGTCTGCACTCCGGTACTCTCCCGCTGCCTGCTTGCGTGGCTTCGGGATAGGGGGCTTTGCGTCCCGTGGGGTAATTACAACCGTCGCCTCTGTCCAGGGAGGTTATGCTGGCTGATTGTCGAGATAACTTGATGCGCCAAGAAAAGTAAGCGGAAAGCGTCTATTGGACAGCGCGGACCATGGTGCTCCCCGCAGCCCAATAAGCGCCTCCCGCTCACAGTTCTCGACGCATCGAGTTATCTCGACATTCACCCAAAATAGCCTCCCTGTGTTGATCTGTCCGGTAAATCCGGCATGCACTTTCTGTTTCTGTCAACACACACACACACACATAAAGAGACGATGACGAGATGGGGCTGATGTCGGCCAGCAGACTGGGCGCTGCCCCAGTGCCATTTGTAGATAGCGAGAGATGATGATTCAGGTGATCAAAGCAGGGCAGAGAGGGCTGTTGATGACAGGAAATCCCAAAGGTGACGGAGACCTTGGTGCATATGAGTATCAGCAAGAGGCCGCTCACCTTAGCTGCGCTCTTTGGCCCCTATGAAGATCATGTGCTCCATCGTCGGGTTCTTCACCTGTTCATGGACTTCCTGTCGTCCACTGGATTGCTCCAGACGCTTTAGTTCTTTCTTGTATTTTCATCCTTCATCATCTTCACATAATGTTCCACGTGCAATGTGGTAGGGTACCGCACCACCGCGGTGAAACACCCCATCTCATCGTCATCATGTATTGTTATTGTTGTTCTTGGTGCATATGAACGCTACTGGACCAGGGGCCCACTACCTTGCCAATGGCAAAGTGGCGGTGGTCGACTGCATGCATTCCGTGCTGCAAGATCTCGCCCTCCCGCTCGTAGACAGGGCAGTCCATAAGTAGGTGGCGCAGGTTTCTGTCAAAAAACGTGAAGTTGACTTGGCAAATTTCGGAGTTGAACTGGGAAAATTGAATTTCTCTCGAATGGAATTTGGTGAAAATACTCTGAAGTCACGGCAAAATCTCCCCTGTGAATATAGCACTGACCCCATAATGTACAGACAAGTCATTTTTTTTTAAATACAGTTTTTTATCACACTAGGTGAAAGGCCCTATCTGTGTATACAAGCGTACCTAGTGTGTTTATAAGTTTTTGATTATTGGCAAAGAAACCGGTCTGGGTAGCTCGGTTGGTATCGTGTTCGATCCCATCCGATGACGGTAGCAGTATGGGAGAGGGTAAACAACCTGTGAAGGAGATTTCCGGCCCATGTGAAATGACGCTCAACTGATCGAAATTATCGGTAGTGCTACTCTGCGGCTGACTCAGACGGCGGCTGCGGCGGCTACTCTGCGGCTGACGTTTGAGCTGGAATGACCCGGGTTCTAATAATAATAATAACGCTTTTTCATTACGTGCCCAAGAACAGCATTGAGGGCCTTAGTGTTGGCGCACGCTAACAAAGTTCTACATAATGCCGCAATCAACAGACACCTAGGAAATGGATAATATATTCACAACTTGCGTAATACACACGTAGGTCACATAACATACAGGGTGTCCCAGAAAACGTGTCATTGAATTATAATAAAAAAACTACACCACCTAGAGTCATGCGGTCAATGGCATTTCTTCTTACTGGGTTTTTGCCACCTCCTCGTGTGAATGTCGTGTAACGTAAGTTTAATTATGTAAATTTTTGCGAGCTTAAGTCGGAAATTTGCCTAGTAAAGGTAACTTTTTTACCCCACCAATGTGAAGAGCGCGTCTAATTTAGTCAAATTAATGATAATTGACAGGGATATTCAGAAGCTATCCCATCGGAAAAAATAGCCGAACATCATGCTCTACGGAGGTCGCACAGAATAGCGCACGATGAATTTTTCAGCGCAATCTTTGTCAGTCCGACGAAAGGAGGTTGGAAACCCAGCCCTCCCCGACATCGCAGAAAGAGATAAAACAGACACGGCTTATCACGTCCGACTTTCGCTTGGATAATGCTTGCCCTCTCCCAATTTTGGGAACTGTTACTTTTTCTACTATCACTGTGTGGGCTGGCTTCGGAACCTCCTTTCGTCGTACTGAGAGCGATTGCGCTCAAAAAGTCATCGCACGCTATGGTGCGGTGCTCCGAGAAGCGTGATATTCGGCTATTTTTTCCGATGGGATAACTCGTGAATATCACTGTGAATTATCATGAATTTGAGTGAATTCTGCACGCTCTTCATATTGGTAGGGTAAAAAAGTGACCTTTACTTGGCAAATTTCCGAGTTCAGTTCGCAAATATTTACATAATTAAACTTGGAGTACATGACATTCACATTAGGAGCTGGCAAAAACCTAATAAGAACAAATGCTGTTGACCGCATGATTCTAGGTGGCGTAGTTTTTTTATTATAATTCAATGACACGTTTTCTGGGACACCCTGTAGATAAGCAAACAAAACAAAAAGAAAAAAGAACAGCTGGATCAATTGGATGTGGGAAAGATGTTAGAAAACAGGGCGATACCGACTGCTGTTTACGACGACTCTTACCGACATTATCCAAGTTGTGTGTTTGGCGAACTGTGCTTATGTTGATGACTCAAAAGTTTGAGTACTCAAAACCATCTGAATCCCGCAGAACAAAACATGGCGTTTCAAGTGACCAAAGCCAGACTGAGTAGTTAGCGCGCACTTGTGTTAGTCGAATAGAAAATAACAGCGACAGTAAAAGAAAAAGCACGATACTGTTGCGTTTCTTTTTCTTCAGCGAACCTCCTAAACCTGCATGCCCGTACGTTTGCCCCGATAAGTAGTACGAAAGAAGAGAACACAAGGGAAGGCCCCCCTTCCCAATGTGTAAATATTGGCTCCCCGTGTCCCTGGAGGGCGAGACAAAAAGAGCCTAACATGGGACGGAGTAGGAAGAATAGGAACATAACACGTACTGATACAGGCCGAGGCTCATAACCTTGTAAAAGGGAAATTGGAGCAGAAAGGCTTCGAAGACGAATGGCAGTACCGACGATGTGGCTACGAAGACGAAGAAGGCTAATTGACTTCTAAGTGCAAAACATAAGTTGTCTTTAGTGTTTCGCACTCATTACCCTATTGATATGCACCAACTATAGCTCGACAACGAACTATACTTCAGTATACCTTGCTCTGCTTGAGCTGTTCGTTTCTTTTTAGAAAGGCTGACTGGGTCCCTTCTTATACTATAATGAATGTGCGAGAAAAAGGTCAACAGATGCAACAAACAAGGGTCTCGTGCTCATTTTATAGATCGTACCAATTAAAGGGACCATCGAATCCGTAAACGCGTGTATGAGTGCCATACGGTAGTGTTAGGCCCCGCTTCATAGTCTACTTGGCCAAAGTTATCTTCGGAAAACAGCTTACACATTTAGGTAAACGAGTTGTAAAGATTCCCACTGCCTCTGCAGTTAACGAGGATCTTGCGATGACTGTGATTTATCTGTTTTTGTTCTTTATTTAAACAGCAAGCCGACATCTCTCTGGCTGACCTTTTCTAATAAATCATGATGACGTAGGTCAGGCAAACGAATGATAGCGCAGCGCAGGCGATTGTTTCCGAGCTCCTCTGGTTCGTGTTGGCACTGCAATACACCAAGTAAAAAACCGTCGCTAAACCTTCCCCCCCTTTTCCCCCTTTGGTCTAATAAATATATCCCGTCCCCCCTCAGTAAATTCGTGGACTGTCGCTTATCAGTATGAGCTCCAACACGATCACGTCGCTTCGCTTCACGTCACTTCACTTCACGGTGTTACTGTGCCTGGCTATACGTAGAGTCAGTAAATAGGGAGTTTTAGCAGACGGGCTCCGGTAAATTCCGATCGCCAATTGATTACGGTCGGGAAGAACCGATCGTATCCGGAAAGAACGCCAGCACGAACACTATTAGCAAACCGGAGGGAACCGGAGACGCGCTCGCTGCCCGACGCCCGATATCTTTTTAGACGACGACGAAGAAGATAGCCATTGAGAAGAAGAAGTTCTACTGCTGTCCACATTTTCACGATTGAAAGAACTTTCAAATAAGTTTATTTAGTGACTGTAGCTGTACGAACACGTCCAAGGCTAACCCAGAACTGTCATTCCCCGCAAGCCGATTACATACTGCTCGCAACTTGTCGTCGTCTGCCCGGGTGCCAGCCAGTCGCCAAAGGGCGCTCCCTGATTGGACTTCTCCGTGTGACGTTTTCTTGATTTACAAAGAGGGAACTCCTGCATACTCTCAACATCATACAGATGTTGTAGTCTCGGCCTCTGCTCTTGCCATGGATTACATGAAATTGCACAGGAACTACTTCACTAATTTCCGTCGGATTTTCTGCGTTATTGCCGGTCCTGAACGCGTAGTAAAACGGAACTAGAAGTTCCGGAATCGATCGGGACGAGTACGGCAGTTCCTAAACGGGATTTTTTTTGTGTGCGTGTGTGTGTGTGGGGGGGGGGGGGTATATATAAGTTTAATAAACAGGAGGTGGCGTCCACGCAAGGAGAGGTCAGCCAGACCTATGTCGGCTTGCTACGCCCTGGTGGAGCAAAAAAAAAGAGCTTGTGTCCCTCTGGTTCAGGTTAGCCTTTTTCTTTTCTTTTTTTAGTATTTTGCTTGGGCACGTTACGCCTTCCTCTTCATTCAGAGGCGCAAGTGTGCCAGTTAAGTTTAGCTCGCTCGAGACGCTTCACTGGAGCAAGACAATGGCGTCAGCAGCGGCGGAGTCACACACTAAGACTGCAAAGGAGTGATAGTAGTCCGTGGCGCCTTGTTTCTTTTTTCTCTGTCTCTCTCTCTCTCGTTGTTGTTTGGTGTTTTAAAGTCAAGTACTCCAGAAACGCGTACATCATTCGCGTTGTACATTACCAGCTAAAGTTTGGCCGTCTGATGAACATCTTCTATTTTTATGCTGTGTAACTTAAGCAGCTGTAGGGAAGACATTCACAGTGAGACGATTGCTCTTCCCAACACGATACAAAGTAGGTTCTTTCTTTTTCTTTTTTTCGAACCTTCTTTCGTAGTTTTCTTTTTCTTCTTTTCCTTTTTTTTTTTGCCGGTATTTCGAACACAGGCAGGAGAATAGATTCCGTTCGAAATATCGGCAGCTCCCGACCAGAGGCGTTTGCCTTTTTTATGCGGGCCTCTATGTTAATTCTACGGGAATATATTACTCTCAATTACAGGGTTAAAGCAATTTATGCTGATATGGATGCGAGAACACGAAATAGGGAACGTGCCTGGGAGAGAGGAGCAGCTGTGAAGAAAAAAAATTGTCTGTGATCCACAGCGCACCCGTACCGCGTTATTTGCATAACAGATTTGAGGATCTGCGTTTCAAGCATTTTACAAATTCTTCCCGATATTCCCTGTGTAGTTTAAAAACGAGAAGAAATCAATGATAGTCGAAAGCCTTCAGCAAGTTTCATCCTTCTTCACTCATACATTGCCTGCCGGATGTTCCTCGCCATATAACATGATTAGCGATCTTTAAATCGAATGCTTCTGCTTTCTGTCCATGTTTCTTTCACCGTTTCGAAACCTTTTTATATCCTTCCCTTTTCCCTTCACTTTAACGTGAGATTATATAAAATAACGAGCACTGTACGCTGCCGTCATGCGAAAGGAAAGTGCTAGTATTTACCCTTGGAACTCCTTCTTGGTTCATTGCACGTAGATTGCCCCTGTCACGCGAGTCGGTTTCTGTTTTCAATGTAACGACACGTCAACACTGGGTTTGACCGACATTCCCTATATATTTGTTTATTTGCCTTTACACCTGCCTTTCAACACCGTCTCGGCTCCACCTCGTCTTCCCTCTGCCCCACTTGTGTAGTACACGGCGACCTCAGCCACGTCATCCTGGCTTGTGGGCAATGCCACCACGTGCGTGCACTAATGGAAGCCTCTATGCAACGCATTGACAAGCGGCCGTTCAACCTAGCGAAGATCCTCGGTCCGTGGTCGAACGCTGCCCACCAGACGCAAGGCCTTCGTCTTCTGGCGGAGTACTTGTGCTCCACCGTTCTGGCGACGGCTCTTTGAAAGCCCCCATCATCATCCCTTCATCCTCTCCCAACGCGAAATAGGGCAGTGTACCGCCTCAGCGGCGGTGAATCGCCCACCCCATCACCATCCATACATACGAATATCGGGCGTGGTTTGAAAAGACGCATTCACTGATTTTGACTCTGGATGCTTCTGTGTAGCCTGCTTGTTCTGTTCCAAGTCCTTCATCACTAACAGATGAAAGCGCTAGAAACGCGAAACAGTTGTTCATTCCAAACCGCTGTACGGCAGCAACCGTTGCTTAGCGGCATGATCGATAATAGAGCAAATACGCTGTATCACACGACGCACAAGTGGACTCGCAAATCTTGAGTTAGGAAGAAGGCAAATATATAAATGGCACATTGCGGTACTTCTACTTACCATCATATGTTTCCGCAGAATGGAGGTGGGCGAGACGCTTAGTAGTCGCGTTTTAGGTGCGCAGAGCACGCACTTCAATTCAAGTTTCCCGTTGTTCTTTTTGGAAACAAATTCCAAGTGCTTCCAGCACAACGGCCAGGGCACTGGCGACGCAAGCACCCTCTGCATCCTCATTGACCTTACCATTCTCCACAGCGTCTAGAGAATCACCCTCAGATTCATCCGTCATATCGTCTCGGTAACTGAAACGGCAGATGCAGACACGAACGCGAATCGCACCCGGCAGGAGTCAGCATAGGCGCGGCGGGAACGAGTTTGAAACGAGTCAGAAAGCAGTGGCCGCTCTGATTGGGTGGGTCCGACGGATTGGATTGTTGGATGAATTGTTGGACGGATGAGTTTATCAAGCTTCATAGCGTTGCACTCTTCATCACTCGTTTCCCCACTTAGGTCGCTGTTGATGCCGATTATCGGTCATTTCCCGATTCAAGAGTACTCACAAAATACTCAAAAAAGAGTAAAAGTTGCCTATAAAAAGTAACTGGGTTACAGTTACAAGTACCTGCATAAACGTGTATCCGATATCTTACTCAAGATACACAAAAAGTATCTAGATACAAGTACTCAGTTACTTAAAGGAGTACAGAGGGCCATCCAAAAAAAATTCAGATTAAGACGTCTGATGAAAATGTGTGTGTCGTTTTACCGAATATCGCGAAAGGTTTTGATGTGTGCAGTTTGTTTCCCAGAAAAAAAGTCACATAAACATGGCTCCTCGCGTTCACGGGTATAACGAGGAGGATAAGGTATGATGCCACGTCACCGATGACGTTACAAGGAGAACTCGTTCTGGTTCGCCGGTCAGTGGGGGTCAGCGCCTTGTCCCTTTGTCGCAAAAACCAGTTTTGCCAGTTCTCCCGGAGAACCGGGGATAGAAGGAGCGGCCGAATCATGACCGAGCCAGGAGCAATGCTCTTTCAGAACCCCGCACAGCCGAGTGGCAGACGACAGCGGGGTAGCAGACAACATTTCTCTGAACCAATCAGCGAGCGTGATCCTTGTAGCGTCAGCGCGAGGTTCCAGGCAGGTACTGCTCTCCACCGCCGTTGCGCACGGTCGCTTTTTGCGGCGTACTTTAAATTCAATTTTTGCGATAATTATGACTATGTGGTGTGAATGTGGTGTGAATTACTTCGCATGGTGCGTCTTACCGGCCTACCTAACAGTTTTATAGGAAGAAAACAGGGTGTTAAAAATGACTTCTGTGCTACTTTAACAACCCTGTACCATGCACCAGTATATGCACCTGTACACACGTGCAGCCAAGGAGCTCCGGCTATTTTTTTTTATCGTAATATACTTCACTGGCTTTGCACGGGGCTTTCAGTGGTGACTTAGCTCACCCTGACGGGAGGAATCACGTGTTACGTGACCTTCTGACGCCATCCGCTCAAACGTTGCCTGCCTGCGTACTGCTGATGAGGCCCAAGAAGGCCGAAACAGATGTCCAGTACTGGCATGGCGACGTTTGACTTCTTTAGGAAAAATCTTCCCGGAAACAACACCGCAAGCGATGCTGCCCCGACGACCGTTTTTACGGGCCGCGCATTCTAAGACACGGCCCACCCGGGGGCGGACCGCGTTATCAAGGGGCCCTTCTCGAAATATGAAGGACCGGCTCCCTTTCGCCTCCCTCCACCGCGAAAGATCGAAAGATCAATACGCGGATTTGAAGGGAGACCAGAGCATATATCCGTTTGACTCACAAATATATGCTATACGTGCAGCCAAAAAGCTCCGGCTATTTTTTTTATCGTAATGTACTTCACTGGCTTTGCACTGGGCTTTCAGTGGTGACTTAGCTCACCCTGACAGGAGGAACCACGTGTTACGTGACCTTCTGACGCCATCCGCTCAAACGTTTTGCAGAATTGCAGGTTTGCTATATGCTTGCGCCTCTTTTAGTTCCTCGTTTCGTTTCAGAATGTTTTTCTTCGCATCATAGTATCCTCCTACGCACATAGCATGCAAATATATCGTTAAAAACCGCCACGTTACGATCCTGGGGCGTTTCACGTGGAATGACACTTAGGCTGTCTCCGAGAAGGTCACGCATGGGCGAGTTAAGCAGCGATCTGAAGGGTTGCCAAGCTAACTTGGAGATTACGGAAGGACGCTTCTGATTCGAGAAGCCGCTGAGACCCTTAAAAACGAAATTGAGTTCGGTTTGAACGTGAGCAGAAACGCTTCACCTTAGCAAAGTTTAGACAATGCAGAAAACTGGTGCGGCATTATCGTCGGTCCCACGTGATAAAGACCTCCAAACGTCGTTTTCAAGGATTCTGCCCAGATATTCGCTACTCAGACTTTGTGCTCACGTCCACACCGCAATTGGTCGCTCTCTTTCGCTGGCGCGGCCGTCTCCAACGCGGCCTCTCTGGTGAAAGATTCTACCACTGCAGGGGACGCCCAAACAATCGGAGTCTGGAGATATTCGGTGCGAGAGACACGGCGGGAGACATATATAGAAACAGCCAGTAATGCGGGGTCGACCTTCAATAAGAGTGGCACTGAACGCGCGTCGTATATATTGTATTCTTAGCACCATTTCGTTTTATTTTTTCGAGGGTCTGTTTGCATCGGACCTGCCCAAATTGTGCATTATAAAAGATTGCCCTGCTGCTGACTCTTATAGAGCCCATATGGACTTTCTGATTTCCACAAATTGCACTATGGCCCGAAATCCATTGTAGACGATTACTGTGGCCGCTCACGACACCTCTTCCGTGGACTCGTTCACTATTATAAACTTCTGCAATAGGTGTGTTAGTTTCCAGAGCAGTATTTACTGCCTGAGGTCCTGTGCTGCAGTCACTATAGGTGTTCCAGTTGTACGGGGGAGAAAGACACGTCGCTTTCCCAAGAGTCATGAGCAAGGCGTAATTCTTGCTGTTTCTTTTTCGTTTTTTGTTTTTTTTTGTATATCGTAGATCATGTGGCATCGGGGTATCATATTCACTATTCAGTTCTGCGGTGACAAGCGTAGTCGCTGGACCTGACACGCCTGCCGAGCCGTTTGTGTGGACGCTTACGCGATCGTGGCTGTTTTTTATCAGCTCCAGGGAGGTCCAGGAGCCTATAGATGGACCTGCCTCTCATGATACGGCTTTATGTACGCGCACGATGATCGAGGCTCAAGAAAAATTGCGTAGGCACCGGCAGGTATCGGAACTGGAACTGAACCCGAACCGAAAACCGAAAAAAAAACGTTATTTTCCATCGAACCCGAACCGAACCGTACCCGAACAATTGTTCTTTTTTGCTTGTCCTGAACGGAACCGGAACTGAACCGAAAAAAATTTGATATGGTTACCGGTTCGGGAATGGGTTCAGAGATGAAATACCTAATTGTACTATCGACCTACCTTTTTTTTTTTCGATTATTTATTTTTTGTACGACGGCAGATGAGAGTAAAAGTTTGTGACTGTATCGCCAGTTTTTTTGCCGGAACAAATGAGGGCCCTGACCGCGTTCCGCCAAGAGACTTCTAGCACTTCGCTTTTCGTTTTCAGCAGACGACCACGGGAGTGCAATACAATAAAATATCAGAGCCAAACTACTCCCTTCGGATGCCCTGACCATCTTGTGCAACGAAGAGGCAGAGAGTGAAACCGAAACTATGCAAAACCTCGTGCGTTTCCCTAAGAACGCTTCGTCTTAAGAAGCAAGTGGTCGTGGCGAGGCAACAGTAGACGCTTCCTGAAACGGTTATGTCATACCTTTCTGTTACAACCGTGTGCGGTGAGGGTAAGCTAGCTTTCATGTAGCAAAATTACTGCCGATGAACCGGTTAAACCAGGACCGAAAAAAGTAACGATTCCAATCCCTGTAAGTGTCCCGATCGGTGACCGCTTTTTTTTTTTCTTTCGTTTCTCCCGGAGCCGAACCTGAACCGAACCGATATACCTGAACTGGGTCAAGCTGACAATTTCGGCGCAGCGAAACCCGAACCGGACCGAAAAAAATACCGGTTCCGATCCCTGGGCACCGGAGCGCAGATGTGGACACAATGGCAAAACTAGAGGAGTATGTGACTCCGTGTGGATGCAACTGTGGGGGGTAGGGAAGAATGTCCTCGGAAAAGGTGTCCTTGAAGAAGTACGTCACAGTTTTGTCCCTGGATAAATGTTCCCTATAAGGAACATTTATCCAACTCGTCAGCAACATAAATAGCGCCTTCAGTATACTGACGGCGCTATTTATGTTGCTGACGAGAAGCCCTGCACTAGCGGTGCAGTTCGATATTCGTTTCGCGGCGGCACAAGTGTTGCACCGTTGAACTGGAGCTGGCCTAGTGTTGCGCTAGTTCAGAACTGGCCCTGCACCGCCCGGAGCCGGTTCAGGCAATGCAGGCCTAATCGAACGTACCTAAAGTGGAAACAGCCACACCCGACCAAGGGCATTACTGCGGTAATCGACGTTATCAGTGGCTGAGGACTGACGGTATGCACGTTGATAAGGGCGGAAGGCGTGATTATGTCCTTGTTCGAATATGAGGGAGGGTGTTTGAATGGAACGAAAAGTTCCGCAAACGTAAATATCAGCAAGCGCACCTCGCACGGGGACGGTTTTGCGGCTACCAAATGTTTGTACAAATCTTCTGAAAAAACCTGTGATTTCGGTTGGAATAGTGGCTATGGCCATTGGCTTCCGAATTAATCAAGAAAAACGTTACCTCTGCTTGGCTAATTTTCGAGTTCAATTAGCAAAATTAGCTTAAATATGTGACGCGAATGCAAACGGCCTGAATCTGTGGCAAAAGTCTGTGCGTGTGTGTGTGTATTCCAAGTAGTTTCATAATTTTGTGAAGTGAAACTTGAAATTTAATGGCACTTTCTCACCGGACACTCTGTACAGTGTGGCCTATTGCAGTGTTACCAGCGGCATTGCCGAGAGGGCTAAGGCGTCCGCTCGTTGGTGGTACCCGAGGTCGTGCTGAAGACTGGGAGGTGGTGGGTTCGAATCCTACCGCCGGCTGTGCTGTCTGAGGTTTTCCCTGGGTTTTCCGAAGACTTTCCATACAAATGTCAGCACAGTTCCCCCTGAAGTCGGCCCTGGACGCATACTAACCCCCTGTCCCCACTCCTTCCTGCTGTCCTCACTCCATCTGTCCACGTCTGTACGCCGCTTATAGCCACAGTTGCTTCGCGGCGCTAACACGCAATAAAAAACAATTGCAGTGTTGTAGAAGGTTTTTACGTTAAATCGACAGCACCCGATAACTAGAACCCGGCTTTTCCCCGCCGGGTTGATGAAAGACACTTAACACAAATAAGCCAACCTTTATGCCTCATTTGATCGCACGAGGTAGCGTCTCCCCGGGGACATTTTTTCCGTGGACATACTTCGCGGGGACGGATCCTGTAATTGTGAGTGCCTCAGAGATAAGTATCTGGCGATGGTCATGCAGAAAGCAAGTAGTAGCCCTCTCGACAAGGTCGTAGTTGTCAGAAAATAACATTAATCAACAAGCTTGCATTATACGCTGTCACACACTAGCGAATAATTCCTCTTTTTTGAAATAAGATAACGGCAATTATTTATTCTAAACGGTTGGTGCAGCGACACGACGTCGAGTTCAATCAACTTCTCCATATTTGCTCCTCAAAAATTCACCAACCAACCCTTCCATGCTCTCAAATCCACGTAAACCGTTTTACTGGACGAGTTTCTTTTCTTCTGTACACTCTTGATGAAGAGACATGAGCCCCCGTAGAACATTGATGTGATCACAACAACTCTGAACGATACTCAAACAGAGATCAAGCCATCGACTTGGCGTTTGAACTCATTTACTGAGTTAGGGAAGTAATCTGGGCAAGTACATCTTGAATAAAGGAAACAACGGAAAAAGAAAAAAAAAACTGGGGGAACTAAGGAAGAGACGCAACACAGCGCAACGTGTGTACCGTATATCTTCCTTAGTCCCATTTTTTTGTGTGTGTGCTCTGCTCCTTGTTTGTTTGTGTGTTTGTTTGTTTGTAAGAAGAAAAAAACAAGGCTCCTTCTTATACTTGAGCTCATGTCATGCAAGCAGTACACCAGCGCGTGCCACGCATTCCACAAACTTGATTTCGAAACGAAGCCAGACTACTTCTAGCGCTGCAAAAGAAGACAGTGGAGTACGTGATGTCCCGTCGAATGGTGGAAAAGCTTCTCTGCATACAAAATCTTTTTTGCAAATATTTCTCAGTTGTTTGTCGGCCCCTGATACGACTGAATCATATTCCGAAGGAGCGTGCCCAACCATCGGTGTGACTGCCTCTTATCGAGCGCTCCAGTTCTCTGGTGTGCACATTGAGCCCCCGGAGAAGACATTCAATCATTTTTGCGTGCCCTGCATCGTAGCCGTTTTTCATTTTTTTTTTGTAATTTAGAAATTGGAACGACGTCGTATTTGAAGTTTTAATCTCATGAAACGTTGAAAAGCATCGCTGATGGTTACAGGCTGGTGTTGTGCTTCCTTGGAATTTCCTTCGTTACGCCTAGCTTAAAAAAACAAGCACAAACGAATACCATGCGTATCCTGGAAGCTTAGAGAATGTGATCTCATTAAGGCTGCTGGACAACCATGCTGGACAGGGGAATTGTGTTACGACGCTGTTATGTGACTACGTTGCATCGTGCAGCTAGAAACCGAAACCTTAGCGAGGTCGTGGGCCATAGCTAAAAAAATAAAATAAAAAAAACACTGCGTAGGAAAATAGCTCAACGTTAGACGATTTATTTATTTATTTATTTTTTTTTTGATGGTATTGATTTAGATACATTTTTCTAGTGGTTAATGGATTAGAATTCTCGTTGGAGGCATCTTGAGCTTGTGAGTGACAAAAAAGTGAAAGCTCCAATGCGATTTTGGTCACGAGCGCAAGGAAGAGTTTATAAGGCTCACAGTGAAAATCGAACCCAATCAAACACCAGGAATCGCTTAATTCTGCCATCCGAGGCACGTTTCATGCAAATTTCATGCAAATTCTTCGCGGCGCTACACGATTTAAGTGTAGATATTGGAGAGTGTCACGCCCGGTTAAATAATAATAATAATAATAATAATAATTCTGAGCTTTACGTCGCGAGACAACTGCGATCATGAGCTACGCCACAGTGCTTGGGTTTGTGGATTAATTTTGCCCACGTGAGTGTGGTTTCACGTGCGCCCAAATCTCGACACACGGCACACCTCATTTAACGTCCCTCGCGGAAGAATGCGTGTCGAAGCAACTTGTACCCTTCCGCCAATTTGCCACCGTCCTCAGCCGGGTTTGAACTTTGAAGTCCCGATCTTTGGATCAGCAGGCAGACTCGCTATCGACTGAGCCACCGAGCGCAGCAGTAGTAGTGGATAAGATGGTTCACGGAAATTAGTACAGTGTAATTAGGTCATTGGTGATTTCGTGGTTGCGTGCATTTCTGAAGTGTGTTTCTTTTATTATGAAGGTCGGTCGGAAATCAGAGTACAGAGAAGAACCCTGGAGCAGGCATTGTGCAATGCCTTATTGTCGCTTTTCGAGGTTGATATTTTTGATGTATCCTCTCTTCGTTAGGGATTCAAGCGTTTTTTTTTTGTGTGTGTGTTTTTTTTTTTTACAAACGTATACCGTGTTATCATCGTATATTAATGCCACGAAAACGTAATTGTGTAATCCAGAGCGTTTCCTTTTTTAGTGCTCATGTTAAACGAGTGTCCTGACCAGAAAGACGAGTCAGACAGCCATATCATGGTAGTCATCACAGGGAACGTACTGTTCGAACATAGTGCACGCCACGAGTGTAGAAGTGTTGGGTTGACTACCATTAAAGTACACTCGGAGCTTGAAGGCATTACAGAGGGGAGGGGCAATAATACAAAGCATGTAGTAGCAGTAACAACAACAACAAAAACAAATGTTACGGAGATAGTCACATAATGAGTTTTTCAATTGTGAAAATTGTGAGATGGTGAATGGGGGGATTCACCATCTCAAATAAAGCCGGGGAGGTGGTCCCATTAGAGTGATGTTTTCGGTCAGAATGAATCAAAGTAGGGTTTACTTGTACAGTAAAGAACTTCCACCTTTTGTACGTGATCTAGCCATGAAGAAATGTCCTAAATCAGAGCGTTGCGGAGGATGGAGTTATGATCGTAAATTTTATGAAACAAACAAAGACGCAGCTACACTGCGACGAGGCGAGAGATAAGAGAGGGTGAGGATGGATTTCATCGAGGCGACGCTGGCTGTGCGATCGTGGTTGCCGAGGATGAAGCGTGCTAAACGGTCCTCTATGCCTTCAACCTGAGTAATGAGTGACTCCTGTCCCAGGTCGTACACGTCAGCATACTCTAGTTTGGGAAGCACTGTTCGGTACAGCGTTAATTTTGGTCAGAGGAACTAGCCCGAAATTACGTCGAACGTACCCTTTACAGTCGGTGAAGTGGTGTTAGTAATGCATTCAATGTGTGGGTTCTGGGAAGGTCTATAAGATATGTAAATATCGAGGTGCTTATATGTTGTGACACGTTCAAGTGCTATTGATCAAATATGAGGGACATCTGTCGTTGCTGCGGCGTATTCGCATTTGTTTACATTACATGGGATTGAAGTTTCATGTGCCATGTTATGACCGTTTCTGTAGTGCCAGAATTAGTGTAGGGCTTTCACAAACAATACTTGCACTCAACTCCTAGTAATACACCTTGGAACTGCCGTGGTGGCTCAGTAAAAACAGTAGGTCTGGCCGAATCCTTTGCTTTCTTTCGCTGTGGGCATAGCGGCTTTGCAGATGAGAAGATTCGAGCTTCTTCAAGTCATGCAGGCTACTTATATATGCCTCTATCTGACATCAGGAGGATCGAAGGGGCTATAAGGGTGCTACCGAGATTTACCTAAAAATGGCGATGATCGTGAGAACCTGCCTTTCCCGTCAATGACGTGCCGACAATGGACACACCTGGGACGAGACAAACCATCTTATCACCATACTGTGAATGTCCTCCTCACTCCTCCTTTCTCTGCAGGGACAAACATAACGCAGGCCAGGCTAGAGCTATGCCGTTGTGATAACCGTCGTTGGCGTCGGATGCACGTATTGATCCTTCGCCTTCTATATCACCTGCTCTGTCCCATTCCTTTGTCTATAGAGTATCTCCCCTGACGACGAAACTCTCCAATCATCATCGAAAAGTAGTCGTTGTTGTTTTAGACGTCTATAGCTTTGATTGCCTTTTTGTGTATTTTTGTAACATATTTACATAATCTAATTTTATATCAGTATCTACGCTGTCCATGCAGTGATTCCCACGAGTGTTTAGTGATCGTGCCAAACATGTCGTGTCAAAGGTGTCGTTTCAGTTTTTTTTTTATTGTTTGGTCAAGCTGGTCTCCTAATCATCTCAAGTTCTTTGGAATATAAGCCACGCGAGGTTCGCCTACGCTCCATTGTCAGAAGACCGCATGCGCTCACATAATTACGTTATCTTTCGTGCGAGTACAGCAAACAAATCCCAGCGAAAGAACAAACACCGAAGCGGAGAGGCCCTCAATAAACACTCCATGCACTTCGCCTCCCCGTGTTCTGACTAAAACTACCTCAGAGCTCATTCAGTAACCAAGTCACCAAACCGTGGAACAACGTCCATCCGTTGGAACAACGCAATACAGGAACCAACGCTGCGCAAGCATTGTACTCAAAAAGAACATTCGCTATATTTCCATGCTTTCGGCCATGGAATAGTTTCTGCGCCTATTTCATCCGCTGAACAAGCCCAACGCCGCGGACAGGATCGGTCATGTAGAGTTGTGGCTCGACGGAACGCAGGCAGCAGAAATAGGCGTGCAGAGGAAAGCGACCGTTAATTGGGCTTCCGTAGTGCAGAGAAGGGCCTAAGAATGGTACTTTTAATGGTCGGCCGGTGGCGTGCCCGTCTGTATTTTCGCACTCTCGCGTGGGTGGTGCTAGAGCTAATTTGCAACTCTCATTAAGGTTCGTGAGACATACGATGGTACGCAAATCGGCCTCTGCCGTGAAGGGTAATACCATATTTACTGTCCCGTTTTGGGGGACCTCATTAGGAGTCTGCAATGACGTGATTATCTTCTGCACTCTCGTGCTTAGTGTTTTATTTCTTTTTCTTTTTCTTTCTTTTGATTCTTCCCGGCAGAAACCAGGGGAAGGGATCACGACAAGTGCCGTGAGACGGAGACGTTTTCGCTGCAACTTCGGGGGCGTTGACTCCGTTATCCTACTTGTGGTCACGAAGTATCTGCAACGCTATTGTAGGGCACGGCAAACTCTGTGGATTCCGCCAATGCAGAAGATGTTACGCAGAGAAAGGAAAATAATCTTTGGTTGGTGGCAGCCGGCAAGAATAGGGCTCTCCAGGGGGAAAAATAATGGGTCTGTGTGCACGAACGTTGAAGAAATTCCCCGCTGCCGTCTCCAGTAGGTTTGCTAGAAACTTCTGTGGTGAGCTAGCTCATCATAACAGTTTCTAGCACATCATATACCAGTGCTCTACGAACGAGCACCGTTGAGGACAGTAGAATTGTGCTCGAGGCAATAGCAAAGCTACTGAAGACACCGTTGAGGAATTTCCTAAACTTTCCAAGCGGGATGAGACGTTCGTAGCACCTTCTTGAGACTGAGGCGTGATACACGACAAGAGACAGAACACGAAATAGACAGGACAGGACTCAAAACCAGCGGCAAGGTGACATATACAAAAGGAGGAAACAAGAGAAATTACACAAAGGCAACCCTGTTGTTCAGTGTCAGCCTTTATGTCACCTGAATACACTGCGAGAGTCTGATTACGGAAGCAGGCTTTACGTACTTTCCGCTTCCCTCTTGGTTCTTTTCCTATTCGGGTTGTGCCTGCCGTACAAAGGTTGTTGTCGGTTCCATTCGCCCCTCCCCAAGCAGCACAACATCTTGTCCCGATATTGGACCAATATTGGCAATACTGGCCCAATATTGGTCCAATCGTGGTCCAATATTAGGCCGGCATTGCCAATATTGGGACAATTAAGAAGGAAGTACGTAAAGCCTGCTTCCGTAATCAGACTCTCGCAGCGTATTCAGGTGACATAAAGGCTGAAACTGAACAACAGAGTTGCCTTTGTGTAATTTGTATAGTTGTACTCTAAAAGTCCTGTGACGTATAAAGTTAAGCAGTTAAATTATTGTTCGCGAAAAACTATCGTTATAATGATCCACTAAATCATCTCCCTCCCCTTACACACAAACATACGTTGGATGATGAGGAGGTGTGCGATTCACGGCCGCTGTGGCCGTACACTGCGCTCTGGCTCATTGGGTACGGATGAGGGGCCGGATGATGGGGAGAGTACTTTTAGAGATCCGTCGCCAGACCGGTGGAGCGCAAGAGCTCCGCAAGAACAGGAAGGTCTTGCATCTGGTCGGCAGCGTTCGACCACGGTCCAAGAATCTTCGCGAGGTTGAACGGCCGCTGGTCAATACGTTGCATAGCAATTTCCATCAGTGCACGCTCTTGGTGATGTTGCCCACAGCTCCCAACATTGTTTTGATCTTTTCAGGCACACTGTAGATTGACATGCATTACTTTGGTTCGATTCGCACAGGGTTTGTTTTTCTCCACGACCTCCACAACTCTGACCCAGGCTATAAACTCTGCTAAGACGATAAAACAGAAAAGAGAAAATCCGAAATAGAGAAAGGTGACGAAAAACACAAGGGGGGATATGTTTCTTAAGAAAAAAACGAAAGGAAAGGTCAGTCAGGCGTCATAAAAGAAAAGGAAAAGAGAAAGAAGAAAAGGAAAGGAAAGAAAAAAGAAGAACAAAAAACACACAAAACTAAAACTGAAAAATCACACACACGGTCACACAATCACAAGGCGTTGACAAGGTTCGAAGCGTGGAGAAAGCGGAGGAGCGCTGTGGTGACGGCCCACAGGGTCGGCTGATGAACGGGACTCAGTAAGGTAGCCAGTGTTATAGTGCCGTAGCCAAGTTGGGATACACGACGACAGAGGGCGTCACGGGGCAGACGGTGTTGCCCGCAGTGTAGGATGCAGTGGGTAATATCAGCCACCACGCCATAGCTAATGCAGAGGGGAGTGCTAGATTGACCCATTTTGAACAGGTGCAGCGGTGCGCGGGCGACGTTTAGACGGAGGCGGTGAAGAGCGACTTCTCGTGACGACTGCAGGGACACGTAATAAAGAAGTCCACTGAGGGCTCGATTGATCGTAGGTGACTGTTGTATGAGGCAGCATCAGCTCTGAATGCTTGGGCACGAGCAGCACACCGGCGGCGTATAGACATACGGCAGGCAGAAACAGTAAGGGGCAGATGTACAGTGACACGAGTCACAACTTATGCAGCACATCGTGCAGCCGCATCTGCGCGTGAGTTACCGCATAGGCTCACATGACCGGGAATCCATTGCAGAGAAAGAACGTGACCATTTGCACAGAGCCGATTGTATGGCTGGATGATCATGCTGGGCATGTCACGAATGATGGTGGGGCAGGAAGACAGCAAAAGAAGGAGGGACGCCCATCTGTCAGTGAGGACAACCCAGGACTTCTGAGGTGGCAGGCCAGCAATGTATTCTAGGTCTGCGAGGATGGCGCAAAGTTCCGCCTCAGTAGAAGACACAGGATAGGGCAACGTGTAGGCTTGTTCGTGGTCCGTATCTGCGACGTAAAAGGCTGCCCCTGACGTGCCACGCATCACAGATCCATCTGTGAAGATTTGACAACAGCAAGGGTAGGTAGAGTTCATATGTGCCAAGGAGAGCTGATCGACTACTAGAGGAGGAGCTTCGTGTTTTCGAGCAAGGTCCGCGATTGCAGGTTGAATGACGGAACGTTCAAGGATCCACATAGATGGCGCAAACAAGGGAGTAGATGTCGTGGGCGGGAGATAATTCCTTAGGCGGTCAATGGCAGTACTGAAGGTGGAAGCAGGGCAGCTTTCTGCAATCCGACGAAGGGGATGGGAAGGGTGGGTCAGACAGCGGGCGTATACGCCCAGGGTGGTTGACTCCCATAGAGTGGGAATAGGGCGTTCTCTAGCTTCTGCGAGGACGGAGTAGGTCTCCGTTGTCCGAGAGACCCCTAGGTAGACACGGGGCCTGCGGGCTTGAAGGTTGAGAAGCTCTCCGTCTTGGTAGGGCTGATTTCATGGATGATATGGAGGCTATATCGTAGCGTGCCCAAGAGGCAAGCCGTATGGACTCGGTTGAGGTCGCGGCAGGAGGGGCCCCAGGACGCACCTGCGACACGCTTAAGGACGTTAACCAGGCTTGAAGCTTTGGCAACACGTGTCTTCACGTGAGGAGACCAAATGTGATGAGCGATCCAGCAAGGGATAGTGGGCACTTGTGAAATGACTTCCGTGAAAAGGCCATGGCTGCAGTCTTTGCAGGTGAGACCGTTAGGCCTCGGTCGGCGAGATAATGACATATTGTGTCCAAGGAGCCTTGCAGACAACGTTGGATCGCATCACGACGAAGAGCAGATGTCCAAATACAAATATCGTCCTCATAGAGTGTAACGTGAGTGTGATTTGACAGCTGTGCTGGCAGGGCATGACGACATTAAACAATAGGGGGCTGAGTACGTTGCCCCGCGGGACTCCTCGTTGGACGAGGTGCGAAGCGGTATCCCCCTCCGTAGTGCGTACAAAAAGAGAACGGTCTGTGAGGAAGTCTCGGAGCCATGGCAAGAAGACAACTCCTACGTTGGCATCTTGGGATGCTCGCAAAATGGCGTTATGTTGTACACTGTCATGCGCCTTCTTAACGTCTAGGAAAACAGCGGCCACAGCGGCGGACATGAAGCCATCCGCACGAGCCTGTTGCACTTCACTGACGAGGGTAAGGACACTATCAATTGACGACCGGCCTGCGCGAAACCCCCATCATTGTTGCCGGGAAAAAGCCGGTACTCTCTAGGTACCAGCTGAGCCTGTCGAAGACCATTCGTTCCATGGTTTTCCCCACGCAGCTGGTAAGGGCTATCGGGCGGAAGGAGTCCAGGTGGTGATTGGCCGGGTTTGAGCAGGGGGACTACCATTGCGGCTTTCCATTCCTCGGGAAATCGCCCTTGCCACACACACACAAGCAGTGCATCATGCTCATTTTCAATGCCAAATCAACAAGGTATGCCTTATGTCCTTTTAATGTGACATGCAAAACAGCAGATACATGCTACATGTTCTCTTGATGATGATGATGATTGAAAGAAAAAAATGGGGAGTGTAGCCCTCATCACGAGGGCCGGCTACCCCAGATCACCTAAGGAAAGGAATGCCAGACACATCCACCCACACCCACTGGAGATGTCGCGAAGCTGCGACGAACGCCACAGACAGGGTCATAGCCCGTCTACATGTTCTCTTGTTTTTACTGAAATGCAAGGTTCCTCGCATTCGGAACATGCGCTCTCTCACCCAAATAGCAAATTAAAAAGAAACAGGAAAGGGGAAGAGAAGGGTGCCTTCTTAGGTCATTAACGAAATTTTGAGTCACCATTAATTAGCGGAAGGGTTATGTGCGGAAAATGAGGTACTCGCGAACATGCTGCAGTATTCTCTTCACGTAGTGGCGCTAATGACGACTCTGTTGAACAGAGACTTTCATTGGGGTAATTCATGGGTGGGGCAGGTATGTGTGTCACGATATCATTCTTTTCATTATTGTAGGGGGACATAAACAGATAAATGGCGCGAAACATGACATAAACGAAAATAGCCGTCTTGGAACCTAATCCAGTCGATAGTGACATTTACCGTGCAGTACAGGGTGATATTTATGGCTCGTACAGGGTCACGAAAAAGAGAACAACTGACGCTGACAATAGCACACTATTTTCCTAGCAGCGAACCCCCACCCTAAAATATATATACAACAATTCTAATTACCTAATTAGCTCGGAGGTATCTGTTACTCATTAATTAGGTTCTGTAATAGACATCTAAAATTGAAGCGTGCTTCATAGCTCAGCACTACGATCATGCCGTTTGATGAAAAACTACGTTGTTCTCAAAACGGCTCATTCATGACGGTTTCGGTACTAAGGGGGAGAACGTATCCGTCTCGTGGGTTTTCCGAAGGCTCTCCAGACGAATGTCGGCACAGTTCCCCCTGAAGTCGGCCCAGGACGCATACTAATCCCCTTGTCCTCCTACTCCTTCCTGCTGTCCTCTCTCCATCTGTCCGCATCTGTACGCCGCTCATAGCCACAGTTGCTTCGCGGCGCTAACACGCAATAAAAAAAAGTATCCTTCTCGTAAGGCATGAGGGGGGGGATATGTTTATTAAGAAAAAAAAAGGAAGGAAAGGTTAGCCAGGCAAAGAGCCGGCTTGCTATTCAAAAAAAAAAAATGAAAGAAGGGGGGAAGGGGAAAACGAAAAAGAAAAGGAAGGAGAACAAAAAGGGGGAATCAAGACAGAAAAGGAAGGAAAAAGAAAAACGGGGGAATCAAAAAAAAAGGAAGGAAAGGAAAACAAAAAGAAAGGAGAAGGAAAGAAAAACAAAAAACAAACAAGGCATCAATCGCATAATTTACCTTCGCAGAACAGCTACACCGTTAACTGCCATAAAACGGGAAGTTCAAGCTATTCTCAGAATAGGGTCTCATTGCTTTTGATTAGGTAGCTCAAGATTAACCATATGCGCGTACATGCGGCGACTTGTTCTCTATATCTCTTGCTTTTTTTTTTTCTATAGAATAATCGTTGGCGCTTCTTTTTTTTTTTTTTTTTTTTGCTTTCGGAAGTGTCTAGGGAGGGACCTGTTTTTTTATACAGCGAGGTCCGTCGGACACATACCGCTATCAACATCCTGGTCTCCGCCGGACCGGTCATGACATTTGTGCTGTCGCTTCCTCCGAGTGGGTGCCTAACTTGATACAGGGTGATGACAGGAACCTAACTTAATAAGAACTTGGCAAGTACATTCAAATAGTATCGGCTGTACAAGAAGTAAAACTGCCCCAGGGTGCGCTGCGGGTGCGGCGGGTTCGATGACTCTGGGATATTTTAGGGAGGTTAGTTCAAGGTAGGGCGTGTAGTTTTGCACCCGGATCACTGGGGTTCTAAGAATTATAGTAACAGCGTTCAAAGACTAAATATTGCATACAAGTGAAAGAGGGTCATATGCCAAATCTTGTAAGAATTATAAAACGGTGTGGCCTAGAACCTTTATATGCATTTGTACGAACGGATGCTGAAAAGTTATCGGCCCGACAACGAAGTACGCGGCCTAGAGTCAAAACCTCTATTACAATCAGACATATTCATCTCGACGTCCAACTCACTTGGCACATCGTCCCCGAAGCTTCTTTAACCCTTGAGAAAAGAAATCTGAAACATGTTTCGGCTGCTCCTATCATCTCCTAGTACTCCAAGAATCTCTTTCCTTTCAACCCTTCTTTTAGGTTTGCAATAAATAAATAAATTGTCCGATGGGGCGAGATCCGGCGAGTACGACGGATGTTCGATGCATTCAAATCAAAACTCCTTCAGAACCTGCATTGTCTTGCCTAATTTCTGAGCCGGTGCATCGTCCTGCAAACGGAGAACGCCTTTCTGAAGCTTCCCTCGCCGTTTTTCTTACAAAGCTCCCTATTATCTGACAGAGCAAGCTGCAGTAGCATGCTGCATTAATTGTTTCACCCTTCTTGAAATAGTAATCGAAACACCTTCCTTGTCCGTGAAAACCGTGGCCATGACCTTAGGCGCAGATCGTTGAGTGTTGATTTCTTCGGCCTCAGACAACCCGTGTGCAGCCATTCCATAAATTCTTATGTTCGCAAGAGTCGCTCAAGAAATGTGTAACTGGAAACGTCAAAATGTTGCAAAAACAATTCGGCGGAGGCATCCATTTCACATCAGCATTTACACATTTCAGGCACCCACTTGGTTGGCTGACCCCTTTCGCATTCCAAACTCTTCATGACCCAGTAAACAATATATGTCTCAGAAACGTCCACACGATATCCCACTTGGGATTTTGGGATATCCCAGGGACTAGGCTGAATAGCCCGTTGACGTCTCTGGGACAGACAGAGGACCCGTATTTCTTCCACATTTGCTGATCCAGGGAAGGTTCCAGGAATGTCTGTCAGGGATATTTGGACATATAGAGGACATATACAGGAGCTATTATTATTATTGTATTTTCTAGCTTTTTTTGCAATTTTTACTTATTCTACGGAAAATACCACTCTGCAACAGAGAACATCGTACCAACGAACTCTTGTTTATTGAACACAAACCAAGTACAGTGATGTTACATGCACTGTAAGAAACGCTCTTTCTAATAGTACAAAATATGATATTACAACATAAATAGGCTAATTATTAACAATATAGGGTGACACGGATAAGACGCATAATAAGACAATAATGGTCATAATAATAATCACGTGATTGCTACGCCACTTCGCAACCGTCATCCCTGAAAGATAATCAATAACATAGTTAATTCCATCTATTGGGATAGCAGCTCAAACACTGCCATAAATAGGCGTAAAGAACAGACACTCTGCAAAAAGTGGGAACAAATGCAAGACAGTGACTTACCGCAGTTTCTCTTGCAGTATAGATGGTTACATGCGGAAGCAGCCTAATCACTGGCAGACCCAAGCGACGTCTTCCGGTTTATGCCTGGCTCTTCAGAGAGACACCAGTAACTTTCTTCTTAGAGAACTAACTTCTTGTAGAGACACCAGTAACTTTACACATGTGTGAGGCTATCCATGGTTGTGTGTGCATCTGTAAAACAGTCATGTTTTATTAATCTAGAGTCACATCGCGTCCATGTGACATTTAAGAAAGATAAGCGGTCATGCAAAAAAGAAGGAACTTTGAAAAACAGTGCAGTCGAACGTGAAAACATAACTGCTATCCTTTATATGAAAGACAACTGTAGCTGAGCCAAGCTTATCTACTAGCAGGCTGCGCATAGTTAATAGAATTTGCTTCACCATTGCTTTCATCATTCCCAATCAAATCGACGTACTGGCCAGTACTGCCTCGATGCTCCCGAGATTCCAGTACAAAATACGCATGATGCTGAGGTTCCAAAGACCCTTCCGTGTAACATGTCATATCCTACCGAACCGCTACGACGACGCGCCTCGCCTGTTTGAAACGGCGGTTGGGGAATGTCGATGGCGATGAGGCAGACGTCGTTGCGCTTCGGCTCGCGCTTGTTGGGAACTTCATTCTTGTTATATCCCTCAACATACGTGACCGATCATTATAATTCCCGTGGAAAAGGTAAAATATGTTTTTTTTCTTTCTCTCTTTTGTTTATTGACTATGGTGCGATACGTGATGAGTCGTTACAAATATGATTAGAAAAGGTATGGATATGAGGGTATAAAATCAATATTGTTATTATGAGGAAAGAGTGAGAAATTGCCACGTCTGAGAATGCTGGAAATGGCTGTTATCGACACAATAAATCCTTGTAAGGTAAAGAAATGTCATTGTTGTGATATTCGTAGTATATCCACAGAATATTCACTGGGGGATATTTGTGACGTCTCATGGTGGATATACAGCGGACGTTGTGAGGATACGCGTGACATCTGTGACGTGTGAGACCAATTTGGGAGGTCTGTGGGATATTGATGGTTTGCTGGGGAACTACAAACCCCATGCGTTCTCTGGATATTCCGTGGATATGTCTCCAGCTCCACGATTGTTTTAGCCGAGATCTACCAAAATGAGGTCATAAACGCAATTAAGAATTTAGGGTGTTGACATGTTGGAGATCTCCCTGATCTTCCCCACGCTAAAAGCTGGCACACTAGTTATTTATTTATGACACCATCAGGGCTTATTAGCATTAGAGAGGGGAGGGGCTTATGTAACAATAAGTTCAAAGGATGCATACACAGGACACAAAACAATGAAAAATTAGATAAAAAGAAAAAAATCACTATGTGGCGTTCAGATGATCACAAAGAGCATTCTTAAATAATGAAGGGGCAGTAATGGATGAAATAGAGCCGGGAAGGTGGCTCCACTCTCCAGGACGCACATTTCCCCAGGGCGTCAGTCGTGACGTTGCCCACATACGTGAGGCCGACAACGGCAAGCCCTATCACCATCACCACCACCACCACTCTAGAGAGGTTTTGGGCAGAAATGACTGAAAGTATACGTTAGTAGTGCAAAAGGGAATGCCAACCTTCTGCGCATGGTCCAGCCGTGAAGAGATATGTGACGGACGAGAAATTAAAGAGTGTCGGAGGATATCGTTATGATAAATAATTTTGTGAGATAGACAAAGACCAGTGTAGAAGGAGGACGAAGATTGGGCACGAACGCGTGGGGAGGAAAATAAAATGGCATTCTGAAAACGTTCTAGGACGGGAACGGTTAACAACCGCTTTTGTCTCTGGCCTTGGCTAGGCACACTACAACGAGTAACACTGCGTCGAAGTGAGAGATGAGATGAAGGTTGACTAAGATGAGGTTAAGACTAGCTTTCATGGAGGTAACACTGGCTGTCCTGGCATAATTACCGAGAATGAACCGTGCTGCGCGGTTTTGTACACTTTCCACTTGAGCAATGAGTGTCGCCTGTCTCGGGTCCCACTCCCACATAGAAGCAGCATATTCCAGCTTCGGACGCACGAGCGTTCGGTATAACATGAGTTTTAGATTCAGTGGACCAAGGCTGTAATTACGGCGGATGTACCCTAGAGTGCGTGTGGCGTTTTTGGTTATATACTCGATGTGTGGTTTCCAGGATCGATTAGAAGGTATGAAAATGCCAAGATGTTTATATATAGAAACACGTTCCAATGCAGTGTTATTAATCATGTATGTATGACAAGGTTCGTTGTTGCGGCATATTCTCATGTGCTTACACTTTCCGAGGTTTAGTTCCATGTGCCACGTGGAGCATCATGTTAGTAGCGTATCGAGGTCTTTTTGTAATAAGTCAGAGTCAGAAGTGGTAGTTACTTTTCGATAGAAAACACAATCGTCGGCGTAGAGACGAACAGAAGAGAAGGAGAGGTTAAGAATGTCGTTGATATAGATAAGAAAAAGTAAGGGGCAGGGAACGGAGCCTTGCGGTACACCAGATAAGAGTGAATCCAGGCTATAACATTTTTGTCAACATTAGGTCTTGTTAATTTGAGAAGTAAATGCCTGTGCGCGACTTTGTCAAATGCTTTAGATAGATCAATGAATATGCAGTCTGTGCAGGACCCGCGATCAAGGGCCTGATGAAGGTCATCTAGGAAAGAGACAAGTTGGGTTTCGCAAGAGAAATTTTTCCTAAATCCATGTTGACTATGGTGAAAAAACGAGTTAAATTCAAGGTGCTGGACTAAGTGAGAGTAAATTATATGTTCCATTATTTTACAGGGAATGCTAGTTGTAGAAATGGGGCGATAGTTACTTGCGCAGTGTCTATCACCAGATTTAAACAAGGGAACCACCTTCGCGATAGACCAATCATGAGGAATGCAACCAGACTCTAGCGACTGCATAAAAATGCGAGTTAGAAATAATGCCGAACATGTGGCAGTGTTTTTCAAAAACTTAGTATTGTAGGGGACTAAACAAAAAAAAAAAATGAAGATTTAGACGCCAGAAGAAAAAGTGAGAAGCACCAGCCAGCGCCAGGCGAGAGAGAAAGAGACTGTAACCGTATACTCAGAATCCAAAGGGTATTCTCAAGTGTATTAAGACGAAAGGGTGCGTCAGTTCATCGGTGTTAGCGGCGTTGTTCGAATCATTCCTTTGTGTACCAAAAATGTATTGTGTATTGATGTGTAACACCGTTGGGAAGAAATAAACTACAGGATTATCCAACAGTATTAATATCATCATGCCTAGAACTAGCAGATAGTTTGAGAGTATCAATTATCTTAATAATGTCATAGGTATCAATAAGTATAGGATCCATAGTAATGTAATTGTGAACACTCAATTCGGGAAGGTTGTCGGAAGTAACAGTGGAAAAAGCGCTAACAAATGCCTCGTTCAATGCATTAGCACACTGTGATGGGGGTATTACAACACTGTCTGGAGTACGTAATGTGATTTATGTGTTATTTTTTCGATTTACAAAGTTCTACGACAAAGTTTACTACTTATTCACAGTTGAGTATGATGGGCACTCGCCACTTAAACGTTTGCAACGTGCACTCCTACATTTTCCCTTGAGTTTTCTTTTGCAGGAGCAGGAACTTCATGACAGCCAGAAGTTTGACCTTTGAGAATTTCATTCTTGTAGTACACATGGTTCTGGTGGTAGCCAGAGCAACAATGCACGCTTCGCGTTACAAACCTACCTGTTGTCGCGAACTTGAAGCTCATGAATTTCTATCATGCCTCGAGACACGCACAACTGTCATCGCGCTTCACGTACTTAAAGCGGAAGAAATTCATGCATATTCACGAACTCGTCGTATTTTCCCTCAGATTCGATCCCGACCTCATATGGTGGTGTTGCAAATGGGCGGAAGCACGCGCAATGCTCGAGGATGATGCGCCGTACAACTTCACTTACTCTTCCCGGTCTCTCATAATGTAGTCCTCCTCCCTCCTGTAATGGCATCTCGCGCCCATAATAAACCTAAAGCATGCTTTCTATTCCTATGTAGCCAGCCATTACCGTCTAGCAGATCGCTCGCCAATAACCAACCTGCACAAATGCATGTTGGCAATTGCACAAATGCGCATGTTAAATTTATATTTTCGTGGTATGCGTCAAAAGACTATTGGACTTTGATTGATCGAAGAAAACTATGGAGATTTTAGCCCCGGCATGGTCAGGACTGGTTTGTACCGATGGAGGTTTTAGCCTCGACATGTAATTTGATTGTGCACGGATTGTGTGTAATGTGCACTCCCCTCGGCTGGGAGTGCACGATCAAATTACAAACATATGCTCAACGTGCAGCCACAGAGCTTCGGCTATTTTTCCCTTGTATACGTACTTGCTGGCTTGCACTGCGGCCTCCACAGGTGGCGTCGTCACCGTGGAACACTGATGTCTTGCCGAGACACGCTGTTAGCGTCGACCCAAGCTCGCGTCACTTCTCTGCGAGGCGCTGACGAGCTCCAAGTAGAGTGGAACAGCTGTCTTCGCCACCATGTCAAGCCATGTCTTCGTACCACCTGTAATTACGCCACCCACTGAATAAATTTTTCCCATACAACAGCTGTCCTCGGCTGGGAGTGTACGATCAAAGACGGAGCTCTTTGACTGCACGTAGTGTATATGTTTTTACGTGCTCAAACGTCGCCAGACTAGCACTGGACAGCTGTTTCGGCCTTTTTGGACCTATAAATGTATGGAGGTTATGGGCGGAGCCGGATACTTCAAAAGCTTACATTTAAATGCTCGACGAGCGATCCCTACATCATTTCCTTTTCTGTCAGTTAATCGTTAACCCGAACGCTGCTTCGTCTGACAGTACGTAAATTGTCATAGAAATTCAGTTGTTCGTGAACGTATATTACACTACCGGACAGAGATAGTTTTCCTTCTGTGTCCGGCTACACAAGCCAAAAAACGAAACCTTCTTCTCCATGTCTGTCATCTCTCTCTCACTCTCTCATGTCGTTTAGTTCAACCGTGCTCTGTTCCTGGATCTTCTACCGTACCTGTCACGTACAAACACCCTGTTACAAATACAATGTTTCAAATGTTCGAAGTTCTCCACAGTGGCTCTCTGTCTGCACTTCTTTCACTGATGGATGTCGTCGGTATGGAGGAAAACCTTATGTCGTCCTTCTGTTCCTCTTTCTGACGTATCGAAGCTCCCTCTTATTACAAGTACAAGTACAAGGAAGTACGTCCCAACTTGCTGAGAGTTGGGACAGAATGTGTTTTGTCAACTTTTCTTTCTCTTGTTCGTGTCATTTTCCGACGATTCGTTTGCCTGTTCTCTATTTATATTTCAGTTTTCAAATACCGGTTCTTTCTTCTCGTGAAGTACTTACTCAGACACCGTCTGTTTCGTTTCGCTGAACAGACTTTCATCTCTGCTTCATTTTGGATGTTATAGAACTCGCGTCGGTTGCCTTTCATAGAAGACGGAGTTCTGTCAAACGGTATGTGAATAGTGCGTAATGCATTTTGTTTTTCTGCATGCGCATACTAAGTACTGAACCTGTAATATCACCGCCCATGGTACATAATTTGTCATGTGCGCATGCAAAAGTATGCGTGTATGTCGTTCCGTAACGTCAACATTTCTCTACATGATTAAGCAGGTGGTTACTTAATAAACCGCTTGTTCGTTACTTTGATTCACAGCTTATGTGCACAAGCATGAACGTGCCACGAGATCTCCTATATTGCATTGTTCCTCTGAGTTCGTCAGATGGTGGATGAAGCGAAATAGCTTATACTGTGCGCGTTTTGCATGCTTAGGCTGCTGCATGTTGTTGCTCACCTATAAAGAACTCCTCGAGCCGATTTGAAAGTAAACGCACTGTAGTTTTTAGATAGATCGATAGATATGATTAGAAAAGAAAAGTAAATAAGGGTTTTAATTCAACGATCAAACTGTTGGTGTGACTGAACGGTAAGATGTGATGTGATGTGATGTGAGTAAAGAAAAAAATGGGGATGTAAGTTTCGACGAATTCAAACTGGCTACCCCAGTACACTTAATACAGAAAGTTCAATCTGATGATGAGATGATGAAAACGCAAAAGGATGATGTCCAGAGACGAACAGAGATGATAATTGAGTTCAACATGTAGGTCAAAAGTTCAAGAGCTGCGCCCAAGTTAGAGTAAAGTGGCGGAATCACCGGGGGCACACACAGGACACATCACACATTCACCGTGTCATAGGATGTCCATAAGCCCGGTTGCATGCAAAAAGTCTTCAAGTGCCCTTAGCGCCTTGTCGGACGAAGGAGGACCTAATAGTTTCGTGATGTCGAAGGCTCGGGAGTCCAAACGAGAGAGGCTTGTCTCTAATGCCCTTCGAGCAGCGACGTACTTCTGACACCTGAGAAGGATGTGTTCTACATCCTCTACAACGCCACACTCACTACAGTTCGGAGAGTCTCGCTTTCCGATTTTGAAGAGGAGACGTGCGCTGTACGGTACATTGAGCCGTAGCCTATGTAGGACAGTTGTCGTTTGTCTCGTAAAGGAAGGTGGTACTCGAAAGCGTAACCCTGGGTCGACCTTATACAGAAGCGAATCCCGAGCCGATCCTGTTAACCAGGAGGTATTGCACATTCTTTGTTTTAACTCGTTCAGCATTCGCCCCGCGTCACCCTTGGTGAAATAAATGGGCAACACCTGGGCGCGCCGTAGTTGAAGAGCCAGGCGTGCAGCAGCGTCCACAGCCTCGTTACCTGCAATGCCACAGTGGCTAGGGATCCACTGCATTTGGATGTCATGACCTTTTAAAACTGCTGCATGGTGTGCGTGTAAGACATCTTGTGCTGGTGTCGCCAGAGATCCCGTAGTAAACATGGTAGCTAGGGTCTGTAACGCACATTTTGAGTCGCTATAGATGGTCCAGCGAGCAGCTGAAGATTGTGAGTTGATGAAACTTATTGCCAAGAGGACTCCATAAAGTTCAGCGGCCGTTGCAGAGGTGACGTGAGACAGCCGCACCGCTCTCTCAATATTCGCCTCCGGGATAACAAATGCACACGAGGAGCCGGATGATGTCGTAGAGGCATCCGTGAAAATCTGCATCCTGCCTGCGGAGCTGTTTAGTAGCTCAAGACTGAACTGACGAAGAACATGCGTTGGTATATCCTTCTTTCCCGGGAGTCCAGGCACACTAGTTCTTACGTCAGGAGGCTGCAGGACCCATGTTGGGATATCTGGTAATGCATGTGGCTTGTGTTTCGGAATAAGACCACGTTGTGTCTGGATAGCTTGGGTAAAAGAAGAGTGGTGACGCCTCATAATGGCTCGAAGCTGAGGATGGCGATGGTGACGCGTTGCCAACCGCATGTAGTGGCGGAACGTTTCTTGCATCCTGAGAGCTGATACAGGTGGTTCCCGTGCTTCTGCCATGGCTAAAGCGTTTGATGTTGCTCGAGGAAGGCCAAGACAGAGCTTGACGCCCTTTGCTAGGATAGACTCTAACACCTTCTCTGTGGTAACAGGGAGGTTGTGTAGCAAGGGGATGTGATGCGCAACCATCTGACTTATAAGAGATCGGTGAACGCTGAGCATTGCCCGAGGAGATGTGCCCCACCGGGAACCGCATAAGTAACGAAGAACATTAAGACGACTCTCAGCTCTTGCTTTTAGACAGCGCACCTCCGCTACCCATGACAAACTCCGGTCGAGAGTAACGCCGAGAAAGCGGTGATGTGGTACACGACGTACCTGATGATGACCAATTTGTAGCTGAAATCTTTTAAGATGGCGACGCGTAAAAGGCAGCATTACAGTCTTTTCTGAAGACAGGTCCATGCCTCTCTCCAGCAGGAAGTGCACTACGCGATCAAGTGAAGTCTGAAGTCGACGCTGTAAAGCAGGCCACTGCTTTCCCGATGACCATATACAGATGTCATCTGCGTAGAGACTAACAAATACCCCTTTGGGCAAGAGACGAGGCAGGGCAGCCATGACAGCATTGAAAAGTAAAGGACTGAGTACGCTCCCCTGTGGTACCCCTGCTGACAATGTATGCAAACTCGTGTCGCCTTTTGCTGTTCTCACGAAAACAGACCGACCATTAAGAAAAGCAGCAATCCAGCGAAGAGCCCGGCCAGTGACGTTGAAACTGTATAGGTCGTAAAGGACATGGTTGTAGCTCGTCGTATCATATGCTCTCTTTATGTCCAAGAAAACAGCTGCTGTAAGCTCACCCCGAAATCTAGCTTCTTCAATGTGAGTGACCAAGTTTATGATGCAGTCTATCGAGGTCCGAGCCTTTCTGAAACCTGCCATTTCGGTAGGTAGCAGACGCCGGAACTCTAAGAACCACTCTATTCGGCGTAGGATAATCCTTTCCATGATCTTACACACGCAGCTTGTAAGACTGATGGGCCGAAATGACGTCAACTCTCTAGGTGATTTTCCAGGCTTCAGGACTGGCACAACTTGCGACGTCTTCCATGACGGAGGGACAAAGCCGCGTCTCCAAGAGTCGTTGATCAAATTCAAAAGTAAAGTGCGCGACGTCGGTCCCAAGGAGGCTATAGCTTTGTATGAGACCCCATCGGGCCCTGGAGCTGACCGCTTCGTGGACAGGTGGATGGCAGCCTCCAATTCCTGTATCGTGATGTCACTGTCCATATAGGGGTCTTCAGCTGGCTGTGTAAAAACAACCGCCCTATACGCGGCTTGTGCCGAGTCCCTGTGGGATGTTGTGCATGACGCATCTGAGGGCCTAATAAAAAGCCTACAAAAGTCTTCCCCAACAGATTTTTCGGTCGTGCCCTGATGAACGGCTAGTGCTCCAAACGGCTTAACTTGTTCAACCGGGGAGCTTAGGCCCTTGATGATCCGCCAGACATGTCCCGTAGTTGTGTATGGAGATAATGTAGAACAGAGTGCTCTCCATCTCTGCTTGGCTAGACGTTGAAGATGAGTGCGAATTAGTGATCGCAGCCTGCAAAGCTCGCGATAATCCTCAATGCAACCCGATCTTCGCAGTCTTCTTTCCGCCCTACGACGTATTGTCCGCAACCTTTCGAACTCGGCGTCCACGCTGCGATATTTGATCGGGCACGATATCTTTTTTGTTGCAGCTGCAATACTAGATGACAGCGCCTCGTTGAATTCGTCAAAAGTGGTGACATTCTGTAGAAGTTCCTCTGTCCTGCGTTTGAATACTTTCCAGTCTGTGACTCTTTCTTGTCGTGATCCGGCAACCATTGGGGAGTAAGAGATGAGTATAGGTATGTGGTCGCTTCCTAGTGTATCTAAATCCGTCCTCCAGTGCATGCGAGAAACCAGATCGGGAGAGCAGACTGTAATATCCAGGCAGCTTGAATAAGAGGGACCCCGGAAATATGTCGGTGAGCCGTCATTTAACACCACAGCACTGCAGTCTTCAATACATTGTTGAATCAGTCGCGCCCTTGAATCGGCATGTTGACTTCCCCAGCTGTTGCCATGGGCGTTGAAGTCGCCACATATGATAAAACAGGAAGGAAGTCGCTGGAAGAACTCCCTCATAGCATCTTCCGGGATGCGAATAGAAGGGGCGATGTATACACTGGCCACAGCAATCCTTCGTGTGCGGAGGAGAACACTGCAGACAACAAACTCGAAGCCCCCATCGCTAGAGGTGCACAAAAGGCTGCTAGGAATGTCCTTTCTAACACACAACATAGCCCGGCTGGACCCCGTCGTCGAGGCAGAGACGTACGTGACGTAGTTTGAAAGCCGGAAAGAAGGATCCATTCGATGCTCGCTGATAGCCAACACAGGGAAATTGTGCCTATACACAAAATTGCGAAAGTCGCCTAATTTAGTTCGCATGCCATTGATATTCCACTGAAATACAGTAGTATGTTTGTACCTATCGGTCATTACTGGTCAGTGTGGTACGCTTGTTCAGCATCGGCTCCAGGGAGAGCAGAGCTTGCACCTCCGGAAGTTTAGATGCTCCAGGTATCGCTTTCAAGATTGAGCGCAGAGCAAGAATGATCAATGGCACGAGCATCTCAAGATTGACATTCGCTTGCGTCTCAGTGTGATGGGAGCTCTGTTTGCCGTGTTCCTGTTGGAGCGCACGAGCTGGAGTCGCTGGCGTGGCTGTTGCTATAGGCTCAGAAGGCACTTCTGGACTATTCTTCCCCTTCGCTGCAGCTTCAGCAAATGATTTTTTCCCTTTAGGGCGTGTGTGTTTCTGGTCACGTGTGCTTTTGTGCACCTCTGCTGGAGGAGGAGTCTCCCTTGGTGGCTGCTTAACGTAAGTAGCATTTGGACGAGTGAATACTTTGGTCGCTTTGGTCGCTTCCGTAAAAGCCCTCCGAGCGTGTGTAGCCGCCGCTGCCCGTGCAACTCTACACGCTCCGTACGACGCTGTATGTTTCTCTCCGCAGTTAACGCACCTTGGTTCACGACGCGCCGTGCAGGTTTTAAAGTGGTGCGCTCCTGCGCATATCTTACACTTATGTGTTCCCCTACAATCCTTCGCATAATGGCCGAATCTCTGACACTGGAAACATCGAATCGGAGGAGCCACGTACTCTGTTACCACATGCGTCGTAAATCCCAGGCTGACTTCCTCCGGCAAGGCCTGACCGGGACCAAATGTGAGGATGACACTTGACTTATGGTAGGGCGTGGATGACCCATCGTCTTCTCTCTTATAGACAATTTCCCGTCGTACTGCCGTAACCCCGAACGGCTGGAAATATTCTAGTAGTTCTTCTTCTGAGTACCACCTTGGGATGTTTTGGATCCTTCCCATTGATCGCAAGTAGGAACCCGGTATCGAAGTTTGCACCTCGATTCCAGCCACGGTTGACAACTGCAGAAGACTTCTGGCCGAGCCTTCTGAGGGTACACTGATGACGAGATTCCCTTCTCTCGTGATCCGGTGGGATAAAATTTTCTCCTGCGTCGCATGAACAATATCCTTCGCAATCAGATTGGGGTTGACTTTCCAGAAGGATTTCTCTGGGTTTATAGGCTTCAAGATTATTGGGATTCCTGTAGGCCGATTCTTCTTATATGTTACGACTTGGAAGGGTCGAGGGTCAACTTCGATCTCCTCTATTGCTTCAGGATCTAGAAAAGTTTCGTCTTGCGCATTAACAATGGTGTCCTCAGAAGAAGGATTGTCGTCCTCCAAATCCTCTCTGGGGCGCTTGCACCTTTGCGAGTCTTTCTTGAGACGTGGGGGTTCCAGCGCTGGGGTGGTAACCTCTGGGGTGACCGGCGTTGCCGGTGGCTCAGCCATCCCGGACGCCAAACAGAACGCAGACGCCAAGCTGCGATGACTGAATCGTCTACGATGTGCGAAAAATCGAAAATGAGCCGGTAATTAATTGGATCTACGGACCAGAAAAAATTACGTTCGTTCGGCGCAAACACTTCTTCTTCTTCTTCTGAACGGTAAGAAAAAAGACACTAACAGTTTCCTACCGTTTTTAATTGAACGATCAAATTATCGATATCTTTATCTTACCGTTCAATCACCAACAATAGTTAGCGGGCTCCGACGCCGGTGTAATTTACGTGTTTTCCATTCTAGAACTCCAAACATTTAATGGTTCTTCAGAGAGGAAGTGACAATCTGGAACGCACTCTACCCATTAATTTTCGCTTTATCACCGCGAGTTTCGTTGCGGAACGGTCGTAATCGCGGTTTCGCCCGCGAATAATGTTTGAGCGCATGCCTGCACGGATTACGTTAGGCTTTGCCCGTTCACTGGTGCATTTAATCGAGCGGCAGCGAACGTAAAGTTGGCGCTTTACTCGTCGAAGACCAGCGTGGCCAGCGCCTATGCGAATGTAGGGGAACGAGAACGAAGCAACGAGGAGAGGATAGAGTCGTCTGCCTTTACGACGCGCTGTTACACAACTCAAACATTGGCACAACGAGGTCGGCGTAGGGAGCATCTATCATTAAAGAGCTTTATAGTAAACGACTGTTTTAAGTGTCCCATACAAATATACTAGTGATAATTTGCAGAGACGCCACATTGTTACTGTAGCGTGTACTACAATAGGCATGAGGTTCTGTAATACTTTAGGATGCTTCCGTACTGCTGGCGTGGCAAGGTGAAGACTGCATCTGCTGTTTTCGTGGTGACCTCAAGGTCATGCTAGAGACTTGGAGCTGGTGATCTCGACCCGTCTGTTGACGTATGTGGACCTTTTAGAGAGCTGTCGGCATAGTTCGTCATGAAGTTGGGCCAGTGCGCATATTACCCTCTATCTCTCATAACTCCCCGTTGTTCTTCTCGCATCTGTACACATCCGCACACCGTTCGTAGTCCGGGTTGCTTCGGTGTAACCTGAATGGGAATAATGTAGAAAATCTATAAAAATGCGCACTTCGTCTGCGAACTGCTTGTGTAATGGTGCCTGTCTGTCTGTTTCATGTTTCTGAGAGGCTTTATGAAAATGACCACGTTGTGCGCGACCGCCGTTAGGGTATTACAATGCAGAATGATCATCCAAGTATCTTTGTCCCGTTGAATTGTTTGCCCGCTCGTTTACTTGCGTGTATGTTTGTCTGGGAAGGCTTCTCAGGGTAGTCTGCTCTGAATTGTTCTGAATTGGTAGCCAGGGTAGCCACTTCTCAGTGTAGCCTGCTCTGAATTGTTCAGAATGGAAAGGAATGGGAGGAGATACGGTGGCCGCTACCTAGCTGTCAATAAGCAATAGTTTACTTCAATTGTGCCTTGTATCGTATCTGAGAAGCTTACATATTTTCGAGTAACTCTTCGAAAAGCGATCTCACGCTTTACGGGGGAGCTCGTGTCGTGAAATGGAGTACGCTACACCCAAGACAATATTGTGAGAAATATTCCCACGACCAAGGAAAGCTGCCCGCCCAACACGTCCCGCCGGCGAAGGAATACGGAGGCAAACACAAGGTTACAATATCACGGAAGGTTTATTTTACCTTTCCCAACCACGCCAAGGCTCCCTGTCGATGACTCCCAATGCCGTCATTGAATCTCGTTAAATCCTTTAGTGTCGCGCCCCTGTACATGTTCAAGAGCGCCCCCACACAGCGTAACAATACATCGACTGTCTTGCAGCGCCCCCACAATATATATATATATATTTATATAAAGGTTGTCTCAGTTCAAACCCCGGGCTAAATAATTCGCGAACGGGTGCACAAATCGACGAACTTTCTTTTTTGCAAGTGTCTCTCCGGTACCACAAGCTGCGCACCGTGTGAATGAGTGGGAGGCGCTCATTATTTAAATAAAAATTCAAATGAGTTTCGTAAAAAACATAACTTCTAAAGCAGGACACCGTCGACATTAAAATAGGTACTAGCCCCTTTTGGGAACTTGTGTGGACACCCTTTAGAGAAAAATCTGCCACCGAAGCGGGACATTTGCTGAGTAATTAATTGGTTTCGGTTTACATATTTTTGTCGCGGCTGGTCGCGGTGAAGCACAAAAGGACGCCTTTCCACTCCCTTATCCACCAATGGACTATGTCCTTTTGCGCTTCACTGTGTCAAAGTTGTCCACCGAATGTCCCAAAAGGTCACGCCTACCCTGTATATACAGTGAGTTACACAAATATATACTGTGCCTGCCTCAATGAACATAGGCCTGTGCGTACTAAAGTGTATGCAGCCATTTTTTGTCGATCGATTGTTCCTGAAATAAGACATGCTAAGCGTGCCAAGAAGAGCACAACCTATTGCCCTTCAGTACAGTACCGTTAATAAATCAATCCTTTTTGTCGTGTCTACAGCCACGGAAAAGGCAGAAGAACAGGAAGCTTGGCACAATTTTTCTTAGAACCGCCGAGCTAGACAAGTCTAAAACATGCAGCTTCCAAACAGCCGTTGCTTCGAAAGAGAAGCCTCTCGTCCTGAGGGAAATAAATATCGAAGTTCTTCGTATGCAAATAGAGGTGGCTTTCGTTTCTGTTATGTTTTCATAAGGACTTGAGGGCTTATAATATGCTGCTGCGCTTATTTTTCATTGCTCGGTTATGCAGCTGTATAGCCGAAAAAAAAACAAAAAAAACACACAAAGATACAAAGATGATGTTTTTGCTGGGAATGTTTGGTTTGATATTCAAACCCAAATCCTTGGTACGATGTTAAATGCGATGTAAGTGTTATCTTGTTTTGCTTGGCTATCACATTCAACGCGGGAAAAGTTATGTCATGCGGAGATGTCAAGAGTTTGCTCAACGGGAACCAAGTTTGGACGATGGTAGCATCGCCTTTGAGTTTGAGAAGTTCTTGGCTGTTTTCTCGTCCCTTTGGTTCTTCGATGGAAACTCCTCAGACTCAAGGAGATGCTGAAATCTGACGCAAACTATTTGCCTTTATCACGCATTATTATTACGAAATCGGCTGTCTAGGATCGTGTGGCAGTGTGATATCATGTAACATTCGTTCTACGTACGAATTGACGCAAACTGCACCTACTGCCTCCCATGCCACAGTTCGTAATTCGTCGCCTATGCGACTGAATGTCCCTTTAGCAGCAGCATTCCTAGGTAAGATAAGTGTCGTTCACTCCCCTAATTGTTGAACTTGCGGCTCCCTGGAGGAAACGAAGCGCGCGCTGGTCATCTGTTGACCCTTTGACTCCAGTCTACAAACGTTGTAGAACGCCCTCGATAAACTAGACTTTCGACCTTTCAGCGTCGAGGGGGTACTGGGGAGTTGGCACGAGCAGCACCGACAACCCGCGCTGTGTGCCCATCGAAGTTGCCTCAAGGACATACGGGTTGAAGCCATCTTTTGAGACGAGCCTTGCGCTGGGCACACAATATCAAGTGTTCAATGCTAACACAGACCAAGCGTCATGGAGCTCTTTTTTTTGCCTTTCTGTATCTAGAGTCACAATATAAGCTAAGCTTATTTAGTGACTCTATCTGTATCCCCCAACCAATATGCTCAAGAAGATCATACAGTCGTAGATGGGTAGAAAACCAGCGAACCGGTAGAGTTTGCTCCACCGGTAGAGTTCCCCTCCACACTCTAACAAAGCGGCCATTCACTCACTCCGGCCGTAGAAGCCCGTACGGACCCTTTCTTCCCTCCGGGCTGTTGACTCACAATTCGCATGAACCTTTAAATACGTCACGCCTAACCCTTTAAATACCATGTCAATGATGAGGACGGTGCCCAGAAGAAGAACAGTCTCTGTTCGAAATATCGGCGGCTTCTTCCCTGAGGCAACTCCCTTCATAAAGTCGTCACAGTTCCACCACATTTTAAGAGAAAAAGGTAGAATTTCCTACCCAAGATGGTAGAGGGGGGTGTCGAGCTAGCTTGGCGTTGTTGGCCGCACTCAAGTGGGCATGGTCACGAACGACAAGGACGTAGAAAGACAGTACTTCTACCATTTCGGGCCAATCCACGCGCGCCTTCTCCTCCGCGGGTAGAAGCGGCGGCGTCCCTTTCCCTTAGCTCCTCTCTGTCACATTTGCTCTAAGACAAAAAGTGTAGCATTTTATTACCCAAGTTAGTAGAACGACAGTTTGTACTCTGTAGTTCGTTTCTACTCTGTAGTTCGTTTCTACTCTGCAGTTATACCCAAAAGGAAAACTTGGTTTCAGTCGAAATGTGGTTGCAATACAGCTCTACCCAGATGGGTAGAAATTTTTTACCTTTTTTTAGAGTGTGCAACTATAGCTTGCGTGCTCCTACTATGTTCTACACACATACGCACACATAAAGAGACAATGATGAAATGGGGCTAATGCCAGCCAGTAGGGTGGGCGCTGCCACTGTGCCATTTGTAGACAGTGAGAGGTGATGATGGAGATGAGAATTCAGGTGATCAAAGCAGGGTGGAGAGGACTGTTGATGACAGGAAATCCCAAAGGGGACGGAGACCTTGGTGCATATGAACGCTACTGGACCATGGGCCCAGCACCTATGTTCTGCAAACGTGCACGAGGTGCCTCAGGACGATTGCCGCCAATGTTTCGAACAGAGACTGTTCTTCTTCTGGGCACCGTTCTCATCATTGGCATGGTATTCAAAGGGTTAGAGATGACGTGTTAAGGGTTCATGAGTAGTGTGGGTCAACAGCAGGGAGGTTAGTGCAGGTAGGATACTCTCCGGGTTGTTGACCCACAGTACGCATGAACCTTTACACGTCATCTCTAACCCTTTAAATACCATGCAGATGGTGAGGACCAGCTCCCGTGGCATAGTGGTTAGCATGATCGCTTTCCACGCCGAGACAGGACGTGACACGGGTTCGAATCCTGTCACCGGCTGTGCTGTCTGAGGTTTTCCTTATAAGGTTTCACTGCTTCAATGCCCATGTTTATTGCCTCTGAAAAAAATACAAACGTACTACGCTGGCTACTCCGTAGCAGTTACACCTGTGTGTTACATGCTCATGATAGGTAATGACACAATACAAATAAAACTAAATTGTATTAAAACGAAAGATGTGACTCTGGAGACAAACTGGCTGTCAATAGACTACCGAAAAGTCGCCTAAGGAAAAATAACTCAAAGTCCAAACAATCAAAATACATTTGAAGATATATATGTCCATCCAGCATGCAGGCGTCCAGATCAGTGTCTGTTTGTACTTATACTAGTGCAGATATGAAATGTACTTGAAGTTATAAGTATTTTCTTCCTTGCACCTGGGTAATAAATACAACTAAGCACCGAATATTTCTTACAGGTGTAAGGAGATGTATAGACTAATGAAATCGTGGTATCAAACATCGCGCATCAAAATGTGTCACGTATAAATTCTCCTTTACTTTCTTTGTTTAGGAAACCCACTTTTATGGATGTTATTTTGGTATTTCACATGAAAAACGAACGAATACGGAGGCGGACTGAAAAAGAAAGCACCTGCCCTTTCACACCAACCGATATGCTCTGGATTAGCATTAGCCTCGTTCGTAATATTAACGTTCCTAACAAAGCATTACATAGTAACATTCGTTAGAGTATCGCCCATGGTGATGAAACTCCCCAGTCATCATTTCGCAATAAAGTTGTTGTTGTTGTTAAAGTCACGAGTATAGTAGTGCTCGATAATGTTTATTATTTTGTTACTACGTAAGTCCAGTTATAAAATAGGGTACGTAAGTGAATCAAGATTTTACTATAAACAAAATATGAATCGCGACCAAGGAGATAAATTTTTTCTCAATATATTTGTTTCGTTCAAACCACAACAAGGATAAATAAATCGTCAATGAAAAAATGGCTAGGAAGCAAGCGAGCTGGTGAACATGATGCATAATGTAAAATCCCCCTAGACTTCGTGTTGTGTCTGCCCCTTCGTGTTCCCTAGTCTCGGGGTTTTTACATTATGCAAATAAATCGTGACTACAGCATTGTGAGTAATATTTCTCGCAGTAATAATAGAAGTAGTAATAGAAAAGTAATAATTATAACAGATACTGCAGAAATAGAGCTGTCTTCAACATTGACGACATATTTGTTTTGTCCCAAAGAACAAAGTACCTTGAAAACAAAAATAGATTATGAGGGTCGATGCTGAACACAGTTGTATTTTGTAATATATGTGATAATTAGTATCCAAACTTTGCCATATGTACTTAACAGATTTCCAAAACCATTGACAAATGTACCCCAGTTCGTTGTAGTGGCAAACAAAATGACTGCGTGCGAACCAAAAACATCAAACTACATATTTTTCGCAGCTTGCCCCACATTATGGGTAAGTTGACGACACGCTGTTGCGTGTGGCTAGTTGACGACATGCTTTAATGTGCAGGAATGATATGAAAAATATTTCCACAAGAATATATGCCAGAGGCTCTGACACGTACTTGGTGCTACCACATCCCACAGGCTGTCTGTTTTAAAAGTAAACACACTGGCAGCTGCACGGTAGCACATGCCGCCACTTATTCCCGGTACCGGGCCATCTCCTCCTGGCCGTAGCTAGATTGACGCATCGATCTGTACTTGCGGGGCACCATGCAGTCCACGCAAACTTCCCTCTCCATCCCTCCCTTTTCCCTCTCCTCCGAGCAACGTGCTGCCAGTCTATAGGCGGGCGGACCGCTCGTCTACTCAACGTCACCCCGACCCAGACCCTGTGAGAAAATCACATGCAGCGGCGATTAACCCCGAAACATGAACGCAAGTGAGCTACCACTTGTGTTTTGCACCATGTGCTACACAAGTAACACGAAAGTTCTGTGTACGCGACTTCTTGGCCAGGAGTGATGGGTTTCAGTTAACGATTTTTGCTTACCAGTAACAGAAACAGAGGCTTCAGTGATGCACATCCTGGGTGTCCAAGATAACGTGCACCGGGTCCTAAAAAAAAGAAGAAGAAAGCACGGTGCATCACAGGCGAATGGAAACTGCAGAGTATTGTGAGGAGCCCCGTGTTCTAATATTTTTTCATGGTGGCTGAGTAATTAATTAGGCGCATGTTAGAGTGAGACAGAGTCAGGGCTCACGTCAAGGTCGCTTCTCGGCAGATAACGAATGTAGTAGTTTTTCTGTACGCTTGAGCAGCTCTGAAATCGATGCGCACGCGTAGGTGCGTTCGCCTCGTGTCACGTGGTACACTTTCGGATTTCCAGCGCGTTGTCTCTTACCAGGAAAAAAAAAAAAAAAAAAAACTCCACTCAAGGCGTACGCTGTGGGAAACAATTGTGATGGGTGCTTCTCGACACGCTCTACAACTTTCCAATTCATATCTCGGCCCTAAGACGAATACTCAAAAGTTCTAATTAGTTGCGCCTAATTAAGTATTCAGTCACTGTGAAAAAATGCAGGCAATTAGAACACGGGATTCCCCAAATATTCTGCAGGTTTCATTGGCTTATGACGCACCGTTTTTTTTTAGACCCCGGTGCACGTCAGCTTGGACACCCTGTATATTTCCACACCGCAGTGACGCTACGACCTCTCGATGACATCATATTTTGGACATTATGGCACTTGATGTTCTGAGGCTGGAACATATAGAAAGGACAAATACATACAACAACAACAACAAATAAATCATGACTATGGCCTGGGGTGAGAGCAGTACACTACCCCATTACACCAGAAACATGAGATGTGGAATATGAAAATGAAGTTATGTGCAAGTACAACTCTTGAACTCCCGTCCTCTGGTTGCGCAACGCTACGTCACACAAAAGGAAGAAGCACATGAAAGAAGCGCCAATGGCCCTTGAGATGCAGCGTCTGGAGCAAGCCGGTAGCCAAGAGGAACTCCAGTAGACCTCGACGGTGTTGCACATGGCTCTGACATGGGCCAATAATTGCAGCCAGGTTGAACGTCTGTCGGCTAGCACCACTCAGCTGAGCACAGAGTTGCCGCCTCTCCGTTTCGTAGAGCTTACATTCTATTAGGACGTGCTCAATGTTCGCTACGACGCCACATTTGGAGCATAGGCAGCTGTCACAGTATCCGATTCGGCGCTTGAATTGGGGAGTGAAGGCTACGCTGAGACGAAGCCTGTGCAGGAGGGACGTAAAATAGCATGGTAAACGGTCAGGAACTGAGAAGGACATAGTGGGATCCACCGAATACATGAGAGACCTGTCAGTGATGTCCCGACTCCACTGCTGGCGAGCTAGTGGCTGAATGAGGTCATTCAGAAGTGATCCTGTCTCCTCTTTATAACACCGTTGGTACAACAGTCCGAGTCTGTTGGGCAGCCGTTGCCGCTCTGTCGGCTTCTTCGTTTCCGTTCAAACCACAGTGACCCGGGACCCACTGCAGGGATATATTATGACCGTGATCGCTTAGACGCTGAACCTGATGGAGGATATCAGTGACAACTGGGGCGAGCGATCCACGTATTCCCATGGTGGCTATACATTGAAGAGCAGCCTTTGAATCTGAGTAGAGGACCCAGGCCAGCGAATCGTCACAGGACGTCTAACGTAGAAACAACAGGATAGCATATAGCTCAGCCGACGTTGATGATGTGCGGTGTGAGAGACGGTATCCATGTGACACACCGTCAGTTGGAATAACAAATGCAGACGATGAACATTCATGACGGGAGGATCCGTTAGTGAAAACTGCAGTGTGGTCAGAATATTGACTGTGCATCATATCCGCTGCAAGCTGTTTCAGAACTGATGTAGGCACTTGGTTTCGTTTGACAATTGACAATGCGATCGATGGTACTGGAAGCGACCACGGAGTCGTCGTGGACACCACTGATCTTGCAGAAAACGGAGAAACTTTAGGTTTTACTTCCATGAAACAGTTGTATGCCTTACATTGCTTCAGGCGACAAACTTTTGCTATTTGTGGATGGCGGCGGTGGTGTGCTCTGAGGCGCAAGTAATGTGTAATGGCGAATGGTCTCCCTCTGCCGTAAGACCTCAATGGGTATTTCGCGGGCTTCTGCTATCACCATCCGCGTTTCCGCAGTTCTCGGGACGCCAAGACATACCCTTAAGCTCCGTGCTAGAATACACCGCAATTGTTGTGCTTGCGTCTGTGAAATTCCGTGCAAGACTGGTAGGTTATATAGCATAGTCCCTCGGACTAGCCTCAAGTGCCTAAGGAATTAATGATGACGCCGCTTGCGTCGATCCCGTCGTATGAATGTGTGCATGAGTGAGAAGAACATGTAAGAGTGAAAGTGAGTGTGTGTGAGAGAGTGGGTGTGGTTCGTCCCTTCAGATGACGTACCCTTGGAAGTCGCTGGGGAGGTGTGTTAGCTTAGCTCAACTGGTAAGAGCCATGGACCGGTAATCCAGAAGATGTGGGGTCGAGTCCTACAGCTGGCTAACCTTTTCAGGGACTTCCTTCTTTCATCATATTTTGGAACACTGTGGCGACATGGTCTTGTTTGCAGTTCATACTAAAAGCGTACAGTGTGTGTCTTGTGCGGTCTTTTCGTCCTTCACGGAACTTTAAGCACTGATGTTTCTCGTTTTTGGTGTGGTCATATCTTGTGATGTGACGTGATAAAGAAAAAAATGGGGATTGTCATATCTTGTTTGCAGGCGACAGGAGAGATTACATTGAAAGTAACAATTTGCAAAACGTTATTACTGAAGAAAAGAGCATCTTATTCCCTCGAGCCCTTTTGAAACGCGGCAGCGCGTGTCGTGCTACAGCAAAACCACACTCGCGAAATGAAGGGGTCACTTCGGGCATACACATCGCCTGTCTCCACTGTCCTGTCAGAAATGAAAAACGCCTGTTTGAAAGAAAATACGGCGACGAACACCGAAACTGTCCTCAAAATTCCCCCATCTTCAAGTTGCTCCACCTTATGATATCAGTTACGTTCATGGAGAAGGAAGCCTTTCACAGCGGTTTTCTGAACAACATATTACAAAATTTCAAAGTGGGAACTAGAAACTACAAACATTTATCAAATATGTTTATTTACACAAATAATGGAACCCCGCCAGCCAATTCAAACATTACATCGCCTGCATACCATCTTCAATGCGTACCCGTGATTCTACTGTTACGGAGACGTTTCTACTGTGTTTACTCCTCTGTTCTCTTTCAGCTTGGATGCCGTGGCTCAGCCGCCAGGAGGTCGGAGCTGCCCCCAATGGATAGCCGCTAAAGCCGCTTCTCTCGACACGGTCAGTTCCGCTCCATTAACGTTACTCCCTTGCGCGTACACATATCTAAGAGATTAAGCCGATGTCCCAGCGGACGACGTGTCATGCTCACCGTGTTGAGCCAATATCGCTAATATATTCGTGCACTTGCTGCTGCTTTCGTCTGCATCCGTGGTGTGGCGAATATTCCCATTCATCATTATTAATTTATCTGTTGTTGTTGCGGTAGTCAGAATGTCGTGTGTGTAGGTGCAGCTTTTATAGTCTGTCGTGTCCTTTGTCCCTGGTTTGAATTCAATTGAATTGAAGTGCAAAAAATGAAAACATGGAGATGCAGTCTCCGGGTTCTGGTATAGCGCTGGACATTGCGAGGTTTACGCAGAATCCTCGAGAATGCATGAGCAGTGAAGTTAGTGGAACGGGAAACAACAACAGCAACAATAAATGATGAACAAGTGACGATGACATGGAATGAAACATTTCTGTAGAAGGTGCTAAATTCCCAACATCTTCAACAGTGTCATCATTTTTGAAAGCTCACCAGCGGGGTGTGTCGTTCGATGTTACCTGTAGAGCACTTCTCCGAAACATTTACGTCTTTAACCCCGTCGTATCCTACTCTGGTAGCCCTTGCTTTTTTGTTTCCTAGCAAAGAAAGAGAGACAACTAGAAGAGAAAAATGAAGACGTTTGCTGCTCCAGAATATTTAGCAGATTTCATATGCTTATCATGACGCTAATCCCTCTCTTGGGATACTGTGAGCCTTGAGCCTGAAAGGATGGCCGCGGCACCTATATATGTCTTTCAGAAAGCGCGCCAGGGCGCAAAATGCGAATTGTCTTTGCTGATTTGGCCAGTCCCCCATCACCATCTTCACGTTGAGTGGTCGGCGGTACAGCAGGGCACACTTCAGAGGCTGTGAAACTTTTGCAGTGCACCACTAGGTGGCCTGCGGCCTGCGGTGTTCGACAAGTTGGACGATTCGGTGTTACAGCGACAGCTATCTTGTACAGGAATGCTGCTACTCGAAAAGCATTGTGCCTCAGACGATGAATCGCGAGCACTAATTTTGGATTTGTTGATGCCGTGTTAGCCCTGCGAAGCAACTAGGTATGAGCGGTGTACAGATGTGGACTAGATGGAGAGAGGACAATTTTTGGATTCGTGCAAGGAACGAGTATTGCATGTCTAACCTCAGCCACACAGGTTTTGAGCAAGCCGGTCCCCAACTGAGCCTATGGCGTGCTTTATTTCCGAGCAATTCCCGAGCTTTCTCGAGTTCGGTTTAGTTTGGTGTAATGAAAATAAAATTGGGAATGTGGCGCTCACGAAGTGAACCGCGACTACTCCGGTTCGGTTAAATATTCAGTAAAGTAAATAAAATGATTTTAAATAATTGAAAGCAAATAGCTGTCCCGTATCACATAAGTCATATGTTTGTCGGAGTGAATCGCAGTCACAGCACATCCACCAGCTTTCTCGATCCTTGCATGCGTTTAGTCGTTAGTGCTTACTGAGGTCGTGCAGCTGGATAGACGTCGTTTATAATCTATTGCAGACAGTCAGTGTGTGTTAAATTCGGATAACTCTGTGCGTACGGTCATATTAATGCGCTACCAAAGTGAGCCGATAAAATTTCTTATATACATTGTGATGAATAACGTAATTTAATCTCATCTATTGAAAATGTCTTCATTCTAGCATTATAGGCACTGGTCTTCCAGCATCTGCAATTAGGTAAAGTGAAGAGTGAGGTAGCGCTCGTATGGGTTTTTTCCGCTAAGTGATTTCTTGCCTGTTTCTCCTCGTGTTTTCAGTTCACCGTGTCCTTTAGGAAAGAATTTAGTTATTCCTAAACTGATCAAAGGGAGAAAATGGAAAACTCGCTTCCAACTACGGTTATCCTATTTGCTGAAAAACAGAATCTTAACAGGTCTGTCAAATGAAAATCTGGCTTAGATCACATCACCGAAATAGCGCTCTTTACTGTCAATATAAAAAATCGTTGGACCCATCATTTCCACGGCACCAAGCTATCTCGCTATCGATTCACGTGGCTCCCGCCTCACTCCCGTTTCCTGAAAACAGCGATAAAACACGACAGCAAAGCGATTATAACGGAAGGCACATAGCGTTTTTCCAGAACACTTCAAAACTTTCCCGGAGTGCAGAGTTCCAAAGTTATTTGAAGCAGAACGGCACAATAGCTCTTTCTAACGCACACCGGAAGACAACAAGCACGAAAGCAGCGCGATAAAGCTCGCGGCCTTGGATCCCTGGGAAGAAAGAAACCCTTGGAACCCCTTTGCCTGGCTGTTGTGGCGACGGCACCCACTTCGCGCCGGTAAACATCTGGTCCGTTCGTCCGGTCGTTGTGGCGATGCGTATAATGGAGTCATCCAGGCGGATCTTGACGTTCATCGTGAAACCGGCGTGTTTTCCTTTAATATGGTTAAGTAAGGTTGGTTCCGAGCGTGTGTTTGGTTTTCGTGAAATTGGCCGCCGCCGTGTTTTGGTTGGGCGGAGATGGAGAAAATAATAGGCAGAGTGGTGCACTGTACTGGATTGCTTAGCGAAAGTACTCGATGAGGAGGCTCCGCTAGAAGGGGGAAGCGCTGTTATCATTCACGGCTCATATGTTTCGTATTATTTTTATTCTGAATGGAGAAGAAATGTTCAATTTTGCATGCGGAACCTTGGTTTTACATGTATTTCTCGATTAAGGAGGTTACTTTGAATGATGTACAAATATTAGAGTCGAAAAAAAAGGACACTAGAACCCTCGAACAGAAGAAATGGAGGAAGGATCACTCACTATATTTGCTTGACGTGTTTACTAACCCATGCTGTTAAACAGGCGCTTTTCCGTTGCAAATAGCGTCCAGGGTTGTGTTTTGTTTTTTTCTTTTTTCTTTTCCTTTTGCTCTCTTCGTGCGATAAATGAAATGAAGAGGCGTACGACGGAAACCGCTCGTATTTCATTCACGAAGCCTTAGGCGTAGATCCTATCAATTTCAATTCAGGCCATTTATGTACTAGACGTCGTCTATGATCGCGCGTGCCTACCAGACTGTGAAGTTGCCATGCCACGCCTGACTGCTATTCCTGAAAATGCCGCTATATTTTCTGTTCACATGGGAACGCCCTACGCTAATTGACAGAGCCGCCTAACGGTGTAACAGTCAGAAAGTGAAGTCTGTGCAGTAGGTCTTATTAAGTTTGACTATACAAGGTGTTTTCTCTATCGTTTACAGATTTTTTATAAAAAGATATGAGAGGAGCATAGATGTCGTTTTTTGCAGTTCAGTTGAGTTCTACGGCAAGGTGGACATCCTCTCGAAGAAAATATGCAACTACAAGATGACTAACTACCTAAAACTCATTAATGAACTCTTTAATTAGGGGATTTCGGGCAAAAGCGAAATAGCAGAATGAGCGACCACCCCATTTGAGAGCCATTCCACGTTTTAAAAATCATGAAACACGCACGTGCCTTAAGATATCCATCCCCGAATCTGGATACGCAAATGAACCGGAACCGAAACCGAAACCGCGGCGACCGGGAACGCAGAGAGTACAGCTCTCATTTCACGTCAGAGGGCCACGTGATTTAGAGCTATGGAGATGATTGGAGTAGGTGCCGATCTGCGTGCCAAATAAACCGCTTTCCAGACCAGATAAGCCTCCGTCTGCGAAGGTGATGCGTTGCTGAGGCGCACTGTTTTGGTTTCGGCTCATTTGCATATCCTCCATATCGTGGATATCGGGGATGGATATCTTAACGCACGTGCGCGTTTCAGGATTTTTAAAACATGGAAAGGCTTTCAAATGAGATAGTCTTTCATGCTGCTATCTCGCTTTTGCTCGAAATCCAAATCTCCTAATTAATGAGTTAATTAATGAGTTTTAGGTAATTAGTCCCATTTTAGTTGCCTACCTTCTTCGAGACGATGTCCGCCGGGAAGTAGAGCTTAAGTGCAAAAACGACATCAATGCTGCTCTCATAGTTTTTGTTAAATAAAAATTCTGTAAAGGTTAAAAAAAAAGAAAACTGTATATTTCCTCACATAACATGGGAGATATCGTTACTATATGCGTACAATAAGGTGGTCTAAGCAAACACTATCTAACAAACTCCACAAAGACTATTGTGTGTACGCAATTGCGATTCTGGTGTAGCAAACTGTAAAGCGTGCTCTGTCACAGGAACGACATGCCGCGTGGGGAAGCTTGCTTACCCAATCATCTCATGAAGGCGTGATATGCATTCCGCACTTAAGATACCCCTATGTAACACACATGCATTTATTTTCGTCTTATGTTGAAGTATAGCAATAAAAATAAGCGCGCAAATACCGTAAGGTAACCGCGAATACATGTCTCATTAATCATTCGGTGTCAGTTGCACTAACACTAATGGAGCAATATGTCTAACAGCAAAGCTCTTTGTATCGGTGATATGATATGAGGTTATTCACCGCGATAACAGCTATGCCGAGGCTGGGAGGTGAGCTGGGTTCGAATCCCGGCTGTGCTGTCGGGATGTTTTTCGTGGGTCTCCCTCAGACGGCTGAAAGGCAAATGTAAGAATATTAGTAAATATGGCATCTGGAAAGTAAGACGGCGTAGCTGAAACTATAATTACAATTATACACTACTATTTTCAGTGACTGTAAGCGACAAGCCTTAGTGGTACACACCAGTAGCCGACCAACATCCTTCTCTGTCGGCAGCCTGTTGACGCTTATGTCAGTGAAATGCGGAGGAGCAGTGCCTCTGATGAGTCTGCGGATATGTTAGGACTTGTTCATCTTGGATAGGAGCCACCAAAGTACATTCACGTGCAGACAGAAGGCCAACGCAGCAGCGTCTGCTTGTCGTTCTGTCTTGGCAGCTCTTATCCGAGCACAAATTACCTGTTGTATACACAAACATCGGTTTATGTGATGCTACTTACGGCAGCAGTCCCGGCTCACAGCAAAGCTATAACCACGCACTGCCATGTGCTTTCTTGCGATGCTCAAAGACGCCATGTAAAACGTCTCAATTCAATTCGCAGCCAACGATTTAAATTTTAATTATATATCCGCCACTTCCGCTGCCGTGACGTAACTGTCAGTAACTTCCGGTTTCTGCCCTGCCAAGCAATCAAGCCACCAACCCGAGACAAAGCTTGCTGATTATGGTGAGCTATAGTTTCACGGTGTCTCAAAGCAGTCCTCAATCACCTCTCGCATCTCGGTCGCATCCTTGCGACACCCGCCAAGGCGCGGTTTATCATGCTTAGGTCACCGAGAAAGCGATACCGGATATGAGGGTACCGCTCGCTTTTCTGCTTTGTCTCGAAAGCTACGACGGCTCTGCTGAATGAAATTTTGCATTCGGCACACCTTCACGTAACCTACAGTCGAATACAACTCTCACCTCAATATAAGTGAACAAATCCGGACTGGTCCATTCAGAAGAGCTGCAACTTTACACACATATAGCATTCATCGCGACGAATGACAATGCAAATCTACTCGTAAATCTTGCCTAGCTGATCACATGACTTGGTTTACCAATTGGTCCAGGTGCTTTAGTGTTGTAGGTACTCGTAGGTACTTGTAGGCGCCTTCTTTTTATTTCATCCTCTTTTTACTCAGTACAGGGCGCTTCAATTCTTCCCTGAAAGGCTCCTACTTAACCCCATCATTCTCTTCTCTACTCCTCACTCTCATTTCACTTCATCCTCATATCACTCATCTATTGTCTCATAAGTAATGGGGTGGGGTGCTTCACCCCAGCGATGAAACACCCCATGACATCGTCATCATGCAATTGTTGTTGTTGTTGTTGTTGTGGATTTAAAATGAAGACTTCTACCCCGTCGCTCACACCCAGTGACAAAGCGGTAGCACGTTGATGCGACCACCAGACGTGCCCGAGTGCAATATAAATGGTTAGCACCGTAGCGAAGAGCCATAGATGAGTCACGAGCCCCCAGGGAGCGAACGTCTCCAGGCAATTCATTTATATTCGGCCACCAGGGCTTTGCTGTGACAAAAGTCCAATAGTGCTGCCCTGACCTCTTCGTCAATGGGGATCGATAGCTCATAAACCGCAGTCTCGCAATAGCAGCAAACATATTGTCAATGGTATAGTCTATCCCCGCGATGTGAACAAGTTCTTGTTCGTTATTCCAGGATACTGACCCCTATGGATGGCGTGTGCACAGGCAGTTTTACGCAGTGAGCACGTACAGGGCAATGTTTTTTTTTCTTCTTTTTTCTTTTTTTTTGTGTGTGTGTGGTTGCGTGATATAAGGCAACTAAGGAAAATACGATAGCGGTGGTTCCTTCAAACGGTGGATGCAAGTAGCGTTTTTTGCTTATCGCCGCCAATCGGAAACGCGTAAATCTCAATGCAGAAATCACCGTTGCTGTGTACCATGTGAACAGTATGCTGACGAATATAAAAATTGAAATATTGGCTTTTTTTTTTTTTTTGCTCTGCGAAGTAGACGAAAGTGTGCCTCCTCTGCACATCTTCTTACAAGACTTACTCTTACTAAGGTTTTTGCTGGTAGAACCAGGGTGTCGAACCGCAAATAATACGGGTTTGGGTTCGCGTTGTTTGGATTTCGTTCTGGTTCAGTTCCGGTTCGGCCACGCCAAAAGTTGAACCGGTTCGAGAACCGATTCGATTTTAGATTTTCTTCTGCTTCTTCCATTTTATATCTCTCATAAAACGGCTTTTATCTAGAAATGCGTTGCTAATAGCGCACTGCTGTTGTCTGCACTGACATTTTTAGTCGTCAAGTGCTCCCTTTAGAGAGAGAAAGGAGAAATTGATGAACTCTTCAGCAATGGGGTAGAGTATCGCCTGTGGCGATGAAACTCCCCACTCTCCAAGGTCAAAAATAAAGTTGTTGTTGTTGATGAACTCTTGCAAATAGCTTCCACGCTGATCAAGGAGTGTAGTCCTGCTCTTTCTGTTCCAAAAATCTCTTTTCTCACACGCACAGTGTCAGCTAGATACACTTAAAGGAAGCCTAGTAAGATGAACAGCATTTTATGTAGACGACGGCTCCTGACGGCACACTGCATTCGCAGCGTGAATCGATCTGAAACCGTACTGAAGCATGTTGGAAATAAGTTTGCCAGCCTTCCTGTGTACCGAGCTCACAGCAGTGCACCAGTTAATCCACCGCACAAAGACAATGTGTCACGACATAATTGCACTAGCAGTAAGCACTACATATACTTTTCAAACCACGACCAATCAAACAGGCACCGTTCTGCGTACGCTTCTTCTCTACTTCTCATGTTTCTGACTTGTTTAAGTTTTACTGCCCACGTGTAGAGGGAAATGTTGGGCGCTTGCTTAATCACATATTCGTCCTATACAGGGTGTTTCACGAAAATCGCCCGGCTGAATAATTCGTGAACAGGTGGCGCCTTCGAAGAAATTTCTTTTTGGTAGAGGGTTCTTTAGGGAGTCGGCCATGAACTGTGTAGTGTGCGGCTCATTTGCATACGCTCACTACTTAAATAAACATGCTAACTTTTAACTTTTACTTCGCACGCTTACGGAACCTCTGTTTTACGCATCGGGGCCTTCAGCGAAAAATATTCCAAGAAAAAAAAAAGCATCGACACTTAGCGATTTTTCCGAGTAATTAATTGGTTTCGGTTTTACATATTTCTTGCGCGGAGCGGTGCACCAATGCGCTCTTTGGATCAGCTATCCGGCCGTCAATTTCGTGTTCATCCGCCTGGTTGACACACGGGAGTGACTGAAGATAAGGAACAGCTGCAAGAGACGCTTTGGTATTCGTTCTCAAAGCGACTGGTAAACAGCTCCGGTGATCTTATCATGGATGATAACGAATGCGCCTCGACAGCTGTGAACTAGTGGCCCAAGCAGCACAATGTACTGAGAGTCGAGTGCAATAGGGGTGGACGGTATGTGTCTTATCAATGTTCTTTAGTTTCACGAGTATGTTCAAGGCCTTCCACCTACCCATCCACCCCTATTGCACTCGACTTTGGGTACATTGTGCTGCTTCGGGGGGTATACTCTTAAAAATTTGCTACACCACATAGGACGCTCCTAGCCAACCACCATCCCGAATGACAACGTTCTCGCTCGATTTGTTGAAAACGGGAGGCGGGGCCTTTTTTCCCTTTATGTTCGGCATGATTGACAGTACGAAAAAGCGTACGCCCCTCTACGCCTCTCCCCCTCTTCTGTTTTTACCATAAACTAAAGGTTTTCATCGTGCACTCACACACGTGTTTTGAGGGTGAACGACACTTATCTTTTCATCGGCCTGCATAGTAGGGGGTTGTTGCGACAGCGACGCTTAACGTTACTGGATCTCGTTTACTCCCCCTGGTTTCCGGAAGAACGTTTAACAAGCTTATAGTGATCCTTTCGTACACCTTGGAATCACTCTTGCAGCCGCTACTTAACAAGGCGAAAGTGGCTTAGTCGAAAAAAAGGCTTAGTGGCTTAGTCGCTTTGGCGAAAGTCGGCGCGTGCGGAGGCAGCGAGAACAAGACGGTGCTTCTATTCTGTACTACACGTTTTCAATTTATTTTTGCTATTAAACTCAGTTAGCCTTTTCAGAAAGAGCTGGCGCCATCGCTGGGCGAACTGGCAAAATAGTAACTGGTTGTCAATCACGGCGTCAATTAAAACCATGTGCGTGCTGTCTCCGCTGGTCATAAAGGGTTGTGTTCTTGACTGAATCGACGAGCCACAAAATTAAAGGGTTAATTGGACATAACTTGAATTTCATGGAGCGTCCGGGATGCAACATTGTACCTGGGGGCTACTCTGTTATCACAGGCTGGAACAAGGTTATTACCGGTGTTCTGTGCACGAGCAGCGAGTAAACATTGGACTTCTTCTTCTGCTTTGGGTTCGGTCGTTTGCATGGAAACCGAAAAAAGCCAAGCTTGTCCCCCCCCCCCCCTTCTTGTTGTACTTTGCTTTTCAACTGCTGAGCCATACCCGGGTAGTAATGGCATTACTGTCATGAAATTACAGCTATGAATTACTTTTCCTGGTAATTTGTAATGTAATGCATTACTCTTGACATTATGCAATTTGTAATGTAATTGAATTACATTTCGGCAGTAATTTTCATGACGTTGCTCATTTCCTTTTACAAGAGTATTGAGTGTGTGTTCTGTGTTGGTACTTGGCAGAAAAAGAGCGTTGCTGACTGGCGAGTTAAAAGAAATCCAACGCCCACTATGAACGGTGAGGTGACGCACTCAGTCGGCACGTGGAAGGTCAGTTCCATTCGACAAGCCGGTTGCCATAATTAAGGCACCCACAAACAAACGTTTTTCGGGTCAACGGTTTGGCGCCTTTGAGAACCATTGTTTGCGGGCGCAATCCTCCGGACAATCTTCCTGCTGTCGTGATATATTCTGTCATGCCATAAAACTCGGGAACATGTATGCCAATAATGGGTGCATATACACCGGGGTTTGAGCCGCCCAAAGCAATTCCTTCACTTCCTGGAATAATCCAAGGGTCAAATTCACATGTTCTTTTTGGACAATTCATTTGGAGGAGGCAAGCTTGTACTCGGCTCTGATATAAGACGCCTAGCTTGAGCTGTTGTCGGTCGAAAGAGTCTTCAGCATGGCTAAAGCCACATTCAGTCATAAGAGGGGCAGCCTAACCGACGGCCACTTCGAAAGGTGTGTGTGTGTGGGGGGGGGGGGGATATGTTTATTGGAAAAAAAAAAACAGGAGGAAAGGTTAGTCAGGCGTAGGCCGACTTGCTATTCCTTCAATAAAAAAGAAAGAAGGAAAAGAAACACTCACACAGACACACAAAAGGGCCTTAGAGGCTGGTCGAGAGGCTGGTGGCACGGAGAAAGCTCAAGAGGGTAGTCGTAACCGCACCCTGGTTGTGCAGGACCGGGCCGAGCAGGCTGGCCAAAGTGACGTTAGGGTAGCCAAGTTGTCGCAAGTGGCGTAGGAGGATGAGTCTTTGTGAGAGGTACCGGTTGCAGGATAGGAGGCAGTGCTCAATGTCGGCTTCCACGCAAGAAGTTGCGCAATTGGGGGAGTTCGTCTGGCGCATTTTATACAGGTGTGATGCTATCAGTGCAACATTCATTCGAAGACGATGGAGGAGTGATTCTCCAGCTCTATTGCAACGGCAGGCAATAGTAAAGTCCTGCAGCGGGTCAGTGAGACTTACGAAATGATGATATGAGGCACTTCGAAATTCAGTTGCTTCTACGCTGCAACAAGAGCTTTTTGCAATAACAGGGAGTGACATACAGAATAAAATATATCTTGTCGCCACAAACACAGTGCGTCTGACAATGAATTTCCATATCCTCAATATGGTTACGATTATGCTCGCAGTAATGCCTTTGTAATGTCATTACTCTTTCGTAGTGACTGTAATATAATTTCGTTAGATTTCGATTGCAGTAATGAGTAATGTAATTTAACTAAATTCGAACTGGAGTAATGTAATTTAATCACATTTTAGAAGTAATTTACCCAGGTATGTGCTGAACGAACGTGCTACTACCATCTTTATCAAAAAGTCTTCTGCTCCATAAGTTCACGAAATGTTGCCTCTCACCGCAAAAATATGCAACCCGATACCGTGTGGATACAAATGGCGGTCGACGAATCACAACCAAACTGATTCGCCGAAGTCGCGATAGAATACGCCACTGCCTTGCGCGTGCTCCGTTAACATTCTATGAAATGCCCCATTTACTGTTTTGTTTATGATAACGAGAAATGTTTCCAGTTGAAACTGACTTGAAACAAGTTTGTCCCAGAGTACGGCAATTAGATGAACTACATCAGCTTGTCTTTGTGGTCTTTCTTTTGTGTATATATAATGTATGTAAACCTAAAGAGACAGGTCTTCTATGCCGCCCTTTGTCAATGTAAATTCACTCGATCTTTCATGAGCTATTGCAAACCCATTACGAGTGAACAGCTGCCCCGATATCGAACCGGGGCTTCTTTGAGACGCCTCGATAACTTGTCTGAATGTGGCAAGGGCGTGTCCGGACGGACGCCCTCCTCCATCAGTCTTTCCTGCCGCGAAGAAACCGCTCCGCTGCCGTAAATTCATTCCTTTTCCTAGAGAGATTTTAATCTGTTATTTGCACGCTGCGTGAGCTCTCGTGCCTTGAACGGAAGTTCCTTTGTTGTGGCAGCGTAATGTAGCGCTCTGTAATAAATAAACAAGCGAATAAAATTGCTGGCGGTAATGTGGCGAAATGGAACATTGAGTCGCCTCACAGTGAAGACCAAAATCCCACAGTGACCAAAGACTTCAGATCTGCTTTTAGGGCAGAGCGTTGGTTGGCTGGATTTGTCCATGGACCAAGCAATTTCCACACAGTAATTCTGATAGCTTGACCATCTCGCAATCTTTTTTGCTGATAACGGTTCTTTCTATCGCGAAATCAGTACACCCGGTTTTTTCTTCCTGATTATAATGTGCGTCGTTTTTAATCAGGCGCGCTCGAAACTGCCTCCTCTCCTCTCCTCCACGTTCCTCCTTTCTCTCGTGTTCCCTTTCTCACCTCTTCACCATTGCACGAGTGGTTCCCAAAGGGTGGTGAAAGAGCTCGCCGTTCTCGGCCTCACAGAGGTGAGCAACTTCATGACTAACTCCCTGGGGGCAGTGTGCGTACTGGGCCCACTTCCAAGGAACTGTGTCGACATGGGGTGGTTTCCTACGTTTCCGGCCCGAGGTAGAAAATGCGCTCGGATTTGAAAATGCGATCAAGGACTCGTGGCGCCATCTGTTGGAGGGCCGGAGCACCAACCTCAACCCTCTCCATGCTTTTGTCGGTTGGAGAGCGGCATTTCAAACAGCCAGGGTGCACTCTTCAGTTAAAATGGAAAAAATCGAGTACCGCGCTGTGATAAAATTCTTGACAAAAGAGGGACTTTCTCCTAAAGAAATTAAAGTGCGACTGGACAACGTGTACAGGGAAGCCTCTCCGTCGTACACAACGGTAAAAGACTGGGCTAAGCAGTTTCGACTGGGGCGAGAGTCCATTGAAGATGATCCACGCGATGGTCGTCCAGTGGAAGTGGTGACACAAGAAACTTTATCTCTTGTCGAGGAGGAAGTGCTGAGCGACAGGCGTCTGAAGGTGAAGGAAATCTCAGAAAGGCTGTGGCTTTCGAAAACAACCGTTTTTCGCATCATCGGCGAGGGCCTTCACATGAAAAAGGTCAGTGCGAGATGGGTGCCACGACTTCTCTCGTCAGTTCAAAAGCAACAGCGCGTCGTCTGTGCCAAAGAGTTTTTGGAGCTCTGTCAAGAGAACGAAGAAGAAATATTGAAGTCAATTGTCACAGGGGATGAGACTATGGTGCTCTACTATGATCCCCTTTCGAAAAAGGAGTCGATGGAATGGCGCAAACCAGGAGAAGCACCCCGAAGAAAAACCAAGGACACACAATCCACAAAGAAAATCATGGCAACAATATTTTGGGATTGTCACGGGATCCTCCTCATCGACTTCAAAGAGAGGAACACCACAGTGAATGCGACTTATTATGCTTCACTCCTGCACCGATTGCGAGACGCGCCATCATGGAAAAGAGGCGCGGCAGGTTGAGTCGAGGTGTCCGGTTGCTCCAGGACGATGCCCCTGCCCACACGGCTTCTGTTGCCAAGGCTGCACTGAAGGAGTGCGGCTTCGAATAAATCCACCACCCAACCTACAGTCCAGACTTGGCACCGAGTGACCACTTCCTGTTCTCAAACTTGATCTCAGAGGACGGAGATTTCAAAATGATAGTGAGGTGCAAGAGGCAGTTTTCCAGCATTTTGCGGACAAAACTTCGGACTATTTTTTCAAGGGTATAAGAATGTTGGTTGAAAGGTGTCAAAAGTGCATCGAAGTTAAGGGTCACTATGTCGAAAAGTGATACACTTGTTTCGTCTCTATGGCTATTAAAAGTTGGTCGGACCGGAAACTTATGGAACCACCCTCGTATGTCTGACATCGCCTGAGGAAAACCCAGGAAAAACCCCAGACAGCACAGCCGGCACCGGGGTTCGATCTCGGGTACCTCCCAGTCTCGACGTGACATGGCCAGTACGCTAACCGCTAGGGCATGCGAGATTCCGGATGCTTCCTTTTGCACACGGCTCAAAGAAAGGAGTTGGCGTTGGCCAATCATGAGCGTACCATGTGGTGAGCGGTACCGCCGTCGGTGACGTAATCGAGCACAGCAATGACCAAGTCAAGTTTCTACGCACAACACTCCTTCCGCCGCTGACCGTGGCGCGTCGCTAGGTGTATCAGCTACATAAGTCCGGTACTTGGTTTGAATTATCTCGTGAAAAAAAAAAAAAAATAGAACGTTTTCTTGCCGGGCGTAACAATTAGCTTGTGTGTTCTGGAACATCTCCTCTCCCGAACAAAGAGGAGAAAAAACTCGTTTTATTCGTCTTTTTAGTAGGATTTTTTCGCCAAAGCTTGTACTGTTGCCTGCGCTCTTTGCGTGACGAAACGGTCGCAGAAGCTAGCAGTACTGAGTACTTTTTTGAGGCCACTCTCTGCAGAGTATTTTTCCAAAGCAGAATAAAGACAAAAGTGAAGCACATTTCAGATTTGCTCACATTGGCTCGTATGCTCACTCGCAGAGCAACGTCTGCAACTGCTTGTTTGTTTGCGCCTCTTTGTCGTTTCCACGCATATTTCGCAAGAAAGCACCACAAAGTCGAACAGCGGCGTTAGCGCGCAGTGCTGGTAAGAAAAACTCACTGTGAAATCGCAACGGGCTCAGAACAGACGCTGCCCGAGCCAAATTATGCCGTGCCTACAATCACAATAAAAGGAAGAACGTGTTGGCAATGCGAAAAATGAACAATGTATGAATGCATTATCGTCAGCCTGCAGGATGCAACGTTGCAGAGGGAGAGAGAGTGAGGCGAGATGAATTTTTCACGACAAGTTCCAGGCGAGAGGCTCTCTAGCGCCGACGTTTCCTGAGGGGCCATCTATCTCTGTGCAGAGGAAAAAGCATTGTGGACGTGCTCTTCGGATGAGAACACGCTTAGATGGTCGTCTTTCAACTTGCGTAGCCTTGCAGTATTGCTTTTCTCTCTCTCTCTCTCTCTCTCTGCGCCTGTCGATTTGCGAAGTAGCCCTCAGTTAGGATCTCCATTATTGAAGTCGTTATCACTGTGTTGACGATGGATGTGATGGTGATATGCCTCTGGATAGGTTGCAAATCGTAAGTGACGAAAGTGCGTGTGCGAAGAGCCGGAGGCAGAAGATTGTACAGGTGCGGATGGGTTGGGGGGTAGATCAAATGCATAGTGGGGAACGAAAATTGTGACATGACTTGGGCATCAATAATGGCATGATTTCAGAAACTGCACACTCGAAAGGGGTGAAGAAATTGTGGGTGCGTTTTCTTATTCAGCTCTGGCAACTTCCAGTTACTCTCAGTCGGCGAAAAATAGCCAGAGTAGCCAGATTAGCGTAAATGACGTCATAACTCTGCGGCGAAAATTAGCCAGGAGTAGCAACTCGTCTCTACTCTGCTCTGAAGAAGGGTAGCCGTCGTTCTGACGTCACACACAATATAGCAGACGACGATACGTCGTCTGCTATCAACCGTCCTGTTGACAGACAATTTCGGTGGTGTTCAATCAGGAAGTGTAGGACTGGTTAAAAACTGTCGAACATTTTCAAAATCTGCTAGAGTGCACGCATGTGCGGTAAGTTGTTAAACAGGCAGTATGCCACCACTTCCACATCGTCTCGCCCGTCAGGCCAGTCCGCCATTTTCAGCGCAGAGTAACTCTAGCCGTTCGAAAATTACGGCCAAAGGTGGCTACTCTGGAGTCACGTGATGATAAAGGCTCGGACGTCGTTACCCAACTCCTGGCTGCTCGGGTTGAATAAGAAAACGCACCCTAAGGAATACTGCCCGTTTCGTGTTCAGCCCTACACACGAAAAAGAAAAAGAAAGGAAAGAGTTGCATGCCTCGCGTGTAATCTTTTGATCCCAACATATCTCTTGGCTCGATAAAAAAACGTCTTTCATGGTTCCCTACCATTCCACGGCTCGTACATCTTTTCATTCTTTACATAAGTTTAGTATCGCAGTGGTTGCTTTGTTTGTTTGTTGTTGTTGTCTATCGAGTAGCGCAGAGGACACGCCAGACTCTCACTGGCTTCATAACTAAGGACACTATACCGCCGGAAGCCCCCTGGTCTCTCCCGGTACCGCCCACGTTTGTACGCCTCCCAAACCTTCTGCAAAGAAGAGATCAGGTCCCCCCTCAAGTCCTCCGAGCCCATTTTCATGCTCTGGTAGACGAGAAGTTTTCTACGTTTACGGCAGCATATACTGATGGCGCATCCCGAAACAACAAGTCCGCCTCAGCCTTCGTCATTCCATCCGAAGGCGTCGTGCACGGAAGACGCCTTTCACATCCAACCTCCTCCACAGCTGCGGAACTCTATGCCATCCTCTTCTTTCTACAACACATCGCTGATTTTCCACCCCGGGAATGGGCAGTCTTTACAGACTCCAAATCTGCACTTCAAGCAATTGAAACTTCCGGCATACGAGGCCCATCCGCACCCCTAGTCACCGACGTGTTAATGGCTTACCACACTATCTACGCCGCAGGCCACAGGCTCGTTCTCCAGTGGGTTCCAGCCCATTGTGGTGTCGTGGGGAACGAGCAGGCCGACAGCGCCGCAGAAGCAGCACTCTCGTCTCGGAACCGGACCCGTATTGTTCTGCTCAGAGGAGACCGCCGTTCAATTCTGCGACGTCTAGTGACACCCCTGGCTTCCCGCCAACGGACAACCGACATTCTTCCCCCCTCTATGTTGAACAGAGTTGATCCCATGCTCGCTTTCCGCATGCCACGAAACACATCTCGTCAGGATGCTGCATTAATCCACCGCATGCGCCTCGATGTGGCCTTTACAGCTCAGTGGCGTTACCGCTTGAGACAAATTGATTCTCCCACCTGTTGCCACTGTGGTGCTCTTGAGGATCTGGAGCACATTCTTCTTCATTGCCCTCACTACGAACCTTCCCGAATCACACTCTCCGAGTCTCTCCGTCAGCTGGACTCTGGCCCTTTCTCCCTACCGAAATTGCTTGGTCCCTGGCCCAATCCAGCCCAGGAACGCTCTGCGCTCAAAGCTCTTCTGACATTTCTGGACACCATCGGACTTCGATCGTCATTGTAAAGGGGCTCGTTATTTTATTCCCCCCATTCCACCAAGCACTGGGGTAGAGTATCGCCTGTTGCGATGAAACTCCCCACTCTCCAAGACCGAAAATAAAGTTGTTGTTGTTGTTTGTTTGTTTGTTTGCTTTCTTTCTTTCTTTTTGTTTTGGAGGGTATTATTATTTACCTTGTGTAAACCTGAGTACATACACGCTTTTCTACACTTTCTTCCTTCCTTTTTTTCTTTCTCTCTACCCCCTTGCTATGTCTGAAAGCAAGCGGTAACAGAAAAAAAAAAAAGAAACTGAGGAAACCCTGTGGTGGTGCCGGCTTTCTAATCACAACGGGATAAGCGTAGCATTGCTACGTTGACATCAGGAGACATGTCGTGATGAAATAATCTTGTAAAAAAAAAAGAGCGTATCCCTTCAGACAGCCTGTCACGTTCCTGATTGGCTCCTCGCGGGGAATTGGCTACTCAACGGGCCGACTTTTTCTCTACTTCCTTTCTAATGAGGCGTACTTCGATATAAGCCCATTATGCATTCGACAGGAGGATTGAGAAGGGAAGTGAGTGTCCTCAGCGTCGCGCCTCCTCCGGGTGCTAGATCACGAAGGACCATAGCATCTAATTGTTCCAGCTTCACCCAGTTTAAAATTGGAACACGTAATTTGCATACGAGTATCTTTCGTGACCTAAATCTCGCGTGCTGAAATAATGGACATTGCAGTCATGGGATTAATGGGTTTAGACACGCTTCGCTTGTCAGATGTGAAGCTTTAGCACCCGTACGAATGGGATAAACCTGGTTATAGCGAGCCGGGGCAATTTGGGAATGCGCAAATCGGATTATGGGGAGTGGAGAAGAAATTTAAATTTGGATCAGAATGAATGACTTGTGCTTTAGGTGTCATTAATCAATGAATCGGATGGTGCGCGTAGACTACAGTCTAGCACGTTTCGTACTGCTCAACGACATGTGAGTTGGCATTCAGGAACACAGAACACAGAACGTTTGTTAAGTTGGGATCATGGCAGAGCAGTAGCACCACACAACGGTACACCTAATATGCACCCTAGCTATTGGCTGTAATAATACCACCTACGTGGTAACGGGAAGTTTATCTTCTGTGTGAGTGTAATTAAGCACTTGCAAGAGCAAGTGCAATTTTCCACTAGCTTGCATAAATTCTAAGTATTAGGGCTTTGTGAAGCTTTAAGCACAGCCTTTCATATTAGCTAGTATTGCTATATTAGCTAGTATTAGTAGTATAGCTTCAGGTATTGTGTTTGATAGTATAGAACTGAATAGGTGCCCTCCAAGAGGGACATAGGACCCACAAAACACTTTCGAGTTCGCGAAGAGGGACATCTCAACAACTGAGCCACTGTAACAGATACGGTAGGCCTAACGTGTAACCAACGGTGACTTCTATATAGCTTCGTACACCATTCTCACATATCGCAGCAGAAGGCTTGCACGGTACAATATTCCTTCGGAAGCAACCCGCGCACATCCGATGATAGCAGACAAGATTATTCACACATGGTGCCCAGAGGAAAAACACAACTTGAGCTGTGTTCCAATACTGGGCGAAGGAGAAGCTGTCTGACTGGACAGCTAGGCAGACGTCTTAGGGGCGCGGATTTGAAACACACTTGGCGCCGCTTCCGCCATCTGTTGGACGACGAAGGAACTACACCCGGCGCTACCTTAAAAGATGCAATCTGTCACTTAGCGCTGGGTTATCAAAAAGTGCGAACCGTAATTAAACGCCACAGACTCGCCAGACGTGGAAGCCTGGATGTTGTCGATAGGCGTGACAATTTCCAGGGCCACCGTCAACTAGTCTGCACGGCTAGTCTTCATTGCTGCAGACTAGGCGAGAGGCGTCTTAGCAGCAGTCTAAGCGAGAATTCTAAGCGGCACTTCCGGTTATACTGCAAAGAAGCAGTCTAACCAAGGTATTGGAACACACTGTTGGATTGGATTGGATACGAAGAATGCCGAGCCGGAGTGGCGTTGAAGGCCGTTGCCCCATCTATCATGGCGACTCCTAGACTTGGACGTTCGGGGAGGGAATCGACTCCTTACAAATCATTTGCTGCCCCAATTTCCCTCTCACCCAGTTTTTCTCCCCTTACGAATTTCTACGAGTACAGATTACTATCATTTACTTTCTCGCATATACGCACAATTGAGCGAGGCCCAATTTCATTTGTTCTTGCGTAAAGGCTGTGGTCTGTTTTCACAAGCTTCGGGTAATTAGTGTATGCATGAGTACGAAGAAATAATGGAATAGCCATCTGCAGCGCTCACATATTGTGCTCGTTAATTGCCAGCCTATAGCTGAGATTGTCTGCAGTGCGCCAATCGATAATGTCCTCATTTTGTACTGCATTTCAGCTGCTGCACATCTCAGTTTGAAGAGCATAATAGAGTGCAGAAGAGTGTGTGTTCCTTTGTGCTTCCACGTCCTCTCAGCCCTTTATGGGGCCACAAAACATTCCAGACACGTTTTCCGAAAAGTAACCTTCGCGCTACCATTTACGACAACTGAGATTGTTGTCGGGTGATATTGTTCTTTACGAAAATGGCCATGGCCAAGCCAGCCATGCTGTAGGGAAAGTCACAACTGCGTAGCAAAATGCTCCGGACGGTCACGGCCTACTAGATTATTTCGACCATGTCGTAGTAAGCAGAGTCCCGTCCAACGTAACAACTATAGGGGCGCTACGCGTAGGCTGGCGGCAGACCCGTTTATAGAGAGCGTTTAGCCATTCTCTGATCTTTTGCCGCCTTGTGGGCGGAGCCTATTTTGACGTCAGAGAGAGATAGAGATACATGATGACGATGATATGGGGATGACTTCCGCTCATTGACGTAAGAGTCGTCTTTGCACCGCCCAACAAGCCTTTAGCCAAGCGTAATCTATCTGGGCCATCTGGGCCACGCCATTTTGATGTTGTCCTCCACCTGGTCGACAGGGGCTTTGTCGCGCTCAGTGCACTACAGAGATCGCCGGTTTGTGACCAACAGTCTCTTGTGGTAAGGGGGCTTTGTTGCCAAACTGAAAGAGTTCAAGGACGAAGGGCTTTGGAAGGGCGAAGTACGCACGTATTCCCTCATTCCACCGTAACTAAAGCTCACCATCAAAATGGCGTCGGCGGCCGGCTCACGACGGGGCAGCAATGGAGCCCGGCGGGGGAGGTCGTTCATATGTGACGTCGCATGACGTGCTTCAAGTTGGGCTCCTCCCAATGGCCAAACTCTCTCTATAAACGGCTCTGGCTCGCGGGATCTTCATCATGATTGGGCAGTTGGAATTTTAATTTTCAACCGACGGAACCAAACACACATCCGTAGCAAATAGCAGGAACGCCACATTGTCAACAGCACCTAGAGTGAGCAAAGCTTTATCACTTAAACAACGTGACGTAGTCGTTAAGAGTCTGCCAATCACGACTATGCTTCAGCGGTCGTAGCTATGGAGACAATTAGCCGTCATCAGCCGCATCGGCAGCCACTTGTAGCCACATAGAGTTTGTGCTTGAAGTCGTTTCCGGCGATTGGTTGAGGCAGGCTGTCCAAGTGGCGAAGGAATAAGATGAGGCTTACTGAGCTCAAGATCGCGTGTTTAATCCCGGCCGAGGACGGCAGCAATGTAGGGGAGTTAAACGTTTCTGCCAGCATCGTGTGTCGGAGATTTCCGGTGCACGTAAAAAGAACCACGTGGTCGAAATTATCCGGAGTCCTACCCTGAGGCACGTGCAACATGTCGCCACACTGCGCAGACAAGCCTTACGTGTAACATCAGGGCACCATTGTTATTGTTATTAAGTTGATACATTAGGCGCGCTTTTTTTTTCGTCTAGGCGGCGTTGTCAGAACAACGCCACCTAGATACTGAAAGCGTGCCTATTGCCTTCTCTTATTCTTTCGTCACGCGGACACACGCCGTCGCGATGTCATTTTCAGCGGAACTTGCACTTGGACCACTAGGTCAAACTATGCAACTAGCTAAACGAAAAGCTCGTATACTTGAGCACTTTTACTGCATTCTGCTGACATCCGTAACGAGCAGAGCGCAGATATCGTAAGCTGGGCTCTTTGCCTAACAAACGCGCCCTTTCATGGGAGACACGACCTGATGCTCGAGAGGCATGCTTGACTCGTAGAGAAAGAGACTTTCCCTTCCTCGACGAACACTGCTTTCCACACAGGGCAAAAAGGATGACGTCACTGTCGTTACCATGGTAATCTCGTGCGGAAGCTTTTCATACTGCAAGGCTTCTCACCGAGGTTGTGAAATATCCTATTTCCCTTGCCCGGGTTGTTAGCCATGCAAAGGGAGTGGTAACATTCATTGTTGGAGTGTTCCGGTGGTTAAACTGGGTCACCTGAATACTGCACGAAGTCTTTGAAGAAAGGGGCATTGTGTAGTGTGTGTTGCATGCAGCTTTTGTTGCGAGACGCTCTCCAGTCGGGAAGGTTCATGCATATGTTTATTTATGAATTGCAATGCAATGCAATCATGCAGTTCACCTTTATTGTCGTGAGTTTAAGTACGAAGTCAGTAAAGACTGTGATGGGGAGTACTTGAAGCACCAATTTCTCAACTGGTACTTTAAGTACGTTTCTGAGTACTTGTACTTTACTTTAAGTACCATTCAAACTTTGTACTTTGTACTGTACTTACAGTATCTTTTTCTCGTACTTTCCCGTCGAGTCTTCCGGTATCCCACCGGGACTCTAGAGAAAAATCCTAAAATGCCAAAAACATAATTTTTGTGCCTTGAAGGAGCATTTTTCAAGAAGAAAATTCATTTTTGCGAGACTTGAAATGTTTACAAGGAACTAGTACTTTCATGTTGCTCTACACACTGCAGGTAGAGTGTGGGATGCGAAGACACACACACGTTATTACCCCGCGAACGGCACCACGATGACTTGGGGCTTGTCTTTTCAATTCTCCCCATGCATTACTCTCGTGTTTTTTTTTGTTTTTTTTTATTGTTTTCACCATCGCCAGCCTATAATCACTCGGTTTCACAAGGTGTGCTTTGCTTTTAAGCATTGCGTGTGGACGTAAAGTAACAGACTGAAATGCACGCATAGTTTCGTTTTTCATTTTTACATTTACCTTTTTAATGGATCTTTTTCATAAATGCCTATGCGCATGCGTATGAGTTTGAGGCGCCCGAGAGGGTTATCTCCGCCTTCACTAGATGGCGCAGTATGGGGACGACAAAAGGGGGGAACCGTTGGGGGGGGGATCGTACGAACAGCACGAGCTCGTCGGTTCCACTCCGAACCGGTTTTGGTGCTTTGTGGTACCCACGTGGATTTGTTTTGACGCCCTCCGAGCGTGGTTCCCTGGAGAGCCGGTAGGATACGACCTGTATGTGGAAAAGATCCATTGGTCACATGGATTGCATTGCTGTAGATAATAAAACCATATACAATTAAAGCTTCGTATTGAGCTTTATCTTCTTTAGCTTATCGTATTCTTCTTTAAAGCATGCGGCATTTCAGAAAGGAGAAAGGAATGCCCAGGAATGTATAACCACTATTGGCTTGATTTTTTGTTTGAAATGTCTTTGCACATTGTTCCAGAACATTAGCACCAGACCACTAGGCACTATAGGCAGGGCGATCACTGATCCTGTGATCTTATTGCCTGTGTGCGTGTAAATACAAAAATAATGCCTTCTGATTCCATTCATGTTCACGCGTAAGCACTTAACAGGCAGGGTGTCATCGCTTCATAGCACTTGCCAAAAATGTTTGCCAAATTTTGCTACAAAACGCGAGACATACCCACCAAGCTGTGAAACGCAAAGTGATAATAATTAAATTGGCAATGTACTTGATGAGTACTTTAAAGTAATTTGCCTAGAACCCTTTACTTTATTTAGTACATTTACAATGTCGTACTTTGTATTGTCCTTAAAGTACTAATGACGCCAAGTAGATGATATTTTACTTCAAGTACAATTTTGAAGTACGTTGCTTAATAAAGTACGTAACAAGTAAAAATATTGTGTTTCTGAACGCGACATCACCTGCCGTGAAAAATTCAGGGCCATAAATATCACGACGTGCTGAGAAATGACTCACAGTGACCGAAATGGCATCGCAGCACGGTGCTCGTTTAGAAAAAAGAAGAGAGAAGCGAAAAGTCACGTACACCAGGCACACCGGCTAGGGATCTCGACCAGATTCACGGAAACAAAAATGCATAATTAAAACTAAAATTAAAAATGCAAAAATGCAAAATTAAAAATAATTGGGAGTAGATCTACACGTTAGGTGAGTCCGCCCACAATCGTGCTGCAGGTGCACAATGAGGTGGTGAGGTAGAGCAAATGATTCGTGTGTCCCACGTGGCTGCTTTGATCTCTGGTTCACGAAGATCGGGAACGGAACTCGTTCTTTTTCTTTGTTTTTCTTTCCCATCATTTCTGCTTCCTTGCCGGCAGCGATGCATAAACGTGTTACAGTGTAGCTGTAATAATGACCCCTCGTGCTTGTGATTTTGGATGAATCGCTGCTTCTGAGACAGATCTGCGTATAAGTTGTCTCGCACACGGCGTCTTTTCATGGTCGGTTCTTTATTCGGAATATGCGCTGCATGCTGGGGTCTTTCACTGCCCTAATGAAAGAATGCGCGAAAAAGAAATCAATTAGGAAAATTAGATCAGGTAGAAACGAGCTCGATTTGAAAATACGCCGGCAGTCCCCCGTGATGCACACATGAAGTGAACCCTGTGCAGACAACGTAAAGGTACAGAGTAGCGTGAAGTGAGCGCAATCTGCACGGCGCTCCCCACCACAGTGCTGCGCCCCAGTCGACCTGGAAAACCTCAAACAGTTTCTGCTTCTCTCCTACTGGTTAAAAAATAAACGCATTTCGGAGTAAGGAAATGCTTCCCTCCTCCTATTATCGTTTTTTTTTTCTTTTTCGTTCGCATCGATCTATGGAAAAACACTTTACAAACTGAAGCTTTCAAGGTGATTGTGTTCTACCTTAATAAAGCGCTAGCCCGGTTTCCTTTTGTAAGGCGTGAATGACGATGCACTTTCCAGCATTGGTGCTTCAGAATATTTTATTGACCCGATTGCACTTTGCTTTTCAGTAACATGGCATTAACAATACGATGACAATGATAATGTTGCTGTCGCCATTGCGGAGCTTACGGTGACATCACAACAGGTAAGCGTTCGTAACGTGCAGAGTAACCACAAAGAAACTTCACGAGATGCACGGCACACAATGCGCGGCTGGTCGCGGCGCAGCGCAAAAGGTCGCTCTTTCACTCCCTTATCCATCAATAAATTACGTCCTTACATTAATGAATTACACCAATGAATTACACCAATGAAATACGCCCTTTTGCGCTTCGCCGCGACCAGCCGCGACAAAAATACGTAAACCGAAACCAATTAATTACTGCAACAAATGACCCACTTCGGTGGCAGATTTTTCTCTAAAAGGTGTCCACTGAAGGTCCCAAAAGGGGTAGTACCCATTTTAATGCCGACAGCGCCCTGCTTTAGAAGATAAGCTTTTTTGACGAAACTCATTTGCATTTTTATTTTAATAATGAGCGCCTCCCACTCATTCACACGGTGTGCAGCTTGTAGGTGGTATCGGACAGATACTTGTAAAAAAGAAAGTTCGTGGATTGGTGCACCCGTTCGCGAATTATTTAGCCCGGGGATTTAACTGAAACACCCGGTATATTCGTCGACCCCAAATATCTGTTACAACGTGCAGATGCTCTTCTTTCCTGTGGTTCCTGCGTTCCTTCATTCCAGATACCATTCAAATGTTCACGTAAATTTAGTGTGATGGATAATGTCCCAAAAATTTATGCGAGCTGCTCATACGCCACCTTGTCTGCCGCACGACGGCCATGGTTCTGTCTACTTCTCGGAAAACGCGCCCAGACGCGCGCGAATATCTGTAGTCGACAGATTCCGGCGTACGCCCTCCGCGCGCGTTGAAAAACTGGTTTTTACGAGGTACACGCACGCCGAGCGCGCGCGCGTCCTGAAAACGTCGGAAAAACGCTCCATGCGTTTAGCCCTTAAGGGTTCCGCGTATGACGTTATTCTGTTACGTTAAAGCCCGAAACGCATAAACGTCGCGCGCACGCCATGGCCTTGCAGACGCGGCGAAGAAACGCCCGCGAGGCGACCACCCGAAACGCATGGGACGCGTACGGAGCGAGTGACGCGCCCCACTGTTGCTATATTCGTCGACCACAGATGTCTGTTAGAACGTGCCGATGCTCTTCTTTCCTGTGGTTCCTGCGTTCGTTCATTCCAGATATCATTAAAATGTACAAGTAAATTTAGTGTGCTGGATAATGCCCCAAAAATTTATGCGAGCTACTCATACGTACCCTTGTCTCCCACACGGCAGCCATCATTCTGTCTACTTCTCGGAAAGCGCGCCCAGACGCGCACGAATATCTGTAGTCGATGGGTTCCGGCGTACACCCTGAGCGCGCGTTGAAAAACTGGTTTTTCCGAGGTCACACGCACGCGACCTGAAAACGTCAGGAAAACGCTCCATGCGTTTAGGCCTTAAGTGCGGGCGGAGATATCAACATCGCTGACGTTCTTTTGCCGACCGACCTCTTGTGGTTTACAGTAGACGACAGTGGTCAAAAACTTCGGTCCGTAGCGCGCGCTGTGATTACTTTTGTGCTTCATCTGTGCCTCGAGCGCATCATGTGCTCATCACGCTTTAATATTGCAATTGCGATGTGCTCCCTAAAGTCAATAATTAACGGTTGTTTAAAATATATCTGTTAGTTAGTCCTCTAACTGAGAAAAAATATGGTTTCCTAGTAGCAGCCCCGTCGAGTAATCCAATGACAAAAGCAAAAGCGTCCTAAGGCAACTCCCCTTTTATGAAAATTTGTTGCAGATAAAAAGAAACACCCTGTATAGCTACCAGCCTATAAGTATAAAGAAGTTATAAACAGGCGGGTTATTTAACCTAACATAATGTGCAAATATGAAACAAATAGCTGCAAAATAACCAACCACTACCGCACACGTCAGCGGTAGGGGTACCCGTTTGAGATCAAGCACATTAAGTTTGACACAAGATTGACACAATAAGTTTCAGACGTTTTCTAAACTGGGGGCACGCGCCGCGCGAGTGTCAATCGAATATATATAATATAATATACAAAATATGGGAATTTGGGGTGCGCTATAACTGTGGGAATCAGAAGAGTATCTTATGAAGCACATGATTAAGTGCAAAAGCAATGAGGTAGACTTTTAGGACTTGTCTCAGTTGTAGACTTCGTTGGAGAAAATAAAGGAAATCGGTAAATGAAGGATATAGGAATAAACTAAGTGTGAGGAAGGAGCATCAGCATCGCACTCTCGAAGAGTATCATCTTCGACCCATCCACCTACCCATCCTCTTTTCTTTCTTTTCTTTTTAAGGAATAGAAAACTGCCTGGCTATAACATTTCCTTTTTCGCTCTCTCTGTTATAAATAAACATATGCTCCTCTTCACCCCCTCCCCCCCCTCTCCACCACCCACCATCCACTTGCAACGAACGCAACGCAAACCCTGATGTGCCTAAGAACAAGAAAAAAATATATAATAGTCTTCAAAAAAAAAGGGGGGGGGGGAGCCAGACAGCTGCAGAAATCTTCCGCAGTTCGTTATCCTGTCTTTCTCCATACTTCCATATTTCATCTAGTGCCAACAATACAACATATTTTCGTCAGAAGCTTCCATGCTCAATGAACCTTAACGGCTTCCGTACTCTAATATTCCTGTTAATCCGGCTATTGTTTCTACATAAATGACGCTAAGTGACGCTCGTACCAAATGACGCCAAAATAGCTATAAGCCACTTCCTCCATAAAGCCGCCGAGCGTAACAGGGCGTTTTTCTTTTTATTTTACTGCCGAGATATGACAGAAAGGATGAGGTCAGGGATAAACAGGCTGATAGTCCCGCGTGATAATCATGCCTCGCATTTTTTCTTGTTGATCTATTCACACGTGTAGTCGGAATATCTCCATGTTACTTTATTTGTTCGGCGAGCTCACTGGACCTTGTTCGACGAAATATTTGAATATTGCAGTCACGGCTGAACACTCGCAATAGTATTGCGAATCTACCTAATTACGTTCTATTGACTAAAGGTGCATCAATAATATTCTAATTTGGGTTTCGTTTTACGGGAAATTTGGATATTTTGATGGGTGTTAATAAAACAAAGGTTGAATGATCAGATCATTGCTGAAACAAGCCCTCACTCTTTTCAACTACTTTTCGTGGGCCCCTATGCCGCATAATCGCTAGATCATTTTCTTTTCGAAGACACGCGTCTCCTACTTTCATTGGAACCCCACTTTCACGAGAGTGGTCTTGTATTTCTAAATTTTCTTTGTTTTTATTCAGTCGCGAGGTCGATAAAGTAATTTATCAACACTTTGTAGCTATTTGGTCATACCAATCACGCAACCAATTCTAAACGCCGATTCACAATGCTGCACTTACAGTTGCACTTGCGTGTTACGTCGGCTGACAGCAAATCATTGCAACGGAACACGCTTCCAGACGGAACGAAGGTATATGTAAGACGCTGTACGCAGCCGTAAACGCAGTAACGCGTTGAAAGAAACCAAGGTTTGTGCTTGTGTTTTTCTGCGAACAGTATTCACTGTGGGGTATCGCACGTATTTTTAAAACATTATCGTAAAATGTTCGTAACGTTAAACCATGGTGTCTTTCTTCATAGAGTGCTTGCATCGGAAAGAAGGCGACCTGAGATAAAGGAAGCAAATGATACGTGATCCGTTTTGCCCACCATCTTTCTCTAGTAGCCTCTCTCTGATGGTCGTAAGGCAGCTGTGTTCTGTCTGTGAAAGTACTTCAACCGTCATTGATTTTGTATGAGAATGCGCTGTTAGCGCGGTCGCGCACCATAGCATTCCCAACGTGACGGAAGAGAAATGGACCTTGTGGCATGGGAGCATGCTAGAGTGGAGGGACGTGCAAAAGCGCTTCTTCTTGTGTGGCACGATGTAGCGTCCATCATTGGCTTCGCGAAAGAACCCCTTCTCGTATTTCTTCTTCTTTCTGGCCGTGTCTCCAAATTATGGCTTTTACATATGCGACGCTTCACCTGCTGCACGAAAGCAATGCAGGCAAAGCACGATTTACAGGATACTCACATCACGTTTTAGGGAGGTCCCAACGCAGTTGAAGAAAGCGTCATGAAGGTGTTAATGCCATTCTATCTACCTATTCAGCACCTTCTACAGCAGTAAACTGTTTTTAAAAATCATTTTTGCTGCTGAATTTTCTGTCGCGCATTCGTACAATTTTGATTTCAACCGTTGCAAAGACATCGACATGTTGCAATTAACGGACAGCACTCACTACCAACACTGTTTTAACGGTGTTGTAAAACAGTGTTGGTAGTGAGTGCTGACCGTATCGTTATTGTTCTTCTCTCTCTTTCCCAATCGTGAACTCCCAACGCGCCGAATCTATTACTTTTCTTAGGGGTAAATATATTGTTTTTGGCGGGTGGGTCATTGTCATTCCAACTCAAACGTCCAAATCGCGTGGCTCGACCATCGTCGATTTTCGTGAAAAAACAAAACAAAAAAACATATGTCCTTCTCACTGGCGTGCGAACGTTCTGTGTGAAATATTTCTTTCGGGATCCGCACGGAATCGCTGCTAGGGGGCTATGAACTTCCGCTCCGAACGCAACACCGTAATGCGTTTTAGCAGGCGCAGGCGCAACTGACGCGCTTCCGAAAAGTTGAAACTACTTATCATCGGATTTACAGTCGCCGCGAGCGAAGAAATAGCGAGCTACGCTTCCGCGAAACAGGCGTAAAATCGAACGAATTCAACATTTTTCTAAAGAAATACCACGAGCAGAAATTGCTAAGTTATATTTTTTATTTGTGGGGGCCTGCCAGTACATTCCACCAAAAAAGTTTGACGCCAGAAAATTAAACTGTTAGGCTGTAAAAAAAAAATGCGAAGGTCGGTAGGAAAAATTGGAAACTTCGCCGAAGAAAAAGAGGCATTGGCGGACGCGCTAAAGGAACGAAATTTCAGCACAAATGTAGCATAGTTTCCCAGTTATAAGTACAAAAAAATTTCTCCAGGGTGTTTTTTGTTATACGACCGCAACGAATTTTTAAGCTCACCCTGGTGCGCCTTTCGCGACGCGCCGCACGGGATGGGCTTCCTTGCGGCGCCCTCCTCCCTGTCGCTGCTCCTAAGTTCGCGAGTTTTCCGGACCATTCGTTCTGGTGCGCCGAAGAAGTCTATAACTTTTTTTCTGTGACCAAGAGGGAAGGGCTAGGGTGAGTATCGAAATTTTCTTAGCTGCGGAAGATTCACTTCTGTACTTTCCCTTGAGTTCTTGCAGTAGTTGCTCGTACTCATCAGCCAGTTCCGGTCTCTCAGCTGAGGGTTCCTGGATGGGCAGACCAAGACCCCGTGCCATCATGGACTGTGCATGGCTCTGTAGTCGAGACACTTTCTTTTTTTCATACGTTTCACGTTGCGCCATTGACTTCTTCTTTCTAACTGGTGTTTCGCCCAGTACTTCAAGTGAAGCGTCTAAAACGGAAAGACTCTCACAATCATCAGGGCCTGCCTAAGTCGAAGAACTCTCGATTTGAACACTCACAGTCGACCCCTCATCTTTCAAGTACAGGCACTTCTTGTAGCACGTTGGACACGAGCGATCACCAGCAAACCATGCCCCGCGACGTCAGTCTTCGGGCCAAGGTGACAGAGATGCGTTTGGTTCCCTTTCCGTTCTTCCGGTGGGAAGAAAAGGTGTCAGCACAAATTCTTGACGCCACAGAATGAGGGTACTTGCGAAAATACAGGGCACGATGGTACTTGCATATGCTGGTGATAGTTTTCACGTCACGTCGTGATCTTGATGATATAATGAACTGCTCGTCTTCCAGAAGCTCAGAAAAATTGAGGAATGGTCTTCCCTGGTCTGGTTGTGCACTTCTGAGGCCCGAACGTACAGGAATGCCGTACGTCACGTTCGTCAAGCTCGGAATCAAGTGCTTGATGTCCCTGCCACATGTACACAGATGCTCAGGCGACAAGCGAATATCCAAAGACACCCCTCATAGAACGGTGGGACCCTTGTAGGGGTTATTGTGTGAATGAGAGATATCCACCTGCTCTAAGCAGAATAACGCTGTAATGTGAATTATGTATTCTTATCCCTTTCTTTTTTTCTAATCAGCTGTTATCTGACTTGGGGCTAAAAAAACAAATAAACAAAAAGAAACGGAAAATGGGCAACATTCTCATTTTCGTACGAGAGGGTTAACAGAGAGACAACGCTCCGCGGCTTTGGAACGGGTTAGCCGTCAAAGACTCTTTTATGAGGGCCGCAAATGGGTGTGGGGGGAAACCTTGCTTGCTTTATAATTATCCCCTGGCCAGGATCACCATCAGTGTCAAATAATGCTTAATTGTGCTTCATAGTTGAGTAACGGTGCGAAACTTGTCAAGACCAGTGTCTCTGCGCCGACTTTTGTGCGGAAAGAAGGAGGGCGCCGCAAGGAAGCCTATCCCGTGCGGCACGGCGCGAGGGGCGAGGTAAGAGGGGAGGTAAACTTAAAAATTCATCGCGGTCGTATAACAAAAAACACCCTGGAGAAATTTGTTATGCTTATAACTGGGAAACTACGCTACATTTCTGCGGAAATTTCGTTCCTTTAGCGCGTCCGCCAATGCCAATTTTTCTTCGGCGAAGTTTTCAATTTTTCCTAAAACTACCGATTTTCGCATTTTTTTTTTTTGCAGCCTAACAGTTTAATTTTCTGGCGTCAAAACTTTTTTGGTGAAATGTACTGGTAGGTCCCTACAAACGAAAAATATAACTTAGCAATTTCTGCTCATGGTGTTCTTTTAGAAAAATGTTGAGTTCGTTCGATTCTGCGCCTGTTTCGTGGAAGCACAGCTCAATATTTCTCCACTCGCGGCGACTACAAATCCGATGATAACTAGTCTTAAACTTTTCGGAAGCGCGTACCGTTTGAATTTTTCAGATATGTGAAGCCGTTCACCCTCTGCGCATGCTCAAACGCATTGCGGTTTTGGGTTCGGAGCGGAAGTTCGAAGACCCCCTAGCGGCGATTCCGTGCGGATCCCGAAAGAAATATTTCACACAGAACGTATGTACGTCAGTGAGAATGACATATATTTTTTTCACGAAAATCAGCGATGGTCGAGCCACGCCATTGGGACGTTTGAGCTGAAATGACCCGGGTTCTAATAATAATAATAATAATAATAACGCTTTTTCATTACGCGCCCAAGAACAGCCTCGAGGGCCTTGGTGTTGGCGCACGCTAACAAAGTTCTACATAATGCCGCAATCAACAGACACCTAGAAAATGGAGAATATATTCACAACTTGCGTAATACACACGTAGGTCACATACAATAACGTTGTGGATAGATTGCTTATATCTCAAATTACAGGCACGTCTTGAAGAACATGTTACATGTTACAGGTATGTGAAACTATAGGACTAAAAGATCGCAAAATATGAGCAGAACATCGCAGTACTATAATATATTTAGGGATCATTACGACATATAATTGAGAAAACTTTCCAGGCTTACTGGCACACTCTCAACAAGCATTTCTCGCTACATTGTTCGCGTGGTACAGCCACTAACCTCCATACTCACTGGACCCCACATGTGTCAGCGCCGTGCTTCAGAAGGGTTCCCGTCGCTCTTCTACTTTCCTGCCGTGCTATATCCTCTGCTTTTCGGACGGGAAGCCTGGAGACTCAATCACGCATGCGAGATTCAATCAAGCTGCACAAACATCAATGCCAGGTCAAAATCCAAGTCAAGACACAACGTCGCTTCCGGAGATAACCTATCCGAAATCTTCATTGGTGTACGGTCGTATCCAGTCCAGTTAGCATTGGTATCTGTGGTGAAGCCGATGCTCCTGGTAACCCTGTGCTAGACCCAATGTAACCTTATGTGAGCTTCGCTGTTGTTGTGCCAGAAAACATAAGATCAATCAATCAACCTATTTTCACTGATTGTGAAGGTCAATTATGAAAGTGAATTGACGGCTGCGCTAATTACTGATACACCACCACCTTTGAGTAGGCCCCATCGGGAATAGATAGATTTTAGAAATAGAGCTATTTCGCGCGGGACGAAAGTGGTCTGCTGTTAACGTGCGTAGCATTGCCATTGGATGAGGCCTTTTGTAGCGAAATGCGCAACCCATAATCATTACATTACAGTGTACTACCTCCAGAAGGATGGCTAGGTAGAAATAATTTATTTTTATAAAACCACAAATAGCTTTATCGCCACTGGCAAGTGCTTGTCATTACGGCGATAAAGGCGCACTCTCTGGCCCATCCAATGACACGACCGCAATCATCCTTACGAGTTTAGTAGAAAACGAGAAGCCGTATGAAACCTTCGTTCGCGGCTGTTCCTTATCTTGCGACTCCCCAGCCAACAATGCAAGCGGATGAACGCGAATTTGAGCGCAGGATAGTTGAGCGAAAGAGCGCATTCCTGCACTGCTCCGCGCAAGAAATTTGTAACCCGAAACCAATCACTAAAAGTCGAAGCTATTTTTACTGGTCTGACACCCTCTGAAAGTGACCATTGCTACGGCACAGATACCAAAGCCCGGTGAAGTAAAACAAAAAAAAATCAGGATGTTTATTTAATTAACGAGCGCATGCTAATGAGAAACTGAGCGGCCAGTTAGTGGCCGCGGCGCATCAAGGATGCTAACCGAAAAAAAAAAGTTTCCTGATAGGTGGCGCCGTTTTCGAATTATTCACCCGGGGGATTTTCGTGAAACACCCTGTATACCGATGGTAGAACCTATAAGAAGGGTAAAAGTGCGGAGTAGTTTGTACATAGTCTCACAAGCAAGCAGCCTATCTATCACATCTCATCACATCACATCACGAAAGGAAGTGCACACCACAGCTGCTAATGTAATTATAGTGTAATGTAATAACACAACTGCTAACGTAAACTCCATACGTAATTATAGAAACCTATAATTATGATAAAGTACAACTGCACGGCAATGAATGTAATTCGAGCAGGGTGGTGATTACTTTAAACAGTATTTACGATGCATTTAACATAATCAAGGGAGACTTTATCGGATCATAGTGGGAGATGCATTTCAAAGCGTCCGTCTGTCAGCCTTCTTCTCTTTCCTTTCAATTTCTCGGAATGAAAAGGTATGGCCAATTCCCACTCCTGGAATGGCTTGGCAACCCCATTCCATTTCTTTTATTCCATCAATAAAAGAAAAGAGACCGGTAACCGTGCTGGGTAGCCCAGCAGTGCTATAGAGGAGGTTGCCATTACCCATCACGGAAAAAGGAAAAATACAAGGTTATTTCGCCCTTGACCGTGTGACACCCAGACCAGTCCATTCTAATTCCATTCCGCGCGCGAAAAAAATGCCTAATTCCATTCCATTCCTAGGACAGTTTCCGCCATTCCATTCCAATTCTATTTCATTCCAATTCCATTCCAGGCTCTGATAAATCTGGAATGATCCCGGAACCACTCCAACACCGGAGTGGCAACTCCGCAACCTTGCTACCCACTATTCTATACCGCGCACATAAATACTGTTTTACTGGGTTTAATATGCACGCTAGTCCCCTCCATTATAACGGCAGTACCTATGTAGCGACCTGTTATGCGGTTTTTTTTTTTCTTTTTCTTCTTCTTCTCCTTCTTCGGAAGAGGCGACCTCATGCAAGCTCACCAAACTTCATACAACCTCGCATTTTCGCTCCCTGTTACTTTGTCACCGCTGTGGGCGTAATTCATAGCAACACCTGGCTCTATTTTTATTCCTGCGTTGCTAGTAAGAACTCGAGTTAGCGAGAGTTTTGTTTTAATCCATTCGAAAGTTCTGGTTCTGTTTCCCATGACAGAATCAGGGCTTTTCTAATTACAGCCATATATTGTGGAGTTTTAACGACAAAATAATAAAGCAGACAACAACCCTCGAAAGAAGCGTTCGTGCTCATCAGGTATTCATGCTCTCGAAGTTATTCAACGGAGGGTTAACTCTTTCGGGAAGTTGATAATGCATATTTCATACCGCCCGCTCGCCTAGACACATCGCGCATGCGTGCAGAAACATTCGAAAGACAAACTAGGTCAGGGCTGGTTCAACGACTATTTTTAGTATCGCAGGGACTGTGTCCGTGCATTTGCTGGAATGATTTTTCCCGGCTAGATAGCAATCTCTTTACGATTCTTCCTGCAAAGCTTCCAATTTATTATTTGTTTCCTTAATATCGTGTAACTTATTTCTCTTCTAGTCCTTTGTCCTCAAAGTCTATCTAATATGGAATTGAGCCCCCCTCCTCGCTCTTTTTTTTTCTTTCTTTTATCTGTCTTTTCCTTCGTGCGACACTTCTAAATATAGTGGCGCTTCTGGCAACTTAAGCCGCGTCCCGTAATATATCAGCTGACTTGATAGCTGAGCCTGCGCTAAATCCGTGTTTCGAAGCGATATGTGTGTGGGTAAAAAATCGAATGGTAAACATTTGTGTCTATACGCATTGCTATAACAGCCCTTAGGTTTATGGAGAAAGTTGTCGGTCTCCACTCGGTCGTCATTTCGACTGGAGTGTCGCTGACAGAAGGAGAACTCGACACATTACTCGGCCTTTGCCTTTATAGATAGGGGCAATGACTCGACGAAGAGAGTGCAAGCCTCGTATGTACATTGTGTTTACATCGAATTAACGATTACTCGAACGACCGCTGGGGCGTTGGGTGTGTTTACACTGGTTATTCAAGCTCAGCTGTTTAATAATAGCCTGTGCAGTGAAAGGGGTTGGATTTGGGCGTGACTATCATAGCTACCGTAAACGCTACCCGTCGAAACATTTCTGCATGAACAGCAATGACACTAAAGAAGTTAACGGTAAGAACACGTGATTTGATTTGATTTGATTTTGTAAAAAAAAATTGAAATGTTAGGTCCTACTCCAGGACGCGTTATTCAGAAAAGAAGAAAGGTAAACTACACAAATCTATACGCTTTGAACCTGAATAGAGGAAAACATCGCCACAAAAATTGGCACCAAAGGCAACAGTGCAGGAGAGTTAACGTGCGATAATCTCAATGCACAGAAAACAGAGAGCGTCACAGTGTGTCAAAGAGGTACGTCGAGACGAGGAATTGCACAAGGGCGCGTATGGCAGGTATGATCTGATTCCGGGCAAGAACCTTTTCGGTGGAGTATGGACGATTATCCAGGCAGACCAGCGATGACACAAGGGTACAACGGTGTGCACTGTACCTCTTGCAGTCACACAGACCGCAGTTGGGGAACGAAACCTTGCCGAGCAATAGTCGGCTACTGTACGGCACGTTGTGGCGGAGCCTGTAGATGAGCGACGTGATGGGTCGAGGAAGCGCTGACGGCATATAGAAACGGAGATCTGGGTCCACCTTGCGCAGGAATGACGTAGAAGGGACACTTCTTCGCCAGTGCTCACTGCACAGACGTCTCATAAGGGTACCAGAAGAATAACAATAACGGTCTTGCGAAAAAACCACGATCGTAGCTGATCAAGAGCACGCGCGTAAGTTTTTCGCTCCGTGCGCGCGCTCGAGAAACTTCCCAGACCTTTCACAGTGTCAGTAAGAGAATGAATCAGGTGGACGTCTATTCGTAACGCGGGGAGTGCCAATCGTGTGGCTCGCCCAAGACTCTTACGTCGCACTCTACTCGGTACTGTCACGGCAGCTGCTCGGGCCGCGCCTTCAATGTCATAGCTCTCCACATAAGGCTGATATTTCAAGGCAATTTTTTCAAGTGAATTTTGTAAAGTGATGAGACAACGTTCTGCGAAAGTATTCTGTAGCGCCTAATAGAGTAATTATGCAGGGTTTCGAGCAACCCTAGATATCACTTCAGCGCTCCTTTAAGGCATATGGCCGCAGGGTTCGCAATGAAGAGTACCAAAGGCACTCACTTTCCAAGAGCAACATGTCGTCAAGTCGGCATGCAGATAGCTCGGTATGTAACTACCCCAATACACTACACCAAAACAACAAGACTCGTAAATGTACATAGAAAGTAAGAGACAGCAGAGTTGATATTATTGAAAGGAAAAAGGTACTCCTGTCATAATCATCAGACACTTCATACTCAGAGCCCGTGCCATCTAGCTTGGAATACGATTTACTCCATTGAACGTTCCAGCCTCACTACTTGAGCCCATCTTAATCCTCGCATATTGGTGGAGGTACGACCCTTCTTAGCAGCCTTCTTAACGGTCTCCATCTGCACTGGATTTGAGACCCGGACGACGACTGAAAATGCCTCTTCCATCGTATGACACGGTCCGCGTCAGGGTCCAGCCAGAAGGCAGTGAGACCCACTCATCTTTTCTGGAATCGGCCGTCGCCGACGATATTGAAGAGCGGCAGGACATATACGACAGAGTTAGCAAGTATAATATATGGAACCACGCGCTGAAGCTCTGTCATTATCGCTATCTGTCATTATCATCAGATACTTCACCCTCAGAGCCCGTGCCATTCAGTTCCCAATTATTCAGAAATTGGACGGACTCATGCGGTCTAGTTAACGTTCGCTTCCGGAGAGAGCTGGCCGCACCTTCGCAAAATTGTTTTCTTCCCTTTAATTTCCTCCCGCGATTTAAGGAAGTAATGTAATCGATGCCAGCGTGCAGAACACGATAGCAAACGACAAAGCCATTATTTTCATTCGCAGGGATCTGGAAAACTGCAGTAAGCTTGTCAAATTTGTTGATTGCAATCAATTCCCCGACCGTTACCGTAGGGAATGATATCATTCTGGCCCAAATATAGCGGGCGGGCTGGGCTGAGAGAAGCGATTTTGCTGCATGTCCCATAGACTCCCATGTATTGATAATTTGACGAACCTTAATTCGCCAAAAATCAATGGATTGCGTCAGGCCTTCCAAAATGTGTAATTCCCTAGATGAACACGGGGGAACACGCCTACACCTGTTTCGTGTGTAAATCTAGCGAGGTTTACGAGAACCCTGAGAACAAACATTCCCCGTAGACTTCTTAAAAAGTGAGTCCGCCTTAAACGTTCCACACCCACTACCTCAACTCATCTTGATCTTCACTCTACCAGTTGTCAACGACTATACACGACGAACTTTAGTGGTGCATGGCCAGCTATACCTGCAGCCCCCGAAGTGTTTCTCACGATGTGATAGGGACACTTGATAGAAAGAGGACTTGATGAAAAACTCCTGCCGCGAAGACAAGCCTAAGACGTTACTAAGGCTAGAACCATTGGAGAATTTCCTGCAACACCTGGGCCCTGTTCCCACAGGTGTCGCTAGCGATGGCTGTTAGGTATTCCCTGCACTCTTACCGCGTCGCCGGTCAACGAGGGTGTCGTTTACAGAAACGACGGCCTCGGCCTTGTCGTTTAATGGAGACACACACAAATAGAGATACGATGATGAGATGGGGCTGATGCCGGCCAGCAGGCTGGGCGCTGCCCCAGTGCCACTTGTACGTGATGAGAGATGATGATGGTTATGATAAGGGGTCCGGGTAATCAAAGCAGGGTGGAGAGGCCTGTTGATGACAAGAAGTCCCAGAGGTGACGCAGACCTTGGCGTGTATGAGCTGGACTGGACCATGGGCCCAGCACCTTGCCTATGGTAAAGGGGCGATGATCGATCGCATGCAGTTCGTGCTGCAATATCGCACGCTCCCGCTGGTAGTCAATGGAGAGAAGGCTATCGAGATGGCTGTAAGCTATTTTGCGCACGGCTTTTTCCCGCGCACATAAAAGAATCCAGTGTTTCGAAATTATTCGCGGTCCTGCTGCACGTCCAGCATGTCGCCGCACAAATACTATAGATTGACTCCCCTTACGTGTAAGACTACCCCCAATCACTTGTTGTGTCTTCTGTCTGTGGTCAACACGCAGAACAGTGTGGCGCGTCCTCTTTCAAATCAAATTGTTTCTACGTGTGTCTCTTCTTCAGCAATTAGCTGAAGAAGCTGCCCGCGTCTCGTTCCCAGACGTCTCAGTGTGCATCAGGCCAGCACCTCCTAGAATACACAAAGCCTGATCGCATATAATGGAGGTGGTGGTGGTGGTGGTGACGAAAACCGGCTTGCCGTTGTTGGCCTCACGTATGTGGGCTGCGTCACGACTGTAGCCAGGATAAGATGAGATGGTGTGATAACAGATGAAGGAATGATGACGGCCGAAAGTTAAGATCTAGGGCAGTCACTACAGAGTTGGCGAGAAGTCCGAGCAGTGCTCATAGCCTTTGAGCGAGGCCAGATTCTTCGAGAAAGCAGACCAGGCTGCGAATTTTGTAGTGTCTTTCCGTGAAAGAGCCTCTGGGATGTAGGACATCATCCACCGTACAGTTCCCGCAATGGCCAAGGTATTTCTTCCGCACCGCAGCATATGCGAAGCGACATAGTCTTTGAGAGTCCACCAATCACGACTGTGCTTTCCGCGGCCGTAGCTATGGAGACCGGCCGCCATCAGCCGCATGGGAAGCCACTGGTAGCCAATGGGTGCGTTCAGTAGGCGTCCCTCGCGCGCCCGAGAGTGTGAGACTTCGTGCCGCTTTTGGAGCTCCCGTTTCAAATGAGTGCATGAAAGCAGACGGCAAGCGCCCGGGCGCTAGAGATTTTTCATGATGTTGCTCCGATTTCAGTAAACTGTAATATCTTAATAACTGTCATCATGCCTTCTCTTTACTGGACAGTTTCCACACGGATATCGGCGGTTACTCGCGCGAAATGCAGTGCCACGCCATGTAGTCAGCTTCACAGTAAACAGCGCATGTGGAGTCTGTTACAAATTCCTATCTTTTCCATTTGGTTCGCTGTTACAAAGAAATGTCTTCACAACCACCGTCGTCTCTTGCAACGTCGCTACAGGTTCAAACTAAGTCAACGAGTCCTCCCTCTGTGCACTGCATGATTAGACAACGGGAAGCGGCATCAGCGAGTGAGTAGTGTAGCGCCCCAAAGTTGCTTTTCGCTGTTTAGTGGTCGCTCCGGGTGTGTCATGCCCCCGATTTGCGTGCGCCAAAACAGGTGCCCTTACTTAACGCACCCAATGAAGTCATGTGCTTGAAATCGTCTGCGACGGTTAGCTGAAGAGCAGACGACATCCCGACTCTACGTGTCTATACGTAGCGAGGGAGGACGAGGAATTTCTTGATCTAGGTGGCAACGATCAGGCGTGCGATCATGATGTGAAGCAAGTGAATGCACGTGAACGCACGTTCGTTAGAAGCGACAAGGAAGTACCAAAAGGGACCCGTATCCTCACGGGATCCATCCCCGACTGACGCTTCTCTCTTGATAATATTGGTAGCGCTCGTCCTTCGCTCGGAACAGGGCCTCAGGATCGTTTTCTCAAACTCGAGAGACTTTACTCAAATGCGTATTCAACTTTTCAACGATTATTGAAGCAGGCGACCGAATTACCATCTCCTTCGTTGTCTGCAGGGAAACCTCCTGCTACCTCCCACTTACCTCGTTTTCTGCGTTTAAGAATGCAATAGCGTGCTCGTCTGCAGTTTTCCCGACATTAATTTAAGTTCGGGAGTCTCGTTCCGATACAGCGTTTTCTTGGCACGAAAGCCATTTGCCAAAGCGTCACCTCTCCGGTTTTACGGTGCATCCGGGACATTTTATGAGGTACCCTAATGGGGCGACACACTTACTACGAGACGACGTGTAGCAAAAGCCGACGCTGCTTGCTTCGGTGAAAAGGAGATTATTGAAGCCGCCTTGCTGGCATGGCTCTTTTTCAGACTTGGGTGAATGTGGGCCAGATGTGGGAATACTTTTACGGTCAGAATGTTCGCTGTCGATCTTCGTACATTGAATCGCGTTTATTATATGAGCGTACGTGACCCAGTGTTAAATATTCATTTGTTTTTGCGTGTGTAGAGCGGCGACAATTGTTTAAATGTCGGCGACAGTTGGAAATGTCACATCGAAACCCTGTATTGTTTTGCTAACATGTTACTGATATCCTCATCCCCCAAAGCTCTATTACTATACGGGTAACGGGTGAGGTCACGACCATGGCGCACGTGCAGCGTTTTCGCAGTTTATTTGGTCGTCGTCGCTATTCTGATGACGTCACTTGTGTGGCGGAACGAAAAGAAAATACGTATTGAGTCAGGCTTCGGTTTCAGCCTTGTGTTCGTTTACCAAGGTTCGTGTTAAACCTAACGTTCTATTGCTGATGTCGTCGTCAGTCTTGAGCGGTTCGGTTGTCTCCAATCCCCACACGGGCACCTTATTCGCATAGTGGTTTGTTATAACTGTAGTGCTTGGCGGAGCCCTGCATATAGACTTGTGGTATGGTATTTGCCCTCAACACCAAAAGGGCCTTGTTCAAGCCCCGTTGCTGCTGCTGCTGCTGATTGGTATTTTTGTGGCGCGTTAGCAACTTCGGCCATAATGCGCGAAGACAATTCAAGTCCCGCACGATGCATGATTGGTGAACATTACAGCATTGACAAGGCAGTCCTTGCGAATCGGCTGGAAGTGAAGTTTCTGCACATAACAGCGACAAGAACGCGACTTTCACTTTCTGGTCATGCCTATCATACCGGATACAAACAATGGCTGATGGCTGTCGGGAGCAGACGATGCAAATGGGAGACTTAAACAGATGGCGCACACGTTACCGCGGGCTACAATTATTTATACCAAACAACTGAAGAACTGTCGTCATTCTTCAAAAAGGTTCAATAGTTATCAATATTTCGCCTCAAGTCTATCATGCAGCACTTGAGTGGCACGTGAGACGTGTCCGCCATTCCGGGGTGGCTTCCCTGTGCTTCTCTCAACGGACGTCTATGGGCGCTGTGATCGGCGTTATCTTTATAAAAAAATCCATATTATTATAAAATATCTATATTAAAAATTATTTAATGTGATGGGAGTATAAAAAACTAACAGCTTATGCTTTCTGTGTCATCACAATGGCTAATTCTACGTGATGGTGCATAAGAACATAGTGGTTGTACCTCAGTTTACAGTGCCTTTAAAGGACAGCCTTTAGGAGGACGTAATGATAACAATAATTGGGGGTTTACGTCGCGAGACAACTGAGATCAGGACGTCATGAGATCCAACATATCAATGTTTCTAACCAAAACCGTCTGTTGGTGATGAGTGACCATGTTGCTCATCAGTCGTCGTGAAAACAACTATCATGCGCGACATCTCGGTGGTCATCCCGTGGAATAATTTTGCCTACCTGGGAAAATATTTAAGGTTCGACGACGGTTACGAATCTCGATTTCAAATCTAATTACGTTAAATCATGACGTGGCTTATCCGCCAGCCGTACTATCTGCAAACAAAGAGCCCCTTGTATGGCGCTGCCTTGTGTGGGGCATATTGACCCAGTTGCGCATAGCTGTCATCAACGTATTAGACGGTGAAACCATAGGAAAGGCAATATCATTACCCGATGGAGTGGACAAACCCAGACTCCCTCTGTACGAGCCACAGCTCCAGTAAAAGACCAAAGTTTATTTCTGGCCACAATAAATCCTGCGCACGACGTTGTAACATCCAGAATGTCCCATCCCGACATTAATTTTAATTTATGTTCTGCGTCTACAGACAACGAGAATGTAAGCTGCCCACGTGAATGGCACCGGATTGCCCATTATTCGATTTTTATGTCCACGTTTCCATTTATAGGGTTGAACGTGTGCCAACATGTTCTGTGCCTCGTCTGCGCATTACAGCAATTGCAATGAGGGCATTAAACGAGACTCAGCTCTATTGTTCTTCTCATGATGTTGTGTTTTTTCTTTCGAAGGAATAAATTAACTGTTCTAGTTATAACCATGTCCCTGGTTGGGTTCTTCGCTTATTTTCGACTGACACGAGATAAACGACACATGCAAGGCTTCGTTTTGATACTGCTTTTCGCATGCTTATACTTCGTATGCAGTCACCGTGTAGGCGATCTATAATTATCCAGGTCGTACAGGTTTCTATTCGAACAATCTTGGTGAAACGCCAATTATTTACGGTATACTTTCATTATGTATTTCAGAACGGTACCAACGAACTTTTAGAAATAGAGCGATAGCGAATTTACTATGAGTGGATGGATGGATGGATGGCAAGCATGCCATGACGTATCTGTCTGGAGGCAGTAATATCGACAAAAAGCAGACGATAAAAATGTTTTGTCCAATACAAGTTACAAGTGGTCGGTACACTCAATTCTCTGACTTGTCACACATCAGAGCACGCGGAGCACCTATGGGGATTGGGGGGGGGGGGGGGGGCAATATATTTATTAGACCAAAGGGGAAAAACACACAAAAAAACGGGGGAAAGGCCAGCCATACGGGACGCCGGCTTGCTATTCCGCTAACTGAACTAACTAACGAACTAACTAAATGAACTAACAAACGATGAAAGAAGGATGAGATAGATTAAGGACAAAGATGACACAGACAAAAGATGACTAACAAACGGTGAACGAATGATGAGATGGATTTGAGAAGATGACTTTAAAAGGAAGGCTATGGGTAGGCTACTCAGGCGGCCATTCAACGTACAGAAGGTGCTGGGCGTTGGCATGCACAACCCGTGCTTTGCACCCTGGTGCGCTTTCCTAGGTACACGGACGCAAGGTCTCCAAGAATGGATTAGTATTTTGTTATAGCACGCCGGGTTCCAGAGCAGATTCTTTTACCTGTTCAGATATGCGACTTCATCGCCTGTTTTTTTTTTTCTTCCTCTCTCTCTCTCTCTCTCTTTAGGCATGCCTTTATCTATCTGCCAGTAAGTTATTTTTTGTTTTTTTTTTCTCGTGTAGGAGTTGAAGATGTGGTACAGCACGCTACTCCTGGGCCTCTATGTGTCACTCCTCAAACAACTGGCCGAAGCACACGAATCGCACATGATAAGGTATGTTTTTTTTTTCTTTTACCCTAATTCGAATACCCTACAATGCGTATGCATTAGAGTAGGGGGTGTAGCATGCATAGCATACCATCATTTTCCAAAGTCGTTAAGTGTACAATACAGCAATAAGATGATACAGGCTACAAACTTTCCAGCCAACAAGAACAATATTTCAATAACAGGTAGATAGGAAATACTTACAGTACAGAAGGACAAACAATAAGTTTCACAATACGTTAAAAACCCAAGCAGCACAATGCACTGAAAGTCGGGTGCAATAGGGGTGGACGGGTAGGTGGAAGGCCTTGAACAGACTCCTGAAGCTAAAGAACATTGATAAGACACATACCGTCCACCCCTATTGCACTCGACTTTCGGTACATGTGCTGCTTGGGAAGGGACAAAGACCGGGTCATTTGGTAATCCATGATAGAGACGATAAAAAACAATAAAAAAGAAACAGTGCAGGAGACAACAAAAGAAGGAATGAACACGTGTGTCGTGTATTTATGTGTGTGCTTTTGTTAATTAAACCCTTTGGTTTGTCAGTCAGTTATCTGTTGTATTCGTTCCTTTTTGTTGTCCCCTGTACTGGATTTCATAAATCGCTTTTATCATGTTTCACAAATCATTTCATACACATACCCACATACATAAACACCCCAAAGTATCATCATCGTATGCTTATCAAGGGGATTCCCCTGCTTGCTCTTTGCTTTGTCGTACCTCACCTCTGGTATGTCCGTTCTCTTAGTGACGTCATAATTAGGGCCCATTTCATTTCCTAGACTGTCGTTCGTTGCAACCACGACACAACCAACTTGTAGCTAGGGTAATGAGTGCAGAAGACCCCAATGCTTACAATACGTGATGTGAGGAGGATGCCCGGAAGTGTTATGTTTCCCGCAGAAATGTATGTCTGTCTCGTATATATGTTTTGTATGTATGCATATTTCTTCCAGATTCCACAATTACACCGACAAGCAAATTTTAGACTACTTATTAGACCCTGTTCGTTACGACTTCAGACATAGGCCTGAAGGTAAGCAAACCAATTTGAGCAACACTCTAATAGCTTGTCGTACCTGTTCTACATGTGCTACTATAATGTGACTCTGCGTATAAGCCCATGTGCCCCTTTAGGCTAGGGTCCAAGTGAGACCGTCTTATAGTATTGTGAACGACATACAGGGTCACTCAAGAATGGAGATAAAATAAATAAAGATAGTGTTTGGGAAACTGTGCGTGTTATGTGCAAAACCTTTACATACAATGTGTTGCTTGGTCCAGTTCCTTGTGAACAAATTACGAAAATCAAGAGAAAAAAAACCTTAACATTGCCAGTGTCCTATCCCGCCTGCTGCGCTCAGTTTGCGTGCGAATACGCATAATTTCATAATAGTAGAAACCTTGTTACAATATTTATTTTTGTGCGTTTTTCAATCCGGATATTCATCCACCTTTAATAAATAGGCCATAACTTATTTACGTCATAGTCGTAAAATTTATACGTAAATTTTGCGTATTCATTTAATACATAAATCTAATACCTAACTCCAATGCGTCAGTGATGTCCCGACAGCACAAGAAAATCGCAGAATACGGTATTGAATGTGTATGAAAAATAGCTGTTTTGCATTTTCTATAATTTGCTAAATCAATCTGGAAGCTACCTCTTTCCTGTTTGTTTTTCTATTTTTTCTGGCTCTAGTTTTCCACTCACAAACGCGTTTTGGGGTAGCCAGTACTGACTGGGTTGGGGCTAACATCTCCATATTTTCCTTTCATTTCCAATTCCAATTCTTTATACGGCTTTTAAGCACTCCATATATATGTATACGTCGTTGATGAACGTTTCGGAGTCTGCCGTGCCTGTTGCATTTTGTACTGAGCGGAAGGGACGTACGTTACCTTTGGTAACCCTGCGCATTAGGTAACGTAGTAGCGTTTGAGGGAGAAAAAAGAACAGAAGAACGACTTAAGGCCTCACAACGCCCAGTTGCATGCTTCGATTAAATTTGTTCATCTACTGCCATTCTTTAATTGTCATGCATCAGCCTCTAAATCCCACCGGTGTTAAATAGGCCTTTGCATCCTTCACTCTGGATACATTTGCCCACGTCACTGTCTGAATACACATCTAGTAGGAAAGAAGAATGCTGCTCTCATGTTCTTCCTCCGCGTATCGCTTGTTTGTATGTATCACCCTTCAGGAAAATCACATGCCTTTGGAGTGAATCGTTCCAATCTGTGCGGGTTGTTGCGCAACCCGATCGATGGTTATATGGCCTCATGCGGGGTTGTGCTTATTCTATATTTACCATAGACTGCTGCAAGACGTCTACGGCGTTTTGGTTCCTCTGAGAGTTACATTTTACCTCTGTCACAGTACCCTTGTATACACCCTACACAGTACGGTACTGTGCGATATATTACATTCACGTAAGTTTTGTATTTTAGGTGACCGGATAATTTGCCTGCAGTGCAAAGCGCAACACTCTGTAAGACATTTTGGACAATCGTAATGTAATTCAAACCGTGACAACACAAGCGATGGTAATTTTGACGACGGCATGTGAATAACGCCAAACGATACCTTCGAATATTTCAGCATTTTCACGTATTTCGTTCTTTATAATACATAATTCATGTGCTTTACAGTGTATCGTCTTTGGTCTAGGTTGATGCATGTGTAACCGCGTACTACATTCCTCACGCTTCTTATCATGTGCTTCCGAGAAGTGAGACATAAACCTGTGGGATACTCCTCGGAAAATTTCTTGCGCTGGAATTTACGCAGAACAATGCCGTTGTGTTGTCGAATACCCGCTATTAAGTGATATTGAATTTTACTTATCAGAGTTTACATTTACAAATATTTGACACGTTGCAAGAAAATAAGGCATTTTCACGTTCTTTTTTGTTTTTGTTCTGCCAACGTTTTTGTCCTGCGTCGTCCTATAGGGGGAGTCATCACGTCATAACGATAGAGTTTTCTTTGTTTGTTTGTTTTATTAATTCTTTGTGGTCAATATGCTTTCCCAGACGGCGGTCTGTAAACATGTACAAATAAATAAAGTAATCACCGCGTGAGGCATTCTCTATCATTTCGCTTCGAGCTCAGTATATGCCATTCGTAGATTGTTATCATTGCTGTTCTTACTGACACGAATTCCGATGCATGGATCTTTAAGAAACAATGGCACGGCTCCCGTAGCACGCAAACGTAATATCCCTCTTCCCACCTTTATATACTTCCTATACTTTCATACCCTTAGAATCGTAGTTTATAACAACAATTAATCATCCCTCTTAAAACCTTAGAAGGGTCGACAAGCAAGAAACGATTTAGTAAGAACCTTCACATTCAAAGTATCGCGGCTTCCTTTGGAAGAAGGCTCATCATCCACAAAGACATGTTCTTCATCTTGAAGCCTGAAAACGTCAGTCGCTTCGCATCTACGATGCTTTTGTTCTCTCAGGATCGTTAGAGACAAGAACGAGAGCTAGCGCAAAACACAAAAAATGACCCCGCATATTTACGCGCGATTGCGCTGAAAATTTTTGCAGCTTCAATTCTGCGGGAGCCCCTCTTCCTTCTTGCTTTAAGTACACTTTTAAAGGAATATTTTCTCATTAACTCGCATGATTCCCTTTCATAAGGTGTAAATTGGCGGGATAGATGAAAGAAACGTGCGTTTTTACTTAACCGTAGCAAATAATTTTTTTATGTATATCGTTGCCGTGTCCTTCCTTCTTTCCCTTTATCTCTCACTTGATTCCTTCCACGTGCTTTCATGACGTGCACAGGGACAGATCAATTTACATTCTTCTACGGTTCAAACCATTAAGACGACTTTCCATTCCAGAATAGTGAGCCATTAATTACGTGTTTGCCGGATTCAACAAAGCAGTGCTGCAGTATTTCATGTATCTGTGTAAATGTCTGTCGTGTTCAAGTGACATTTCCCCGTAACATAATGACCTCATGCCTGGAAAACTGTGAAGGAATAGTTTCTTTTCTTTCTTTTTTTTTTTTTCCGAAACGCACTCATTGATTATTGCGCGGTTTAGAGTTCAGGTACACTGCAAATGTGCCAAAAGGAAAAAGAAGCAGGTCGACTACTTGGACACGAAGGCCCATCGGTGGATATCTGTCACCGGCCACCTTGCCGGAGCTAAGTGGAGAATGGATGAGAAGTCCCTTCTGGCCCTCCACCACGCTTTAGTTCGTGGCATATTTGTGTACAGGCTCCCTCTCCTGCATGGCGTCTCCCAGACTCCAGAACAGCGATTTCGGTGCACCCTTGCGCGGAGCCTGAGGATTTGTCGTGGTGTTCCGAGACCACGGAAACGCTGATGGTGATAGCCGAAGCCCGTGAGTTACCGATAGAAATCCTACGGCAGACGGAAACCATCCGCCATTACATGCGCCTCAGAACACACCACCGTCATCATCCCCTTCTAGCAAAAATCTATCGGCGAAAGCAAGGTGCTGTCTTCAAGTCTCTCATGAATGTCAGGCCCCATCTCCCTTCGTTAGTAATCCACCCAACAGTTCCCACGGCCCCTCCGTGGTCGCTTCCGCTGCCATCACTCTCCCTATCTGTCCCTGCCCTCAAGGTTCCAAAGCATCAAGTGCCAGCTTTAGTTCTTCAACAGTTGGCAGCGGACATGATGCACCTTAGGTATCCTGACCACACTGCCGTCTTCACTGATTGATCTACAAAACGGGAGTGTTCGTCGTGTGCTTTTATTGTCCCATTTGATGCAGTTTCACGTGGATGTCGTCTCTCACATCGTACGTCATCAACATCGGCGGAGCTGTATGCCATCCTGCCCTTTCTGCGCCAGGTATCCCAAGCTCCTCCGCGTGTCTGGGTGGTCTACACCGATTCAAGGGCTGCTGTGCAATGCGTAGCAACCATGGGGCTTCGTGGGCCGTTAACCCCCCCCCCCCCACCACCACCATCGTAGTAGACATTCTACACCAAGTTCAGCGCCTCCATGGTGGGGGTTATCATATATCCCTGCAGTGGATTCCTGGTCACTGCGGTTTAACAGGCAATGAGGAGGCTGACGGAGCAACAGCGGCTACCCATGAGACCCCGACAGCAGTGCCCATTGTACTGTCGAGTGGTGACAGGAGGACCCTACTAACTGCGTGGTTTCAGCCCCTGGCTCTGCAGCAATGGCGCCGGGACATCACGAATCAATCTCTCATGTATTCGGTAGACCCAAATTTGTCGTTTTCTTTCCCTGCCCGTTTATTACGCCATTTTACCTCCCTCCTGCGTAGACTCCGCCTCAATGCGGCGGCTTTCACCCCACAATTCAAATGTATGGTCAGACGCTGTGACACAAGCCTCTGCTCCACCTGCGGTGTCGTGGCGAACTCCCAGCACATTCTTATGGAATGTGCGCTCTACGGCCCGCAAGGGCGGATACTGTGTGATGAGCTTGCTCGTATCAGCAAGAGACCACTCAACTTAGTTGCTCCCATTGGCCCCTATGACGATCCTCTGCTCCATCGTGAGGTTCTTCACGTGTTCATGGGCTTCCTGTCGTCCACTAGATTGCTCCAGACGCTGTAGTTTGTTCTCGTGTTTTCATCCTTCCCTCATCATCTTCTCCACGTGCAGTGGGGTAGTGTATCGCATCGCCGCGGTGAAACACCCTATCTCATCGTCAGCATCTATTGTGGTTGTGCCAAAAGGATACGTTACGTTGCCACCTCGTTGCTCGGTCCAACAGAAAAATTACAAATTTTCGCGTGTTGATTTTTTTGCGCACCCTAAGTTTCGATCATGAAATTTAAATCTGAATGAGAATGTGCTAATGAATACTTATTCACTCTGACAAAAAGATCAGTAAATGGGGTAGCAATGGCAGTTTCTATCGTCCCCTAGGTTGCGTCCTAGTTCCTTGACACTGATATTTACTCCTCAACAATGCATGTAGCTCCTAAACTCCCTGCATTTAGTCCCGGAAAGGACTAACAGTTACGGCAATGCATCCAGTTCACAAAAGAAATAACATTACTCCTTATTTTTTCAATGAGACTGGATCATAATATGGACCAGGAACGTGTGCGCCCACATCATTTCTGTATCTTCTGGGATTTTCCAACCTGGAAGTCCAAGAGGACATCCATTGAACTTTTTAACTCGGATACGCCGATATTCGGATTTCTTAGGGGAGACTTTACTTGCGCCGTGGCCTTTCTTGTGTAAAGTTATACATGTAACACTCATGCTGAGAACCTTAACACTTCGATAGAAGTAATATATAGAAGTTCATTCCACTAAATACCCAATTATTTCCCAAAATTCCCAGATTTCACTAAATTCCTACATCGATTAGGACTACACAACCAAACGAAACACACACCCGCACAGCGAGGTACCCCTACTGATATCCCTAACCAACGCGTGTTGCCTCTTTTTCTATTGCTGTTATAAGTTGTGACGATGTATACACACAGCTTTTCTGTGTTACTTTTTTTATTATGCTTCTCTGACCTTCATTGAAAGAACGAACGAAGGGCATCAAGGCAAACACAGAGGCAGCATTACGAATCCACGAAAATATTAATTAAAATATTTAGGTACTACTATTTTTATTATTGTTTTCCCCTGTGTACTAAGCAAAAGTTGTCTCGCGAGGCTGTGGGTCTGCCGACCAGTACAGTGGAAGAGTATAACGACAAGGGTAACTGGGCAACGACAAGGTGACAAATGACAAGTGGTAACTGGACCTGTTCAGTTACACAGTTGGTTTATATTGCGTAATAGATCGTTACCTTCGAGGATTCTGAAGCAGAAAAAGTGACGCAGCGACAGTTTTTATCTAGGCATAGGCGAATGCAACCTGTTTATTCCGGGTCCACTCTTCCGAGTGCATAAGCACACGCCATTAAAAGCCCATTTTACTATCCTTCTGTAGACCCAAAGCTGGGTAGTGTTTGTGGCGAGAGACCTAACCGCTAGATAGCCCTTCCAGTAGCGTGCGCACCTAGTAGTGATCATGACATACCGTCGAGGTGTTCTCGGCGAGGGAGGTGTCCTGTGAATGATATATTACGCGGAGTACGCGAACGGGCAGACATTCCGAAATTCTCCCAGGGTGGGAATTCCCCACCGGTTGAAAACCCCCAATCTACACTGACTGAAAACGGGGTCTGGGGAATAGAGGGGACGGAGCAAGATATTTCGGAATATGCAGATTGTGCGATGCCTGTGAATCCTATGGTGTCGTACTCAGTTGGGTGACCTTTGCAGTACTTGCCATTGCTATGACCAATAGATTTATTATGTAATATATGTCATACGTAGCGAATAATGGTTTTATCTTCTAGAGCAAACACAAGTGAACGTCAGCGTACTATTATTAACGTTATCGTCGCCCGACGAATCTAGCTTGGTAAGTTACAGACCTTCGTGCAACATTTGTAAGACGTAATGGCGAAACATGTAATTTTCGTGACATTCGTTTTTCCATCGCAGAAATACGAGATTGAATTCCTGCTGCATCAGCGCTGGGAGGACGGGCGTCTTCGGTTCATGGACGACGACAGCCGGAAGGGCCATCTCAACGGCCTCTTACACCAGGACAAAGTTTGGAAGCCCGATATCTACTTCCTCAAGCACGGGGAATTCAAGACACCCCTCACGCCCATACACATGAGCCTACGCCTTTATCCCAATGGCACGGTCGTCTACACTCTTAGGTGAGCACGCTATAACATGTGTTGGACCCTTGCACGTCGGTCCTCCGCTCCTTTAAAGGAGCTCTGAAAGCCATCTCAAAAATTTTCCGTTCCGAACGCGTGGTGGAAGCAGGTAACTTAACTTGATGATTAACACGAAAATTTTCTCTGTGCGCGATGTTTTTCGTAGAAAAAAAGACATTTGAACATCGCCGCGCGTGTTCCCACTCGACTCGCTCCTCCGGGTCAAACGAGGAGGAGAAAGAAAAAAACGTCATTGGTGACGTAATAAAAGTTGAAAGCGGCGACCGCGCTTCTATCCGGGTCAGTGCTGACTGGTTTTCTTTTCTTTCTTTCCGTTTTCTTTCACCCAGCTTTCTCTCTGTCAAGGGATGAATAAGGGAGGACCTCGATATTCATGGTCGTGAAACCCCCGTTCTCGAAATTCATGTTCTGGAAACAAGGAAAAGGGGAAATGCTGCTTCGTAAGATGTTATGCCGCGATTAAGAACGTAACATCACTATTTAACCACTCAAATTCAGGAATTTTCTATTTGTGTTCAAGTCGCCTTAGCGAACGAAAGACACACTTAGAAGCCATTTGGCTTAGCAGGGCGGCATGTTGGTTGGTTAGTTGTATGCTTGCAATATTATGGGTGGGTTAGTCACAGTTTGCCGTTGGCAGTTTTTCGCGCGCAACATGTGCATTTTATAGTCAGCTAAAATTTACGCTAGTCACGTGTTGTTTTAGTGCACGCTGATATGTCGTCGGACGCAAACTTAACCGGCGTTGTCGGTCACTATATGGTGGATAAAACTGATGCACTATATGGTGACAAAACAAATGGCGCCGAGCACGGATGAACTCAAACTTGCGTGTCTGCGTCGTCCACATTTGTAGTCTGCATCGGCCAATTCTCATTTAGCTCGATGGTTGGTAAGTTGACCATAAATTGTGGTGGTCTTATGACACTGCTTGGCTATGTTGGTGTGTAACTCAGGCAATGAATGTTCAACTCCTGATGCCACGATGTGCCGGCGACGGCATATTGCGATAGATTTCACTGGATTGTATCTGACAACGTATGGGCAAGAACACTCCTCCAGCTGAATAAGGAATTAACTGAATGGCTAACAAAGTTGCTAGTCAAAGTGACGGGTACTAGTGATCTAGCGAATTAGTGATATAGCGTATATTGATATAATGACATAGCGGACGGAATTAGTGGTCATAGCCATGCAGCGATCATTTCGAGGCGTGAAGTGAAGCAGCGCTTAGTGCCGCACTGTGTTTATACGTATTGCCACCAACAACGCAACAAGAAACAGTCACCACGATAACGAGCAGCACACAAAACACAGACACGGACAGAACAGCGTTCAACTGGCACCTGAAGTTTATTTTCATAATCCACCTACTCCGGAAGGTCGCTTTAGAGAAAGCAAAGTCAAGCGGGGAGAGGTTGACCGATTTTTGGTTGACTTCGCTCGGGGAGTTCAATGAGGAGGCCTCTACAATCTCACGGTCTAACCTTGAACAGTGTCTGTAGACCAGTCTTCGTTTACTGTATCTGGTAAACCAAAGAAAAAGCAAAAGAAACTTCTCCCACCGTTGCAGCGGGATTCCGAGTGAAAAATAGCAGACGACGTTCTTCGAAACCAATCAGGGGCTCCACCTTTCTGACGTCAAAATGACGCAAGCGGCTCGACGGCTCGTTCCGGGTATTGCCACCGTTGCGCACGGTCGCGATTTTCAAAATCGAATTCTGCAATATTTATGCACCTGTTGATAGTATTACTTCGCATGGTGCATTTTAATATGCTTATTAACCACTTGGTTCAAAAAAATGCTAGTGATTAAAGTGCTTTCCTAGCTCCTTTAAAGGGAAACTTAACTTCCGGGCGTCATTGAAATAAATGTCTCTGGTTGGAGCAACCGACTCCAAACAACTCTCCTTGGGACGCTTTCGCTTGAAATCAACGTCGAGAGTTACGTCGTGAGAGCCATCAACGGGCGCACACCCACGGGAGGAGCAAGCAGGAGAACCTCCTCATCAGCTCACTTGGCGTTCCCGTGACGTTCCGCCAGGATGGTCACGTGTGAGCGTCCCCCTACCACGCGTCCCCCTCGCGTATCTCCCGCGGCGGAACGCGAGGGGTTCCGCGGCAGGAGCGATCGAAGCAGATCATCCACGCAGTTGGGGCCAGGTGAAAGGGAACACCCTCGTGTCGTTACAATGTCGTCACACTGACGTCATGCATACGTTTCTCCGCGAGGGAATTTCAAACCGCATGGATTCTAATTATTTACCATGTCGGTAATAAATTATACCGCTCAAATCGTCGAAAAGTGAAGCACGGTAGGGAATGGAGTACCTATAGAAGCAACGATCTATGAATTGATGCTTGCAGCGCAAACTATCCTTTGCAGAGGCGTAGCAAGAAAAAAATCTTTTTAGGGAAATTTTAAGGGGACTTCACATGGAGAAGGAGGACTTCCCCCTCGTTTCCCTCTTCCAAACGCCCTAGCAAATGTTTGAATTCCGGGGGGTGTTTGAACCCCTAATTGGCTCGCCACTTATCCTTTTAAACGCTCAAATTACGAACCGAAGAAACGAAGGTTCGCACGCCTCCGTGTGCCGTAAAATCATTTCTATATTAGAACGATTTTAGGTGTTTTGTTTTCAATGTGATAAATACAAAAGCGCTTCTTATTGGACGTGTGCCTCCCTACCAAAAACCGAAATTCAAATCACCAGCGCAGTGATGATTTGTCGGAGCGTGTAGCACATCGTTCAGATTTCATGAACATTCCTCAATTTCTGTGTAGCCTCCTGCGTTGCCTATGGATACCGTTGTGAAAATATGCGGTACGAATAAATAATGTTAAAGAATGATTTTGGGCAAAGTGCACGGAGGCTCGTGAGCGCATATTCCAAGTCAACCTTATGTATTCCCACTGGGATCGGCTACATAAACATAAACTGCTTGATGTATGTGCCCGTATAGCAGGCCTAAGGTGGCTTTTTTCTGGATAGTAGCAGGAATAATGCGAAGACAAGGGGAGCCAACAGAAAGCACATACAACTGGCAAATATATATATATATATATATATATATATATATATATAACATGTGCATGAGTTCTAACGCTAGCAGCCATTCTGATGGCCTGAACCATCAACGATGTGAAGAGCAAGAAAGGCTGATGATGGGATAATTCCATTACCTGGGTTAACATTTCCAGGGTTCGAGACGAGGAAATATCTCTGCGCAGAAGAGGTTAGGCACCCAGGAAATCAGCTTCCATCAGGGAACGTAATTAGAGGCTGCGAATCGCCGATACACAATGATGGCGGTGAAAGTTCCATTTCTGCGTGCTGGTGATGAACTGCAAATCTGGCTGTCCAACAGTGATGTACAGCCCTTATGTCAGAATAAATTGTTACGAGGGGTAGACGACGTATATGACGTGTGACATCTTAGTTTCATTGCTGCGATAGGTATAGTTCAGCGATTGCACCGCGTCTAAAACACCACCAGGGGCATGATACCGCAGTGACAAGAATTTGCGGTGTTTGGTTTATTCCTGCGGGGATAGCGGAAGAACATTGTTTCTGATGCACTGATGAGCTCGATGAACTATAAAGCTCAGAATTGCCCCTCCATTCGAAGCTGTTACAACGTGATGAAAACTTGAAGGGTTTCGTCTGAAGTGTATTGGAAATTTGCGTTCACGCATGCATGTTGAACTTCTTTCGTACTCTGCACTATTGATGCTGTAGAGAGGAGGTACAATTTCATATTCCGTAAACAGTGTTATTGAACATCTTTGAGCGATATCAACGAATGGTGGCGATGGATTTCAAAAAGAGTGGTTTCCATGACAGAATGACTTGTTCCTTACATGTAGACTGCAATATGTTATCGGTAACTGTTCTTCCAAACATTGTAGCGAATTTTTAGTGCTATTAAATTTTGCTTTCGCTGGGTCCGCGACGATGTGGCTGCTTTAAAGAAACCAAGAGAAAAAGAAGAAGCTTTAAAGAAAAAGAAGCTTTAAAGAAGCCACATCACGAAAACTAAATGTATGCTAACTGCGAGAACCGGTAGTGAGCGGGTGGGAGCGTTTAACTAAAAGGAGCGGCGCCTAAACAGAGACGGCTGGAGTCCTTGATTCTTTAAAAGAATGAAGGGGAAAATGAAAATGAACGAGGCCTTGGTATGTTGACGAGAGGGCGATGTCCGTGCTGTGTAATTGGTATAATAGTAAGTAGTAAATTGGTAAGTGTAACCTTTGCCGTACGTTAGTTTACGTGCGACACTATGTTCTGTTCAATCAAACTCACAATATTAACTTTTTTTATTCCTGTATGTACGACAATTCAGCACCTTTCTTCCTATAATAGCTGAGGAAATCGATAGATTCAGTTTGAACAGCAGTGGAGTCGGAGCATCGCTGACAGGTCTCTCATGTATTCGGTGGATCCAAATTTGCCTTTCTCAGTTCCAGATCGTTTGCCACGCTATTTTACGTCCCTCCTGCAGAGACTACGTCTTAATCTAGCCTTTACTCCACAATGCAACGGGATCGGAAACTATGGCAGCATCATATGCTCCAAATGTGGCGTCGTGGCGAACATCGAGCATGTCCTGACAGAATGTGAGCTCTACGAAACGGAGAGGCGGCTCCTCTGTGCTCAGTTGAATACTGTTAGAAGGCAGGCATTTAACCTAGCTGCAATTATTGGCCCATGTCAGAACCTTGTGCAACAGCATGGAGCATCCTAATGTTCATGGGGCTTCTGGTGTCTAGCGGCTTGCTCCAGACGCTTTAGTAGCATGCTCTGTATCCCAATGACCATCGGTGCCTCTTTCATTTTGCTGTTGTTGGTTTTTCTTTCATTTTCCTTTTGTTCGGCGTAGCACAGCCAGCAGAGGACAGCTCAATTGTTTCTAAACAGCTTTATTGGACAAAGGGGCCTATGAGGCTCAATTGAGGACAGCTCAGTTGTTTCTAAAAACCGAGTTGTATATAGCTCATTTAACTTCGTTCTCATATCTCACGTTTCGCGTGCAATGTTTCGCGTGTAATGGGGTAATCGCCACAATTCCAAACCTATTGAAACACTCTACATCACAGGATGCCTTGTGTCAGGTGCCCACACATTTTCCTGCACATAACTTTTCTCTCGCATTTTGGGTGTAGTCAGAAGTTAATCGGTGTCTCACTGCTAACGGCCAACACCACCTAGTCAAAGACTGCGCGCTCGTCGACGTGACGTAACAATTAAGAGTCAGCCAATCAGGGTCGTATTTTCAGCGGCCGTAGCCAATCGCGAGCGTGCTTTCAGCGGTCGTGGCCATGGAGAAGAACCACCGTCGTCTGCGAGTTGTGATTGAACCTCCTCGCGTACTAAATGGGGAGACTTGGAAATAAATTGCAAAACGGTCTCAATCTTTCTCAAAACTGACTTTCTGGAAAGCGTCTTGCACTTTTTGGCTAAATATTTAGGTCTGTAGGCTCCAGCTGAGCTGCAATCATTTGCGGGTTCTTGATATCGCAGAACGGTGAACCGCAGCAGCAAACGAATTCTGACTCTTAATTGAAAGGGGGAGAGGAGGCAACGCGCAGGCTTTCTCCATTTAGGTGTGGTTGTAACGGTTCGTCAGAACGTCACAAATAATGATGTCATTAATGAGGTAGGTGACGTAGCGTCTCACCTGTGTTTCTCATTCCAGGAGGCATATGACGCTCGTGTGTCAGGGAAACCTGAAGATCTTCCCCTTCGACAATCCCAAATGCCCTTTTGCTGTTGAGAGCAGTAAGTTGTTCCCTCCTTATAAAACAACCTGCCGTTCTATTGGCAACAACTGTTGTTTCTTTCCACAACTACAGTGTCTGATATATGTGCGTTGTGCTTGTCAGTGTCACATGAGGAATCTCAACTGAAGATCGACTGGTCACCGACGGAGCCGTCCATAAACACGGCGACCTCCATGCGCAGCCATAACGCTTACCTTGCCAAAAATGAAACCGGCTACTGCGACAAGAGGCATACGTGGAGAGGTGCTTAATATTTCCTCTTATTGTCCTTTTTTTTTAGTTACGTGTTGTTGCGGGATGTAGAAAGATAATATGAGCGTCCAGTGGTTGCCAGGCACAGCAACCGCTCGTTTGTGGTAGTAACCAGGCAGATGGACAGTATTTAAATACATTACATTAATACTACTACTATTTACAATATAAATACATGTATTTATATTGCGTATTTAAATAGTCTAGACAAATGTAGACATATTTATATTTAAATATCATTTTTGTTATTTGCCTAAATACTTTGTAAGTACATGTAAATATATCAGATGCGCATATTTCAAAATTTTGCCGCTTGATGTACTGTCGTGACTGTAGCTTCGCTGAGAGGCTATAGATGTTATTCACCTGGTTTGAAGGACTAGTACATTTTTGCAAGTTTCTTTTGGACACACATGGATACTGCACTAGTGTCAGCAATGGAATAGCATCAACGTTTCTAATTTTTACCAATGCCGCACTCAGTATACCAAATATGAGCCTTTGGCTGTGAAACTTCAGAAAGTCTCAAGGACCGATGTTTAAATGCTACAGGACCTACTGGATGTGCATCGTTCAGATCCTGTGGTGAGGCTCGTTTCTTTCTCGAACCAAACATCTTCTGATCAAACAAGTGCTGCGTGAACGATACAATCGTTTAATGAGGCTTGTGCAGTGACGTCACGTTTGGTCACGTGGCATTGGGAAACATATGGCCGTACCGTAGTGACAGTAGGAGGGCGTGACGGGAACTGTAGCGGTATGCGTGCAATTACGAGAGGCAGTTGTAAGAACACACACTGCTGCTTCATTCGGACGACTGTGACGCATCCCCATGTTTTCCCATGTCACGTGACTCCAAGGCGCTCAAAGGCTGCGCGTCACATGATGTGCACGAGCCTCATTAAATCATTTAATCATTAAAATGACCATGATGAGAGAACGTTATAACTTCGTAACGACCTGCACGAATGCCCATATAAACGGTTGTTCAATCTATATTGATCTTATAGTTATTTGCTCATTCAATGTATTTATGAAAGAATTTAGGGTATTTAAATACTGTATTTAAATTTCGCATTTAAATACTGCACCCACATACAAAGTATTTACGCCAAGTATTTAAATACGTATTTAAGCGAAGTATTTTGTATTTATATTTAAATACATAAAACATGTATTTATGGCCATCCCTGCAACCAGGGTTATGCTAATGCATAGTGTGGGGAGAGGGACCAGACTCTGCTGTCTGAGGTTTCCCCGATGTTTTCCGACACAGGCGCGTGAGTACAGAGCTCTTGCTCAATTCGCTCCAGTATGCGTACTGACACCCCCTCTTCCACTCCTCCATGCTGTCTTCTGTTCATCTGTCTTGCCTCTGTCATAGCCACGATTAGAAAGGGGGAATTAATAAAGATAGACATAAGATACGTGCTCACACAGTACTATGCGCATCAATCTCTACAGGCACTGTATCACTTATACGCACCTGAACTTTCAATGCACTGTGCTGCTTTGGACCTTCCTTGTTCATCTCTTTTTGGTTGTTGCCCAGTATGGTGCGACTAAGCTAATGGAAGTCTTTTACAATCCCCAATGCGCGTGCGTGGTGCCCCCGTGACCTTGAAGGCGCTACGGAGCATTACCTCTGCACTCGACAGATGGCGTCATCGGATCCAGGCCGAACAGCTTCCTTCGACTACGACACATGCTCTGGAGTGGCATCAAAGTGAAAAACCGGGCATGTTGGTGTTGATCTTGGATGATGAACTAGCACTGGGAAATGGAAAGAGAGAAACGACGACAGGACAGGTGCTAGCCTACCAACAGAAGAATTTATTGGCAACATAATACTGTCTTTAAATATCACACTCACACGGCTAATACGTCATCCACGCACTCACACGCCTTGTTCCACATTTTTAGGAACTTTACTTCGTTATCAAACAAAGTGGTAGAAGCATGACTTACACACTGTCGCTCGGGTTTTTTTTTTTCTTTCTTTTCTTGTTTCGAATTCCTCTATTATTTCTCTGGTACGCTGATAACAAGAACAACCTTTTATCCTCATCTCCGAGGATCTTGGAGAAGAGTCACACGTGTTACAATGCACAGACAAGTGACCAGACTGGGTACTCCTCAGGGTAGCAGCATGCTCCCTTAGACTAACGTTTAAACAACGACCCGTCTGCCCAATGTATAATTTACCACAGGTCAGCGGTATTTCATAGATCATATTTACCCTACATGGAATAAACTTCTTGAGATGTTTTATGTCACATTGACCGACGTTCTTTCTATGACAGGTCATATTGCACAATTTCCCTGATGTTTCTGGAGCAGAGAGTGCCACAGGAATAGAATGTCTGTTTCGCAAGTTTCTTTAAATTATGGGACCAATCTATGCATATAAGGTATAACAACAGGTACCCCTTCAGGTACTCCGTGGATGACGTATTAGCCGTGTGAGTGTGATACTTAAAGACAGTGTTATGTTGCCAATAAATTCTTTTGTTGGAAGACTAGCACCTGTGCTGCCGTCTGTTCTCTCTGTCCCGTTTCCAGTGCTAGTTCATCGTGCAAGATGCTCTGGAGACACGAAAGCCTGGTTGGCACAGCTGCGAGACTGGTTGTGTGATTGCGTGCTATGGGGCACGTGGGCTTGTTTTGGCACGCGACAAATGTGGATCGCACAAGAGCCTCAAGTGTGCGACGTGATTAGTGAAAAGCTCATTCAAGGGACCGTCGCATCCGGGAACTTGTGTATGAGACCGATACAGTAATGTTCAACACCTCATCACGGTCTACTTGGCCAAATTTCTCTTCTAAAAACAGCTTAAATATTAAATAAATGAGTCTTAAACACTCGCACTGCCTTCTGCACCTAGGGTAGCCCCAGCGATAGCAACATCATGATGACGTATGTCAGGCATACCAATGTGAGCGCAGCGCAGGCGATTGTCTCCGAGCTCGTCTGCTTCGCGTTCGCGTAGCAATATTCTAGGTGAAAAGTCCATCTGTAAATACGCCTATTTTCGACCATGAGTGTGAGTTCTGATTCGACCATGTCGCGTGGAACATGGTGTTACCCTCCTTGCCAAAGGGCGCTCCGTGGTTGGACTTGTCCGTATGACGTCTTCTCCTAATTCCAGAGAGAGAATCCTGCGTCTGCTCTTGCCGTGCGTTGCAAATTGCACGGAATCCACTCCGCTAATTCACGTAGGATTTTCGGCATCGTTTTCGTGGATGAACGAGGAGTAAAACGGCGCTGTAGTTTAGGAATCCACCGGGACGGATGCGAATGTCCTTTTAGTGATATATCAGGAACGAGCTTCTTTCGCCAATTGTTTGCTGCACGCTGATCTTGCACTGTTTGAAAACAAAATGTACATTTCTTGCTTCGTTCATACTGCTTCTTCTGTTTTCGTTCTGCATTATTTTTATCGCCCTTTTCTAGCGACATCGTTAACACCCCCTGAAGACCATACGTATGCCAACCCAATGCAATTGAACCCTACGGCTCTGCAAAAATTCTAGTGCATATATCCCCAGAGCCGCTAGTAGTAATGATATCTCGCCATATTTTTGCAACTGTAGCGCATAGCCCTTTCGCTCACGCTTGGAGCCCTTTCGTTCGTAGCCCTTTCGTTCACGAGGTTGAAAAATTCCACTTCCAACAGAAAATAAATATAATACGCTTTCCCATTATGTGATCGTCCTTCGCGTTGCTCAATTCCAATTATATTTCAAGGACGCGAAGTTATTTCTTTCTTCGCCGATGCGATTTCTCGCTTTTACTGCACCGCGTGAGCATTCGTAAGTTTATAAGGCCCCATAAATCGAAAGAAAAAGGACGTCGTTGTAATTGGGAAAACCAGGCTCGTGTGTGTTTAGTCTGTGTGTACATACCATAGCCTGGAATGGAACGAAAATGCGGGATGCTCTCGAATATCGACCCAGGATGCGCGCCGTCTTCAGCACAATATCGAGATTTGCTCTGCATGCGCAAACAACGAAAGGCAGCTTGATATTTTCGTGTCATGTACACACAAGTAGAACTCTGTTTCGTTAAGTGTCCGGTGCTATTATGAGGCGCGTATCGGCGAGACTCGAGTTGTCACACTTGACCACGTTTTGCCCTCAGCCTAAGTGCACGAAATCCCCGTAGTATAAATAGGGGGCCACTTGCGACGGATTTTCTTCGAGAGCCCAATTAGAGCTCCACAAAACAACCCATCTTTTGATTTATGTTTGCGAATCATTTATTCGAAAAGCAGTCTTCAGTGTTTTTGTTTGTTTGCTTGCTTTTTTAATAGTCTTTTTTATGGCGGGAGGTAATGATACGAAATACGCGGGCCGTTAAAGTGACTATCGCATCTCGAAACGTGTGTATGAGACCGATATGGTAATGTTCGGAACTGCTTCACAAGCTACTTGGCCAACAGATAACTATAATTTCACGCGTATAATCCGCACCCCAGATAAGTCGCAGGACCCGTTTTTGGGAATATTTTGAAATTTTTCCGGCACATAAGCCGCACTCGCAGCTGAGGCGCGGACGATACGACGCGACTGATTTATGCGGTAAACCAGTGATACAGATACAAAATCAAACTGTGACTTTAATGCAGTGAAAATGGATATCACTTATTCGACAGAAGGGAGAGGCTAACATCGGAAGTATTACAGAGCGGCTCACTAAGGCATTTTCTGAAAGCTGTGTCAAGGATTTCCGTCGAGATGCTCCTCCAAGATGCGGCCACCTACTGGTCCACTTGTGGTCCATCCAAGTGGTCCACCCACTGGACCACTTGGGCGTGCGTAGCACGGCGGCTCCGACATGAATCATTGAACCATATCACTTCCAATCACTTCCAGAAGGCATGAATCACTGTCACCCCTTTCATTAGAGCTGCAGGGGGGAAGGTACAGGTTGGGACAAAAGTTTACGGAACACGCGAGCGACGTACTCTTTCCGGTGCGACACCCTAGCGGCTGCCGGAAGCGAGTGAGTTCACTGTTTCGGAGGGGTGGAAGGGTGCTCTGTTAGCGACACACAGCGGTAACTTGTACTTCCCAGGCACGCATAAGCGACACTGGAACCTGGAACCACCACTGTGTGTCGCTAACAGCGCATCCGTCCACCCCTTCGAAACAGTGGACTCACCCGATTCCGGCAGCCGCTAGGGTGTCGCACCGAAGAAAAAGTACGTGGCTCGCGTGTTCCGTAAACTTTTGTCCCAAGCTGTACCACGAAGGTCAGTCTGCTCGAATGCGGACGCGCCCCTGTTACGCATTGGTCGTGCATTTGCAGGGCGGTGCTGTTCGGGAAAAAACATGAGACACTGTCGGCACTTCCATTAAATCCTGGGTATGGTGAAAATGCCAGGCAGAAAGGTCATCAGATAAGCCGCGCTGGCGAGTATGCCGGAGAGCGCCCGTGAGAAAAAGAAATCGCGCATAAGCCACGGCTAATACGCGTGAAAATACGGAACATATCAAATAAACGAGTTTTAAAGATTCACACTCCCTCTGCAGCTAAGGAAGCCCCAGCCGTAGTAACGTTATAATGTCCTAAGCCCGGCACACGAATGGGAGCGCAGCTAAAGCGATTGTCTCCGAGTTTATCCACTTCACGTTCGTGAACACTGTGGAAACTGAAAAGTAAAAACTCCTCGGTAAATACGCTGACTTTTGCTTACCAGTGTGAGTTCCGATGCGACCATGTCGCGTGGAACACAGTGTTACGGTCCTGGCTGTATGAACACGTCCAACGTTGACCTAGAAGTGACATTCCGCAAACCGATCACATACTCTCCACGACCTGCAGACGCCGCCCCATACGCTCGCCGGTCGCCCCCCTGATTGGAGTTGTCCGCGCAAGAGGGCGCTGTCTGATTGGCGTTGTCCGAGGCTTACCATTTAGGTTTAGGTTTACCATTCCCTTTACAGTCCCTTCAAATGTGGGGGCAAATATTTTTGGTGAAACTCGTTTTGAAATGTGAATAAATTGTTATTGAAACCCTCTTTTGTGAAATCGGGTACGTTTTTTTCATTGTTACTTTAGTGGTTAAACAATTTCAACGTACCACGAACACAAGCTGGCAATCACGTGGTGATGACTCGTGAGAGTACCATGTTACATATCACGTCGCCTTATAAAGCCAATGTCGAACCTGTATAGCCTATGTAGCTACGCTTTAAAAGAATACACCATTTTTTGATGTCGTATAGTCAATGAGAACTCCCCCATTCACTCTATGTCACACCGGCAACCGGCTTTCATAAATCTTGATGTTGCAGCGACAGCGTGATACTCGTACGTGAACTCAACATACGCCATGTGCAATAATACTCTTATCTACTTGTAAAAAAGTATGCACCGACACTACAACATAAAAACAATTAAAAGTCTTGACGTTGCGGAACCAGTTCTGGCTCCATCAACTGGTTCCGAAACGTCAAGATTTAATTCTTTTTATGTTGTAGTGTCGATGCATACTTTTTACAAGCAAACATGACCGTTACACGTAAACCTTTGGACCATCTTGAATGCTCTTATCTTTGCAGGTAACTACAGCTGCCTCCGTGTGCTCTTGGTGTTTACGCGAGATAAAACCTTCTACATCAGCACAGTGTTTGTTCCGGGCATTGTGCTAGTAACGAGCTCCTTCATCAGTTTCTGGCTGGATATTAATGCTGTTCCGGCCCGTGTGATGATTGGTGTCACAACCATGCTCAACTTTTGCACCACGACTAACAGTTTCCGTTCTACGCTGCCCGTGGTGTCCGGGCTGACAGCAATGAACCTGTGGGACGGCGTGTGCATGTTTTTCATTTATGCCTCAATGTTGGAGTTCATCATCGTCAATTACCTGTACCGCAACCTGGGAAGAGGAGGAGCTCAGCGGCAGCCGCCGGGCTCAAGACCCTCCTCTGCCGGGGGCACCGCCGAGCCCCGCATCCCGCTTCTTTCCAGGCAGCACCGGGCCCAGGACTTCGAGATGATTCGAAAGGTACCCAGTCCAACATCCGAAAGCTCTCCTTTATTCTTTCTCTGTAGAGTGTGTCGTGATATAGGTGCCTGTGACTCGCTCACATGTGGTCAGCAGCTTGACGTGAAATATAAGGTGTAAGTCGAAGTCGCAAGATACGTTCAAACGTAGAGTATAGTACCAGGACAAAATGCTAGATATGTCAGTTGGCAAGGTTAGGATTCTGGTTTCTAGGAAACAGACATGTTTTGCGTACAGCTCATTGCAACAAGATGGGATATCATTCTGGGGATATCATTCTACGCGGACACACTTGTAAGATGGAATTTGTATTATTGCGGAACTTTGTATTATGGAACTTTCTGTTATTTTGCGAAAGAAACACACCAGCGAAGCAATATTTTTGGCTAGCAACGTTAAAGATCTGAGTGATCAGCGCGATCAGCGCCATCAGAGGCGAAATGATGATGATGAGAATCATCGTCAGAGACACTTACGCCCGAAACTTATTGGTCCACCGTAGCCCTTCAGGCGGCCATGCTGATACGGTGTATTCTACAGGATGATTTTCGTTTTCTTTAAAGATTTTTTAAGAAAAAAAAATCGCGAGAGCAGCATAGATGTTGTTTTTGCACTAAATTACTAATTACCTAAAATTCATTAATTAGATCTTTAATGAGAGGCTTTCTGGCAAAGATGAGATAGCAGAATGGGAGACAATTCTCCTTAGATGTATTCTATTTTTTGAAAATCCGAAAGCAAAACCGCGCGCCTCAGGAGCGTATTTTTGTATTCGCGAGCGCGTCGTATTCGCCTTCATCGTCGGCGGCTTACTGCTCGGCGAAGCGGTGGTGGTGGTGAAAGTGCTGGCCGTTGTCGGCCTCACAGAGGTGGGCAACGTCACGACTAACGCTCCAGGGGGAACGTCCATCCTGGGTCAACTTTTAAGGGAACTGTGCCTGAACTGTGTCGGAAAGCGTCTTAGGAAAACCCAGCAAAAGTCCCAGACAGCACAGCTGGCACCGGGATTCGAACCCGTGTACCTCCCTGTTTCGACGTGACATGGCCAGCACGCTAACTACTGAACCACGCGAGCTGCAACTTCCTGCTTTGATTTCGTTGAGTTGGTCAGCAGATCAACTTCTGCTCCAATCGTCTACATCGCACCAGAGCACGTGGCCCTCTCACGCGAAATGAGCGCAGTCCTCCCTGCGCTTCTGATGCGCTCGGTTTCAGTTTCGGTTTCAGCTCCGGTTTCAGCTCACTTGGATAGCAAAATTTGGCGATATATCCCACCTGCAAAAAACGCTATCTGTGCTGCTTTTCTAGGCTTTTGTAAAAATGTATAAATACTAAAAAAGATCGAACCCTGTGTATAATTACCATAATTACTGTTATTATAAATGCCATAAACTTCAGCGGTCCATGCTCAAGTGTTGCACACACCGACCCTTTTGTGAAGCACACTGATGCACCTAAGTGGACTAACTAGGTCAAGTGTACTACGCGAATATCTTGTCAGGAAGTTGCATGGTACACCTACCACGCCAGTGACATGTCCACTTTACACAAAGAGACATTGCAGCCGTAACAAGGACTTTAGAATGTGAACGATCGAAATGCGCATCCAGAGGTGCAGGGAGTAAGACCTACTGTGGACAAGGGCACAACTTGGTAATGACGTAATTTTTTGTCATTATTATTATTATTATTATTTAGTCGTGCGTAAGGTAATATAAGGAGCAAGGATGTGGCGTTCAGCGTCACTCGAAACCCTGCTTCATTCATCAAGCAGCCTATCAGGAGCCACCATGCACAGTATTTTCGCTACACGGTACCTAGTCACTGCGAAATTAAATTTACAAAAATGCCTTCAGAAAACGGCCATAAGCAATGCGGCGCGACCATGAGGCCTTTGGGTCCCTTCCCGATCCCTTTGCGTGACCAAATCATGTCCGTGTAACAGCGTCGTCATGTGGAGCAGCCGCGAAGTATCATTTCTCTCTAAAAATTAGTCTTCTATAGACACGCGCCTCTTTCGGTGGACTGCCTACGTCACTCAATGACACCTACCACTATTTGGACTCTCTGAAGGAGTCGAGGGTCTTTTGAAGGGTGGGCACGTGAAAGATCTCGCGAGCGCTCCGCAAGTGGGATATGATTATCGTTCTTGCGCAATACGTCGATGCAAATAAAAAAAAAAACATACAGATGAGACCTTGACTGCTCCTTCAAAGCACCCTAAATAACCATAGGACGTTTACATTGCCGGAGTTAGCAATGAGCAATCGGAGTTAGCAAATGAAATGGCGATCAACTTCAGTAGTGGGGTACTTCCCATGTCTTCATCTGTTACAGTGCGACATAGCGCCCGAGCACGCTGCATAGAGCAACCATCCGTTCTCTAGATCCTACTTATAGCAACCTCCTTCTATCGCAACACACACCGCACATTCTTAACAATCGTGACATGGTGTTTAACAAATGCTGCGCAGAAGTTCCTACACGCATCAAAGTACGGTGCCAATTTTTCTTGACCTCACTTACTTTGCGCTCAAGCGAGGAAGCAGATATCCACATTCATTGTCACACATCTTTTACCTCACAATACGAAAAAATTTCACCCCCTGTTTTGTGACATGTCAACCCCCTGTTAACACCTCCTTCTTGTTCCGCGAGTGCCATTTGCAGTGTCCTCTGCTTGACATGCTTGCTGAGATGGTAACCAACAAACTCCCCCCACACGAGTCAACACGGCACACTAATTCTCACTTCCAACGCCATAGCCCCATGACTACAACACATTGGTGACATCTCGATCTGACGTTTCGGGTCTCCTTCTCGAAGACGTCATCAAGGGTCCGGTGTCTGAGGTAAAAAACTATAATAGCAGCGCAGCGCATCTTTCTCTCTCTCTCTCTCTGCTACTGTGCAGCAACACTGTATCTCAGCACTACCTTCTATTTCTCTCCTGCCTTCTTGCACGACCACAGACAACCTTTGTCACATCTCTCGAATGTGCACGCGTTGTTGCGGACCGACCCTCCGTGCGTAGCTTTTTGCATCAACTATCTCCTTTCCTTCTTCGTGGCTCTGAGGCTCCTCTGTGGTGGACGTGTATTTGTGACCTTGTTTTGTGAGGTATTCGCATTTGATGTGTAGCTTACCACGGTTTTTGCACCATGTTTTGCAAGTAGTGCATTTTTTGCAATCCTTCTTTGTTTGTTTTCTTCCCGATGCCTCTGTGCCTCTGTGACAATTTTTTGCATTTCATTCCTTAGCACTTGCGATTCACTAATTGAAACCTCTTGCTTTCTTGCTATTCAAGCATAGCAGTGATCAACAGCTTCTTCATCGTCTTGCCTTACCATCACTTCAAAAGAAATTGTCCTTCATTCCTTAGCACTTGCGATTCACCAATTGAAATTGAGCACCTCTTGCTTTCTTGCTATTCAATCATAGCAGTGATCAACAGCTTCTTCATGATCTTGCCTTACCATCACCTCAAAAGAACGTGTCCTTTGGAATCCTATGATAATCAATAACGGAAGTGAGGATTCAAACAAGTAGCCAAGACGCGAGTTTATGGTTCCGTTTAATGACGTTTCCTGCATCGACCCATAGGCATACCTTAACGACTCCCGGGTCCAGGTCTCTGCTAATCGACATTGCACACGTGTGGTTAATTATGGATATAGGGTTGTAGGGCTACGAACAGTAGAAATATAAAGGAATCCTCTTACACAACGTTTATTTCCGCATTATGACCTCTCTGTGACATCTGCACTGCAGTATTTTGTCTTTGTAATCTAGTTCTTGTAGACCGGTCTTTATTGTAGACTAGTTCCCTCATGCAGTCATTGGAATGTACCTATAGTGTAGTGCACTTGTTCCTCATTCCTAGTCCACTGGTTGGTCATTCTGTAGATGTTGGTTTTTTGCGCGCTTACTTTTCTGTGTCCCATGTGTTGTTCTTAATGTAAGTGTGACATTCCACAGGAATTATTCTCTTGTACCGAACACGGCACAAAGTGACAAACAGGGTTTAACGTACAATATACCACCTGGCGACACGTCAGTTGCAGTATCGTATTCACGAAGGAAACTACAACTAGCTTCAACTGAGACCCTCAGCCAAGTCAAGGAAAACGAGAAATGTAGTATTTGTCTTGTGATTGCACGACTCATTTATGTTCCATGAGAGAGATAACCCAGCTCGTGATCCACACTACGTGTTTGCCAACTTATCCATTCGCCTTATCATCGACGGTTCGCTTCTTCTCACAAATGCTGATAGCTCTTACTCTCAGAGTCTTTCTTTCTTTCTCTCTGTTTTCTTTACCAGAATGGTGATCTTGACTGTATGCTCTCTTTCTTTCTTTTCCCGCTCCTCCCTCCTTCCAATCCATCCCCTTTCCCTTTTCTACACACTACCTTTATCACTCCTTCCTTCCTCCAATCCTTTCTCCCTAATATGTTTCTCCTGCCATCCTCACTTCAACTTCGGCCTGCGGCGTCAAACTCTCCCTGCATCCGTGAAGCAGCAAGGCACCAACCACAAAGCGTCGTCCCTCGGAGGCCGGCAGGAGCACGACGTCAACAGCCTCGTGCGTCCCGTCTCTGCTTCGGCGGGCCTGGCCGGACTAGGCTCCACGGCAGCTCCTGGAGCGGGCTCAAAGGAGGCGACCACTGGCATCGAGCTCGGAGCCACGGCGACTAATGACCCCGAAGAAAGTGACGCCGCCGCTGCCACTGGACTTAATAACACTGGTCTCGAGAACGAACGGCTGAGAGCTGTGGCTTCGGTGTTCGCATGGCTTCGGAGGCCGCAGCTGTTTCCCAGCGAGTTGCCTCCCAAGCCCAGAATCGCCAAAGCAATCGACTACTTTTCTCGGACTGTGTTTCCCGTTTTCTTCGGTATTTTTACATTCGGCTTCTTCCTCGCTTACGCCTACATTGGACCGAGAGCAGAGGAGAACTGGAAGCTGATCGAAGCTTAGTGAAAAAAGGAAGAAAGAAAGAAAACAGACAATTTCTCGAAGGTTCAATATGGAAAGAAAGTTCTTGACATTTTTGCAAGTGGCGGGTTAAGTGATTGGTGCTCCACTGTTCCTCGCGGTTGTGCGACGTTTCCCTTGGACAAATGACGAGGTGGTAGTCGGTGAGTATCTGCTGGAGGGCAGCGTGTACTCCGTCCGGATTATAAGCAGGCCACGGATGTCACTCCTTTGAAATGCGGGTTTCTTTGAAGAAGTTTGGTCGACACACGCTACCATGCCTCGTCAAATACCGCGTAAGGTTTGCGATACAAAGCAGGATCGTGCAATTTGTTTCTTAGATACGATGTTGTGGTGCGTACGAAATCCAACAACCGAAAGCAAGGCAGTATCGCGAGATCGTACTTCTTGGTCACTCTTCACACAATCATTGGCTTTGTTTGCAATGCAAGTACGACATATTCATGGCAGTGTAATCTCGATAAAATCCCCACCACTGTCCTCCCTTACGTATAGAACAAGATTGATCGCACTGTCCGTGAATCAGTGATCAGCCTTCAGTCCAGGACATTCTGCTATGCTCCTTTCACTCCGTGGAATAACGAATGTTGCGATGGTATGCGGTCGCTTCCCCTTCTTTTATCCTTTTTGTTTTAAGAATAAGCAAGTTTTCGCCTTTGTTTCGGTGATCCGGGAAGTTGTAGCGCTACACGCGGATATTGCAAATGAAATTTGGTAGTTCCAGTCGAGGCATATTTTCTAGAGACCACATTAAGTTAATTTTGGAACCTGCCCGGAAAAAATAATCAGGTTTCCATCCCGATAACAACTCAAAGTAACCGGTGTGTGTTCTTCTTGTCAGCTTCGCATTAAGATAACAGCGCGTCTATAGAGCGTCTATAGAAAGGCACGTATTCTGAAACGATGTTGGCAACATTCTAACATTATAATTGTGCCCTTATTATAATCATAATTATAATTGTACGATTATTCGCAATGTCGCGAACAACGCGATGGCAGACGTTTGGGAAATCATAAATACTCTCTCAGCAAGACGTTAACGATGCGTTATAACATGCATCTGCACTCGTTTCCAGATCATTATAAACATCAAAAGCGTTGTATTTCGGCTTCGTAGAATTCTGAAGGCAGTATTTTAGACGTTAGAAGGTACTATTTTCGTCATATTCCTACGAAGCCCGCGTTATGTTTATATTGGATAGGCATCGCATGATTTCTCCCTTTGGTTTCCGCCTATTATTTCATCAAACTCCGCGCGCGGGGAAATACTGAGGGCCCTCATGTCTACGCATCCCCACTGCGAATGTAGGCTTGAGGAGCGACACCTAGACTAAAGAAGCTTCCAATCCCGCTTTGTTAGGTCTAGGTACGTAGAGCCGGGATGTTGTTTCCTACAGCACATCGCCGCATATGATTTAAAACACAGTCTGTATGTGGCTAAGTGTAGATACCTATGCGGATAATGCTCTTTCAATGACTGCGCCACTGAACTCATGGTTGTGGTACGTCCCGTCAATTAATGACCATGCTTGCCCAGTTTTCGGCGCATTGGCTTAAGTGTTCGCTAAGACCTCTAGGGTTCCCAATTATCTGGCATCGAAAAATGTCTATAGAGATAATCAATTATATTCCTAAATTATACATCCATTGTCATTAGTGGTGCCTTCGTACCACCATTTTTTGTCATTAAAATCAAATACATAGGCTTAAAGCCAAGAAGCAGTAACTGCATATTAAATGACACATTTGAAATGCATTTTGAAACCCTGCGGAAAAATGGTGACATCCTCTTGACATAGTAAGAACACTTAGTAGCACGATGGGTCTATCTATGGCTATAAAGGTTTGGCGTCTTACCAGGGCTTCATCTAATATTGAGTTCTTGAAATTGTCCTAGCCCTGAGGAGGCCCCCAATAGTCCTTTTTTCTAGCCAGAGTATATGTAACTCCCATGTGATATCAGTGTGCCACTGCTCATATGGGCGCTACCAAATACCAGGTCACTGTTACGAAATACCGGATTAGACTACTTACTCGCGTTAGTGCTATGCTGTGCTTGTTAGTGTTGACATGGCTGATCATATCTAAATGCATAATACGGTATAGCGCCACTGTAGAACCATATAAGGTAGACACTAACTTAGTTTGACAGACTAGAGTCTTAGTTGGAAAACGTATAAATACACCACAAAGTAGCTGTAGAGCCAGTAGTTTTTATTAACCCTTCTAGAACTGGGGGGGGGTCTGTCCATATCCATTTCCGTTCCACCTTCTCCAATGTTTTCTACTTGCTACTCTTTTTACAAAAGCTGTCTTATTACTGCCAGAGTAGAAAAGAAAGAGCGGGGCAACGTTCAAGAATCCTAAGGAATTATCAGTACTGAGGAGAAAACCCACGTGAGACTGGCGCAGACATCATGGACGATTTCGAATATTTATCACGCGCTATGGACAACCGAGTGCTTGGTAGGACGTGCTGGGTGTAGGTTCTCTCCCTTGCCTCTTTCTGTTGTCCTTGGTTATTTCCATTGTACTATGTAACCGATGTAACTGCAAGCGGAATGATAATGGTCACTCTGTTCCAATTTGTACATGTTGTGTCATCTGCAGTTTTTAACAACACCGAGTCTTACGGACAACACAAGCCGAGCGCAACTCAAAACTGAAAAATCGTTTTCCTTATCTGTCAGCACGAGCTTTATGTATTGGACTATACCACCGACCTCGATAGAAGCGGACCGCCCCAACGAGCAGCTGAGTTCGAGTTACCGGAGTGGGCACTTTATTGTCATGGCTACTGTAGAGCTTCATGCAGTCGTACCTCCTGTAGCTGAAGACTGCTGGTCACTGGTCTGATGATGACTGTACAGGCTTTACGGAGATGATCCAGTGGCAACTGATTTGTGCAGAGTTCAATGACGTATGCCGTATAAAACGACCATTTGCTGGTGATGTACAGTACCAAGTGCTTTAGGTACCTTAGGTACAAGTTCTGAAATCTCGTATTGACCTGCACTTCAGAAAGAGTACGCTCTATACTTCATTTTAAGTACGATTTCGTCTCGTACTTTTGTTTGCGGTTTGTCACTCAACTAGTACTCTGTACTGTGCTTTTAATGCACTTAATGCTTGGTACTCGAGGAACATAATGCTTGCTGTCCCTTACTAATCAATCATGCGCATATTTAGACTGACCAACGCATCCCACGTGGACACAAAACGGAAAGAAGACCTGTACTGTCTAACCAACACACGGCACCAGCACAATAACCTTCACTTATCACGTGTCCGCACTTAAGCCTCCGGGTCAAATCCCCCCTCATGGTTCTTTATGCGCATTTACAAATATCTATTTTTGTGACCTGTCAATTGACCCGTCTTTTCGCAGTGCGCCAAGCTTTGCCCGCCCACAAATCCTTTTTGTGACATGCACTCAGTTATGGAGCGAATATGCAGTGCCTGAACGTGACACATAGTATCTATAGGGCGCGTGCAGTAGTAAACAGCGTTTCGACCAAGTGCGAAGACGCTGTTCTTCCGACGCCTCCATCATATCCGTCAGGCGAAGCTTCACATTTAGATATTATCACTCATAGAAGAATCAATAGGCAAATTTTCTAGTCTGTAGTTTGTATGCTTCAAGCAGCGTTTTGGGTATGTATACCAGAAGGAACCGATGAAGCTGATCCTCTTCCTCGAAATCTGTTCTGTGTGCCATTTTGAAAACTAGAAAGGGCTTTGCTTTTTTTTAACCTTCCGCATGCTTCAAATAGAACCCAGAGCTTGGCAATACATGGATCAGTAAGGGATGATATCCACCTAGTATGGAATAGAAATGCTTTGTGCTTGTCTTAAACCCGGTGGGGCCATGATCGACGCTGTTGTAGGCGTCATCTTCACCTCACAAATACATACTCGTTAACGTACCAAGATTCGGAATCCATAAACTAATGTGCACATGAGCATTGCGCATTTAAAAAAAAAGTGGTGTTTTGTAGGTATATATTTACGCAAAGTGAAATTTTGGTTATACCTTGTATTCTTAATTAAAGATTCGTCGCAAAGACGATAGCTTGGTTATGCCTTAGTTCCTATAAGCATTACAAAGCCAGTCAACGAGTAATGGTTTGTAAGGCATGTGCAGTGGACGCAATACTCTCGACACAAATATAATCTTTCATGTAGCCGCGTACTGGATCATGCTTATCACCTACGATTGATCTATGTCTCGCCTAGCCACTTTAGCAATTCAACATCATGCAATGCACCCATACTGCGCTTTGGCGAACCAGTTCCTTTGCCCAAATCCCATTTTGGAACAAGGGCATTCTTACGAAGCAATAGGTAACCTGAATATCACTCAGGTTTCCCATTATTCTCTACACAAGACCGTCAGCTTGGAAATGTCCCGAAGCTCCGACAGGCCGCGTGCTGTAACTATGCGACGGACAAGGTTGACAGCTTGAGCATGCATACGAGTAACGTCTGATATCCACTTTACAATTTTAACAACTTGCACTTACTGAAAATGTGGTAGGGATGGTGCTGCGCAAAACCTAATCTCAATTATTGACGACTATATTGACGACTATATTGTTGACAGTTCACATAGGAACAAGCTAATTACTAGCAGATCGCGATCTAATCGACCGTGTTCAGCCTAAGAACGGCATGTTTAAGCCCCACCCTTCGCTTGTTCCTATTGGCTGCAAGTACGCGGATAAGGCTAACTCGTGAAGTACTATGGGCACCACCTGGTGGCGGTGCAGTAATAATGTACGGTTGATGGACTACATTTCGTGCCGTTCTTACACGAAACATATCAGAAGAAACGCTAAAGTAGCAGACTTGTAGTAACAAAGCTTCGAAAATGGACCACATATGTCCGAAATGTACGCAAGCGTTGGGTAGCATCGTGACTAATAAATGGCATATAAGGGGCCGGACTTGGCTACTTTAAGCGATGTTTTCTATGACCATTCGTCTGAGCAACGCCGAGTCCTACTGACACAACCCAGTATGAAGTTTGGAATAGTAGTGTTGGCTATACAGCGACAGGATTGGTATCGCAACATACAGGGTGCGGCATAAAGGTACATTAAATAACTATGCTCCGTCCATGACTTGTCGTCTGCTGGATGTTCCGCCATCCCTCGCCTTAGGGCTACACCACATTGGCTACAGGTCATTGGCTACAGGGCTACAGGTCATTTTCCCCATTTTCGATAGGTTTCAACCTGACACCGATCGTGACGCACTATACTCGTTCCGAACGCTCGTATTAATCCTCGCCCTATGCTTGTCCCTATTGGCAACAGCTCCTAGCCGCGTCATTTTTACGTCTCCGTAGGTAGAGCGCCGGCACCGAAACTATACAGGAGCTCTTCACGGGGCACCAGGTTGCGTCGTGGTATAATTTCTCCGGCGGAATAACTGTGATGGGTTTGACGGACTACATTTCGTGCCGTTCCTACGCTGAACACTGGTATGTATAGTCATCCTGTGAATGTCAATCTTTACTGCTCAGTAGTTACAGCTGGACAGCACTGTGGGGCGTCAGGACTCTCCAAGTCTGCAACACGGCATTATTCCTGTAGGTTCCCATTGTTCTATATAGAATACACTATTGTAATTATTTGTGCACCTTATATATATGTGTGTGTATGGAACGTCAGGAGGCTAAATGGATGTACGGATGCCCGCTCTTTTACAGTCGAATGCGGGATTCGAACCTAATTGCGCCGAAGTACCTTGCAACGATATATCTCTGCACATATGCGCTATGTAATTAGCACAAAGCTACGTTTTGCACATTTCACCGTGGTGGGAAGAATGAAGTTAAGCCTTGCTGTACAGGATAAGCGTTGTTGATCATTTGTCTTCATGAAAAGTGAATATTTTCGTACTACGCGCTTAGAAATCAGCAGCCTTTGCAACGGCAATATGTGCAACGACGCTGCCTGCCTCTTGCAGATGGTGATTCTCGTGGGTTGAACACGTAACCATGAAAAGTAAGCGAGGGATGGATTGTTTGCCGATGCCGTATGTTACACCAATATAAGTACTGTGGTATTGTTATATCGGAACATGTATTCCGGAAGAATACAAACTGTTTTGTTATCACAGCAATTTTTGTTCCTGTCCATGGCCAAGCGCCTCTGTTTTGTTCACTGGATTCGTTCGAGACCGAAAGGTTCATACGAAGGATTCTTTTCCTTTCAGTACATCAAATACTCTGGACGTGCTCCAATGTTATTAAAGGAAAAATCGTGTTCACTCTTCCTGTTTACATGATGATAGTGCGTGTAATCCGCCAACTAGCGTCTTGTGCACATGAAACAACATATGATATGAATGCAACAAGGAGCAACACTTCGTGTTATTGTGGGCATTTCCTTCTGGCGTTGCCCTCCTCTTGGTGTATGAAAGTACGTAGAGCAAAGTTGTACAGCGGAATTACAAAACAAAAAGTGCTGGAATGAACCCTGAAAGCTATATTCTAACTATCGCAGATATCACAACTCACAATATACGCGCAAGTACGGTTGTGGACGTTTATTCAGCAGTGCAGTGCAGGCCGGCTGTTTGGCGCGGCTGAAATGGCAGTGTCATAGGAAGGAGTTAAAAGGCTACTTTTCTTCCCCCATAATATGACTACGCGGCTCTCGCCAAGTGCTGTTAATGCAGAACTGTATGCAGCAGCATGGTTCCGCTATTTTCCGGTTGTTTATATTCACTGTGCCGTAAAAGCTGCGTTTTTTTTTCCTGCAATGGCAGCACGAAATGGCCCAGACGGCGGTAGAGTCCTCACTTAAACGTCGGTGGCCATCAAGTATAATAACATGGAATAAAACAGCGCGTCTATTTTAATTCCGCGCAATCTCGAAGGGACGTTCTAGGAATTAAGCACATACGAGCTTTTCTTGTCTCGAAAAAGAGTGAGTGGACGTGCCCTGTAATATAGATATTTTTGCTTGACACTTTTCTCGTTTCGAGCAGAGACATGTGTACGGTGCTTTGAAGATGTTGCACTTTAAAAAATACATAATATATGCATACATATATAATTACATACAGGCGAAGCACAGTTTGTACACACACTCTGACGCAGATTTTTTCCTGTACATTTTGTACATTAGATGAAATGGTACATAGTCGCATTCTCGGCGTTGGGTATCTGCTTCTGCGGAAACCCACTTCTCTACATTGTTTTGAGCATATGCCTGATCTGCGGCTAACTCTCATGTCTTCACATTTGTCACGTTATCGGAAGAAGTTGCACGGGATGGTGGTTGAGAAATATTGTTTCTCATGTTGTTCTTTGCGGAGTTTCGGTTCCGTTTATTGTTGTTGATGAGTTATTTGTTCGGTTGGAGAAGTTCAATAAAGCTTCTTTTCTAAAACATACCTGCATTAAAACTCTCTCGCTCCCTGTTGATGTGTTCGTTACTCATTGTAGCTATGCCTGTACCGGAGGTCGAGTGCGTGTGTGTATAAGATTGATAGTATCGGCATGGTATCCGCGCACGTGAGATCCGTGACCGCATCCGTAAAACCGCGCTAGTTGAAATGCATGCGTGTGTGCGCGTGTATGTGTTGTGTGTGTGTGAGCGCGCGCACGTGTATATGTGTTGTGTGTGTATGTGTATGTTGTTTTATTGATATTGTTGTATCCGCAGACGCGCGGATTTGAGTATATACGCTTATCCGCGGTAATTGCACTTGCAGGAAAAAATCTACGTTGTTATGTTATGCCACTGTCGCACGGCAAATTGAATATCATCCCCAGCGAACGATATTAGCCCTAAATGACACTCGTTCAGTGCCACACGGTAACACCAAATAGCATTTTACATAAATGCGAAAGAATTTGGGGGGCTCATTCGGTTCGCCCTCTCACATCAACTGCGCACCCTCAACTGCAGAGTGGTAGAAAACCACCGTGCTAAGCAGCAAAAACAAAAGGAACGTGAACGGAAAGCTATTGTCCGATAGGTTTTTCCGTGTTTCTTTATTTCTGAAATTAACGGAGTGAGTCTTTATGAAATTTACAAAAACTACTCTTGTTCCCGGTCAACTGGTTCAGTGCCAAGCTGATTCGTGCCATGCCTAAACATCATACAGCACGGGGACACCCTCCACACACCAACCCATGGACGTTGGGCTCGTTCGGCTGCCCAGGGGGCGCACTCACTCACTGCCATCAGTGCCACCTATGGTGGCAAGGATAAGTTATTCCCAGCTTCATCAGGCATTGTACATATTCACTGAGGTAGGTTGAACACAAGACAGAATTCAAGCGACGACGTGTGAAATCGCCAACATCGCCATCTAGGTATTTGCCATGTAGGTATTTGCACAATCAGCGATGCAACAGTTCTCTCGCGGCAACGAAAAACGTTCACACTTTACACGCTAACTGAGCACTAGTCTACTCGATGGCTGTCACTTAGGATACTTTCTCCGCAGGCCGCATGCGGCACCACGGGCTCTGGTCGCACAGTCCTTACATCTATCCGCAAACGAGGATGTCGCGCGGATATAACCGCGTGCACCTCTACGTATTTGCGCACCTTGGTAACATTGTACAAGGTGTTCGATGGGAGCTAGTTTCAAATTATACGGTAAAATTGAATGTCTGTTAGTAATTTGTAATACGTTGTGGCAAAAGTATCTAAGCGTTTTTTAGACTTACCACTGGGGGCACCGCGTGCTCCGTTCTGGAAAGCACAATGAAACCAGTAGCTTAAGAAAATCATTAGATGCTTCCCGCCGCATTCTTGCTCCGCCCTCAGGCATTCTTTGAACCAAGACTGCTTCAAGGGGCTTCAGTAATGCAACATTCTCAGTTGCACTATCAACCTACCTTCTCCTAATCTAGCTATGTGTCTCACAAACTCAATTACAATGTTGTCACAGTCGTCCGCTCAGTTTGAGGCTAACTCGAGACGCTCTGGTCTGATAAAACGCAATCCCGCCGACTTGAGAGGATCGAGCGGAAGGCGCTGCGCTTTGAGAACCAAAAAGGGGAACCTCGAAGTTGGCACTACAGTCAAATTAACGTTTGAGACAGACTTCATCGTGCAAAGTCAAACAAAGCTGGGAATTAGCTAGTGTAAACCTATGCTAACAACTAACAACTAAGCACCAAACACGTATCAGAAACGCCCGGAAGTTAACTCAATGAATAAACGACCAGTAAGTATTGTTCTTCGAATGATATTTCCTGTCTTGTTAGTTCTCCCACATTTCGCACATTCACTTGCCATGGCCGACAGCGTCACAGTACACGTCATTATATTATCATGCTACAAAGGTAAATTAGTTATAGCAATCGCGACAGCGAGAATTTTCCCAGCATCCCCCACATACCCTGACGCCGCCCACTCCTCACCACCACCACCACACGAAAACCTGCCAAAAAGGCCAAAAAGTCAGCAGATACGGGTGTCACACACGCCCCTACGGAATTCCAGCACCACCCTGTCATGAGAATATTGTAAATACATGGACCATGGTCATTGCTCTTACGGGCATGTGTTAAGATGATAGATAGTACGGGGATACGATTCAAAGTTCAGGCTAACTGGTGAAACATGATTGAAAAGTAACCCCGAGACACAGGATGCATAGGAATTGCAGACATGAGAGATCCAGGGCATGTATTGTTTCTGCACTCGTGAGCAACCCACCATGAGTTAAAGGGACTATCGCATCCTTCCCGGTCGATCATGCCGTTGTACATAGTGTTAATCACTATGTATATATAGTGATTAAAAATAACGCCGAAACAATAAATAACAATATTCGAGATAACAATAACAAAAAATAGCGAAAATAACAATAACGCCGAAAATTCGACGCGAATTCGTGGCATCGTTCGTGTGCAGTTGATGTAACACATGGCAAGAGCAGACGACGCATATTGAAGTATTCCGGGACTCCCCCTCTGGAAACGTCACCCGGACAAGGCCAATCAGTGAGCGCTCTTGGGCGTGGACGAGACCAATCAAGGAGCGGTTGGAGGGACCTTGGTAGCCTTGGCGACCGACCGACCGACAAGCGGGCGGGCGAGCCGGAATACTAGGGGACGGCGTCTGTTCTGTGATCAGCTTACGGAATGTTGTTTCTGGTTAGCGTCGGACGTGTTCGTGCAGCCAGGAGCTTAACACCGTGTTCCACGCAACATGGTCATGGTCACGTCAGAACTCGCACTGCAAGCAAAAGGTGGCGTATTTAACGAGGATTCTTTACTTAGTATATTGCGATGCGAACGCCAAGCAGAAGGACCTGGGAGACAATCGCCTGCGCTGCGCTCCCATTCGTGTGTCTGGCTTACGTCATCATGGTGTTAGCTGCAGAGGGAGTCCGGAACTTTAATACGTCCTCGAATGAGATAATCCCTTTAAGTATTTTCCCAAAAGACAATACACTGATTCCGTTTCTATTGGTACGTGCAGTGAGTTGTGCTGCCTGGTAGCAACGTATCTCACAGCTTTGCTTTAATCTCTTGCATATTGTAGCACATATCAAAACGATTCACAGCCAATGTGTATCAACAGTAGCATTAGTGTATATACTCCCAAATGTAGAGCACGTGTAAATTATTTCAGACACAGAGTGGCACTTGTCCAGACACAGAACGTGCGAATAATTGTGCCTAAATTTCGTCCATGCTGGAGAGAGCAGTTTTCATGCTGCTGACTCGCTGGAATATCTTGATCTCCCGTCGTGCTTCCGCCGTTATTTTTCTGCGAAGTAAATCATGTTTCGTTTGTCAGCAGAAGACAGTTCAAAAAGTAGTTGACGTATTCGTAATGGTAATAACGGTACAAATTGTTCGAAATGATGACCGCCTTTCACTGTTCGACTGTCAATCCCATGTATCTTCATTGAACGACAACACAAGGCTAATGCTCTCCCCTACAGAGATGAGAGCTAGCACAATACAGAAGACAAAAGCTCGCTCGTGTCGCGTCGATTTCAACTAATATTACAAAACGTTTGTTGTAGGATACCTTGCGGCGCCATCGTGGCTTTGTTTGCGAGTGCACTCTATTGTGCTAGTTGAAGGGCTCCTGCTGAAATTTTGCTAATGTGCTAACATTGCTAATGTGACAACTTTTGCTAATGTGACAACAACCGCTGAAATTTTGCTAATGTAACAGCATTGTTTACTCTCTCGTCATTCAGGTGCTGGCAGTCTGCGTTTTGATGGTTGTCACTACTCCTACAAAGCACCAATCCAGAGACGCGTTTACAAACCCGAATGGATGCCGCAAGATTCGTCATGCTTTTCAGAGCAAGTTTTCTACATATTTAAATAAGATTCACACGCAACTATTTCTAATCAAAATGGATTTGAAGCAGACTCACTTTGAAAGGCGTATCCACCCACAAGCAAAATATAGTACAGCAGAACCAAGGATTACTCCAAAGACGCCTAATGCAGCGTGATCTTGGGACACTGCTTCTACGAAGTCTTGCCTCGGCCGCACTGCATAGTAGGTTATTACTGTTTCTACAAAGTCTCGAAACAAATGGTTGAAGAACATGCATGCGAGAAAATGCCTTCGGAACACGGTATTTATAACGGAAATGAGTGAATAGAAGAAAGCGAACTCGCCTTTGACTTGAAACCAAGCCGCAGTCCAGGATGACTTGTCGTTATTGTCTATGATTCGACACTCCCATTCACCGCTGTCGGATTCCTTGGTTTCAGGAACATACAGAGAAACAGTCTGCAATGTTGGCATCAGCGGTAGCATCAGAAACGCAACGTTCCTAACAGCCTTAGAGTGTTTAACGTGCTTCAAAGAACTGTGAGGACACAGGTCGCACCGAGGGATAACTTCCTCGGAATGGCCTTCAGCTAATGGTGTCTCTTCAATGGCTGCTAATACATCAAGTTCAAAAATCTCCGAAACTCGCGTGACTTTTGTATGCTTGAAGGGAAAGTCTGAAACAGTCGATCCATTGGGAAACTTGACTTGCTTTATTATTATAATTGGGGGTTTACGTCGCGAGACAACTGAGATCATGAGCGACGCCACAGCGGTCGGTCTGTGGATTGGTTTTGCCCACCTGTGGGTTCTTTAACGTGCGATAAAAGCGCATCACACGGCACCCCGTATTTAACGTCCCTAGCGGATGACGGCGTGTCTAAGCAACTTGTACCCTGCCACCAGGTTGCTGGCGTCCTCGGCCGGGTTCGAACCCGCGATCTCGGGATTTGAGTTGTTTAGGTGACGTGTATATAGATGACAAATGCAAAATTTCGCTGAGAAGACCGTCGTGAGTTTTTAAGATACACCTGAAGAATGAATGTCATGTTCACATCCGGATACGGATTCATTGTGACGTATGCAAGACATACCGCACCCACGCGGATGTCACAAGGGCGTGCGACCGAGATGAAATAAGTGACTGAGGGCGGCTGCTTTGAAAGATGGTAAAACATAGTCAACAAAGACAGTCTCCAATCGGTGTCCTGACTGCCTTGCAGAACAGAAATCAGAGGTTACAGACGTGACGGCGGCTAGGAAGTTCAATTATAAGTATTTTGCGGGAGAATTTTAAATATTTTGCAAGGTGCCTCTTAACGGCAACCATTTAGCTCTGGGTCTGGACCGTCGCTTTAAATGCGACAACACGTGGTAATAACATGCCGTATGCATGCGAAGGGTACGGCACAATACAAGACAGTCAAAGGCCCTCTCTATAGAATCAATTTGTGTCGTATATTTCTAGGATTATTAATGCAAACTACTTGTATATTGAGAGGCCGCAAAAATAAGCACCCCTACATTGTTTGCTACCAACTACTGTTGCCCCGTCTCATCAAAGCCCATTAAAACGCTAGCTTTGCAATTACCCGTCCTCGTTGATTTTGTAAGGGCACATAACAAAGGCAACCCCTCCGCCTTTGCTAAGCAGAATATATTCATAGAACGTGTAGAGACCCCACTTACCCTTCCGGGCTTCTTTATACTCTTGCTGAGTGTGCCATTGTGCCTCCACTCGAGCGAAACATTGGTGAGTACCTTCTGAAGTGTCTCCACGTTGCAGAATAAAAGGAGGCATGCGGGCGAATTGAGCGACAACGAGGGTTCCTTGCTTCGAACTGCAGCAAAAATAATAATCAGGAGAAAATGTTATACAAGTATCTCTTGAGAACTTACATTAGAAAGCAATAGGAACTGAGGAAGCGCTTTGAAATACGAGCTCGAAAAGATATCGGTCAATTCCTCACTGCATGATATTCCATCAGTCTGACGATGTGATGATTTCAGTACAAATGACCACTGCAGCGTTCAGTCAAAAAAGCCATCATCATAATGTGCTCATGCAGGCGCTAATACTGAGGTGTTAATACTAATATGCGTTACTTAGAGCTGCAACACGTCTCCAACATGCAATCGGTTTTGAAAGATTGCTGCGGCAAGCATAATTTGTGGACTCCGAAACGCGCGGCTACCCTGAGGCGACTCACGCGCGTTCTATTGCGAACGCAACCAACTAGGCTAATCGAAAGTGCCACGGTTGGTGCATCCCGGAACACTACAACGCAAACCAGACATCCGTAGAAATAGCCTAGATGCGAGATTTTACACAGAGCCGCGATACCAAAGCGACTTTCACAGCTTTTATCTTCTTGTTTGGAGCCACCCTTTACAGAAGTGAATGTCGCAGAGCCGCCATGTTTACGCCCAAGCTTACCATGTACGAAAGCTGTATCCCGGTTTCACGTACTTTTTCAAACCTCATCAGCTATGTATTTACTGAGCTCCAAAATGTAGTGTGTATAGCCAAGCGGATAGCTACACTTTTGTGAACGCACCGCGAGCTGTCCGTGGGCGTAAAAATGGCGGAAATTCGTAGCAGACGACCCATTAGTTCTGTCTACCATTCAACTATGATCAACTAACTGTGCAGAGGGAGCTAGTATTGAGGCACCCTATTCTTGTCACTCTACTTACGTCGAGACCGTGGGTAGTGGCAGTGGAGAAGACGCCGCGGATATTCTTATAGTTTACAAAAAGTTTAGACCGAACTGCTCATGAGTTGCTGTTATGCTTCAAAACAGGTGCAATTGTAATTAGTAACCTGTCTCAAATGCGTTACGTAGTACTTAAATATCACGTGACATATACATGCTCCAATGTGCCCCGTGGCTGACGTCTGTGGACGCTGCGATCGCGAAATTATCAGCCTTTGAAATTCGTTAGTGTGAAAAATATTAAGGATTGAGACGTTATGGCTTGCGTGTGTCATCACAAAGCCAAGGTGTACCTGGCAGTATGTAAAAGCATGGTGGTTGCCTTTCACTTTATAGTCCTTTTCAATTCATCAAAAATTCATTTATGCCCATCCCTGATGTCTCCTCAGTTCCCTGTGACGTGGACCCAGAACCCACGATCCTCCGTACGACATGCCGCCATAACCAGCCAACCAACCATTTCGTTGTCGCGTACCTGTGAGGGATGCCATAGATACAGCTACAGAGCTCCCTTCTTGATAGTCCATCCAACAAATATACACTCCAGAATCGACAGTGCTCAGGTTCATGAGTGCTGTGATGGGAAGCAGTACAAAGAACGCATTCAGTTTTTGTACTCGGCAACTCTATTACGTTACTTCAAAGAGATATTCGAATACAACTTGGAGAACATAAACAATGCGAGACTTGCATGCAGGGAAGTGTGAAGAACATTAGTTGCATTTGAGTACAAACAAAAGAAACCTCACGATAGTGCAAAAAGCAGTCGCAACTTGTCTTGTATAGCCTGAACGCACAGTTTTCACACAAAATCTTACCAGCTATACATGAAGCAAGTATAGAGAGCTATACATCGCGTTTCAGCTGAATAATTCGAATTCGCGAACGGGTGCACTGATCGAAGAACTTTCTCGTTTACAAGTATCTGTCCTATACCATCTACAAACTGCCCTGAGGTGCGCATTATTTAAATAAAAATTCAAGTGAGCAACATGAAAAACAACTTCTAAAGCAGGGCGCCGTTGGCATTAAAATGGGTATTACCCCTTTAGGGATCTTCAGTGGATACCTTTTAGAGAAAAATCTGGCACAGAAGCTGGTCATTTGTTGCAGCAATTAATTGGTTTCAATTTACATATCTTTGTCGCGGCTGGTCGCAGTGAAGCGCAAAAGGACGCTCTTCCACTCCCTTATCCACCAACGAATAACATCCTTACACGGATTAATTACACCAATTAATTACGTCTTTTTGCGCTTCGCCACGACCAGCCGCTACAAAAATATGTAAACCGCTACCAATTAATTACTGCAACAAATCACCCGCTTCGGTGGTAGATTTTTCTCTAAAAAGTGTACACTGAAGGTCGCAAAAAGGGGGTAGTACCCATTTTAATGCCGACGGCACCCTGCTTTAAAAGTTATGTTTTTTACGACTTATTTGAATTTTTATTTAAATAATAAGCGCCTCCCACTCATTCACAAAGTACGCAGCTTGTAGAGATCGGAGAGATACTTCTGAAAAAAAAAAAATATTATTCCATTGGTGCACCCGTTCGCGAATTATTTAGCCCGGGGATTTAACTGAAACACCCTGCATAACGTGAATTATAGGATGATTGCAGTGAAGGACTCGAACGTGCCTCATAATACCAGAGGTGCGCAAATGACAGCAATAAACATTCCATTGTAACGTGGCGAATACGAGTTTAGAATGAGCCTAAGTTGCAAAAACCGAATACTGCCACGGCGGAAGTGGTTGTTTACTATTCAGGGTACGTTTTTATTATTATTCTTTACAGATTTTTTATTACATGCTATGAGAGCAGTACAGATACCGTTTTTGCAGGTGCGTTATACGATCAGGCGGATGTTCTCTCGAAGGGAGTATGTAAGGCGAGACAGTGTAGAGCATGTTGTTTGCTACAGAACATCCTTATAGAGAACACACAGGGACCGCGACGGACACGGACAGCGTTCAACGAGCAATTGAAATTTATTCAGACGAACACACTAACCAGCAAAGTCCAGAGAAAGAAAGGCCACGTCTAGCGGGGCAATGTTTACTGACCGCAGATTCACAGCTGACTCACCGCTGGACTTTCGTGGATATTGCGTTTATCTGAATAAATTTCAGTAACTAATTGAACGCTGTCCTTGTGTGTTCTCGTTAACGTCAAGACGTAACGTTAACGTTAAGAGTATGTACTTTCAGAGGGCTAGTTACCTAAAATTTCTTATTTAAATATTTAATTAGGGGCTCTCGAGCAAAAACGAGATAGCAGAATGTGAGACAATGCTCACTGAAGCCATTTCTATCTTTAAAAAATCCCGAGACAAGCACTTGCGTCTAAATATCGCTGAAGCCATTTCTATCTTTAGAAAATCCCGAGACAAGCACTTGCGTCTAAATATCGCTGAATTAACCCGGTTGAAAAACACTACAGAAAATCTCATAGAAACATAGCATTCTCTCAGAATTTCCTACAGAGGATACAGATTCGTAAACATATTCTCATAGGCACATCAATGACAAAATATCCTGTGGGATAATTCAGGGTATGACCTTGTGATTTCTATGAGAAAGCAATTAATACAGGACTGACTTTCTCACGAACCTCGCTTCAGTCTTAAGAGAAATTTTGAAGGATATTTCCATGTCGGATGAACATTAAGCAAAAAATGACGGGCCGGAGAGTGATATGTCGTCCGTGTTGGAAAGTAGTTCGTGCGATTTCGTATGTTTGTGAATATTCCCTGTTAGGTAGAAGTGCCATGGTTGCTCCGATTTGTCGTTCATAGTGAAGCTATCTATTTTATAACCCGTTATGATATTCCATCGTACATTACTGGAGGCGTTTGTTCCAACTGCCATCAAGCTAGCTAGTCTGCTTTGAAACGAGGAAGCGCATGGACGCAGCTACGCATCTCAAGCAAATACCGCCTGGCATTCAGGATTTTCGTCGCGTTTGAGGTATGTAGCATGTGTGCGTGTCGTATATAATCGTCGGTGCTGTGTATTCCCATTCTTTATGAGTCTTTACTCCTGTTTGCAGGTACTCTGTCGGTCGGAAGGTAGAATGCTGTGAGATCGTTATAGCAACTGTGCTTTGGGGAAACGGTATGTTACATATTTCTATGCCTATCTCTCACGCACACACATGTTGTTGTAACCGTGCTTTTTGAAATGCTTTTAATTATAGGTTAAACTCGTAAGAAGCGGCACGCAGCGCGAATTAGCGCATTGGATGCGAGTTTGTGGTCGTAACCCATTCTCGTCTCGAGGAAGTTGGATGGTGCTTTTATGCAAGAAAACCAACGCGTTCCCAACGTGTTGCAAAACATTAACTTGGCACAGTCACACGAAGAAATTTTTTGGTCATCGCATTTGAGATTTCAAGTATGTGTACAATGCATTGAACGCTTTTACGGTAGTGTGCGTGGATGGCGCGCGGATGCCATTTCAAAAGTACAGAACAACTGAATCAAGTTCCTTGGGTTATTATTTGTGTGATATCTAGCGATGGCTTGATTCACCAGTGTTTCGTATTGAAAGCTTCCCAAGTGATCTCAATAAAGAATGGAAAGCACACATGCTGGATTCTGTGGCTCTTATTCTCCTTTTTTCTCCTGGTAAGAAGTCTAAAGGAAATCCTGTAAGATTTCTGTAAGAAACTGTGGGGGGGGGGGGGCAATTCTGAGAGATTGCTTTGTGAGAAACTCTGTAATAAATTCTGTGAGAATGTCCAATTAAAACACATAAAATCTCTTAGAATAACGCAAGAGATATTTTGTGAGATTTTCTGTAGAGTTTTTCATTAGGGTTATGCTATGCAAATGAACGGAAACTGCGCGCATCTGACGCGCAGGGAGGATTGCCTCCTTTCGACGTCAGCACGTCAGAGGGCAACGTAGCCACGTTGGAGCGACGTAAACTATTGGAGTTGATGTTGATTTGCTGGTGGGATCAAACGCTCTGCGGCCTGGATAAGCCGGCGACGAAGAAGGTGATGCGCTCCTGAGGCGCCCGGTTTTGGTTTCGAATTTTAAAAAAAAATGCATCGCAATATCCGTCGATGGATAATTCTACGTATGTGCTCGTTTCGAGATGGTTTAAACATTGAAATGCTTTCAACGAAGATTGCCTTCCATTCTGCTGTCACGCTTTTGCAGGAAAGCACGTAATTAAATAGTTAATTAATGAATTTATGTAGTCACCTAGTAGTGATGTACTCTCTTGGAGGGGATGACCGCCTTGCCGTATAGCTCAACTATAAACACGGCATCTGTGCTGCTCTCAATGTATTTTTATTGAAACATCTTGTATATTAATCAGCGATTTTTTCGAAGATTTTGTTGCTATGTTATGATGGCGATATATTTCGTGCTAGTTTTGCTCAGTGCTTTTGCTCAGCGCCATTTTCCATATTTGACGATTATCTTTAGACATTATAATATTTTGTTTTGGTATGCACGTTACGTACGTGTTACAATGCCCACAACTTCAACAGTGACATGCGAAACAGGCAGAATGTAAACATATAATGTGGATATAAGTAAACATAATAAAGTGTGTAACAACAATGTCAAGTTGCCGACAAGATAGTAATTCAAATTTAAAAAAAGAAAAGGTTAGAAGCATGCATCTATCGATTTAGTAATTTCAAGATTTCCGTCCATGTACGTGCACTTCTTCATTTTGAGGAGTACAGAAGTGCAGTTTCATGCACGAAAGTCTTGTAACTCATAAATAGCTAGATGCTGCTCACCAGCTCTTTTCTTTTTTATCTTTTTTTTTTAACACAGTGAACATAAAAGCGAACACTCAAAGCCATCTTCGGAAATACAGCAGAAACTTAGCAAGGAAAGCGTAGACCTTGTTTTGTGACAACGCTGTCTGCCTGCCGGGAGATGGTAGCAAGTTCCTCGTCTAAGTTATGCGCCGTAAGATTACCGGACAGGGACATCTGTACGAAAGAGTCCGCGGAAAACAAAGCACTTTCCTGTCTTGGCATTTGAAGATATAGGCATAACTAAGGCCCGGGGTTTACCGCGATTCCACGAAATATCGCAGAATACAGAGTTCGTCGCGGAACCTTCCTTTGGCACAGAATTTGACGGAATCCCTTATTTTTAGGGGTGTGCGGATATTAGAGTTCTCGAATTCGAATCAAATGTCAGTCACTCGAAGTAGTTCATTCGCGAATCGAATACCAATATTCGGATTTTCGAATATCTGACTATTTGCCGAATACGAGCGACACCTCCCGAAACTGGGCTTCACCTGAAGCTTCCCTGCATGAGGTGATGCCTGCTTTACGAAACTGCCCATGCTGCAGGACCAGTACAGACAGATTGTAGTTTAGCTTAAGCCCAACGTTAGCCCAAGTTTATTGTGCATACTTCGCCTGAGAAAGGGGCGGAGTCCCTCCCGTGTGCAGTTTAGCGGTGGCAGTGGGGGACCTTGATTTCATGTCTGGGAGTTTGCCTTTAAAGACTCTTAAGCCTACAGCCGTGAAACTAAAAGGGTGACACTGTAACTTCCACAGGGCATGTATTGTAAGCTCCTTCCTATAATCTTCCTATAAAGTTCCTATAAACTCTGTAGATCCTGAAAGATCTTTCAGCAGGTATAAAATGATTGCAGGTGACAGACCCTTGTCTTTGTCAGAGGAGAACACAAGATATCATGCATGTAATGCTGAGCCACAACAGTGCTTTCAATCTGTAATTTTATAAAATATTTGTGTTACCACATTACCAAAGAAAATAAAGTGTTTATCATTTCAAGCAGCCGTTGACTGGTTGCCGCGGGAAATCGCGGAATTTTCAAGTCAGTGCCGCAGAATTTTGAATTTGCCGCTGCAGAAAACCAGGGTCCTTAGGCATAACCACTTCGCCGGGTGTCTTGCACTCGCAATTCTTATACATATACGTAAGTGCAATCGAAGACAGAAACGTCAGCAAGACGTTACATAATATTGGTTCAGCGGACAAGCGATGTACAGCTGCTCTAGTTACATGTGTGCGCGGGTGCGACCATATCCACGCGACATCCTCGTTTGCCAATCGAAAACAAAATCGCTTTGGAATCCACGTGGACGAAAATGCTCGTAAAACCCTCCGCTTCTTCAGTTCCTGCGGACATACTCGTTTTGTCCGCAAATAAGCATTAGTGCACCTTCTGACGTCCCATAGGGGGAGCCACAGTTGAGAGCACGCAGTGAGTTCAAAATGGTGTCCAAGTGTGCCATCGCTTGCATCGCATGCGTCTAACTGTTATTTGTTTATCAACTACTTTGCTCTTAACTATTGGACAGCTGTGCATGACATAACGTTCATGAAAAAGTTTGTATGCTGAAAATTAGAAACGTTTATAACACACCATTTTTGCCGTGGAGATATTCCCGTCTCTCTGTCTTCCCTCCCACCGTCTACATGTTCATGAAGTTCGTTGTTATCAATTAAACGTCTTGCTGGTTTGAGCCTTCGTGTTTGTGTTTGTTTACGTGTCTTGCCCATCGCTCAGGCTTGCCTGTCATGGAGATTTCTTCCAACAAATGCAACAGCCACCGACGCGCGGTATACTCAATACCCCCGCTCGCCTCTTAACTATAGCAGCCCCGTTGCTGCGTGCAATGTATTGGGATGCAAAAACAACGGCTTTATTTTAATGAGGATGACTGGGGTGTTTCATCGCCGGGAGCGGTACTCCTTCCACCCCGTTGCCGGCGGTAATGTGGTGAAATGGAACAATCGGTCGTCTCTCAGTGACGACCGAAGTCCTACTGTGTCCAAAAAGTCTAGAAATGTTTTTAGCACAGAGCGTTTGTGGGTCGGATTTGGCCATGGACCAAGCAATTTTAACATAGTCAGAGGGCGAGAGTCCAGCTGAATTAGAGACACTGAAAGTGTGGTTCTGAAAGGTTGGTAGTGCGCGGGCAATGGAGAATAATGCGCTCTATAGATCTTCCAGATCAACGCAGTGACGCCGCCGAACGTTATTAATATATGCGGACCTTTCCTTTTAAATTTTGCCCCGAGATTTTACTGTAATATTTTGCCCTTTCTAAACACACAAATATTGTTACAACTCTACCATCTTCTCTTGGTACTCTTCCTTGTGAACTTACTGAGGTCCTCGCCGACGAAGAACTGTCTTTCTCTGTCCAGCCTTATTGATCTGCCATTGAGCGTCCACCGTAATGTGGAATCCGGAAACTGGCTATAGACGTTGCCCACGGCGTCCCCGGAACAGGTGAGCTTTACAGATTCGCCCGCTTCTTTCCTGATATCTCCTTGCTTCTCTGGACCATTCAACAGTATGAGAGAGCAGATTGAAAGCGGAGAATGGGAAGAACTCATTTCTTTAGTGCGATATCGTCTCTGTCCCTCGTGTTTCCCCAATATCGACGTTCGTAAGCCCTTTCATTATTTTCGGTTCTGGATTTGAAGGAAGAATCCCTTTTTATTTGCAGATGATTATTGGATTGGACGACTGCAGAGCAGACGTCTATTTCTATTCGATGTAACGGTGTCTTTTGTGTTAGAACTGAGAACACGGATGACACTTATTTTCTTGTTTCCTTTCGGGGATTTCGGGGCTTTACGTAGCTGTCTCGCGACGTAAAGCCCCGCATTATTATATATTTCCTTTCGGGGAAAAAAAAAGAAAAGAAAAACTGCATGTGTTTGGTGCACTGCAGCACGCGTGCAGAGACAATGAGGAGGCTGTGTAATCCGAAGGAGATGTAATCAGGTTTGCAAGATGTACTGTTGTTCCCTCAGGATCTGGAGATCACTTCCTCGGTTGGGTGTAATATTTCCACGCTGGCGGTATTTGCAGCTCCCGAGCGCACACAGTTGCGGTTTAAGGCGGACTCATGCGATCTAGTCAACATTCGCTTCCGGTGAGAGTTGGCTGCACCGTCCGAAAATTGTTTTCTCCGTTTTGCTTTCCTCTAGCGCTCTAATGAACAAATATAATCGGCGCCAGCGTGCAGAACGTGCTAGCAACCGACAAAGCCATTATTTTCATTCGCAGGGATCTGGAAAACCGCAGCAAGCTTGTCGAAATGGTTGACTGCAATCAATTCCCAGACCGCTACTCTAGGGAATGACATCATTTTGGCCCAAATATGAAGCGCGGGCGGGTCGAGAGAAGCGATTTTGTTGCATCTCCCATAGACTCCCATGCATTGAAAATTAGACAAACTTTAATTCGACAAAAATCAGTGGCTCGCGTCAGGCCTTCAAAAATGTGTCATTCCCTAGATAAACGCGAGCAGAACACGCCTGTACTTGTTTCGTGTGGAGATTTTGCGAGGTTTACGAGAACCCTGCGAACAAAAAATCCCCATAGACTTCCTTAAGAAATGAGTCCGCCTTAAATTTATGGGACAGTGAAGTATCCCTCCATATTTTGTTTTCTATTCTTTTTCTTTTTTTTTTCTTTTTTGGCTGAGACGAACTGTGCAACGAGTAACATGCGCTCTTGCGCAAGAACGATCATCGTGGCTGATCTGTGGAGCGGTGTGGAGCAGAGCTTTGGTCTGCGCACCCTCTTGAAGTCCTCCCCTCCTTCAGAGAGTTCGAAAGTGAGTGAGTGGTGCTGACGTCACTCCGTCACGTGCAGTCTCTCTAGAGTCCTAGTAATGAGGCGCCGTGCCCGTAGCAAGCGAATTTTCACTGGAGAATGAGATCTATCTGCTATCGCTACGGTGATGCTAGTTCACACGGTCCTGATTACGTCACTTCAGGAGATTGGGTCTAACCTCCAAGGTCTCGGCGCGCCGCTCATGGCTGTTTTTTTTTTTTTTTTTTTTTTTCTGATGCGTTTGTGAATTCAACTGAGGTGGTGACAGAACACCTTAGAGTGAAGATAATGCACATGGTGACTTCTGATTGAGTGCTCAATGAACGAAGCAGGGATTCGACGACTGCTGGATGTCACTTGCTTGTTCCTCTGAGAATTTTAAAATATAAAGAAAAAGTCACAAGCAATAAAGAGGAATGTGGTTGCAAAAGAGGAGCCCGTGGGGGTCGAGCAATTTACTGTTTCCTATCCTTCCTATCGTTATCTTGCTATAACGTATAACAGTACTCGAGAGATCCAGCTGTATAGAAAATGACATCCGATATCCGTTCTCGACAGCCTTTTTTAAGGACACTGCACTTTCTGCTGTAGCTTTTTCCCTCGGCGATTATCAATTTCTGAAGTTTCAATCGGCTGTTCTCAGTGAGATCGGAGCACAACCCACTATTCTTGCTCTGTGATCTGTACGTGACTGGGAACGCATTGTATCGGATTTGGCCAGCCAATCCAACTGCATCAACAGAATAATGCGAGGGTGTCCCTGTGTCCCTCACTCACGTTCCATCTTCATGGAGTGGTTCACTTACGTTTAAGGTTCTTCATGGCCGTTTCTATTGCGTCTGAAACCAAAGTGCAGATGTCACGTGTAAGAGAATCACCCCTCATGGCATCATAATTTTATCACAGAATTCGTTACTTTTCTGCCGTCGTCAGAAATACAGGTGCTCATGAAGGTATGCTTTTAAGAATAAAGTATTCCTTTAAGAAGTTCGGGTAGGCGTTTTCCAATTGTAAATAAAAATAAAAACGAATCAACTGTGAAAAGTTCGTCACATTCCCACGCTGTCTCTGAAAATATAAACAGTGTAATGGCCAATCAACAAATTCAGTATCGATTGAGTGGCAAATGCGAGAGAAATGTGTTGGCATTAAGCGCCTTTTCCAGTCTGTACTTTACTTCCGGGTACCCACTTCCGGGCTAAGCCCGACTTCCGGTTGTTCACTTCCTGTCTAACCTGAGTTCCGGTTGTCCACCTCCGGTTTATACATGACTTCCGATCCGACGCTTTCAATTACTTTGTATGTCCATTTAATTAACCTTTAATTAGCCTCAATTATCCTTTAATTAACATTTAGTTACATTTCATTTGTTCATTTCATTTCATTCTTTTTAATTACGTTTACTTGCTTTAATTTATCTTTAATTTATGTTAATTACCTTTAGTTACCTTCGATAACCTACAGTTACCTTTGGTAATCTTTAATTTCATTTATTCTTTCTCTTCATTACATATATCCGACATTTATTACCCTTAAAATGAACTTTCTTGTTTTAACTACCTTTAATTAGACTTATCTCTTACTCTTATTTACCTTCAACTACTTCAATTTCCTATCATTTACCTTCATTTACATTTACCCTCTTATCTCCCCTTTACGTCAAAACTATACTTCTGTCTTGGTAAGGCCTCACCATATCACACACACACACATCTTTTTCCACTTTGACACTACTAATGCTAACGCATTAATAATCGGGGGGAGGGGGGGGCGATTGTCAATGTATGTTCGACGACTCCGAGATCAAAGCAGGATACAAGCGGCAAAAAGAACGGGGCTCCACGGGGAGAAGACGGGGAGAATATCCACGAGGCTCCTCATATCAGGAGGGCGGGGGACAGGTGCGTGAGCACAGCTTCGGTCCTATCGGGTGACGACGAGATAAGCTTTCTGTTGGCTTGATCCACGGGGATTGTGAATAAACAGTTGAGAGTTGGCGCTCGGTGTATGTGGGTCGTCTTTTCCTCTTTTAGCACTTTTCAACACATCAATAATGGAAGTTGATGGAAAGACGGCAGCAGGGTGATATTGCACTTTGTTTGCTCGTTTGATGCGTGCCCGATAGCGGGACAATTTCCTCGCATCTGTATTCGATGGAATCACATTTTTCGTTAGGCGCATGTAGTTTACAAGTTTACACATTCTTTTCGGAGGCAGTGCAGTTTCGGTGGGCTCAGGCGTTCCCACATTCCACAGGTTGAGCTGGATAGAACTTCCAGTGTCTGCAGCCCCGTCGAAGACAATATCCATTTTCCACATTCTACGAGGCACTAGAATTTAGACCACCATAACGTGCGGTTCCAAATCTTAGACCAATACCACGTCCTGCGTTCGTGACCTGTAGACTAGTGTAGTCCCGAATTCAGGTGTGTTTCTCGATTCAGGTCGCTATGAAAGGCAGTATGTAGGGTTGAATAAAGATACAATAATAGACGTTCCAGGAAGACATTATTTACGTCGTGGTCTCGCTGACGTTGGAACGGAACGTTGCTGATTGCTTTACCTTTCCGTAGTTGTGACGGGCAACGTCGCGTGTTACAGGTACCCATGTCCCATTCTGGACCCTCGCAGGGAGCTCCTCCGAAGAGCGGTGCAGGGTTGTTACAGAGTCGTGTACGTTTGCCGATTCCTTTTCCGCAACTTCTCGAGCACGTCCAGGAGCTCCACCCGGACCACCCACCGGGAATAGGACAGGGTACTCCAGTGTCGCAAAATATTCTTTCCTGGTCTTTGCCTGTTGGACATTCCGTACGGGGAGCAACCTCGCTGCCTTCGGTTGTTGTACAAAAGAAGAAGAGGCAAGGTGTATGAACTTAGAACACGTATGTCGGTAGAGGGGAGATCATGGCAGAGTTATTATGCTGACAACCAGTCATTAAACCCTTACTTCAAAGGGAGTCACTATATGGTCCATGATTGAAAGACATTTGCCTTTTTCCGTCGTCCTGTGTGCAGCATTACTGCAATTGCATGCTGGAGGCTTTCTTCACGGTGTGTAACAGACCTTAGGCAACACATTGTACTATGTCCACTACTACTACTACTATGAGCTTGTGTGACCTACACAAGCTGATAATATACTTTGCTCTTGTTCATGTTGTCTACCCTGTACACAATACAATACAATACAACACAGCATGCTTTGCCTCATACCTTTTTTGTAGTAGCTACAGCTGGGGAGATAGGTAGTAGCTCATAAGCACCAAATGCTCATAACCTCCAAACGCTCATATGCACCGAAAAAAAGTTGGTGGCTTTGAGGAGGTTTTGACAACAGGACAACTTCCTAAAACGTTCGTGCTTACTGGGTGAAGAAGTGTGCTTACCGTTAATGTTACGAATGTAACATTTTCTTGCCCTCACTCTCAGGCCAAGCGCGCACGTCTTGGAACAGTCGGACCACAGACTCCACTCACTCCACCTTCCAGGAGGGAGTTTCGTTGGTCCTGCATCGTGCTGCCCGTTTATGCGTGACACATGCAAACGTGTGCAGTCTTACCTATCCTCCGAAAACCCTCCACATGTGCCATGAGGTTAGCAAGAATTATAACTGTAGCCCAGCCTCGACTGGTGGCTAGCATACCGTTATGATGACAATGGCTATGTGAATCTAAGCGCCCGCGCACGGTGCGTTCTTCGGTGGGATGACCAAGGTAGATGAAGCGTCGCTGAGATAGTCGACGTTTGCTGTCAGGAGATATGGTTTCCAAACGGGCTACTTAGAATTGTCATATATCTTAAACTTATGCGAGGCTTTAGTATCACCCATGAATGAATACATGCTGTTGAGTCTTTCCTCTGTGCGCACCGCGTGAATATCTCCGCTGGCAAGAAAACTGTCAGCGTTGATTCCTTGTAGTAGCACTTGGCTTTTTTTATTTCTTATTCGTGTCCTTGTCGCCACTGAAGGACTCTACAGAGACGCCTCAGTAGCACAGGCAGCTGAGTGCTACCTGTGGCCGCATTACACGCAGTTATTTCCACCGGGCCACCGCTATACTCGGTGGCCCGAAGCAGGGCAGAAGACTTTGAAGGGCGTTCGTCAGTCACAAACGCACACAGGCATAACAAAAAGCCATTTGACACTGAGGAATATTGACATTGGCTACGTAGAATTAACAGCACCTTGAACCTTGACCGAACAGAGTAAATGAACACAGTTGGGAAGTAACAAATATCAACCAGTTTAATATTCGACACGCGTGTCTTACATTGACGCGCTTGACACGCATTCGTGGTTAGAAGTCGAGTAACAAGGGGGAGCTTTGCAAAATCGATTCTTTGCCTCTACAGTCATCGATTGGTTGCATATCACGTACCAGCGCTGTTACATCCAACAGCTGAACTTCCGTCCCTAGAGGCAAGCGGCCATAGTGGTCCACTGTAGCCCACAGCACTCGGTGTACCAGCATCATTCAGAAACGCGCCCGAATACAGGCGTCCAACCTGGAATGAGACTCGGATCCGCGCTCGCTTCGTACTGCAATTACAGATTAGTGAAGTGGCTTGTACGTCGCATCGTTAGTACAGGTCCCGACAAAAGTTTACGGAACACGCGAGCGGTGTATTTTCTTCTCGGTACGACACCCTAGCGGCAAGCGGAAGCTGGCGAAATCAGGCCAGTTCACTGCCTCAGAGGGGTGGACGACTGCGCTCTTAGCGACACACAGCGGTAGTTTCGGTATGACTACTGTTGTATGTGCCCGCGAAGTGAGTTGTCTTTAACTGTTGCGCTCGCCAACAACTCGTGACTCAACGTCAGTTGTTTATCAACCAATCAATTATCAATGTCAGTGTCAATTGTTTATCAGCTCGTCACGCGTCGTCCATAATAAAGCAACTGTTTACAAGATATCTTTCTTTCTCTTGTCTACATGTCACGGCTTTCCAGTAAAAGCAATACACCGTAAAGTGTTTCCACCATGATTCATCCTTGTTATCACCATGATAGCGCGATCTCCCTGTCTCAACAACCGTTGAATCACGTGTTGTTGGCGAGCACAACAGTAAAATCCAACTTACTTTGCGGGCACATACAACAGTAATCATACCGAAACGACCGCAGTGTGTCGCTAAGAGCGCAGTCGTCCACCCCTCTGAGGCAATGAACTGGCCTGATTTCGCCAGCTTCCGCTTGGGTGTCGTACCGAGGAGGAAATACACCGCTCGCGTGTTCCGTAAACTTTTGTCGGGACCTGTACGTCCCATCCATTTCATAAATGGCAATGCTTGTATCGGACCTGCCAGAGCTCCCTGGTTCACAGTGAGGATGAGAATCTCACTCTTCCGTATATGAGATGTAAAAAAGAAAGGATGAAACTCTCTCCTGCCCGATTCTGCCTTTTTTTTCTTTTTTGGTGAGACACGAAGGGGTAGAAGCCGGAGTGTACATGGATGCCTACACACATGAACGTGATCTTTTTGAAGTCCGTATTGTGTGGACGCAAAGAACGTTACTTCCGCTTGAGTCCGGCCTTAATGGGCGATCCAACACGGTGCAAAAAGAAAAACGATATGGCCATTTTCGGAACGTGAAATGTGAAAAGTTATTCGCAAGCAACAGTCAACCTATACAGACGGGAACCAGAGGTATTCATGATGGCACGGAGCGTCGGTAGCAGGAGCAGCGGTGTCTAGGTATGTCAGGCTATATACGTGTGCATATATATATATATATATATATATATTTATGCCACAACACTTGACGATATAATGAGTAACTTAAAGACCTCATGATTATGTAACAAGCATCATTTCGCTGTCAAATTTCTGCACGACAGTAACAAAATTCGAAGTAAAACAGAAGAACAGTAACTATACTCGGAGACAAGTTAAGAGCTCCAAGTGAACTCCATTCACAAATCCGAAATCGTCCGTCATTGGCTCGCGCGGACGCGTTACTGCTCCGACCCAAAAGATATTACGGGGACGGTGATTGGCTAAGAGCGTGCTATGTCTTTAGAGTGCGTCTTGACTTGGGCCCAAGCATCTGAGGCACAACTCCCTCGTTGCGACATTCTTCGAGAGGCGTCATTTAAATCAGCAGGCACGGAGAAATTCTCGGCTTGTATCCACTGGATCCCATCGATCGGGACACGAAAAAAAGAAGAAAAAAACGAAAAAACGAGTCACTCGTATTTGTGCTATGACGATTGAACAGAAAAGCTTCTGTATTTGTACAAACTTCACGTAGTGCTTATTATTCACTCGCATGGTCATGTTTACATTCCTAGAGTAAACATCTCGAGGGACGGAGTATTACGTATTTTGTTTGGAGGGACAGTCAGTATGGCATGTTTCTTTTGTGTGTGTGTGTGTGTGTGTTTGTTTGTTTGTTTGTTTGTATATTCGAATGATATGCAACCAGTTTGAAGCACGAAAGTAAACAGTGTGTTTACGTATTTCACTGCACGTTTCCGTCTTTTGACTGCACTATTTTCCAATAAAGAGGCATCAAAATGTGCGCTGCCAGTTTGTAGCGAGTTCGCTGCACTCGCTCAAAAGATAACAGCCGCTGTCCACAGAAGAAGAAGAAATAAGAATAAAAACTAAAAATGCCTGTTCGTGCACTATGGTGAGCTGCACTGTTGAGCGAGTTTGAATGCATATAACGTCTTGTAACGTATATATATAATGTCTGGTGCAATGCGCCCACAGAAAGACTGCATATTATAATGCGATTTTGTCTTTCGCTGTCATTCCACACTGCCACGAATGGGACAGTGAGTTATTCTAATTGTTCAGAGTCCATATGCCCTTCCTTGCTGGCTCGGTCTTTTACTCCATTTTCCATTCGCCAAATGCGCTGTGAGTGGCTGGTATTGAGCGGATGGAGTTTGTTTTCTTTACTCATTTTTCCTAGCACGCAGTGCTTGAATTTTGGATCTAGCATTAAAAACTCACAAGCGATCTTTGCACGTTCCAGATTTCTTTCTTTCCCCCTTTCAGCTTGTAGGTGCCAAATAGCAAAATGCATTCTGGAGTCGCCTCGAATGTCAGATGGCGATTTACGTGGTATGGTATTCGTTGTGTCCCAAAATATTCAAGGAAGGGCGGGTAAGGGTCCTTGGGGTAAAATAAATAGAAATGAACAAAATAAGAATAAGAAGGCTATGACCTTAAAGGGGTCGCGACACTTCGGACCCCTTCGTCCCAGCTTTCCCAAGAATAACCTAAAAAAAAAAAAGAAAGAAAGAAAAAACTGCCTCGGTGACTCAGTCAGTAGGATGTTCGCCTTGTGATCCCGAGATCGTGGGTTCGAACCCGGCCGAGGACGCCAGCAACTTGGTGGCAGGGTACAAGTTGCTTAAACACGCCGTCCTCCGCGAGGGACGTTAAATACGGGGTGCCGTGTGATGAGCTTTCATCGCACGTTAAAGAACCCTCAGGTGCGCAAAAGCAATCCACAGACCGACCGCTGTGGCGTCGCTCATGATCTCAGTTGTCTCGCGACATAAAACCCCCAATTATTACTAACGTAAAAAAAAAAAAAAAAACTATTTGCATCGATTTGAACTTGCATTTAAACTTTTACAGGAAAATAGATCCGTAGGAAACCGGCACCGGGAACATCGAAACTCATTGGGTTCCTGCGCCACTGCAGGCGTACACACCGATGACGCGCAGCGCGAAGAGGTCACGTGCTTACGACTACCAATGGCAGCCATCATAGCTCTCGCTCCTGTGACGTCAGAGTTTGAGCCGTGCGTGTGTCCAAGGGCTTACATCCCGCAAAGCACGACTTTCGAATTTTTTTTTTTTTTTTCGATGCTATACGGCGTTGTACAATTCGTGCATGATGCAGTGGAACATATCTATCAACAGCAACAACTTTATTTTGGGAGTTTCATTGCCAGGGGCGGTACGCTGCCCCGAGGCTGCCAGAACCCCTTTAATCTCCACGCGACGACAAAATTCAGTCCACAACATGTGTGTGTTCCAGTTACTACAAATTTTGACGAAATCGAACTTTGATTCTGAATCGTAGGTTGTCTTCAACGGTGCAAGTACAGCTTGTAAATTGATGTAGACGGACGAGATCGCGTGGGTGTCTCCTTGGTATTGGAACGGATCCAGTCGAGATAAGAAGTGACGCGAACAAACATTGCAGGTTTTGCGGATTCTGCACAGCCGACACCCCAGGACACCACCCCCGCCAGGTACCAACGACCGTCGCTCAAGAGACACTGCAGGGGTCCCCCGGAATCGCCCTGAAAAAGAGAAGTAATACTGCGATTTGTTACTTTGAAACTTGAAAGGCCTCGAGGGTGACCATCTCAATTGCCATCAGTGTGTCACCACTTTCATCAATCAATATGCAATGTTCTTTCTGGGTGTTAAGTATACAGATTGTGTAACCTGTCGTGGAATGGGCCCCATTACTCCCCCCCACATCACACACACACACACTGGCTGCAATGCCCCCGGCACAACAGCCTGTTCCTCAGTCACGCACTAAATTTTTTAAGGTATCATTCATCGGCGTCTTTGCGAACCGCCGCCGGTACCTTACACGGGAGTTCTTGTTTCTTATACATACATAAGAACAACAACAACAACTTTATTTTGAGATGATGCATGAATGATAAGAAACGAGAACTCCCGCCTATAGAATCTGTAGATTCAATGTCCGATGGCGGTGACCCACATGTTTCTGATCTAGTAAGGAATCGGCGCTCAAACATGCGTACTAGAAATTCAAGTAGCAATGTTCTCAACATTCTGTTTTGCGTTATATTTGAGGCACCTGACACAGCTCCTCTCTTTGCTCGTGCTTCAAGTTCTTACCAGACAAGGACCTTTGCCTCCTTTCCAGTATCCTGCACAAATGAGCCACCGCTTAAGGGACTTGAAAGAAGGATAGGCGTCGCTGCAGTTGAGCCACGACAGCACAGGCATTGACGTCTTCATTAACACATTGGACCTGCTACGCATATCTGCAAATAAAAGGTATAGTCTTATCGGGTCAGCCATAATAAACGAACGAACAGACAGACAGAAGAACTCCGTATTCAAGGCATTGCAAAACTGCGCAAAATCAAGCTGTCGTGTGTATAAAAGGCGAGGCACGTAGTATAGCCACATGTATCGGACCACCGTCTGCCTTTTTTCTTTCGTTAGCCAGTCCAAGGCAAAAATCAATTAGCTGCGCCGGGTGCTGACAAGGGACAAAGGGGAGCGTTCTGGCGCTGACATTTTTAACGTGCAAGGAACTATGACAACAGGACAAACCAGTATTTACACGGGTGCCAGTACGTCTCAGCCCTTGAATACTGAACTGCAAACTTCCCATGTAACTATACCGATGCTCGAAGAACTCACGTGACCTTCTCCGTACGTTGCTTTAACTTGCTCGCAAGTGGGATCTCAAATCAAAGAAACAAAATCAAAATAGCTAAACCACCCAAGACACCATGAACAAAAAGCTGCTAGGAACAGCTTTGCAAATTGTCTAATTATCAATGGATCATATGCAGTTTTTTTCGATTAATTGCGATAATTTGCGATTATTACAATTATCTTGATAGAATTACTCCTAGTAGATACGAAATGTTTCCCTGAGATCTCTGACCGCATGACTCGCGGACAGATAATTTCTTAGTAAGAGTCGTCGACATGTTGGAGAAGGGGCACTGTCATATAATGATCGCATAGACGTAGTATCTACCCGATATTATAGTGAGCGAGCAATATGTGAGGCGCGCAGAGACAGCAAGCATACATGACAGTGGTCTCCATAATGTGAAAAGCCTGAGTCTGGGTAGGTACAACTACGGGGACAAGTACGTTCGTCCTCTCCCCCTAGTTGTAGCCCGACTCTGACGTTTCACATTATAGAGTTTGTCCACCACATACTGTAGCATAACAGCAGCCGGGGCGTCAGCTTCTTGTCTTCACTGTGTTGTTTATCGCTGCATTCAACAATATGTCTAGATACCAACTACCTCAACTTCGTACACTTGTGCATTTGTCCACCAGCTGGCCTGCATGTATGCCATACTCTCAATGACAGTGAAAATATAAACTACGTGATCAGCAAAGAGATGACCCTACATGAAAGGATGAAGACACATCTTCTGGTGTTGCTAAGACTCACAAAGTCATATATAGTCGCTGTTTGATCACCTGGTTACTCATCTGTGGTGGTGGTGGTGGTGGTGATAGGGCTTGCCGTTGTCGGCCTCACGTATGTGGGCAACGTCACGACTCACGCCCTGGGGGAATGTGCGTCCTGGGCCGACTTCTAAGGGAACTGTGCCGACATATGTCTGAAAGCGTCTGAGGAAATCCCAGGAAAAACCCCAGACAGCACAGCCGGCACCCTGATTCGAACCCGGGTACCTGTTTGGCGAGGACTGCCTCTGAATCGCCCTGTGTCGCATTCCGGCCTTGCCATAATAGAAAGAAAATATAGAAACAGCTCTCTGTCTCATGCTTCCGGTAGCCTGTGGACCTCCTGTACCCCGTCTGCATGCAGGCGTGGTTTGCCCCTGCCTGCTGAACCATACCGATTCATCGAGGGCTGTTTTATAGTATTGAAGCCCAGCATCCAGTTTTGTGTTTATCTCGTATGTTTAATAAATGTTTCGAGACTGAGTGTGAAGGCAAATATGACGACCCGTCTGTCTTGAGAACAGAAATTGATGACTAACTGTACCGTATGCGTTCTGGTATACACCCGGAACACTTATGTGGTGGTTGGCGCTTTTACACCACAGGAGGCATAACGTCTGAAGGGCACTGACATTATTTACCGTATATTAAAAATGCTGGTTTTCCTTTTTTGCTTGTTCTTTTGATAACCATGAAGGGCCTAAAAGCACCATAGGCATAGCACCATCGGGATCATAGGAGCACCATATGTATTTGTTGCTGAACCCTTTTGTTCCATCTAAGGTGGCGCCTTGATGTGCGCAATAAAAAAAAAACATGTACCTATTAGTACTGGTGGTGGTGGTGGTGGTGGTGGTGATGGTAGGGGTGAAACTGCTCGCCGTGGTCGGCCACGCTTGTAGCGGGCAACGTCACGAATAACGCAGGAGGATGAGGTTAGGTGAGGTGAAGTTAGATGAGCTTCCAACCAGTGGTTCATTACGCAGTGAAGATATTGAGGCGGCCAACCTAATGTAATCGATCTCTCCACATTATTTTGTCACAGTAGGTAGCCAATCACAGCATCACATTTGAGTCCGCACGTAAAGTAGTAGCGATATGAGAAACGCAAGCACTTTTTTTTTTCTGTGTAACTACCTTCGTTCGAGTTCCAAATTTGAAGCACATATACCGCTCTTGGTGGTGACACCCCATCCAGTAGTGACACATTCTCGGTCTTTGAAGTTGTGTTTCTTCGGGTCCGGAAGACAGATCTGTCCTGAATAATCTTTCGTCGCATCCGCACCGGAGACTTTCATCCGTTCCGTCAGTGAGAGAAGCGCGAGGTCGTGAGTGAACCTCCGCCGATCGAACCTCTGGTGGATGAGGATCTTTCGAACCCGAACGCAGAGCGCCGTCGACCCATTGGGTGATGATGTCGGGCTGTCGGGGCACACAAGCCAGAACTGCGGCGGAATAGCATAGCGGGCCGTAGGGCTAGAGTGCACAAAAATAACAATATTAACTCATTTTCAACATTGTGTTGATTTTAAAAACTTTATGAATGAACAAATTACCACGGGAATTATGCGAAGAATAACTTAACTCCTAGTTTCACACCATACTTTTTGACATCGTTGAGGGACTCAGGAAACTGTCCTCGACCTGTTTATCTTATAAGATTCACTGTGTCAAGGACAGAACGACGAGGACAGAAGAAGGAGGCAGGACCACCGCATGGTCCTGTCGCCTTCTTTCTGTCCTGTTTATTTATTTTTTTCTTTTCTTATACGTTATACGGTATTAAAGTGTACCAACTACCCTTATACTTTAGTTTCTCTGACGTACGCCGTAATACTGAACACAGCTAGACTGGTAATATGTTGCTATCATTCCTTGTTTGCCATGATGCACGGCTTGGGGAAGGTAACCGCCTTATACGACAAGACAGCGAGGTAACGTGGGCTTGAACGTTGGCCCCGGCTGCTTATGCCTAGGTACTTCCCCTGGATTTTCTTTCGGCATTTTAAGGCAAATGTCGGCGCAGTTCCTCATGAAGTCGGCCCAGGACACACCACCGCATAGAAGGCAGATCGTTCAGTAAACGCATATCCAGAGAGAAAGAGAGTACAGCGAGATTCTGCATAGTCATCTACCTAGTATAGTTGTACACGGATAAGACTAACTTAAAAGCACATGAAGGAGGCAGAATGACTCTTTTGAACAGTGTATGAAGGGAATCTAAATAGCAATAGTCATACTTCGTATAAATTCCTGTTCCTGTGTAAAGACGAATGTACGTATACGAATTTATATGTTTTGAACGAGGTTCGTATGTTTCTCTTTAATTTGAAACGGAAGTATAGCGCGCCTGCCTTTCTTGAAGTCATATAGCTGGGCGTGACCACAATGTGACTCCTGCATGGTCGTATAAAATGAATCAAATGGTCTGTTTAGGGACATTATGTCATTGCTAGCCTTCCTTTTCCTTTTGAATATGACCTGCAACGCCAGCTTTGATGCATGAAGTATGGCGATGCGCAAAAGAAACGCAGTCTAAAATGTCACGGCATAAAAGGAGGTATCCAAATCAAAGCACATACTCTGTACTTCATTATCGTGTAGAACACTATACCATAATCACAGCATGTCATTTTGCTGGTCAGTGCTAGAAAAAACTGCACCAGCAGACATTCATGCATAGTGTTTACAAAGAGCCCGTTGTACTGCCGTGAGACACCACACCGTAAAGTACGAGGTTAGGTCGGTTAACTGCGTTCTGCTCTGCACCTAATGCTACGGTATTGACGCTAAACAACTACACGTAATAAACACTTTTTAAGACGCGGTACACCACTGACAAACACCCTCACTACAGATGGTCATAGGATGTGCTTCACGAACTGATATCCCAAACATTGTACCTGACAACCTCGAACAATACCAACAACTTGCGGTGTTGTTTCCGGGAAGATTTTTTCTAAAGATCTTGATGATAATGAGTGGGGTGTTTCACCGGCACAGGCGAAACTTTACCTCAGTCCACACTGAGCCCATGCCATGATGCATATATGAGTGTACTATTTATAGAGGCGTCGCGTCTGAGCAAATTATGTGGCAATAAGCGCACACGGTACAACGGTACTCTCGGGAGAGAGCTTCCTGAAGATGGGATTCTCCTCCCGCTATCGATCCGTGAAGAGTTGTTTCAGCTGATACCTCGTTCGCGCGATCAATAGTTCCCGCATAGCACACTGCGTCGAATACAAGATAAGGGCCTACCCGCCGAAAATTCTGTTCTCTGCAGGTGACAGGGTGAGGCATTCACCTGCGCGCTCTTCGCCGCTGTCGGTGGTGCTGTTGCAACAGCTGTTCCCCGACGTGAATCCGACGTCTTTGCGTTCCATCCTTGCACGCCTAACAGCGGAACGTGCACGGCGGTGGTAATCTCGAAGTTCGTTTACTGGTAACGCCGTGACGTTATCGGGAAGAAAGGGAAGGTCCGGGGATATTCTCGTACACTGTGCTAACGTGGTGGTAGTCGAACAAATGAAGTCGCGCTGATAAGATTACGGTTTCTCTCGAATAGTCATCGAGAACCACTGATGCAAAGGAAAACACATTCTTCTCTGGCTCTCGACCGGCGTGAAAAAGGCCACTTACTGAAGCATGCAGTGTGCAGCAGTGAGAACCCATTTGCTCGATATGACGACGCCACCGCATTGATGTCCGAGGAGCACGCCAGTAGAAGGATTACGAAGATTGAGTGAAACCTGAAATAAAATGACGGTACATAGGATGCAACAGATATACCAACGTTAGCCCTACACTCTAAGAAAAAAAAGGAGTAAAACGGGGAGTAATTGCAGCGTCTACTCCACTAGTCTGCAATTACTCCCCATTTTAGTCCCCTAACCCAACATTTAGTCCCGACGTTTACTCCCCAGGACTGCAAATTGTCACTAAACTTCGCGAATGGTCTCCTGAATGCAAAAGTGTACGTATAAATATGTGCCCTTGGTCAATTTGAATGACATAAGGCTGTATAACTCACACAACGTAGCAATTTTCCAGCCACACAGAGTAATAAACAGTTAGCGCATCTTTCCTCGCAAATCGTGCCCTAGTACGGCGCAAGATTTTATATCACTCGATATATCACGGTTGACGGTTTGCTTCAAAGTATCTTCATGCATGCGCACCAATTATGTACCTGGGACTCTTACAACAGCGCGTGAAATGCGGTCTTCAGTCTGTGACATTCATTTACTCCCGTGCATTTCCTCCGGAAAGGGACTATTTTTTGTGGCAATGCAATTACTCCCCAAAAGGAGTAGAAGTACTCCTTTTTTTCTTAGAGTGTACGGCCGCGGCGGTGTGCATTTGGCCGGGAAACGTTTCCTTGCTTTTGTTTGTTTGTTTGTTTATTTTTGCGAGCGAATTCTGGTAGTGAATTTGCTAATTCCGTTACTGAAATATGTACTCTGTATGCTTACTTTCCACCCTGCTTGACGCGAAATCGTACGGAGACCCGGGCACAGAACGTAATCAGCCTACGCGGTAGCCCTAGTCGACGCATGAATGACAGTTGAGCGTGCTTGTCTTTACGACAGTCCGGTTATATACGACAGCTCGTGATTTCGCTAATGGAAAGTGTTGGGTGTGGTCGTCAAATACGACTTACCTGCCACGGCCATTCTCCGAGTGACGTTGGCACTCCCCCGATTATTCGTGTTTCGTTGGATGCCGGAAAGACTCTCGTGCCACAGCCTAAAATATATACTTTTCGATGTAATAGAAGGACACACACAACAAAGTAGTTCTTTCGCAATTAGAACCGTAAGGGCATATAACGAAGAGAAATGTTGGGTCCGGTTCGAGGAAAGACCCTGCTGAGACTTGCTCCTGTTTTGGTCGGAAGATGCTTACGATAGAGTAAGGTAAGGCGCCAACCGCCCGGAGCGTATTTGTTCAGCCGAATTCGAGCGGCGCGTGTGCCGAGCGTGCAACCGAACGGCAGAACAATAGGCACACAGTCGAAGCGCTCATATCTGGCAGGATCGAAATTTCGGCAGTGACGTACCGAAGCGGAATCGGGCAAGCCGGGATCGGAGCAGCGAGAGGAAAGTGCATGCGACCGCCCTCCCTCCAGAATGCCGAGCACGGCACATAAACAGAAAATATGGCTGCCCGATTCGTGGTGTTGGATGTTGAACGCTTGGAACGTGAAGATGGACGAATCATTTACGCGTTTAAGCTAATGTATTTATGCTTATCGAAGAGCGGGGAGGATTGGCGCCGTTTTCGTCGGTGGCGTAATCGACAAAGAAAATTTTAGCGAGTTTTTAAACACGTGAGTTAATAAACTTTTTTGACAGTACGCTTCGTGTTTGTGTCGCCTTTCTTTCATGGTGTCATGCGCTTACAATGACTCATTACTTGTGTCCCGGTTTGACGTCTTGGGTATTTGTATGTGACTGAAACTGGAATGTGGCTGAAGCTGGCTGTCATATTTTATCGCTACTGCTTCCAGCACATGATCGCCACTGTCATGTATATGTCTTAGTCTGATTATGTTACAGTGATTACTTAATATCGCACAGCAAAGCAAGCGACTGGCGGCGGGACCAGCAACGTGGCCAGCTCTAACCTGGCGAAGCCAGAAGCGCCTCGGGGACGCGCGGGTGCACAAAAGTGGACGCACATCTTGACTGCTCCAAGTTTTACGAAAGTAGCAACAGATGACATTGCGCGTTCTCATCAGCATATCTACAATGCAACTAGTATGTACGTACATGTAGCTACGGCGTGCACGGCAGGCAGCCGGCCATGTCACCATGCCAACCACGCTCGCCAAGAACACGTCACATGCGGTTGGAAGAGCTCTGCTTACGTTTGCCACGGTTCGACGCAGAGACAACGCTGGCCCATTTCGGTTGTAAAATACGCTCCACGCGGTTAGCGCCCAAGGCTTATCTCTGAATGCGAAGGCCACCCTAGGTTCGACAAATACGACAAAATACCTTGTTCCATAGATGATAAAGTGCAGGGTAAATGCATTCTGGACAAGTCCTGGTCACACGCCATTCCAAAAATCATCATTTACGTAACCGCGTGTATAAACAGCGCGACTTCTGTTTCTTTCTATCTCAGTAGTCAGTTCTATTCGTTGCCCTTGCAGTAAAACGCGAAAATTTACAGACGATGCCTACTACTGACTAATCCCATGGATGTCATAAGGACACCTGCGCTAGGACGCATTCAGCGGATACGATGCAGTGATGCACTGACTCTTAGAAAGGATGGTGGTGGCGGTGACGGTGAAAGGGGTCGCATTGTCGGCCTCACAGATGTGGGCAACGTCACGACTGACGCCCTAGGGAATGTGCGTCCCTCTTAGAAATGAACTTCACCGCATAGCACGGTCCTAGCCAACCATCATCTCGAATGATATTGTTATCTGCCCTGTGGGCGTAATCGCTTCACATGTTCAACTTAACGACGCGAGACAGCTGAACGAGGCGTTCAGGCTAACGAAACGAGCACCTTTATCGGCGCTTTGCTGTGGTCACAATCTGTGCTCCTCGTGAAGCTTCTTCTTTGTGACTATTGTGCACGTTACGAGCGCTCACGTGTTGTGATGTCACCGCCCTGAGCGAAGAGCAGTAGTGGTGGTGGTGCTGGCGAAAGGGCTGGGCGAAAGAGCAGGCTGCCAGCGAGGCTGCATTTTCTCCGACCAATAGAAATGTTTTGTTGGTTCCGATAGGTTCATAGAGAGAGCATTCTCGCGCTCTCATACATGCTCATTCCATTCCAATGTTCGTTCCTATGCTTGTTCATCTTCTTCTCGTCCCGTTATATGGCTCGCTAGTCGTGTAAAAATAATGAACAAAAATATGTCACTGTAAGGATAATCGTCGAGCAATATGCAAAACCTATAAATCATATTCCTGCCCCGACGATGGTGTCGGGTGGGAATGACCTTAACTATGGCACGAGAAGTAGTGTGTGCTGAGTTCTAGGGCCCATGGGAGTCCGAGTCCAGAAAGGGAAGACGTAGTGGTATCAGTAGTATCAGAAGAAGAAAGAAGGAGGCGGCCCTTTCTCCTCGGAGTAAACACTTATTTGATTACCTCTATGCAATTTTTTCCTTCAAGCATTGAGGTACAACGCGCAGCCTTACTGTCATGCTTCGTAAACAACAGACTTAAAATAAATTTGCAGTGCAATAAAACGTTTTTCTAGTGAGCTAGAACAGAGCGGTAGTGATCTTTTTCTAACGCCATGTTCGCATCGCAAAGCAGGAGAATGTTATGGATCTATTCAAGATAATCTACCTCAGGAAATGTACTGGATGCTTTGCTCTTCATATTCATTACGACATCAAAACTATGTTCGCAATGTACTCTAAAAGAGAAGAATTCGAAAACTACTATAAGCATCCAATTCTCCTTAGCTGTTCATCACAGCACCCGTAGCTACCAAGGCGGTGTGCAGTACGGTCGCAAGTCCCCACAAACGGCGCGGACAGCGTTGTTTGGCGGACGGAACAACTTTACAAAATCTGTCTCGTCCAGTTGAAAGGCATCCTGACGCCATCGAGTCCATGGGGCACGGTTAGCCGCTTGTGTGATCGCCGTGACGAATCCTTCCGCCATCTTTCTTTGGCAGCTTCAACGTCAGCGAGTCGTTAGGAATAACGAAACGAGGAACCTTATCGACGCTTTGCTGTGGTCACAATCTCTGCTCCTCGTTTAGCCTCCTCTTTGAGGCTATCGCGCTCGTTACAAGCCCTTGCATGCTGTGATGTCACCACCCTGAACCAACTACAGCTGCCAACGAGGCTGCAATGTTTTCGACCAATGGCGTTGTTTAATTTTGTTTGGATCGCTCGCATGGCCTGTCTACGGCTTGTCGTTGTGACTTCTTCATCTTTCTCTGTATCTTCCCGAGAGTATCTCACAGCTCTCATGTCACCACTGGTGTAAATACGATGAAAGGGAAAGGATGTCATTTCGTACATAGTCGTGCAGCAATACATGTTCGTTTCTGCAGAAATTCCGTTTCTGCGAATCTGCAAACGAAGGTGTTTAACATTCTAGCGAGTAGGTAGACCCACTCGTAAGGCAAACGATCTCGTTCGATCGTTCCTGGACGAATAGATTACGCCCCCGTCACGTTAACCTTCACGAGTGCCTCGCGCTTCGTTATTTCATGAGCCATGCAGGCGCTGAAGCATGAGAGCACGCGCACACACTCGTTAGGCAGACGGCTTGTTCGTTACGCCTTACGGTTACGTGTTACGGTCGTTGGTCGTTACGCGAGGGAGAGATTTTGCCTTTGTCCCGTTAACGAAAAAAGCGCGTCACGTGAAACGTGTCACATGTCTGTGTTAACGCCCCGCCCCTCGTTAGCTCGCGAGCGGTTGAAAAAAAACGCCCCAGCTGTCTATAACCACTTGGGGTCTGGAACCCAGGTGGGGTGACGACGTGCTGAGAGACTAATATGCCAGTCAATGACAGTGACCTCATGGTGCATTCTCAACACGTTCCAGAATGAAAAAAGGAAGTCGCTGAAAAGATTAGCCAGCTGTAGGACCCGAGCTGTAGTCCTAGAGTTGGCTAACCTTCTCAGCGACATCCTTCTTTCATGGTTCTTAGGCACTTGAGGCTTGTGTGTTGTCCTTTCGTCTGTGTTCCAGCCCTCAGAACATCAATTCTCATCTACTTTCCAGAGTTTCATCAAGCATGCAGACGTACGTTTTTATCGTAGACGTTTTTACCGTCCTTTCTCTCCCTCATCTTGTTTTTGTTTCGCCACACCGTGTCTATACGATCTGATTCCGCAAAATGCAGTCCCCCTAAACGTAAACCTTTTATTAACGGGCTTGATTGCGCAGGTTGTTGCATTTTCAATATAAGGCTACTGACACAGTGCGTAGTTCACACTACGAAACCCGAAAGCTCGATAAATATGTTCTGTAGATGACAGGTGACAGAGACAGGTGAAAGAGACAAGACCAATAACTTTTGCTTTGGTTGCCGCAACAACAAGATAAGTCTCTCTGGGGAGTAAATGCACCAATTAGTCCCTTTCGGGAGCAAAGGTTTGTATTCATCCCTTTGGGGAGTAAAGGCTTGTATTCGTTCCTTTGAGTAGTAAGTGCACCAATTAGTCCCATTGGGGAGTAAATACACCAATTAGTCCCTTTTGGGAGTAAGTGCTTGTATTCGTCCCTTTTGGGAGTAAATGTACCAATTAGTCCCATTGGGGAGTAAATACCCAATTAGTCGCTTTAGGGAGTAAATGCACTAATTAGTCCCATTGGTGAGTAAGTGCACCAATTAGTGCATTGTCCCAATTAATCCCAACGCACCATTGGGGAGTAAATACCCCAATTAGTCCCTTTAGGGAGTAAATGCACCAATTAGTTCCATTGGGGAGTAAATACCCCAATTAGCCCCTTTAGGGAATAAATGTACCAATTAGTTCCATTGGGGAGTAAATACCCCAATTAGCCCCTTTGCATCTTGCATTTGTCCCTTTGGGGAGTAAGTGCAAAAGTTAGTTCCTTGGGGTAAATGTACCAATTAGTCCCGTTGGGGAGTAAATGCACAAATTAGTCCCGTTGGGGAGTAAATGCACAAATTAGTCCCTTTGTGACCCTATTTAGTGACTCTAGGGGACCCCAGATCCCAAAAGGCGACCCCTTCCATCCCCCACCTTCAATGTCTTAGTCCCATTGGGGAGTAAATACCCCAATTATCTCCCATTGGGAGTAAATGCACCAATTAGTCCCATCGGGGAGTAAATGCACCAATTAGTCCCACTGGTGAGTAACTGCTTGTATTTGTCCCTTTGGGGAGTAAATGCACCAATTCGTCCCATTGGGGAGTAAATACCCCAATTAGCCCCTTTAGGGAGTAAATGCCCCAATTAGCCCCTTTAGGGAGTAAATGCACCAATTAGCCCCTTTAGGAAGTAAATGCACCAATTAGTCCCATTAGGGAGTAAATACCCCAATTAGCCTCTTTTAGCACCAATCGACAAACCCTTGGCTATGCTGGCAATTTGGTCGATCCGGAAAAAGGGTTTACGGCATTTTATTCGCATGCGGCACCTGAGATAACACTTTGCGCCTCAGCTGCATGGGAATTTTGCGCCCCTTTCACAAATTCAGGGGGTCTGCAGTAACCCCTTATATTCGTCCCTTTGGGGAGTAAATACCCCAATTAGTCCCATTGGGAGTAACTGCACCAATTAGTCCCATTGGGAGTAACTGCACCAATTAGTCCCATTGGGGAGTAAATGCACCAATTAGTCCCATTGGGAGTAAATACCCCAATTAGCCCCTTTAGGGAGTAAATGCACCAATTAGTTCCATTGGGGAGTAAATACCCCTATTAGCCCCTTTGGGGAGTAAATGCACCAATTAGCCTCTTTTGGGAGTAAGTGCTTCTATTCGTCCCTTTGGGGAGTAAATGCACCAATTAATCCCTTTGGGAGTAACGTCATGTATTTGTCCCTTTGGGGAGTAAGTGCAAAAGTTAGTTCCTTGGGGTAAATGCACAAATTAGTCCCTTTGTGACCCTATTTAGTGACTCTAGGGGACCCCAGATCCCAACAGGCGACCCCTTCCATCCCCCGCCTTCAATGTCTTAGTCCCATTGGGGAGTAAATGCACCAATTAGTCCCACTGGTGAGTAACTGCTTGTATTTGTCCCATTGGGGAGTAAATACCCTAATTAGCCCCTTTAAGGAGTAAATGCCCCAATTAGCCCCTTTAGGGAGTAAATGCACCAATTAGTCCCGTTGGGGAGTAAATGCACAAATTAGTTCCTTTGTGACCCTATTTAGTGACTCTAGGGGACCTCAGATCCCAACAGGCGACCCCTGCCATCCCCCACCTTCAATGTCATTTCTGTGGCGACTTTTCCGAAGGCGACCACCACGGACGAGAACCAGAGAACCTGGAATTTTATACACCGCGCTGTGCGGTGCAGCTTTCCATTCTACAGCTCGTGACACACATGAGACTGAGGGTTGTGTAAAACATCCTGGAACCTGCGAACACCTTCAACGTCATCATCGTCAGTTCTACCGCACCAATCGACAAACCCTTGGCTATGCTGGCAATTTGGTCGATTCGGAAAAAGGGTTTACGGCATTTTATTCGCATGCGGTACCTGAGATAACACTTTGACGCCTCAGCTCCATGGGAATTTTGCGCCCCCTTCACAAATTCAGGGGGTCTGCAGTAACCCCTATAACCCCCCTTCCGCCGCCCCTGCTTAGGCGCAAAGCACATGTGCACGCACAAATAGTCGCATGAGGAAACAGGCTGAACAACAGGCTGATGAAGTCGTGACAACTGCTCGTCCATGTTTACTCCGCGTCTGGCGCCATAAAAAGCCCTGTAGAAAGTTATTTGGAAAAGACAATTGACTAACGGTTTCCACGCAAACGGGCAGCCTTCTTTTCATGGCTCTTTTCCTCGTGTGTCAGGAATATAAATTTATCTGGCTTTTCCCGCTAGCATGCTTCATTTGCGGAGCTACATGTATGCTGTTCATGTTCAAGTGCACCACAGCTCATCACAACACCACCACTACCACACCACAGAAGTTCACCACAGCAGAGGGGATTCACAGAACCGCGTAATAAACAGGAATCGTGTACACGGGTCTTCAGGAAGCAAGAAAAAAATAGGGAAAACGAGGGTTCTGCTACGAGCACGCGGATCTCCAATTACGATACCTACTATAGCATGTGTTCAAATGTGACCTTACTGCACGATGCAACAACAACAGATAAATTATGATTACGACAGGCTTTGCATATGCATATGTCGCTTGTGCTGTAAATAGTTTTAGTACGTGTCCAGACTCGAGAACTGACAGTTGTCTGTTTCTTTCGCTGAAAATTCTGTGCAGTTTGAGTTTTCTTTTCAACGAAGTGGAGATTTTATGATTCCGCGGCACGGCAACACTGCTCCTACGCAAAGGCGTCGACCGCGAAATCTGTTGTCATCGACGACAGCAGTTTAGTTTTTATATCGCTGGTGCAGTGGTTTCCTGCATTGTGGAATGTTTGAGATGAAATGCCGAATGTCGAATATATTGTCACCGATGGACAACATCGGGGTTCGCATTCCTTTGCCCACATTCACGGGGCAGAAAAAGGAAATCCCAATTGAACATCTGCATGCAGTAAATGTTGTTTTAGAGTCCTGCGGAGCGGGGCGTGACGACGCGCAGCGCACCGCCGCGCATCGCGAGCCGCTGCCGGTGAGTTCATAGTCCGACGACACTCGGCGAAGCTCAGCGCAGCAGCAACGCGCGGCACGTCAGCCACCGTCGGGGGAGTAGAGCAATGCTCGACATTTGGCGGTGATCAGCGAGTTGCGCACACCGTTTGTGGACTCCGGTGGACTCCCATTTCCCAACATGGCGTCTCCCATTGAGCTTTTGATCGAAGCTGTTTAGGAACATCCGTACCTATATAATAGGTGTCAGATGGACTAAAGAGACAAGCAAAATAAGGAGAACAGCTAGGAAGACGTATGACTTTCTTCTTTAATTCAGTGTCCATCTTCGCGGGTACAAGCCGTATTGCAGTAGTGCAAACCATAACAGTGTCACCGATGGGAACACGGATTGTCTTTATTCGGATTCCAGCACGCGGGTACAGTTGCCAGATATGAAATGCTGTCCCACTACGAAACGCGAAAATCTACCTGTCTTCGTTGCACTGCGCTGAATCGCGTCAGACTATGAACCCAGTAAGATAAGGAAGCGTGGCATAGCGTAACGCTAGCTGTCGGCGCGGTACGCGCGCGACGATGGGCGAATACTATGCGTCGGACTCTAAACCAGCCTTAAGAGGATACGTCGACATATATATTTCTCAATATTTATGCTACAATCACTTCAATATACCGGAATGCACCTGCAAAAGAAAATATAGCAGTGCTCAACGTTGTATCCGGAGAAACGTGTGCACTATGTTAATATGTGATCTTACGCTGGTCATCACGGATATTATTTTCAAAAGTATCTCGTTTAGCAGCACAATAAGCCCAATCGTGGCTTCTCCATTACACACGGATGACTTTATCTCATGGCGTCCCGTGGACGACGGCGAAGATGTGCCTCTGCTGCCGCGCGCCAGTGCGCCTGCCAGCCAGTTCTACCGGCACCGTCCTAGAGTGAAGCCACGAACATCTACCCGCCGGGGCATTCCATCACTGCACCCTTCAGGACTGATAGGCACCCTTCAGGTGTTCCCTTCAGGGTAACACCACCTTCTCTACATTTGGTGACACGAACAAAGAACACCATGTTCGGCGTAATCCGGCCTAGTACCATCCAAATTTTCGCAAGACCACATTCAGCGTTCTACCGGCACCGTACTAGCGTGAGGCCCCTAGAACACTGGAAAATATGCGAGTTTCCAAATCATTCTTGGCCGTTGATCGTCGGCAAGCAGTACAAGCTCCTTATACGTTGAAGGTTTGCCGAACGTAGTTGTAACTGGTAATCCCATGCCCACTGGTTCCAATAACGTTCAGGGAGCTTCCCTCTTGATTTCAAAATCTATGTCTGTGTTTTATCCGGGTGAGATGGCCCTCGCTTCCTTGGGGGAGAGGGGCAAAGCCGTGTGCCGATTCCCTAGTAGGAGGTGAGATAAGGCCTCTGTATCGTTGGGGTCTTCTCACAATTGCGTGCGAGGTCGAGCTTACAATGGCCTCGACCTCTGTCAGTACCGTTTGAAATTGCTGATAATCAAGCTCACTATGACGCAACGTTCTTCTTCGATATTCCTTCACTGACCGGACCATTCGCCCCCAGAATCCCCCTCCCCCACCATGCTGCAAATTCGACGACGAACTCCCAGGAAATTCAAAGTCGGGCTGCATACTCCTGTACAGCTTGGAACTGTGGGGCCATCATGGCAGGAGACTCCTTTACCTCCTTTCTAAAAGTAAGGAAATTATCAGAGTAACCCTCGGTTGGTAGACACCGACGCGAGACGAAGGTCATGAGGAGGAAGATGGCACACGACTGATCAGTAACCAATAATACGGCTCTGGTCGCGGTGCAGGTAAATAACGCAACATAAGACTTTAGGTGTCCTTCACCTATGCGGGAGTACAATGGACCGGCAGAGTCCATTTCCACGACCTCGAAAGAAGTTCGGCGAACCCTCTCCTTTGGTAGACGTGCCTCTTGCTCGACGCACGGGCGAGCTTTTAAACGCCGACAGAAGAGGCAGTGGTTTTTGTCGACCCTTGATTATCCAGTAATCCTCTCGGAGCTGACGAAGCGTTTCCTGTACACCAGCATGCGACATCCTCGGATGCTCTCCAAGTATTATGAGACGCGAGAGCTGTGGTCCTCGTATAGATGTGTAGGTCTGATAAGAAAGGAACCGTAGGCGCCGACAACCAGGAATCACCTGAACGTTTTAATACGCCCGCACGAGCAGCGTCATAAAAAGCACGCACTTTACGCACGTTATCGATACGCTGAGGCATGATGAACTGTTCGCTGAGGTAGTGAACGTGAGCAGGGTTGTCAGAGAAGACCGGCTGGAGTCGATCTATGGCAACAGACTCGGAGAGGCCGTGCAGGTCGATGAGGAAAGTTTTCTCATTCCATTTGAGGACTTTGTAACACCGGGGATACGGCGGTGGGAGGGCGCAGCGAACCCGGTCTGTTCGAATAAAGACCTGCGACGAGGACAGAAGGTCTGTGGGAATGTATGAGGAGGAGGAGGAGGCGGCTTTGGCACGGTTCGCTTGAAGCGCAGAGAGAAAAAAAGTTTGTCGCAGGCGTGTAATGAAGGTGGAGAAGTCGTCGGTTGGAGCTGAGGACGTAAAGAAATCGGCGACGAAGGGTCGTACCATAGACCAGTTCAGCAGAGGAACACGGCAGATCGGCTTTAACGTCAGTTCGTAGACCGAGGAGGATCAGGGACAGGGCGTCAGGCCAGCGCTCACGGTTACTGGTGCCGATAATGGCTTGCTTGAGGGTGCGGTAAAACCTTTCGACCACACCATTGCACACAGGGTTAGGCTGAGGTATGAAGCCTAGAACTTCCTAAAAGGCAAGTAAATGCTCCGAAGAGGTGACTTTCGAATTGTTGCCCTCGGTCGGTGACGACCCCTTCCGGAACTGCAGAAGCGGGTATCCAAGTTTGGAGGAGGGTGCTAGCGACAGTCTCAACTGTGGCGTGAGACATAGGCGCTGCTTTTGGCAAACGCGTAAACGTGTCGACGGAGGTGAGCAGGTGGCGGAAATCTCTTGACATGGTCAGAGGTCCCACAATGTCCAGGTTAACTTTAGCAAATCGCTTTCACTCCTGGGTGGCAGGAAAGAGGCGAGAGAAGAGATGGGTGTGACGTGAACACTCAGTTGTTCGACATGGAACGCAATGACGCACCCAAAGTCGAATGTCCTTCCGCGCACCTCTCCAGACGAAACGCTGGATGATCATGGTACTGGTGGGCCGGACGCCTAGATGAGCTACATCGTGTACGCTGTTGCAAACTATACAACGAGAGCTTTTGGGACGACCGTGCAGGGCTCATGTTGTGAAGTATCGCAAAAGACTGGCGTCGCAGAGTCCGGGAAGGTGACGTCACGCAGCTTGAGACTGGTCGTGCGCCCTACTCGAAGCTGCTAAATTTCAGCATCGTGCTCTTGTTCCTGCTCGAGAACTGTAAGGGTGAGGACCTAGGAGCTGGACACTAGATGTATTCTGCTTAGAACTTCGGCAAATGTGTTGCTGACGCCTTTTATGGTGGATGTCAGTCGAAAATTCGGCAATGTATGCCAAGTGCCAAATTTCGCGTTGACTGTACTTCAGGCTGCCGGACGTGAAGGCACCCATAAGGTGCTTGTGATCACTCCAGATGGTAAAACGTCAGCAAAACAACTTCATTGTGGCATGATGAATGGGGAGTTTCTTCGCTAGGGGCGATACTCTACCCCATTGCTGGTGGTGATGCGGGGAATGAAATAACGAGCCCCTTTATAATAAGGCTCTAAGTCCGATGGTATCCAGAAAAGTCGAGAGGGAGACCGTTGGTGGGATGGATGTGGTCACGGACCAAGCTATTTTGTGAGAGAGAGAGGGGGGGGGGGAGTCCAGCTCGTTAAGAGATCCGGAGAGTACGGTTCAGGAAAGTTGGTAGTGTGGGCAATGGAGAAGAATGTGCTTCAGATCTTCTACAGCGCCGCAGTGACAGCGTTGGGGAGACTCAACTTGTCTCAAGCAGTAATGCCACTGCGCTGTAAAAGCCACATCGAGGCGCATTCGATGAACTAATGCGGCATCTTAACGAGAGGTATGTCGAGGCGAGGCATGCGGAAAGCGGGCGCTGGATCAACTCAGCACAGGGAATGTCTGCGGTCCATTGGCGGGAAGCTAGGGGAGTCACCAGGCGTCGAAGCACAGAACGACAATCTCCTCTCAGCAGCGCAATACGCGCTCGTCTCCGAGGGAGAGGGCTCCTTCTGCGGCGCTGTCGGCTTGTTCATTTCCTTCGACACTGCAATGGACTGAAACCCACTGGGGAACCAGCCTGTGCCCTGCTTCGTAGACAAGGTTGTAAGCCATTAACACATCCATCACCAACGGTGCGGATGAGCCTCGGATACCAGAATTTTCAACTGCTTGCAGCACAAATGTAGAATCAGTGAATACGACTCATTCCCGCTGGGCAAAATCAACGATGTGCTGCAGAAAGAAAAGTATGGCATAGAGTTCCGCAGCAGCGGACGAGGTTTGATGCGAAAGGCGACGTCCTTCCACTACGCCATCGGATCGGATGACAAATTCCGAGGCGGACTTGCCATTTCCAGATGCGCCATCGGTGTGTGCTGCGGCACAGGTAGAAAACTTCGCGTCTACCAGAAGATAAAAATGGGCTCGAAGCACTTGAGGGGGAACCTGATCTCTTCGTTCCAGGAGGTCCGGAAGACGTACGAAGGGGGGTGGCACAGGCAGAGACCAGAGGACGTCCGGCGGTGTGACGTCCTTAGCTATGAAGCCAGTGAGAACCTGATGTGTCGTCTGCGCTACTCGATGGAATTCACTTTCAGGACGGTATCGCATTTTCCTGAGGAATGTGCGCACGCAAACGTATGAAGTGCCGAGCCCTTTCACGCTCACGGAGAACCTCTAGCGGGAGTTCACCAGCTTCAGCAAGGACTTGCCGTGTTTCAGCCATTCTGGAAACTCCAAGGCAGCGAACGAAGGCTTCTGGCAAACAGCGTCCGAAGGGTATTTAATGACGCTGTGGAAATCTTGCGCAAGATTGGAAGGCTGTAAAGCACAGTCATCCTCACAAAAGCCGCGTGAACGGCTAGAAGGGAGCGCTGATCGCAGCCCCATCCTAAGCCAGAAAGATGTTGAATTGCAGGAAGCCATCGCCGCACTTCGGTTTCAAGGTGCTAAATGTGGAGAGCCCAACGCAGGTCCTAGTCCATGACCACACCAAGGAAGCGATGGGAACGTACAGGCTCAAGCTTCCTTGTACCAACCCAAAGAGGGAAATTTGTCATAGCCTTGCGGGTGAAAGGGAGCTCGACGTATTTTTCGTACGAGAGGTCCATCCCAAGTCGAGTAAGGTACAGATGCACATTATTTAAGGCTAGCTGCGAACGACGCTGAATGGCCGGCAGCGACAGTTCTGTCCATATTGGGAAATCTTGAAGCCAGCTGAAGAGTCGACCAGATACTACAAAAAAGCGCAAGGCGTGCAGCACACAAATGTGCGAGACGGTACCATAGGCGCGCTTGATATCTAGGAAAACTCATACAACGATCCGCCGATGTGCACGAGCATGTTGGACTGTAGGAACGAGATCGAGAACTGGATCCATGGAGCTTCGGTGGCGACGAAAACCTGCCATTTCGTGAGGCAACGCACCTTGCTTTTCGAGCCATCAGTCGAGACGATGCAAAAACATTCTATCCATCAGTTTTCCCACGCTACTTGGCTCACAGGGCGAAAAGAGGACAGGGCATTCTGAGGTTTGTGTGGTTTCAGGATGGGAACAACTAATGCCTCCTTCCAGGTAGATGGTAGGGATCCCTGTTGCCAAGATGGTAAAAAGTCGACCACCCAAGAAGTGCCGGAAGTGCCGCACTGCAGCATTGGCTGCTAAGAGTACCTTGCCGAATGCACTGTAACGGGATTCGGCGCCTGAAAGCTTCCGAGAAAAGAAAGCGAGTGGAACGCGAGCTTCGTTGATTACCTGCTGAAGGGCGGCACAGATGGCGTTGTTGGGGGCATCTACAAGGAGGGACGTCTAGCACCTATAGCACATCATTCAGAGACAGAAACCCAGGCGCACTTGAAAAGGCTTCGAAAACGATTCTAATCTTTGTCAAATTACTAATTACTGCGTCATGGGGCATGCAGTACTCCGTACCCTTCAATGGCTGCTACGCGTTCTGCGTGACCGTTTTCCAGCGGTCTTCCACGTGTCGCCCTTCTTTCTCCTCTTCGCGTACCCACGCGGACCTCCAGCGCAACCTCTGTACCGCTCCACGTCTGAGAGGGAGTGATGTGGCATCACGTGGACGACGACGAAGACGTGCCTCTGCTGTCGTGCGCCACTGCGCTTGCCAGCCAGTTCTACCGGCGCCGTCCTAGCGTGAGACCACGAACATCTACCCGCTGGGACATTTCCATGACCGCCGGCCAGGACTCATGCAGGGGAACACCACCTCCTCCACAATCCTATACCTGGCATCACCATTGTTCAGCCATCAAGATCTGACTCGTGAACAAAAACAAAAAAAAACTGCATCGGGGTCCTGTGAATACGCTTTTATAGTAAAAAGGGATAAGCCATCCTCCTGGATTTTGTTGAATTTCTGCTAAGTCCCACATCCTAAAACGATGCTAACAGGACATGCATGTTGAGTAGACACATACATCTCTGGTACACATTTTTCGTGTGCGTTATTGGAGAAATACCAGTTGCAATTACCTTACCAAATATTCACGTGGAATTTTCTCGGATTGTCATTTTTCGCCTTATCTCCTTATTGCATACGGAGGTTCAATTTTGCATTTAAAATGTTCTCAGTTTCCACAAGCGGCTATTCCTTGTTGGATTATCTCCAAAGTGAGTTTTTGGAGTCGATAGAGCCCAGAGAATATTCTTATCCCGTACTCGAACGTGGCCATAGCATCAAAGTGTCAAAATATGTCCGAACCTTACCGGTCGGTGTATAAATATGTCCGAAGTATCCTTGCGGTAACAGTTTCAAGTGTAATTGTAGAACGCCAGTGCCAATGATAATTTATACCTGTGTGTACAACAATACGTCTACATTTATGATTTCATATTTAGTATTTTTCGACGTAAAAATAAATTACGTGATTTTTTTCTTTGTGTTCTGCAATGTGCCCAATCGTGACATTTTTCCCGTAATAAAATATACCAGAATAAATAAATAAAATATATAGAATAAATAGAATAAATAAAATATACCCACATATATAGCTACCAGAATTCGGGCATTTAATTTTTAGTTTAAATATTACTGCAAAAAAATTCTAAGATTTTTCCATGCGAAATACATTTGATAACTTCCAACTGAATTCACGTAAAAATAAACATCGAAAACTAGAAACACTACCAATGACGCGTGACACGCACAAGATGTCGACTTTGCTATAAGCGACCGCAAGAGGGCAGTTTACAGCGGGTCTGGAGCGGGCAACCCTGTAACTTAGACTCCCCAATTTTGAGAAAGGGGAGACGACAAAATGCATCCATACCCTCCTCTCCTGCAAGCTCGGCCTTTTGGATTTATATTCGGACTCATGACCACAATTTTGGTTGAAAGTTTGGTTGAACCCAAGAGCAGCTTGATATACGTACAGCACTTGATATATGTTACCTGTCATCGCATCCCCCACTTGCTGCTCGCTAAATGCTGTTGTGAATACAGACGAGGATATTTGATTAGAATGTCGAGATAAACTATGATAGTCTAAAAGGAGACGTATAGCTAAACAGTTCAATAGTCACGTGCAGTTCGAATCCCGCATGGGATTACTGCCAAGCTCAAACTTCTTTCAAACTCGCAAATGATAAATTTTCGAAAACGAAGTATTTTTACCTGATATGAGATATTCTCAATAAAGTTAACGAGAAACATATCAGGAGGCATATCGGATGGTGAAATCTTCAAGCAAAAAGTGGCTGGGTGAATTTTTTCAAAATCCGGCTGTTAGCGCCGCGAAGCGACTGTGGCTATGAGCAGCGTACAGACGTAGAAAGATGGAGGGAGGGCAGCAGGAACGCGTGAGAGGCTGGTGAGTAGTATGCGTCCTGGTCCGATTTCAAGGAAAACTCTGCCTACTTTCGTCTGGAAGGTCTAGTGGAACACCTCAGGCAGAGCAGCCTTCCAGTCTTCAGTACGATTTTACACGCTCTTTACATGCTCGACTTTACATGCTCGGCCACGCTGCTGGTGAAGAAGTCTGTTTCTCACTTGAATATTCGTTTATGGAAATGCGCTCTCTGTATATTGACATCATGTGCCATTGAGTCTTATTTCCACACTCAGGTGAGTGTTGAAGGACGTGAAAGTAGTTTTCTACCTCTCATGCGCAACATGCACAATGGCACAATTAGGTTCATAAACGGTGAGTTTAGTGTTTGTAAATCCAGCCCGCGTAAGTGTCTGATTCTCATGCACCCAAATTAAAATCAGGAGTGTCTGTCGTAGAACTCAGCGTGCAAGAGTACCGGCAACCGGCTTGATAGACTGCAAGCACCGCAAAACACTCAACTCCTAACACGATAGAGCACTCGCTTCGTCGGCGCGGAGCTTTTTTGAAATATTCTTTTTAAGTGTCATTGTGTGAGAGTGTGGGTACCTGGTGCTGCTCTGATACTAAATATATAACCTGGACGTAACCTGACAATGATGACAGCAAAAAACAAATAATAATAAACAAACAAAAACATGCGAACTTCTCCTATAGCAGATCCATTGATACCACGAAATCGATCCAGACGGTATAACATTGCCATAAAACCAGTCTTCGGATTGCGCAAACCATTCTCCACATATTCCCCTTTATATACCCTCACCCACCCCCGTTTCTACAGCTTTAGAAACATGGTGAGGAATGAAACACTTACCTGAAACTTCGTTTAAGGAGCACAGTAGCAGGTACAATAAAACCTTCATCTTGACAGACGCGTGCACTTTTGAAGATATTCTGATGCGGTCTTGCATAGGTAGCCTCTGAAGTGTCCTATCCTCTGACCCAGTTTCCGCTTCCTGCATTACTGGCGACATTGCCCTACATTCCTTCTTTCCCGCAATAAAATCGGCGCCATTGTAATTACCGCTTGTTGGGTCTAGATGCGTGGATGTCGTGCGGGGCGGCAAAGCAAATGAGATGCGACGGGCTACCTTCTTACATCCAAAGACCGTATCATTATGCAGCCATTACGGGACACCACGGTGAATGCGTGGGCATAGTAAATGTCGCATAAGTACACCAGAATAGCCGACTCCAGATTACGACGACGTAGGGGCATAGAATAAGTACGATACTAAGTACTAGAGTGCAAGCATGGTTGCGTGCGGTGGATGAACTGCCAAGTTGGGCCACGAGTACAACTTTGTTTCGCCTGTTTTGTTCGACTTTGAAGGCGGCGCCAGGCAACCTAGTTTCGTGTTTACGCTACGCCATAGCATAAACTTTGCTCACAGTGCTTTATCTACGAGCAGCAAATACAAAATAAAAACTGGCGTGTTACACAATACATTCTAGTGCAATAAGAAAATGAACTTGTAAGATGGGAACTCCGGACCGGAATGGCTTTATTTATTTATGTATTTTGTTTGCTTTCATCATAAAATGTACCAGTACGAGGACATGAAGTCCGAGTGGCTTGGGACTAACATCTCCATTTTTTTTTGTTTTACAAATCAATCAATCAATCAAATTTTATTTGCACAATAGCGTGTACCATGAGCCCTCATTCGGCCTGTTTGAACGACTCGTTTGGCTTAACGTACATTGAAGAGGCTGATGGGACAATTATGACAGATGAACGCCCAAGCGTCTGAAGGACGGCTCTTGGTAAAGAGCGAATGAGTGCCGGTGGCAAGAATCGGAACCACACCTATCTGATTGCAGGATTCCTCTCTGAGTGCAAGAACGAAAGATCTTAAAAGATCTCAACAATTTGGCATCAATCGTGCTCGATCAATTTGCTCATAATGCACTGCGTCATCGAATGTTTTGTGATCACACATCCGTTTTTCTTTTACCTTCATCCTAATTCTAATCGTTTACACATAAACTAATTTGTGGCAACGAGTCTCTTGAAGCCGGTTTCTAAAGGCATTCAACCGCACCGAGAGTCAAGGCCAGAAAGCAGACCAGTTCCATCAGCGCCTCGGAACCACGTGCATCGATAATGATTAGTAATTTTCTTACACACTAGGCACATTCATTCCGCCGTACTTTGACAGCTAAAAGGTTTCAAATACTTGGATCACTCCCAACAATGTCCACTTTCACTTGTTTGTGCATCCAAGCTCATTGAACCCATCCTCACCCATCCTACGTCCGTCACAATTGCCCCTTCGCTTTACCGCAGCTACAAAGACGAAATACCTGGAACACAAATAACTAAAGAAATAATAATATGGTGAACAAAAAATCGTTGAACATCCAACGCGGGTCGAACGGGTGAAGGTCGTTGGGCGTGGTGATTTGAGTCACTTTCGAATTAAGAAAGGGAGAATCGGCTAGGCTCTACTCAAATGCATAACGTGGCGCTCCTGCGGTTCAACTTTAAAAGTGTGGACGCAGTTTCGCGTTATAGAGAGTCCGGTTAGTGCGCTATCAGATCTTGCTCCTGCAGTGTCCTGCAAGGAGACGCTGGAGGTCAGTGATCCCCGGTAGACGACACTGCTGTTGCTTTATCGGACAGCATTCCAGCGGTGAAAGTTGCAGTGCAGCTAAGGATAGAGACTCGATATTCGGAGTCCTCGCTTCGGGTGCTGTTGTCGCATGGTTCCCTTTGTTTACAGAGAGGAAGGATGCAAGCGTTGATGCGTCGGGATGGAGGTCATCATGAAGGTCACACAAGAGGAATGAGTGCACGTGTTGCTGCCGGGAAGACACCGTTGCCGAAACCATGGACCATGCCTGGGTTTTCGGTACCGCTACTGATGGCGCTGGTGCTGCTTGTGCGGTTGACTGGTGTGACGGCGCAAAGTGAGTTTGTTATCCGTAGTATGCACCCTGTGGTGGTTCTTATGTGGTAGTGCTATGGGTGCGGCTCAAGATATGGTGAGATCTTATGATTATGACTAGGTCGGAGCATTGGTTGTGGTTTAAACGTTTTGTGTGTTTTTCATGTGTCTGCTTGAATGGTACAGTCATGATAATTATATCGTAGGTATAGGAGAAGTATGACGCGGTCTTCTCTTGTATCGTCATTACATGGGAAGATTCGAAGCAGTGACTGTTTGCGGGACATTGTATTGACCAAAGCAGATCCAAACCAAACGACAGAGCACGAAATGCAAGGGCATATTTTCGAAGCATTAATATTAGATTGCGGTTACTATGATGCGTGCTGTTTTCCAAAGAACATGACAAACTGTAACGTACGACATGTATGCAGATGTAGCTTCATATGCAGTGGTGTACAACACCACGTGTGCCAACCGGGATTATATAGTATGACACACGAACTGATTGCTATAAAATAGGCATTTAAGTCACAAACCATCAGCGAGTGCACTCTGTCACGGAACGCTAGGTGGAGCCAGGGTTGCGGAAAATAATGCCCGCTGCGAGTCCATCACTGTTCAGTGACTGGATGAATGAATGGTAGGATGAAAGATACTGATTTGATAAACTTGGCCATCTATGCACGATTGTAAGCGACCACAATCAATCATCCACGTATAATGGCAGGTACGTTCCTCGGCTGTCATCCAGAACAAGAAAGTGAAGCCTGATAGTGAGAGGAAGTGTTCTGTGTGGGGTGATGTCGCTTTAGCGGCAGAGATGTCATTAATCTCAGTGTGGTTCGGGAACTCGTATTGCCAAAGAGTACGCAACTCAATTTATTCGATAAATACTCGATACGCTCTAATCGCTTAACGGCCGATATGCCGGACCCTGTGTTTCGAATATTTTCATCTCTGCTCAAGCGGATCTATCAATGCACATGTGACGTTTCGGTTGACATAGTGCAACATGTTGGTACTGATGTGCTCAACTTGTGTGAGCAAAACGTCGCTATTACATTCCTTTTTATGTGTGTGTGTGTGTGTGTTTGTTCAATAAATGAGAAAAGGTAAGATAAAGTTTAGTGTGTCCAAGTTTCGTTTATGTGTAGTGTGCGGTGTGCCATTGTCATGATTTTGTCATTTTTCTTGCTCTTTAGACATGGGCTGTGGATACAATCCGGCCTCCAAAGATGGAGTTTCCTTCAAAATTATCGGTGGAGTAACAGCTATCAAAGGAGAATTCCCATGGCAGGTAAGGGTTTTGGTTGAATCTGGGCAAGTCTAAAGATATTAGTAATAGCTTTTTTGCATAGAAATTCTATCGACGCTAGGCAAAGCGGAAGTCACAAGGAGTGTCCATCAAACAGTGCACAACATGGATAGCTATCCATAGGGCAGGTCTCTTGTAAGCACGCGCCAGCGTCTTTTACGGCTAAGTCACTAATTATGTGGCGCAACTGAATTTTAGATGAGAGACACGATGAAACTGGTCGAGATCGACAAGTTTTTCAAACGTTTTGAAAGCGCGCCCCTGTTGAAAATTCAGAACTTTTCACAAAGAAATATTTTTTGCATGCATTTAGAAGAAGCACGGACCTTCTCTTTGTACCTTGAGGCTTGCTATGATGTCGTCTGAATTGTAACTTATTCGTACCTGTTTTACTTTGAGCTCATCCGAAATCTTCTTATCACGTCACATACCATATTGATCTGAAAAATATAAGGTCATATGCACACGCAGTGTCAGAAGTAAAAAAAAAACGAAAAAATGGGCCGCGAGCAACGAGAATAACGAAAGGAAACGTACCCACGAGCAGTTTAATTTAAAACGACTATTTATACAATTTTCAACATAACCGAGGTGGATATGAAAGTTTATTAAATGAAAAGGGAAAGGTTAGCCAGACAAAGGTCGGCTTGCGATTCAAAAAGGAAAAAAAAAACTTCAGTACGTAAGCAAACTAGTGCATTCTTGACGTGGGCTGCATATCCCTGACTTTTGCGAGTAAACACAGAACTAAGAAATAAACAATACTATACAAGAGTTCTCTTGTGTTGTCCCTGTCTACTTCCCAGACTCAGGGATGTGCTCGGGATGTGTATTAAACAATACAACTCATACCAGACAGCTTATACCAAGCCTAACACCATATTCAACTCATACCAGAACAATTTATATCGGGGCAAGTCATACCAGTCCGAACGCATTCCAGTACAACTCAAACTGGGGAACATCATACTAGGACAGATGTTACGGAATGTGAGTTATACGATTCATTTCGACAGACTTTGAAACACGTGTAGTGACATAATGGATTAATTGACCGGATTTTTACTCCCTAATAAACTGGAGTTTATTTAGAAACAAACGCGAAGTGAAACAAGGTTCAACGTGTGGTGCTGCTGTATTAGTCTTTGGGCATGAGTTTGCCTCGGTATGGATTGTCCCGGTTTAAGTGGTCCTGGTATGAGTTGTCCTGGTATGAATTGCCTTAGTATGGGTTGTCCTGGCATGAGTTTTACAGGGATGAATTGTCCCGGTTTGGGCTGCCCCGGTTGAATGAGTATAGATAGATAATGAGGTATGAGTTGTACAGGTACGAATTGTCCTGGTATGAATGTTCCTCTTATAAGTTGTCTCGGTGTGAGTTGCACAGAACGATAAAAAGGACTGCCAGGTACACAAAACACACGAGTAAAAACCGGGGCTGGTGTACTTAAAAAGGGGGGAAAAGGTTGGGAACTATATGTGACGTTTCGAGCGGACGCTCTTCATAAGAAAAAAAGGAGGATTTCTGGGATTCTCGATTATTTTTTTTCTGATGAAGAGCTTCCGCTTGAACCGTCAAGTACAGTTACCCCCTTTTTTCCCCTTTTTAAGTACACCAGTCCCGGTTTTTACTCATGAGTTGTACAGGTACGAATTGTCCTGGTATGAATGGTCTTATAAATTGTCCCGGTACGAATTGTCCTTGTATGAGTTGTCCTGACATGAATTGCACTGGTATGAATGGCCCTGTTATCAATTCTCGGGTATGACTTGCTATGGTAAGGATGATCCTGGTATGAATGATCCTCTTACAAATTGTCCCGGTATGAATTGTCCTCGTATGAGTTGTCCTGGTACGAATTGCACTGGTACGAACGGTCCTATTATGAATTGTCCGGTATGGGTTGACTGTGACGAGGTCAACATCTTTTTTACAAACAAATAAGGCCGCAAGCAACAACGTACGCGTTCTATGATCGTAAAAAAAGAATAACTGATTGAAAAGCATACTGAGGCAGCGTATACAGGTAACGATCTTGTGAGAGCAGAAGCCTTCTGCTAGCTAATGTACCGATAGTGTCACACTTCCGCGTTCAGACAATCTATCATCTTGAATCGCGGCAATCATCGGAAACTCGACCTGGTCCTCATTAGTTAGACGCCGGTAAGCGACGCGAGACACGTGATCTCTGTGGAGACTGTGTTATATATATTCCAGGCTATATAGATGAAATTGTATACTGCCGTGCCACAGCGCCAGTGCGGCTTTGATGCGTATGTAAGCGCCTTATGAAAGGAAGTCGCAGACGCATTGCGTAGTAGATTACGTCCAATTAAAGGAACGATCTTGGAGCATCGCCTTCGGGTCCAAGACTAATACTGACAAAAGGCGTGCATGCTTCACGGGAAGAAGAAGACGGCAATGGCTAAAGACGGTTTCTCAGTTTAAGTGAACTAGGATTTCATGAGCAAGGAGGTAAATAAATTTAACACGACTTGAGAAAATCTGAGACAGAATAGCGCTGCTTTTAACTGTGGGAACTCTATCATGAGAAAGGAGTAGAACAACAACTTTATTTGATGATGATGATTGGCGAGTTTCATCGCCAGGGGAATACCCTGCCCCATTGCCGGTGGTGAGAAAGGAGGAGAATGTCTCACAATTGTTTCGATTTCTCCGGAGGGGTGTTCCAATTTGTTCACATGGATACAGACACACACTGGAAACCCGTAATGCAGTCCATGCGTTTTGACCGAAACGCTGCCCTGCCAGCAATCCAGAAGCCATTGACTGCTGCGGCAGCGGGCTTCCTACATTTGCTGAACCATGGCAAACGAGAAGGACGAATATTTATTACCCATTGAACCACAACCGTGTTTGAATAATTAATAATTGATTTTTAATTATTCGTTTTCTAGATGTCCATACGACAAAAGAAGGCCGGAGGACTGGGCACCAAGCACTTTTGCGGCGGAGCACTTCTCAACGACCGCTGGGTTGTCACAGCAGCGCACTGCATCGTAGAGTAAGGCCGCCCCGCACTTTCTATGTGGACTGTGCCGAGACAGTACAAAAATACAACATGGCGGGGAAGGGGGTGCCGAAATAGCTCGCCGTTGCTGGCCACACAGGGGTAGCCATCGTCACGACATAGCGACAAAAAAAAAACGCGGGAAAAGAAATGGGGAAGATGAGAGTTGAAGGGTGAGGTATAGGCAGGACGAACGGTACTGATGAGACGGAAGTGCGCTGTGGATGAGAGGTCCACTAGAGGGGTCTTTGCACGAGGCCCGTTTCTCGGAGGAAACGCACGAGGTTGCGAGTTTGGTAGATCGTTCTGCAGAAGAACCTTTGGGGAATAGGATGTCCGTCACTATGCCAGGCCTGGAGTGTGGGAGGTGGGGTTCCCGCATAGTGTGGTATATGCGCGGCATTCTGTGAGGATGTGTTCGATAAATACTATAATGGACCTTGCAGCAGCCATTTGTAGATATAAGGGAGATGATTTAGACAATTAGGGTTGCCAGTTAACGAAAATAAGTTATAGGTATATTTTGCGAGCGCTTACACTTGCATAGACAGGCTGCCCTTGAATGGAATAGAATAGAATAGAAATAGAAAGAAAAAATGGAAATGGCTCTTCCATGACGCTTGACGTGTGAAAGCACTGAATGAATTAAAAGATTACTTCAGCACGTATGTCCTTGAGGTAGTTCGCCAGGGTACACAGCGCAGGTTGTTGGTGCTGCTTTGGCCAGCTCCCCAGTATTCTCTCAACACTAAATTGTCGGTTGTCAAGTTTAGCAACGGCGTTCTTCAGTGTTTGCCGACTAGGGTCGAAGCGTCGGCAGGTAACCAGCAGGTGCTCCGTGTTCTTCGCGGTTCCGCAAGTTGAACAGTTCGGCGATCCAACGACACCTATCTTATGGAGGAATGCTGCTGCGAAAGGGACGTTGAGTCGCAGGCGATGGATGATGGACTCTAACAGCGTTTGCATCTTCGATAGGAGGCAGTACGTGCAGTTGGGGTCGATTCGCGCGTGGAACGAGTGATTCATGACGTCGCCTGCCCATAGGGTCTTAGAACCCTTGATCTCCCTTGAACCCTTGGTGGTCTTGAACTCGCCTCGGTCACGGGAATAGTTTTGGGAAGAAACATTGACACAGGTTAATCTCGGCACAGTAGCAGTTTGAACTAGTGCGTAAAATAGGAATGCAGGATTGAGCATTAGAATAGCATTTTTGTACGTACATTTGTTTTCAGTATTTCATTTCAATACTCCTTTTCAAGCATTTGTGTAAGTCATTTCAATGCATGAAATTCACTCATTCGAATGGTGGAGGTAGTTGGTGTTATGCAAGGTGAACCAACAGTACAAAGATCTTTATGGCTGAAGGCTCAGTTCTGAAGTAAAAAAAATGAAATGCTCTGAGCATAGAAGAAGACAGAGAAAAGAATGAATCGATAGGTCCTGACCTCAAAGCCATTACGCTTCTAATTATTCTTGCTTATGCTTAGGGTTTATGGTTTGTCATGTTTCCACACAAACGAGCTTTTGAACTCTTATGGTTATACTTTAACAGTTCGAAATGAATATTCACGCCCACCCCTTCGAGTGCGCTGCAAAAGTTGATTTGGACATGGTAGGATTTACGCGTCGCATGGCATCCATGAAACTGGATGCGGACTTTCATAAATAATGCAATGTATGTATGTGTTAGACATTCAATAGTGCCTAGTACAACGGTACAACAGCGTAACCCGCCTTGGCGCACGCACAAACACATGAAGTAGAGCGGCGCAAATACGATCATCCGCACACGACCAAGTCGCTGAATTGATCGACTAACTCAATTACCTCAGAATAACGTCTAACCCCTACAAGTCAAGAAAATGGGCTTCAGCGCATGCATGATGAGACTGTTGTGCTGTCACGTGATCTTAGACCTTCTACTGAGGAGCCTCTCCTTTCGGAATTCATGAGCAGCTGTAAGCTATCTCGGGAATTTCCACTGGCAGGAAAACACAAGCGTAAAAACGTGCTCTTATATTGCAGCAGCAACATGTATTTGCATTTGAGGTATTGGCACTATACGCTCTAACCGAAGCGGGTGAGCGTACATTTGATGGATAATCACCCAGCTTGCTGTAGTGTCCGAATCCTTCACGTGCACATATCTGTTCCAGCTGCTGGAATAGCAGTCTTTTTTTTCTCTCTCTCTAGATTTGTGTGATTGTACTGTTGGGGACACGGTTGTCTAAAATCTGCAGCCCGCGGCGGAACGATCCCCTATCGGCGATGTCGCGCACGAAGGAACTATACCAATACTCTCCCCGAGGGGAGGCCGCGCTGGACTGCTCTCCCTAGCAGACGACGCTGAGAATGCGATGGTACTCTCTCCCGACAGGTGGCGCTGCGTGGCCTTACCTCGGAGACTGTAATGGTATAGTTCCTTTGTGCGCGACATCGCCGATAGGGGACTGCTCGGCCACGGGCTGGAGATTTTAGACAACCGTGTCCCCAACAGTACATTTGATGGATTAGCTCAAGATCGTGGGTTCGGTCCTGGCCGAGGACGGTAGCAATGTGGGGGACGTAAGCGTTGCTTCCACACTGTAAGAAAAATTTCCGTAATTTTACTGCACAAGTGAGTGCTAACTCTGTTGCCGACACATGTGTCGTGCACAAAATCCGTTTGGAGTGCACACTGCACAGTTCCGGACTGGGCGTTCGCAGTTTAATATCACTTCATTGTAAGTGTCACTCTTTTCGCTTATGGGAGTTGTGCAGTGTGCACTCCGAACGAATTTTGTGCAATAACTGGGTTACAGCGCATGTGCCGGCAACAGAGTTAGCACTCACTTGTGAGTAAAATTACGGAATTTTTTTACCGTTGCAGCACCGTGCGTCGGAGATCTCCGGCGCATGTTAAAGAACCCAATGTAATCGAGACGCCCACCCCTTCATTTGTATAAGACTGTGAAATCACGATGGAGCGCGAATTCTACTTCTGTCCCATTGAGTACAATGTGTAAGATTTCAAACGCCGGGGGAACAAGATATAAAGGCTTTTGTGGTGGTTTCTTGGTGGGCTACGAAAGCAAGAATCGTAATCGTTGTTCAAGAATCGTACGATTCTCCATTATGTCATTCATGTGTTTTTCATGTGTCATTCATATGTCATTCATGCTGCACGTGCACGTGCAGCAAGTCCCTAAAAAATATAGGCTGACTCACCTACGCTTAAATTTACCCCAATTGTGTTTATATGCATTGATTATTTACATCGGAACCAGTTTGTTTGCTGATCCCGCTGCTCTGGGTGCGAACAGGTTCGCGGGTGCCAGTAGACGAGTTTTCAGCACATGTCAAGGTACAGCTTGGGACAAAAGTTTACGGAACAATGCACTGGCGTATCCGAGCGCCTCTCTGCCAGATATCAGGAATCCCCATCTTTTTCTTTCTTTCAATCAATCAATCAATCATCATCATCAGATATCAGGAAGATGTCGAATAAGAAACGGGTGACCGGCTATTGTATCCATCTCTCACTCTGTGCGTCCGCTCCTGTTTGCGCTAGGCTGTCGCCCCAATGGAGAAATGCCCCCCCCCCCTCCCGTGTTCTGTGAACTTTTGTCTCAAGCTGTACCCTCAGGCTGATCATCTCACAGGATGCACCGAACTGTTCCACCTGTGACACATTAGCGGATGTTGACTACATCTTCCTTGAGTGTGTTGCTCATGAACAGTGGAGACTGTATTTGCATCTAACTAAGAGCAAGATCATAACCAGCCTGCTAACCCCGAAAGTGCCCCGTTGTGCTGGCGACGTGGCGCAATCGATCATCCCAGCGCTCGGTCGTCGAAGCGTTAGTAGACTTCCTCACGGATGCGGGATTCTTGTCTCTGTAATGCTATCAAGGCTGTGGTGCACTTCAGTGGATCACGTGCTAATGAAGACGACAACAACAACAACAGTTATATTATGAATAGTGATGTCGGGGCGTTTCCCCGTTTAGGCTGTGGAACACGCGAGGCTAGCAGGGCAAAGACTTGGAGTTCTCAAGTAGGTTGTTAGAAAACTCGTAAGCGATTTGAGAGCCCAGCGCTGGTGTGTAGGATGACGCCGAGGTCCAAGAATCTTGCATATATTGAATATTTGATGTCGATAGCTTCTTGTTGACGTATAAACGTGCATCATTCCCTCGTGTAGCGCTGGCAGGACAGAATGGTAGCTGACATAGTGGAAGTTGTGCAAAATATTGTGTTGTTGTGTCCCAGCTCGTAACAAGGGCCCTCGTATTCTGCAGCTTCTGTCTGCAGCAACACACGAATGCGGAGTAGCATGTCCTCTAGGAGAGACCAGTCTTCCCGCGTACTCCCCTCCATAATCCACTGAAAGACACCTATGGCCCAGCTCGTGAGGATGGTTGCATCGCGACGTATTCCTATCGGCAACACATAATTCTATGTCAGCTGCCCTCACACGTTGCCATAGAAAAATAAGCTCAAGTGGTTTCTGCTCCTTTCTTTTCAGCCAGAAGGGGACACGACTCGTGGCTTCCCAGTTATACGTGAGGGCCGGAGAGCACGACGAGCACGTTGCTGAAGGCACAGAGATTCAAGTGCGTGTGACGCACGTGTACGTGCACCCACAGTACACCCACCTCCACCGAGATGTCGCCCTCCTTCGCTTGGCCAAGAGGCTGAAACTGTCCCGCTTCGTGCAGCCAGTTTGTCTCCCAGATGCGAACGTCAAACTGCATGTGGGTCTCAACTGTACCGTATCTGGATGGGGTAACACAAGAACCCAAGGTGAGTGACACTTATAGCCGTATTCTTGCTACTACCGTGGGGGTTCCTTGAACCAAGTGTGCATTCGAGGAGCCCTCAACCATGTCAATTTATGTTGAGCTGCATTTTGCGTTCTTTGTTGCGCCCTTTTTGGAAAGGGGAATACGCTACAGAACAGCTAAGTAGAAGATGCTGAGTAATGCAGCTGTATTCTGAAATGTAGGTGTTGCCTTTTCACAGCAAATGATTTCCTATCATGCTAGGTGTTTTCATCATTTCATATCCTGATGCATATATCAGGATAATCTGCATACAGTTCTTCAACACGAAAGATGCGCTTCTAAACTAAATTTGTTGATTTGTACCGCGCGCTTGTGCTGTGTGGGAAGCAGTACTTTTCATTCATTTCTTTGAAGCAGTGAAATATAGCTCGCTCGTGCCTTGTCAAACAGACTCGAAAAAACGTTCTCTAGCACTTATCTAGTACAGACATGTTCAATACCAGAATGCTTGGCAAGTGGAAATACGGAATGAGTACGCTTTTCTGTTCACGTATTTCGAGGAGCAATACTTCTCAACAACCGTTAAGCCATATTCCAAGACCGTGTAAGAATGATGTCAGAAACATTCAGCGATGTTTTCTGTGATGCGAAGAAAAAAAAACGATGTAAACAAAACATTCCCCTTTTTCTTCCGATCGCACAAATGCGTACAAACGCTCGTCTCTCGGGTGGCGTGAACAGAACAATTTGCTGCTGAGGGAGTTCCCAAGAAATTTAGAGACTGTTTGTTTCGGCAGCTGTTTTAGTATACAGGACGCTTCCTGCCTTCAGAAACCCCGAATTCCGTTCTTGTCGATCAATATACAGCGTGGTCCAGCAACCATGATAGAAATACATAGTAAAAAACGTAGGCCCCGGAGAGACATGCGGTCAAGGTGTTTTTTCTGCCAATAACGTTTGCCACAAATGGTAACATTTTTATTTCATTTCAATTGACGGAAAGTTAATTTCTTGAATTGAACTCCGAAATTTCCCAAGGCAACGTAACGTTTTCTTTGCGGAAATGGGTTCCCCGTGGTCATTTTATTCAGTATAGCACATAATCCCACTCGTAATGCAATTGCCGAAATAAGCTCGCCGAAAAACCGTGGAAATCAGCCATTGACTCCGCCTCTTTTTTGACGGCTCGTAGTTTGAGCGCAAAGCTGCGAAGAAAGGAGGTTACATTGACACGAACAAAATCCACAGCGCAACCGGGAGTCACGTGGCAATGCTCCCCTCGCTGATTGGCCGGTGCACGAGCAACTTCTCAAGTTTTCGGTCGGCGAGCGTTTCGCAGCAACTCGGAGCAACTCGAGTTGCTGGAGGTTGCCGGCTAACAGCAACTCCAAAGTTGCTCATAGATGCTGGAAAAAGTTGCCCCGTTTGACCGCTGCCTAAGTGCTTTCGTGTTGAAAAAAAGCTGTTCCGGTAAAGCGTACAACTATGCGCTTCCACATCGTTTCAATTCGCTTTTGCTTACACAGGAATCACATAGCAGCTCTTTTTGAACAAACGTTCAATTGAATGTGGTGGTGATCATTTTAAGAATTCCGCTTATGCGTAGGTATTCTGCAAACTGCAATGCACCATCGCACAAAAAAATGAGAGAATTAATGTTGCATTACGAAAGGTCACGTTACTGGCGCATACGCTGTCACTAGACAAATATCCTTCCTCGCTCATCGTTGCTGTTGACCTGCATATCGCTTCCCCCGTCATATCGCTCATGGTGCTTTCTCATCGTGTCTTCCCTGTCAATTCCTTCACTGTATAATTTTGGCTAGCAATTGTTTAATCGACCTTTTTCTTCCTTGCTGAGTTAAGTAGCCTCATTTGCATGAATGCGGCAGAAGCGTACCGTATCCACTTAATATAACACCTCCTCGCACCAGTCCTCTCCAGCGTATTGGTTGACACGGACTGGTGGGAGAGGATTTACTGTGATTAGTGGACACGATGCGCTTCTGTCGCACCGTGGCTAGGAACGTTGGGTGAATGAACGGCGTTGCATTGGGGATACGTTATATATGACATCTGGTTATCAGAAAAGTAATACCGCAATCAGCCCTACTAGAAACATTACCGTGACGTCTTCTGAGTGCAAAGATAATGGCTTTTGCAAAGTGGCAAAATGGCTTTCGGCTTTTGCTGAGTGCAAAGATAATGGCAAAGATAACTGCTTTAACTAATGATTGTCTCGCAATATGCTCAAAAGCAAGGTGGTACGTATAGGAATTGCGTATACTTCATGAGGCACGTACAAAATGCATTTCGTCCTCTTGCAGGTACAACGTCGTACATATTGAATAAGCTTCCTGTACCTCTGCGTCCTCTACAAGACTGCGAACGGGTGTACGGGCCAATCTTCAACACGCCCATTCACCAGTGGCACCTCTGCGGTGGAAGACCCGAAGGAAACAAAGGCGTCTGCTACGTTAGTATATATTTGACTACATACAAAATATTTAACTGTAGTTTAGTGCCTACGGCATACGCTTCCATGTACACTCTGTGGTGTTTATGTACGCCTGTCCTTACGGGTAAATGAGGACACGTCAGAAACAGGAGACGAAAACGAGATCATGCGAGTAAGTCTTGCTAAGTTTCCTGAGCTCAGTGAACACTGGAAAATGTCGCTGCTCGTAATTGCCCAGAACATGCTCCAATGCTATATAACATGCCTACAGGATGATCATTTCTAGAGATATACATATCAGTGTGACTGATGGATTTTTTTCGAAGTAAGAAAGGGTAAAGCCAGAAAACGGCACTTGTGCGAATATCCTTATAAATATATCTGTCGAATAGACCGAAATGTGCAATATTTGTGACAATTTTTCCAAGAAAAATACGAAAATAACAAACCCAGCAAGCTATGCAGACGTCTTCTAAAAACACACAACTTGATGCCGATATGGCGGCACAGTGCAGTGCTGGCACGGCCTGGCACAGGTCCGATATAGAATTGCGCATGTCCCTGCAGACAGTGATGGTAAAATCCTGACTGAGGTGGTCCCAACGTTTTGTTGCAAGACGCAATATAGCAATTATTAGTTTACGGACCACCACAAGATCACCTTCAGATGGTGAACTAACCAATTTTTGGTGGTGGTGATGGTGATGGAACTGCTTGCCGTAGTCGGCCACGCTCAGACGGGCAACGTCACAGGGGAGGGGGGGGATCGGGCGTCCTGGGCCGACTTCACGGGGAACTGTGCTGTCTGAGGAAAAACCCTGGAACAACACCCGGACGGCACGGCCGAAGCCAGGATTCCAACCCGGGTAACCTCCCCAGTCTGGGCGTGGAATGGCATTATCGTAGCCACAACGACAACCGAACAAATTTTTGCCAGTGGTAGTGGTGGTGGAGTGGTAGAGCACTTCATGTGAACCAGCGAATACTGAACGCGCGACGTTAAGCAGAAGACGAAGAAGGCAGCATTCTCAGCACCGGCATCCTATGGCATCATTCCATGGCATAGCATCAGGCTATGTCTCAGCGTACTATGTTCTCTGAGGAGGGACCCGCAGCAATCATGCAGCGAACTTGCCCACGGGGAGCTACGACCAATGCCCGTTCGTCTTTTTGCTACTGAACGTTGGCTGCGACAGTATGATAGACCACACAGAACCCACGCTGGGAAGAAGATCATCCGCAGAATACGCCGCCACCGCGGATCTCGCTTCAGCAAACTGGGGAAATACACCTACAAGACGCTTGTTGTCCCTAGACCGAGCTCCCGCCCGGAAGAGCCACCGTTTTTTCAGCAGGGACCGCACTGCTCTTGCTCTCCTCGGGGCCTCAGAAAGAAGTCACATGGTCTGTTCCGACAGTACGTCGCTCTATGCTCCACTGAGAAAGTGTCTCTATGACAAATATATCAGTAACGGCGTTGAAGACTGTCCAGATGAATTTGACGAAAAGGGGTGTGCAAGAAAGGAAACAAGGATGAGCAAGATCAAATAACCTCTGTCACCCGCAAAACCTTGTCTCATGGCGCGATTCACGGGCATCCAACTGCAGAACCCAAAATTTACACTCAATCTCATAGAGGCGAACTCCCCAGGGAGGTCCCCAGCATTGTGGCCAAGGCGCTTGTACAAGAAATCATCCTGGAAAAGAACGAGGATGCACTGGAAATCTACACCAACGGGTCCCCCAGTCCCGTTACCGGAGTAGTACGGCAGCGTTCTGTTGCCCTGCACGTGAGCACACGTGGGGCGGCCGCATCGACCAGCATCGACACTCAAGTGTCTTCCAACTTAGCCGAGCTCGTAGCCATCAAGCAGGCTTTATAATTCTTACTGAATGTCGCAGGGAGGAGTGCTGTGCCGTTGTGCCTACAGACTCCAAGTGCTCTCTTCAGAGGATAAGTCGTCCGCATCGATGTCCCCATAGCACATGTCATACTGGAGATATGGAAACCGCTGCCAACAACGGTATTGCCGTGGGTTTTCAAATGGGTTCCGTCCCATGCAGCTGGCAACGAAACAGCTGACAGGACCGCTACAGCTACCACAATCTTCGTCCTGATGTCCCTGCACATTTGGACCCACGGCATAATAGAAAACAGTTATCTGCGTACATCCGAGAAATCTGTCTCACTGATTATCCCAAAGTGCGGCACTGCCCGGCCAACCACTCCCCGTGAAGGATCTCATCCGGAAGTGAACTACCCTTGTCGACAGACTCCGATGCATGTTCGTTATAACACCTGCCTTTCGCTACAAACTGGGCTTCGCGTCATCGGCACGCTCTGAGACTTGTTTCTGTTTCTGTGACCTGGCGCACATCATCATGGACTGTGCAGAGTCTCAAGCAGCCAGAGACTGCTAGTTTCAGAGCCCTATCCCTGTGGCTCTCTACACGAGATTTTGTACCCGCAGGGTCCCACCCACATCTGTGCTCCTGGCTTTCGCCTCCTCTGTGGGTCTGTCGTGCACGCTTTTCTTCTCTCTCCCCCTCCCTTCTTACTTACTGCTTTCTCTCTACGTTTCTAATTTCTTATTTCTGACCCTCTTCTATCCTTTCCGTTTTACTCACACTCCTCCCCTTGCCCCTTTCACAAAGGAGTGAAACTTGCCGCCTTCCTTTGAACATCGGGCCAACACCACCAACACCAGAACAATGAGCCCCTGCTCATTGTTTAGGCCCAGTCTTTAGGGCGAAGGCAGGAATATTTTCGTAACGCGATGGTGGTCGAGCATAGCGACATATCCCATCCTCCAGGTAGCGATAGGGTACACGTTACTTAGACACGTTATACATAAATATCTAGATATCAATCAATGTGCAATGTCATCAGGTAGTAGACCCACACTTCTGGAGCTAGATCCTTCTACACAGACAGAAACATCTATCTCGCATACCGGATGACAACGCGGAAATTTTGTGATAACGCGGTAATTGTGTGGCCATTTGCTTCCGGTATGTCTGCCCGTCAAGGTCCAATAAATATCCCGTACCCCGCATGTAAGATAGAACTGCAAACGCTGTAAAGGGTCCTACCTCCTTAGTTACGTTCCCGACTTGGTGGCAACTACACACCAATCCGAAATTGCGGTTCCATGGGTTAGCTTGTGCATGTAAAAAATCAATAAAAAGGGATCAATCTTTCACCGCACGAAGGAGGCCTTCACACAGTGAGCCTGCCTTCTCGTGTTTGTGGAAGCAGATATGCCCCCCCCCCCTCTTTATTTACCATGTAGTCGGTGTAAGCAGGCAATCCGCGTTGTCCCGTACGTTGTACGTAGTTACTTTACCAAGTTCATTTCCAAGTTCCTTCCTATTCACAGGGTGATTCTGGCGGTCCTTACCAGTGCGAGATGGAGAATGGGCGCTGGTACGTCATGGGCCTCGCTTCATTCGGCTCCGGCTGTGCTAAGGGCAACTACCCGGATGTCTACACACGTGTGCCGTACTTCGTCGACTGGATCCGATCCACCATACAGAACCACAGATCTACAAATAGCCGCCGCAGGTCGCCCATCTTACAGGACACCATACCCACTATGCAGCCGCCGCTCCAGCCAATATGGCAGCCCGGGAATTGGATTTCGTTCCTACCTTTCTTCCCTAGTAGACACCAATCCCTGGTTATCGTTTCTCCTGCTGTCAAGCGGAAATAGCTCAAACCGTAATGACGAATTCAACGTGCACAAAATTTAGTTGTCTGATTTATAACACAAAATTCGCTATAAAACCGCTATGACCTACAGTGGTGGGGTCGTGGATCTTGATGCGCAATATTCACGTAAGGTAGGATGCCAGCATCTACTAGGTTACAAGGTCTCAGCGTTGAAAACCACTCTGCATGAAAACGAGGGGAAGGCATCATATAGTCTCTTATACCATGTTTCACCAACGCGTTCTAGGACGAGGAATACCTTCTCTCCCTTCTTTGTTACGTAGGCACGTACAGCAGGGCTACTGTCTGCTACAGCCAGGCGCCGCAGACGTTTTGAAGCACAGTGGCGCTCTGCCACGTACTGGTTCATGCCAGAGCTGCGACATACTGGTTCATAGAAACATCGTGCATATGCCTTGGGCTTATGTCATTGCAAACGTCAACATTGCAAACGCCCATAAAAATGGCGACCCCCATGACGACGGCTAAGCTGTTTGTGAACAATGCGAGTCACGTTTGTGTGCGCCATTTTGTAATGTATTGAGACCTCAGTAATTAGTTTTATTCAATATTATTGCAGCAAAACAGATAAATCCGCAACTATTGCCTCGTACCACTGACCTCAACCAATGATGCGAAACAGACTTCGGAAGGATAGAGTTACATGTCGAATAATTTGCACCAACGAAATATGCTCATCCAGTCGTTTTGCGCTGGAAGCGAACTGTCGGCAAGCGACAAAACTGATTATAAACAATTCATTCTTGACTGTCGCAGTTAACATCCACGGACTAAACGAATGAAACGAAATTTGCTGACGAGGTGGTGTCCAGTTGTTCGATTTGTCCTTGTCCTTGCTCTGAAAGACAAGGACGAATGATAGCCAACAGGTTAATGAACAACATCACGTGAAGTCAAACAGGGAATTTTGCCACAAAAGCGACGGCTCGAGGTTGGTTACAAAAATAGCGAGTGCGGGGCATCCCTGTGATTTCAAAGACGAAGCTTGTGGCTTCCAGTGGTTGTCCATGCAGCTGGTGGTGGATCGTTCCCAGGGATACTGCCGCTGAAGGCAACGGCTGTGATTGGCCGGGCTTTCCTGTACACAGCATATCCCACCACCACAACCACGATTATTAGCGTCCTCGATAAACTTGCATCGGAACTGCCCCAAAACCACCGCGGTGCGTGGCGCTCTACACTGGCGGTGCCCTGGGCGGAGGCATTATCGAATATGAAACTGCACCGCACTGATGGATCTGGTGGATACTAGCGTGCGCCGCCTTGCGATCTGTACTACTTGTGGCTCGTAGGTTGCGCAACACGTAGCGAGCGGCACCGAACGACCTGACGATGGTTGTCTGCTGCTGCTTGCCCGGCTAGACCTGTGTTCCCGGCCGTGTTCCCGGCAATCGCGATGCTTCTTGGGATTGCGCTCTGGCGCTCGGTCGGTTTTCTCGTTGTGGGTCCGGGGCAACTCAGTGCTGCACTGAACGGATGCACTCTTTTAATCGAGGACGTTAAGTGCGCACCAGTGCAGTTTGTCGAGGACGGCAAGCCGCACCAGTTCGCACCGGGGCGCAGCGGTACAGTTTACGGAGGACGCTATATGCCTCCTTCGGACTAGATGGCGTTGAGTGAATCCAGGAAAGTGACCGTGATAAAACGCTGACAGGGGTGTCGTCACTATAACAAGCCATTGCTACTTATGTCAGTCGCCAACGGCTGCAGTGCAGAATAACAGTAAGCATGCAGCGTAGTCTGCGCAGCAGCAGCAGCAGCTCTTCTGAGGGGGTCGCGCTCAGACCTTGTAATCTAAGTGGCGTTGATGACGCTTAGGGCCCTATTCTTAAACGATCCTCGACTCGACCCTCCTCTCGGTGTGCTTCTCGACACCGGCTTTGTGCTTCAGAAATCGATCTTGACTCGAAACGTCCCCCGAACGGAAAGAATCCTTTACGCTTCCGTGGAGTCCTACACGGTAGCGCCGGGATTCCCTCGACGTCCATTGGCCCCTCAAGTGGAAGTGCTTCCTTTTCTATTATTATTATTATTATTATTATTCCATGTTAGCGCCGTAAAGGACGTAGCTGTGGCTATGAGCGGACGTGGACAGATGGAGAGAGGGCAGCAGGAAGGAGTGAGTGGACAGGGAGGAAAAGAGCGTTTCTTTTCAGCGCTCACTGGCGTCGAGGTCGGGTGTCGACTCGGAATATCGCTTAAGAACACGGCCGTCAGACACCTCCACATGGACCAGAAGGTATTCCAACTTCAACGAGCAATCCCAGAGCAATGCTTGCAAAAAAAAAACAAAAAAAAAACGGAGTGGTCAGGACAAATTAATTCGAATTAATGCGACAATCTCTCCCAGGCACTGCAGTAAGCACTAAAAATGCTCCCATTTGCTGGGAATGCAGCCTTCTTCGTCTTCTGCTAGCGTCACCGCGCATCCGTATCCGCTGGTTAACACGGAGTGTTCTATACAGCTGAAAAAAAAAAATCGTTGGCCACGTGAATGTGAATAAGGACCATCAGGAGCTCCTGTTCGGGGCTAAACACAAACAAGACTCTTCAGAGTGCTCTTTCGTTGCATGTCCGTCGCTTTTTAGGCAGGCTGTCTTTCTGCGCAAGCTGTGATTCATATAAGAGTGAGAAAAGAATGTCTTTCACTGAAAGCAGAAAAAAATAACCTATGCGTTCTGTTTTCTTTGGTTCCTCTACAACCATGTCGATATGCTTTTTTGACCAATTAAATATTGCTTTTGTTGTGCTGACGATCTTCATGTCCACCATGTCCACGTATTGTCCTACATACTGATGGGATGGTCCGCTTTATATTGTTGAGAATATTTTCTGAGAGGAGAGAGTTGGTTATAACATGCTTTAACGTAGAAGAAGACAAGGCTTATGAAATACATAAAGGACTATATAACGTAAGCTTCACAACGTGCTGCTGCATCGGTTCAGGAGCTATGACCGGTAGTATGGTCATTAGTTCTCTAACATGCGGCCTGGGCGATATTCCTAGCGGTTCTATAAATGTGGTGTGTTTCCCTTTACGGTCGTTTTCCATGCGTTTCCAACAGGCAGCCACAGAGTTCACAAAGCAGCCCTTGGCAGAAAGTGTATCGACACAGACGTGAACGACCTCGCTATAACGGCTCGCCATACAAAGTGTTCTTTTTTGTGTGTGTGTGCGTGTGTGTATGTGTGTGTTCTTTTTACATATTATCTATAAAAAGCTATGAAAACAGCATAGATAGCGTTTTTGCAGGGGGTTATACGGCACGGGGGGGGGGGGACACTCGAATAGAGTGTTCACTGTTTGACTAATTATCTGTAAATGTATTAATGAACTCTCTAATTATGGGCTTTCGATCAAAAGTAAGATAGCAGATTGGGAGGAAATCCTCGTTTTTGTTCTTTTTGTTTTTTTTTACATTCAAACTCAAAATCGAAACTCTTCGTTGAAAGCATTATTTTAAAAACATCCTTAAACGAGCACATGCTTTGGAATATCGACCGCTGAATTTCGCTATACAAAAAAAAATAAAGAACAGCGATCTCCCTGCTGATGCAACGAGGACGGCAATCGTTGAGCTGCTAAAAAAATGCGAAGATAATTTTAAATTGCGCGCAATGCTTTGAAGATGTGGGCCAAATGTAAACGCAGAACCGCAATGAGTTACGATATAACGCTACAGAGGATAATGCACTGTGAGGTTTGGCGTGAAGAAATCAGATCCCCTAACCCGAATTACAGGATAACTTGTTTGTTTGTGTGCAATCCCTGCCGAGGACGGCAGCGGTCAAAAATTATCCATGCACGTGCAGGATGTAGCCACACAATTGTGGGCGCACTCAACTTACATGTAAATCTACTCCCTTCCAATTATGATTATTGTTTGTTTAATCCTTTTTACGTACACGGGTTTAGCATGTGCTCAGTAACGACTTATGGGGGCTGAAATACGTATAACGACGAGGCCATTGATTTTAATTATCTGAAGCATTCACGTGAAACCTGTAGAGATGATGAAGCCTAACTGAATTTGCTGCGACGCTTAGACGATGGCCACCAACATAGGAAGTCCGAGAACGACCGTTTGTTCGTGTCGGCAGGCCCACGCCACGACGAAGCTAGACGTCGCCTTGGCAGTCTCACTTGCAAGATGTAATATTAACGTAGCATTCAAATGCCAGCATGCTGCTTCGTGATAGCCTCACCTAGAAAACATGCGCCGTTCTATGCGTTACTATAGAAAGGGAGTTGCCTCAGGACAGAAGCCGCCGATATTTCGAACAGAGACTGTTCTTCTTCTGGGCAACGTCCTCATCATTGGCATGGTATTTAAAGGGTTAGGTGTGACGTGTTTAAAGGTTCATGCGAATTGTGGCTCAACAGCCCGGAGGGAACTGAACTACTTCGAGTTCAATGGCGAATACTACCTACAAGTACACGGTACAAGTATGGGCACACCTGTTGCACCCACATACGCAAATATCTTCATGGGGTTCTTAGAAAACAAAGTTCTCGGCGCCCTCTCATTAAAACCCACTGTGTACCTTCGATACATCGATGATATACTGATAATATGGGAACACGGGGAACACGAATTTCAAAAGTTCGTAGATCTCCTTAACACCGCGCATAGCACCATCACAACAGTCAACTCACTTAATTAACTTCCTCGACACCACAATATCACTAGACACCGGCAACCTCATCACCACCCTGTACAAAAAGCCAACTGACAAAGAACAATGCCTTCACTTCGAGAGTCACCACCCGCGTCACTGTAAGGTTGGAATTCCTAATGGGCAGAGTGTAAGACTACGCAGAATTTGTTCAAACGACACAGATTACGCTGAGAAGCTCGACGAACTCTGCAGTACACTTGCTCAAAGGGACTATGCAGACTCCCTCCTAACCGAATTCCCGTCGCAAGGCACTCACACTCGATCGAAACGAGGTTCTGGAAATCTATATGCGTTACTATAGGCACTCATCAAGCGACCCTACACTCAGAAATGGGGAGGGGTCACGCTGAATACCCTGCCTAAACTCTTCTGCGCCAACGTTCCCGTGGCGCCATGTATCGTCCACGCTGAGTTTTCGGCGCAGACCACAGGAATTTCGGAGGGGTTAGCCCAATAATACTATCGAATTAGTAACCCTACCCCGAAACCGAAACCGCGCGCATCAGTAGCGCATGGAGGATTGCCCCCATTCCACATCAGAGGGCGCCGTGCTTTGAAGCGACGCAGAGCCGTATATTAAAAGGGAGTCTGGCCATTGGGAGGAGTCACAGAAAGAGGCTCGACCTGTCAATCACAGTTTCGCTCCTCTGATTGGTTTGCTTTTTACCAAAGGGGTCGCCATGACACCATACTGCCACCCAAAATGGCAACGAAGACAAACACAGTGAAGCGGGGATTTCGTGACAAAAAATCGTCACAGACTAACTTGATTTTACGCTGCAAATGTACATCCTAATATAAATTTCTCAAAAATCAGTTTCAAGTTATGCTCATCCATCAGTATCTAACTGAAAATAATACGTTTTGTCGCCCGTGTTAGGCCTAGTGAACACGGCGATCGCGGCGATCACAACGAAATCATAACAAAAACGGCGCTGTGCTGTACAATCTTATTTTTAACAGCAGGATTTCATGGATATAAACATTCTTGCCTCTTATATTCCAACTATTCATGTAGATTTGTTTAGAAATCATACCGACAACAGAATGTGTCCCAGAAGGTGGTTCTGCCGGCAGCGGTACAGCGACGGAAGCAGACGACAATTCCCGACGTGCCTTACGCTCCCTAGGTGGCGCTTATCAAATTTGCACCAACAATCCACTGCTTTTGCAGATTGCGAGAGGTATCCGTTTCAATCCCATCCAATCCACTTGCCACCCAAAATGGCGCTGCCCATGTTGGATAGGGGGGCAAATAGTGAGGATAGGCTGATTGATAGCGCCCCATATTTCAAGACTTCATTGGTCGGAAAGCTGAAAAAGTGGGTGGAGCTTCAGGTATAGGCATGACCCATTAATGGCCAGACTCCCTTTTAATATACGGCTCTGGAGCGACGCACTGGAGCGACGGAGATGAGTGGAGTAGGAGGTGCCGTCCTGGGACGCTATTATCGTCAAAGTAATGCGGATGCATTACATTCACGTCACGCTCCACGTATCGTTCAGAGTGGAACATTTTGCCTTGCCCGCGTCTCTAGAGGCGACAATGTAAACTTCCGTGTTCCGTGCTTCTTGCATTGCTACTCGTCGGCAATTTCTGCAGACCAAACTGCGGGAAAGTGTTGCGCCACAGTGGCCGAAGCTATGCTGTCGCTGCGATTATCTTGTGAGACTGACACTCATCTTTTTAGCTTTCGCGATGTCAGACATTATGAAAAAAATTACCCTTTGCGTCATGTCATTTCAACTAAGAAAAGCAACGCAATATTGAAAAGCGAATGCTGTAACGGCGCGTAGTCACGTCAAGCAGTTACTGTAGTCATATATAGGGGAGACTTTTATTATCAATGCATATCGGAAACAACGATAATTAATTTTCTGACACACTACAAAGAGAACGTGGATTCATGAAAATGAAAAGATGACTAAGAAGCAAGCTTATTAACCCTTTTCAATGCAAAAGGGCCACCAAGATTATCGTGAATCATCAACGTGAGATCGAGTCTCCCAGCTGTGCCAGCTCTGCTTGACAGCGCGTTGACAACATGGTGACCGACGTAGTTCACCTCAACTGCAGCCTTCCACTAAAGGAAAGTCTGCAAGTCCACTGCGATATATCATATTTACTTCAAGGAAAGATACCAATGATCCAGTTGTTACTTAAGTCAATCTGGAATACATTTGGGGATGAACGATTCATCCGATTAGCTAAAAGCCTCTGCAGTTCGCTTCCGGTTTTGCTTTTCGAATCGGCAGAACCGGTCGTTTGGTTCGGGCACAAACGACTCGCTAAAACTCCCTATAGTGCCGTATGCTCTGAGAAATATTAGCTGTTTATTGCGAAACAAAACAATTATCAAAGTCTCTGTTTGCATCTTGCTTGCATTCGGAGTTGTTCAATCCAACGACTCTTCGAGAGAAGCGGGGACAGGTGACGTGATTGGACTGAGGATACGAAATGACAGATCAGCTGTAGCTTCTTTAGAGCGACGCGGGGGTCACGTTACCTGAATCGCCCAATAAGGTCGCTTTGCACACGCCACTTTGGGGGGCATTTTGACGCGCAACCATCAGACCTCTCCAAGTACTCCTAAACTAAGCGTTGGGGTCCCCGTGGAGATGTATGTAACCAAAACCGGAAAGCATATGATTTCGTCACAGGAGTGGTCCCAATCTTGGCTTCACTTCTCGGCGCAATAGGGCTCCTCCTAGGCGCCAGGCAGATTTTTTTGGGCGGCGGCGTCGCCTGACCGAAATGGTCGGCGGCGGAGGTCATAGATAGGACTAATAACTGCAGACAGATACTGTAGAGAACCTGTTATTAGAACCCTCTGCGCGCAGCGCTCAGCATTCAACTCTCAACAATTTGATACAGTCCCTAACAATCTAATCCAATACAGGGCAAAAAAATTGGATGGCGGCATGGCAGTAACAGATCCCCATAGAATCCATAGTTTGAGATAGTTCACACAGCACTGGGCAGAATGCAAATGAAATTGACAGGGCTAATAAAAATGCCACGTTATGCATTCCGGCCGGCCAATCAGGGGCCTTCCTGCTTGTCTTGCCTGACATCGACTGCTACTGGTTTTCCGTCTTACCCCCAGTTATTTGTAGTCTGAAATAATGAAAGCAACTTTTGGGTCAAAAACATTTCATACATCGTATTGATTCAAAGAGTGGTCAATGCACACAAAAGCCACTGCGTTGCGCCTGCGACCCCCCCCCCCCCTCCCCTCCTCGGGTGTTCGGTATCTGCCGACAGCAAAGGTGGCGAACCCAGTTCGTGTGTCCGTATTTGGCTCCTACTACAGGGTTGCTATCCGACCTGTCTTTGTTGCTTGTGTCTGCTTCCGGATGAAAGGCAATATCGGCAGCGTTCTGCCGACAGTTTAACTCATAAGGTGTTCCTTCGAGAAGTGTAGAAGATAATATATCATTGAAAATAAATTATTTGTGCTAGTAGTTTTCCTTGTTTAGTCCTTACTACTTAGTCTTGTTCTCTATGCACATTACAACACAAGCCGCCCAGATGGAACAAACAGCAAGTCCTTTTGTACGCTGCTGAATGGGTGCCTCCTTTCTCTCTTGATAAGCTCCTTTTTCACCCCTTTCTATTCCCTTTCGCTTATTTTTGTTTCTGCGTTTCTCTCGCCCAATCAACAGCTTTTATTCCTCCACCTTAGTTAGTCTTACTCACTCACCCGGTATTTTTTGTGGCGAACGATGACGACCCTTTATCTTAGACACCTTTAGATTAGCGTTGAATTCGGCCAGCATTTCCGTACTCCCTGTTCTTCTTCTTCTGTTTGCTCTTTTGTTTTCTGACAAGCCAGTACATCGCAGTTTCGTGGAGTATGCGTTAGTTACACCTCCCCCCCCACGCACACACACACGCACACCCCTGCTAACCCACATGGCAGATTTGACACACCCTAAGTGGAGCTATAAGTGGAGCTATATGAAACCCAGTATAATTGAAACCAACTCAGCGCCATGCCATAACCATTTGCGCTCCAAACACGTATCAAGCATTTACAAAAATGCAGACATCAGACGAAAGAGTCATTCATTTGAGTTTACAGCCGTGACTCATTGCGCTTGTTCCGTTTACATGCCCAATCTATACAAGTGGAGGATAAGAGCTGTTTGAATCTGTCATAAATCAAGCGGCCATTCAAGTGCATTTGAATACATCGGTCGCATCCTAATGAGGCATGTCGGTATTCTTGCCTGTACTTCTTCAGCACGAAGAGGACCAATAGAATTAATTTGATGGCTTCCGCACAGGTCCTCGAACCTCCCCCTTTTCCTGGCTCGATTGCATTTCAGAACGTATACTATGTAATGGGAAGAACTCTTATCCAAACTTGGTGTCCCATTGCGTTTTCAAATTGGGTACGTCCAGGGAAAAGTGCACTTTCATTAGTTTTAATGCACGCTTCTTGACACTTCTTGCCCTGAAGGTAAATACATAAATAAATAAAAATAAATAAATAAATGCGGCGCAAGATTAATAAAGCGCGTTACAGACTGGAAAATTACGTTGTATACTTACTTTTTTTTTATCGTGGTTATACCGACGTAGAAACATTATTTATCTGCCTGGCACTTTTCCTACGTTGCATGGTACATGACTAACGAAGTGGAAGTGAAGACTTATCATTATAATAGTGCAAGTTCTCTTCAACGTCAACTGGTACACCAGTATTGGGACATGTAGGTGAGCTTGTCACCCTCGGTAAAGATGGCGGCAAGGATGGCGACTTTATTCTTTATTTAGGTAAGATTCGAAGTAGGCGTCAAAAAAGTACGGCACGGTGTTTGTTGCGAGAAGCCTTGTATAGCTATTTTTTTTAATTCCGTCTTAGCGCCGCGAAGCAACTATGGGTTATGGGTTATGGGCTATGAGCGGAGTACAGACGTGGACAGGTGGAGAGAGGACAGGAGCGTTAGTATGCGTCCTGGACCTACTTCTGAGGAAACGGTGCAGACAGGTTTGCTTCCCGATTAGCCACAACTGTCCGCGTTAGCCAGAGTGAGTGCAGGCCCAAAACCGTCACCGATTCCAAAGGTATGCTTCCGATTTTCTGTGGGTCCAAGAAGTTGATCAGCTGCCAGTCGAGGTCAAAATTCAAGTTGAACACTTTCTCGAACTCGACCCAGAAAACGAAGGCAGTTCTGCAGATCAGGAACACGTGGAACAGTGTTTCATGTTCTGCTGCTTCTGCTGCAGGGGCTTAATCGCTTTGCACGCTCAGAGACGCTAAGAGACTGCGTATGACAAGTAGCCGAATTATTATCTAAACCACCAGTGCTCTACTAGTAGTACTAGCAGTACTAAGGGAGAAGCAGACAGTACGTTAAGGGTCCGCCGATATTTCCCACAAAGACAGTTCTTCTATTGAGCATTTGCAGGTGCTAGTAGTTGAGAAGTAATTTTAGTACTCCTAGCAGCACTATACAAGTACTCAAGGTATCTTACGTATGTGTCATAATTCGCCTCTGTAACGCATATATGCGTCTCCACGACCTACTGTTTTAGGCAACGCGAAACGTGCGCATGCAAACGATGGGCTACACTCAGAAGGCAGAACTTCGCCCCCTATTTCATGGTTAATAACCTCCGCAAGAACGCGCAACTTGAGCTAACTGTGAACGATCACCGTTAGTGGTGCCTCTCACTGTGATACACCTTGCAGGAAGGCGGCCCCGTACTGCAGCGGGCGAGTGAACATCGTTGCGTGGCAGTTCGCGTAATGGCAGTAGCTGTATCATTAAGTCAAAGACTGCAGCTCCAAGAGCCATTATTTTAACGATGGGGATGGTCTTCCTCGCAAGTTCTGACGCCGAAGTGGTGTCTTCAATTCCCTGCTGCCTCGGAATGTTCCTGTCTATTCCTGGCGAGGTTGCAGTATTGAATATTAGTCACACACGTTCTGTAAGGCGTTTATTCTGAGCTGCCATGGTCGTTCAGCTTTGTGAATACCGAAACTCAGGGTTTCCTAAGATTCAGTCGGAGGTGCGAGTCAAATGCCATCGAGAAAGCGCATAGCGGTGTTCGTTTATCTGTGCATTGCCGGGTCACATCCCCCGTTTCCATGGAAATGCATGTTGCAAATGCCTGCACGATGAAGGACGTTGCACTGGTGAGGACTTTATGTGCGCGTGCATGTCCGTCCAGGGATGCCGCCATCTTCGTTGCGCAGAAAGCATGCTGGCAGAGTGAGAAACCGAGTAATAGATAATTTTGAGTAAACTTCTTCATTTTTCGTTGAGCGAAGTGTAACATAATGTAATTGGAGTAGCTCTGCACGTAAGCGTTGAGTGAAGTGCGATAGCGTGCAAGCGTAATCTCCGGCAGAGGCGTAGCTAGACGGGTTCTCGGGGTTGGTTTAGATTCTCCGAAATCTTACTTATGGCCGTGCATCTGGGAGAGCGAAACCGAGAGTGAAATTCTCTCCCCCATGCAAAGCTGCTGTGGAGCCTCTCATGAAATATTTTGTGCGACGAAATATAGTGCGACAGCATTTATGCGGGCGAACTCTCCGAGTTTTCGAGGGTTGGGGATCGCGTGTTATGCGCGGGTACAAAACCGCCGTGAGAGAGGAAGCGCCAAGGGATGTAAAATTTTCGGAAATTTTCAGCTTCGAAGGAAAAAAGTGCGAAATGTGCGTCTAGAGGAGGAAGTGTCCCCGCATTCATTAGTTTTGCCTTCTTTATGATAAGACGGTTGTTTTGTTTTCTTTGTGATAAGAGGGTTGTCACCAACATCAAAGGCAAGGCGGAGGAAAGAAAGGTAAAACAAGAGGTGGGGACACTTCATCCTCTCCCCGCACCTTCCGTGGGCTCTTCTTTGCGACAATCAAGGAGGTGGGGCAAAAGCGGAATTTTTACTAATTTTTGAGACTATTTCTGTTGCGATATTGTGCATAGTTTTCGTTGGGTCTGTGGTTATCCGTGAAGGACTTCATATATCCGTTAAAAAATGTTAGGTTCGCTTGGCAATTTTGAATGTTCAATTGAAATAAATTTCCCTCAATCGAAAATTGTTCAAACCCTTCCTGCCAAAAGTTCCCAGAAGGTAATTGCCGAAAGTACCACAATCCTCCGACGGGTACGTCGCAAGTTAGAATTTTTTATCACTTTATGTTAAACGCCCTGTATATATTATACAGGGTGTCCCAGCTAAATGCGAACGTATTTTTTAAATATATATATATATATATATATATATATATCACCTTTTTCGATATGAAATGCAGAATATAGCATATGCTGAAGGCCACCCCTTAGGAGGGCATTAGCAAACTCCTAAGCCAATGTCCTAATTAACTTTCAATAATGAACTTTTTAATTATAAAAGCTACGAAGTTGTCCCAATGAGAACATCTGGTCCCTTCGGTCACCTGATACCGAAGCCGTTTTCAGAACAAAAATCCGTTCGATAGATCGTCCGCAAAAAAATCGTGAAGGAACACTTTTTTTTTTTTTTGTTCATTGCGCATCTTCATAGACGCGCTTTTTCCTTCACCCACAGTGTGACAGGGTGAAGGAGCACAGTGCCGCCTCATGCGAAGGTGAGCCTTAAATTTCGGAAACAAAACAAAAACAAGTGTATCGGGTGACTCTACTGAAACTGCCCTTATCTTGGGTTGTATTTGCTGTTTTCTTTTAATCTCTTTCCAGGACGCAAGAGGCGATAGTGTGCTCTTCCCCTTTCTCACACTGGGGGTGAAGGAAAGACACGTCTCTAGAGATGCGCAATGAACAAAAAAAAAAGGTGTTCCTTCACGAATTTTTTGCGTACGATCTATCGAACGGATTTTTGTTCTGAAAACTGCTCAGGTATCAAGTGATCGAAGGGACCAGATGTGTTCATTGGGACAACTTCGTAGCTTTTATAATTAAAAAGTTCATTATTGAAAGTTAAAGACATTGCCTTAGGACTTTGCTAATGCACTCCTAAAAAGTGCCCCTCAGCATATGCTATATTGCAATTGATTTCCTCTCGGAAAAAGTGATATATATATATATATATATATATATATATATATATATATATATTAATATGTTCGCATTTAGCTGGGAGCTAAGAGCCCAGTGTCAGAGTTCCTGAGAACATCCAACTTGTGGAGCGCCTGATCCTCAAGGACAGACGGATAACATGTCTCGAACTGGCTCGAAAGACGGACCTTTCTGTGGGAACGTTGAACACTGTCATTCATGAACACCCAAGCAGCTCTCCGTGTTTGACCGGCAGAGAAGAATGGAAATCTCCCAAGAGCTTAGGTGAAGGACAGCCGTTCCTTGATCGGATCATCACGTGCGATGAAACGTGGGTGCACCATTTCACTCCTAAGTCTAAACGCGCATCAAAACAGTGGAAGCATCCGGGCTCGCCAGCTCCAAAGAAGTTCCGAAGCACCCCGCCTGCGTGTCATGGCCACGGTTTGCTGGGACAAGGCTGGCGTTGTTCATGTTGGTTCTGCCCAGTGGTACCACCATCAATAGTTCATATTACTGCCGGGTTCTCAGGGATGTGCATAAGGCGCTGAAGCAAAAGCGGCCGGGCCTCATCACCAAAGGAGTCCTCCTCCTACAGGACAATGCACGCCCGCATACCGCGCACCTCACGACACACACCTTACAGGAACTTGGCTGGGAGTTGCTGCCACATCCCCCTTGCAGTCCAGACCTCGCCCCCAGCGATTTTCATCTCTTCGGGCCACTGAAGGCGTTCCTTGGGGGCCGCCACTTCAGCTGCGACGACGAGGTCAAGAATGCGGTCCGATCATGGCTGCTACGCGCCGGTAAGGATTTCTACGCTGCTGGCACCCAAGCCCTCGTGAAACGCTGGGACAAGTGCATTAGTGCAGCTGGAGATTACGTTAAAAAATAAAACTCTCGCCTGTAAGTTTATTTTACTTTTGAGAAAAATGAAAAGTCCCGGTTTGACTTGAACACCCCTCGTATTACGACACTTCGGCAGAAGCTAGCTGACCAATATTGGAAGAGATGGGAGCTTGAGTACCTGCTGGAAATGCGGTCAGCTCATCAGTCGGACCCCAAAAGCAATACAACAAGACTTGTTGTGTTGCAACAAGCTAGCAACTGGCACGCCAAGGAGGTGTGCTAGTGCAGGAGGATAAGTTTCGCGGCACATGTGGAGACTGGATAACAACTCTACAAAGGACGAGACGGCCTAGCGCGGTCTTGCGAACTGCGACTTGTATCTGGAAAGCTGATTCGACGACCTGCTCAGCCACTGTATTCGTTAGGAACAGCATAAAAATGAACGACGAACTTTAGCTCATTTTTGGGGGAGGATGTTGCGATTTATTTTGGTTTGTAGACTAAGAGATGACGAGGAAGAAGAAGTGAGCCTCATTCTTCATTTTACGATGTTCGACGGGGTGCATTAAAGCTGGTCTTCAGAGCATTGCTGCCAGTCATTCTTTTTCTGAATGGAAGCTTAGGTTTCGACAATACTGTCCGAGTCTGGGGCACACAGTTAAACAAGAGGTAGCTGTCTACATTTTCGCAATTTGTCGGAGTATCTCTTCGGTATAAAACATGCCGCCAGTGAAGTGAAAAATGCGAAGTTCTCTTTCCTGCACAAAAGTTTAAAAAATCGACTAACTTTTTCGTCTCACTGTACTTGATGTTTCCCTACGTCATCTACTTCAGTCTCCACAGGCCTCTACTGGCTATCATCAAAGAATGCCCGCAATAAGCTTATAAACGCTATCGCATTTCAATGAAAATCTCTACAGTGATTACTACCTTATTTTTTTCTTGATCTGCCGAGGAGAACTGGTCTTTTTGCTTAACGACGGTCCCGAAGGGATCATTATGTTGCGTAAGCTTTCGGAAACTTTAAGTAACAAATAAAACGCAGAAAATATGTATGATATTTATGATATATGTACGTATTCAAACGACAAAGTCCACTTTAAGCACAGTGACCTCCACTACATTTTAAGAGAGTAATGATAATAATAATTAGGAGTAGATTTACAGGTAGGGTCAGTCAGCCTACGATCTAAGACAATGTCTAGCAAAGTGCATTACTATAAGTCATAGAATATCCACACTGTCAACAAGTAAGTGGTTGTAAGGGATCGTATTTAATTGCTTAATCAAGTAGATAATGCGCATTAAATCCGTCACAACAACGACGACAAAACGAGTGTTAATTCTCATTGGAAGACACGTGTAGAAAATGTCGAGGAAACATGACAGGCAACAGAAATCGATCAAGTTACGTTTTCTTTTCTCATCTTTACTTTTTCGTATTTTGATAAAGAGCTACCTGCTTTGTGTACTATACTCGCACTGCGCGAGATTACGAGATTAATCCTTCGTTAGCTCTCGAACAAAAAGTAGGAGACTCCCGCCCGTCTTCAATTCGAAAGAGAACGTGGACACAAATCCTCCTTGCATCTGGTCTCTCGTCGACAGCTCATGTACGTTTCAAAATCACATATTGTTGCCGATGGAATAAGAAGAGAAAGGATTGGCGGACTGCATGCGTGGGCACCTGCGCGCGGTTTTCTTTTCTTTTTTTCTTTTCTTCTTCCTCGTTTTTTTGACGGAGAGTGAACTGAGCTTCCGTTCCCTCAACGCCTATATCCTTATCGCCTCTCAAAATTCTGTTGTCTTAATGATCAGAATTAACAGCATTACTAACTTATAGTAGATCAGTTTCGGTAACGGTTCCGAAAATACGGTGCGTGAATTATGCTATTCTTTCCAAAAGACTGACATCACATTCTTGGACTGATGTTTCCAAAGTTACATGCCACATCGTGTTCTTAGCGTTAACCCAATGTACTACAACTCGCTACTGTCACATCAGGCCCCGGATTCTTAACTCGCACTTTTGTTCCTGATTCATTTTTGTCGTCCGTATGACGGTGCAACAGTGATGCTCAAAATCGTCTACCTTGAGAAACAACGTAGCTAAAGCGAGGGGAGGTGAGAAGACGCTACATGAAATTATGTCCGAAGTCTTCTTGTGCAGGAGACGAGAGAGACTATACATGCAAAGCGTGGGCCGCTGATGGTTCCGAAGTACTATACGGCTGGGGGCACCGCCGTGCAAGACATCCAGTTTTCGAGCGACGTAGATGTAGTGCGGCCTGTCGAAGCGGTGTCTTCGACCGTTGGGAGGTCAACCGATAAAAACCGCGCGCGCATGCTGCGGAGGCTGACACACGCTGGTTCACTGTCAAGGTTACGCTGAATGAAGTGGCAGCCCGGTGCCGTAAAATATGCGCTCAGCTCTCGCCCGCTGCCAAAGTGTTTCACTGACAAGCTGCATCCGGGAGGGCCGTATGGGTCACCAAAACAGGTTCACTATCGCTCCTTTGCCTTCGCAGAAAATTTGCCTACGTAAACATCTGCGTTTATGCATAACAACAGCCCGAGTCTGCTTGATCACGTTCGTGTCACAGCGAATCCGCGAGCGGCAAAAGGTATGGTATGCGTTTTTCTATATTGATTCATAGCGCAGCTGCTGTCCTTTCACAAAACATCCTATTTTGAATCTGATCCGTTGTGCGTGAATCGATAAGCACCCAGCAGGATTCTTTCTGACAATGGTGACTGATCGTTAATGTCTCGATCTTGGTAACATTTTACTGGGCGTGGGGAAGTGTGCACACGAACGGGCTTCCCCACACTGTAATAGCCTTCACCAGTTCCCCAGAAATTGAGCGTCCAGGGGAGGGAGGTATATATTTTCTGGGTACACATTTATGAGTATATGCATCGGTAGCTGAGCTGTATTTGGCATTCTACGTCTAAGTCTTGCGTCTTATTAAAGTCTACGAACTCCAATGTTCGTAGACGTCCACGAACATCTTCAGTGTTTTAATTTTTAACAAACGAACATTTAAACGATCATTTGAAGTCGCCACGAACCTCGGTTTCATCTGTTGTCATTTTAAAGCCAGTTCGGTCATGTGAACAGAAAATACAGCGTTCCCACATCAAACATCGATATTGTCCGCTAAAACCGTACTTATTTGTCGTGCCAGTGAATGTCGATAACCCGGCTCTCACAATTGCACTTATAAAGCCACGTCCACCGAGATCCCAACACATTGCGGAATCGTTACCCCGGTAAACTTATCTAAACGTTCAGTGGAATTCTCTGAAACGCGTTCAACAAGGCAACGTATCATCGTATCCACCGGACTCGGTGTCCCTCGCGAACGTAATACCGTTCCCGGAAAACATATTCTCCCGACTAATTTTACTTCCACGTTTTAATGCACGCTTGTGGCAGCTATAGGAAGGCAACACAACAACAGCCAGGAGGTCAACAGCCCGCATCAGCAGCACCGCATGCTAAGTGCTTGCTCGTGTATACTAATGGGTGATAGTGAGACGTCCCGAGGGGGCATCCGTCCGACCGGTTTGACTTGGAAGGGCGACGCTCAGGGCTTCCTATAAAGAGTGCACTCAGCACGGGCGCCGCGAGACAGCCGCCGCGAGCCATGGAGTCCCGCCCCGATGTGATCTCCTACCGGATGGCCATCAACGCACTGCTCATTGGATGTACTCTTCTGCTACCACTGGTCGCATCGCAGTGTAAGTCATTATTACCATTCATGCAACACGCGAACGTACGCGATCCTAATGCAAAGGGCGTCGATCTTTTGTGGCTCCGGGCGTGGTGGCTTCCGTGACGATTATGCGTTGTTGTTGTGACGACTATAGTATATATGGTGACAACGAGGGCACAAAGCGAGGAAGGGTGCGCAGTGGGACCTTGTGACGTGTGGGAGGTTAGGAAAAGCTGGGAGGGATCAGTTCAATAATTCGCTACTAGAAATGTCGTGTATCCTTCGCGAATAGTCGAATGTGGTAGCACTGAGATGATACGAGGCATCCAAGGGTCCAAGTCCTCCCCCCCTTTCTTTTTTCGCAGTTATTTACTACTACGTACTACTACTACTACTGAGACGATACCTATGAAACATTAATGCTTGTTGGTAGGCACACTGGAAAGAAGAGAGAGAATAATGTTAGGGAATATGTAATTGGAGTGTATTTACACGTACGGTGTGTCAGCCTATGACAAAAATGTTGGAATGTGGCGTGCCGATCGTGCGACTCTCCTATAGGCTCCTGTGACGGTGTTGTCGGACGACAGCCATGTTTGTTTCTTGACTAGGAAACGCAAAAGACGGTTTCGATATATTTCCCTCCTTATTTTACCCACAAGGTTACAAGAGTAGTCGGTAATTTTGGGGTTTACGTCGCGAGACAGCTGAGATCATGAGCGACGCCACAGCGGTCGGTCTGTGGATTGCTTTAACGTGCGATGAAAGCTCACCACACGGTACCCCGTATTTAACGTCCCTCGCGGAAGACGGCGTGTCTAAGCAACTTGTACCCTGCCTTGGACCAAGTTGCTAGCGTCCTCGACCGGATTCGAACCCGTGGTCTCTGGATGGTTACAAGAGTGCATATAATGAAATACAGCATAGTGCAATTTTTTTTTTTCAAAGATACTAGCGCTATTATTCGTATTCGTTTTCTTCTTTGAACGGAGAGGACGCAGTGCGAATGCGAGCGCAACTCACAACGGGAAAACACCTTCGCATAAAACCAGTAGAAACAGTCAAGAAATACGATCGTATTGCGATCACCCGGTTATTTAAAATAGGAAAGCACAAAAAAGTTTCTTGAGGCACTCCAAATATTTTTCGTTCGTAGAAGGAGGTTCCGGTTCAATTCCTGCATGCCTTTTTATCTTTTTTTGTTTTTTCACCAACATCAACATCATCATCATCCTGCATGCTGTATTTCTTCGTGGCCAATATATCTGTCTCCTTTGGATACTAAAACGCAGCACGGTAGTAGTGTTTCCGAGATCATGATAAAGACTGCCAGGTAGCGGGATCGACTCCCACCACCTCTTGTTTTTCATGTTTTCTTGCGTTTCATGTTTTCTTTGGCGTTTCGGAAGAATTTCCAGGCGGATGTCTCCCATAAAGTCGGCCCAGGACGCATACTAACCTCCCGTCTGTCGTTCCTTCCCGCTGTCCTCTCTCCAACTGCCCACACCTGTACATCGCTTCTAGCCACAGTTGCTTCGTGGCGCTACGCGGAATAAAAGAAATGACTCCAAAGCTGTAAATGTTCTGTTTCGTGAAGAGCAACTACAGCTGACAGTCCCTTAAATTGCAAGTACGCCCCATTTTAGCCTCCATACCCTGAAATTTACTCCAAGGACAAAAAAAAAAAACAGATACGGGGAAGAATGGTTTGTGCAACGCGAATCTAGTCCATAAAATCTCTAAAAGGACTCCGTTTTTTTTCTGGGAGTCTAGACGTTTGTGTGGATAACTTCGAACGAGAGAAAGGGCTATGGAAGGGGGGAGGGGGCATCTTTTTTTACACACTACCCCGAACACTGATACGTCTTTCGTGCTTTTTTTCGCGCCTTAACTGTATCGTTCGCAACACTTTTGCCATCTCAAGACGACTGACGAAGTTTTTACTTTCCATAGAAAGTAAACACTTTGGAAGTCGTGCCTGTAATGGTCGCCGTGGAAGCACATTATAACGTTACGATAATTCCCTGAAGTATGAGAGACTCACTGAGCACAGTTGAGTCCGTCGTGAACGTATAGAACATTTGCCTTCCGTCATTATAATAGAGTTTCGTTTTCTCATATTAGAATGGTACGCGTACGCAAATGCCATGCAAGAGGGTTCCACGGCCGCACTTCACTACCGGTTCTCGTTCTCCTTGACCCTGACATTGCAAGGCTGTCGTACTTCCAAGGGTGTTACCCTCCACTTCACTTTCACGTTCGTTGCTTTCTCTTACCACAATTACGGCTTGCAAACCAGATCAGACACTGGTGACAACGATCACTGGGGATGACCGATATGAGGGACATGATGTTTTTGTTTTTTTTTAATCTCCTCTACCTGCACTTTTACTGCAATAGAGCAGGAGGTTATTGCATTCTGCAAGACAGCCTATTACTTTGTTATCGCGATTTCTGTTTTCATTATTTCATCGTGCACTGGCATCAATGTGACAGGTACATGGTGGTACGTCTGTACCAGATCGACCTCAGAAAAGAAAATTTGCTCCGTGTAGATTTCCTGCAAAGCCCTGGGCATGAGCGGTCCAGTAACTTGATACGATTCAAAGTATATACTGTATACGTGGTTGCACAACATGATCTATTCCGGGGGCCCAGACGTTGCGTGACGTTAAGGAAAGCCGGTCTTCCTGCCAGAGAGGAAAGGCAAGTTGACGCAAGGGGGCCAGGAACCCAAGTGATTTACTGCACAGCAGCAGGTCATGAAAGGTCATGAACGCACTGTGCAGCTTCCTTACCGTCACTTGGTTGGCCCAGCGACACATACAAGCGCCAATACTTCGAGATATACTGCGCTCGCACATGCTGGTGTAGCCAGCAACGGGCTGCTAAAGTCAGGGTACGTTAAGTACGCGGGGAAAGGTACCAATACTTGGGTGCCCAAGTTGAGGTACACTAATTATGCGAGCGCGTTAATTATAACAACAAACACGGTATTATAGAAGAAGCAACTGATAGGGAGTTACGTTATTATTATTGCCTGCACCTATGATATCCGTTGTACCCGCAGTGCTGCGTTAATAATTGTATATTGTCTCTGTGCAGCATGCGGAGTCAGCCTCCTAAACGAGAAAAACATCGAGAGGATCGTGGGTGGACAGCCAGCTGATCCTGGAGAGTGGCCGTGGCAGGTAAACATCTGTGGAACAAATGGGATTGAGTGAGCCGGCTTTGAAGATTCATTCAGTGCACGTAACAAAACCACTAGGTGTCACTTCGTAAAGTGGGCCGAGATGGAAGAACGAGACACTTCTGCGGTGGCGCTCTCATCAGCGACCAGTGGGTGGCTACCGCTGCGCATTGCGTTGTAACGTGAGTATGTTAGTCACAGTATTGTTTGTTTCTTTCTTACTCCTTGTGCATTCCCTCGGTCTGAAAGTGTTCGACACGTGCTATTAAAAATATTGCGTAAGTAGTAAGTCCGTTATTAGCAACACGACGATCAATTGGGCTAGTTGGTGCGAATGCACAATGAAGTAAACACGACGCAAAAGACAAAGGGACGGAGGAACAGACAGGACGAGCGTCACTTCCAACTTTACTGACACAAAAGGTAGGCCAAAGAGAAAGGAAAACACAAACAGCGCCACAGATCTCACAGGTTCAAGGACACGAGTAATATTTTTTAAATCTTATACAAGGAAAAAATATAAAAATGTATGAAGGGTCACCCATGCCCACCTCGAAGAAATTGTATTTCCCGCTAATTGTTATTAGCAACTGCAACCTTAGAAGAATACTGCATCGCGCTTTTTTAACCTGTATCGGCAATCCGCCAGTCCAACTGACTCAGTATATAAACTGAAGTTCCTGCACTGTAAACTGAAAAACACCCTTTTGGGTGTAAATGGCTTGTCCTATAACTGACACCTCTTTTTACACCATATGGTCTTAGAACACCCTTTTCAGAGGGTGTATTCTGTGTAAGACACCCTTTGAAAGGGTGCTTTTCCTTGCAAATGCCTTCTTTTGCACCCTTTAAACACCCTTTTAGGAGGGTGTTTAACAACTTTACACCCTCCTAGAAGGGTGTTTAAAGGGTGCAAAAGAAAGCATTTTCAAGGAAAAGCACCCTTTCAAAGGGTGTCTTACACAGAATACACCCTCTGAAAAGGGTGTTCTAAGACCATATGGTGTAAAAAGAGGTGTCAGTTATAGGACAAGCCATTTACACCCATAAGGGTGTTTTTCAGTTTACAGTGTGGGTTGCGTTGATCACCGGGAATGTGATAAGGTCGAAAGATTTTGTTTCGATTTTATCAGCTATAGGTGATAACTGCCCATCGCCGCTAGTTATATGTGTTGTATTACAGAATAAACGGTAGTTGGTATAGAGGGCGCTTTTTTTTTTCTATGTGTCTTTGGTCCCTTGTGCGTCATTCCCCGCATGAATTCTAACAAACTAGCCTTTTAGCCAATCAACCTAACTAACTTGCCTAATTTTTGACGTTGTTATTAACAGCAACGAATAATTTTCATACTTCCATGCAAACGTGGATTCTAAAATCATTCGCAGTGAACTAAATTTATTGAACGAGAGATTGTCATATTATATAATGAGATAGTTGTTGGAAAACGTGAAAAACGCGTTCACATGATGATGGTGGTGGTGGTGGTTGAGAGAAATGTGGACATGTAGGTCCCACTTAGCGTGTGACCGGCTACACAAAAGCTCCACACTTGTTGAACCACAACCACCATATTATTTTTAACTCAATCCCGATCCAGTCCAATCCAGAGTGATTCATAAGATAAGTTACGCTTACGCAGTGATCTCATTTCACTGATTCATTTGCATCAACTTCTGAGTCCTGAACAAAACAGCTGCCTAGTACGCCGAATCTTGAATAATTTACACCACATACCTAGTTCGTTGAGCTGTAAAAAGCTCCGATTTCGATTTACAGGCAACTAGGTACGGTGATCAGTCCCGCTAGGACCATCAAGGTCCGTGTAGGAGAACATGACCAGAACACTCTCGATGGTCAAGAGATTCAGGTGGATTCTCGACAGATCTTCAAGTACCACAGCTACCAGGGCTACAACAATGACATTGCCCTCATTAAACTGGCCAAGCGTGTACGCCTCAGCAGTCGAGTGAAGCCCATCTGTCTTCCCAATAGCGGAGAAGTTTTCGAAGGACAAAACTGTGTCTCTACTGGATGGGGAGCCACTACTTCAGGAGGTAAGATCTTGCGGTGCGGAGACCGAATATATTAATGCCAATGCAACCCAAACTATGGTAGCCATGGTAACATGGCTAAGTAAGTTCGCGGAACAGCTAAAGTTTAATGTGCCAAAGCAAGGTAAAATATTGGACCTTTAAAGGGCATCTTTCCATCATCATCACTTTCTCATCGCTTCCACAACGCAGTGTACCAATGCAATGGGCAATGGAGTCATTCACCGCCGTAATGGAGGTACACTGCCCCATGTGCAATGGGGCAGTGTACCTCCATTACGGCGGTGAATGACCCACCACACCCCCATCCCATTTATGTGTGGAGCAGTCCACGAAATGCCACCATACACAGCCGTCAAGCATCAAGCCTGTGTTCCCTGATACCAATTCCCTGTTGTGCTATAACGTGCAAGAACACGTCAATTGGAACAGACATATCCAACGTGCTTAGTGGTGTGCCCAGAGGAATAGGTAATCGCTTGTACGTTCACGTTGCTGAAACATCGCCACCACGAATTTGGCAAAATGGTCAGGGTTATTCCGCTGTTGGCGAGCGATCCGAACGATCCCCGGTAGATGACAGCCCCGTTCGATCACGGATCACGCACAAATTCGCTGATTGCTCAATGCAGAATGATGGCACTGTTGTATCAGACGATATAGGTCCCTGTGCGACGTCGTCTTGCGTTCCTTATCATCGCGCAGTTACTGTTCCTATTTGCATACGACACGCCATTAACGAATGAGAATAGTTGAACGAAAGACAGCTCTGCTACAGTCCTCAGCAGTATACCAGTTCAAAACATCGGCAGCTCCTAAGCTGAGGCTTTTTCCTCTAAGTATTGTCACCGGAAAGCTGACTTTCGTTCTGGAGCCCGCACTTTGATGCACGGATCTTCGCTGAAAAAGCGCCGCAATACTCGAGCGAACTCATGCATCCTAATGGGATTGAGAGAGTGTCTCCAATCTCCGCGATAAATCCCTCACAGTGCGTTTTGGTTTGGGCGTTCGACATGATTAGTAAAGGTGTCGGTTATATTACATTTTCTATGCCTCACAGATTGAATTGCGGGGAAATCTGTAAAAGTAGAACAAGGTTTGCAGAGGGTGTACGAGACACTTGACTATAGAGTGTCTGAGGCTAGGGTGATTTGACTAAGTGACTAGAGACACCTGCAACTGACGTAAGGGCGAATCGGGAAGGAATCGGGAATAAGGTGCGGCCCACTACCCTGAGGCACTACGGACGGAATGAGATGTGACATGATGATGATGAGATGATGAACGACGCTCAAGTGAGTGGTCGATAGTCAGCGGAGTCGGCACGTCAACATTAGCGACGGCGAAAAAAATCAACAAAACACGCATCGCACAGAGGTACGTACGCAGGATCATCATTTTGATAGAGAGAAGACCGTTGTCACGAAGAAAGACCAGAAAACACTGTAGAACACGACGATGTTCGGCCATGTTAGACCAAGGACCGAGGGTTAGGTACGAGTGTGGTGCAAAGCAAAGGAAATATGGCGCATTAAAGGAAATTAAGGTCAATACTTGGACTGGTGACCATTGGCAAACTTAAGAACACCAGTGGGGACCACTTGCTTTTTCGCCTTATTATTACAACGTTACAACAACGACAACAACTTTATTTGATGATGACGATTGGAGAGTTTCATCACCAGGGACAATGCCCTACCCCATCGCTGGTGGTGATGTGGAAAATGGAATGATGAGTTTACAGTGAGGACAGATGTGCTTTGGTGTGCACTGGTCTCCTCTCTACCCTATGATCTGCCTGCATACCTGTGTGCTGTGTGTGTGTTTTTGTGTGCTGTGCCGTTCTGATGTCTTACTGACTCCACTCACTATCCCTATTTAGCATCGTTCATCACCTCATCATCAGGACACATCCCATCCTGCCCCATTGTGCCTTGGGGTAGTGGGCCGCACCTTACGTGGCGAATTTCCCCATTCATTATCATCAACTTATTTGTTGTTGTTGTTGTTGTTGAGTGCGGAGCGTTGGTTGTTTGGATTTCTCCGTGGACCAAGCCATTTTGACAAAGAAGGGGGGAGGGGGCATGAAGAACTCGCTGATTTTTCAGGTATTTGGCATGACGCTCACTTTATTCTGTCTTCTAACTCGCAGGAGGAGCTCCCTCTTCGGTGCTGCGTGAAGTCAGCGTGCCAGTGTACTCGAACAACGTTTGCTCTGGACCGTATGCCCGGAAGTTCCGCATAACCATCCAGAATTGGCACCTATGTGCCGGAGCTCTTGAAGGTGGCCGGGGATCTTGCTACGTAAGTCGGATGTTATTTGTTTACTCGCGGTGCACACATATAGCGTTACGCAGAACAGCGCCGCTGAAGAGAACGAAATGACGTAAACCAAATATTACAAATAATCTTACGAAGTGTTACACGCAACATACCATTGCGACAAAGGAAGCGGATAACAAATGAGAAGTCGCCATCCACAAGCTTCACCTCCGCCATTACCACTACACCCTAGATATACAGACGTACCTTTTGAATTTATAGATCACAATTTCTTACTTTTTCCTATGTTATAGTTTTAAACATAATAAGAAAGCCAAATCTCCGTAGGACAGATTTAGCCTTTAACCTGAATTCGGCGTGTTATTCGCTCTCGAACTTATCGTACAGCTCCCGTCAACCTTAATAATAACACCGGAAAGAATTCGGTCTCAATTCCGAGCGCGATAACAGCCGCCCTAGTGGCACCGGGGGAATGTTAAGTGAATAAAATCTTTGTGTTAAACGATTTTGTTCAATAAAGACTTCCGCGTGGTCCCAAAGGTTGCTGTAATCGCGCTCGGGAATGAGACAATATTTTTTTCCGGTGTTATTATTAAGGTTGACGGGAGCTGTACAAAACGAACTCGTGAAGATGCTAGCCCCTATACGTTGCTACAGAGCGCTCATAGCAGTCTACGATAAGGTTGAATGGAATCGCTCAGCTTTTTGACCCGCAGAAACTTGCACGGGAGCCGTGGAAGGCGCGTGCCTTGCAACATTAATAACCGGGTCACAACGGCGAGCCGTTGGCGCCACGCACAGCCCTGCAATAAGCGCATGAGCGCCCCACTGGTGTTGTTGCTATCAGCTCAGTGTCCGGGCTAATTTCCGGGCTTTCCTTGCCATTTCTATTTGTCCTTACCCGATGTTTGTTTTGGTTTCTTGCATGGCCTCGTGACTTTGCTGTTGCCTTCCGAAGCCCGTTCCTTTCACTCATAACTTTTTGTTTGTGTTGCTCCCTCACTTCCTACCGTTATTACGGTTACGGCGCCAGGGCTGTGATTGTAAACCACCTCCGCATTTAATCCTGGTGATGGCCAAAGTGCAAGTGTTTACATAAGTGGGTACCGCTGTCCTGTGGTCGAACAACTGTTGACCGACTTATAGTAATTTGCAGGTCAAGAACGTCTTTGACGTCAGTTAGCAGGTTCGTGCTGACGTCATCGTTCGTAAACCTGGGTCCTGTGTCTTGCGCTCGCTATGCCTATAGCTTTATTCTATTGCCACTGCCTTCAGCGGGCCTCAAAGCGTTTCCCATCGCTAAAGTCTGACACGTGGCCGTCGAGGGGGCTCGTGGGAAAAATGTGCACGATGCTGACGTGCCCGCAAGCGATCACATATATGCGGATACTGTCGTTGCTGATGTGAAGGCTGCAGAGAACATATTTCCTTCACCCACGTTTTTCGGCAGCAGGCGTCCAATGTATACTAGACGACGCATGATGTGAGGTATGTGCAGTTACGCTTTCCTCGCGTTTAAGAAGGGATGCAGTCATGATGTAGATTCATTGTCATGCATAAAGACACTGCAAGTAGAGACCGTACAGTATTTATCTTTTATTCACAGTGGATTAATGGTTCTTCATTTTTAATTGACGGTGGAAAGGGCAACGAAATTACGATAAGTGCACGACCTCCTTCACTGCTAACATATATGCTAAGTAGGAAAAAAACATAATGAAATAGCATGCACATTATATGTCTGCGTCCGAGGACAATTGCGCCATTACTGCTTCGGAAGAGGCATTGACACTCTCAAGTTGACATTGAGAAACCAGTGACAGTGGTTTGGCGAAAGGAGGGCAGGTGTATGGTGTCCGTTTGCCGGGCGTTCTCTGACCCAGCTAAATCAAACATGAATATGTACTCACCTCCCGTTCTTTCTTTTCACGTAAACCGTGATGGGGGCTGGAGCAAAAAGCTAAGAGTGCTTAGCTTGGCAAGGCTCCAGACCCTTGGAGGCACAGTCGCGCAACGACTGAGCTTGTCATCGAAAAACATATCGCGGTCCTTCCATTAAATGGATAGTTTTCTCTCCAAGCATCGATTCGTTGATTTCTGTTGTTGTTGTTTTTAATTCCGTGTTTGCGCCACGAAGCAACTGTGGCTATGAGCGGCGTACACATGTAGACAGATGGAGAGAGGATAGCAGGAAGGAGTGGGCGACAGAGGCGTTGGTATACGTCCCTGGCCGACTTCAGGGGGAAATGTGCCGACGTTCGTCTGGAAAGTATTCGGAAAACCCAGGGAAAACTTCAGACAGCACAGCGGGTGACAGGATTCGAACCCGTGTCACCTCCCAGTCTCGGCGTGGAAAGCGGCCACCCTAATCGCTATGCCACGGGAGCTGGTTGATTTCTGTTTGCACACACGGTGGTGTACTTCGAACTTTATCAGGTCCACGTATTAGTTTCCGGCCGCTGGAGCGGTATGATTTATTGTATAGGCATCTCAAAGGCAACGAGATCCACGCAAGTAGGCTTTCCCGCGGAGAATGACGTACGCACGACGTCAGTCTGGCAATAATGTGACGACAAAAGTTCCCTTTTTCCTGGCAGAGATGCGGCTACCCTATCGTCACCTCTGAAGCAACGTCATGAGGGTCACGCGAGCCGATCGCAGCCTCCCTTAATATGCTCCTCCACCGGCGCCCAGCCGCGATGCTTGTGTTCATAGGAAAATACTGAAAATACTGAATACTGAAAATACGAACGAAGGGGATTGATGGGAGTTGGTCGTCTATTGCACACGTCCAGCCAACTTTTTTTTTTTCGTTTCGTTGGTAGCAAACTATCCCTTTAAGCAAAAGTGCCGTAGGACATGCCCCATACGGTAGTTCCACCAACCACATTTTACAGCGTTTTTTTAAATTGCAGAGAAGTAAACGTATTCATTCCATCCACAGACCTAACTTTAAGCTCTCATGTGGCCCTCTCTCTTAAAGCGACTGTCGCACATCGATTACAGTCAACTACGAAGCACTGTCAATTACGAAACAATCGCGCCACTGTACCCTTTATTCATCAGCGACAATAACGCCGAAACCCGACGCCAGGTAGTAGTTTCTGTACAATTTGATGTAATCCATGACAAGAGCAGATGCCGGATGTTGAGAGTACGCCGGAATTTCGTCTCTGGAAATCAGAGAAAACGTCACTCGGACAAGGCCAATCAGGGAGCGCCCTTTGGCGACCGGCGGGAGGGCGGGTGCCCCTCCTGCAGGTTGCTGAGAGTCTCTGCTCATGTCATGAAATATGTCACTTCTGAGTTAACGCAGAGCGTGTTCGTAAAGCCAGAAAAGTAACACCGTGTTGCACGCGACATGATCGCGTCAGTACTCACACCCATAAGCGAAAGCCAGTGTATTTACCGAGGACTTTTCACTTAGTGTATTGCGGTGCGAGCACGAAGCAGACGAACTCGGAAACAATCGACTGCGCTGCGCTCCCATTCGTGTGCCTGGTTGACGTCATCATGATGTTACTATCGCTGGGGTTCCTTAGCTGCAGAGGCAGTGCGAATCTTTAAAACTGGTTTATTTGATATATAAGCCGTGTTTTCGGAAGAGAAATTTGGCCAAGTAGACTGTGAAGGCGGTGCCAAATATTACCGTATCGGTCTCATACACATGTTCCCGGATGCGATAGTACTTTTAAATATCAAGCTCCCGTCTGGATTCCAATGCACCGTTTTAGACTGTTCACGAGTGCCATTTATCTGGAAAAAGGTTCCCTACAACGACAATCCCCTCCAAGCTAGAGCTTTGTTTAGCGCCACAGCACTATACGGAAAGATCATGGCAGACACTCGCAGTTCGTAGGCAATGCGGCATGTAATCCCACGCGTGCTTATGAGTATTACGTCATATGGAGAGGCGTCTGTTATGAAACAGTGAGGTGCTCTCATCGTATTCACTCGTCGGTTTTATGACGTACGTTAGCAGAATAGGAAGGATTTCGTACAGTTTCGTGACTGCAGGTATCGCTTAGGTAACGCTTTCAGACTTTCATTTTACGTCATCCGAAAGTAAGTCATGTTTAGTGGCATGTTATTCCCATGCAGCATCAATGTAAACAAGAAACAGTTCAACGTAACAGATAAAATCGCGTAGATGCTGGTGAAGGAACTCCGTAGTGAAAAGCCTGAGCGTGGCTTCTCCAAAATTTTCCTGTATTACGTCGTTACGATATTTGCTTTCGAATGAAGGGGAAAAAATAAAGCTCCTAATCCTCCAGGGCGGCCTTGTTTGCTGATTTAGCGCATGTACGGTTAAGGATATTGAACATGTAGCCAGGAGTTGCTGCTATCTGCTGTTCCTATAGCGTTTAGCTGGCTAGACAGGACAAGTAGAAAAAAAAACGTAGTGTGGCGCAGCTTTAAAATGGTTTTGAAGGTTGCACGGTTGGCAAGATAACGCTAGTAACACTCTGGATTAGCCTCGCATTCTCACAAGACGTGCAGGTATCGTTCAGTGTCCATGACCTTGTTGGAGCATCGTCGTGTGCTCCGCTGCTGTTTTCAATGTTTATATATGTTTATATATTTTTTTTTCAATGTTTAAATATGCCACAACGTCTAGTTGGACGGCATGCGATGTGCAAAATGAAGCTAAAAGACAAAAGGTTGCTGCTCTCCCATCTCTTTTTTTTTTTTTTCTTTAACTCGCCTTTTTGAAGCAGCACCTTATCACCAGCACATACTCCAAGTCATTTAGCGCACCATAGAACTTGCGTTGTCCTGTGTGCTCACAGTGCTACCAGCTAGGTCAAACCGAGGGACAATTAAAGAACGACGGCGAAAGTTCCACGACGGCCAGAAGACAAAGACCACGTCCGACGATGTGGTGACTGTTTCTACGGCAACGTGAAACTGTAGCCTGCACGCACACAAGTCATGGAGAAAATATCGTCATACCACTCATACGAACGTACAAATCCTGTGAACATTAGAAAATTACAATACAAGGTCTACAATACTGAGTCTCGGGAACAAGCTGGAATGCAGCACTTCTCTCGACCTATTCGTTCCAGAACATTCACACTACATTGACTGTTGCACTTGTACTTGACTGTTGCACTTGATCCTAAAATCAGGTACGCTTATAACTCCCTTCCCTTCTCCCTTCTAATTTTGTTCGCCAACACCAACACCACGCTTGTATTGGCTGCATGGTGTGGCGAAAAAAGATGAAGCCATGAAGGGAGCGTGGCATCGGTCAACACCACAAAGATGGAGAAACCCTGCGCATTGCCTCCTCTGCCTCTTTCAATTAAGAATCAGAATTCGTCTGCTACTGCGATTTGAAGAACCCGCAAATGATTGCAGCTCACCTGGAACCTGCAGACCTGCATATTTAGACAAAAAGTGCAACACGCTTTCCAGAAAATCAGTTTTGAGAAAGATTGAGACCGTTTTGCGAGAAGTTTTCCCGTCTAGTACGCGGGGACGTTCAATCAACTCGCAGACGACGGTGGTTCTTCTCCGTGGCCACGACCGCTGAATGCACGTTCGTGATTGGCTACGGCCGTTGAAAACACGATCCTGATTGGCTGACTTTGTTATGTCACGTCAACGAGCGCGCGGGCTTTCTGTATTTGGGTGGTGTTGCATCGGTGCTCATGTTCCCGGACACTGCTACTGCCAGCTCTGCGATCGCCCGACTATGATGGCCCGACAGGCAACACCCTGCCTGGATTAAACGTCTAGCACCGCCGACTGTTGCACACACAACCAGTAATCCCGAGAATAAACTCCATAATGATTTTGCTCTATATCTGCAAAATTACAGGAGGCACTGCCCAAGCCGTAAGTAAAGAAGTTCTTTAGATACAATACCAGGAGAAAAGTCGCAGCTCGATGCTTGAAATAGGTGAATGACACGAGCAACAACAAGCATATGCAAAACATATACCGTCCAATGTTTCCGAAGCCGTTTGGATGCAGATAATATGAAACTTTTTCATTCCCTTTCTTTGTAGCATTCAAACTCAAGCGCAAGCTTCATTTTCTACTTTCACGTCTATACTACAATTCTGATTGCACTTCGCGAGAGTGTATGACCACGAAGTCAGTTACTGTTACGTTATTTTTGAACAAAATGTGCTGTCATTCTTATATGGTTTCGTTTCTTATCGAAACAAACCGCCTTATGCAATTTCTTGTTCTCCCTCAGGGCGATTCCGGAGGCCCCTTCCAATGTAAGCGACCAGACGGCAGCTGGGTTCTGGCTGGCTTGGTATCCTTCGGTTCTGGCTGTGCTCATCGAGACTACCCCGATGTCTACACTAGGGTGACACAGTTTCTCCCCTGGATAAGTCAAACCATGTCGGCCAGTCGTGGATAAGACGACGCCTCATCATTTAAAGTGCCAAGATGAACTTTTTCCTCGTGCTTCTACCATGACCGCGTGCTGCACCAGGCAGGAGTACTCAGCATCGTTTCCATAGTCATTCGCTCGCTTGTTGACTGTCTTAGTCCTTTTTTTTTTTTTTTTTGCTGATTATACTTTATGGTGTAACGCACCATGGGCATTTAAGCCACCTCTTCCCTGAATGATCTCTATGAGTGAATACGTCGTCAATCAAGGTGCTTCTTGTACTTCTTCACCAGCTGTTGGCTTAAAGACACTATGAACTTTCCCGAACACGGTTCTGCCTGTCGAGAAACTACACCAGAAAATTTTCTACCCACTGAAGTGGCCCAATGCACGCTTCAAATCGTCTCTCATCCACGTCCCTCCTCCCTCTCGTGTTCGTCCTCTCGCTTCTTGGTGCGTGATTCTGGCGAACGCTTTTACGTTCGCTTTGCACACGGCTCGCAGAAAGGAGCGTCAACCAATCATGAGCGTACCATGAGGTGAGCGGTGACGTTTCGGTGACGTAACCGGGCACAGCGGTAACAGGGAAAAGGTTATTTGGGAACAGGGAAAAGGTTACTCCTCCTGTCGTTCGCCGTTGCGCGTCGCCAGGTGTATCAGCTTCGTATAACTTCCGGACTGCGTTTAAATTCTCTCGTGAGAAAACCGTTCCATTGCCGAACATACCTACTGGGTCCTGTGTTCAGGAACGTATCTTGTGTAAAATAAAAACCAGAGAAAATCGTTTCATAGTTCCTTTAACAGAGACCGAGAAGTTGCGCTGAGCATAAGTCGTCAAGAAATCCATTTATCTGCCACGGGACATCATCGTACATTCCTCCTTGCCATAATCGCACAGTACGCGGCCAAGTTAACTTAATCACCTGCACAATTAAAATGGCTTTAATTTCGTCTAGTTCCGTAGTCTCACCTTCCTGTCGTCAGAGTGCTTTTGTACTCGTTAACTCAGTAATTCTACTTCCTTCCGTTAAGTAAATCCGTTTGCTACCCTTAGTCTTAACTTAACGGTAATGCACGTGTACGCTTGGATTACTGGGCTTCTACCGCCTTCATCCACACTGATATTCAGCACTCGTTTTCTTCTCTCTGTTCATTCTCTCTCGCTCTTTCTCTCTAATTAACATTGCGTAAAAAATATGCATTTCCGAGAATGAACAGGTGCCTTGTCTAATGGTGTTCTCGTTTTCAGTGATGGCCGCCTGTTTCGAATCATTACCTCCTCTTTATTACTGTACGTCTGAACAAAACATTAGAAGCAAAGTAAGTTTTTTTTTTGTCTGTTCATGTGATGGAATAAAGCAACCCAGAAAGCTCGGTAAATGGTCCCGCAGATATGGCAGAACCCTATTACATTCTACATCAAGAGACCGAAAGCTACAGAACCCTCAAATAGCATCATGAACAGGAGAGGTAAAGGTAAGCCCGTACCCAAGTTGCACGGTTGTGTAATCGATGTCATATAGGGCGGACATGTTCTGAAGTTCGTCTGTACATCTCCCCATATTCTTCCTTTACACATCTACTCAAGTATATGGTCTATATAAGACGTTACTCGCAATTGATAAGAACGGGGTGTAGCATTACCTTGTGTAGGCCTCGTAGCCGAATGGCGGCTGCTCCTTTATCGTCGCATTAGCGCAAGCAGCCTCTATGCGCTTAGTGGGCACATCCATGAGCCTGCGTCGGCTCTGTCTTGCTATTCCTCATGACGAAACAAGCGGGACTATGTTGCTCGACGACCCAGGAAGACTACAAAGCTCTAGCAGGAGATGTCAGCGGATTGAAATCTCTCGGCCTATAGTCCAGATGAACTGCATGTCCGATAAAAGTTTGTGAAATTCAAGGTTTGTGCTTTGGAATTTGAGGTGTGTACGACATGACTGCTTCGCTGGTTAGTCCTGCCGCTTTATTGCCGAGTAATCTGCTTGCCAATGTGGCATCCTACTCCTCGCACGTTCTGGGTCGACTTCAGGGGGGAACTGTGCCCACGTTTCCCTTAGAGCGTCTGGGGGAAGCACCCCAGGTACCCCGGGCAGCGTCCATGCCGAGATTCGAAGCCGCGTGAACTCCAAGTCTCCGAGTGAACGGCGGCAATTGAGTTTGAGTTTGATCTTAAGCGCTAAGACATAGACATAGGTGTAGGATGCGTACTGGAGGTATTTCTTCGATGCATAGAGCGCATCAAGAGCTGACGACGGCGTGTGGTTGCCAAGCGGGTGTAGTGGCGCAGTGACGTTAGGATTCCTGCGTCCGAAAAGCCGAAGAGAAAGTGTAGATCGCATGCTTCTGCCTAGGCTGTCGCATTCGATTAAGCCCGCGGAGCCACTATGCCAAATTTCACGAAACGTGCCAGGATACTTTGAAGCAGAGTTGTACGTAACTGAAATACTCTGCCAAAGTTACTCTATATACTTTTAATTGTCCTACAAAGGCTTCTTCATACTTTTTCTGGCACTATCTTGTTCTCATTTCTTAATTTACTTCTAAGATACTACCATGTTTGTTTGTTTTTAGTCAGGGAAGTTGAAAAAAAGATGAACTTCGTCGGTATCGGTTGAGCGCTATGGCGCCTCAGATGCGCATATACGTTTCACCTCGGATAGTCCGAGGTGCCCCTGTCCTTCTGCGGCGTACCCTCTAGAACCGGGCAGCGCCTTAAAGGACGACGGAGGCGAAAATAAGCCGCAAAGCTGTTTACTTCGTATTGTGGTGTGTACCCAAAAAACGCAGAATTCGACTGGTAACCGAGAGATGCGTAGTTCAAATCCCGCCGATGTCTGGCTTTTTTGTAGTCATATTTCAATTGCTTCCCAAAGCTTATTCTCGCCGCGAACCAGTCTAGGCCTACTTGAAGACAGGTGAAACAGGACAAGTAGTGTACGGCGTATTTTGTTGACAAATGCTTCAAAAAAAATCCGGAGGTGCTCATTAGCCTTGGCTCGTCAACGAAGTACAGCTGGCTGAAAGAAGGAGCGGTCCCTTCTGTATTTTCACGGAAATGGAAGGCTCAAATCTTCACATCCACTTGGCTTTTCGGCGTACGTCCGATTGCTGCTGCGGATAATAAAAAAAGATGAAGAACAATAGGTACGAACCCATCTCTCATCGCAGATGTCGCTTTCAGAATTCTACGACGTCTCCGAATCGAACATTTTGAGGCGTTGTTCGGAATTCGCCGTGTTTATCCCGTTCACCTGGCCGGCGCCCATGGAGCTTCTACTTCTCCCCACGGAGGATGGCCATTAGCCACAAGGGAGGTCAGCCAGGGCTGTGAGGGTGATGGAGCTCGAGGAACATCTGACGTCACGCCTTCGTCGGCTTCTCCCTCAATGCTTTGCGATAGCGATCGCGTTCCAGCGAGCTCGTAATCGTCAAAAATATGCCCATCTGTACACCGTACTCACAAAATACTAGTGGCACCATAATTCTACGTAAAGTCTACACCTTGTTCGGACCTTATTTCGCAATTAACAAATTTCGCTTCCGTCGCCCTTCAAGTTTAGCAGGTACGCGGAACAATGTGTCGGCCTGAAGGGCATGTTGTTGTATACTCGAAGACCGCAGAAGACAGTGAAGCCGAAGTCTGTGGAGAGGACGGCTACATATGTTAATAAGCTGTGAATGCTAAATGTTTAGGGTGACTTTTCCGTCTCCTCCTGTGTCCGCACCGTCGGGTATCCGCGCGAGCGTCATTATCGGGCGAGATATCCGAGAAGGAAAGCGAGAAGAAGAGCGTGCATCAAGGAGAAATCGCGGGGACGTAAGAGTATCCGGACGAGGGTTCGCTTTTAAATTTGTTGTAGTCGTAGTTGTTCGAAAGAAAATTTCACAAACTGTAATTCGATAGTTTCTTCGGAGGAACGAATTACTTTTGTGAGTATTTAAAATTCTACTCAAATGCTTTACAAGTTTGAGTATTTAGTACACCGTTTAGTTGCTGTTCTGTCTGGTACTCTGCAACCTTACAGTGACAGCGGAGGCGAGCATCTGATAGCGTGCGTGCGCTGTCCGTCGCAGATATCGCTTTCTCCTTCTCGGCGTTCTCTTTCCGCTTCTGCATGTAATAATTAATAATATTTGGGTGTTTACGTCGCGAGACAACTGAGACCATGAGCGACGCCACAGCGGTCGGTCTGAGGATCCCTTTGGTCCACCTGATGGTTCTTTAACGTGCGATGAAAGCTCGTCAAACGGCACCCCGTATTTAACGTCCCTCGCGGAAGACGGCGTGTTTAAGCAACTTGTACCCTGCCACCAAGTTGCTGGCGTCCTCCGCCGGCTTCGAACCCGCGATCTCGGGATCAGAAGGCGAACACGCTACCGACTGAGCCACCGAGGCCGCTTCTGCATGTCGAGCCTTGTGTTCTACACTCATTTGCGCCCTTCTACACTGGTCTATCTAGTAGCTGTCGCTGTATTTTAGCTGCATCTTGTACAAGTATCGTTGAGTATCTTGCACAAGTCTCCCCTGAAGAACAACTACACTCTCAGAAAAAAGGTGTGACGAGCGTGAACACCCCGAAGGGAGTTTCCCATACTCCTTTTTTTCTAAGAGTGTACTTACGTGGAGCAGCCTAGAGCCCTGCACGGGCCGACTTTTCCGGGCCCGACCCGGCCCGGGCGCATCGAAAAATGGCCCAGCCCGACCCGGACCTTCATATTTTTATGCGGCCCGGCCCGACCCGGCCCGGCACGGTGACCCGGCGAGTAGATCCCGGCATAGTATTTCCAGCCGCGACGTACGCGTTTCTGGCGATTATCAAACAAATTTATCAGTAAATTTATAAGGAGAGAAGACAAACATACAAGTGATGGCGGTTTAACACCATAACCGCACCAGACCAAATTAACTCCAGAACGTACGCGGGCATGGGCGTTATCGTTACACTGTCAAGATTTTGCGGAGATGCGGATTTTGACAGCCGTTAGCGAAGATGCTGTCGACAAACTCCTTCTCCCAGTCCATACCCCTCTCACCAAGCTTTGCCAAGTGATTGTGAAATACGTGAGGAGTGACGAGCAATGTAAAGTGGCTTTCAGAATGTTCTAGAGGGTCGAATCATATGTCTAATGCAGTATCCCTTGCTTGTCTTTGCAAAATATGCACAGGAATGACGCAAGCGCATGATGATATGAACTAATGCATCTCCATTGTGTGGAATTAGCTGCGTGGCCCGGCCGGCGTGGCCCGGTCTCGGAAACATATTTGTCGGCCCGGCCCGCGGTGGTGGCGTATTCTAACGGCCCGGGCCCGGCCCGGCCCGCGGTGCTAGCGTATTTTGTCGGCCCGAGCTCGGCCCGGCCCGGAGCACACAGCCAATAACAACCTCGGCTCGGCCCGCGGGCCGGGTTGGGCCCGGGCCCGTGCATGGCTCTAGAGCAGACGCCGTTAAGGACGGCTGGATAGTAGGCCACCATCTGTCAGACGAGCAAAACGTGTAGGCCACGCGTGGAACAGCATGGAGTACCCAGCAAGTATCCCAGGGGGACAGCTATATAGAGGGAGACAGCTATATATACAGATATATAGGATATAGCTATATATCCTAAAACACATTCTTGGGTGTTTTGTACTTCTACGTTACTGGGGAGAGTTCAATCATACAAGAAGGCAAGGAAGGGAGTGTGTGTCTCTTTGCGAGAATAAGCCATGGTATTTCAGAACAGCATTGATACACTCTGGCGATTATCGCTATGGATCCGACCACTGTTTCTCTGAACACCACAAGCAGACATCATCCACCTACACCAAGCCGATATGTACATTGCGCGGTAATAGGGAAGGAATGTCGCCAGCACGGTCTTGAACACCGCCGGGCTCAAAACACCTCCTTCGGGAACTCCAGCTGTGAGGACCATGATTACTTCTATCTCTCGTGCACACGCAGAGAAACCAGCAGACAAATGTTCCCTGAAGATATTCTAAAATCTGACGCAATGTACGATCTGCATTCCCACGGTTCGAAACGCCTCTAGTGCATGGCTATGACATAGCCTGTAAGTTAGGCTGCCTTAGGCTCGTCTTATATGAAGTAACAAACCTATACAGTCATTCGCTCGTTCTTCTTCTATGGACGAAACAAGTCTTTTTTCCTTTTTATTCCGTGTTTGCGCCGCGAAGCAAATGTGGCTATGAGCGGCGTACAGATGTGGACAGGTGGAGAGAGGACAGCAGGAAGGAGTGAGGGACAGGGGGGCTAGTATGCGTCCTGGGACGACTTCACGGGGGACAGTGCCGACATTCGTCTGGGAAGTATTCGGAAAACGCAGGCAAAACCTCAGACAACACAGCCGGTGGTAGGATTCGAACCCACCACCTCCCAGTCGTCAGCACGACCTTGGCTACCACCAAGCGCGGGACGCCTTAACCCGCTTGGCCATGGCGCTGGTGAAAAGAAGAAAAAAAGAAAAACATGTCTAACACGATTCAACTGCACTTTATTTTAACGATGACGAATAGGTTGTTTTTATGGCTCGGGTCTAACGCTTTGTCCCATTATGCAACGACAACAACAACAATAATAAATGAAGGATAAGTGATGATGACATGGGATGTTTCCCCGTGGTAGCCACAGGACCCTACCCCACTTCACAGCGGTTAATATGAGAGGATGAATTATGATGAACGCGAAGCGACAACAGGTCGGAGTTCTGTTTAGAGCTCTGCGAGGAGTCCAGTGGCTCGCATGAAAGCAAAAAGGGAGCTAAGAGCCCGGTACTGATGCACATAGGAGAGCTCCATGGGCCAAGTACTTTGGACACGCTGAATGGTCTATGCTCAAGGAGCTCAAGTTGGCGTCGAAGTACCCGGCGTTCACTCGTGTACCGGTCGCAGTCCTCGATGATATGGCGGATGGTAGCTGGGGTGTGGCAAGCTGGGCACAGCGCCGTGCTACTGTAGCCCAGCTTAACCCGGAACACAGGGGTGAAACCGACGTTGAGTCGTAGACACCGCAGAAGTGACGTAAAGCTGCGAGGGAAGCCACCTGTCATCTTAAATGATAATGACGGGTCCACTGCATGGAGGAGTGACCACTGAGTGACGTCATGGAGCCATTGCTGGCGGGCCAAGGGTGACACCAACGCAGCCAAGTAGAAGTGTATGTCTCCGTTGGAGAGGATAATGGGCACGGCTCTGGAGATACGGTGGGCCGCAGCAGCCGCCAAATCTACCTCCTCGTTGCCCTGAATGCCAATGTGGCCGGGGACCCACTGTAGGGTCAACCGCTGTCCCTGTTCGCCAACCTTGAGCCCCGTCAGGATACTAACTACCGCCGGGGCCAAAGAGCCGCGGATGCCCATGCTTCCTACACATTGCAGAGCTGATTTTGAGTTATTGTAGATCACCCAGGAGCGATGAGGGTAGTTCAAGACATACTTCAGAGATGGCATACGGCTCCGCAGAGGTCGACGAAGTGCGATGTGACAGGCGAAACCCACATGACTCGTCCGGTATGACAAAGGCAGCGGAGGAGCCATCCGACGTAGACGATCCGTACCCTATCGTACCCTATCCCGTATCCGGCCACTGTACTTTGTATCCATCATTTGCAAAGTAGATTGCTTGAGAACCGGAACGGGGATCTGGCTCTTCGGCCACACGAGGTCAGGGATGTGTGTCGAGAAGGATGGGCTCGGCAGTGTCCACGATGCCACTGAAGGGGCGGTCGGGGCAACAGTAAAGCCAGGGATGTTTCTAGATACTGCTGTAATACATAGCGAGAGTTTACTGTTCTTCCGCCTACGTAGCTTCTGAACTAGAGGGTGGTGCCGGTGGTGAGCGAGCAACCGTAAATAGTGCCGGATGGTTTGTCTTCGACGGAGGACATCGATAGGTATTTCTGCGGCGTCGGCGATCACCATCCGCGTCTCAGCCCTGCGCGGGACACCAAGGCACGTCCGCAGGCTGCGTGCCAGTGTACACCGAAGCTTGTGTTCAGACGTGGCTGATATACCGTGCTATACGGGCAAGCTGTATCGCAGGCAGCAACGAACCAGAGCTTTGTGGAGCACAAGGAGATCCCGCTTGGTGCAGCCTCAGCGCACGCCGGCAAAATGGCGAATCACATTCCCCCAGCGCTCAGCCTTTGAGATGACGAAGTCAATGTTCCTTCTCCACGAGAGGTTGCGACATGTATGAGGGGGCAGTCGCCAATCCGAAGTTGGAACCTCCGCATCTCTCTTCGAGTAAAAGGAAGGGCTGCGCTTTTTTCAGGGGAGATATCCGTCCCTGCGTTCAAGAAGAAGTTGTTGATGGCGTCCAGTGCTCTTTGCAACCGATGTTGAATTGCCGGCCGGGACTTTCCGACAGTACAAATACACACGTCATCCGCATATAGGGAGAGATTTACTCTCCTCGGCAGACATTCCTTGAGGTCAACAAAGACGATACCATGACGATATTAAATAATAACGGGCTTAGGACACTTCCTTGAGGGACACCCTGCGTTACAGCAGTCTTCTCTGTGTCACCCTCGCCTGTTCTGACAAACATTTTCTTTTGTCTCAGGAAGTCGGAAAGCCATGCAAACGCTTTCCCAGGAGCTTGAGACCGGAGCAACACATGAAGAACGCCGGAGTGACTTACGGTGTCATACGCCCGCTTGACGTCCAGGAAGACAGCCAATTCGTATCCGGGCTTTCGCTTCCTCAACTGCAGAGACCAAATCCATCACCGAATCCATGGAACTACGATGCCTACGGAAGCCTGACATTTCCTGGAGGAAGACACATCTTCTCTCAAGCCACCACTCGAGCCTATGAAGCACCATGCGCTCTAGGACTTTGCCTAGGCAGCTGGTAAGGCTGACAGGCCGAAAAGACGCCAGGTCAAAGGGGTGTTTTCCCGGTTTCAGTATGGGGACCACTAAGGCCCCGTTCCACTGAGCAGGGACTTGTCCCTCCGTGATTGGTTGTAGATATCTAAGAGGACCAAAAGGCAGGTGTCATTCAGGTTACGGAACGCTGCATAGGTGACCAAGTCCGGACCAGGTGACGACTTTTTCCGAGAAAATGCAAGGGCCGCCTTGAGCTCTGCAAACGTGAAGTCTGCATCCATGTCGGGGTCACAAGATGGACGAGCTTGGTTAACAGCGCGCTGTAGCTGTAAAACATGTTCCTGAAAGCGTGGACATTTCGCTGCCTCGGAACTCGCTGGGATGGTCTTGCAAAATTCGTACGCGACTTCCTTCTCAAACGAGAGACACAGAGATCGCTTTGGGTTCTTCGCTGCAGGAGCTTCCCTGAGACTTTGAGCAACCCGCCATACCTTTGCAGTACTGGTAAAAGGGGTCAGAGACGCACAGAACTGACGCCATCTACGTACGTCCACGGCGTTCAGGGCTGTTTGTACCACCACGTTCGCACGACGCGCATCCTCAACATCAGTGAGTTGGCCAGATCGCCGAGCCTTTCACTCCGCCAGTCTCCGATAAGCACGCCAACGCTCCACTACCGGTTTTTTACCTGCATGACCCGCAGCGACCTTAGCAACCGTGGTGGACAACGTTAGGCGCCGCACAATGGGATCAGTAATTTATCCTCTGCCCTCACTCCCACCTGCACATCTTTCTTGCTCAGGTTGCGAAAGAACTGCCAATTGGTCAACCGAGCAATCCTGTGGCCTGCACCGGAAGCATAATTGGAATACGAAAGGAATATGGAGAGATGGTCGCTGCCTCTACCGTCCAAATCCGTACTTGAAGTGAGATGTGGTAAAAGGTCCCTGGAGCAGAGCGAAACGTCTAGTGCGTCCGTCGAGAAGTCCCGACGCAAGAATGTTGGAGACCCATCATTCAAGGCGCAGAGGTCAATATCTTCGATGACGTCACACCACAGAAACCCCTTGCCATCGCGCTTACGGCTTCCCCACATAGGGCGGTGCCCGTTTATGTCACCAAGCGAGGCAGCACCCAATCCACCAAGAGCCGACCGCAACTCATGCATTGTCACGGGGACTGACAGCGGTACATACATACTCAGAACAGACAATGTAGTTCTTTCAAACTGAACTCTGCAATGCATTATGCAACGATCCGAACATTCCCTCTGTTCAAAAACTGAACATTACATGCTGAAGATGACAATGGATTTCAAGAAACCATGTCAAACGAACCAGAACGAGGCATTCCACGATTCTGCACGAAGATCTGCGATTTGCGTCCTAAGTATGGGGATAGCTATAGTGAGGCACGCTTTCCAGGGTGCCGGAAGCCTCCCGCTACTCCGGATTGAACTGATACGAAAAATATTACCGAAAAGCAAAAATATCTGGCCGGTCCTCGAACCGGGGAACACTGAATACTTCTCTCCGAGGAGAGTACCGCGCCGGGCGGCTTAATGGCCAGTCCGGCCCTGTCCAGTATTCTAGGAACAGTCAATTCTTTCACGAATCGCCACGACCTCGCGCAAAGGCCCACGGCAACGTATATTTAAAATCATGGACTACCAACACGGCTTTCACCTGCCGTCCTTATATGTGAGTGCAAAACCAGCGTTCTTGCCTTTCTTTTTTTTTTTTTTTCGATCAATTTGCAGGCAGACAGCTCAATATCAACGTCACTCCACTCCATTCCACTCCACCAATGCTTCCTTTGTGATCAGGATCAGGACCACTATCCGTTCGTCTCTATTTTAATCAATGAGACTACTCATTTCTTCCAATTAATCTTGGTATTACTTCATACGTGGTCCATTCATGTGTGCTGTAAAATATATCAATCAACATATATAGCACTCCCACTGCTCCTGCCATCTGCTTCGATGAACATGAATGTATGAACTGAAATGAACTGATGAACTAAAATGGGAAGTAAACACATGAAGTTTCTGCAAGTTTCTCCTTATTCCACTATTATTGCTTTCTAGCTGGAAATAATAATAAAAGGAACTTAAGAGACAGCTCTTGAGATGGTTTTTAACGGCCTTCTTTCTGAATGTTAATCAGTCTATCGAACCATGAAGCAAAACCGGAAGGCAAACAAAATCTAGCAAAGGTGCTCTTGGTTTTATTGTTTCAAACGGCACTTTGGTCTTTTTCTGCATCGGTTGCGGAAGTGGTTTTTCTCATGTTCTTCTCCAGACAATCTAATCAAGCGAAAAGACGAAGTTTCTGCGCATTTAGTGCGGTACTACACGCTTGTTGGGTTTGATGTTTATGATGTTGTGGCGTGGTTGAATTAATGGCAGCGGCTTTCAGATAGTGAATAGTTGCTCTAAGATGGCAGAATCACTGTGGGATAACGCCACTCGGTCTGGTATAAATGGATCGCGTAAAATTGTGTGTAAATAATAGCGACGTTTGCTCGAGGACGTCGTCAGGACCAGATGACATCTCCTGCCAGACAGTTTTCAAATTGTGCCTATCAGCACTGCGTTTTGGAAAAGTTAAGTGTTAAGTTTAGCGATTCTGAGAGAATGTACGTCCACAAGTTAAAGATCAGGGCCCGTTTGGGGTAGAGTCACTAAATAAGCTTTGTGACTCTAGTTTGGGCAACTGACATCCTTCTAAGATCCAAACAAAGAAAATCAGCCACAGCTTACCCAGGCAGCACAATGTACCGAAAGTCGAGTGCAATAGGGGTGGACGGTATGTGTCTTATCAGTGTTCTTTAGTTTCACGAGTCTGTTCAAGGCCTTCCACCTACCCGTCCACCCCTATTGCACTCGACTTTCAGTACATTTTGCTGCTTGGGTAGACATTTCGCACGAGCTGGAAAATAACGATAACGATAATAAAGTTAGGAGCTGCAGCACGTGCTTATAGCAGTTGCCAGGATGCGCTAAATGAACTTCATAAGAGTGCCTAACACAATTTTGTGCTAACGGGCCATGGGCCCTTCAATCTCCAGTTATAATCACATACCAGCACACTGCTGACTTGTCCAAATAGCACAAAATGGTTGGTCACATGGCCCGCAAAGTACTCTGTACGATAAGCCCCATGATGGGCACATAGCAACTTCGGAGGAATCCACAGATAAATAATGCAATGTTCCTTGAGAGATCCGTTTCTTTTCTTTCTTTTTTTCCTTTTTTTTTTTTTTTTTTTCGCACTCTGACATGCGATACGCAGCACTTCGTCGGCACCCAACACCACCCGCCAAGTCCAATATCGCTTCTCTCGTTCTCCACGTTAGGCGCTTATCGGAGCCGTGTCATGGAATCGGGAGATTGGTTGGAACGACGGTACAATCCGATAACCATAAACCATATGTCCGACTGAAATATTTTACGAATACCACATATGACGTATACGGTCGCCGTCGGATTTAAGTGTAACGCGCAAGCGCGTGGCCTTGCGCAGCCTGCAACGTCGCGGAGCCAGTGGTGAGCATGAATGCAAAGCAGAGACCCATATCCGCCCAGCTGAGCAGGCCAAGCCGCTGTCGCGAGGCGCTGTATGTTTAAGCCCGGTCTCGGACCCAGCTCTCGGGCGCAACCAGATGCTGGAGCTCCACAGCGATAGTATCTGCGCAGTCCACGCGATCGCATGTTACTCTTAGGTCTGACGGCAACTGTAAAGTAAAACAGTTCATTTCGTGGAACACTGTGGAACACTGTCATCGCCTGCAGTGCGATACTATACTGCCACAACGCTGGCACGTGGGCAAATAATCCCGCTTTAAAGTTAACACGCGAAGCGGAGATTGTTCAACATAAAAGTGGGATGCAAGCGAGCTGGTGATAATCTGAAGATGATGACATTCCTCGAGATTAAGGGAAGACAACGACGAACAAGAAGCTACAGGACAAGTCTCCTCCTGTCCTGTTGTTGCGTCTTGTTCGTCGTTGTCTTCCCTCAATCTAAAGGAATGTCATCATCTCCGGAGAATGTTCAGCGTGGTTGCGAGAGTGTCCAACAACCACCGGAGAAATCCATCCGTCCCCATCGTTCAATTTATACAAAATTAAACGAAACATCTCAACGATGAAAGATGAAAGTCACTGAAAAGGTTAACCAGCTGTGGGGATCGAACCCACATCATCTGGATTGCCAGTCCAGGGCTCTACCAATTGAGCTAAGCTAACACGCCTCTCCAGTGACTTTCGGGGTGCGGCAATCCAGAAGATGTGGGTTCGATCCCTACAGCTGGCTAACCTTTTCAGTGACTTTCATCTTTCATCGTTGATTTCTTAGGCAATTTGAGGCTTTGTTTGTATCTGTCCCTTCTATGTTGTTCCAGCCTCAGAACATCAGTTTATCTCTTGTTGAAACATCTCGTTTAACTGACTCGCGTCAGAGTCAGTTGCTTTGGAGACTCAACGCAGTATTTTCTGAAATACGACCGCATATTCCAGCCTTCCAAGCAGCAACAAAGATCAATATATATAGATAGAGAAACAAAAGCTACCATCATTGCGTTATGGTCCTTCCGCTTCTCGGAAGCAGAACTGATAAACCTCGTCTACTCACACGCGCAAGAATTCCCTTGGGGTCTAAGATCCCTTTACGATACACGGGAGAAACGAAAAAGAGACGCCGGCCACTTTATAAGGTTGAAATGAAAGCAAAAGTGCAAGAAACCAGACTAAAAAAGCCGAGTAAAGAGTGGTGTTACTGAAGGGATGTATACGCGGCGACGGTGGAGTGTGTGAGAGAGCCGGTTTCCCGGCAGCTTAAGAAACTGGAGAGAGACCTCATCAATTTGGCAGCATTGCTTTCCGATGCTGGTACTCCACTCGATGCCATGGCTGCACGTCCCGCGTGGATCTTGCTACTGCTGCTGTGCATTGGACCCTTGGCCGTGCAACATCACAATGTCGCTGCCATCTCGGGAGCCAACATGAGTAAGTGAAGGTCAATGTCTTACGTGCACACTGTCGTGCTAGGCGATGTATATATTTTTATGTAACTTGGTGCCTCTAGGCAGGCTTTATAGGATAGAAGAATCTGATATGGGTGGCAAAGTGGTATTGGTTGGTTCCGGTAGAGGAAAAAGAACAATTTACCATCCTCGATTTTATTGATGGTGATGGTGATGATGAGGTGACGTCTTATGGTGGATGAGTGAGTATATATGGCCATGATGTGCCAAACAAAGGCGAACAAAGGAATGAGTTAAAACCTAGAAGGAGTGTAGCAAAGACACCTAAAGAATGTACAAGTGGTTTTAAAAGTACAAAATTTGAAATAAGCAGTACCGTTTAAAAAATTGTATACAGTTGTTAAAAGTAGAAAGGTGTTATCCCAACCCGCCTCGCCCAGCCCTATTGCTGGGCGAGGCGGAAAAAGTCTTGTAGAATGTAGAGAAGGTGGATTTTATTGTATAATAATAATAATTATTATTATTATATTCCCTTTATTCTTGCGTGTGTACGTACCTTCCTTTAATTAGGACGTAATGTTCGATTAGTGAGTAGTTAAACTTTATTACGCTCTAATCATTTTTGTTGTTCGGCATTTGCGTATACCAACGCGTTACTCTCACTCGCACGAGTGCATGCGCTGGCGACCGACCCACGCTAATGGAGAAAATGTTAGAGATGAATGTAGAAGATGGTGTTGCTCTATTGCTCTGGGCGTTGATGGTCATACAACCCGATAAGACGAGCTAGAAAAGATGCGCCGCTATCTAAAGTTGTTTGTTTAGCTATTTGCTTCGGTTGGGCACAAAATACTTTAGGCTTTCACGGGATCGTTTCACATTCAGCTCTTCATATAGCTGTTCTTCTATATTCATATATCCATTCAACACGATGATGCACAATGAGCTGTGCACTGTGCATTGACGGCCATTGATGTATTTGCTCTAGGGACTTGTGAACTATGGTCCCATTAAATGGATTCATTCGTTAGTTGGCACCTGGATTTTTATATTTCTTGGATTGCATTTGTTTACTTTCACTTCGCAGTACTTGTATGTACTGCGTACTGGATTACTGCGTACTGAACTTTATCCCGACTTTGTTGGGACTCACGTCTCCATATTTTCTTCTTTTCAATTAATCAATCAATCAGCTGTGCACAACTGTATTAAAAACGCACCGTTACTTTCTTGTGCATTTTATATATATTTTACTGCAAACTGTAAAATACTTCTCCGGGTCGACTGTGTGATGGATGATGTTTTTTATCTTTGATTATAAGAAAAATGTCGCTCTGAGAATGTACGTCACATTGTTCTTCAGCCGTGCTTTGTTACGTGATACATGGAACAGAGCTATGATTTCGCGATAAAACGAAAGCCCAAACGCTGCATATGGAAATTGTGCGACACATATCTGAGACTCTCACATCACGAAGATGTAGGTGCTCATGAAAACTGCGCGTATCCCACGCAAATATGGGCTCGCAAAGTGGTTCTAAAATGCTTCAACTTTACTCAGTCTTGCGTTTTTGTTGTTTTTGTTGTTAGTCAGTTCCTTTCGTGCACGAATTCATCATTCGCATTTTAATTGAGAACTTTAAACCGGATTAACAGCGAAACAAAATAGTACTTTATTTATTTTTAACGACTTTCACGCCTTTTTTTTTTTTTTTCTTCTCGGAACACGTCTTTGTTTTTAGCTATTTTCGCATCTAATACTTGGTTTAAAAAATCGCATTTCCCTCAAGGGCACTCAACTTCACGCAAGGAAACCACAATTTCTTTTTCTTTTCATGTACTTTTTTTATATATATCCGTGCCAGGTCCGCTTTTCATTAGAGGATATAGCCGCACCCTTCGTCATAGATTTCATGGGCAAGGTCGCTCGCTCTGAGAAATCACTTTGGAGCGGCGGCCTTGTACGCCTTTCCCGTTTTCAAATGCTGAAAGTCAGCAGGAGGAAGGATACACAGTAGGAAACATTGCCTTGAGCTCGTCCAAAGGATGATGGACAACAAAGATGACGCAAGCACACGAGAACGGCTTTTCGCCGTTCGATTGGCGGATCCTTGTGTCTTGCGTTTCTTGTCAGTTGTCCCTTCTCCAAGCCGAAGACTATATGTTGCATCAACGTTCGTAACGTTCGTAACGCTTGTAAGGATTTTGGTCTGTTCTGTATTACACTGCCCAGATGCATTTGGTGCTTGAGGAGCACGGCTCGGTTGAAATTCAGAGTTTTGAATATGATAATTTAAAGCGTTAAAGGTGCTCTAAAGAGGATGGTGTTTGTGGGTCTCATAAGCTGCTGGAAGCAGGTACATATTGCGTACTCAATGCTCACTATTTCGAATACACTCGCAATGCAACGCAGGAAAAATGACAAGTGCGCGCTTAATGTGAAGTGTGTGCAATGACGAAGTGTCCCATCTGCCAACGAAGATAACGTAGGATTTTTTTTTTTTTTTTTTTTTCAAGAGCTGTCTCACTAGAAACCGTATTTTCCTGTTTTTTTTTTTTTCTCTTTTTTTGTCTGGAATGGCATTGTGAAACGTAGAATACAAGAGGTGGACTTCATAATCACATAACGGCGCAATTATAACCGTACCAGCACTGCTCTAGTTTCTGTTGCTCACGCATCTGCGATCTGGTCCATCTGCTGAGCTCGCAGTTGGTAGGGCTATAATAATAATAACAACAACAACAACAACAACAACAACAACAATAATAATAATAATAATAATAATACCTTTATTATTTATATATATATATATAATAATTTATTTTTGATTATGTGCCCATAAACAACCCGAAGGTCTGGGAAAATATATAGGGCAATATAGGGCTTCTCGAGGTGACTGTGTAGCCTCCGTTTCGTAAAGTTTCGTTTTTCGAGCGTCGGCTATAATTTGCGTGCTTGATCATGTTGACGCGCTGATTCTGTCACTGTTACCATGTATGGCGGTATTAGCAAAAGCTTCCGCTACTACAGAATATGCGTATGATACGCGTACCGGCAAAGTGTATACCTACGCGTCAAAGCCAAGTCGGAGCTCCCCTCGTACCGCGTTGATTGGACAAAGAAATGTGAGAAAGGGCAGCCCAACTTCCCAAGCAATAAATTTTCTTTGACAATTGGATGCGATGAGGGGTGACGTCCCAAGCAGCACAACATCTTGGTCCTATATTGGTCCAATATTGAACCAATATTGGGCCAGTATTGCCAATATTGGGCCAAGATGTTGTGCTGCTTGGGGCACCCTTGACGTTTTGCGCCGATTCTGAGAGGAATTTATTCGCGTTCCAATTACAAACGGCGAGACGAGTGAGTCTCGTTCCCTTTGCATTATAGTCATCATGACGGAACCTTTCATATCGCGGATATAATTTGTTTGCACTTTAGTTCCCCTTTAATGCTGGTGCACGATTATCTGATGAGGCTGCTCTCCGCGTGAATAACTCCTGTTGAGTTTATGCATTGCTGAACTGTCTCTTTGCATGTTCTACGTAGCACTCATGACAAAATAAGTGATCCCGGCAATTGCACCTGCGCCAGCAGGAAGATGTGTTGTACAAGCGAGAACCACCGAACTCCAACAATGACAACTACAGTGCAATGACCGCTTTGGAGGTTTTCAGTTTATATAATCAGTTTAGCATCTACTGATCGATCAAGAAAATTTAGCATATATCTCAGACGAACCACGTCATTTTAAGTGCAGTGGCAGGCCTGCAGTTGTTGGAGCCCGACCTCTTTCTCTCTCTCTCTCTTCATCCAACCAGAACAACTATTTTACCATACTGTCGAACACGGCAAGCTTGTTTCTTTTTCTTTCTTTAATATTATGATTGAGAAGCTGTTCCCGCAAGGAGGAGAAAGAAAAAAAACTGTCCTGTTCCTGTACATGCACCGCGGGTGGCCTGTAGCCCGCAGTGCAGGGATGCTGTGCTCTGTAGAGTTGCTCTTTTTGAAATACCATCTCTTCTGTCATTCTTCGGAATAACATGCGCCTTAACTCGTTTTGGGCATTAGATCTGCATTTATATGAAGCTATGTCGATGGCTACTCGAGGCTACCGAGACAGACTGGTTGCCAACCAGTCTGTCTCGGTAGCCTCGACAGTACAAGCAGTACACACAGTACTCGACAGTACGCAGTACGAGGACAAAACTCGACCTAACGTAGTGGCTTTCAGGGATAATTTTCAACTACGTACTCTTAGGAACTGTCATACTATATACTGTCATTCAGGCTATGAAAAATCTGTCTTGGGGACTCTCTTGGTTCTACTTTTCATTAATACCGGTAAACGCAAAGTAATGCGCGTCACAAGAAAGATTAACGTAATTAAAATTCCTTATAAACTACACCTTTTCCAGTTAGAAACTGTTCGCGAATATAAAGATTTTGGAGTTCATTTTAGTATAGATCTCATACGGTCTTTGCATGTGAACTATGGTGCGGCCAAAGGTATAAAGACGCTTCACTTCGTTTCCCGTAACATTAGACAGGCTAGTATACTACAGTTACAAGCGATGCTTACACTATACTATGACTTGCCCTACTCTGGAGTATGCATGTACAGTATGGGACCCGCACGCAATAGCTTTTAGTCAGAAAGTTAAGTTAGAGAGGGTTCAGAATATTGCGGCTAGATTAGTGTTTAATTTTATGGGTATGGATGTTAGTGTAAGTGAGTTAAGTTAAGATTAGGCTGTGAGAGTTTTTCGGCAGAGAGACAACAGTTACGTTTGCAATTTTTTCGTAAGATCATTAATTAAATTAATGATAAAACTGATATAATATATAAATGATCGTTACGTGGAACAGCCGTCGTACCTATCATCGAGATTTGATCATTACAAGAAAATCCAGCCCTACAGATGTAGAACTGACGTTTTTAAACATTCATTCTTTCCTCTCCTCGAACCATATGCAAGTGGAATCATGTCGACACTCTTAGAAACGAGGAGGGCAGCTAACGATATCATTCGAGATGATGGTTAATTGGCTAGGAGCGTGCTATGCGGTGGTGTTCATTTTTAAGAGTGTAAACCTGATAAGTGTTGTTGTACACATGTGTGCTTTTTATTTTTTGCATGTTGCACTTATTACTTACTTGTATTGTTTGTACCCCCCTACAGTAATGCCGTAAGGCGTTGTAGCGTAACAGCATTTAAAAAAACGCTGCACATAGTCTTCTACAAGAAAGCGAGGAGCAACTGACAGCTGGCAGTGATCAGCGAGCCTAAACAGTGAAACAAACGTGAAGTGAAAGCACTTATTCATTATACATACAGGGTGTTCAAAATTAAGCTTTCACGAGCGCTACGCAAACACAGCGATGACAGGAAACCGGATGATAACTTTACGCTACTTGTGTAAGAAACAGGTGCTGCTAATTATGTAGCACCTGTTCCTTACTCAAGGAACAGAAAAAGTAGCACCAGTTTTCTTTCGTTCGCCTATTTATAAAGTGCTAGTGAAAGCTTAATTTTGAACACCCTGTATATTAGTTCTGTCAAATGTGCTTGCTTTCCTCATTCTGCAATATGGCCTACTATACACAGCTCCAGGAACTTGAGACGAAATTAAGAATCTGAATAGCCGCAGACTGACTGAAACCACTACCATTCACGGACGATAACCACTGCCTGTTCACCCTCTCCGTCTCAATTACCATCATCGCCCAACACAATTTCCTTTTGATATCGCGAGAGAAGGTAGACGACGTGTCATGATTGATGGGAGTAGGCAGCGTACGGCCGCAATAGAAAAGGGGAATGCTGTCTACACGCTACCCCGCCCACCATGGAACGCAACTCGCCGCCGTTTAGCCAACAAAGCGATGAAAGCAATTGAAGATGGAGCTGTCTTGCTCGTGGGGGTGCAGCCGCACTTTCCATCGGATCCTTTCCATAATCAGCAACGACCTGCGTAACGAATGATGCCAGTGGGCGTTGTCAGGGACGCCGCTGTTATTTGTAATCGAAACGTAGCACCAGGTGAGACGGACGCTGCATGCCCAATGTGCTTGTCAGGAGATCTTGTTTCCAAAACGGCAGTTCAGCCGGCGATAACAAGATACCCGAATGTCATAGACGTAGGAGGAGTGTTCGAAGTAATGATTCCAAGTCGTGACCATGGAAGGGTTTTTAATTTGCCGAGATGTCTATCACGAGAGCCTCAGGTAAAGAGGACGGACAATGGTGGGATGGAATCTATAGGAGTTAGAGTTTACGCCTCGCTGACAGGAGGAAGCTGTGGGTGAGGTTTGGTGGCACTGAGAAGCTGTATGTGGGCGTCATTATGGTTTGTGTAAAATTAATTACGAATGACCCCCCCCCCATGTCTCCCACTTCTTCCTGCTGTCCTCTCTCCATCTGTGCACGTCTGTACGCCGCTCATAGCCATAGTTGCTTCGCGGCGTTAACACGGAATTTAAAAAAAAAGTACAAATGATTGTCTCAAGAAGCATCACTAGGGCAATGATTCTGAGATTTCAGTTGCAGTCATGAAGGAACGAAGGTCCCCCACTTTTTGTTTGTTTTCATGGTGAGAGAACCCCCAGGAACTTCTATATTGATGTGCTACACGTGTCATGTCTTATAGCAGCGTATATTATGCCACGATGGTCGATGGATGTGAGGAAATATCCAGGCTACCGACAGCATAGTCATATACTCCGAGCGGGGCAGTCTTATTAGACGTATATCACGTCGGATTGGGTACGCGGAAGATTTAAGCCCCCACCAAGTTTTCCCCACTTCAGTCTACTCAATTTATGCGTGTGCTGTCATCAAGCAGGAGAACTATCTATACCCGCACAAATTTCACGGCGCTGAATCTACACCTGACAGTGCAACGCGCAATATATTTAGTGTTCGTTGAAATTTCCGGGACTATTTGTACGGCAAGCTAGTCCGTCAAACTACCTGTTTTTCTTTCTTTTTTTTTTCGCGAGTTATTCACGGTACTGAGGCGCTACCCTTTAGCGCAGACGGCAACCGCTCTGCTATAACCACCCTTCCCCGGGGTCACAAGACCTTATCCTAGTTGGATCACAGGGGATTATCCATGCCTGTGGGACCTTAGACAGCTACTTGAAATATCGACTTCCATAAGCTATAGTCACCAAATATGTCGCAAGTTTCGGTCGCATTTCTTAACGCAATCCCGTGGGCGGCGTCCTGGCCGCTTTCAATTTTGGCTGTCGCAGCAGGGAGACTTCGTGATACCGCAGTAGTGACGCAATCCTGAGAAATGCATTTTATTCGACTTGTGCGATGCGCTCGCAGATACGCCACACGCTACGAATTCCATTTTGCAATGTGGCCCGTGGTACAGAGAGGATATTACATACTTCCCTTTTTTTTTTCCTCCCTGAGTCGCAAGCTCAACACAAAAGTGATTTCCTCTGCAGCGTGACGGGAAGGGGTTAAGCTAAGCAATGCTAAATATTATTCTGATCATTTTGCGGACCATGCTAACCATTAACGACACTGTACGAGATGGCAAAATTCCGCATAACGAGGAAGCGTTTCTCGTTGCCTATAAATATCATATCGGGAGTCACTGATGAATTGGGTCGCATCGACATTGTCTCGCGGCCAAGACGCCCAGCTCAAGGAAGCTAGTGCTGTTACAGAGCCTGCTACTGCCTAATGAACTGCACATAAAATGAACACCTCTGAAACGCCTGAATAAAGAACTAAAGTACAAATAAGCTATATGGAAGGGGGAGGATATGTTTATTAAAAAAGAAAACGAAGAAAAGGGAGGTTAGAAAGGAGAAATGTTGCATGCGCGGCTGACCAGAAGTTCAACTTTCACTACACAAGTGCAATATGTGCGGCCCCTATCTCAGAAAGCCGTCTCTGGATATAAGATTAGATGCGAATGAATAATGTTTGCTACTCGTGAATTCCAGGAGAGGGACTACATGCCTACTGCAACTGTAGACCAGGTCAATTTTGGGAGACGCGACGTGATTGCGCATATACCCACAAATTATTTATCGAAAGCATTCACCAGTGTTCCCACAGACGTTATGCGGCACCGTAACCTCATTTTATCCTGCGGTGCAAGAGAAGGCGGCATTTCAGAGCCGCAACATCATAAAACTAAGGAAGCGAAAATGCGAGGTGATGATGCAGCAGTCAATTGCTTCATTGTGTTTGAGTTTGAATATATATATATAAAAAGGGAAGAAGTTGAATTCGTCACCTGGCGAATTCTGCTACTCTCACAAGGAACCCCTAAATGGATGAACCCCACAGAAAGGAAAAAGAAAAATGAAAAGATAAAAAGAGAAAAACATCACCCCTCCCGGTCATCGAACTGTATGTGTACATGCGTAGCTGCGTCCCCTAGAAGTGAAAGGAATTGCGAGAAACTATAACAGGAACGAGGAACTCGACGACATCCATCGCACCTCATCTCATTGTCATCTTCTATTGTTGATGTTATTAGTGTTCGACGACACATGCCTAGAACGTGGTCCTAAAATACAGATTCGATGTCACTGCTCACTATGAAGTTGACAAGTGTTGATAACGCCGCACCTCTCTTCTTGGCACTCGTCCAGTAATTGCTTCATATTTACGATTAACCGCATCTGGAGTTAAAGGTGCATTGTGTTCCACGATGCGTCATGTTCCAAGGGAGGCGGACAAAATTTATACAGAGAAACGTACGTTTCGACAAAGGTAAAAGAGAGCAAGACTTCCGTATCAATTCCACAAAAGCCTGTTTTGAGGGTTCATCGACATGCAGGAAAGAAGACCGTGACACCTGCAGAAGTTGTGTGCGGCTACGTCACAAATCCGTCACGACAGCGCGATAAGACATCTTAGTGGGCAGAAAAAACATGATAGTAGTTGCTGTTTTCAAGGTCGACAACCGGTGCCTCATTTGGGCTTGGCATCTGTGCTCGTCCTGTGCCCTAGGACGCGGTGTTATTACGCCACGTATTATGTGAACGATAAGGTGAATGAATGAAATTGCAGACCTCCTGCATTTTTAACTAGGTGCACGACCAGATTTTGCTCATTTGCTGCCGTGGCTTCTCCTTATCCACGTGACAGCCCTGTTGTTGATCATCGGATGACATTGTTGACTTATGCTATGACAAGGTGGAAAAACCAGCGGCATGGCCGAGGTAAAGGCGTCCCGCTCGTTTGTGGTATGCTAAAGTCGTGCAGAAGACGTGCTGAAGCCAAAGTCGTGGCTGAAGACTAGGAGGTGGTGGGTTCGAATCCTACCACCGGCTGTGCTGTCACAGGTTTTCCCTGGGTTTTCCGAAGACCTTCCAGACGAATGTCGGCACACTTCCACCTGAAGTCAACCCAGGACGCATACTAGCCCCCCCCTTGTCCCCCACTCCTTCCTGCTGTCCTCTCTCCATCTGTCCACCTCTGTACGCCGCTCATAGCCACAGTTACTTCGCGGCGCTAACACGAAAAAAAAACAGAAAACAAGCTTAAAAAATTACAAACGCGTTGTCTCCTGTACGTGTCCAAAAGTGCACCAACAAACGAAACCGCGATAACCTGCCATTTCGGATCTGCTGCATCATGTAGCCCCATTCAGTTTTGTACAGCTCCCGTCAACCTTAATAATAACACTGGCAAAAATTCGGTCTCATTTCCGACCGCGATAGCAGCCACCCTGGGGGCACTGGGGGAATATCAAGTGAACAAAATCCTTGCGTTAAACTAACACAATGATTTTGTTCAATCAAGATGTCCTTATGGCCCCAAAGATTGCTGTAATCGCGCTCGGAAACGAGACCAAATTTTTTTCCAGTGTTATTATTAAGGTTGACGGGAGCTGTACATTGGATGGAAATGGCTCTGCCTCCACCATATCTCGCCAACGTTACACAGTCAACCGTCGATCTAGGAAGGGTTAACATTTTACTGTGAATGCACGTCGCTTTATCTAATAACCAAATATCTTTGACATCTCGAGGGTCACAATCACAGACCTACTCTCGTACGATAGAGAATGTATTAACTACGACACTTTTTTTATATATATACCTCTGTTCACTGTTGCACTTTACGAGGGACAACTGAGCAAGGATTTGCATTGAAGGAGCTCGCTTCGTGAAATGAGATAGAAGTAGACGCCGTCCCTGCACCAATGACAGAACCGCACAACATCCCGCTACCCACTCACACCTTGAACCCAGTCTGATGGAAGGCTTTGTTAAAGCTATGGACCATACCGGATGGGGCTCTTTGTACCTTGCTGGTAATTTTCCCGACCTCAGTGAAGAGAAAAATTAATTAGGAAATATTTATGGGCTTTCAGATCCGCAGACCCTCCAGGGATAAGATCTAGGACAACCCGTTTCAGGATAAGGAGAGTTCAAACACGTTCCCTTTGTAGGGGTCTAAAAGAGGAGACGAGATTCACTGTTCGTCTGCAGAAGCGTTACCAGGACGTAATACTTTAGAGCAGATCTCCGCTAGCTTTCTTCACATCCACATGAACTTCCTCTTGATAACTGTCACTTGGTTGGCGACGCTCAAGGTAAATGTTTTCATCGGCAAACTGTAACCAGGGAAAACCGGTCGCCGTCGTCGTTGGCTATCCATCACAGCAGACATACAGAGGATTCGTTCGTTCTATGCATTTCACGGCAAAATACTTACCGTAGCGGCTTTCCACGTATCAATGTACTGTTTCTTTTTCAGTGTCCACGGTAACGTCCTAACCTCGCGGGCGTTCCCTGGCACATTTGTAAGTTGCCTGCTTTAGAAGGGCTGTGAGGCCAACGCTTTCTTGCTTTTGGAACGTCTAAGAGCGCAGATATCGATCTATCTCCACAACTACTGTTACCAAAAACGAAGACCCAGTGTCTACGACAAAGGCTGACACCTATCGACCTTGTCGATGCCATGTAGAAATGTTTTCACGGTTTTGTGCAGTGTACAACCTGACGTATGATCAACCCGCTCAGTTACTCATCTACACGAGGAACTCTAAATAAGTACTCTTTTTGCAGCTTGTGGGGTATCCATGTTCCCTGACGACCCTGATTTCCGGATTGTCGGAGGAAGAGAAGCAAACAAGGGCGAGTGGCCTTGGCAGGTTAGCATTTCTACAACTGGGCCAACCAATATTAGAAGGCCTTGATGTCGTATCCAAATATTTTCCCTCCATACAGGTGTCAATACGGCTAACGCATCCACAAGCCGGCAAAATTGGCCACTGGTGCGGTGGAGTCTTACTCAATGACCAATGGGTGCTCACTGCGGCGCACTGCATAGTCAAGTAAGTGTTCATCTCACGTACATAGACAACGAAATATTTTGACAGAAATACAGTCGAACCTAATTAATAGGACCAGGGCTGTTCCCGTACATATTTATTATGAGGCGAACTGTAAGTAGTGAACAGCATGTGATATGCACCAAAGCAAGCCCTGTGCGTAAGACAACGCTCTGCTATTGTTTACTACACAACAGGAGGCACGGTTGAAGAACATCTTAGTTTATTTGCGGAAGAAATCCCATAAAGGTGTCTTAGTTACATTTTAAATTTGTAGTTTTTTCCAACGAAACTCCAATCAAGGAAAATCGGCATCGGCAATGGAAAACACATTCTGCATGTCTTCCTGTTGCTCGCACAACAGCAGAGCTGTTCTTTGTCTGGACTGGACGATTTCGATCGCCGAATAACTCACCGAGAACTGTTCCGTGGACATTCGCTTTCGCTGTGAGCATGGCACCATTGACGACTATAACTCTCATATGATTGAACCATGACCGTACCCTACCACTACCCTACCGTGGCTGCTGAAACAGCCAAAGCCGTTCGCCGCTCGACTACCCAACGTTACCCCTCCCTCTCGTTCGTAAGGCCAAGTCAAGTGACACTTACATCGCTTTTAATTCCCAGCACAAAGAAGTCACTTCACGAAAAGTCTGCACACTCGGCCCGTCACTGTCCCAGTGTCCCTGTTTCACACCGCGACACTGCCTCCCCAGAAAACCTACCTTTGTGCCCATGACCTTGAGGACATACGGTCACCCAAGGCTGTTCTAGAGCGACCAGGGAAATTCGGAGGGAGAACCCCACACCTCCACGCACCTAAGGCACGGCCTCGAGGTAAGGGTCCAGGAAGTTGAAGAGGTCACCCTCCAGGGGCGCAGGACTTGGGTTCTGGTCCACCGTCATCGGGTTCTGGCGCGATGTCTCCGGCACCACAGCGGGTCCAACCGGCTGCGGCGTCAGGAATCCGCCCTGGTGATGAGGTCGAGGCGGAGAGCCCGAAGAATCTGAACGGTAACCGCAACGGCCAGGTCTGCGAGGACTGCAGCACGTGCCACAGCCCCTTGCAATAAGGGAGCTACAGGCTTGGCGTCCAGGGCGCTCGGTGTGGCTCCAGCGGCCGCGGTGGCAGCAGCAGCACCGGCGTTGCGGATGCCTCTCTCGTGTCTTGGCCGATCAATGTCCAGGCCTCGCACGTGTTGCACAGATGAGAAGTCACAATGTCGTTGTAGACCGCGGCTGGTTCGCTGTGGTAGCTCTCCTGGATGGTTGTACCTTGGAAGGTAGCAGCCACAGTCTCCAGGTCTGCACGTCTCAAATGTCTGTGCTGGTAACGCCACCCCCGTGTGTGGGACACGAAGCAGGCGCCATCGTGTTCCTAACCTGTGCAGTACAGGTAGCCACAGATCGGCATTGAGGGAGAGGGGGCTGAAACAATGGTTCCAGCACCCGTCGGCTCGGTCGAGGGCGGCCTGGTAGGCTTCGAGAGCAGGAGCGGGGGGCACTGTCCCTAGTGAATGCTCTGCCACTTAAAGACCTCCGAATAGAAGAAGACTTACGGAAACGCGGCACGGTTAACGAACACGCAAATTGTACGCGTGCGACCGCTGTCCGGCTGTCTTTGCTCCGCCGCAGGTGGAACATATCGTCCTGCCTCACTGCCTCGGGTATGAAACCCCGAGTTCTGTTGTGGTTGTATGGGCTCATTGTAGGCCACAGAGTCAGCCCCCTGACAGCGTTCATAGCAGCGTCTTAAATCACGAGCATGAACGGGACCAGACTCCTCCCCAGGCTAACCTCTCCTAATGCCCATAATAAAACCATGTTCACACGGCGGTTACGGTATGTCAGGCGGGATACCCTAGATACCACTGGGAATGGCCCATCCCAGCGCTGAGCCAGCGACTCTGGGAAACTCATGACAGCGTTGCTCAGTGGGTGCGTTCGCCTTGGAACCAAATCCCCTACTTCGTACGACAGAGGACGATGCCCCTTATCGCACTGAAGCCCTTCTTCCGTGCAAGCGACCGCCTAGGCTTTCTCTTGCGGTATTCCGAGAGCCGACTGCGCAATCCGCTCGCGAGTCGCAGTCGCAGTCGGCGAGATATGTCTCAGCACTTTTTGCAACGGGAACCTGGTATCTTTCCGCACAGGAATCGACAAACACCCTACTGGTAAAGTATATGAGAGATTATCCGTAATCAGCTGGGCCGGAAGGCCGAACCGTGAGAATGTCTCAAAGCAGCCTGTCCTATATTCGGTTCGACACCAGCTTCATAAGCGGGAATTCCTCCACCCACTTTGAGAAATGATCAGTGACAACCAACAGGTACTGGTTCCCGCGTGGACTGGGAAATGGTCCCATCCCGTCACACGCTGTAATATGCCAGGGTGGTAGCGTTACTAATTACCGTTCGCATCATGTCCGGAGGTTTCCGGAGGTTGCTGAGACTTCAACGCATGCTAAAGACACCCCGAGTGGGCAAAAAATTAATCGACCCGGGCCGACAATCTTAGCGTCGCCCAGGATGTCTCACGATGTAAACCGCAAATTATCCTTACTCACAGACTTACCGGCGCACTTACCGAATCTAACCGACGAATTATAGAGATGGGTCTTTCCCTGTGTTGTGTGTGGGTTTAGCCTTCTTTCCCTGTGTCCCTATCTTTCGACGACACTTCACGTTACGTCACTCTGTTGCAGTCCATTGTTCGTGCTACCACAACCTGTGTTCTGGAAGATACGACTTGGCGAGCACCGGCAAAAGCTTACAGAGGGAACCGAGAAGACGATTCAGGTGTCCCACGTGTATCACTATCCTTGGTACCGCGGCTACGATCAAGACATCGCCTTAATGAGGATGGAGAAGAAGGTTCAATTCAACAAATACATCAGTCCCATCTGCTTGCCAGACTCCGAAGACGAGTTTCAAGATCTCGTCTGTGCGGCTACAGGATGGGGGAAAGTTGACTACAGTAAGACTACGGCAGTGAACGTTAATTTTGTCAGTGTTTCCTGAGTAAATTATACGTTATGTCACGTAGATGCAAAACCAGCTAACTTCCTCCAAGAGGTCTTCGTGAAGGTCTACGACAACTCGGTATGTGACCGAGCGTATCGGCCCAAGTTCAAGATCCCCATAAAGAAATGGCATCTGTGCGCGGGAACACTCGAAGGCGGAAAAGGAACTTGTCACGTAAGTTGAAATTCTATTAACTTTTTTATTACAGTTTCTCGAAATGAGAAAAATATCAAACGTCTGAGGGGAGCCGAGCCTAATATGTTCTCGTTCTTGTATAGGGCGATTCAGGAGGACCCCTGCAGTGCAAAATGTTTGACGGCAAGTGGTACGTCACAGGAATTACGTCTTTTGGTTCCGGCTGTGCTAAAAAGGGATTCCCAGATGTTTACAGCAAAGTTGCTCACTACGTAGACTGGATCCATGAAGTCATGAAACGACCACACTGAGGACGTCCGTTTAGATCCGTCTTTTCGCTGAATGGTGCGTGAGAGAAGACATTGTTCGTGTGTGAGCGTGTGTGCACTTAGGATGGTTCGTGTCACTTCACAGACTTGAGGCTACATAGGCGACTTCAGTGTCTTGCAAACCACGAAGAAACGATGGACAGTGTATAGCGACCAGGTAAGCGTTGTCGTGTGCTCTACACTTCAGCTTCGTACCCTCAACGCGGTCACCTTCCCCGATATTTTTAATACAACGCGCAACACGCTGAACAACTGTTCATGCGTCCCGTCGTGCCAGCACTGCAGGAGACGTACAGATAGACAAGCCATGATGGGAAGAAAGTGGTTGTGAAAGTGATTGAGGATACAACGCAACACGGCAACACAACCCATCTCAGCCCGTGCAAGACGACCTATATACTGAAGCCAAAATGGATGAATAAATATGTCGCCATTACTCGGCCCTTCTATTACGCAATTATATCATCAACACATGGTTGAATATATCTGAAGGGTGGGTAGCTTTATCCACAGCGAACGTGCAAGAAGTGCGTCATATATGACTGGAATTATGGAGAACGATGAAGTTACACAAATCGCACGTAAGATCCAAGGTGTTTTTCCTTTTGTTTCAGTAAAAGGATACTGCACGCATTTTATGCACTTAAAAGAAATAGGATAACTTAAGGCTGTCCAGCCCTGCGTTTAATTACTTGTACGAGCAAATCCCTAGCTGCAGCAGAACTGACACGCGACGTATGGTTCTGAAATATACTTCTTGAACGCAATGCAACAGGTTTGGACTCAGCTGAACCGAATACTCTTCGGTAGCAGTGGACCCCTGATATCCCTCCTTGTATGCGCGACATAAGCTCGCACGTATACTTACGGTGCATACAAATATAGCGTAAGTGATTGCCTAGAAAGGGCTTCGCAAGTCTCGAATGTGTGCTGAAGAACGGGGAAGCAGAGCGCAAACCATTTAATGTACCTGGTATTCAGGAATCAGGACTATTTCTTGGCCTCGAGAAAATAATTGATATACAACACACGCAACCAGGTACAATAAAATGACTGGAAGCCATTTAAATGCACGAGGGGCGTTCAAGTCAAACCGGGACTTTTCATTTTTCGCAAAAGTAAAATGAACTTATAGGCGAGAAATTAGTTTTATTTTTCAACGTAATACCCAGCTGCACTAATGCACTTGTCCCAGCGTTTCACGAGGGCTTGTATGCCAGCAGCGTAGAAATCCTTACCGGCGTGCAGCAGCCATGATCGAACCACATTCTTGACCTCGTCGTCGCAGCTGAAGTGGCGGCCCCCAAGGAACGCCTTCAGTGGCCCGAAGAGATGGAAATCGCTGGGGGCGAGGTCTGGAGTGTAAGGGGGATGTGGCAGCAACTCCCAGCCAAGTTCCTGTAAGGTGCGTGTCGTGAGATGCGCGGTATGCGGGCGTGCATTGTCCTGTAGGAGGAGGACTCCTTTGGTGATGAGGCCCGGCTGCTTTTGCTTCAGCGCCTTATGCACATCCCTGAGAACCTGGCAGTAATATGCACTATTGATGGTGGTACCACTGGGCAGAAAATTAACATGAACAACGCCAGCCTTGTCCCAGAAAACCGTCGCCATGACCTTACCCGCAGACGGGGTGCTTCGGAACTTCTTGGGAGCTGGCGAGCCCGGATGCTTCCACTGTTTTGATGCGCGTTTAGACTCAGGAGTGAAATGCTATGCCACTCAAACGCTTTGCTGCGGCTAAGTGTATCGTAGCCATACTGAGCGTGAAGTCTTCTGTGAATTTCAGATGACTTTACGCCTTCATTCACGAGAAACTTCATGGCAATTCGCTGTTCGATGTCACCTCGTTGTCGGCCATCTTGTCCAGCACGTGTCTTCTGTTTTGCACAAACTTTGGACCGCCACGTGGTGAACGCGGAGGCCTGTCGCGTGTGAAAATGACGAAAAAGAAGTAGCGCGAGCCATTTGTACACTCAGGAGACAGAAAGTCCCGGTTTAACTTGAACACCCCTCGTATTTTTAAATGCATAACTATGGAGGAGATCCATGAAGAAGACCGAGAGATACGGACACAGAAGACGACACACGTAAGTCCTCAGACACAGCAATAATTTATTGGCTCATCTCAACTTAAAAGCTTATTGCGTGTGTCGTCCTTCTGCGTCCGTATCTCTCGGTCTTCTTCGTGGATCTACAACCAGCTAGCCTGCACCCTTTCCCTTGTTTCGTATGGAGAAGATCCCTTAGGAAGGTTTACCATCCGCAAGATATCCGAATTTCTGCATTGACGTAGGGCGCAACGTTATCCGATGAACACTGTACACACGAAACGCGTAAGACTATAGGTACCTCCATCACGACAACGACACAACGTACACTGCAAGCATTAAAACGACTCCTTGTTTGCTTTGAGGCCGCGAATAATATGCTCATGCTGAGAACGCTGGGAACCTGCAGACCTTGAGCGAACCCCCCTCATTCATAGTAGAAGCAACAACTTACCCTTGCCAGAAAAGGCCGCATTCTTGATGACTCGTCGATCTACACGAAAGATTACGCAGAAATTGTGGCCATCGGGCAAAGGTGAAACGTCATGAAGCAGCGTAAGTGTCGTCCTCATCGCTGCGCCAGCGTACATGTACTTTGATAACCCTCGCCTTAGGGAACAAGGCCTGGCCGTTCACCTTCTCTGGAGGATCTGCCTTTGACAAGGACGATTCGTAATACGTAATGCATCCCCCAGGCACGTACGATGTCAACAGACCCGGTTCCGTTTCTTGCTCTTTCATGCTGCGAGATTACGCTGAAGTCGTGTGCGAGATAACGCCCGATGGCAGATTAATACGACGGGTTGATCATCAATCAACACCATCTATCGGTTACTCGTTATCGTGTGAATCGATCAACAACAGGTATCAGGGATGAGTAATGCAGAATTATAGTCTGCTGTGGCAATGGTTTTATTACTGAGAGTATGGCATAGATGCAGGACAGCAAGTGGACAACAAACTCCATGATATGAAAAGCCAGAGTCGTGTGTTTGTGCTCCTCTACTTGTCGCCCAGACTCACGCTTTGCACATCATAGGGATTTGGATAACTGTTCATCCACGTCTTTCTTGTTGGCGCCTCTTTCTTCTGCTCCCCCGCCCTCATTTTGGCGCCTTTATTCGCGACTCCAGCGAAGCCGTAGCCACCTAACGGTGGAAGTGGCAACCCTCGAGTCCAGGTTCGGCGTGTGCTACCTATAGTTCGCTGTAGTCGCGAATTCTATAGGGTGAGGCTTCTGCTGCGTGTGCCGACTGCCTAATAGATGTTAAATTATGAGTAACTATGAGTGAGCGTGCCCTACATAGATATTGTAGCACACCAAACCGCGCCACCATGAGCTGGAGAATATAACCTCACGATGTAGCTCGGGTCTTGCTTACGTGAAGCTTGGCTCATGAACGCTCTCACAAGGGACAACAGTCATGATAACTATGATTATGAACTACGCAACAGTGCTCGGTCAGCGGGTTGATTTAACAACATGATTTCAGCACATGACGTGCATAGCTCCTTTATGAGGGCAACGTACCTATGCAACTGGTAATTGGTAGTACCATAAGTCATGGAATTTGTGGCTCGTTCCTAGAACTGATGTATTCCCGCATTCTTGTTAACATCCCCCATAAACATTCTTGAGGTCGTCAAACACTTGGCTTTACACCCATTTTCATATTATAATTTTGGGAAGCCGTGGACATCACCTCCAACATCGCGAATGAAAACAAACAAAACAAAAATCGTTCTAGCCCGGAAAACCTTAGCGAGCACCAAATGCCTTATCTTGAAGACAGGATGGAGGTGGTTATCGTCCTTTTGACTGACAAATCGCTCTTGCAACATAAAAAGGTTAAGGGCATCTTGTCCATGGTAGAATGATCGACTATAAATTACCTGTTGATTGCGATCAGTATTCAGTTGACATCTCACTCAGTGCATTATACGTCTTGTAAGGGGCAGGGGCGGCGGAACGCGGGGGGGAGGGGGGCAAGGGTACATTGTCCCCCCTGATATTCCTGAGGGGGGGGATCACCATTACCACCAAGTGGAAAAGGGCTCAAGTGGGCTAATTCAAAATATCTCAGGAGCAAACAATCCTGTGATCAAACTGAAAAAGTCATACCAGCTACTTCAGCGACACTCGAGCGATCGTTTTCACTGTCGTTTCACAGAGTGAAGACATTTCTGAGATCCTCCATGGGACAGAAACGTCTTAATCACCTCTGCGTCTTACACGCATACTCCGAGAGGCTGGACAGTTTGGATGATAATTCTGTCATCAAGGAATTCATCCTGCGAAAGAGCTTGAGGGTAGCAGTGTTTGGGAAGCCGTACAATGCGTGCCGGATCGTTGACTTGTGTATTTTTTCTTCGTGTGCGTGCGTGTGTGCTCACATGTATGCCAACTCCAGCAAGAGAATAAAGGATGTTCCTCCCCCTGTCACGCCAAGAGTTTCTACCCACAGATACTGCAGTACATCTGGGTTTGGACATTGGGGGGGGGGGCGCAAACCAGGGGCTTGTCCCCCATGAACTCAAGACGTTCCGCCGCCCTTGGTCAGGGGAGTGGCGTACCCTACGTGTACAGAGCAACAATTTTCACGCATCGGTGCCCGAGGCGTCGACTGCTATAAGTTACCTCACTAACTGCAACCTTTGCTACCTCCATGAATTTTGGTGACGAATTATAATACGTTATCATAATGATCCCGCCTGAAGGTGGCGCGTAATGATGCCAAAGCTTGTCCATATGAAAACGCCTAGATGAAGGGTAGTAATTAAGGATAATTGTCTGCGGAGACGAAGGGGGTAAAAGTATGGAACGTGGACCACGAATATTTACACTTTAATTTGGGCGGCGTATCAAGTGCTACGCAAATATTTTCTGCTCCAATGACATTCTGTCAATGACATCACCGAACACAACAGTTCTTGGGACAGAGATCCATCGAACTGTTGGGACATCGAACAGTTCTTCCTGCTTCGTTAGGTAGGCAATAAATAACACGAAGCGTCTTTAGTTTGTTCTATAATCGTGTCCCCGAATGTCTCGCAAACGACTGTCATCATTTCATTTCATTGAGTGGTAGAACAAACAGGGCTCTTGACCATCACCAACATTTCACAAATAACAACAACAAAAAATGTGCAGGTACAGGGTCTACGTGGAAGAATAGCTCTGCAGGTATCAGCTCAAAATATATTTTCTTCGATGTATGGAAGGGCCTAATAGGTGACGTCCAAGTCGGAAAAGTGTGCCTCACATTATCCTTATTACGTGCTTCGTGCTCAGGCTCATGCTTCATTTCTTGACTCATGAATTTTATGATATGCGACGGCGCGCTGATGTGCTCTGTATCAGTCTTGGGTAGGAACTAAGTTACAGTAACTTGTCACTCTAACTATACTCGTGTTCAACTTAAGAAGGAAAAGAAATGTAGTCAGTCAGCTATCAAGATAGGAAAGCTGAGCACAAAGACGTCACTCTTCCTCCTCCGCCAGATAACGAAATCCATCACACTAACGCGCTATTGTGTCTCGTTATCTCCAACGACGTATGTACGAGGGGTGTCCAAGTCAAACCGAGACTTTTCATTTTTCGCAAAAGTAAAATGAACTTACAGGCGAGAAATTAGTTTTATTTTTCAATGTAATCTCCAGCTCCACCAATGCACTTGTCCCGGCGTTTCACGAGGGGTTGGATGCCAGCAGCGTAGAAATCCTTACCGGCGCGTAGCAGCCATGATCGGACCGCATTCTTGACCTCGTCGTCGCAGCTGAAGTGGCGGCCCCCAAAGAACGCCTTCAGTGGCTCGAAGAGATGGAAATCGCTGAGGGCGAGGTCTGGACTGTAAGGCGGATGTGTCAGCAACTCTCACCCAACTTCCTGTAAGGTGCGCGTCGTGCGATGCGCGCTATGCGGGCGTGCATTGTCCTGTAGGAGGAGGACTCCTTTGGTGATGAGGCCCGGCCGCTTTTGCTTCAGCGCCTTATGCACATCCCTGAGAACCTGGCAGTAATATGCACTATTGATGGTGGTACCACTGGGCAGAAAATTAACATGAACAACGCCAGCCTTGTCCCAGAAAACCGTGGCCATGACCTTACCCGCAGACGGGGTGCTTCGGAACTTCTTGGGAGCTGGCGAGCCCGGATGCTTCCACTGTTTTGATACGCGATTAGACTCTGGAGTGAAATGGTGCACCCACGTTTCATCGCACGTGATGATCCGATCAAGGAACGGCTGTCCTTCAGTGTCGAAACGGTACCTTAGCTCTTGGGAGATTTCCAGTCTGCTCTGCCGGTCAAACACGGAGAGCTGCCTCGGGACCCAACGGGCACTAACTTTCCGATACAACTGGAGGTGTTCATGAATGATAGTGTTCAACGTTCCTACAGAAAGGTCCGTCTTTCGAGCCAGTTCGAGACATGTTATCCGTCGGTCCTTGAGGATCAGGCGCTCCATAAGTTGGATGTTCTCAGGAACTCTGACACTGGGCTTTGAGCCGCCCCGGCCGTGATCGTCCTGCACTGATGAACGGCCGTCTCGGAACCCTTTGCACCACTCGAACGCTTTGCTGCGGCTAAGTGTATGGTGGCCATACTGAGCCTGCAGTCTTCTGTGAATTTCATATGACTTTACGCCTTCATTCACGAGAAACTTCATGACAATTCGCTGTTCGATGTGCGCGCTCACCTCGTTGTCCGCCATCTTGTCCAGCACGTGTGTTGTGTTTTCCACAAACTTTGGACCACCACGTGGTGAACGCGGAGGCCTGTATCGTGTGAAAATGGCGAAAAAGAAGTAGCGCGAGCCATTTGTACACTCAGGAGACAGAAAGTCCCGGTTTGACTTGAACACCCCTCGTAGATGACGGCCTTCCACAAAGGTAACTTGTAACTCTATCTAGTTACCGCTTTCGGTTATAGTAACTGTAAAATGTAACTAAGTTACTCAAGTATTGCAATACTTTACATGCGTCAGTAACCTAGCGTCGTTTCGCGGTTGTCAAGAATAGTGATTCTCAAACGGGAACATGACACTGGTCACTGCCCAACTTTTTTTTGTTGCACACCGTGCTGGATATCTCATCACCGGTGGTGGAAGGCGCGTTGAAAAAGGCAAAACGTTTGCTACCTCTACTATTCTCGCCAATGGAGCAGCCCCGTGAATGAAGGCGTAAAGTCATATGAAATCCACAGAAGACTTCAGGCTCAGTATGGCCACCATACACTTAGCCGCAGCAAAGCGTTCGAGGGGTGCAAAGGGTTCCGAGACGGCCGTTCATCAGTGCAGGACGATCACGGCCGGGGCGGCTCAAAGCCCAGTGTCAGAGTTCCCGCCATTGGAAAGATCGCCAGTACCCCATGGCTGACCCTGATTGTAGGAACGAAGCCTGCAGCTATCGTCATCGGGCTCTCGTCGGGTACTCGTCATCAAGGGCTGTTCATATACTCCAACGGCAGACAGCGTAGCTCGTGCAGCGTCGCCGGGCGCAATCGTGCGCTTAATAGCTATAAAGGTCTGCACTGGTATGTAATTCCCGAACCGCACCCGCAAACACGATCTCCCAATCTGCACCGGCACGACGTTTGGTGGAGCAATACCCGCAAGCGCTCCCGCAGGTCGTCCGGGTATATCCACAAACCCGCGCGACATGGGCGTGCAGCCAAAATCTCACTCACAAATTAGAGTACCGCAGCGGAAAGAAAAACACGAAGGCGCTTGTGGACGCTTCATCGCACTTTAGATTTGGTACATCAAATGCATGATACATAATTGTTGAAAGAACGTCACCAAATTACCATGAAAAACACTGGAAGACCGGTCGTTTGTGCGTTTATTTCGCAAAAACCCATGACCGCGGGTATAGCACGGATACCCGCACGCACACAACCAGAGCGGCAACGAGGGTGCACTTTACCCGCGACCCGCATCAAGTCACATTTTCCACCCGCAAATCCGAGATTAGTGCTGGCATCCGCGCGGAAACACGGGTACTCCCACACCCGCGAAGACCTCTACTTATTGCGCGCTACACTGGTTTTCATGTGCAGTCGTGGTCAGTGGCGGACCCAAGGGGGGGGGGGCGATCGCCCCCAAAAACGTCAGTTTATACATTGAATTTCCCTCTCCCCCTCCCCCACTACGCGCTCCATCAAAGAAATCGCCCCCCCCCCCCCCCGAAACCGAGGGTCTGGATGCGCCCCTGGTCGTGGTGGCCCGTGGACGACTACGATGCGCCGCTACCACCGCGCGCCATGGCAAAGCCAGTCAGTTCTACCAGCACCGTCCTGGCGTGAGGCCACGAACTTCTGCCCGCTGGGACATTCGATCACCGCCGGTCAGGACTCATGTGAAGGACGTGTGATTCAGCCCTTCACAATTCCAAATTTTGCAAGACCGCCAACGAAGCCCTCAGGAAGCCATCGCTGATGCTCCTCCCTAAGCATTCAGCGACCTGGACTTTTACGGCTTCGCTCCCGTCTCGCACCACTCTCGACACGCCATGGTAGCATTCACTGCGTCACCACACCGCCTCATGCTTCGCGATGGTGCTCCTCAGGCATCAACGAGGGGCCCCTTTACGAGTCACACGCTCCTGTACCGGTGTCGCGGTATACGCCGCTGTCGACCTCACCACATGTATCTCCTAAGCAAGCGGTACACTCACCTCATCCCGCAATTCACTCTGCTCTTCACTGGGACCCGTCCGGCTCACAGCTCACTTGTCCACGCCATCCCGCTGCTGCTGCATCCACTGGCACAATCACAAGCCGTGTGCCCAGTTGTCCATCACCCCCGTGTCATCCTCATTTCACGAATATACACGCGGGCCACAGCCGCAGGCACCGCTCCGCGTCTGACGGGGGGGGGGAGTGATGTGGTGGCTCGTGGACGACGACGACGCGCCGCTACTGCCGCGCGCCATGGCACAGGCCAGTCAGCACTACCGGCACCGTCCTGGTGTGAGGGCACGAACTTCTGCCCGCTGGGACATTCCATCACAGACGGTCAGGACTCATGTAGAGGAACACCACATCTACTGCACTGTTTATACTTCGTCTTCATCTGCTGCTCGAGCATAAACACTCCGACGGCAGTCAACCCGTTGCGCACGCTCATGGCAAGCACTTGGAAAGTCGGAGTTACTCCGCGGCCTACTTCAACTTGGGATTAAGAAGCATGCGGCGGGGAAGTACAGACAAATCTCGAGTGATATCTTGTGGCGAAACAATAAATAAAGCAATTTAACAAACTAAATAATCTGCATTCGTCCGACTCTCGGCAAAACATAGTTGCTGGCACGGTTACGGGTTCGCTCCAATAACGTTGCTTTTAACATGTTCGCTCCAATAACGTTTGTTGCTTTAGGACATGATAGCGAGAAAGTATGAGTACGAAGCAGGACGGAATGTTCCATGCGGAGTTACCTATATCTTTATTGGCACCTGCTGCGTGAGGCTTCAAATACCCTGTTCTTCTCAACCAGGAGTTCCACCAATTTTCTCATCTAATACGCAGTCAGGACAGCCTTAGACTACCTCCCACCGTGCTGATTGGGAAATCCTCCGTTTATAAGGCGGCATAATTTTGCTTGGACACTACAGGCGATAAAATGAAGTTTTTTATTGATTCATTTTCTTGAAAGACAAGTGCAAAGTAACTTACGTTAAACGTGGTAACGTGTCTCGGGTTTCACTGGTGTAATGATGTACCAGTTCTCCCTTGCCCTTCTGCCATTAGTGGCAACTCTAGCTGAAACTATAGTTACATTACAAAAAGAGTAACTGTAACTAACTCAGTTACCATTTTTGCAGGTTAGCTGTAACTGTAACTTAGTTGTTTTGGGGTAACCTACGCATGACAGCCCTGTATACCCTTATGCAAAGCAGGTCTCTCCCTCTAATGCAGCTCGCAAAAAGCTCAAGTTCGTCTTTGTTTATCATTTTTTTAACGCCTCTCCCTTACCATACGCCGCTAAAATTATCACGGTCCCTTATTGTGTGGTATGTCGCGCGTATATAGCCAAAACAAATTTCGTGTTTCTGTGCGCGTTACCTGCGTGTGGCAACTTTCCTTCGTCGTCCTTTCTGTCGTTCTCTTGCCCTAGCTCAGGCTTTTTCGACAATGGCTTTCATCCACCAGCTTGCCTGCATGTATGCTATTTTATCTGCGAATGACTCCTTTTGTTGACGGGACGTTTCGAGTCAAGGATCGAGTCGAACGATCGTGTCGAATCCAATATTTTTGAAGCACAAACGGGTCTCAAGAAACACGCTGAGCGGAGGGTGGAGTTGCGGACGGCCGTCCGTCTCGCGAGAAGGCGAACAGCGTCAAAGAGCCTCGGTAGAACGATACAGTATGTGAACCCTCGCTGCAGCCACGTGTTGGTTGTTGCGCTGATATTCTTCTTGGCGGAATTTGCTGTATCCCATATCGCAGCGTCGCGACATCCTTGGGCTGCTGAAATCCTTTACCACTTCTCCATTACTTTTTTTCTTCTTTTTTTCTTTTTGCAGAGTGTGTGTTGCGATCACGAAACACAACTATAAGAACAGCCGGCAAGGGAAGATTTTGCTGCAGAGCCAAGCCGCTGTTCCTTTCGTTGTCTTTTGGCTTCTGCTGCGGAATAAACAACGAAGATTATAAAAGTGTCGCGACCTCGTTCAAAACCTCGCAGAGTATTAGTGCTGTCACTGAACATTGTGCGCTTCCACGAATTTTCGAAAGAACCCGAAAAACTCCATGCTGTCACAATCTCCAAAGGTAGGTGATATCGCCACGAGCTCTGCCGTCTGTTTCCTAGCAACAGCGCGCTCACTTTCCCGGTCTCCGCTCCACGTTGGAAGACAGCCAGCAGCTGCGATGAGGAAACGGACCTTGGAGGGGCAATGTGGCCAGACAGATCGAAGATCGCGCACCGAATGACGTCATACTTCTCAAAACTAGAAATTAATTTTATGATAGCTCAGTGTCACAAAGAGAAACAATATTTCGAGGGAATACAATGTGATACGTCGTCGAGAATACTTTGAAAGTAGTCATTTCGTTACAGGAGAGCAGGCTCCCTGTAAACCACAAATATCTTGCAGACGTTCAAAATGTGTCGCAGACGTCAGAACATCCTATGTACGTCACGTGGACATTCGTGATGTGATACAAATCATGTCGCAGATGTCACAACTGTAGTAACGTCCTATGCATATCACATGGACATCCAATACTGGATATCCTCTGTACTTCCCAGAGAGACATCCAAGACATCTAACTCTTGGGGACATCGAGGTTTGGATATTTTGAGGCGATTCCATCACGAAGAAAAAAGTGCCACACAGGGGCTGAATGACATTTGTCGAAAACAAAGCGCGTTCCTGTGTAAGATTTCGCTCCCTCCACAAGCTGTCTATGTTACATGGAGCATTATTGCGAAAGGGACAGAGATGCGGAAGCCTGTGGCATTCTCAAATTTGACTTTCGATGGACTTACTGAATGTCTCAGACCAACAGCAGTAACAAACACAGACGTCACCTTGATGGAGAGTTAATACCCCAGGCAACTCCTCACTTGATTGTTGTTGTGCATAGTCGAATTAAACTTTAGCGCTCGCCCTTCATTTGTTTCAGAGGCGAGCAGTACCCTCGAATTTGCGGAAGCTCGCACTACAAACAAAAAATATGATGTTTCTTCTTGGAAAGGGAATGCTAGTACCTTTCGAACTCAGCTTTTTGAACTAGGAGCTATCCTATTTCACTGTTTGCTTAACCGCGCTCTACCAGAAGCGGGCACAGAGGAGAAACAGGAAACAAACTTAATATGCGGTGGCCATAGTTATGGTGCCGACACCATCATGATGGTGCCCATTAAAATAAATAAATTAACATGAAAATTGAAAATATTGTATATTTGGTAATATCCCCTGAATGTCCAAATACTTACTGAGTCGGGATGTTCTTGTGGCGTTTCTGGGATGTGGTAAAGACCGGATCTTTTTCTAGTCGCAAGGATGTACAAAAAACGTCTATCGGGCTTTCTGCGAATGTCCCTGTGATATCCAAACATCCACGTCATGATATTACATGGACATCACTGGGTATTTGTGGTTTACTGGCCTGCCTGTTAAAGACGTTAAGGTATCACATGTGTTATGGCGCGTAAGTGATTGATAATGTCTAATTGCTTGTCTAATTCACGTAGGTCTATCAAAAGATGGACAACCTCAGGAGGATCGCAGTGATAACAACACGACAAATTAAGATCCAAGAAGAATGTCTTTATCGGGGTGAACAGTGCTGCACACGAAAATAATTTCACAATGATTTTTACTTTGTACATATGATAACCTTTTGCTCAACGATGCGTTTTGATCGCCGAATACAGCATCAACAGTTTGCTGGATAATAAGATCGAAGATAATCAATACCTTTGTTGAGTAAACATGCTGTTCTGTACCCTCGACATGCAGGGGCTTCGCTGCAATTGTTAGCTGCATTATTTTTCAACATGGGTAATAAAATACGGTACTGAGAAGCAATGGTACAGGAGCACAGATGAATGCTCTACGAAAGACAATACGAAACAAAGCAACATCACAACTCTTGTTTGGCATTTCTTTGTCTGAGACACAAACGTGATCCGAGGTATATAAATGCAAAACCGAGTACCAAATAAAGTGTCAACTATAAAAACAGCAAGAGATGTGTGTTTAATGTAAGATAACACAAGTTGATGGATTGGCACAAGAACACAACTGCAGCATTTTCGTCATATTTGCATTGTCCTTTATCATTCCACAACTGACTAACAAACCTTAGAAGCAGTTATGTTTCATATTCTTGTTTAAAAACCATATTTAAAAGATACAACCTGCAGCTTTGGTGTCAATAATAAGGAACATTCATAAAGAAAGTATAAAAGGAAGAATGTACCCAATACTTCGTATAATTGTTAGGGTTTTCATTGCATGCACCATATTTAAAAGATACAACCTGCAGCTTTGGCATCAGTAATAAGGAACATTAATGAAGAAAGTATGACAGAATGTACTCAGAATCCTTGATCCACACAAATGAAGAATTCTGTGCAACAAGACTGCACATTATTGCTTAACATTTATTGCACCTCATTATTTGAACGAAGTGTTCAGATGCTTATGAACGACAAAGCATAAACTTTTAGAATATGAGTGAGAATTTGGGCTGGATGGTGCATGGTTAAAGCATGAAAAAGCCCCAGTGTTGGGTAAGACAGTTAAAAAAACGACAATAAATTACACAACACAGGACACATGCCTGTAACAGATGGATCAGTGCCTGTGTTGCATGTTTTGTTGTTGTCATTTTAATTGTCTATACTCAGCACTGAGAACAACAGATTTCCATGCATTGTTAGAAATACATTAAAACTCACTGAACGACTTCATTACTTCATGTACACACCTTTACTCATTGAAAAGCAATAAGGACGCAATTTACATATGTACATGTTGGAATATTAAGAGTCATAAGATGATGAACACACAACTGCGAAATACAATAGTATGTACCAATGCATGTTCTTCACACTCAATAAATACTGATTAGGCTACCGTGCACGAACGTTCCTTTGTCCTTCAAGTCTTTTTCCGCTAAAGTCAAACATCGGGAACAGCTTTTCCTGTAATTAACCATGTTATTCCAGCAGTAACAGAAAATGCTGACTGCGAGACAAAACTTCTGTCTGGCCAATTTCTTTATTCTATTCCTTTCTTTTTTCTCACAGAACGGGCGGAAGAACAGTTGGATAGCAAGTGGACAAAATATTGCAGGAATCTGCAGCATTATAATAGCTAAGCTGGAATGTGGCTGTAAGAGAAAGCTAGCTATGACTATGCTAGATGTGAAAGAGATTGAAACGGGACAAAAGTGGACTAAACACGCACAAGCTATGGCCAAATACATCCGAGCTTGCTAGCAAATAGTGTGTGCAACCAGGTGGAGAGTGGCATCCAATACGTATTACGTTTAGCGTTAGAATATTCTATGAAGACACCTCAAATGTTGGCACATTACAATCCAGAAGAAAAGTACTTTACCCTAGGTGCTATATGTAAGGTGGCGGCGGGGGGGGGGGGGGGGGGGGGGCTTGAAATTTTTTTATGTGGGGCCAGGCCCCAGAAGTCTACCCAGCGGACACGCAAGACGAACGTCTCAGGGGTATCTTAAGAATTGCGTGCTTCGTGCGAGTGAACGTGGAATTCTAGACGCCCTGCCCGATCTCTGCACATAAAATGGGGAGAGTACCCTGCAACTGAAGCATTTGCGGTGGGAAAGAGGGGGGGTCATCAAGCCCCAGCCCCGTCCGGCAAATTGAGAACTCTCCGAGAAAATTCCTCTTCAAGAATTCAAAACTCTTTAGCCACAATGCACCATTCCCACAAAAATCCGCAGGTTTTTCATGTTATTGCTACGCAAATTCGAGACCATAAAATCCTTTGCTCGCCACAGCGCTCTTGCCGAAATTTGCGTTTGCGGAACTGCTCACTCCGCCCCAAGGACCCTTTACAAGATACAAATAAAAAGAGAAGAGGCAACAACCCTCTTGTCTGTATCGACATCGGTATCATTATCTGGGTCTTGCTGATAATGATGCATTGCATGACACGGAATGATACCCCTTGTCACACGGGCACTTTTCCATGGTCATAAACCGACAGCCATTGAACATGCACGTTGCGCCACCAAGCGTGTAATGTCTCAACCTGTCAGGGAGCAGCTTATACAGTGCAATTTGAGAAGTTTCTATGTTACACGGTAGGTGGCGCCACGTGCATGTTCAATGGCCATTGGTTTCAATGATCATTGAAGACGACCTGTATGAGAGGAGTATGAGACAGTGTGGAAAGAGAACAATTTATTTCTTCTGAAAACGCAGAAAAACATGGCGTGACATATACTGCCTGCTACGGAAACCCAAATTACAGCGAGTGTGCTTCGACGACCGACAGATTTTGTAGTGTACAATATTTCCGAGATATTTGGTGAAAACCCCCGAAGTCTTCGTGGAATAGTGTTTAGCCACTAGTTTTCAAATTCTTGAAGAAAAATGTTACCTTCACTTGGCGATTTTTCTAGTTTAATTAAAGAAATTAGTTCAATTGATGTGTGAAACCAATGCAAACTGCCGTAATGTGTGGCAAAACCTTTATGAGTGTTTCCCACGTACTTTCAAATTTTCATGCAGCAAAACCTGTTTTTAAGATTTAAGTGATATCCACTCGTTCGACATCCTATATATTCTAGCTTAAATAAGTGTAAATACTGTATGCTGTGCCCAAAAGATTACCTATAGACGACCACAGTAGCGACCATAGTTGACAGACTGTTTATGACAGAGCAAATCTCAAAGAAAAATCAGCCTTTATCATATAGCCATAAAGCCCTGTGCCTTTCCAGCTTGCATGTCCACTCAGGCAAAGATTTAAACCTGAGCCTGCTGCATGGCAACAACCAAAGAAGACTGCTTCACATGGTAGAACAATAACAGTCTTTTTCTTTCCTCATCATTGTAAGCTTTCATTACAGAATCGTTGACCAACTGTGCTTGGCACTGCACATGAATCACATTATATAGTGGAGCCCATGAAAGCAGGATTTATGTTGAAGTACTATATGCCTCGGAACGTCGACAACCACTGCAAGCGGTGACTTCAGACCTTGAGGCACAGCACAAGTATGAGGCAGAGGTCTACTGGGAATTCCACATCTAGAAATGTGGTCATGAGCAGGTGATCAGCTTACATACAAAAATAATTCTTGCTCAGGATAGCAAGAGTCCGCATCCACAAGTATGATGCAGCCTCGCCCAGCGTGTGTGTTTTAATGGACTGCACAACATAGCCCTTTACATTTATTTGTAATTTGCCGTTCCCAAGGGCAGTGCAGTGGATCATCTGGACCGAATACTACGATTATTCGTTCATGTTCACACTCCTCATGCACAAAGCTCAGTCATTAAAATGATCACTTGACTCTCTGCCTTTTCCTGAGCGGACTGATAACGAAGATGATCATCTGCTCGTACTCACGAGGTGAAAAAAAAAGGTTTCTGTGCTAACACACAAAGGCTGAGCTTCTCTGTGGTAGCTCAAAGCAGGCCAGAGCACAAACAGCATCTGCTTTAAATACCTAAGTCAGATTTTTCCCACAGACATTTCCACCATCAAAGCCTCATACCGGTCATGGTTACTCATAACGGTCGACCCAAAAACAGTCTATCGAAGTATTTACGATCTCCACTGTAGCCATCATTTTCTCTCAACAGCATTCAATGGACACAATAAGTAGGGGTTTCGTAGCAAGTTGGAGAGGGAATACCACAGCTATAATGATGTGAACATTTGTACTGGGATGACTTGATTCTCTTGTATACAACAAGTGGTAGCCCCTTTGCTCATATCAGTGGCTCGGATACATATTTCCGTGATCAGTTCCCTGTCTCAACTAATGCTGGAACAGATGTGGTTAATGATGGCATGTTGCCATCGAAGCTTTGCACATGACACACACATACTTCAGCTGGGTCGCTTTAGAAGTCACCCATGTTCAAAATGTATCGCAATTTCTTATCCAATGGCACGACAGCGCATTGGACACGTCCGATTGCTTATAGAATTAGGAATTATTTGCTGCGCTTGCAACTATGGTAGCTTTTTGGTGCAGTCTCCATCTCATGTGATGTTTGTGCTGCAATCTGTCATACACAGATGTCAAGCTCAGACTTATACCTGGGCAAAAATGGATATAGGTAGAGTATTCATATCCGATAGATGGCCCAACATATTTCTTCTTTTCTCATCTTGACCGATTCATTTTCGGTGGAAAACTATCTTGACTTCGCACTGAATTCTGCTGCGACATTTGCAATTTGTTCCAAATATACGAACATGGCCAAATTTGCATGCGAGAGCACAGTAACACATTGGAAGACTCTGTGAACAATTCACAGCCATGTCCTCTTGAAGTGTTAAGACTGCTGGCAGATATGCTATCAGATAATTTGGAAATAAACTTCCTATTTGCAGAAATATGTGCATTTGCACACAGTGGTGTGGACACAGTCATCGAATTGACAACAGAGCTTGCATCCACGTATGTTTAGTTCCAGTTGATACTGAGGACTGGCAATATAAAATATTACTTAGCCCTATACTGCTGCTACGAAGTACTATATATCTTCTACTAGATAGCTAAAACCATAAGCAACGGCCTCCATCTAATTGCAGTCAAGCTTGAAACAGCCGAGTAGCAGCTGGCAAGAGAGACAGACTGATGACATGTACTCAAGAGATGCCACCATTAAGCAGAAGCTAAGCATATACTATATCAAAATGGAAGAACAACTAGATATATCAGCAACTGCGAAGTATACTAGCTCTATCTTGACAGTAATTGAGCAGAGAAACTTCCTAAAACACATAATCACAAGCTACAGAAACATTAAAGGGGCCGTAAACAGGTATACAAGGTGCGCATTTCTCTGCCGTATATTATTAGGCAGTAAAAGCTCCTTGTAATTACTAGCGCTCAAATCCAACAGGCGCTCGCATACGGATGAAATATTCGCTGCATTCTTTCGCTTTCTAGCTCCACCCTGCGCTCTAACTTGACGTCATTTTGATGTGGCGCTATTTATTTCACGATTTTATTTCACTTGCGGAAATTGACTAGATGAATGTGGGCCTTATTCTGTTCAAAATCTAAACAGTTACAACCTCAAACCGGAGAAGAAATGAGTTCAATATAAATATCACACGCGTACTACGTTTTCCCGCACAGTAGCACGCAGCACACCGCGAGCGCGAATGAATATACGGCGTTACAGATTTGGAATCTCAGGTGCGTGATCTTCGACTGGTTCCGACGACTGGGCTGCCGTACTTTGGTTTGAGCCACCATTGCGGCTTCAACGCGTCACCGGCTCGTGTGACCCAGTGGTTAGCATATTGCTTATAGTGGTTAGCATGTCACGTCGTGACTGGGAGGTAACCAGGTTCGAAATACGTGACGTGACAGTAGCTCAATTGTTGACGTTCACGTCAGAATTAGGCGCCCAGTGTTGCTTAGTCCACTCGGAGATGTTGGAAATGTCATGACGCTGAATTTTGGAACCACGGAAAAGCAAAATGTAGTTCCACAGAAACAAACGGAGCACTCCACCTCACAGTTGATAATGAAGCCCGTTTATCTGAAAATCTGAAACGTCACGTCCCTCCTGGGCGTGTAGCTCGGGCCCCCCGATTGGACGGCAAAAGGATATGTAGCCATGCGACGTATGCGTGGTGGAGAGAGGCGCACGGGTTACTCATCTTTGAAAGCGTTTATGTGGGTCACTGAACTGGCACGAGCCGAATGAAATGTATAGCATTAGGGTATTGTGACCTGCGTTCTTTCATGGGGTACCATTATTTGTGAAATATTTGGGGGCCCTGTTTACTGCCCCTTTAACTCTCCTCCTCTGACGAAACTGTGGCACGGAGTCTAATTTGCAAATGACAGAAAGAAGGTGTTGAGAACTTAGATGTTCATGCTGGACTTGAGGTGGTAATGACACCTCCTGCGCTCTATATGTCAGTAACACAGGGATACATGTCTAAAAGTCGGTTCCATGGACCTACGACTCCACTGGACCTACAACGCCACTGGACCTTGGACAGGGACTGAGCGATCCAATGACAATGTACACATCGTGCTCAGAACCGGTGCAAATGACCTGGAAAGAGCTTTTAGGCTGCAGTGTTTCTTGACACTTTTGGAATGTGTAACTAAGCAACCAAGTGAAGAATTGCAAGCTTGATCGTGTTTGTCTTAATAGTATAAGTATGGCAAAAACAAGTGTGTCACTAAGGTGTTCAGATATACCAAGCTCTAATTGTACAGTTTTTGTAGTGATGTCACTAAGAAAGATGGCGCACGAAAGCCCTACTATAGCAGTTCCTACTTGATATCTTTGCTTCCATTAACTGAAAGAATGACATGCAGAAATTTATTACCAGTAACATTTAACACGCCTAAACAGTTTTTGTGCTTTCCAAGCCAAGAAAATTTTGATGGATCTCCTTCCCATGCCTATTCCCTTTCGATGTGAGTCGCTACAATGCTCAGCAGAAAAGAAAAAAACACATTTTACGCGTAGCTAAAAGTGCAGTCCGGCCAAGAAACTGTTGACAGTTACTGACGTTTGTTGACAGCACTATCACAAGAACAGCAGAGATCCACATGCGGCCATATCAGATGAGTGGAAGGACACTACATCTGACTAGATGCATGATAGTTCTGAGAATGTTTCATTCAAACTACAGCCGCAATAGTTCTGCCACTGACAGTGGGACAATACTGTTATTATGAGTCTTTTTACACCTAGAGCTAGGTATGACACTAGTTTGCCAAAAGTGAAATGTAATGAGCCAAAACAACGAAATGCTTCTTCCACATCAAAAACTGATGTTTTGTATACAGTAAAGAAATGTAGTAAGCAAGTAGTATCAAACCAGGTGGTAAAGAAAATTAAGGAAAATACATTTCAAGCACAATTCATGAAATTTTAGCAAATATTTAAGAAACACAGCTGATTTGCATACACATGACCAGGTAAAAAAACTAATTAGATATCGAGTCAGTTACACACATACAGACATAACAGCTAAAAAAACTAGAGGCATGCAATGCTTGAAGAATTAGGCTGCAAAGTTGTGAACATCATTCCAACTTTCAAATGTGTACAAAATACGAATTGGTTCACATCGGCCCAAATTCCATCGTAGGCATAGCACCCTATCAGAAACAGCTAAAGAATTCTCATTTAATTTTGACCAACTATAATTTCAGTTACACAAACTATTTTAGTCTTACACACGTTTTATTAGTGGACTAGTAAGCATTTTGTGCAGTGCTATATGGATAGCTTTTCTAAGTTTGTGAGATGGCATGAATGTTTGCTCATACTATTTCGAAAAATACTAATTTGTTTCTCTTGTAGATTTCCTAAGCAAAAAAATTAAGTGAAAGTTCAAAAATTTATAGCTGAACAGATAAGTGGACAGACCAAAAGGAGACATTGATAACAATGCAATCTTGAATGAAATTTTGAGCTAAATTACGATACTCTAGCAGGACACACAGGATTCAGAAACGGCTAAATAATACCATTCATTGTATCAATAATCAATATCAAATATACTACAGCCATCAAGCGAGATGTCAAGAATGATTATGTATCAGTCGCACGTGTAAGATGTTGTCGAAACACTGTGGAATCTTCCGCTGCTGAGGATACTCATTCATGAAGTAGGGCCAAAACTGCTTGCCGTGGACACTTTCCGCAATGATGCTCCCCTGGACACTCCCTCGTAAATCACTGTACAGATATCACAACTTATGTGCGCAGGACTTATCTCAACTTGTCTTGTGTGCAGGAGATGATAGTGCAATAATAATCTGGTTCCCTCGAGTGCCTTGCCGCTTCTGCTTGAGATAAATAAATCAGAATCATGAGCTCATTTTAATGAGAGTGTTCCAAATAAGATGATAATTTGCTCCCATTTCAATCAAGACTACACAGATATCACCACATTTTCTTATTCTCTCTTATTCTCATGAATTTCTCGCACATCACACGTGATGTATTCCAGTTTCACTATTTGATATCAAGCTTTCACTGGGATCCACAATTTTTTTCTCTCTCAAAAGTGATGTTCAATCACACAGCCAATAGGGAGCTTTCACGCTTATTTAACTTTGATTATCATGAACCCCCCCCCCCCCCATTTCTATCAGTCACGTTACTGGAGCTGTCACAGTGCCAAGCAATGTTCCAGTGCTCCAGCTAGGTATGCAGCAAACACTACACAGACTGCAGATCAGCAGTCGCTGTATGCATTTTGCACAGACCAGTATTTTTAGTACACAGCTCAGTACTCAGTACTCACCAAACGTCTTTTCCGAGATCAGGTGATCAAAGGGCGGAACTGTACTGATGTGGGTAATAGTGTGAGCTGTATAGTTTCCCTGACGGCTTTTCATCGAAGCCGTCCACTCCATGGGAGATACGCTAACAGGGGAAAACAGCATGAAATATTTCGAGAGTTTTCTCCGGCACATGTAAGTAGGACACGTAAACAATGCCTGAACAAAATCACAGAGTCAATAATGCATTATTAATTAATGCTAATAAGCATAGGTGCACGAATACTATTTGAAATTTCGAATACGCATCGAATATTTCCAATATTTGGTTCGTATTTATGTTCAAAAATTTATATTCCAACTTTTTCAAATATTCAAATCTTTTTGAATATCATACTGCCAGCTTTCTGTAAAACCCTTTTATTTCGCGAGCCTTTAATTTTCACGAATGTCGCAGGAGGCACACATTTATGACCACAAAATTTTGCGAAATCTTGCACTCCCCTTACCTCTAGCCCCTAGATGTACATTTCACGTCATCTTGAGGTCAGATGTGAAACAGAAGTACACATTCAGAAGTACACATATGGCACTGACCAACGTCAGAGCCGTATATTAAAAGGGAGTTTCGCCACTGGGAGGAGTCACAAAAAGAGGCTCCGCCTGTCAATCACAGTTTTGCGCACCTGATTGGTTTGCGTTTTACCAACGGGTCCACCATGACACCTTACTGCCACCCAAAATGGCGACGAAAACAAACACAGTCAAGCGGGGATTCCGTGACAAAAAATCTTCAGAGATTACTCTGGCTTTACGCTGCAAATGTACATCGTCATATACATTTCTCGGAAATCAGCTTCAACTGATAATCCTCTAACGATATCTAACCGAAAATAATACGTTTTTTGCCGGTGTTAGGCCTAGTGAACACAGCGATCACAGCGAAATCACAACAAAAACGGCACTTTGCTGTACAATCTTATATTTAATTACTGGATTTCATGGATATAAACATTCTTGCCTTTCTTATTCCAACTATTCGTGTAGATTTGCTTAAAAATCGTACGGACGACAGAATGTGTCCCAGCAGGTGCTTCTGTAGGCAGCGGTAAATGACGGAAGCAGACGACAATTCCCAACGTGTCTTACCCACCCTAGGTTGCATTCATCAAATTTGCACCAAAAATCCACTAGTTTTGCACATTGCGGGAGGTATCCATTTCAATCCCATCCAATCCACTTGCCACCCAAACACCCAAAATGGTGCTGCTCATGTTGGATAGAGGGAACTCTAGTTGAGTGATAGCGCCCCATATTTCGAGATTCCATTGGTTAGAAAGCTGAAAAAGTGGGTGGCGCTTCAGGTATAGGCATGACCCATTAATGGCCAGACTCCCTTTTAATATACGGCTCCGACCAACGTCAGAGCCGTTTATAGGGAGAGTTTGACCATTAGGAGGAGCCTAACTTAGAGGGCGTCAGAGCCGTATATTAAAAGGGAGTCTGGCCATTGGGAGGAGTCACAAAAAGAGGCTCGACCTGTAAATCACAGTTTCGCTCCTCTGATTCGTTTGCTTTTTACCAAGGGGTCGCCATGACAAAGCCAAAAGAAACACAATGAAGCGGGGATTTCGCGACAAAAAATTTTCACAGACTAACCTGATTTTACGCTGCAAATGTACATCCTAATATAAATTTCTCGGAAATCAGTTTCAACTTATATTCATCCATCGATATCTAACTGAAAATAATACGTTTTGTCGCCTGTGTTAGGCCTAGTGAACATGGCGATCACAACAAAATCATAACAAAAACGGCGCTGTGCTGTACAATCTTATATTTAACAGCTGGATTTCATGGATATAAACATTCTTGCCTCTTATATTCAAACTATTCATGTAGATTTGTTTAAAAATCATACCGACAACAGAATGGGTCCCAGCAGGTGGTTCTGCCCGCAGTGGTACAACGACGGAAGCAGACGACAATTCCCGACATGCCTTACACCCCCTAGGTGGCGCTCATCAAATTTGCACCAACAATCCACTACTTTTGCAGATTGCAAGAGGTATCCATTTCAATCCCATTCAATACACTTGCCACCCAAAATGGCGCTGCCCATGTTGGATAGGGGGGCAAATAGTGAGGATAGGCTGATTGATAGCGCCCCATATTTCAAGACTTCATTGGTCGGAAAGCTGAAAAAGTGGGTGGAGCTTCAGGTATAGGCATGACCCATTAATGGCCAGACTCCCTTTTAATATACGGCTCTGACCAACGTCAAAGCCGTTTATAGGGAGAGTTTGGCCATTAGGAGGAGCCTAACTTAGAGGGCGTCATGCAACGTCACGGCTAAGCAACCTCCCTCGCCATACTCTATTGTTGTCCCGTCGCCAGTCGGTTGCCAACGTCATATTGATGCTGATCGTTGTTTACGATGGAAGGCTGGAAGACATGTGCGTACATCGTCCATCGAAAGCCCTTCGTCCTTGAACTCTTTCAGTTTGGCAACAAAGCCCCCCCCCTTATCACAGGCGGCTGTGGGTCATATACGGGTTATTCCTATAGATTACATTCGGTGAGACAGCAAAGCTGTCGACCAGCTGGCAGACGGCACCAAAATGGCGTGCACCAGATGGCTGATAAGTGGATTCTGCTCGGATTCAGGCTTTTTGGGTGGCGCAACGACGACTCGGATGTCAAGATAGGATCCACCCATGAGGCCGCAAAAGATCTGAGAATGGCCAAACTCTCCGTATACAGTCGCCGTCCGATTTTTCGGACTCGACGGGGATCGCGCAAAAGTCCGAATAATCGAGCAGTCCGAAAAAACGAATTTCGCTTCAAAATAAACTTTACTGTGCCCTAGTAGGCTGGGAAAATTTGTCGATGCTTTCCTAACGCGCTTCCAGCCCTGCCTGATAACATCAGCTTCTATTTCCCGAAGCGACATTTCGTCAATGTACACTGTCAGAGGCACCACCGTCATCAAGTCCGCAAGTCGGCTTCACCTAACGCATGCGTGCTTTAGGTGAACCTCGCTTTACAGCGTTGTCGCGCGACTCGCGGGCGGATAGCACGTGCTGGGTAGACCTCTTCTACTCCGACGAATGGAAAATGAACAATCATCACTGCCTATTTTTTTGCATCAATATTTTAGTTGGTTGATTTCTTTTGATACGAATTTTGGATGATACCAATATTTTCCGTCACCCCAAGTCAGGAATTCGCAGGTTGGGCAAACATGATAGTAATTGGTAATTGGGGGTTTACGTCGCGAGACAACCCAGGGTTGGGCAAACAGAGTCCGAAATATCGAGCGACGGAGCTGCACGGCGTCCGAAATTTTGGACGTTCTTATACATCAACTCTATGGGACCCGCGGCCGTTCCGCGAACAAGTCCGAATAATCGAGCATGTCCGAAAAATCGGTCGGCGACTGTAAATGGCTCTGACCAACGTGAGCCTGAGGCGCAGGCGGAAGCGCTTTACTGGGTGCCTCAGACGCTCCTCTGCTGACTCCAGAATCTCCCTCCCCCCCTTTCATACCTCGGCTTTACGGCTATCGCTGTAAAAAATATTTTTGGTTCCGTATTAGCGCTGCGAAGCAACTGTCACTATAAGCAGCGTACAAACACGGACAGATGGCGAGCGAAACACAGGAAGGGGAAGGAAGGGGGTTTAGCATGCATCTTGGGCCAACTTCAGGGGGAACTGCACTGACGTTTGTCTAGAAAGTCATAGGGAAACCCAGGGAAAACACCACACCCGGTGGTAGGATCCGAACCCATCGCCTCCCAGTCTTCAGCCCGACTTTGGCTACCACCGACGAGCAGGACGCCTTGACCCGCTTGGCCATGTTGCTGGTGTAAAAATAATTTGAGTGTACATGTGCAGATAGGCATGTATGCCTTGTGTTATGCCAATACACTAATACACATTCCTTATTAGTCATTTTGAAGCGCGTGTCCCGGGGCATTTTTCTAAGGGTCAGCAGCACACAACTGTTACTCTTAGAAGCCTTTATCCGATGACATGACATTCCAAATTTCGTTAGTTATTCGAATGGTAATTTTGCAGGTTTTCATAAATTTCAATATTTGCACACTACTACTACTAAGTTAATTAGTTCACACCTTATTGACCGATTTGAGTGATCACAAATGCACGGCTGGTCCTGTTGACTGTTTCTGTTTTATTTGCATGTTCCAGAGTAGGGCTGTAGCACCATGAACCTTCTGCACGTATTGCTTTCTTTGCATAACTGATTTCTCCAACAATAATTTTTTTCTGTGGCCAGGATGTGTACGATACAGAGGCTGGTAGTTGCTTGAATATCATCACCTGTATGAAATCATTACTAATTTCCTTACATTCGTAAGGGGATTGTAAAGTGAATGGCTAGCCTATAGGAACTGTATGTTCATGTTTGTGCGGTCTTTCTACTTCAGATATCTAACAGCTCTGTTTTATATTTAGCATTTTTCTAACAACGAATTTTCAAAGATTCCTGAACCAATGAAAACGTGAAGACTCCCTAATCCACCAACAGCTCAACTAGCATGCAGCTACACTAGCTAGCTACAGCATACACTCCGCAGTGTGGTGAAACCGAAAGAATGCCACTCGTCAGAGATGCACGGTTGGTGCATCCAGGATGTGTAAAGACAGATGCCAACAGAGGGCGCAGGATGTTTCTGCACATTAGTACTGTTTAAACTAAGCTGCTCAAGAGTTGCTGCCATTCTTCAAACAGGTTTAATATAGTCGCCGACCGATTTTTCAGACCCCGATTTTTCGGACGCATTCGTGGAACGGCGACGGGCTCCATAGAGTTAATGTATAACAATGTCCAAAACTTCGTACGCCGCACAGCCTCATCGCTCGATATTTCGGACACGGTTTGCCCAGCCCGCAAGCGTCCCGAGCAGTCGCCAGCCCACCACGTGCGCATGACGCAATGCGAAGGTCAAAGAAACCAAATATAAATATTGAGGCAAGAAAATAGGCAGTGACTGTTCATTTTCCAACACTCTGAGTGAAGGATTCCTGTCGTGGCGCTTCGCGAAGCCGAGCACGTGCTGTCCGCCCGTGAAGTAAAGCGAGCTTCACCTAAAGCACGCAGGCGTTAGGTGAAGCCGACTTGCGGAATGGTGACGCCTAATGTTGCCAGAAGTTGTCCTGATCCATTCCCTCCACGTGTTCGGGATATCAATGAATTGCCGTCTCCCCAGCGTATTCGTCAAACTCGGAACTAATGAAGGCGGCTGCGGCGCTTTAGCCCGTATACAATATCACTTCGGGAAGTAACAGCTGTAGAACGTAGGTGTAGATGGAAGTAGAAGCCGATGTTATCAGGCAGAGATGAAAGAAAGACTGCCCGTTAAGACAGCATCAACAACTTTTTCCAGCCTACTAGTACTTAATGAAGTTGACTTCTGAAGTGAAATTCGATTTTTCGGACTGCTCGATTATTCAGACATTTGCGCGATCCCCGCAGAGTCCAAAAAATGGGACGACGACTGCATAGGTACATCGCTACCACGTGATACCAGCCTGCCAATCTGGGGCGGCCTACCCACTGTTTACCATAGCAGACGTCTCTGGGCACTGCGATCGTATAGCCATCGATCTTTGAAATTGATTAATATGAAGAGTACGAAGAACAGAGGTGTAATGGCTTGTGTGCGTCATCACAAAGCAGAGTTCTACGCGGTGATTTTATTTCTTGTTTATGGTCCCTTTAAATCTCTTATCACGGATTTTGTCAGTTACTGTTTTAACGAGCGTGCACGAGTGGCTACAGAGCACATATCTCACTACTCACTTTTCAAGCACCACCCTGACAACAGGCACCTTTACCGGAAACTTGAACTTGTGAATGTAGTTCCCTCTATCAGCATTGCTGAAATATTTCAGGGCTTCCCTGAAACAAAACCCGACACTCTAAGTGTAGCACTTCTCTCTTCCCCCCCCCCCCCCCAAGACCAATGAAATGCATACCTAGTGTACCCACTGAGGTAGTGAATGGGCAGGTGCAAGTAGGTCTTACACAGCATCACCATGTCCAGGACCGCTTGCAGCTTGTACAGCTCGGCCACCGCCACAGCAAGGTCCCCGGGGGACAGAAAGAATGGGTTCAGCTGGTCTGGGCTTGCCAGCTCCAAACCTACATGTAGACGTCGGAGGCTCGTTGCACAAGCCAATGCACCGTTCACTCATATGTCTCAATCATCCATTAGTCCTAATTTCTCAGGTTTGATTAGTTGTTGATTAGTCTCTTGAATTCAATTCATCTGTCCTGTTCTTTATTTATTTATTTATTTGTCTTCTTGTATTGTACTTCGTAGCGTTACCTAACTCCTGACTAGTGCTCCATTGACATTTAGGTACCTTTCATGAAGGATCCTTTAACCAGGATTTTCCCTCTAGTTTTCCTTCAGTTCTACGTTAATTGCACGTATTATACGAATGAATGAAAATAAAATGATTGCTTGATTGAAAATACATAAGCCAATCACTCCTCCGAGTGGCAACGCGCGAAAATGCAACCGTCACGGTCTCACATAGTCTTTCACAGGGGGTCATAAACCTTGCGTTAAGCCTCAGATCATAACAAAAATTTGTCACAATATGCATAGACCCTGATGTTCTAGGGTTAAACCCGATTTTTCCCCGAATTTGCACCCCGAATTGAGGTTCACCTATCTAGGGTTAAACCCGATTTCTACCTGCAAAACTGCACCCTGGCTAGGCACCTCAAGGCATCGACATACTAGTTTCTCACAAAATATGCGACTGGCCCATTACTTCTGGCACTCTGGATAAACGGTACAGTGAACGTTTATTCTACAATAATGCCCCGATTTCTCCCCGAACTCAGTTGGATGGTAATTTTTCTGCCCGAATTTGCACGAATTTTCAACATCAATTTATTGACTCGATTTCTACCCCCCGAGTTTGGAAAAATATAAAACCCGAAAACTTCAGGGTCTAATTATATGCAGCAGCATGTTGAACGTGCTTGGCAAGCGCGCACACCTGGAATTAAAGGACATCCCATGCGTGCTACTAACCAACGAAGATGTTGAGGTAGTCTCTTTGTAGTTTCTGTAACCCCAGCTCAGCCAGCATACGCAGTGGTGTGATGCCCATCATGGCTGGTTCTGGACGTAACTGCTGGCTCATATCCCGCAGGATGTTTCCCACCGTAGTCTGGTTCTTGTGGACTATCTAAATTTTGTCCCAAAAGAAATTTGACATTTTGAAACATGCGCGATGCAAAACAACTTCATATACCGTAATGACTGGCACGTAACTAGGGTTGCCACCTTTCGGAGTGAAAAATACCGGCTGTGGGAGAGGAGGTGGAACAGAGGGAAAGGAGGAAAGGGAAAGTGGGTGAGGAACGTTCTAGCTGGCTCGACACAACCACCAACAGCTTTGCACAACCACTGCTCTTGTACCCTCCGAACACAAGACGTAATGAATAACAATGACAATAATAATAACAATGAATAATAATAATAATAAATAACTAAGAAAACCACTGGTGACTGCGGTGTTTGGTCTATGTTGATTTATTCAAGCTGTAGTGGAATGTTGAAGGAAAAACCCCGTAAAAGCCCTTATGAAAGGTCTTGAGCCACAAATACCGGCAAAAGGCTGCCGGTATCACCTTCCTACCGGCAGAGGAAGCAAATAACCGGCCTGGTGGCAACCCTACACATAACATGCATGTTATATGACGGAGCTTGGCCTACGGGCCCCCCCTCCTGCACGTTATGCGGTTGTTCGCATTGTACGGCTTGGGACAAAAGTTTACGGAACACGGCACTGGCGTAATACTTCATCGGAGCGGCCCCCTGCTGGGTATCGGGAAGAGATCGAATAAGAAATGGGTGTACGGCTTCTCTATCCATCCCTCAGTGTGTGTGTCTGCTCCCATTTTCCACTAGGCGTTCACTCAAATGGAGAAATGCAACGTCCCGGTGTTCCGTAAGCTTTTGTCCCAAGCTATACATGGTAGTTTCTGTCACGATGTCTGTCTGTCACTTTCTTTTTTTTTTATTCCTTGTTAGCGCCGTGAAGAGACCGTGGCTACGAGCAGCATGCGGACGTGGACAAATGTAGAGAGGACAGCAGGAAGGAGTGGGGGTGGAGGGGGGGGGTCAGTGTGCGTCCTGGGACGACTTCAGGGGAAACTATGCCGACATCTGTCTGTAAAGTCTGCCAGAAAACCCGAGGAAAGCTTTATACAGCACAGTCGACGGTAGGATTCCAGCCCATCACCTCAGAGTCTTCAGCACAGCCTTGGCTACCAGCAATGAGCGGAGCACTTGTACTCGGAAAATTGCATAATTTCTTATTCCCTGCCTCACGATTTGAGATTTGCCACAGGAGAAAGACCGGGGCCTTAGTCCCAACTCAGAAAAGGATGAATATTAAAGGTGGTTATGCGCACTGATGCCAATTTGCGTTCAAAGTTTTACAGCAAAGGGGGCAATAGACCCATAGAAAATCGGCAACATGAGCACTGAACCACCGACATCACGATAGGCATCCCTGCCGGTGAGGCTGAGAAAGAGAAGTCACATGCTTACATGAACCAATGCGGGCGGCCTCACTTAGCTCTTACTTAGTCAGAGCTGGAGGATAGTATTTCCTCAATATTCTGGTGTGCAATACAATGCGTGGATGATGTAACGAACGACATGCACCACAGTGTCAACGAGCCCTTAAAGTAGCACAGAAGTCATTTCTAACACCCAGTTTTCTTCCCATAAAACTGTTAAGTAGGCCAGTAAGATGCACCATGCGAAGTAATTTGCACCACGGAGTCATAATTATCCCAGAAGTTGAATTTAAAGTATGCCGCAAAAAGCGACCGTGCGAAACAACGGTGAAGAGCAGTACCAGCCTGTGCTCCGCCTGGAACCTCGCGCTGACGCTATAAGGAGAACGCTCGTGGATTGGTTCAGGGAAATGTTGTCTGCTACTCCTCTGTCGTCTGCTACTCGGCTGTTTGGAGTTCTGAAAAAGCCTCTCTCCTCGCTCGGTAATGATTCGGCCGCTCCTTCTATCCCTAATTCTCCGGAAGAACTTGCAAAACTGGTTTACGGCGGCAAAGGGGCAAGGCGCTGACACCCACCGACTGGCGAACCAGAACGAGTTCTCCTTATGACGTCATCGGTGACGTGGCATCATACCTTCTCCTCCTCATAACACCCGGAGTGGCGAGTTAAGGGTGAAGGCGCGGAGCCGTGTTTATGAGAGTTTTTTTCTGAGAAACAAATTGCACACATCAAAACCTTTAGCGCCATTCAGTAAAATGACACGTAAAATGACACACACACTTTCATCAGACATCTTAATCTGAAAATTTTTAGGACGGACCACTGTACTCCTTTAAGAAAGACTGTCCATTTCATTGTGACAACAAACGGACTACATACAAGAGGCCTGCTCTCTCCCGCCTGCACAGATCGAAACACAAGGGTAAGCCCATCTTTCAGTTCTTGAAATGACGAGCAGCCTGCAAAAAAATTGTATGCAACATAAGAGCAACACTATGTATCCTCCTAGGCCATTCCACATACCTGAGAGAATGTTCCACATCTCATCAGTGAAGTCTACAATTTGCCGCTTCCCCACCACCACTGTTTCGATGTAGAGGTCGAAGTCAGAGGAATTCCACCCAACGTCCAAGAATGGAGTTCCCGATTTTCCCCGAAAGCTACCCTTCCGTGTTCCTAACAGGAGCATCACAATGAGAAAGGGCCATGTCCATAGAGGAATCTCTTATGCTGACCTTTCAGCATGTTCTTCACTTTTTCCAAGAAAGGCGGGCCTGACATGTCGGGTGCCCATATAACTTCTCCCGTCTTCAGACTGTCCACGAGCCTCTGAAAATAGGAGAGGTTTGGAGCTGAACACGAGCGTGCAAATCTTTCTCTGAAGCACAGAACATACAACAAATGGCAAGATTCGTTTGAAACCAGATGGATTCCGAGTTTGAGCGAAAGTATGTTCGGCGAATAATCTCAAACTGGATTGTAAAAATACATCCCCTTGTGTTTTGGGGTTTTATGTTTTTCGAAAGTCAGGTTTTATTTCGGGTGCCGTAAAATCGGGTGGAAAATAAAAAGGGCTTCTTGAATTTAAGATGAACACAGCATGTGAGGTGGCTGTGCAGAATGCACAGTTCTTATAATTTTCCAGTATCTGCACAATCACCATCCGATTTTCCGGACTGGGCGGGGATCGCGCAAAAGTCGAAATAATCGAGCAGTCCAAAAAAACGAATTTCACTTCAATATGAACTTTACCAAGCACTAGTAGGCTGGAAAAATTTGTCGATGCTTTCCTAACGTGCTTCCAGCTCTTCCTGATATCAGCTTCCATTTCCAGAAGCGACATCTCATCACTGTACAGTGACATAGGCACCGTCGTCATCAAGTCCGCAAGTCGGCTTCACCTAACGCATGCGTGTTTTAGGTGAAGCTCGCTTTACAGCGCTGTCGCGCGACCCGCGGGCAGACAGCACGTGCTGGGCCTTTTGAATCAAGCCACTGGCCAAAAACGAAGACGCAAAAGCGTTACGACAGACCTCTTCTACTCAAAGGAATGGAAAATGAACAATCATTGCCTTTTTTTTTTTTTGCCTCAATATTTTATTTGGTTGATTTCTTTTGATACGAATTTTGGATGATACCAATATTTTCCGTCACCCCAAGAGAGAAATTCGCTGGTTGAGCAAACAGAGCCCGAAACATCGAGCGACGGCGCTGCACGGCGTCCGAAATTTTGGACGTTCTTATACATCAACTCTATGGGACCCGCGGCCGTTCCGTGAACGAGTCCGAATAATCGAGCACGTCCGAAAAATCGGTCGGCGACTGTATTGGAGCCTGAACCTGTACTTTTGCAAGTTAGTTGTCGGGTTTTTTTGGTTTTACCCGAAGTGATGATTTACTTAGTTTATCCCCAAAACACAAGGCTCTATGTACACTTCACTAAAAAATTTCCCAAAGGTCCTTGCAAAACTGAAGACACATCACCTTTAAGATTGAGAGTTCTTTATATATACATCTCGTTGGACTGCGGTCGTTTCCTGGCAGAATCTGGATTGTCTGTAACACAGCATCACGTTACGTTCACTCACAAGAACGATATTCATGAATCAAAAGTGATGCATATTGTAGGCATACACAAGGAGCAGAAGATAGGTACTGTAAAAGCAGTAATTTTTGCAAATAGCTATTTTCCCACGAGGTTAAGGTCCCGCAAAATAACGATAACAATGAGTGGAAAGTATTAAAAAATTTTAATTTGCAACAAATGAGTTTGACAAAGTCAAACTGAACTACGGATTGCAATTTATTGCGCAACTGGTATTTTAGTACACATTTAGCAAACTTTGGCAACATTTACGGTACTGGAGATCAATTCCAAACCCATTCGAACATCACCTCGTCATTCCGCCCTCGTTGTCAACTCAACAATCCAGGCTTGATTGTCAACGTCAAGTTCACCAAAGGAGGGTTTCACCGCATGTGGGTGTTCAAGAAGTAGATTGGAGAAAGGTAACCAGTGGCAAAAAACAGGACAAAAGAAGTAGAAGACACATGGATGCTGGACTAGCAACAATTTTTTAGGCCACAGCCAGACAGAAGTAGAGACAATTTCTTGATATGTATCCTGGTAAAGCCTGAGACTTTCAGCATTCAGACACCTATAAGCTCCATGATACAACCGCAGAGAATATGCATAGCAGAATTAAAGTCACACGAAATATTACATAAAATTTATATAGTGAAATATTCCCAGCTCTTGCAAAACAAATTCACAAAATTGTAAAAGGAGAATAGAAATGGCATTTCAGACTGCTCAAAGCCATGCTACTCAAAGACTGTTCGAAATAGCATTGCCACTGTATTGCAATTCCTCTACGTCATAAGTAGGGAGCGACGTTTTCGGGTTAAACCCGTTTCCGCCCGGTTATTCCCCCCCGAACTGACCTCCGACCAATTCGGGTTAAACCCGATTTCTCCCCGAATTCCAGTCACTGTGAAACCCACAAGTGACACTGAAGACGAACAAAGGTAACACATGTAAGAATGGCTCACTTACGTTCCCAGCAATACACCCATGTGTGTCAGCACTCCCAAGCAGAACAACATCTTGGCCCAATACTAGACTGATATTGGCAATGTCGGCCCAATATTTGGCCAAGGTGCTGTTTATGCCTTCGGGGATTAGTGCTGGTAGGGTACCCCCCCCCCCTCACATACACACACAAAAAAAAGAAGAAAAAGATTAGGAAAGGTCTTAATAGACAAGATGAGAAACGAAACACCCGATAACACTCGAAGGCACAATGTGCAGGAATGTGCACGTGCAGCTAAAAAACGTCTGCTGTGTACGTGCCAAATATGTTTGCATTCCTTGCAAGAAAATGTTGCGCACTGATCGGATGTTCCACCGCAACTGGAAACAGATTTTGTTTTGGCCTTGCACTGCTCCATTTTAAGATTGCAAAATCAACCACTTTTTTTTACAGTATCTAAACGATTCACATGTACTCACAAGGTTACAAGTTGAATCTGCCAGCGGGGGCTGGAGCAGGGTCGTTGCTTTGTTCCATGAGCATTCAAGCATCATTATTTCTTCGCTGCTCACCCTCATCATCGGGTCATAGTGTTGGAGGACATCATATTTGGCATGAACGTGCATTGTCGTCTGTGAAAGGAATATTAAAGCAAAAATCTTACACTGCCTCAACTGACCCATCTGCAGCACTGTGGCACTCACGTGAGAATGAGACTGGGACAATCCCCAGAAGTGTTTCCTCTGGATGCAGCCATAGGTAGGGAGATCTTCTTTGCTTTCAATTGGACCTGTGCAAAGGACATAATGTTGCAGTCCTCGCTTTGGTATTGAAGAAATGCAGGCCGTTCTTGCACACGTAAAGAAACGGTAGGCACACCTCTGCAAGTGACTATAGCTCGGGAGCAGGCTCCGCCTCCTTTGTGGTAACCCAGGAATGCAGTATATTGAGGGTCCGTCCCATCACAAGCCACCCATACTGGGTCGATTTCGGTTGCGTATCCGCACACACCAAGCATACTGACCACAGCATTTAGTACTGTCCTGGAATAGATGTACTAAAGCCTGTATTGTTTGAACGTGAGCACCTCTGGATACACTGCAAGCAAGTTCTTTTTATATATCCTTGAAAAAGTGACAAAGAAAAAAGCAGAGCACCTGCAATCAGGCACACTGCCATTTTTGCATGTTGCTTTGCTGTATGTCGTAAAGCATGAATTCAATACAAGGTGTTGCTACAAATGCACTACCTTGCTTCATCGGCAGGAAGAGCACGCAGCTTATCCCTCACGGATGACTCTGAGTTTTTGCTGGCGTCTTCGTACGGTGGCGATTCCATCAGTGAAAAGCTTTTCGATTCCATTGGCCACTCAAGAGGGCACCCCGTGAGTTCCAGCTCACACTCGGAATCAGAAACATCGTCAATGAACAACGTCGATGACTCAGATTTCGACCTAGACATTAGCCTTGACTGTTGCTGAAAGGTCCAATTGTAACAATGTTATCGCGTACACATGTTAAGTTAAATGTAAAGGAGAATGGAAGAACAACTTTATTTGCCTCTTGGTAAGGACGGAGGACACACCTGACAACGTTGCACAAGGATGGATTTATCAGGTAGCTCTAGCTTCAGCAGTAATGGGTTTGACATAACTGCCTGCTCGATCTCGTATTTCTAGTAGACAAAACCAGTATGCATGGTGACAGCAGTAATGACTTGTTCGCGCGCCGCATCGGCATTCGTTAATGCAAGGACCTTACTTACGTTCGAGTAGGGGACAGCTTTTCCATCCCATGAATCACTCATCATCCTGAAGTAAAATTGCGAAAACCGACATTACAATACCACGTAAATCAACCGTGTTAAATTCAATATTTTCAATCGTCTCGGGTACTACCTCTTCAGAGCTTCTCTGTCGCAATAGTCTCCACTCCCAATCATGATTGTGCACGAAATTCGTTATATGTACAATGAAAAACCTTACAAAGCAACAACGTCGATAACACAACTTTTTGACAGTTATAATTAAAATATTACCGCTCACAACAACAATCACTCTCCACACGCCATTTTTGAACTGCGCCAATGTTGTGAGACCGATCCAAGGTTGCGGATGCGGACGGTTGCGGACATCAGCTGTCCTCGTAGCCAGTTACGTTTTTGTTTTTCTTGATTTTAATCTGCCCTTCAAGGAAATTATTTCATGAATATCATGATAAATTGTGTCCTTCGCGAAAGTTAATTTTGTCTGAATACAGCAAGTGGCGAGAAACAATCTTCCCTGGAGTCCTTGCTGCCCTTGCCCTCACTAGTTAGGAAGGGAAGAAAGGCAGGGACATGGGGACGCTAAACGGAGAGTTCGCCCGTGGAGGGGTGTAGGTTACCATAGAAACGGACGTGCGTCGCGTACACTGTGCACACATTGCCTTCCAAGACAGTACGAAATATCAATCTAATCCATATCCACATGACGTCAAACGAACGCGTTTCGCTGGTTTGACCGCCATGGTGGTGGCGACCGCAGCTGCCGAGATTATCTAGCATTTGCTCGAGAACGAAGCCTCCAGTGGGGTTTTGAAATCTGGTCGCGTCCATCCCCTTTTATCCCGAAGACACTTCGCATTGTCGTTCTCACTTTTTCTTTAAAGGGAGACTTCGCAAGGATTCGAACAAAATTAGGTGAGCATCATACCGAACACGAACCACCCTCTCGACACCAAATTCAACATTTACATTCATCTTGCATGAGTAATTAATTCGTAAGTGATGACATTAGCAAACCAAAATGCGAAGAGCAGAGCTCCATACTATAGACCTATAGACCTGTTTCGAAATACTGCCACCTAGCGGCCGTGGGCAGCTGCGGCCGCCATGTTGCGGGAGACGGAGCGCATCAGACACACACACACGCCTACGGGCGGCAAGAACGGTGTACGCGATTTAATGCTCGCCGCATGATATACGTGCCTGTTTTTTTTTTTTTTTTTTCTTCTTCTTTTTCGTCATGTCTGTGGAAATGTTCCTCGTGGCTGGATGGGTGACCAATCTATCTAAGTTGCCAAAACTTTCGGAAGAAGGCATGGCGTGGTTTGGCTTGTCACAGCGAAATTTCACAAGTGACAACTTTTACATTGAGCAATTTGTACACAAGGGGAGGGAAGATAGTAGTTGGCTCGCAGCATGCGTGTTCACATTTCGGAGAATTCAGATTTTGACAGGAGCATATTTGGGATGCTTTACACTATGAACAGTGAGTTAATTCGTTCGTTTTTCCTTACAAACAAACAAAGAAACATTATTATATACAGGCAAGGTATGTACATCAAGGCATCGTGCTACGAAGGTAAGAAAAAGGATGAAAAAGGAAATTACCCCTACGTGTCGCTGATCTGTTTGGCTCAGATGCACTGTTCGTGATGGCGTGTGTGCCTTTGGTTTGCTGTGACATAGTTGCTTCACAGAAGCTCATCTTTACTACAGGGCAGCAACTACTTTTTGTAGTTTAACTACTAGTGTAACTACATCATAGCACCAGTAGTTAAAACTACTTTGTAACTATACTGCCGACGCTGTTTAACTACATTTTTAGCTACCTCGGCGTCTTGTGCGCGTTGCGTGTCCGCGTTGCGCGTTGCGTGTCGCAGGGTGTCCGCTGTCCAGCCTAAAGTACACCGAACGTTTAAACAGCATGATGCGCTCTACATCAAGCAGAACTGCTGGAGTATTCGATGCCCTGTGTTTTAATCGCTTTTTTGCTTAATTATTCGAGCATTTATATTGCCTCATATGATTACGTTTTTTTACGTATGATTACGTTGATTATGTTTTACGTATGATTACGTTTTCAAGCTTTCTTAGTGACGACCCGAGGTGTAAATTAGAAATCTGTAGAGCGTGCCGAGAAACAGCAAGTGCAACCCTTCATTTACCCTACATTTTTCTGTAGTTAACTACAGAAAATGTAGTTTAACGTTATAATTACATTCCCAGAGATAGCTTCTAACAATTGTTTAACTACTATGCAATAGTTTCGCTAGTTGTTTAACTACATGTAGTTAACTACTCCCCATCACCGTCCACAACCCTGAACCCCCTGGGGTTTTTAACTTTTTTATGGTGTTCTACCAACCCGCCAAAGTTTTATCGCTGTATCGCTAAACAGAAATCACGAGAACAACAACCAAGCTATCGGGCAAATGGCAATTTCGGGAACACGTGGGTCGATTTTGTTGTGGAGCCTAAGGTGACACATTTTGATTTTCAAACACTGTTGCCTATATTTTCTAATTGTCAAGTACAAAACAAATAAACACTTGTAAAGAAAGCTTCAAATGTGTACTTTTTTACATAATTAATTTACACATTTCAACGAAGAGAAAAGCAAAGATAAATTTACAACAGCTCATAGGTTGGGTTGATTTAGTCATGCAGTCTGCTGCTGCGTCGGCTTCTCCCGCAACATGGCCAGCGCAGCTCAGTTCGACGAAAGCGCAACAGGTGGCGCTCATTTTTGAAAAGGGTCTATACAGTGACGTCACCCAGCATTGTCGTCTGCTTCGCAACCTGCATTCTCCCTTGCCGGATGATGTCGGCAGTGTGCTGCTCTCAGTGCCTACTCGCTTCACAGAGGTGAAGCGGTCGCTTCGTAATAAATTCCCGGGTACCCGGAGGTACCCGGGTTCGAATCCCGGTGCCGGCTGTGCTGTCTGGGGTTTTTCCTGGGTTTTCCTCAGACGCTTTCAGACATATGTCGGCACAGTTCCCCTAGAAGTCTGCCCAGGACGCACATTTCCCCAGGGCGTCAGTCGTGACGTTGCCCACATACGTGAGGCCGACAACGGCAAGCCCTTTCACTATCACCACCACCACCACCACCGTAATAAATTCGTTTGAATAAAATATGCACAGTTTTGGGACGAGATATTTTGTACACGTGTTCCCGACATCCCAAAGGTTACGGAACCCTTGTGGTGATTTTGTTGCGGAGTCCACTTTAAGGAAAATTATGGTTGTCACATTGAAAAATAGCATAGTTTGCCAATGAAAAAATGGCTAGGAAGCAAGCGAGCTGGTGAAGATGATGCATAATGTAAAATGTAATGTAATGTCACTTTACATTATGTAGCATAGATTGTCATCTTTCAATGCCGTTACCACGATAAGTGACCACCAGTGGGAGGAGCTTACGAACATGTTAGTGCCACGAAGCAAATGTGGCTTTCGCAAACACTGGGCACTGACACGGGACATTAATTGATATGCATGATGTGGGCAGGTTCTGCTGCCCCATTAACCTGCTCCGAGATACTTAGATGCTCCTCTGATGTGCTTGTGATAACTCATAGCAGCTGCAGCAGACGGTGGGCTGCTAGAGACACATCAGATCACAATTTACAACAAAGGAAGTGCGAATAGAGGACTACATTGCAGAGCCCCTAGTTTAGTTCTGTTACACTGTGTCAAAATTATTCAACTACCAACAAGTTATACACACCCTAATGACCTATTCAACCATCTTTATTGATAATCTTTGCTGCTGGGCATCAGCTTTTAGCTGTTCCCGCGAATATATCGAAATGCATTTTGAAGCAGCATAACAATCGTTAAATTTACATTATGCATGCGTATAAACACTCTCTAAAATTTTTATAAAATGTCAACTTATGCTCAACAATATAATACACTTGCGTAGCTGCTACGCGTGAACTATGTACAATACGTACTATGTGCATACTTGGCCCTGTGCTTCACAAACTAAATACTTTATTTAATAAACAGGACCATCTGCATGCAACAAGGACTGCAAGGTGCAACATTGCACATATACGTAATTTACTCAGTAAGAAATAAACTGGTGCCTTGCATCTACGGACGTGTAGAAGAGGATGTAAGCATTCCGTTTCTGGAAGGCAAGAAAAATCCATTAGGCATCCTAACAGGCGGAGTAGTTACCAAAAGACTCACATCAGATTCTGACAGAATGACTTCTGAAACAGAAGAGTCATCGTACATGTACCATCCTCCTCTTGGGCCAGCACGGCAGTATCCGATATCTAAAATGTAAAATCAAAGTAGATTTCATCCATCTTCTCGAGTCTACATGGCATGTAAAAGCACAGACCACCACATAAAACGTTAGAGCTGTTAATGGAACCCCAGACACAACCCTGAAAGTGCTTGTTGATAATGGTGAATATTTGTAGTGTCCCGCTCTTGTCGCCCCCCCCCCCCCCCCAAACTGCTTCATCCGGTATTTCTTCATATGCCAAACGTCTCCGCGCTCTCATGCACGACCTTGTTTTCCGCGATTCCGCGGAATTCCGAATTAATCACGGAGTCCTTCGTTTGGCACAGAATTTCACGGAATCCCTTATTTTTAGGAATATGCGGATATTCCAGTTCTCGAATTCGAATCGAATATCGATCACTCAAAGTATTCGATTCGCGAATCGAATACCCAATATTCGGGTTTCCGGATATTCCAATATTCGACGAATACGAACGACACGTCCCGGAACTGGGCTTCACCTGACGCTTCCGTGCATGAGGTGAAGCCCGCCCTACAAATCTAAAGCCTACTTTACGAAATTGTTCATGCAGCAGGACAAACACAGACAGATTGTAGTTTAGCATAAGATAATGTAGCCCAAGTTTATTGTGCGTACTTCGCATGAGGAAGGGGCAGCGTCCCTCCCGTGTGCAGTTTAGCGGTGGCAGTGGGGGATTTTAATTTGATGTCTGTGAGGTTGCCTTCAAAAAGTTAAGACTCTTAAATAATTCCTACAGCCCAGGAAAAAAAAAGGGTGTCGCAAAGATGTAACTTCCCCAGGGCATATATTGTAAACTACTTCCTATAAAGTTCCTATAAACTCTGTAGATGCTGAAAGATCTGTCAGCAGGTATAAAATGACTGCAGGCGACAGGCCGCATCAGAGGAGAACACAAGATATCATGTATGTAATGTTGAGCCACAACAGTGCTTTCAATCTGTAATTTCGTAAAATATTTTTGTTCCCACATTATCCAAGAAAATAAAGTGTTTCCCGTTTCAAACAGCCACGTTTACGGCCACTCAGTTAAGGAGGGGAGGGTCCTCTTTGCAGCAAGGCTATCAACATCATTTATTTGCCTATCGCACTTCTCGTACCTAGCACGATCATTAAAGGTTCAGCTGGGCACTTGCCTGTCCCCCGAAGAGTTGTTATTCCTTTAGTGCCCCAACAATGCCTTTGAAAAAGTACTTTGAAGGGCGAGCAGATGGGAAGCAACAATTTGACCATAATATCAGAGTTATCGTTATATCCAAGATCATTATAAACAGGTTCGACAGTACTATGTTTTTCCAGTTGACTATGTTTATGCAATGCAACAGCTCACACATTTTAAGTAGCGCATTCTGTAGTATTCTTATTATTGCTTACAGTGACCAGCTGCCAAAGTTCCATAGTGGTTCTGAAAAATAGATAATGAACATATTAAATCGCAAGCAAGGCATGCACAGTACAGCATCACTTGCGAGCTTGGTGAGAAGTATATGCTGAAACCACTAACGATAAATACATGGGATATGTCAGCACAGGGCTGCCGGCTATGACTACGGCAAAATACTGAGTACTGCAGTACGACGTACTGCAAACTACTGAGTCGCAAACTACTGAATAATTTCAAATCAAATATGAATAGAAGTCGAATAACCCTGCAGACACCAGCGTCACACCGATTCACGCCGTGGCCTCGGGCCCAAAATAGACCTTACGCCACCGGCACAAAAAAAGTTATGTCGACACACATCTCTGCGTGAGATACGAAAAATACACCCTGCTTCAGACAGAACGGTGACACCTACCAAAAGAAGGCCGGCACGCCTGTTAACACGACACAGCTTTTCCCCCGATTCTCGGTGCAAATACAAATTCAGCGATACCATTTGCAGCACACGCAACAAACGTGCTTTAGAATATGGCAAGTGTGGTCTGACAGAAACAGAAAGACTGATTTGAACACAATATTCGAAAAAGTATCAAATATATGTTCGAATATCACTACTATTTGATTATATACAGAAGCCGCCACTGAAGATTTTTGTTTAAGTTTAATTTGTACAAGCTTTCGCGTGGAGGTCCACGCTTCCTCAGGTACAAGCCATAGTGGTACAACAATACCTGTACTACTTCGTAAATACTTTGTACCTGAGGAAGCGTGGACCTCCACGCGAAAGCTTGTACAAATTAAACTTAACCAAAAATCTTCAGCGTCGGCTTCTGTATTTTGTTTATGTGATCTACAGGACTTGACTCCCCTCTTCGTATACGCTTCTAGTATTTGATTCAACAATCGAATCGAAAATACAACTATTCTCCTCTATATATATATTAAAAAATTTCAAACAATAGCACAGCCTAGCATAGCCCTAATAGTTTAGTGACGGCTGCTACAGCTCAGAACGCAACAGCATAACTATGGCGCTAGGTTACGCCAGAACAGGTACACGGTTAAAGCTTACCAAGAAAGCATATAAATCGTAGGGGGGCCGTCGCTGTGTCTCAACACGGGTGTGATCGACGTACTCGTTCATGTCGAAATTGGAGATGGGGAAGTGGACATAAGTCTGCAGCTTTTTGCTCTGCCACGCTCCTTCGCAACGAAATCTGAGACAATGTGAGTAAAAACATTCCCATATGAGAAACACATTCCAAACTCCTAGCTAGTATTCTCGTGAGACCAACCTGTTGAACTGAATTATGAGAATTTTCGGAAGCCTAGCAATGATCATGCGCTTCTCCGCTTTTCTCTTCTGCTTGCAAACGGGACAGTCCCAAGCTGCCTCTCCCGACATTTTTTCAGCCTCTAAGAAGAGCTTCAAACAGTCCTGCAGAGAAAAAGGGTGGTGGCTTGTAGATGATGAGGTACGTGTTGATGTGGTACACACTACTGCATATAGAGGGTGTCCCAGCTAAGTGTATACCTGATATCGTAGCCGTTTCCAGAACAAAAATCCATTTGATAGATTGCCCGCAAAAAGTTAGTGAACGAACGCCATTTTTTTCTTTATTTTGTTCATTGAGCTTCTTAGAAGACGCGTCTTTCCTTCATCCCCAATGTGAGAGGGAGAAAGAGCACACTATCGCCTCTCGCGTCCTGGAAAAAGATTAAAAGGAAACAGAACATGCAACCCAAGATAAGGCCAGTTCCGATACCGTCACCCGATACATTTGTTTTTGTTTTGTTTCCGCAAGTTAAAGCTCATCTTCGACGCATGAGGCGGCACTGTACTCCTTCCCCCTCTCACGTTGGGGATGAAGGAAATACGCGTCTGCGAAGATGCGCAATGAGCAAAATAAAGAAAAAAATGGCATTCCTTCACTAATTTTTTGCGGGCGATCTATGGAACGGATTTTTGTTCTGAAAACGGCTACGATATCAGGTGACTGAAAGGAACAGATGTTCTCATTGGGACAACTTTGTAGCTTTTATAATTAACAATTTAATTAAGGAAAGTTAATTAAGACATTGCCTTTAGACTTTTCTAATGCCCTCCTAGGGAGTGCCCTTCAACATATGCTATATTGCAATTGATTTCATCTTGGAAAAAGTGTTCTATATATTTTTAAGAAATCTGTATACACTTAGCTGGGACACCCTGTATAGAGCCTGAAGTTTTCGGGAAATATTTTTTTTTAATTTGGAGGGTAAAAATCGGGTAAATAAAGTTCATGCGAATATGGGAGGAAACACTTCCAGTATGCTAAATTCAGGGAGAAATCGGGCTCAGTTTGGTACAAACTGTGATGTAACTACATTTGCTGCCAAACAAGTTAGTGTGCATTCCTCCGGACTTCTCAGTGAGGGCAATTTGCCGGGTAAAAATCGGGTTTCACCCTATAGAGGCAGCCTTCAATTCGGGGTGCAAATTCGGGGAAGAATCTGGTTTAACCCTAAAACTTCAGGCTGTATGCATACACAGTTGCGGACCAATTTTTACTCCCAATTTTTATTAACGTCATTTCGGGTAAAACTACACTAATCCAAAAGATCGAAAACTAACAGAATTTGCCCAAGTATAAACTCAGCACTGATCCAGGCACTGGTGAACACTAAATACCATATTTGACCACGTATAACGCGAGGTTCTTCACTTCGAGAATGAGCCCTTAAGGCGAACTCATGCGATCTAGTCACGTTCGGTTCTGGTGATGGATGGCGGCACCGTCAGAAAATTGTTTTCTTTGTTTTGCTTTCCTCCAACGCTCTAAGGAAGTGATGTAATCGACACCAGCGTTGCAGAACATGCTAGCAAACGACAAAACCATTATTTTCATTCGTAGGGATCTGGAAAACTGCAGTAAGTTTGTCAAATTTATTGATTGCAATAAATTCCTAGACTGTTACTGTAGGGAATGACATAATTTTGGCCCAGATATCGCGGCCGTGCGTGCCGAGAGAAGCGATTTTGTTGCATCTCCCATAGACTCCCATGTACTGAAAATTTGACAAACTTTAATTCGCCAAAAATCAGTGCATTCGCATAAGGCCTTCAAAGATGTGTCAGTCCCTAGATAAACTTGAGAGAAACAGACCTGTACCTGTTTAGTGTAGAAATTTAGCTAGATTTACAAAAACCCTGGGAATAAAAATTCCCTATAGACTTCCTTAAGAAGGGAGTCCGCCAAATAAATGAGGTCGTATTATATGCGGTAGCAGGGCGCTGCACTCACGATCACAGGCCTCTCACCCTCAGCATTTCCAACTGCCCTTCCCAGCTCCGCAGCGTGACACAGCCAAGTACTGAGAGAGGGTGAAGGGAAAGTGTGTCACACTTTCACGGTGCTCAGCTGCTTTGGACACATATGTTAGCAAAACTGAAAGTGACTTGAAGAACAACAACTTTATGGCAAAAGTGACTCGAAAATATTGCCCACACTGCGAAATTCAAAACACAAGCTATGTTGGAAGCTGAGAGTCGGGCCAGCCATGTCATGTGACAGGGATGACAATGGACGCTCGTGGAGATGGAGCTCGAGAGATGCGCTGTTCTGTTCTGAATGTGAAGCAGCACGATTATACCGTTAAATCGTCTATCCCTCTGGCCTGTCTCAATTCAAATGGTGAAACCTTCTTGACTGGCGCAGTCGACAGGATGCCAGAAGGGTCTTCGCTGGGACCTGCACACCCGATGTGCAGATGTGCACACCAGCATCCCGATGATACGAATCGCACGGGGTAGCGGAAAAAACTCGTATCATCCGAAATTCGTATCAAACGAATTAAAACAGAAATAAAAATTGAGGCAAGAAAATAGACAGTGACTGTCCATGTGCCATTACTGTCAGTGAAAGAGGCCGGTCGTAACGCTTTTATGTCTCCGTTTCTGGCCAATAGTGCCAAAATTCGCGAGATGACTCAAAAGACCCAGCACGTGCTTTTCCACCCGCGAGTCGCGCGACAGTGTTCTAAAGCGAGCTTCTCCTAAAGCACGCAGGCGTTAGGCGAAGCCGACTTGCGGAATGGTGACTCGTATTGTTGCGAGAAATTGTCCTGATATGTTCCCTCCACCTGTTTCTGTCGCTGTTTTCCGCCAGTGCGATGTCACGCAGCTTCGCGGTTTATTGGTGGGAGGGGGGAGGTAAAAACAGAGATAAGGTGATAAGGTTCCGGGCCGCGTAAACCCTTATCTCCTCCTCCACCACCACCAAAGGGACCCAAGCAGCACAATGTACTGAAAGTCGAGTGCAATAGGGGTTGACGGTACGTGTCTTATCAATGTTCCTTAGTTTCAAGAGTCTGTTCAAGGTCTTCCATCTACCCGTCCACCCCTATTGCACTCGACTTTCAGTACATTGTGCTGCTTGGGGAGAGCCATTGCTTGCATTGCGCAACATGACGTAAGGCAGTTCGTGGTGAAGACGGTAAGGATCTCCCTCCCTTTTCGAAAGCCGGAGCAGCATGACTCGTGCGCTCTCGCGTCACGGGGGAACGACCTCTGTCGCATCCTCGGCTCGTTCGTATCAACGGAACTCTAATAGATGGGGAGAATAGGCATTCTCGCCAGGACCGGAAAATAATTCGTATCATCGTGGTTCTACTGTAGCTGGAAAGCAAGACCGCTGGAACGTAGAGGACGACTCACGTATAAAGTCCAGGTCGCTGCAAACTCTAAGCACAAGCGTTGCAACCCAAATGAAAACAATTTAGGCCGAATGAGTGCAGGGAGTGTAGAGCCACCACGCACTGATCAAGTGGATTCAATAACACGTCAGCATCTAGCAAGTTCGGCGTGAACGAGTCAAACATTTGCCGTTGGCATCAGGACGGACATTGCTGTTCTCCTCTATCATGACGATCCTCGTCAGACACGCGATAGCGACGTCGCATACTAGAGTCACTAAATAGGGGTACAGAGTATAGCATTCCTTTCCGCGCCGGAGCCGCCGTTCGGTGTCCGCGATTGGCCCGATCGTGTCACGTGGTTTCTCTTTCCAAGAACGCACCGTCCATGTTGATTCCCTTCCATCCAAAACCCGGTTTCCTCGGTTGCGAACTGGCTCGAATGCGCACTGTTCTCCGGCAGAGAAGGGGGAGATTGGTGTCCCATTGCTAGATGACGTGGCCACGCCGGACCCAAGATGGCGGTGTCGCTGGCCGGCGTGGCTCAGTGTCGCTACTCTGCTCCCTATTTAGTGACTCTATCGCAAACAAGCAAGCAAGCAGCGCAGCGGCGAGTGGTGATACATGACGTTCTTGCTCAATAAATCTCCTGGAAAGTGTTCGTATCTGATTGACTTCTGTCCAGCATCGGCAGTTTTAACTATTCCTGCACGGAAACTGTGTGTTCTCTTTTTCACTTTATTTCTCTCCCGAAAATCCGCTCTTTCACACAGTACCATCAGATTTTACCATATACAGTCGCCGTCCAATTTTTTGGACTCGGCAGGGATCGCGCAAAAGTCCAAATAATCGAGCGGTCCGAAAAAACGAATTTCGCTTCAAAAGTCAACTTTATTAAGTGCTAGTAGGCCGGAAAAAGTTGTCTATGCTTTCCTAACTGGTAGTCTTTCATCGCTGCCTGAAAACATCGGCTTCTACTTTCATTTACATCTACATTCTACCGCTGCTACTTTTCGAAGCGATATTGTATACAGGCGAAAGCGCCGCAGTCGCCATCGTTGGTTCAGAGTTTGATGGATGCGCTGGGAGGCGGTACGTCGTCGATATCCCAAACACGTGGAGGGAACATATCAGGACAACTTCTGGCAACATTAGGCGTCACCATTCCGCAAGTCGGCTTCACCTAACGCCCGGGTGCTTTAGGTGAAGCTCGCTTGACTTTGCAGGCGGACAGCACGTGCTCGGCTTCGCGGAGCGCCACGACAGGAGTACACATTGTATTCGAAAATGAACAGCCACTGCCTATTTTCTTACCTAAATTTTTATATTTGACTTCCTTGAACTTTGCATTGCGTCATGCGCACGTGGTGAGCTGGCGACCGCTCGGGACGCTTGCGGGCTGGGCAAACCGTGTCCGAAATGTCGAGCGACGGAGCTGTTCGGTATTCGGAATTTTGGACGTTGTTATACATTAACTCTAAGGGGCCCGTGACCGTTCCGCGAACGCGTCCGAATAATCGAGCATGTCCGAAAAATCGATCGGCGACTGTACAGGTATTACAGCATCTAGCATTAAACCCAAAAGCAAAGAGAATAATTCTGAATGAGAGCAGAAGGAAAAATCATGAACTGCACTTGGCCACAAATTCAAACTGCTTACAGTCTCTTAGACGTCCTAAAAATAGGTTGGCAACTCTATCCTTTCATATGAGGATGCCCAAATGCCCAAAATATTGCGTACCTGAAGATAACAGGTCCCAGAACTGTGCTGTGGGATGGGCAACGAAAGACAGGAGAAAACCTCAAAGCTGCTGGAAGTCTTCTGACACGACAGACATGTCAAGGTTGACACGAGAAGGCCTTCGAAGAGGTCGGACACAACAGACAAGTTACGGTCTACGTGATGGCACCAGAACTGGTTGATGCGTCCATTTACTGAGAGGTTCTCGTCCACTACAAATCCTTTCGTGTGGCTCCTACCAGGGCCCTGCGCAGGAAATACACAGTACCATGCACACAGCCTATAACAGTCACAAATGTAGTCAAGTACCAGACATGATGATCCATAATGAAAAACCAGAGACCAGGGACACGAGAGTTTTTCCTCTCGTCGCTAGTGCCTCATCCAGAAACATGTCTATGAGACTGAAAAAGTGATGTTTGGCACAGCTTCACAGTCAACTTGGCCAAATTTCTCTTCCGAAAACAGCTTACACATTCAATAAACGAGTTTTTCCGCTGCCTTTGCATCTGAGCAAGTCCCAGCGATAGTAACATCGTGGTGGCATTGATTAGTAATACGTATTTCGTTGTGTAATGTTTATTCTGCTGCATTATTAAGCACTCCAAACAGTTGTTTAATTTTATAACAGTTGCTGACATCGTTTCGTGCTGTACCGCTACTAAAGGACGCGGCGGAACAGCATACAACGGCTACCAAGATGCAATACATCCATACCCTATTCAGCCCTTCATGTAGTCTGTCTATAAGGTTTAGCAGGAACTCATGGGCATCTTGTTGCTCGTGTCCAGCGTAGACGCTGTAGAACCTTCCCATTAATGACTGAAGGATAAATAAAAAAATCTTAGTAATCTCGTGAACAACAGAATCGCGCATAAATCCTACTTTGAATGATTTAGGCGCAACACCCTTGTCTTTGTAGTACATTTGAGAAAGAAGGCTCCTAAATTCTTCAGCGAGTTCAGCACCACCGCCGCGTCTGGATTCCCTGGAGTGGAGTTAAGAGTATGTACGTGAGACTTCAAAGGAAACAGAACAAACAAAGATACTGATCCAATACAATCAACCCACAACCTGGTACCATAAGGGTTTGATTAGCAAAAGTCTACTACATAACAGTATCGAAAGTGCTGCGGGATTTTGCCAACTGACCTGTTTATTTCCTTCACATATCGGCCAGACAAAAAATGCAAGGCCAAGGGCAAAGTGTTTGCAAGGCACTGCAATGTCGCATTCATGTAGCACGTGTTTCCCAAATTCTTGAGTCCTGCTAAGTGCTTAAACTGCAAAGGAATTGAGAAGAAATGAGACACACATTGAGGATGAATTGAGAAGAAATGAGACACACATTGAGGAGGAATTGAGAAGAAATGAGACACACATTGAGGAGGAAATAACTATCCATATCAGTGCCAAGTCAAATGTACTAGAGCCAATCCAGCTTGATTCCATCAATGCAGTCGCCGACCGATTTTTCGGACACGCTCGATTTTTCGGACACGCTCAATTATTAGGACACGCTTGATTATTAGGACTCGTTCGCGGAACGGCCGCTGGTCCCATAGAGTTGATGTATAAGAACGTCCAAATTTTCGGACGCCATGCAGCCCCGTCGCTCGATATTTCGGACTCTGTTTGCCCAACCAGCGAATTTCTCTCTTGGGGTGACGGGAAATATTGGTATCATCCGAAATTCGTATCGAAAGAAATCAACCAACTAAAATATTAAGGCACAAAAAATAGGCAGTGATGATTGTTCATTTTCCATTCCTCTGAGTAGAAGAGGTCTGTCATCTTCGTTTTTGGCCAACGGCCCAGCACGTGCTATCCGCCCGCGAGTCGCGCGACAGCGCTGTAAAGCGAGCTTCACCTAAAGCACGCGTGCGTTAGGTGAAGCCGACTTGCGGACTTGATGACGGCGGTGCCTCCGACAGTGTACAGTGACGAAATGTCGCTTTGGGAAATAGAAGCTGATGTTATCAAGCTTCGTAAAGTTTATTTTGATGCGAAATTCGTTTTTTCGGACTGCTCGATTACTCCGACTTTTGCGCGAACCCCGCTGAGTCTGAAAAATTGGACGGCGACTGTATTATAAATGGGCTCATCTGCAGCGTCAGTGGGCACGTAAATGTCTGCTTTGGAACTAATGTGTTTGGCACCCCCCACCGTTATGCGGCGAAGCTCGTACTCTAGTTCTGTACACAAGCGCGCTCTTCACGCTCCTGCTTAATGGAGGGTGCACGAAAAAGGGGTACCGTACTCTGTCACATGACTTCGTCTCTCCTCTCCAGGAAAGTGGAGAAAGAGAACGCAAGACATGGGATGGCAGCAGAGCAGGGAGAGGGAGGAAAAAGAGAATGGGAGAAATGACTGCACAGCGAGCATGTTCAAGCGTTCAAGTGCCGTTTAATAGCTGCTCCAGGATCACGAAACTCGGAGCTCTGGAGAGGGAGTAAGAGAGCAGCTACTCAACGCCCAGTGACACTGGCACCATGTATGACAAGACTGATGGAACAGTTATCGACGAACATGTATACGCTGATGGACAGCCAAGTACGAATCTCACGGGGCAGCGGAAAAAATTCGTATCATCCGAAATCCGTATCAAAAGAATTCAAGAAGAAGGGCCCAGCACGTGCTTTCCACCCGCGAATCGCGCGACAGTGTTGTAAAGCGAGCTTCTCCTAAAGCACGCTGGCGTTAGGTGAAGCCGACGTGCGGAATGCTGACGTGTAATGTTCCCAGAAGTTGTCCCCTGATATGTTCTCTGGTTCCCTCCACGAGTTCTGGTCGCTGTTTTCCCAAGCCAGTGCGATGTAACACAGCTTCGCGGTTTTTTTTTTAGCTACTGTTTCCTTTTCTTTTGCTACACGCGGGGTGGCGCGCGACTTTTCAGGGACGCGCTATTTAGGTCAACCCTCCCCTAACGATGTATCCCGTATAACGATGGAATTCGCGATTATCGTCAATATCGTTATACGCGGGTTTCACTGTACATGGCACAATCTTAGTTTACATTCAGGGCTACATTTGGGAGTGTCTGGTATTTTTAGAAGCAGACTTGTACAAAATGTGCATGTTCATTTGTAAGAACTTTGCTTTTCTGCAGGTAATCTACACTTTTATGCACTACTGACATTGTACTGTAGCCCTTTACTTACTTCTTGTCCAGAGGTTGGGCTTATACTTCGCACACGAGAGCCAGTCCCATCGCTAGTACGACCCCTTCTGTTCAAGTTCTCAGCGGCTGAGTCAACACTGAAAAACAAACGGGCAAAAAATGTGGCAAATTTAGGTTGCACACCAGGACTGAACAAGCTCTGGCAGTGCACCGCTGTACCGTTATAAGCTTTTTAGGAGTTACAGTTCAATTCAACAATTTCAAGAATGTCAGAGATCAATTCCACCACAAATAGCAAAACACTGAATATTTGCCCAACCATAAGTGTGATTGTTAAAAGTAGAACATGCTCATCATTTGCCACATGAAAGCAACATATTGGGACATACATACAGGGTGGTCCACCAACCATGATAGAAATTCATAGTAAAAAACGTAGGCCCCGGAGAGACATGCGCTCAAGAGATTTTTTTCTGCCAATAACTTTTGTTACATATTGGTAACATTTTTATTTCATTTAAGCTGATGGAAAGTTAATTTCTTGAACTGAACTCCGAAATTTCCCAAGGCAACCTCACGTTTTCTTTGCGGAAATGGGTTCCCCGTGGTCATTTTACTCAGTATAGCACATAATCCCACTCGTAATGCAATGGCAATTGCCTAAATAAATTCGCCGAAAACCCGTGGAAATGAGCCCTTGGCTCCGCCTCTTTTCTGAGGGCTCGTAGTTTGAGCGCAAAGCTGCAAAGAAAGGAGGTTACATTGACAGGCCACACAAGGGGGGAAAGGGTTACAAGCCTTACCCACGGAACAAACACGCACGGTGAGTGCGGGAATCAGAGCTATCTTATCAAAAATGAGGTCACGCGACGGCTTGTAACCCTTTCCCCAACTCATGTGGTGTGTCAATGTAACCTCCTTTCTTCGCAGCTTTGCGCTCAAACTACGAGCCGTCAAAAAAGAGGCGGAGCCAAGGGCTCATTTCCACAGATTTTCGGCAAATTTATTTCGGCAACTGCCATTGCATTACGAGTGGGATCATGTGCTATAATGAGTAAAATGATCACGGGGAACCCATTTTCGCAAAGAAAACGTTAGGTTGCCTTGGGAAATTTTAGAGTTCAATTCAAGAAATTAACTTTCTGTAAACTGAAATGAAATAAAAATGTTACCAATATGTGGCAAAAGTTATTGGCAGAAAAAATCCTTTGACCGCATGTCTCTCCGGGGCCTAAGTTTTTTACTATGAATTTCTATCGTGGTTGGTGGACCACCCTGTATGTATATGTTGGTACTCTCCTTATCTTCACATACATTTTATTTTTAGCCTTTACAGAATTTTTATAAACACGCTATGAGACCAGCATAGATGTCGTTTTTGCAGTTGAGTTCTACGGCCAGGCGCACATCCTCTCAAAGAAAGTGTGCAAACAGCATTACTAATTACCTAAAATTTGTTAATTAAATTTTTAATAAGGGGATTTCAAGCAAAAGTGAGATAGCAGATTGAGAGACTATCCTAGTTGCAAGCTATGTATTTAACGTCTAACAAATCCTGAAACACACACGTGCGTTAAAACATCCGTCCCCAAATTTTTGATATGCAAATGAGCACTGAACTGAAACTGAAACCACGGCGACCAGGAACACAAGGAGTACAGCGCTCAGTCCATGTCAGAAGGCCGCATGATTTGGCGCGATGGAGATGATTGGAGTACGTGCCGCTCAGCCTGCCAGATAAGCCGCTTTCCGGCCCAGATAAGCCGCCGCCGGTGAGGGTGATGCGCACCTCAGACGTGCTTTTTTGGTTTCGGCTTATTTGCATAACAAAAATTGGGGATGGATATTTTAACGCATGTGCGTGTTTCATTGCTTTTTAAATATGGAATGGCGTTCAACGAGGATGATCTCTCAATCTGCAATCCTACTTTTGCCAGAAATTCCCTAATTAAAGATTTTAACTAATTCATTTCAGGTAATTAGTCATCTTGTAGGTACATACTCTCTTCCAGAGGAAGTCCGCCTGGCCGTAGAACTCAACTACAAAAACAACATCTATTCTGCTCTTATACAGTAGAATCTCAATGATACGATCACGGATTATACGAATTCTTTTCCGGTCCCGGCCGGAATGCCTATTCTTCCCATGTATTCGAGTTCGGATGATACGAACGCGTTATCTTGCCTTTACGGATGATACGAACGAGCCTCGGATGCGACAGAGGTCGTTTCGCCGTGACTGGAGAGCGCGCGAGTCACGCTGCTCCTTTTTTCGAAAAGTGAGGGCGATCCTCACCACGAACTCCCTTATATCATGTTGCGCAATGCAAGCAATGACTTTCCCTTTGGTGGTGGTGGTGGAGAGGATTGCACTTCCCCGAACCCTATCACCTTATCTCTGTTTTGACCTTTTTAGCCCCCTCGCAGCAATAAACCGCGAAGCTGTGTGACATCGCTCTGGCGGAAAACAGCGACCCAGAACACGTGGAGGGAACATATCAGTACAACTTCTGGCAACATTACGCGTCACCATTCCACAAGTCGGCTTCACCTAACGCCTGCGTGCTTTAGGAGAAGCTCGCTTTAGAACAGTGTCGCGCGACTCGCGGGTGGATGGAAAGCACGTTCTGGGTCTTTTGATTCATCTCGTGAATTTGGTCAGCATTGACCAGAAACGGAGACGCAAGTGCGTTACGACCGACCTCTTTCACTGGCAGTAGCGAAAAATGAACAGTCACTGTCTATTTTTTCGCCTCAATTTTTATTTTTAATTAGTTTGATACAAATTTTTCCCGCTACCCCGTGAGATTCGTATCATCGAGATTCTGCTGTAGCTTTTTTTATAAAAATTCTGTAAAGGCTGTAAAGAAAAAAAAAAAAACACCCCGTATTTAACGCACCTCAACCTTAGCAATGCAGCTATCCCGTACTGTAATACATTCAATCAACATATATCAGAGCCGTCGCAGCACAAGCAGTTACACAGGTGACACACGTTTAGCAAAAGGATGAGGATAACCGTGTTACGCAAGAAAACATACAAGTGAAAATGCTGAGCTCAGGGAGAACAGAAGAGGAGTAGTACTTCAACAAAGCAACACTTAGGCAGTTGCAGCCCAGACACGCAGAGTATGGTTCGTTACCTATATGGTTGTTGCAGGTTGTCACCGCAGGTATCAAAATATGTGGAGCTTACCTCTGCGCTGGTTTCAGGTTGCGGTCAAACTGGGGAGCACTGGAATCGCTCGAGCTTAATTCTTCGGGCTCTTCTTCGATTGCGGTCGAGAGATTTGGAAATGACCGTGACCGCGACAGACCACTACTGCCACTCCAAGTCGTAGCTGCAGCACGCGCGGAACTTGCTACGTTGGGTTTTGCAGCCAGCTTGGCAGGGCTCGTAGTATCTTGAAGGGAAAAAGCTTGTTCTACATAACTAGAGCCTGAAGTTTTCGGGAAATATTTTTTCTAAATTCGGGAGGGGGGGGGGGTAAAAATCGGGAAAACAAACATGTGCACTAAATTCGTGCGAATTCGGGTGAAAAAACTTCCAGTATGCTAAATTCGAGGAGAAAATCGGGCTCCGTTACTCAAACTAAGTGTAGTGGTCTGGTACAAACGGTGATGGAACTGCATTTCCTGCCAAATAAGTAAGTTTGTGCATTCCTACAGAGATCCCAGTGAGGGCAATTTGCCGGGTAAAAAAAATCGGGTTTCACCCTAAAGCGGCAACCTTCAATTCGGGGTGCAAATTCGGGGAAGAATCGGGTAAAACCCTAAAACTTCAGGCTCTATATATAATCTGCGTGCCGTTATTCTGAAAGTAGCGCTGACCGCCGTCGCTTACCACTCACGGCATCTACTGCTGTGGTAGGCTTATTTGGCCGTAGTGGTGTCCCTTCGGGAGCAGAACTGGCTCCTGGCACGCTGGTGGTCGGCACGTTTTTTGCTTTCGGCGAATCTTCTTTTGCTTGCTGCTCCTTCTTTTTACGTTCTTCACGTAACCTACAATTCAGAAAACGAAACACTGTCTGTAAAATACAAAATGCAGTGAGCATAATGTAAACAGGACATCGCAGAAGAAACTCTTTGGACCTGAGGTGCAAGTTCAATGGCATTCACAGGTATACATATAGGTCTAGCTGGATACACTATATAGACCACAGATAGGCTGTAATCTTATTATGTTTATTATACCAACAATCTTATCAATGCAAGAACACATTTAGAGTAATGCAAGAACCACCCCAGTGAAGCCATTTTCTGGGTGCACAACAACGATAAAATAAAAGCAACCTGGCATTATCTCACCTGTGAAGCTCTCTGCTAGCTTTCTTCCGCTCCTCTTCTAAGTTCTTCTCTTGTAGTTGCTGAGAACAGAGGTGCAAGTATATTGATAAAACAATAAAACTTTCATTCCACAGTTACACTAATGACACTCAAATAGCACTACCTATACTCTAATGCCAAAATGCATAGTTTACATCACAGAAGAGAAACGAAAGACTAGGAATTACAAGAAAAATGCATATGAACAACGTGTCGATTACGGCTGATGACAAACCTGTCGTGTGTCAAATAAACTTCTCAACTTCACTGGTTTCTCCGTCAGAAGCCACCAGCTCGCTCGCTTCCTAACCATTCTTTCATGCGTATCTGGGCAGTGGATCATTTGAAATGGAACTAGCCTTCCTTTTGTAGTTGTTCTCTCCTATCTGTAGGTAACTTCACTTTGGCCCTCCCAATCACCATGAATGTTGCGTGCAAAACCTCTGACAGCACTAAAATAATCAATTCAATTTCTTTCGAGTTCCGTAGAGCTATAAAAAAAAACACAGTCGAACCTCAAAATAATTGAAGTCACGGGGGTATCAATTTCTTTATTTGCGCTACAATTTGAAAAGATTTATGGTGTGGATTGTGGAGAGGCAAGCAACATACAAGTTTATACACAGCAAAATCTCAATGAAATCATCATGGATGTTTTTAAAAGCTTCTTCCCCGAATTTGCACCCCCCAATTGAGGGTTGCGTCTTTAGGGTGAAACCAGATTTTTACCCGTCAAATTGCCCCCACTGAGAAGCCCGTAGGAATGCACACAAACTTGTTTGGCAGCAAATACAGCTACACCACCGTTTGTATGAAACCAGTACAGTTAGTTTGAGTAACTGAGCCCGATTTCTCCCCAAATTTAGCATACTGGAAGTTTTTCTACCCAAATTTGCGTGAATTTAGAGCACATGTTTATTTACCCGATTTTTTACCCTCCGGATTTAGAAAAAAATATTTACCCAAAACTTCAGGCTCTATCCATGACTTGGCTCAGCCAAGGTATTCTGCAAAGTACTGCACGTCCTGTATTTTTTCGAATCTACGACGACCCCCACAAATATGGGTACGCAAATTTAAAAAAAAAAAAAAAGGTGAACAACTGGATATAATGCACGACACCATTTCTTCACCAAACATCCGTTGCCCCGGCGTCATTCTCGATCTCCACATCTGCCATATTTCAGTTGTTCTCGATCTCTCCCTGTTGCTTCAGCCATCGTCTAACATTTGCTTCTGGTACTTGAAACCGCCTTGCCATCGCTAAATTGTTGTTGCATTCAGTAGCAAACTTTGCATTCAAACACAGCAGAGTAGTGCGCTGCGCGCCACAATGTCACGACAGTGATAGAATGCCGCCCCCGTATACATATCACTTTGTTTCAGGTTTTTTTTTTTTGACTGATAACCACAACATGTGGCGTCGGTCACATCTCGTTACTGGCCCTCCCCCGTTCACCCTCTCCCGCCACTCCTCTGACCTCGTTGTGGCGCAGATATTCCAATCTAAGACACCCCCACCCCCACTCCCCCGATGACATGGCCGAGTGGATGAAGCACCCGGTCCATGGTGGTTACGTCAAGGTCGTGCTGTAGACAGGGTAGGTCAGTGTTTCCCAAAGTGTGGTCCGCGGACCCTTGGGGGTCTGCGAGAGTGTCCGTGGGGGTCCGCGACCGTCTCTCACATTTCAGTGAGGATTTTCGTCCCCACAAACACGCGCTCGTACATGCTGCCCGATTTCCAAACACCCAGAATTTCCAAAATTGCTACAAGCATGCTTCAACGGCTAGCTTCTAATTTCTGATAGAAAAGTCCTGCAATGCACATTTGTCCGCGTCATAGACACACAAACAAGAAGAACAAACCAGTCCGGAATCCTTTCTGAAGCTGTATCAAAAGCACGCAGCAGCTGACGAGGTTGCTGGTTATGCACTGGCTAGCATGGGAAATACAGTGCGTCATATCGTTTTGCTTCGAGTTCGAACTGACTGAAGAGTGTTCCTGTGTTTAGCGCATTTTATATTTGGCACCCTGCGGACCTCTTGCAGCGATGGTGGCACTACAGATGATACCTCGCACTGAACGCGGCGTTGGAAGTCAACTTCGCTTCTGTCTAGACAGTCACTTGACCACCTTTATGCTTGCACAAATGTAGTTTCGTTCCTTGTTATACCCTGTCGCGCATATTAAACGCGGTCTGCAATGCAGTGTACACAGCGCATATTCCGGTATATTTGTGTGGGGTGGGGTGGGGGGTTCGTGAATTTGTTCTCATCCCTTCCGGGGGTCCGTCACCGCCAAAAGTTTGGGAAACGCTGGGGTAGGTGACGGGTTTGAATCGTACCACCAGCCGTGCTGTCTGATGTTTTCCCTGGGTTTTCTGGGAGACTTTCCAGATTGATGTTGGTACAGTTCCCCCTGAAGTTGGCCCAGGATGCATACTAGCACCCCCACACACACACACACACCCGCTGTCCCCTCCCCACCTGTCCACTTTGCAGTGCTAACACAGAATTTAAAAAAAAAAAAAAAAAGACATGTCCACATACTGACCTTCTTCATAAGTTCATTCTGCTGCAATAGGTCATCCATTTCTTTATCTCTGAGAGCCATAGAGGCCTCGATGTGGCGTATGTGCTCTCTGAGAGTTTCCTCTTCCTCCTGAAGAGCGGCCCGGGAAGCTTCCTCGGCCTCCCGTGCCCTGCGCTCCCTCAGAAGTTCGAACTCCTGCTCCGACCTGAGTTGTGCTTGGGATAAATCGAGGAGCTCCTGTCCTAAGGACTGAGCTCGTGTTGAAGCTTCGTTCTTGTCGTCTGCAGGTTTTACGATGCTTGTATCCACCACACCAGTGTCTCCTTGTGGCTTCAGTCTTCTGTCAACCTGAGCAGGGTATTTTTATAGGGTATCACGAAGGCTTTCATTTGGTACAGTGATGTCCAGCATTTTTTTTTTAACCTGCCACGCGTGTGGTCGGGCATACACGGTACCCTAGAGATATCCTACTCCTAGGGATGCACTTTACAGTATATCACAGCCTAAATTTCAAACGGTGCTTTAGATTCTGTGAAGTTTGTACAGGGTGTTTCACCAAAGGTTAAAAAAAAATTTATGAAAAAATCTACTTGTCTGAACACTATCCAATGCTATTTATCCATGGGGAGATCTTTCCAGGACTTCCGAGCGCTGTTATGAAATTTAATTTGCCACAAATTGGATTTTTACAAATGTGCCAAGAGAGCCTTACGTTTTTTTTTTTATGGAAACAGAAAGTGCATGACGGATTTATCCCCACTGTATTGCAAAATACATTTACTACTACAATGATAATAAACAGAAAAGGAAAAAAAACAGTCGAAAACAGTCATTCCTTGGAACGGCAGCATAAAGGCAGCATAGCTGCAAGAAAAAAATTATGTGAAATGGGAGCAAGGAGGAAACAGGAAGGGGCGGGTGACCGTTTCTCTTCCGGCGCATTTTGCATTACCTTGACGAAGAACTGTGCCCGGCCGACAATTCGTGCGTCCTTTTCAGCTATTGCAAAAGAAGTAGGGGACGTACTTTGGAATGCAATGGGGTAAATCTGGCGTGCACTTTCAGTTTTCATTAAAAAAAAAGAACAGGAAATGTGAGCTTAATTTTGCAAATTTCCGAGATCAATTGGGGAATTTCAATTTCTCGCAAATTAAATTTGATAAAAAGTGCTCAGAAGTCATGGCAAAATCTCCCGTGAGAAAAGTAATGCTGACACTGTAATGCTAAGACAAGTAGATTTTTTCTATACAAGATCTTTTTTTTCTCACGTTATGTACATATACATGTATACTTATCCCCATTTAATACTTCACATGGAACTACCATGTCGTCACCTTCACTATACCGTATTTACTTGCGTATAATACCCGTTTGACATTGCAGATTGAATGACATTCGCACCAAATGTCATTTGTTTGTATTGCTCCGAGCTACACAACGAAAAAAAGAATGTCATTCGCAAATGATGTCACTGTTGATGATTAAATCAACAGGGCCGAACATGATACTATATACAGGTGTATACAGGTAAGTATCAAGCCAAGTGGTGCCGCAGTATATTCCAGAACTATTAGAAAACTGTTCGAGAATGTCGAATAGACAAAATTTGTTGAAAATACCATTTGAAATAGAGTAAACTACTCGATTTGTATTTGTATTTGTAATAATCGACTACGTGTATTGGACCTAACTATGAGTATTGGACTCTACTATGGAGTATTGGACTCTACTATGGAGTATTGGACCACTAACAGAGTGTGCGGCTGGTGACAAAGAAGCAAAAAAAAAAAAAAGGTTTGAGAGATGCTACGAAAGATCTGGCAACTTCAGTAGGAGCTTGCTGTGTACACAAGAAATAGTACAGAATTTAGTGCACACCTTTCCTCTTCCACAAAACAGTACATAATGTCATGTTCTCTTCTGCACTTGTACTAGTCTATAATTGTGGATGCAGTTTTTCTGAGTTTTTTGGCAAGGGCGCTTTTTGCAGTTCATTATTTTCCATAAATTCAGAAATTTTTTGTCATACGGCACCTTGATAATGAGTAACACTTAATTATTTAGTTTCAAACATCCTGAATAATAAATTATCACAGCAAGGAAACCTTCAGAGGTATAAATCTGAAGTATAGATTTATGAGATATGTCAAGGTCAAGGTAGTAATAATAATGGTAGTCGCCGACCGATTTTTCGGACATGCTCGATTATTCGGACTCGTTCGCGGAACGGCCGCGGGTCTCATAGAGTTGATGTGTAAGAACGTCCAAATTTTCGGACGCCATGCAGCTCCGTCGCTCCATATTTCAGACTCTGTTTGCCCAACCAGCGAATTTCTCTCTTGGGGTGACGGAAAATATTGGTATCATCCGAAATCCGTATCAAAAGAAATCAACCAACTAAAATAATGATGCAAAAAAGAGGCAATGATTGTTCATTTTCCATTCCTCTGAGTAGAAGAGGTCTGCCGTGGTGGTGGTGGTGGTGGTGATGATGGGGCTTGCCGTAACTCTTTTGCGTCTTCCTTTTTGTCCAACGGCTTGATTCAAAAGGCCCAGCACGTGCTGTCCGCCCGCGAGTCGCGCGACACCGCTGTAAAGCGAGCTTCACCTAAAGCACGCAAGCGCTAGGTGAAGCCGACTTGCGGCCTTGATGACGGCGGTGTCTGTCAGTGTACAGTGACGAAATGTCGCTTCGGGAAATAGAAGCTGATGTTATCAGGCATAGCTGGAAGCGCGTTAGGAAAGCATCGACAAATTTTTCCAGCCCACTAGTGCTTATAGTAAGGTTTAGTTTGAGGCGAAATTCGTTTTTTCGGACTGCTCGATTATTCGGACTTTTGAGCGATCCCCGCCGAGTCCGAAAAATCGGACGGCGACTGTACCGTGATGTTATACGTAAGGTTTGTTTGCGCAGATCAAGGTGGTATGAAGGTCAAACCTGCAGGGAAGGCTGTTTCTTTACATGCGGCACTTCAGAGTTACTTCCGATACCATTGATCACTTTTGGCGGAAGTCGGGAAATGTACGAGCTTGCACCAGCGGGCAATGTCGCCACAGAGGGTTTTTTGCTGCGATCAACCGAAGGTATATGCGGCAAACGTATGCCGTCTCCGCTCGCATCTGACAGCTTTGGAGAGTCATCGGGGGTTGCCAGGAAGGCTTCGTCGAGGTCAGGGTAGTCTAAACCATCTGGTAACCAAAAGAGGAAAATGTTTATTAGAAGGTGCTGGTAAAAGCTTTACTGGCTTACTGCATCCCACAACCAAGTGTAGAACTGCGAGCAAGGCAACCATATCGTGTACATTTAACCAGTGACAAGAAATGTAGCCTTACACGTAAACACGTAACCTTTTATGAACATTTATCAACATCTTTCGATACACATGGTGCCAATCTGTGTTTGTGCAAGAGCAGATTGCACACCAGTTCATCTGTGAGAGCAGTCGCAGCAGATTGTGGACAATGTTGCCCATAAAGTTGCAAGCTGTGAATGCTCGATGCATTTATCCTCATTTATACTCTCTTATACTTGGAGACATCTGTTTTAGGGTTGAAGGAGCAGGGACGTGACATTTAAGATGGTGTGAAACCCTGTTTCATGGATCAAGTTTTCCATCAGCTACCATGAAAAATATTTTTTCCATGGTGTTAGCAGCATGGTGTTAGCATGGTGCTTTCCATTAGCATTTTCGCTGTGCAGTGCTGTGCTGCGTCACTGCACAATCAAATTTACAACAACACAGAGCGTCGAACCGAAAAGTTTTTCGGTTTGTTTCGGGTTCGGCCATAAAGGTTCGGTTCTGGTTCAGCTCTGGACTTCACATATGTCAGTTCGATCAACCGGTTCAGAGGCCGTAAACCGGTTTGGAACCGGTTCAAAGTTCTAATATGCTACAAAATTATAGGTAGCCACTAAAAATGATGCAATATCTCTTAATTACGTTCTTTATTCATTTATTTTTGTTTTTCGATCAACAGGACCCCCTTTCTCATCCCCTTCCTGAGCAATATGCCGCAAATCTAGGCAGGCAGATCGCTCGAATTCGCAGATCACCCCCCAGCACACACCAACCTGAACCAAACCGCTATCCTGAACCGGTAACAGAAGTCTTTAGATTGGTTCGGTTCCAGTTCAGCTCCAAGATGGCATTAGTAGTTACGGTTCAGTTCCAGCTAAAAAATACGGTTAATTCCGGTTTCGGTTTGACGCTGTGCAACAACATTCAGAGGAAGCAACCTCGGAGGGACGGCCAGATCTCGTTGCCTGACGTCTGCAACTCCTTGTGACATTCTGCTTTCTTCTAAGCTCGTGCGGTTATATGAGCTTCTGCTATGTCGGCCCACATCATGAGTCACATGATCACCCTGTCAGGAGTATTGCTCACACCATGAAGTACCCTTCTCCTTCCCTCATTCTGTCCTCTCACAAACTCTTTGAAAGAGTAAAAGGTTTTGAAAGAAGTGCACAAGAGAGGCTTCACACTCATGCCGCAGGTCTCCTGCGCTCTTCATTCTTTCGCAGGATTTCACATTTTATTTGGTGCAGAACATCCTACAGCCAAGGAGAAACAAATTATGGGAGGATACCTCACCTTACTGCTCCTTTAAACCTGGTAAAGCCTGCTTTTATCACTCAGATTTGCATCATTGTCACTCTGGCAAAAATTGGGAAAATTCCTGAGAACTGAACATGTCAAAGTCGAAACGCAGGCTCTTGCATCAGCTCGGGTGGACACTAGATACTTCACACCAGGCTTTGTGCTCAACAGCTAGTGTGTTGGTGTTAACTTGATTGTTGATGTAACTAGTTGGTGCAACTAGTCAGCTATCTTGCCTGCTCCTGCTACGTTCAGCTTGTGTGTTGTGCTTCTGTCCAATTTCTTTTCTTTTGCACCCGAAAATCTGCTCTTGCACATTGTACAATGTCACAGTATGACAAATATCTGTGTATGAACAGTGTGCATTTTTGTGTTTGTTAACGGTAACGAAGCTCGATATAGCTGACTTTTAAAGTGGTAGCCACGTTAGGAATCACGGACAAAATGACACGTCTTGTGTGTACCACAAAGAGCCCAGTGTCCCGAGGTGTTAAAAGGAGTGAACAAGAAAAATAAGGACACTATTCCCCATGATGAGTGAGACGACAAGTGAAAGTGGTTTGAAGGGGGGGGGGGGGGTGCTGCGGAATCGTTCTGCCAGGGGAGGAGTGTCAGCGATATTACTGTTTGTACGCAAGTCGAACTAAGTTCAGGATCAAGATAGAGCAGGGTACTGCATAAGTAGTGAATCGGTTCGTATATTTGTGAGAAGTGAAGCGAGTTTACATCGACGTCGAAAGAGGCCCTCAAATACCCCAGTTGGAAGAGACCCTTTCAAAGTCGTCTCTAAGGATTCCCTGCTGCTGAGAGATAAGTGTTCCACAAGCTGATCTTTTTATTATGGTACGAGTTATTTGATTTTGCATAGCTTGTGAACCAGATTACTCTGTTTCAGACTCGCCTGTGTGGCACATGTTGGGTTGTTATCGTTGTTTGCCCAGAAGCGTGTATCGCTTCAGTTTGTATGGGCATTGTGTGGATCGGAGAGTAAATCTGAATGTTCTTGTTTGTTACAGCAATCTTTGGTGCTCGGCAGCAGAATCTCAGTACCCGTGATATACAGGGTGTTTGCTCTAACGTGTCCAGAAATTTTATTTAAAGCGAGCGATAAAAGAGAAATGAGCGCTACTTTTCAGCTACTTGACTAAGAAACAGGTGGTACTAGTGAAGTAGTACCTGTTTCCTGCTCAAGTAGCACAAAAGTACCACTTGCTTCTCAATTATCGCTCGCTTTAAATACAATTTCAGGACACGTTAGAGCAAACACCCTGTATGACTAGGGCCTAACTTTTTAGGGTTATACCCCCATTATGCCTGCCCGATATTTACCTCCCGATTCAAATCAGGAAAACGAAGGTTGAACCCAGTATTTCCCCAAAAACTGCTGGACCAGGGGAATCCGAAATCATCACAACTAACACACAACTTCGGAAACTGTGTTGTAACTGCATAAATATGCTAATGCAAACTGTCAAAACAGAGACCTTGCTGCCTCTTCGATGCATAGACTAAATATTGATGCTCTGTGTCTACAGGTGTGTCACGTGTATTATGCAGAGTAAACCAAAGATTTACGCCTGATCCAACCCGATTCAACTTGAATTAGGTTGAATAAGGTTCAGCTCAACCCGGTTACCTACACCCGAATTATTGAAGCAAAACAATAACCCAATATTTATCCCCCGATTTTGCTGGAAAATAGAACCGGAAAAAGTCAGGCCCTATATATATTTGATTAGATATTGATTAGATATGAATAGATATGATTTTAGCTTACTTCATAGCTTCAAACATTAAAAACCCCAAATTTGAGTATAAAATACATAGAAATTCAATATTTGAATAAAAACCTGCCAAGATTTGAATTATCACAGAAGACTAAATCTGCAAGTACTCAGATTCAATTTGCATCACCTTATAAATACTTGTACATCACTACTCAAGCTGGTCAGAACTGGGAATGACAGGGTGTCTACTAAACTGCAACCCTCAAATTCCCTGACTTTTCCAGGTTTTCACCGACTATAGCAAGCCAATTCCCTGACCAAAACAAAAGGGAACTATGTGACTGCTGCTACATTTTGATACAGATAATTCATAAAACAGATCATTTATTGAGCAATTAGTAAGACTGCCCTACTTTTCTGCCTCTGAGCTCGTCGTATTAGCGAATGCTACCCGCGGCAACGCTTGCTGCAGCGCGGCTGCTCAACCACTCATCAGCACTCGCGATTCACTGCACTTCGTGACGGCACTTGTCCGCGATTTTCCCTGACTTCAGCTGCCTTTTTAGCAAATTCCCTGACAATTCCCTGACTTTTCCAGTCGCATCAAAATTCCCTGACAATTCCCTGTTTTCCAGGTTTTCCAGGTTGGTAGACACACCCTGGAATGCGCGCTCACGAAATTTGTGGTAGATGTGAGAGATGTTCGTCAACCTGAATGGCATTCACACTGTAAACGTCGTGCAACACAACGGGCAATGGCAGCAGGCACGTGTTCGCTCGGGGCTACACAACACCCCAGTGAAAATCACGTTTCATCAAACAATTTTTTCATCAAACAATTTCAAACAATCACACGTTTCATACCCGATGCCACGGGGCTGTGCAGGAAAGGACTACGCGGAGGAGTTGGAATACTTGGCTGAGAGTACGTCGTGTACGTGGGATACCGCAAAAGCCAGTCTTCATAGCCGCCGTGAAGTACCATCGGGTCACTCCGCAGTACTTTGTCGATGGACCACTGCAATAGTTATAGGATACTATACATACATGGGCCGTTCACTCTTACAGGTCTTCTTGTACACGGACTTCACAGCAGCATAGTACCTTGCAAATGGCATCCTTTAAGACCCGCACTGGAACTGTTGGGGATGCGGGCACTTCTTTGCTTCTCCAGTCCAGAAGAATTACAAAGTCCATCAGGTCACGTTTATCATACAGGGACCTGCTTTCTTCTGGAATGCTTTCGAGTAAGTTGGAAGCAATGGTCCTGAACAGTGATAAGAATTCATAAGTTTCGAGCACTTCACATTCAGGGTGTCTACTAAGCTGTAGCCTTCAAATTCCCTGACTTTTCCAGGTTTTCACTGACTATTTCAAGCGAATTCCCTGATCAAAACAAAAGGGAACTTGATGCCTGCTGCTACGTTTTGTTACAGATCCTTCATAAAACAGATCATTTATCGAGAAATTAGTAAAACTGCCCTACTTTTCTGCCTCTGAGCTTGTCACATTGGAGAACTGCTACTCGCGGCAACGTTGCTGGGGTGGGGCCACTCAACCACTCATCAGCACTCTCGATTCACTGTGCATCGTGACGGCACTTGTCTGATTTTCCCTGACTTCAGCTGCCTTTTTGGCAAATTCCCTGACAATCCCCTGACTTTTCCAGTCACACCAAAATTCCCTGATAATTCCCTGTTTTCCAGGTTTTCCAGGTTGGTAGAGACCCTGACATTATTTTTCACATTATTTCACATTAGTATCACAGTGAGGCCCATGTTTACACTAAACTACAGCGTGAATTCTGAACACTGATCGTGCGCAGATACGGACCTCTAACAGAACTTTTATGCGAAACACAAGGTACGTACCCGGGTACAAGGACTTCCTCCGGAATATTGATGCAGCGAGAATGCCGCAGGTGTGATTCTAAGAAGTCATCACGCGGCCTCGCATCCATTATGAGCACCGATGAAGTGCGATCGAGGAGTAGGTCATACAGCTCGAAGCTTGTTATGACGGTTTTTATCCTCTTTTCGGGAGCTGCGTCAAGATGCAATACATCGTATATTAGCATGTACGCTTGCATGTCAAAGTGTCATGAAATTCACATGAAACTGGAAACAACCGGAAGTGAAGATTTTGTGAGTTGAAGCAACTAGAAACAACATCACTCACCTATGGAAGGTGTGGAGGGTTTACTGTTCACTGTCATTGATATTTGTTTATCTTTAGCATCTAAGCTTTCGTTCTGACTAGAAGAATTAGATGATATAGCCTTTGCTTGGCCACCACATACAGTCTCTGCTGTACCATTTGAATCCCTTGCAGCAGCCTCTGTGGCGTCTTTCATTAAGGCGTACCTTTGAAGAGTAATTGTTGGATATACTTGGAGGAGTACAAAACGTAAGTTAAGGACATTGCACAATGCTAACAATTTTACTCCTTGGCATTCTAATGTGGTCTCAACTGTACGACAGCAAATACACAATATGTGCTACGTAAAGCCACGCATTCTACAACAAAGTCTCATTGTTATGCCATATGTAAAGAATAGTTCCATAGTTTTATAAGCCTGCACTGGGGGCCACAGCGACGATCTTTTGGCATAGGTTTTTAGAGATCTTTTGGCATAGTAAGGTCAACTTTCAACAACACAAATTTATTTTTCAGTGCAGTTGCATGACTTTCTTGTTACCCAAGGAACTGATGGAGCTGACTGCAGATATGAGAAAAACAAAACGAAACAAAGGAAGCATACCTCCTCAGTAGACTCCTTTTCAACAATTCCAGTCGCTCAATGACATTGCTGCATTTCTCTAGTTCTATAGTTTTATCACATTTTTCCTAGAAAAAACAGTAAAAGAATCAAATGGGCCATTCTCACTGCAAGTGTTGTGCAAACAGTGGAGCTCAACCTTTTTCGTCACACCTTTTCCTTTTTGTAGTCCCTGTGCTTGCGCACACGCTGGACCAAGTCAAAGTACCTCATGTAATATATGTACGCCTTTTCTTCATCTCCGTTCAGCATTTCGAGGTCTGCATTGCGGCGAATCTTGCTTGCTGAATTGCATATCCTTTGGAAGAACAAGATGGGTAAAATAGGCAGAATGAAGTAGCAACAAAAATTATGCAAGCAGCCACAGGCCACTGCAGTACACAGATACTCAGGGGTTACAAAAATGTATGAGGGCATCATTTGCTACACACGCAGGCTTCAAAAGTTGTCACTTCCTGTCAGGCAAATGCAAAAAGAAAATTAATAGCAAGTTACCACGTTTGCACTCTTACGAAATGGTGACACAACTTGTTTGAGCTTTGTTATCCTCTCCAGCATGTCTTCTAACAAAAGTCTAGCAGAACGCCTTCCAGGAGAATTGGGATAGTTCAGGAAGATTAGGGCCGATGGCTGTGTCAGCTGTGCAACCATGAGTTGGCGATTTCATATCGTCGTTTAAATGGACTTTTGAATTACGAGATCTCATTTAATTGCATTCCCAATTCAAATACAGCAACAAATGAGACGTAAAGCTGGCGATTGTTTGTAACGAGGAGATGAACACAGCTTACGTAGTGATGCTTTTATATTCCACCAGCGCTATGTCGACTTGCTTCTGCAGCTCTTCCATGGAAGATGCAAGATACAGCTTTGTTAGCTTTGTTGTGCTGGGCATTGTTACCTGTATGGGACCATAAACAAAATGCGAGCCATAAGACTCCAAATTCTGACAAACTGTATAACACAGTCAGGTCATTACAGAACGGTACCATCCACAAATGAGACCACATTAACGGCAAACAGCCACATGTCTGGATTCTAATGCGGACCCTAGGGAGATTATGTCCTGCTTATCTGGACAACTGTGCTATGCTAATATGCACTGGTGGAGAAATGTTTTAGCAAACTGAATCATGATCCAATGTGTGTGCACTTGGTGAACCATTGCTTGTGAGCATTTCGTGAGCCATCCAATTAGCAACATTTGCAAAAACAGTTCAACACGTGTTATACCAATCTGGTATGTAGCACCAATGTTGTGGAAACTGCAATTAATGTTGCCTAGCAAAAGAGGTCTATAAAGATGCGACCATCCTCTTAAGAGCAATTTTGAAGTGTAACCACTAACATTTGCGTGTGACACGAAAAAGGCTATCATCCATCCAGATGAATGTTGTGCAAGTTTACGAACCTGCAATAAGTATGCTTAGGAACGACACTCGATGTTGATCATGAATAATATACGTGACAACAGCAGTACTGTTTCACTTACCAGTTTTGCCCCTTATATTTGTGCGCGTCAAACAGCCGATGATGATGATTCTAATAACGTGCTAAAATTCATATGACACTGGGCAACAGCTCGTGCGAGTGTCATCTGTGCGGTCGTCTTCCACGACGCAATGAACAGTCCCCTCCGTTCTCGTTATGGTGACAGATCTCAACAGCTCACCAAAAAGTCATAGAAATGCATCGTATTCAACCAACGGGGCAAGATGCACTACTACATACGACTGCGTTTTCAGCAGCAGTAGTTCTGCACTGCAAATTCTGCATTCTGCAAATTGACAGCAGAGACGGGAAATACAGACGACAGAGTTGCATCGTATATATCGGTCTAGGATACAGGACACCAAACGTTGGAAATTTGCAAATACACCGAGAGCATACCTGAATGTGTAACACACTATCATTGGATTACACAACACAATCCATCGTCCTTAACAATTCATGGTTAATGCCATGAATCCCATTGTTCAACTGTCTTGTGCAAAAACGCCTGGTTCGGAAAACCCGTGAATTGGTTTTCCCGATTGGCCTCGCCTTCAAGCTCACATACGTAAACATAAACCACATAAACTACACCACATAGCGAGCCATGTTGACGTGGATGACGTCAGTTTATTTGGTCATCTGACCAATATATGATATTTCTTCAAAGATATTGTTGCTTTGTTCTACATATGATCTACATATGTGACTACTTGTTCTAGAAACTTAGACGTGTTCTACTGAGCCTTTTACTTTATTTGCTTCAAGTTATGACTCTGAGTAGGAATCGTGGTGGCTGCCGAACCAAGTACCGAACAGCCGAACAACACGGACAAGCCAAAGAAATCCAAAATCCAAACGCCAATAAAAGAGCCAATGCAAGGCTTAAAATGGCGGAGCTAAAGCTTATGCGCTATCTTCAAGAAGAGGAAAGGTTGATTCTGTCAATGTTGAGCAAGTTTAATGACCAGTTAAGTAAGCTGAAGGTTGAAGAGCTCAACATAAAAAGCGCGATCAGGGAAAAGCAATTTCAGGAAACCACAGGAGCGACAAGTCAGGTATGAGTTGTATTGGTTCATCACGAAACTTTGTGAGTGTGTGACTGCATCAAGGAATACGCCTGACAGCTTACTTATGGGTTTATGTCATGTGATATGTAGGAGGCAGCATCAAGCTCCACAGCACCAGCACTTGACCCGTCGTCAGTTAACATGGAAAACATCGACCTTAGCGTTCGTGAGGAGCTTAATCGTATGTATATTTCAACACGAATATCGCGTGTCAAGAATGAAAGTTGAATGAGGGAGTGATTGGATGTGGTTTGCCCTTTCGAATAACGCATCCTTAGAAGTCGTTGTGGAGCCGGTAATCGAGAAGATGTGGGTTCGAGTCCTACACCTGTCTAACTTTTTCAGTTATGTCTTTCATTGTTCTAAGGCACTTGAGGCTTATATGTTGTCCTTTCTTCTGTGCTCCAGCCTCAGTACCAAGTTGTCGAACCGCAAAAAAATACGGGTTCGGTTCGGGTTCGCGTTGCTTGGATTTCGTTCCGGTTCGGCTGCGCCAAAAAGCGAACCGGTTCACGAACAGGTTCAGTGCTTCCGTTTTATATCTCACATAAAGCCGCTTTTTATCAGAAAATGCGTGGCTAATAGATTATTACTGCTGTTGTCTGCATTAACGTTTTTAGTAGCCAGGTGCTCCCTTTAGCGAGGTAAAGGAGCAGTGGATGAGCACTTGCAAATAGCGTCCACGCTGATGAAGCGGTGTAGTCCTGCTACTGTCTGTTCCCCAAATCGCCTTTTCCAGACACAGTGAACAGCATTTTACATAGACGACAGTAATGAGCCGGCAGGCTGCTTTCGCAGTGTGAATCGATATGACACCGTACTGACGCATGCCGAAAATAAGTCTGCCAGCTTTGCTTTGTTCGAGGTCACAGCAGTGTACCAGTTAATCCACAACACAAAGGCAATATGTCACGACAGAATTGCACTATCGGTAAGCAGGACTGCATTTATTTTTCAAACCACCACCAATCATACAGGCACAGTTCTGCTCCTCCACTTCTCATGTTTCGGACTTGTTTAATTTTTACTGTTCACGTGTAAAGGGCGTGTTGGGCGCTTGCTTAATCACATATTCTTCCTATTCGCCGCGAGATCGACCTATAGGGGGCGACACTGTCACCATTCTAGTGTGGATAACACGTGGACCGATATTCGGAGTTGATGGTCCTTTTCCGTAATTCTTGTGTATTCACTTGTGCCGCGATGGTACGATACTGTTCGGTTCCCTAGTGCTCCATCTACTGCACTGAACGCGGAATAAACGTGTAAAAGCAGACGACGCGTCCACACTGTTGTAGTTCATCGTTTCTCCACAGCGCGCCGACACCGTTCGATCTCGGAGCGAATAGAGCTACACAACTGGCCTACTCAATTCCTGCTTCATTCAGTGAACGATGGCAGGCTACTCACCTTTCAGAAAATACAGCAGTTGCTATAAGAGGATGGCCGCGACGTTTGCTTGGAAACTCTGCGTTTGACAAGCGTCCGCGTGGCGCTTCCTCTCTGAAGAGCAGACGCCGCAGCGCGTGCGTGGGGCATTAGCCGCGGCGCTCACAAACGTTTCAACGTGTTAAAACAGACGCTGAAAGCATACTTACGTCCTCGTTTGAGTGATAGGTGAAAATTTGCGAAATCCATGATAGGGAGACAAATGTGTCCTCGTTCGGGGATTGAGAGGCACCTGAACTCTTATGCTGACTTCTTTTATGTCCGAAGCGTTTCGTTGCGAACCGGTTACCATTATTATTTTTTCCGATTCTGCTCCGGTTCGGGTTCACCAGTGTCTTGAAAATTTCGGTTCGTGTTCGGTTCGACACCCTGCTCAGAACATCAATTTCCTTCGTCTTCGACGTATCCGCTGTCAAAGAGAGTTCCAACGACGAGTACACGACAGTAACATGTTCTTACTTTGCTCGCAGTTCTTGCAAGGGCATCGTTTCTTGACTTCGAAGAGGAGGAGGAAGAAGATGATGGCGAAGGCGACATGTAGCGGTAATTGTGTTGCGAATATTGTAAATAAATGTCCATGTACAGCGTTCCATGTCGTTACTGTAGGCCTTGCCGATTTGGGCATCGAGTGAAGTCAAATATTGTGTGATTGAGCTCAGGGCAGGGACGTTCCTTTCTCAGAGGGGAGGAGCACGTCGAGAACTGCGTTAAAGTTGTCGCACTATATGACGTTACGCCGTGGCTACTTTTAGTACCCTGTTGCCCGCCTTTTTTGCTCATACTGAAGACTGCGCAGACAAACCTTACGTGTAGCATCACAGTACCATTACCATACGGAAGAGCAAGATCGAAGACTCGAATTTCTGCTACTACCACTTCGTGATGCACTGCAAGCACGTTTTAATAGCGAATTCGGGTGGTCATTTCGTAGCAAAACGGCCGAACGCTCGGAAATTGCTAGGTCGGCGACCGAGCTGGATCACGTGACCGTTGCCACGCGAACATGATTGCTAGGAATCTAGCGGTTTTAGGTACTCTGATCACGCTAGGGGCGTCGCGGTCGCAAATCTTGGAGTTTTGTCGTCTGCTAAACCACGTGATTTCAACATGCGGGCAAATGAGGGCACCCGCCACCGTTGCAGTGCGGATGTGACGACACCGGATACAGTTGAGCAATCTGCTGCTCGATCGTTTTGAGACCGGGCAAAAAAAGTGCTAGCTAGCAAATTCCGAGCGCTCGGAAAGCGCCACGCGAACATGCGAGATTTGCTTCATTTTGACCAAGCGAACATGACTGCTCGAGATCTGGCAAAAAATGTTGCTCCGAAATGACCACCCGAATTCGCCATAAGTGTTGGGTACAGGTTTGGACAAAGTTTACGGAACACGCGAGCAGCGTATTTTTTCTTCGGTGCGACACCCTAACGGATGGCGGAAGCGGGTGAGTTCACTGTCTAGGAGGAGTGGAAAGGAGCGCTGTTAGCGACACACAGCTGTAGCAGGCGCCCACAGCTCCCCATAGAGCCCATAGTTTGAGATAATTCAGGCAACACTGGACATACGACCAATGAAAATGCGTCGTGATGCCTAGCAGCCAACCAATCAGCAACCTCTCAGTTTGGCTCGGCTTTCGGCCGGCCCTGGCTGCCATTGACTTCTACTGGTTTTCATACCTGGCGCCCGTTATTCCAAAATAACTAAGACATTTTTGATAGGCGAAATACATATTTATTGATGCAACGTATAAACTCATGTATGTTTGACTCATACATTCACCGTGCGTACAGGACGTTTCGTTCCTTGAATAGACAGCAACCAAACCAAGTTCGAACTTGCAAAGCACACATACAGTCTACTTCTTGAGGCGAGCGAAGTCCACGAGTGCGTGCGTTTCACAGATGAGCATCTCCTTCTCATTCTGGCGATGCACCGTAGGTCACACAATCACGGGAAATACTTTTGTCGTTACGAACACTCTCTTCTTAGTCACTGTATTTGAAAATGCGACAGCGCTCAAAAGTGTTCCTCAGGCGTCAGCTCACCAAGCATTCCAGTTCCGACCCGGCAAGAATGTCCGTAGGTTGACACTTTATCGGAGATAAGTACATGGCCAGAGTCACTATAGCTCACGAACAAACCCGCGCGTACACTTCCTCTTTGGTCGTTGTGGTCAACCGACATCGGCGAGCCGCGGAGACGCAGCGACCTTGCTTGGAGCTGCCCGCCTGGCCGACTGCCGAGACTGCCCGCGAAAAGCGAGCTGTCAGATATTTCGAAACTTTATCAACCAATCCCGAAGCGCGCATCCTCCTTCGGCCAATGGGCATCCGTCATGATGCCTGACGATGTAATACCACGTGACTGTGACGTGATTTTATTTTTCTACTGCCGCAAATGCGGGGAGCTGTGGAGGCCTGGCTGTAGTTCCTGGTTCCGGTGTCGCTTGGGTGCGCCTGGGAAGTGCATGCTACCGCTGTGTGTCGCTAACAGCGTATCTAATCCTTCCACCACTCCGAAACAGTGAACTCACCCGCTTCTGCCAGCCGCTAGGGTGTCGCACTGAAGAAACAGTACGCTGCTCGCATGTTCCGTAAACTTTTGTCCCGACCTGCACTAAACTCGATTAATCTGATAAAAATCTCGATAATAATAATAATCCTGATAAAAATCTCGAATTTGGAGCCAAAATGCTCCAAACGGAGCATGCCGTCTTCTCCTACCTTACCACGGGTGACTGCCAGCAGTGGCTGAAACGCTGACTGGGGAGAGATTGAGATATCCCCCCTTTCTACGTGTGTTGGCCTTTCCTTTTTCCTTGCGTTTTAGCCTACTCCTACTGTAGTTTGCGCACGGCTGCGCAACTATATTATTCGTGCCTGTTATCGCCGCTTACATTGTTTTGCTCTCCTGGAATGCACCTAAGTGTCAAAACGGACTTGTAAGTTGAAACTCTTCGAGTTGTGTGCGCGCAATGAAAAACGGTACCTCCCTTGTTTCTAATCTATTCCGTACATGCCATGCGCACTTATTTTGTTGGCGAATGTAGTGGAAGGCACAGAGAGTGTTATACACAGCGACATATTAAAAGCGGCGCTTTTAGTGTATATCATTCCTTCCTGCCAGGGCCGGCGTCTACCTTTTGGTCATGGGGGGGGGGGGGCACACTCCGAGATTTGCCCCCCCCCCCCTCCGCGCGTGTACCACACAACTGCTTTGGCCGTGCGTTCCATGGGTGATCCCTAGAGCTGGGATTTTCGGGACATGTCCCGATTTTGAAAAGTGTCAGCTACGAGAAAACATACAAAGCGGTTTGCGTCTGGTTTTCAACATTTGGTTTGGAACAACGGTTTTCCCGAATTGTCCAGAATATGTGCTGAGCGTCCCGGAAGATTAGAGACTGTCCCGGGCGTCCAGACTCTCTAAAATGTCCCGTTATTTAGCGGACACGCCTGTAGGCAATTTGGTTTTTGTATGGATACGGATATTGTATGGAGTTCCTGAATCACCTCAACAAGTGAGGGAATAATCGAAACAAGATTCAACCTCGCGGATTCAAGAGCATTTGGGTTCACTATTTCACAAAAGAAAGAAACAAGAAGCAAGGGAGTCGGGGACAGTCAGGTAGCGGAGAAAAGGCATAGCCTGAGGACATAGACGCTCGAAATGTTCCTGATCATATGCTTTGACGTGCGAGCATAGATTGTCGGTTTCGGTGGTGTAAATCAAGTTAAAATAATCCAAAGCTAATAAAAGGAGTTGGGACACATTCCGATATGGGTATGTTGTCCCGGAAAGTGTCCCGATTTTAGTTTCTTTTTCTTGTGTGTGTGTGTCCTGCTAATCCCAGCTCTAGTGAACCCTAAACACATGACGCCCCGATACGAAACACGGCACAACGAAATGAATGAAAAGGTTACCATACGGCATCCATGGAACCTTTGATATATTCTATTCTATTGAAAGGATCGGCTTGTACACAATGCGTTAATATATGCATTGCAAAGACCACACGCTGGTTTAGAACAGCGTGCATTTTATGATCCACTGTCATCGGTTTATGGCACGCCAAACACCGCAAACTCCCAGCCATCCAGTCCAGAGCCGTATATTAAAAGCGAGTCTGGCCATTAATGGGTCATGCCCATACTTGAAGCTCCACCCACTTTTTCAGCTTTACGACCAATGAAGTTTTGAAATATGGGGCGCTATCAATCAGCCTATCCTCACTATTTGCCCCCCTATCCAACATGGGCAGCGCCATTTTGGGTGGCAAGTGGATTGGATGGGATTGAAATGGATACCTCTCGCAATCTGCAAAAGTAGTGGATTGTTGGTGCAAATTTGATAAGCGCCATGCTTCCGTCGTTGTACTGCTGCCGGCAGAACCACCTGCTGGGACACATTCTGTTGTCGGTATGATTTTTAAACAAATCTACATGAATAGTTGGAATACAAGAGGCAAGAATGTTTACATCCATGAAATCCAGCTGTTAAATATAAGATTGTACAGCACAGCGCCGTTTTTGTTATGATTTCGTTGTGATCGCCGTGTTCACTAGGCCTAACAGCGGCGACAAAACGTATTATTTTCAGTTAGATATCGATGGATGAGCATAAGTTGAAACTGATTTCCGAGAAATTTATATTAGGGTGTACATTTGCAGCGTAAAATCAGGTTAGTCTGTGAAAAGTTTTTGTCACGAAATCGTGTTTGTTTTCGTCGCCATTTTGGGTGGCAGTATGGTGTCATGGCGACCCCCTTGGTAAAAAGTAAATCAATTAGAGGAGCGAAACCGTGATTGACAGGTCGAGCCTCTTTTTGTGACTTCTCCCAGTGGCCAGACTCCCTTTTAATATAGGGGTCTGATCCAGCCGTCACTTTTGCGCCCCCGGTGGACGTCTGGGGGCGGCGTGGGGGGGGGGGGGGAGCAATAGAGATCTACCCGAGAAACGTCATCATGACGTTGGTAGACAGACTGAAACGGAAGCAAATCGGAAGGGAGGGCTAGGTCCCACGAATGAGCACTTGTTCGCTGCCTCCTATAGACTTATCCCTGTTTACGAACAAATGACGTCAGATGGTACAACAGCGCCGCCAACTTGGTAGAGTGGAACTACTATAGCAAAAAATCGGTAAGTCACAAGAAAGCAGCGTTTAAATGTGGCTTCTCATATTGTAAGATTTTTTTTTTTGCAATTCTTTACATATTATTAGTTGTATGGCCTTGTGTTCTGCTCCATTCTACCGGTAGCCCTTTCTAAAGATGACTACTGGGCTCTTCCATTTTCTGGAGCCTGAAGGGCACGGGTTTTTTTCGGAGTGCACGTGGTGTCTCTATACAAAGCAAGCGCGAACTAAGTCGTAATAACAGACCACATTCCGCACAGGATTCTGATGCTGAGCTGATCGTTATCGTCATATTTAAAGCTGCGCGCTCCAAAGCCGCTGTGGTAAGCCCGCGCGAGAGCTCGTGGCGAATCACGGGCCGAAGTGATGTATTTAAAGGGGCACTAAAATGCAAAAACGACTTGCTCTCAAATGAAAGTCCGTGTTTGAATTAGTGTAACGCAGGCAAAATTAGTTCACACAGCGCTACCGTTTAGAAGAAATATGCAATGAAAACAGAACTGTCTTTTGCGGCAACGAATGGGATCCCCAGGAGGCAGAGATCGGCGGCATCCAATGAGACAGCGGGAGAAGCGCGCACAGAGCCATCGTTGCCGTGTAGATTTGGAACGGGCCCGATCGTAGTGTTTGCAAGGCGCACTATTCTCGAGGATCTCTTGGGGATCCTCCGAGTGAAGAGATCCATCCGTGGATCTCTTGACGTGGAATCTCACGCCGCTGTTCCAACTTTCGCTGGCGACGAAAAGGAAAGTCTCAAGGACTGGACCAAAGAGGCCAGAAAAGAAACGCCGCCGATTACGACCGCGTCGAGACAGCTACTGCGGTTTTCGTCGGGAAGCAAGTGCGGGTTAAAATAGAAAACCTGACGATGGAATACAGGTAGGAAACTCAGTTAGTTCATTTCTTGTTTCTGCTTGCTTTGTTGTGTATGCCACAGCTACTTACGATGATTCCGTGCGATCAGTGGCGTTTGCGTCGCATTCCTGCGAGCGCGTATGATGTACATGCTGTTTGGTGTTCATTTCGATGTTTCATACTATTCGGTACAACTGATGACATGTCATACTTGAATATCCAGCTTCACCTATGAAAACTACAGCCACACTGCACGGTTTCGCACTGCTACAAAACGACTACTTCAGAAAGAGTGCTGTCATGATTGGTGAGCATAACCACAGCTGCAATCTGCATCTGTGTGCTGATATGATGTGTGGAACTCTGCATCTGACTGATCTGCTTCAGGATGATGAGGGGATATGGAAATGGGGTGTGTACGTCCTCTTCGCTGGAATATGTGTTGCAGTTAGTATATCACTGCTTGTTCTGAACTCTTGTGAACCAAGCATGTGCTTAAAACATGTAATAGTTTGTAAAGGCATTATTAAGTGGTAAAAAATAAAAGAGCAACAATTGTGAAGTCACTAAAATGATAAATATGGATGAGCATTTACTAAGCTGGAAATCAGTGCCAGTGCTGGCAATGCTGCATGTAATCATATGCATATTACTACAAAGCATAGCAAGGCAACTAGTTGGGTGGTGATCCATAGTCAGGAGATTTATGTGCAACAAGAAAAGACAATAACAGTAGCTTGTGTGTATTGTATGTCACTTGTTATGCATGCTATTTATCCCCTGTGTATGTGTATGTGATGCACTATGTTGGAAGTAGTCCCGATAAACTTCGAAGGAGTGACAAAACAAATAAAAAAACTGCAGAGGAAACATCGAGGCATCTTCCTCAGTAATATGTCGTCTCACTGCATGCTTCACACATTCTTGTGTATCTTCAAGGTTCCAATTGTACACGAACAGCCAGATGGAAACCATTGTTGCAGCATCCCAGCCTGAAGAACAAACAACTGAACAACAAGAGACAAGTTCGGAACCTGCACAGACCTCACAGAGAAAGTAGCCCAAAAACCAGACTGTGATGATGCAGGTCCTAGAGCTCTAAAAAGCTGTGGAAATGAGAGCTACAAAAGCTGAAAAAAGGAATGAAGGTTTCAAAGAAAAGTATTGAGGCTGCAGGAAGGAGTTAATAGAATGCAACAAGAAATGCTTCGATAAGCAAATTAAAATGGTGCAAGCGAGATGGTGTACTATGGAAAGAGTTAACATTTCCTTCAGTTCATATTACGTGTTCCTCAAACTCAAGGAAATGTTTCCTCCTTCAAAGAAATGTTTCATTCGATGCAGACTTTTTTTCAATCATCGCCACCACAATAATTTTCTTTTTTCCATAACAGAGAAATCTTGCATACGTAGTTTGTTTTTTAGCTTTATAACAGTGCATTGTCCTTGCAAAGCCTCATTAAATGTATATCTGTAATGTATTATGTCAGTGATTCTCGGCTTTTGTTACATTGAAAAAGGGTCATTGCGTGAAAAAAGCACACACACAAGAAAACATAGGCATATTACTGTAGTTATAAAATCTACATATAAGGAAACATGACAGTGAAATTACCACTTTAGAGAAATGTACTTGCCCACAATAAATATGTTGTCATAGTGTTGTAAAACGTTGTTTGATTGATTGAGACTTTAAAAAATATGGAGGTGTTCAGGTCTGCTACTGCAGAACTCGTGAATAGAAAACAGTAGAAAAACCAACCTCAAGATGACGAAGAGGCAAAGAAGAAAAACCATGCAAAACAAACATGGTCCACCTGATGGATGTGTCCAGTAAATGAAATAAGAGTTCAAATGAACATAGACTGTAAAATGTCATTGGTGTTGCTCTCTTCATTTTTTTTTTGTATTTGATAACGTGGACATTTGTTTCTTATGATGGACAGTTTTTGCTTGCTAAAGTTGCAGCCAAGTGCAACTGACATGACCGAACCTCATACAACAGGACACACAGTTGTCCTTGGCTGCAACTTTAACAAGTACACATACACAATCTCCCAACTCGTAGAGCTAGGGTGGCTTTTCCTGACGACGGAGGGGAATCGTCGATGTTATTGAAGCATAATGGGTGCTTTCAGCACCTCTCATTTAAAATAATTATTATTTGCTACGGCAAAAGTTTTCAATACTGCACCCTTTTGCTACGTTAATCAATCTAATTGGTTTATGGGCATTTTAATGATTTACTTCACAAGCAAATGCTTAGTGTTTAAGCAGGGTTTGTTTAATGCTGAGATGTCCTTTGGTGGAGACAATTGTGTTGGCCTTTTCGAGGCCCTTTTTGGTGTGGGGGTGACGCGCTAGATGTCGACTTCATGAAGGCGTTGCTCCATAAATGTGCAATGCGATGGCATCCTGCACACATGCCCCACCTTCAGTGGAAACTGGTGTCTAATGTTGCGGCATTTCCCTGACATGATGGCGGTAGTCCTGCATTCAATCGTGCACTGTCATTCATGCCTTTGCACATGTTATGTAGAATGCAAGCTCTAATTATCATGATTATCATGTCACAGTTATTGATGTCGCATTCAATCCCCTTTAGAAGGATGCAGAGTTGTGCATTCACTCTCCCTAAGGCATTTTCAACCACGTGTCTTGCATCTGACAGTCAAGCATTAAACTGCCGTCAGAGTATAGCTTCATCGTATACGGCTGCAAAGGAAACGCTTGGTCACATAGGATGACTAGACCCATGATGAGCCCTTGCATTGTCTCTATGTACCAGCCCTTGTAGTTGTAATAGTCTGAGCCTTGGTTCTTTGAGAGCACATCTCAATGTGGCATCCGTCCAGAATCTTGAGAGAGTCCTGTTACTCCGTCAAACCGACGTAGGTGGCTCTGCTTGTGTTGTGAGCTTCACAAACTGGGATTGTAGTTTGTACAATCACTAAGTAAAAACTCCCAGTACACATCACTTACAAAATGCCTGCTGACACGAAAAAAGCTGTAATCCAGATGCTAATAGGCGATAAAGGGCACCTGCCACTCTTTTGCAAAGGCACAGCCTGCCTCATGTCCGTGTCTCGCCTAGCTATGCTTTGGCAAACGCCCACCATGTAGCTGAACGTTGCACAGGTGACGCGATAGTCCCGTTTCGGTTTAAAGAACTCGTTAGCGAGGTTGGGCAGTGTGGTTTCCGACCAAGACGCTGGCCGTCGATAGCTGCGCAGTTGCTTCTCCCTTGTGCACAATCGCAGAGCTGTGTCTGGCAGAATTTTCACCTGTTGCCGTGCTGGTTTCCGCTTTCGTCGCTTATCTATCGCGCGCGCACAGCATCCAGCTCACACTCTGTTTTCCTCAGTCGAGACTGGAAGTAGGGGAGGTACAGAAAAACATTCCTGACCCTGTCTCGCACCACGTCGTTCTTCGTTTTGCTCAACACATCGCTTATCCAACAGAACGTACACGCACAGTACAGACACGGCAGCACAAGAAATATTTACACGAAATATGTAGAACTCAACGAGGACAATGACATGTACAAAATAAAAGACTAAACAACGCGGATAAGAAAAATGCACGGCGACGCACGAAAGAGCAGAAGACAGCAGAAGCGTTCGTGCGAATTAGTGTTGTGAACATATTTCGCGATTCGGCTGAAATGTAAATTTGGAAATGCGAAACAATAGTAAAAATGTCGAGTTGCGTACGAAATCCTTCCAATACACAGTAACACACATTCTTGGGGCATTATACACCTCGAGAAAGCGTCCAAAGCGTTATCTTTTTCTGACGACGTAATATTTTAAATTGTTATGTGTTTTGGGGTTTCTCTGTTTGCTCATCAGGCGACGCTGCTAGCGCTACTCTCAACCACTGATCTCTATGTATAAAGGCTGGATCGCGTATGGGAGAGGGGCTCGTGGGAGAGAGGCACGCATTCGGGCCGCCATGTTGGTGGGCCCTAAAACGCTGCGTGTGCCCATTGGAAACAATGGGAGGCAACAGAGATTGTGAGTATTTATTGCGCTACAGGCGTTGATCGTTGTTTGTCGTCACGCGATTTTGTAAGGTGCCAGTATACTGATGTATCCTAACAGTGTTTCGCAGGTGCCCTGCATTTCGATTCTTAATAACGTTATGTTTTGCATTCCGAAACTAGACCGTCACTGCAGTGCAGCGCTGGGAATTGTACTACAGCACGTTTCCCAGCCAATATTTCAATAAGAAACGATGTGAGGTTAACAACAACCATGTATATAATATCCCGTGCTGCGTTCTGGACAAAAATTGTTCCACAAAGAACGGTCCCAGTAGGGGTACCCGCATGGTAGAAAGAAATCGCCCCGTAGAATCACAGCCGTTGTTTCAAACAGGCGTATGCGTTTAATTTGATTGATATCAAGCAAGAAAGGGTCTTTTAGTGAACGACAGTGGTGTCTTCGATGTAATGCCTCGCAAATATGAACACACCGAAGCATCCCAAACTATTACTGCACGCAATTAGATTACGCTTAGGCCAGTTAATCTAGGTGTTGATGTAAACTTAATAAAGTTATTTAGTAAGTGGTAACACCTCCTTGAGACACAAGACTTATCTCCTTTTGAAGTACAGCACTTCTTTTTTCTTCTTCCTTCATTTGCTCTGATTATTTGCAGGTGAAATTGAATGTCCTTCTCGCGTACTCACATGCTTTTGCTGAATAGAACTGCAGCGTGAACAAAGCTGCGTAAGGATGGGGGCCTGCCATCCACTGCTGACTTTGTCATGCTAGCTATGTGGAGCACTTTGCAAAAAATGCAGCTGCACAGCTGAAACTCCAATCATTATCATCGTCATCTAAAAGGGAATGTGGTAGCACTGCTGTGAAACCAGGCACGATTTCTGAAAACCCTCTATGGCACTTTCCGCAGTTTGCACACTTTTCTTCAGCGTCAGTCTCTCTGCTGAATTTTAAATTTTTGTTTTGCTGCCTATGTGTTCAGTGTATTACAAATTGTGTAATGCAAACAACACTTTGTTAATTTCAAGCTTTTTGCTCCCATCCAAGATATTCCTGTCCTGAAGGAACCGCCCCTTCGACACCATAAATATTCAGTAGGTTTCACTCTGGCAGGCCCTGCCACTGCAAATTTCCTGAATTGAAACCCTTCAAACTGTGTCATAACCTTAAATACGTCAATATTTTTGCAAGTAGTTTACATGCTGGAGGGCACTCCTCCTGCAGCTAAGGCAACTACAGAGAGTTCCAAGAGGCCGAAGGTAAACCTACAGCTGCATGAGTTTGATCAACAGTAGTGCATTCTCAAGAAATAATTTTCTTCTTATAGCATATATGTGCATGCCTAGTAACTGAAACAATGACCACAGTTCCGCAACGAGTTTTAATTCCTGAGGGTGTACACTGTAGAGGTAGGTTAGATCTACAACAGTTAATACAAGGTATTATATACTATGAATCAGTGATGGCCACTAAGTACTTCTACTATAACTACTAACTACTTTGCAATGGAGTAGTTTAACTAGTAGTTCAACTACTTTTCAGGCAGGGTAGTTTACTTCTTTAACTACTGCAGTGTAGTTTAACTACATCTATAACTACTGAATGTTGTCCATCAACACCAATCCCATTCTATAGCGTTCTAAGACCCCTAAATATGAATCACAAGCGGTGATAAAAGTGAAAATTTAGTACACATGCACGGCACAATTGCTCTGCACCTCCGTTCTCATCAAACAAGTAGCTCAAGGTAAAAATCGGAAGCACAGCCATGCCGTAAAGCTTGCGGCAAAATCGGAAGTAGTTGGCGCCTGCAGCAACTTAACTACTGTAGCCAACTACTCGAAATAGTAGTTTAACTAGTAGTTGCACACTACATTTCTGCAAGTAGTTGATAACTACTTTTTAACTACAATCAGGTAGTTTAACTACATGTAGTTAACTACTGGCCATCACTGCTATGAATACCTTTAAAAATCTCATGTGACACATATGCTTTTACTTTTTGGAGGTGCTGCGGTGATCGAAGTTTGTGGGCACTGCTCAGGTTTTGCACCCATTTCTTGCGTATGTCGAGGCAGCTGTGAAGGAGAGAACATTTGTTAGGTTGCAACTAGTTAAAAATAAATATGTTGTTTAGTAAAAGCATCGCATAAATGTTTAAAACATCAGTTTAAAACAGGGTTTACAATCTTGATATCTCTTAAAAATTTCAACGTTTAAACGCTGTTGTAAAAGAAATTATAGCTTCATCACTAAGACACAATGCTGGGTGAAGGGGTCTAAGGTGTATATAAAGCTCTTTGAAGTGATGTGTTCAATGATGTGAACATGTAAAGAGAATGTACAAAATTGAGAAAGGCTCACCACAGTGCGTGCACTGGGGTGGTTCCTCCTCGTACAGTAGGAACCCGTGAATGAGGAACATGATACTTATCTGTAAGCTCGATCGCATCAGACGATGACACAGGTGATGCTCGATGACACAGACGATCCTCTGGGTAGCCCCCGTGAGGAAACCTGTATTGAGGGACCACACTGCTGCAATTAACACGACAAGATACAAATTATTATTATCGCAACAAGCTGACAACATAGCTCAGACACAAAGGCGGTATCCAAGTCACACCACACCACCGTTACGTAGGATTCTTTGTCACAAATCAAACCAAGGCACAAAATAATACCAATACAAGAAAAAGGGTGACTATCTTGGTCTTATTATGACGTAATACTGAACTTATACGCGAAGGTGGTTCAAAGAAATGACTGTGCACTTGCTTCCGTAGAGAACACTTGGTACAGTGCTAGCAATGCATGCAGAAAAGCGCTCGAGTGCTCGCACATATTGATGAAACCACTATCAGTGTAGTGTAACATGTTCTCTCCAGCATGTTATGCACTCAAACTGTATTTGCCGGCGGGTAAAATGCAAGTGGGTTCGATTGAACCTCGGAAGAGCGATCAAACAACTTGCACCCAGTGCTGGTTTTGGACAAAAAAAACGCTTCATAATTGTCAAATAAATGTACAGAATGGACGCCTATTTATTCCTTGATAAAGAATGACTCACCTGTAGAAATTTCGGCCCGGTATAATTGCCGGTACGGTTGGTACGACCGTAATTGCAAGAAGTTGCCATGATCGCTGCGGCGACTGTTTTGGGTACAGTAAGATGGCGGCCGGTTGCCGCACGATCGCGCTCCCTATCCGCGATCCAGCCTTTTACAATCGAGATCAGTGCTCTCAACTGAGCTCACAGGGGCCCGTGTAACTGATTTCGTTGCTCAGTTCACTCAACCGTGGTTGAGCCAGGGGAATGAACGTGTAGTATATTTCTATTGTCGGGAAAAACTCACGTGACCTCAGACGTCGGGCCAATGGTTGGGCCTCGGTAGAGTAGTTTTTTGCTTTGTTTTATTTTGTCTCCATGGGTGACGCGTGACGTAAAGCGACGCTGCCGAGGGGTTCTCTTTCCCTTTCCCCTCTGTTCTCTCCCCGCTTTGGCGGTTCTGGATTTTCGTTCGCATCCAGTGAAATAAATAAAACGCGGAAGCGTTGGCTCTTTCTGTTGCACAAGGTGCTTTATTTTTCGGGATTGGTATTTCCAAATCACACATATGCAGTCTTCTGTATCTGCGCCAAACACGAACTTTACATGAACATTGTTTCTGAAGTTCGAGTAATATGCCGAAGCAACTTCACATTCACTGTTAGCTGATGTCTCAAGTGGAAGACTTCACAGTAGATCAGTAAATTCACTGCACAGGCACACACATTCACAAATCCAGCATGACAGGAAACATGTCCATATCCCTTTGCTGCTTGTATAGTGTCACATGTCAAGGCTGACCCGTAACAAAGGAACCTGTGCAGCTGCTAAGCCAAAAGATGATGTTCCAACCACTCAGAGTGGCATATCCATTCTATTGCGTCCATGCCGATGCTTTTCTGAAGCAGATATGAGTTGAGCAGTACCTAGTTGATACCTGAGCAAGAAAGACCAGAACAGGGATCGGAAAACGTGAAAACTAAAAATTCTACCGGCCGAAATGCTGAGTATATGCCACAGGTGCGGTGCTATGCTATGCTACGCTAAGCGGCAGAATGGAATAGGAACTGACTTACCTGCCATCGAGTGGAAAAACACAGTATTGATTCTCCTTGAATCGTTGTCGCGCCAAGCAAGCGAAGCAGACCTGCGCCTTCCACTTATCTATCACTGAATTTACTTGCAGAAGTATCCAAGAGGATTCGAGTTTTGCAGAGTCGGTATCGACGGGCACTAAAAGCCATCCAAAGCGGTACCGGCAAAGATGATTTGCGTGCGTCCCTGCTGCACCATATTTCGAAACTTTACGGCGAACTGCTCCGGCACCCCAGACACGGCGGTGCCCGCTTTCCCGCGCCACGAAAAGGTTATAATTTCAAACCGACCAATGAGCGCTCGCATACCAGGGGAGCGGCCGCAGGAGCCAATGGGATGCTCTCGGTAGAGAACTCGCGCTTCGACGTAAAAATTTTGACGTTTCATGACGTTTGATGACGCGAAAGGCTCGCAGCGCCTCACTTTAGTCCGCAAAGGAACTCGCGAGTTTCATCCCCTTGGTTGAGCCATTCGACTGCAGTCGACTCAACCGTGGTTGAGAAAGCTAGTGTAACTAGGTCGATTAGGCCTGCACTCCCTGAACCAGGTCCGTGCAGTGCAGAGCCAGTTCTGAACTAGCGCAGCACTAGGCCACCTCCAGCTCAACGGTGCAACACTAGTGCCGCCGCGAAACGAATATCGAAGTGCAGCGCTAGTGCAGGCCTTCTGCTCACCGCTACGGATTGTAAGATCGCGTGTGACATTTCAATCACATGTGCATTGCTACTTTTTAATTTCGAACACAATGAACTGTTCAACAATTGTGCAAACAGCCATGGAACTTGTGGATTCTGACAGCGAGGACGAAGAATTCGACGACCTGGTAACCGTGATAGCATTGAATCTTCTGCGAACTGACAGGAACCGTGTTACCAATGTACACCGAAACTGTAGTGAATCGTTATTTCGACTTCGAATTCAAACGTCTCTTCCGGCATTTACATTAACTATTATTTGCCTTGTGTCGTCTGCTGCCATTGCCGTACCGTTGAACTGACCCCTGCGGGAGTGCAGAGTTTCCTTACACTAGGGCTACACTTGGCGTGCACTGGTTTGAAACGAACGAGACGGTGCAGGGGGTGCTCGGCTGCACTGGCGAAACTAACGGGCGAGTGCAACACCACCGGAACTGGTTCAGGCAGTGCAGGCCTAATCGAAAGTTTCGTTGAGCACCATGGGAGCACGATAGCGTTTTGCGCTGCGTGTGCGACGTGTGTCAGTTGATGGTACGAAACGCAAGTAGCGGAATATGCAAAAGTGAGGTAGTCAAAATAAAGGTAAAACGTGTATTCCCAAGCAGCGCAACAACCTGGCAAAATATTGTGCTGCTTGGGTTGTTGCTGGACACATACATCTGTAGTGCGTTTCAGTGTTGCGCCCAGAGAAGTTTGCGACAGAGTGGGCTTATTATTAAAAGCGATAAAAAAACCCAGTGCGAGGGGACAACAGAAAGGACAAAAAACAGACAAATACAGCACAGTGCTGTGTTTGTCTGTCCTTTGTTTCTTCTGGGGGTTTCTATCGCTTTTAATATACATCACCAACCCGCCCGGATTTGAACTTTATTTCAGTATTGGGCTTATTATGCTGACCTCCGACCATTCTTACGTCGAACCCTCCACGCGGAAAAACGCCAAAATTTCCGATATAGCACAGAATATATATTTGTACCGCGGAAAATTGGGACTTCTGATGATCATACGGGTATTGGTATCAAAGTGGCACGCAGGCTGACGCCCTGAAACGTCTCGAACGGACTTAGACTAAAACGGTCTGAATACCAACGTCCATCCAGAACTTATATCTTCACAGATATCGATGTACGTGCTAGTTGCTTTCGTGTAACAGTCCATTTCGCTTAGCGAAGCCATCACAGTATCCAGTCAGACGCGATCGCTGTAACGTCCTCAAAATGAAGAGGCAACTTGCATTGTGCCGTGAATCAAATTAGGAGTAGATTTACACGTAAGACGGGTCAGCCTACTCGTGTGCTACTGCACGTGCCGGAGGGTAGGACTGCGGATAATTTCGACCACCTGAGGGTTCTTTTGACGTGCGCCGGAAATCCCCGACACACGGTGCTGGAAGCCATGTTTATCACCCCAACATTGCTACCGTCCTCGGCCGGGATCGAACCCGCGATCTTGGGCTCAGCAAGCCAGCACGTGACCGACTGAGCTACCGAGGCCGTGAAACTGCTAGTCTCCTCGGCTGGGTTGGGACCCGTGACCTTGAAACATGGGGGGTAGTCATGTTCACCGCTTATGCACTGTAGCCGCCGGCAAATAAATATGAAAGTAAATTGAGGGTTTCGGTTTGACCTCTCATTTCGTCTACTCAAAACTTATCTGCAGTGCACAGTAGCAGTATCGCTTTTATCGCTCTTTCACTTTACTTCAGCCACAGCATATTTGAGCGAGCTTCCTCATAATGCTTTTACATAATGTAGGTTTTCTTGTTTCCCTCAGTGGAAGCCTGCTGCACCCATTGCTGCACCCGCTGCACCAACTGCAGCTTGGACAGATGCTGGTAGCCCAGCTGCTCCAAAGCTCTGAAGGAGCGAAAACAGGCTTCCCTTAGCTACTACTCCGATGGCGCTGTGCCACGTAGCCGCAAGGGTCCCTGCTCCTACTCCTGCTGCCGAGAATCCTAGAGCTCCTAGGACAACTGGTGAAGCCACTACTGCCAGGCCGGCTCCAACTGCAAAATACGACATGAGACATGTAAAACACTTGACTCGCAGCTCACCTGTCCTTTGCAAGCTCACTTATATGCACTCATTTACAAAACATATGTAAGAGCATGCTTGAGTGGAACTGCAGCCAGGGACACGGACAAGTGGGTTAAAACAAAAAACGACAGGAGACCTGCAGACTCGCAACTAGCAGACATTTAATGGAAGGATGCTCTTACATACAGTACACAGAGCAACCAACCAATTGCAGCACAGTAAAGACTTGAAGTGAACTTGCAACACAGTATAGTAACACGTGGAGCGATAAGCGATAACTAGGGCCCGGAATTTTAGGCATTTGCCTAAAAATGCCTATAAACCCCTAAATGCGACATTTTCAGGGTTGCTTGCCTTTTTATCGACTCTATTGAATTGTAGACTGTTTCAACATTTTTAGACGCCATAACGGACTTTTTTAGTGGTGCAAGTGCGAGTGCACCTTTCAGTCTCATGCTGAGTGCTGCATTTTGCTTTTCGTTTCTGCGTTTTTGCACCTTTTGTTATATATTTTTCTCTCTCTCTCTCGCTCTCTCTCTCGTTTGGTTTCCTTCACTACCTTGGTTTGCTAGAAGGGGTTCATGTATACACAAAAACGCGATTCAAGGAATGGGCGCCGCCATTAGTGCTGCCACCCCGTTGTAGTCACAGGAAATATATGCACGTGCGGACTGCCGTTTGCCAACTTCCTTCATTTTCCCGTGTGTGTTTCCGTTCATTTTCGTGGCCGTTTGGGTTCACTTCGTGGCCGTTCATTTTCTCTCGCTCGGGAACCGCGGTGTAGAGAAGATATCGCATCGTTGTGTCGTCGTTGGGAACGAGGCTAAGGAGCGCACTCAGACCGGTGGTTTGAGAGTAACGCGACAGGGTCTATATTTGAACAAAATATTTGACCTTTCAAGTTCTTTGAGGGCGGAGAACTAAAAGTAGTATTCAGTATCGCGTTGTTTGAGGCCTCCTCAGCATTCGTTTACAAGTAGTCAAAGCATGTACGGTACTGTAGTCTTTTTTCCTGGATTCATTCTGCTTCATTCTGAAGCACCAATAAAGTCGAAGTGTGTACCAGATTAACGTAACGTGCCTATGTTCGTATTTTATTGCCTATTTCGCTGTTTTTGAGGGCCTAATTGCATGCCTATTTCCATCGTTTTTAGTGCCTAAATTTCCAGGCCCTAGCGGTAACCCACTTGTCTGCGCCCCTGGCTGCAGTTCCACTCAAGTATGTACTTCAACCAACTACCCCGCTTCAACCCACTTCATATATAAGAGATCCTCGCTGCTGCTCTGCAAGAAACACTCCTGATTCCTGCCGCTGTTAGTGATGCTTTCAGTTCAAGGGTGTTGAAAGTGCGGTGGTCTTCTGTTGTTTTCACGCATTTTACTGGTCACCTTAGAGATCGCTATACAAGAAAGTGTTCATCATATGATTTATTTAGTAATACTGCTCGTCCCGGCGCAGGTGCTACCGTAGAAGCGATATAACGCCAATAACATGCCATACAATGAAAATTATCCTGCGCGGTTTTGCAAAATATTAGATAATCCATTGAACTGCACATTTAGCTTGTTAAGGATAGATAATCACAACCTGCTACTGCCTCCGGTAGGGAATTCCAGTACATAATCGAAAGTGAAAAGAACCAGCTTTTAAGTACATTTATATTAGAGAATGGCTCACGTAAATACTTACCAGGTCTGAGTCAAGTATATTTACAGGTTCCACATAAGCTAAATAATCGGTGCGAATAATCAGCTATTCATTACATATAAGTCAGGACGTTTCAAGACCCTGCATTTTGGCTTTCACTGACAGTGAAAGCCCTGCACCCTGCCCTGCACCTATACGCGTCTTGTGCAAGCCACGTAGGTGAATGATGTCTGTCAAATTTGAAACCTGACAGCACTCCGCTCAACGCTTTCAATATTTTGCTTTTCGTCCGTCCTGCTGGATACCACGTTGGTGAGCATGCGACTGGTAATTAAGAGTGGTACTTGTATATGCTGTTAATCGAATGTCACTTGGCGCATCTCTTAAGATGCATCGGATTACGTTTAATTCTTTTAACGACTTACCATTACCGTGCTCAATATGCTGACCCCAAGATAGTTTACTGTCTACGACTGCCCTTAACATACTTATGTTGATCAACACGCTGTATACTTAGAAGTTATTGGGGGAGAAAAATAAACTTCCGTACATTCTTCTGTAAAGTCAAAGGCATAACTGTCTTTACACTGACGCTCATTTGCCGCTATTCAAACGGTCTATTTCTCTGAGTGCTGTCTCTAGAATAAACTGGCCATCTGGTGTTGATATACAGTCAACCCTCGATTTATGAACTTTCGATTTATGAATTCCCTCGTTTTATGAACACTAGCACGAGGAACCAAACTTTTTACATGCATTTTTCCCTCATTTTATGAACCTCGATATTCGAATAATGAATGGAATTTCTGGGAACCAACTAGGCGTTGCCCAGCGTTTTTGACCTCAATTTATGAACGGATCGTTCCGAGGCCAACAAAAACATTTAAAGGGATTATTCGTGGTCTTATGAATGACGCCTGAACAGACAAAACGTTTTCGAGGTATTGCACCCTCGGTTCTTAACCCCTCGAAATCCGAACAACAAACGGGTTTTTGCAGAAGTGTTCCTGACCTCAATTGACACAGCGGAAGGCATGGTCCAAAGCAAAATTAAACTATTTAGTACTGCATAATAAACAGAGTGTGAATGCGCTAACATCTGTGTTTTGTGAGCCTGATACAGAAGAAGGCATGGTCCGAAGCAAAATTACACAATATATTGCATTATAAACACAATATCAACTCGGAAATACTGTTTCATTTACTCGATAGTACTCACTTAACGGAATTTTCGATTTATGAATCCCTCGATTTATGAACGATTTTGCGGGGAACCGACGGTGTTCATAAACCGAGGGTTGACTGTATATGCAAAATTGACATAAAGAAGTTGATGCTACCAGGTTATGCTTAACGTTACAATGGACAAAGGAGTTTGTGAAACCATTTCCAAACTTTCGTAAAACATTGATTTCTGCGCATACTAAACATGCACATTGAAACAATACGTTTCCGCGATCCCGTGGTACGAAACTCTTTCACCCCATATCATCGTCATCATGTATTTCTCTCTCTCTCTCTCTCTCTTTCACCCCGAAGACCATATACCTATATGCGAATGCGTGGGTCCCGCTTCTGCTCTTTAACTCATCATCACCTCTTTGCTTGTTCTTGTAGTGGTGTTTTATCGGAGAGAAAAGAAGTGAATAAAAAGAAAGAAATTAAAAATGATAAAAAATTGGATCAACTTGCCCTTAACCATCAATAATAGTTTAGTTAGCAATAACTGAAACAATTTTCGTGAAACAAACCCCGATTGCAATGAGCAGTTAGTGTGTCTATATGACAGTACAGGACAGCGTCTTTCAGTGTGACAAGCCCTTTACCATGACGATAACGACCAGGGTTATTTCACACGTGAGCATGCAAAACTAATGTGATTCTATCAGGCACACATTAGTTTTAGTTTTCATTAGTTAGATGCCTTGTTCGTGAACTCTTACCCACAGCTCCAACCACGGAGTCCATGACTCTTCAGCACCAGTAGTGCGACGACACTGAAAGAGACAGTGCACAATATTGTCCTCATGCACCTTCCAAAGTGTGAAATAAAACGGCATAACCGTGGCTACTGTTTGAAGCATTTTTTTTTAATTTTATTACCCTGTAGTGGACCCCATGCGCAAAAAGTTTGCAACTGCAATGCCCATAGCCTAGGAACCGATGTCACAAAAAAGAAGCAAGGAAAATTAAATAAATAAAATAATATAATAATACAACAAAGGATGCCAGTAAGAATGGCTGTTCTATTCAATAGATCAGGTTGTTTGTTAGTCCTCGGAGTCCGCTACCACGAGTTTCTTTCTTTTCTTTTTTTTTTTCGTTTTTGTTACGCAGAATGGAGCTGCATCCTCGCCGTTGCGCGACCCACCGCTGAATCTGTCTTGGAGAAACACTGGCTGGATGGCATACACAGTAGTTCCAGAAGTACCCAGTACACTACGTAGTACTTGCAAAGTGAGTCAAATACAGTTACAATTATAAAAGCAGAGTTCGAGGTAACTCGTTACAAGCAACTCGTTACTGTAACTAAGTTCCTTATTCTGGTAACTTGTAACTTAACTCGGTACTTTTGCGCCGTGGTAACTTTCAGAGGAACTCGTTCCTTTTTCAGGTAACTTTGCCAAAGTACCTTAAGTTAAGTTCCAAGTTACTTTTAACTCATTCTTCACTCACGTCCCCATATTTTCTTGCTTTCTCACCGGCTCCTCCATGACATTTTTTGCCATAAAACGTGATATTCAATCCATGACAGTATTTTATTCAGGAAGTAAGCGCCGCTGCCATTGAAATGAAGCTGAACCATTGTGCGCCCACAGGGAGTGAGATGCAAAGCGTTCGAATAGACCTCTACCCAAGAAACGTCATCATGACATTGGTAGACAGATTGAAACCGACACAAATCGGAAGGAGCGGGCTGGGTTCCACGAACGCCACTTGTTCGCTGCCTCCCATTGAAAGAAAAGCAGGACCGAGGGTCGCGTCCCTTTAAGGGACCATATCGTAATCCCCTCAAGACCGTGGCTTTCGGACGCAACCTTGTTCACGTCTAGCTTCGAGCGTAGTTCAATTCTACCAAATTTGTGACGCTGTCGAACACTATGACGTCATTTGTTTACAAACAGGGAGAGCTCTATTGTTGCACATAAACGAAAACGATCTAAGCGTGTTGCACTCCTCCGCAGGCAACTCAAGGTCTATCTCAACTGCTCACGCGCGCGGCACCTGCGTAATGCTATTTTGTGTCCGAAGTAACTTGGAAGTAACTCGTTCATTTTTTGAAGTAACTCAGTAACTGCGAGTTACATTTCAGGCTGAAGAACTTCGTTATTAACTTAGTTACATTTTGCACACGGTAACTTAACTTGTAACGAGTTCTTTTTGACTGGTAACTTCTCAATGTATGTATAAAACATATAATGTTATTGCGGGAGTAATTAATTACAGTACACTGCAGCGTCGGGAGCAATTAACGAATTAAGCGTCCACAGTCATTAACTACAGCGTCCACAATGCCGAAACCAATATCAAAGTAATATCAAATGCAATATCAAAGCTTATACAGCGAGGCCTAAGAATGACCATGGTTCAAAATGGGATATCACTTATGAACGTGCCAGTTTGGCGTTTTTTTCGGTGTCGTCAGGTTACGAACTCAATATCTTCCGAGTCTGCTTTTTCTTTTTTCTATAATCAAACTCAAACTCGGTGTCTGCCTAAATCGCTTTAAAATAAAGTGCCCATTTTAGCAAAGTTAGGCATTGCAACCCGCTAGAACACGAAGCGACGTGGGTTAGAAGGGTATGCCATGTATTTCAGCTTTCACAATAACCCCCTCTCCCGCACCCTTGATATCGGCGTCCGCAATACCAAAATCCTAAATTGTAAAATCAAAGCTCCGTCTAGGTCGTTTTCGAGAATGAGATGCACATTTCAGAGACGGTTTCGCCGGTTGGGCTTAGTAGTGCAGCAACACAAAACGTATCGAGGGTTCGCTATATATATAGATGATAGTTTTTAGTTATGTGGGCAGTGGCGTATCTAGAGCTACCTGCGCCCATGGCAACATGGTTAACACGATGTCCTTGGGGATGCGTTTTCGTGTGGTCCGCACTAGGTTTCACACTACAACCTCTCTAATAGCGGGTGCTTTAGATCATTTACGAATGTGCCAGGTTGAGTGCACGACCTGGCACGTTCACACCCGACCACATAATGGCGCCTCTGTTCACCTGGCGCCCACGGCACCTGTCCACACCTGCCACACCCTAGATACGCCACTGTATGTGGGACCTATATAGTGACTGTATAATAAGACCTAGGTTAGTCTACGTCTGTTGACCACACGTCCCCTTGAGTGCCGGCGTTGTGCCGATGTGGGATTTTCAATTTATATCATGGATTTGTAGAGTTTCTGGATACCCCCAGATTTTGCTGTCTCTGTTCCTCAAGTTACGCAATGGTCTCGTACGCATACAAATGTACACATTTTAAGTACCGATGGATTAGGACACTGCAGAAACCACTTACCAGCGTTATAAATTGCAGTTGACGGTCCCAAGCGAGTAACGCCGACGCGTGGTGGTAAATGGTAAACGCCAGGCAGCAGACTCCAAAAACGAAACTATGCGCAAATACTTTCTGCTCTTTACTGCGCACCACTATGCGACTGCTTTCCCCCTTTCATCGCTCTCTCCCGAGAGCAGAGCAGACGCTCACCTGTATATTCCACTCATTCCAGTCAACGAGAAATATGTCGTTCGTGAAGGATTCGTTCACGAGTCGCTCGAATGAACCGATGGATGAAAACATTCGCTCACTAATTCACAAGACTTCACCCACGATTCTTTGCCTGTGTCGCTCGTTCACCATGTGCACTGTGCAGACTTGTACGTATTTGGAGTATTGTATTTAAAATACAATTTGCGGTATTTTGGTACTCTACTCAGTACTTTTTGTTTTGTGTATTTGTACTCTATTTAAAATACATTTTATGGTATTTTCTACTCAATACTCTAATTACATATTTTGGATCTCCCTCTCAAACTTTCCGTGTCTTGTCTTTCCATTATCTCGCTTGTTCAGTGGAAATTTCCTGAGTTCCTTGGACTTGACCCGGACATTGGCACTTCTTGGAGGCCTCCATTTAGAGATGTTGTGTGTACTACTCCTTGGCGAGTGAGGGTTCTATTATGTGTGCTCTGACGCCGTGACGCCGAATTCTGACCTCGCCGAGCGGGGACCTGCTAGAAGTTTGCTTTGTTCTGGGTCACATATACTTAGTGGAGTTATGTGGCATCTCTTTGTCATCTTTTTGGGACTTGTGTTTAGATGACTCCTATCACACAGGAACGGCTTGCATAGTACGCGGGGTTTAGGTGATTCATGTCACATAGCGGCGACTTTTTGCGTTCAAGGATAAACAGTATCTTAATTGTATTTCAAATACTTTTTGAAGTATTTTGTACTTTATCTTAATTACTTTAATTTTCATGTATTTATACTCTATCTTAATTACATTCTAACGTCAGTATTTATTATCTTATCTTAAATACATTTTTGAGTAACTTGTACATGTCTGGCACTGTGCTACAGCGCGGTGGCAAAACAGTCGCCATCTATGGTGTAATCTGCGAAGCGGTCGCGTCGGCGGCGTCGGCACGTTCGCATTTGGTATTGGTATGCACGGTGCAGAATGGGGCTCCCTTTTCGGCGGTCGCCTGATCACTTTCAAGAAATGTGCAGGCAAACTGGTGAAACATACTGAAAATAAATAAGAACTGTACGCGAAACATGCATGACCAAATTTAAAATTTGCTGCGAACTTGTACCGAAACAAATTTAGCGCAAAGGCATTCAACTTATTTTTTTTTAATTGCCTGTTAGCGCCGCGAAGCAGCTGTTGCTATGAGCAGCGTGTAGACGTGGACAGATGGAGAGAGGACAGCACGAAGGAGTGGGGGACATGGTGTTTATTATGCGTCCTGGGCCGACTTCACGGGGAACTGTGGCAACATTTGCCTGGAAAGTCTTTGGAGAACTCAAGGAAAATCTCAGGCAGTACAGCCGGTGGTAGTGGTACAATTCGAACGGTCCACCTCCCAGTCTTTCGATTGAACCGGTTCGCCGAAGTTTTTAATGTAATTCAAACATGGTCAGACTTTCAGTGAACACATCTTCTCACTGAAGTTTGGTATCCTATGACCCTGCAATAGATTTACGTGTCAAGTGTTGTAGATCCTCAAAGCTACGAGTGCGTTCCCTAGTAGCACAAAACGACTTGTAAACGCCTCAAAAAGGAAGTGGCAAAACTTTTTTTTTTGCTTGTTTGTTTAGAAAACGTCCTCTATCCTGTCTACATAACGTCTTCTAGCTTTGGTTAATTTGAAGCTTATTAAAATTATTATAATACGTTATTGCGCATTATACTATATTATTATTACACATTATTATAATACATTATTAATAATTAAAGTCTCGAAGACTTCGTCGAATCGGTCTTGAAGAAGCCTATTTTATGTTTCTATGTTGTTCCAGGACGTTAACACAGCACACCCTTTCCCCTGCCCAGACAGAAAATTTAGGTTGATGGACATCTGCCTCTTCTTTCTTTTTTTTTAAAAACTAGGCCACCGTCACCCCACACGTACATTTACATTGTCCGTTTCTCCACTTTGTTGCATGCGAGTGTTGTATGAGGCAGCCTCAGCTCTGAACGCTTGGGCCCGAGCAGCATACCGGCGGCGTATTGACATTCAACAAGTAGAAACAGTAAGCGGAAAATGCACCGTAGCATGAGTCATAACTTGTGCAGCACGCGTCGTGCAGCCCCATCTGCCCTTGAATAACCGGATAAGCCCACATGACCGGGAATCCACATGAGAGAGAAATTTGATATCATATATACATACCTTTACCCTCTCGCTTGTTTCCTTGCCTCATCTGGACTCTGGTCCTCGTTCTCGCTTTTAAGAAACCCTGCCGTGGACAGTGAGCGTCTCCAGACAGGCTCGCATCCATCATCAAGCCCTACTGCTGACATTGCTACCAACATTTAGTGGCCCGGCCCTCTACAACAGCATTTCCCTGAACACTGCCCATTTCACGCTATATACGCTTTTACGCCAATGTAGCACCATGGAGCGACGTCAGTTGAATTACTGTTTTTCACATTGGCACCAGTAGTGCAACCACTGCAAATGTTGCATTTTGCAGTTTAAAGGGGCGGTGCACACCTGCTTGGGAATTTTATCCAGCTTCTTCCAGAAGCACAGTAGAGCAATGTAATTTGAGTCGCTGTTTACTGCTTTGGTGCCGCGGATACATCCACGGGCACATTGCAGTTTAAAGGAGCGGTGTACACGCTTTTAGGAATTTTACGTAATTTCTACCAGAAGCAAGGGGAGCGCTGTAATTCGAATTACTTTTCACCACATTGATGCCAGTGGCGCAGCCACCGCTGTTGCATTTTGCAGTTTAACGAGGTGGTACACACGGTTTTAAGAATGCAATTTAACTTCTTGCAGAGGCACTGGGCGAGCAACGTAATTTCAATTACTATTGACGCTTACGTCGTCCTTTATGGTCCTTTACGTCGTCCGTATAGTCCTTTAAAACGAACGAAACCTCCTCAACCATGGTGCCAAAGACATGATCAGAGAATTATGCAACGTCATTCTACTGGGATTGTAACAGAGGCCACAACAAAATTAATTCGGAATACGAGGCAGGAGAGCCTTCTAAAACGGACGAAACCCTTTAATCCTTGTGCCAAAGACATTACGCACGACTTATGTCATGCCATTGCAGTGGGATTGTAACAGAGGTGACCACAAATACGGAAAAGGCAGCAGCAGAGCCCTTTAAAACGGGCGAAATCCCTTTAACGGTCAGCTACGCCGATTTCCCGATGTGTTAAAATGGTTGTGATATGCAGAACGAGCACATCCAACTGCCCCCGTAACGCACCTTGGTTTCTCAATTTTGTCTTCCTATTACGAAAACAAGACATGGGCGCAGCCATTTTTGTGACGTAGATGTAGAAAACCTGCTCCATCTACGTGGACGGAGAATCGTACTTCTGATTATATAAAAGCTCTTTCTCCGACTTTCCTGGCGGCTTCTCCCTTTTGCGAGGAAGTCCAGTTATGGCGGCCGGTTATGACGAGGGTTTCGTCCGAGGTAATCCCCAGAAGTGATTGGCCACTCGTGCGCGTCGTACCCGCCTCTTCCGTCGCCCAAACGCCTAATATGTATTCGTTTCTGATTTCGAGGGGAGCGTCTCGTTTTTTTTTTTTTTTAATTCCGTGTTAGCGCCGCGAAGCAACTGTGGCTACGAGCGGCGTACAGACGTGAACAGGTGGAGAGAGTACAGCAGGAAGGAGTGGGGGACAGGGGGGTTAGTATGCGTCCTGGGCCGACTTCAAGGGGAACTGTGCCGACATTCGTCTGGAAAGTCTTCGGAAAACCCAGGGAAAACCTCAGACAGCACAGCCGGTGACAGGATTCGAACCCGTGTCACCTCCCAGTCTCGGCGTGGAAAGCGATCATCCTAACCACTATGCCACGGGAGCTGGTCGCGTCTCGTTTCTATTGTTCGACGCCGCTTTGGCTGCCGCTCGCGAAACGCCGCGGCAGGACGCTGGACTCCGGGGACATTTTGCGCGAAGTGTACTACGGCGCGTTTCCCGCGCTGAGATACACACCATGCGGTTCCAGTTTTACTTATACAGACTAGTTTCGCTGAGCACCACGGAAGCAGGATAGCGTTTTGCGCTGGGTGTGCGACGTGTGCCAGTTGATGGTACGAAACGAAAGTAGCGGAATATGCGCGAAGGTGAGGTAGTCAAAAGAAATATAAAACGTGTATTCCCAAGCAGCGCAACAACCTGGCACAATACTGGTCCAATCCTGGGCCGGTATCGACAGTATTGCACCAATATTGAGCAAAGATGTTGCGCTGCCTGGGTTATTGCTGGACACATACAATATGAATAGCGTTTCACCGTTGCAGTTCGCCCAGAGATGTTTGCGACGGGGGGGGGGGGGGGGGGGGCTCATTATGCGGACCTACGACCATTACTACGTCGAACACTCCACGCGGAAGAACGCCAAAATTTCCGATATATAGCACGGCATATAATATTTGTTCCGCGGAAAATTGGGACTTCTGATGATCATACGGGTATTGGTATCAAAGTGGCGCGGGAGCTGACGCCCTGAAAGGTCTCAAACGGACTTAGACTGAAACGGTCTGAATACCAACATTGGGCCAGAACTTATATCTTCACAGAGGTTTATGTACGTGCTAGTTGCCTTCGTGTAACAGCCCATCTCGCTTCGCGAAGCCATAACAGTATCCAGTCAGACGCGATCGCTGTACCGTGTAACAAATTAGGAGTAAATTTACACGTAAGGTGGATCAGCCTATTTGTGTGGCGACGTGCTACACGTGCCGCAGGGTAGGACTGCGGATAACTTCGACCACGTGGGGCTCTTTTGACGTGCGCCGGAAATCTTCGACACACGATGCTATGTTTACCCAGAGCCGTTTATAAAGAGAGTTATAAGAGACTGGCCATTAGGAGGAGCCTAACCCGAATCGCGTCATGCGCCGTCACGGCTGAACCACCTCCCTCGCCGTGCTCTATTGTTGTCCAGTCGTCAACCGGTTGCCGACGGCATATTGATGCAGAGCATTGGTAACGGTCAGGCGCGGATCTAGAGGGGGGGGGGGTCCAGGGGTCCGGACGCCCCCTCAATTCCAGACTTAAACGTAGGGTTCAGTGGACCGATCCCAGCATGCACCGGACACTTGCCCATAGCGGACCCCCCCCCCCCTCGGAAAAATCCTAGATCCGCCCCTGGTCACGACTGTGAGCTGTCCTCTGACAAGTCAGACATAAACACGGCATTTTCGATGCGACAACCATAGTTTTCATAAAAGAAAATGTAAGAACGACAATGTCGAAGTGCCCTCGGGATAAAAGATAGGTACGGACGCGACCAGATTTCAAAGCACCATTCAAGGCTTCGTTTTCGAGCAAATGCTGGATCAGGGTGTTGGAGCGAACCGAAAACCGGAACCGAAAAAAAAACCCGCTATTTTGGTGCGAACCGGAACGGAATCGAAACCGTATACGTTTTTTTTTTTCGCTCAAGAGGGAAACCGGAAAATATATTTAACGGTTTTCGGTCCAAGAAAAAACTTCGTCAGTTTGGAATACGGATAGGCGAATGAAACAGACGTCGTGTGCTCTGAAGTCATGTCATGGATACTATACGAGAGTTACGGTTACGGCGGAATGTATGTCGGTATACTATGACCCTTAGGTTCCCTTTGTAATGGTTTATCGTTCGCGCACGCACACAGACTTAGAGGTACATGTGACACTCTAGCAATGTGCCGTAGTGTTCATATTAATTTGATCCCCGCAAACTCTCCTCAACTAAACAGCGACCCAAGGGGGCTGCGTAGCGGCTTCTTTAACGGTAATGTCGCGCAACGCGTCCCTTGTTTGAGAGCAGCTAAGTTGAATACATTTACGTATACGCGAGGGCAAGCCCGTGCGAAATGGCAACTCTTTTGTGGACAGGACACGAAGAAAATAAAACGGAGCCATCGAGCGCGTTTGTGAGTGAAGGTGTTCCATTTGCGTCGTACTGGTGCGGTGGTGCTTGCTGGCTAGACAGTATCAACAGACATTCGGATAGGACGCGATCGCTCCAACCCAGCAAAAAAGAAAGTACTTTACGTATGACATCACGACAAACAAGTCCGTTTGTAGCATGTGCTTCAAGAAAGGAGAAAGCCCATTTGAACAGACACTAACCTACAGGAACCAGGAGCCACCAATTTAACAGCTGTTTATTAATATTAAATACCATGTATGCGGAAAAAACGGGTTTACATTTTGTAACATTTATTTTTTTTTATGGGGATGAATATTTCCAGCAGAAGCGGATCCGGTTAAAAACCGGTATGAACCGTTATTTTTTTGCTCCGGAGCAGAACCGGTACCGGATCGTTTGTGATGTAACCGGAACGAAAAACGTTTCGGTTCGATACCCTGTGCTGGATAATCTCGGCAGCTGCGCCGAAAAAGTCACCACCACCATGGCGGCCAAACGCGGTCGTTTGACGTCATGTGAAAACACCCTATATACGGCTGTGTTTACCACCCGCACATATCTACCGTCCTCGGCTGGGATCGAACTCGCGATCTTGGGCTCAGCAAGCCAACAGATTACCCACTGAGCTATACAGGGTGTTTCAGTTAAATCCCCGGGCTAAATAATTCGCGAACGGGTGCACCAATCCACGAGCTTTCTTTTTTACAAGTATCTGTCCGATACCACGTACAAGCTGCATACCGAGTGAATGAGTGGGAGGCGCTCATTGTTAAAATAAAAATGCAAATGAGTTTCGTTAAAAAGCGTAACTTCTAAAGCAGGGCGCTGTCGGCATTAAAATGGGTACTACCCCTTTTGGGACCTTCAGTGGAAACCTTTTAGAGAAAAATCTGCCACCGAAGCGGGTCATTTGTTGCAGTAATTAATTGGTTTCGGTTTACGTATTTTTTTTTGCGGCTGGTCGCGGCGAAGCGCAAAAGGGCTTATTTCATTGGTGTAATTCATTGGTGTAAGGACGTAATTCATTGATGGATAAGGGAGTGAAAGAGCGTCCTTTTGCGCTTCGCAGCGACAAGCCGCGACAAAAATACGTAAACAGAAACTAATTAATTACTGCAACAAATGACCCGCTACGGTGGCAGATTTTTCTCTAAAAGGTGTCCACTGAAGGTCCCAAAAGGGGTAGTACCCATTTTAATGCCGACAGCGCCCTGCTTTAGAAGTTACGCTTTTTTACTTAACTCATTTGCATTTTTATCTTAATAATGAGCGCCTCCCACTAATCCACACGGTGTGCAGCTTGTACGTGGTATCGGACAGATACTTGTAAAAAAGAAAGCTCGTGGATTGGTCTTGGTGCACCCGTTCGCGAATTATTTAGCCCGGGGATTTAACTGAAACACCCGGTATACCGAGGTCGTGTGCTGGTCTCCTCGGCTGGGTTGGGACCCGTGACCTTGAAACATTGGGGGGTAGTCATGTCCACCACTTATGCAAATCAATATGAAAGTAAATAGAAGGCCTCTGTTTGACCTCCCATCTTGTCTACTCAAGATTTATCTGCCTTTACTGCAGTACACAGTAGCGTTCGGACAGCGACCTGTGACTTATGTGGTTACAGGTCAGTCCATCATAAAAAAAAAAGAAAAAAAAAGAGGCTACAGACCACACATGCCTTAAACCGCTTTTTTGCACTTTTCCTCGCACTCTTCCTCGCACTCTTCCTCGCTCTCTTCACTTTCATCGGTTTCCTTTTTCCCTGAGCCGAAGCCTGCTGCTTTCATTGCTGCACCAACTGCTGCACCAGCTGTTCCACCCACTGCACCAACTGCAACTTGGACAGTTGCTGGTATCCCAGCTGCTCCAAAGCTCTGAAGGAGCGAAAACACGCTTCCTTTAGCCACTACTCCGATGGCGCTGTGCCACGTAGCCGCAAGGGTCCCTGCTCCTACTCCTGCTGCCGAGAATCCTAGAGCTCCTAGGGCAAGTGGTGCAGCCAGTACTGCCAGGCCGGCTCCAACTGCAAGATACGACATGAGACATGTAAAACACTTGACTCGCAGCTCACCGGTCCTTTGCAAGCTCACCTATATGCACTCATTTACAAAACATGTGTAAGAGCATACCTGGGTGGAACTGCAGCCAGGGACGCGGACAACTGAGTTAAAACAAAACACGACAGGAGACCTGCAGACTCGCAACTAGCAGACATTTAATGGAAGGAGGCTCTTACATACAGTACACAGAGCAACCAACCAATTGCAGCACAGTAAAGACTTGAAGTGAACTTGCAACACATAGTAACAAATGGAGCGATAAGCGATAAGTTATTTCACACGTGAGCATGCAAAACTAATGTGATTCTATCAGGCACAGATTAGTTCTAGTCTTCATTAGTTAGATGTCTAGTTCGTGAACTCTTACCCGCAGCAACTGCAACCACGTGCTTCATGACTGTTCAGCAACCGTACCGCGATGACACTGAAAGAGACAGTCCACAATATCCTCCTCATGCATCTTGCAAAGTATGAAATAAAACGGCATAACCGTGGCTACTGTTCGACGCATTTTTATTTTATTACCCCAGGTGCAAAACGTTTGCAATTGCAAGTGCATGGGGAGTACTCAGACTGGCTTAACATAAGAGGGCGAAACAATTTAATATGATGTTTCGATCATCGTTTCGTTTTGGCCACCGAAACGTCATATTAAGTGGTTTCCTTCTATTAAGCGAATGTGTGTGTGTGTGAATACATGTGACGTCCTCTGACTTTTGGTCTATCGTCAATTGCAAATGGTTTATGAAACAGTTCCACTCGCAAAACACATTTTCGTTAGACTGATCCGTGGGCCACTTGTAATACGAAACGTTTTTCATCTGGGCGGTAATTCCGGTGTGCGAAGTGAAGCAGTGGTGACAGGGTGGTGCCGAACGAAGAGAGTTCGTTACGACTTTTATTGTAATTTCGTACGGTAACTGAATAGAAATTTTGAGTTGTAACGCCCACTTCGAAATGAACACAGTTTGTAATTTGAAATGAAATAAATAATTGGGTGTTTACGTCGCGAGACAACTGAGATCATGAGCGACGCCACAGCGGTCGGTCTGTGGATTGCTTTTGCCCACCTGAGGGTTCTTTAACGTGCGATGAAAGCTCACCACACGGCACCCCGTATTTAACGTCCCTCGCGGAGTAATTTGAAATGAACTTGCGTGAGCAATGAAAGAAGAAAGTCACTGAAAAGGTTAGCCAGCTGTAGGATTCGAACCCACATCTTCTGGATTACCGTGAGCACTTTTGTTCCCATTTATGGACTTGCAAAAGGAGGAGAAACTTATAAGATCCGTTGCTTCAGAACCAATGCATTCTTAAATTTATTGTTCACTATACCGCCACGACTTCTGGTCATGAATATACCACCAAGAGAATACAGATGCTTCGTTGGAGCACTGCTCGGTGGAACCACATCACGCATCACGAAGGCTTCAAGCGGGATGACGGGTACCTTTCAGATTAGCATTTCTCTCATGGTGGACCAGTTTTAGTGTTTGCCACACTGAAATGTAAAACTTTCAGTAGCCTTCTCATCAGATGACTTGTGACCTTCCACTGTAGAAGCTGCAGCTCTAATTGCGTATTTAATACATGTCACTCCAACATGGATACGACTTGACATGAACCTGGGATGCGCGATAGAACATGTGATGAGATCATTCGCTCGCTACCTTCTTCGGTGGTAGCGATACCAGCCAACCATATCCGCCAATGCGAATCAAAGACGCTTAAGCTGCCCCCCCCCCGCCCCCCCCCCCCCAATTCCACGCGCCATCTGTCTCCACTAACTATAACGAAATTTGGAGTTGGTCCGAGTCGGCCGACACCACCAACCACGACCAACTCGAGTTGCTCCGAATCAGTGGCGAAATAAACTGACTTAGGCTTAAATAATGGCAGTTTTTTTTTTAAAAGAAGGCATCAGCAGTTAGATTTGAACCTATGCACTGAGATTGCTGCAAGGTTGTTTGTGGGTGGGGTCACCGAGTTGGTACGCATAAACGCGTAGACGGCATGGTCATAAGGCGTTGGTTGGAGCTGGTGCAGAAAATTGACCCGTGTGAACGCAACCCCGGTATCTGTTGCTGACGCGTTGCAGCCAGGATATTCTAGGGTTTGGAATCTTTCGTGAAACAGTAGAAATTGCGGACACTGTGAACAAGATCCAACAATTAACGTGAGCTTGTATCCGAAATCGCATACAAAAGTGCGTCCCAAATTCTGCTATATCCCGCGGCCCATCAAAAATATGAGATATCACATTGCGAACGCATCCCCCCCCCCCCCCGCTTTTTGCATGCCACAAGCCTTCCGATCTCGGTGCACAGGCAGTAGTCACGATTACATGAAATCGACAGCTGCGCATCGTACACCTCCTCGCACCCAGGCATGTAGAGGATACTCGAAAAACGTATTTGAAATAAGATACTAAATACCGCGATCGTAAAGTAATTAAAAGACAGTCTAAATACTCATAAAATGTATGTATTTAGAGTAGAGTAGTAAATACTTCAAAAAGTATTTAAGATACATTCAAAGTACTAGAGTCAGAACTAAATGCAAAATTTAGGTTGTGAAATTAGACGTAGGCTTTATCCGCTCTTAAGGGGAAATGAAGGTAGAATAAAGGATCAGAAGAAAGGCGGCCACCCAGCAAAAAGAACAGAACTCCATAAAATGGATTCCTTGTGACCCCGAGAACATGCCAATTATCTGCTCCATTCGCGGTGTCATCCTCCTCACGAAGACACTTATGTATAGAGATGGTACCCAGAAAAGCCGTCCACGGACTCAGCACTGAAGATCCGCATCAATCCTCAGCAACTGCGCGGCCGACCTTCTCAGAAGCAAGCTGAACTCAATGGCAAAACGTTCCTGGGGCGATGACCTTTCTTTGTAACCCTTAGTTTACCTCCTGGTTTCCTCTTTGTCGCCCTAGATTGCCTCGGCCCACTTGCTGTTTTTCTGGAATTGTAACAAGCAAGTTGCTAGCGAGCCCTGTTCGCCCCTCTTCCCCGTGGTCGTCACACGACACGTGGCGCGTGGTTGGCAAACTGAGGTAATGTAATGAAAGTTCAATATCTGCCAATGGCCCCATGAAAATCAAACCAGTCTGCATACTCCCCGAAAGGAAGGACAAAAGTAATAGGAGTATTGAGTAGCAAATACGAAAAACAAAAAAGTATTTTAAATAGAGTACCAAATACCTTCCTGTAAAAGTACTGAGTAAGATACTTAAATACCAGCAAAAGTATTTAAGATACAGTATTTGGAGTACGATACTCCAAATACCTACATGCCTGCTAGCACCTATCCCCACAATAAGCGGGTTGGTTGACGTGGCCCTGTCGGAGAGGATTAGTTTCAGCCACGATATTTTTACGTTATTTGACTCGTTGAGGGGTACAAAGTTTGGGTGAGTTTGTACAGAAAGAGGTCCCATAGGTAATGCTAGTTCTGGGACCTCGAGTTATTATCTTGTTTTGTTAGCAGCTCTATATGGTGAATATATATGTTAGGTAGGTCAATCCTTCAAGAAAGAATAAACATCAACAACAGATATACAGTGAAATACTTATTACCGTGCAGTATATATAGTAGGAATAGTTAAATTATTACATTAGGAAATATACTGTATACAGAGTGATATATCCTATATACATATGCCTCGTAAACATATGGCTCTCACTTATATGTAATTTATGAACAGATAAAAGACAAGATACATAAATGTATATATATATACATAAATGCACAAACCAGTCAGTAGAAAAAAAAAGAAAGTCCAATGTTAAATGGCGCTAAACAGCATTTAACGGTCAAAAAGAGTGTAGCATGTAAAATGAGTGTAGCATAGTGTTCTATAGGTTAGTTAAAATATAACGATATAATACTCGTTTGAAGAACAGGAAGGATGATAAGTTCGTTATGTTTGAGGGCAACGAGTTCCAGAGTGTAGAGGAGTAGTGAGCAAATGTGAATACACCGTAATTAGTTCTGCATGTGGTAACAGTCAAAGCGTTTTGCGATGATGTTCGAGTTATCTTGGTGGGTTGTTTGTATGTGAGTTTGATGTCTGAAATTGTTATCGTCTTGTGGAGTATTTTATGGGCTAGAAGTAGAGCGCGGAAATTGATCAGTTTTTCCAATGGGATTATATTTATTGCTGTGTATACGGATGTGACACTGTCAGTGCGCTTCATATGTAGAATGGTGCGTATGGCAGTGTTTTGCGCTATTTGAAGGGGGTGGAGCGAAGATTTATATGTAATGCCGTATACAGCTGCACAATATGCTAAGCGAGAGTGAATAAATGAACTATATATTGTTATAAGTGACTTTAGAGGAAGGTATCTGCGTAGTTTGAAGAGGAGACTAATGGATTGGTAGGTGCTTATGCAGAGAGAATTAATGTGATTGTGCCAGGAGAGCTTTTCGTCAATGATGATACGTAGAAATTTTGTACGTTCGACTTGTTTTAGTGTGGTATTGAAAAAGTGTAAGCTGAGGTTGTCTGTGGTTAAGCGTTTGTTTTTTTGGTCTAAATAATACGTATGTGGTTTTATCGAAGTTTGCTACTAGTTTGTTTAAGATTAGCCATGACGATAAGTGTTGCATGACGTCATTAGCTCCGGAATATACTTCGTTAATGGTTGGTCCAGAGATAAATAGGGTAGTGTCATCCGCGTATAGTACGGTTCTGCATGCGAGCTGCGTTGGTAAGTCATTTATGTACACCAGGAAAAGGAATGGTGCTAGTATTGACCATTGTTGCGATACGCTTTCGTCCCAGACAACGCTTGTGAGTGTGATTTGAAAAAGCTAATCTACTAAGAGGGAGTCCCATGGGCTAGGAACCGATGTCACAAAAAGAAGTAAGGAAAATAAATAAATAAATAAAATAATAGATGCTAGTAAGAATGGCTGTTCTATTTAATGAACCAGGTCGTTTGTTAGTCCTCGGAGTCCGCTACCACGAGTTTTTTTTTCTTCCTTTTGTTACGCAGAATGGTGTTGAATCCTTGTCGTTGCGCGACCCCCTCGCTGAGCCTGTCTTGTTGAAACACTGGCTGCCTGGCATAGAAAGTACTCTTAGTTCCAAAAGTACCCCGTACACTACGCATTACTTGAAGAGTGAGTCAAATACAGTTACAATTACAAAACATGTTATTGCGAGAGTAATTAATTACAGTACATTGCAGCGTCGGGATTATTTAACGAATTAAGCGTCCAAAGTCATGAATTACAGCGTCCACAATGCCGAAACCAATATCAAAGTAATCAATCAAAGTAAATGCAATCAAAACTTATACTGCGAAGCCTAAGAATGACCATGGTTCAAAATAGGATATCACTGACGAACGTGCTAGTTTCGCGTTTTTTCGGTGTCTGCCGTAGTCGCTTTTGAATAAAATGTACATTTTAGCAAAGTTAGGCTTTGCAACGCGTTAAGGCGGGGTCCCATAGCCTCGATTTGAGCAGCAGCAGCAGAGCAACAGCAGCGGAGCAGCAGAGCTGCAGCGACACGAGCGGTCCCATAGCACTGGGCGAGAGCAGCAGCGCTGCCGAGTTGCAGGAATACCCTGCTCTCCCGTATCCGAATTTTTGGTTGCTGTGCTGCCCTGTTGCTCTGCAGCCTGAGCAGCCGGTCTCGAAAGCCAATCAGGAGGCTGGTTGGTATTGTTTTCGTTCGACGGTGTTCAGGGTTAGCAGGGCGGTGAGTGACGGCAGAAGGTTTGTTTCTGGTTGTTCTGTGATTTGATTCCGAAGACCTGGATACGCTGGTGATTGCCAGTAGTTTGGAGAGAGTGTTCAATCATTGGGACTGCGTGAAGTGCGCTTTCAGGACATAATTCAGTTCATATAGTTCAATAAAGTGTTCGACCGAACCTACGTGATACATATGTTATGTACCAGTTGTAGCTACATGTTCGCTTGTTTTCTGGAAAGTACTTCAAAACCCGTGACCTGATAACGTACAAGCGAATTACTTTCACGTCCATGCCGTGTGAAAACCAAACCGAACAAATTTCTTGTGGTCGGTATTCCAAGACCTTGCTAGGTGGTTGTAAATGAAACTGACCCTTGAAAAGGGTTAGATGGAGATAGACAACGTTCATACAACAAAAAAAGGTCCGATAGAGTTAGATAATGAACCCATTCCTTGTGAAAACAGGCAGAAAGCAGTGAGTACTAGCAGAAGGGGCCCTTGTTTTCGTTAGACAATTTTATCTCACTAAGAGCAACGTACGCATTTCACAGTCACCGTAAATCAAAATAGTATAGTAACGAGGCAATATTTATACGACAAAATCCCGTAGAAGAATCTCCACACAACACAGCAAGGACTGTTCTGCACAGCAGTAGGACGAACCTTGTCATGAAGCTAACTACACATCAACGAAGAGTCAATCAGGTAATACGAGGCTCAGACCACCACCACCACACTCATCTCAAAGTTCACTTATGAGCTCCAAATCCACAATATATCTCTCACACAAACGCCTTTCACCTAGGATTGCGTTCCTAGGTGTGTGTACTAAAAGGCTTAGCCGCTGCGTACGCCTTCGGAATGTGCGAAATGTAAACAATGCCACGGTTGCCAATACGCTTCGTGTTTCCTAAGCCACTGCTGCCGCTAATTCAAAACGAAGCTATGGGACGCCTCCAGCAGCAGAGCAGCGGCAGCAGAAAGCAGCTGCTCTGCTGCCACGTTGCTGCTCGCATAAAGCTATGGGACCCGGCCCTTAGGCTTAGCAGTGCAGCAACACAAACCGTATCGACATTCGCTATATATTGGTGATAGTTTATAGTTATGTGGGACTATATAGTGACTGTAATGAGACCTAGGTTGGTCTACGTCTGTTGACCATAGGTCCACTTGAGTGCCGGCGTTGTGCCGATGTGGGATTTTCAACTTATATCACGGATTTAGAGGGTTTTGAGGATACCCCCAGTTTACGCTGTCTCTGTTCCTCAAGATACACAATGGTCTCGCACGCGTGCAAATGTACACGTTTTAAGTACCGATGGATTAGGATACAGCAGAAACCCCTTACCAGCGTTATAAACTGCAGCTGACGGCCCAAGTAAGTGACGCTCACGCTGCTCACGCCGTGTTGTGGTAGCCCGGCCCAGGCAGCAGACTGCAAAAACGAAACTATGCGCAAATACTTTCTGCTCTTTACTGCGCACCACTATGCGACTATGCTTTCTCCCTTCCTTCTAGCCCGCCATAGCCATACCAGTCCTCCTCAGGTAACCGAGGATGCGGCTGTAGAGTATGTACCACTGCGCCAATCTACAACGTTGCAAGCTCATTGGCCCAGACTGTGTGCGCGCTCCGATTGGTCGACTACGTTTTGAAATCGCATTTTGTACACGCGCATGTGTATGCAGCGTCCCGGCGGCCGTTTCAGTTTCAGCATAGTTTCGAAATAGCTCGCATCGGTCGGCACGGCGTCCGTCCTCTTGTGTTCCGTGTTTCGGTGATGTCAATCGGCAGAACAGTTTGTGATTCTACGCGTGATGTGCTGTTCCTGGACACGACTATTATCCCACGTACAGTCTACCAACTACGGAACTGGAATGCTTCGTGGGTTGGAGCGGTTGGAGAGTGAAGAACGCGTTCGGGCGCCGTTGGATTTTGAGGCCTGACAACAAAGACAGGATTACGATTACGTGCCACACAAGTGCCTTCCGCTCTGCAAGCAACGAAAGAAGATGCTCATCATAAAATCGGCCGGCAAGGCGTCCTCTTGTGTTCCGTGTTTCGGTGATGTCAATCGGCAGAACAGTTTGTAGTAGTGTTCGCTGGTTTATTCATGCGTCGATGTGATTCAACGTGTGTTGTGCTGTTCCTGGACACGACTATTATCCCACGAACAGTATATCAACTCCGGAACTGGAATGATTCGTGAGTTGGACCGGTTGGAGAGTGAAGAACAAGCGCGGGCCCCGTTGGATTTCGAGAGCTGTGTTCGTTTTGCTTCAAGTTCGAACTTCATTACAGTGCGCCAGCAACGTAGTGGACTTTATATTCACAGTGCACCCATGTATCAGATCTTTGAATCAGTGCTTTGTGTCAAATAAATATTTCTTTTAGCCAAAAGAAGCTTCAGTTATTTTGAATATCGGGTAACGGCGGTAGGCGTGAAATCCGGTAGAAGTCGATGGTAGCCAGAACCGGTCGAAAGGTCAGCCAAAGTTAAGGCTCCTGATTGGCCGACGGGCATTGCATAATTTCTACAACGTTGCATTCTCATTGGTCGTGTGCCCAGTGTTGTGTGAATTATCTCAAACTATGGGCTCTATGGGGAGCTGTTGGAGCCTGGCCATACCGCTCTCTCCCGAGAGCAGAGCAGGCGCTCACCTGTCTGTTCCACTCGTTCCAGTCAATGAGAAATATGTCGTTCGTGAATGATTCGTCCCACGAGGCACTCGAATGAACCGAAGGGTGAAAACATCCGCTCACCAATTCACCAGGCTATAGCGACGATTCTTTGGGTGTTTGCTCGTTCACCATGTGCACTGTGCTGCAGTGGCCCAGTGGCTGCGCAGTCGCCATCTATGGTGTAATCTGTGAAGCTGTCGTCTTCTTGCGGAGTGGGGCACCATATTCGGCGGTCGCCTACTCACTTTGAGGAGATGTTTATGGAATGGGTAAGATTCAAAGTGCAGGCAAACTGGTGAAACATAACTAAAAGTTTTCTCCGTGTCATTTTGCATCGAATTGACTCATCACTGACGGTGAAACATGACCAAATTTAAAACTCGCTGCGAACTTGTACCGAAAGAAACTTACCGCAAAGGCATTCAACTTTTTTTTAAAATTCCCCCGTTAGCGCCGCGAAGCAGCTGTTGGAGCAGCCTATAGATGTGGACAGATGGAGAGAGGACAGCAGGAAGGAGTGGGGGACATGGGGTTTAGTATGCGTCCTGGGCCGACTTCAAGGGGAACTGTGCAAACATTCGTCTGGAAAGTCTTCAGAGAACTCAACGAAAATCTCAGGCAGTACAGCCGGTGGTACGATTCGAACGGTCCACCTTCCAGCCTTTCGACTGAACCGGTTCGCCGAAGTTAAAGATTTTAATGGAATTCAAACGTGGTCATGCTTCCGGTCAACACATTCTCTCACTGAAGTTTGGTTTCATAGGACTCTGCAATAAATTTACCTGACAAGTGTTGTAGAGCGTCAAAGCTATCAGTGCGTTCCCTAGTAGTAGTAGTAGCACAAAACGACTTGTAAACGTCTCAAAAAGGTGTTGGCAAGATTTTGTTTTGTTTTGTTTAGAAGACGTCCTCCATCCTGTCTACATAAGGTCTTCTAGCTTTGGTTAACTTGACGCTTATTAAAATTATTATAATGCGTTATTACACATTATATAATATTATTATTACACACTGCACATTATTAATAATGAAAGCGTTGAAGACTTCGTCGAGTCGGTCCTGAAGATATATTATACTATAGTGTATTATGTGTTTCTATGTTGTTCCAGGACAGTACATCCTTTCTCCTGCCCAGACGGAAAATTCAGTCCTGTGGATATCCATCCGAGATAGTCTGATGGAGACCTGCCTCTTTTTTTTTCTTTCTTTTTACTTCGGCCACCGTCACCACACACGTCCATTTCGTTGTCCGTTTCTCCACTTTGTTTGTTTCTCGTATCTGCCATGGCGTTTCAAAAGGTAGAAAGAGAAAAACAAGACAACGGGTGTGTATTGTAATCAAGTAGGAGAACTATATACCTATGGGTACTTGCAAAGCGGAAATAGATACCATACGCTGTACTGCTATCCGATTAGATCGGTTGGCACCCGCAAGTGTTACAGTGTTGAGCCAACCATCCTCCCCGTTTGTTCTTTACGTTATATGATGATCGCGTTATCTGTCATCAATGCATATATACTGTGTTTACCACATGGGAGAGTAATTTGATAAATAACGCTCTCTTTGCACACTACATACAGGGTGTTTATTTTTATTCGTTAGAGAATTTTTATTAAAAAAAAAAAACTAGCAGCGCAAAATAGATGCCGTTTTGGCAGTTGAGTTCTACGGCCAAGTTGACATCCAAGAAAGTACGCAACTACAAGATGACTAATTACATAAAATTCATTAATGAACTCTTTAATTAGGGGATTTCGAGCAAAAGCGGGAGATCAGAATGAGAGACCATCCTATACATCTGTTCTTGACTGGTTGTTCTTGCACCTCTGTGCGTTGTTGTTTTTTAATGCGCTACGCCCGCACAGCTGTCTCAGGTTTGCTTGGGAGCAGAAACTACTACTTCAACATTAGTCGTTCCTTTTCTTAAAATTATGGGACACCACATGTATGCATGGTATGACGATTACGTGCCCTGAGGTGGTTGCCCAGAGGTGCAACCACCGGCACACTGCAATTTAAAGGAGTGGTGCACACGCTTCTAGAAATTCCTGTGGCCACTTCCACTTCCATTCCACTTCTTCCTGTGGCGCAGCAGAGCAATGTGATTAGAATTACCATTTGCACTTTGATGCCAATGGTACAACGACTGCATGTCGCATACTGCGGTTTAAAGGGGCGGTGCACATGCTCTTAGGAATTTTATTCATCTTCTACCTGTAGCACCATGGTGCAACGTAATTTCAATTACTGTTTTTCACATTGGCGCCACTGGTGCGACCACTGCATGTTGCATTTTGCAGTTTAACGGGGCGGTGCACACAGTTTTAAGAATGCAATTTAACTTCTTCCAGAGGCGCAGGCGAGCAACGTAATTTCAATTACCATTGACGCTTACGTCAGCAGCATAGTCCTTTAAAACGAACGAAACCTCCTCAACCATGGTGCCGACATGCGATGCCATTCTACTAGGATTGTAACAGAGGCCACAACAAAATTAATTCCGAAAAGGCGTCAGGAGAGCCGTCTAAAACGGGCGAAACCCTTTAATCATTGTGCCAAAGACATTACGCACGACTTATGTCATGCCATTGTAGTGGGATTGTAACAGAGGTGACCACAAATACGGAAAAGGCAGCAGCAGTGCCCTTTAAAACCTGTGAAATCCCTTTAAAGGTCAGCTACGCCGATTTGGCATTGGCATCATCATTCAAGGAGTTTTCCACCAAAGTAGGTAACTGGTGCAAGTGATGTGGAGTTGCGGGCCTCACATTAGTGAGGCCATTTTATTTTTTCCTTAAAACCAAACCAAACCAACCGATGTGTTGGAACGGTTGTGATATTCAGACGAACACATCGAAGTGCCCCCGAAACGCACCTTCGTTTCTCAATTTTGTCTTCCTATTCCGAAAATTAATTAATCAAAGAAAGATCAAAGAGTGATATTAAACGGTAGGTGCAACTTATTTATTTAGACATGGTAACAAGACTTTAGTGCACGAGACTGCACTTCTTCAGGTTACAAAAATATGAACATGGTACAGGAACATATATATACAGTTGACGAAGGAGTTTTCGTGAAGAAGTGCAGTCTCGTGCACGAAAGTCTTGTTACCATGTGTAAATAAATAAGTTACTCCTACCGTTTAATATCACTCTTTGATCTACTCCATCACCGGCAACTTGACATCGCCTATTTTTCTGTCGTCGTAATCAAAGAAACCAAAACAAGCCATGGGCGCAGCCATTTTTGTGACGTAGATGTGGAACACCTGCTCCATCTACGTAGACGGAGAATCGTACTTCTGATTGGATGAAAGCTGAGGCTTTCTCCGACTTTCCTGACGGCTTCTCCCGTTTGCGAGGAAATCCAGCTATGATGAGGGCTTCGTCCGAGGTAATCCCCAGAACTGATTGGCCACTCGTGCGCGTCGTTCCCGCCTCTTCCGTCGCCCAAACGCCTAATATGTATTCGCTTCCGACTTCGAGGGGAGCGTCTCGTTTCTATTGTTCGACGCCGCTTTGGCCGCCGCTCGCCAAACGCCGCGGCAGGACGCTGGATAAAACGCTGAAGAAACGCATCATGCGGTTGGGCCTTAAAGGTTCTGTTATCCAACTCGCGCGATCAGTGAGTAGGAGTTGGAGCAGGAGTAGGAGTCAGAATCGTGACGTATGAGAGTGATCGTACGTCATCGTCTCCAGCTGTCCGCATCGAGAGGGCAGTAACTGGGAGTCAACTCTCGATCACCTCGTGTTGAATCCTCGTATTTTAGAACGGGAGTCGCACTCACGGGTATGACCTCATGAGAGCCGCACAGCGGCCATTTTCATCCACCAAGAGTTAAAGCCCCTCTATCCCTTCATACAGGAGTCTCGTGTCCCTCGAACCCTCTAAATGAACGCAACCTATATACGAGGCGATGAAGCATGCGTCGGGCATAGGAGTTGTGTTCGTTTATTCAACTCGGTCGAAGTCGTAACGTGTGAAAGTCATCGTACGTCATCGACTCCAACGTCCCGCAACGAGAAGAGAGTCGCTGGGAGTCGACTCTCGAGCATCGCTGGTGTTGAATCTTGGAATTTTAGAACTGAGGTCACTGCTATAGGCTGATAACGTCACGTCACGAGAGCCGCGCCGCTGTATTTTCGCCAGTGTTGTACCCGTTGACGAAATATGGTATCGCTATACCGATACTCGTTACTCCCATAAAAAGTATCGAAATACCGATAACCATACTTCCTTTTGTAATCGAACGGGGTACCGTTAACTCCCCTCCCCCCCCGGATGCGCCAGATGGTTACAGGTCAGTTCATCGAACACAGGGTGCAGATCACGAATGCCTCGTCTACTACGTAGTCGCGGACAAGACTTTTCTTTCATTTTACTTCAGCCACAGCATGTTTACATAATGCAGACTTTCTTCTTCTTTTCCTTCAGACCAAGGTTGCTGCACCAAATAGTGCACCTACCGCACACAATGCCACTTGTACAGACGCTGGTAGCCCAACTGCTCCAATGCTCTGAAGGAGCGCGAACAAGCTTCCCTTCACCACTGCGCCGATGGCGCTGTGCCACATGGCCGCCAGCGATCCTGCTACTACTCCTGTTGCGGAGAATCCTAGGGCTCCCAGGACAACAGTCGGACACAGCAGTGCCAGGCCGGCTCCGACTGCAGAGTACGACATCAGACATGTAAAACACTCAACTCACGTACCGGTCCTTTGCAAGCTCATTCATATATACACTCATTTACAAAATATGTGCCATCGAGCTGAGACAGGCTGCTGCTCTGCAAGAAACACTGCTGACTCTCCCCGCTATCTGTGACGCTCTCAGTTCAGCGATGGTAAAGTTGTCGTGGTCTTCTGTTTTCCGGTCTAGTGCTTAAGTCAGTGATAAATTTTCCGATTTCTTTCCGATTTTCGCGCATTTTATGGCCACCTGGGAGAATTCCAATCGCTATGCCAGAAAACGCTCACCACCAGCAGTAATGCTGCTTGCAAGCGCGGGTTCTGGGAGCGGTATAACGCAACACAAAACTAATCACGCATAAAATGAAACCATCATGCGCGGCTTCATCCATCTATAATCCCTCAGCATGATCCATAATCCAGCGAACTGCACATTTAGCTTATTAAGGTTTTTGAGAGCGAATTACATCCTATACTACCTCGTTCGGGATGGAATTCCACTACCTAATTGAAAGCGGAAAGAACGGATGTTACGGGATAGCTCACGTAAATACAAGCGTTCAAGGTTGAGCGAGAGTTTCATTTATTTCAATACAATAAAAAATTATGTACACACCAAACTAAGTATTCGCCGTGCGCACCTAGACACACTGCCATCGCTGTGGCAACTCTTTGGTGCCTTTGGCGTAGAAAGAAGTGGGGTGCTGTCGTGGACATTGCAGGACACCTCTCTGGATGACTTCAATATGTCTGGAACGTCTTTCATCCAAGCTGCTCTGGCAAAGCTGGATGCTGGCCCAAGCAAATGGCAACTGATTAAGACTAAATCTCAGCTGTAAGGGGCACGGGGCAACACCTCCCAGCGAATTTCGGCTAGGGTTGCGAACGTCAAGTTAGACGTCTGAGGCCGCCATTGTCACATAGAACATTAACATTCCGGATCAAGAAACATCCGCAAGGAACATCAAATGCTGTTTCTTGCAAACTGTGTTTCGCACGGCACCCTTCATCAACGCGTAGTAGTACTGGGCATTAATCATGACCCGTTGCTCCAAGAAGCTGTGGATGACACCGCGTATGTCCCAGACGACAGTTCTCATGGACTTCCCAGCAGACTTCCCCTGCATCTTGCTTTTCTTTGGCGGCGGGGAAGCCTGATGTCGGCATTCGATGTTGCTTCTTTTTTTTTTTTCTTTCTTCACGTTTCATCACGTGTGACAATTGAATGCAAAAATTCGTCTGCCTCGGATTGAAACCGGTTCAGCAGCGGCCCAGAGACTGCCATGCGTGCCCCCTTCTGGTCACAAGTAAGGTGTCGGGGAACCCATCTTGTACAGACTTTGCGGAACAGTAAGTGCTCGCGAATGATTGTGTCCACGCTGCCGAAGTTTATCTCGCCGGTTCCCGTGGATCGCTTACTCAACGCCTGCGATGTGCAATGACCAGACTGCAGTCGGACGAACGTGTCTATGTGGTTCATTCGTCAACACACCCCCTCCTTCGTCAAACTGTCTCCACCAGTCATACACTCTTCCCTTTCACCGTGACTGTTCCCCATACTGTGCCTGTAATCTCTGCCAATCAGCTGGTTTGACGTTCTCCTTCACAAGTAACTTGATTATGCACCGCTAGCTGTTCCATAGCTGTACAGACACACCGCTCGCCACCATGACAGCTACCGCTGCTGCACGTGTCGCTGACTCGAGAACGATTGCACTTCGACCTGTTTTATTCAATTACATTTAGTCATTAAAGTGTCAGTCAAGAGTCAACCTTGAACAACCCTTGAACACTGCTGCACAAAAGTTTACGGAACACGCTCCGGTGTACGGTAGCAGTGAATGTAACCGTACGGACTTAGGCCTATAGGTAGCCCAGACACCTGTTTGCAAGTCCGTACACTACGGTATACCATTCGCTGCTATAGCGTGTCATTCTGAGGAAGGAATGGACCTGAGCGTGTTCTGTAAACATTTGTCCAGCACTGTACATGCTAGGTCTGAGTCAATCAGTCAAGTATTTCTACGTTCCGCATAAGTCAAATAAGCTTCTGTGCGAATATTGAGCTTTCCACTACGTACAAGCAAGAACGTTTGAATACTGCGCATTTTGGCTTTCACTGACAGCGGAGTAAGGTACGCGTCTTGTGCATTAGTGTAGGTGAATGATGTCTGCCAAATTTGTTATAAAAAAAAATCCTAATTGCCTTCCACTAAACAATTCTTCTTTTTCGTTCGTCCTAATGGATACCACGCTGGTGAGCGATATTCTAGCACAGGGCAGATAAGAGTGGTATATCCTGTTACTCGGACGCTGGCGCGCGCCTGACGTCGGATTACACTTTATTTTTTTTATAACGACTTTCCATTTACGCTCTCAATATGTTGACTCCAAGATAGTTTGTTGTTCGGTAGTTTGTTGTGTTTGTTATGTTGGCCAACGCGCTGTAATTAGAAGTTGTTGAGGGAGAAATTAAACTTTTGTATACTTTTCTGTAAACTTAAAGACATAGCTGTCTTTACATTGATCCTCATTTGCCACTACTCTAACCATCTATTTTTCTCAGTGCTATGTGTAGAACAAACTGGCCATCTGGTGTTGATATGCATAATCGATATAGAAGTTGATCCTAAGGGGTTCCCAAGAAGCGCCTAAACGGAAAGAAAGTAAAAAAAGACAAAAAATTATATTAGGTACTATGCTCTCAACCATCAATAATATTTTAGTAGCAATAACTGCAACAATTTTTGTTTTCATAACAAACCATGATTGCAATTGGGATATCTTACGATACCGCTTACCATGTGCTGGGCATGAAAAAATTAATGTGTGCCTTGTGGAATAGATGTCTAGTTCGTGGACTCTTACCTGCAGCTCCGATAATGAGTCCCATGATTCTTCAGCAACAGTACTGCGACGACACTGAAAGAGACAGTCCAGAATATCCTCCTCATGCATCTTTCAAAGTATGAAATCAGACAGCATAACTGCCGCCACATACTTATTCAAAAGCATTTTCATTCCATTACTCTAGTGGGCCCCAGGCGAAAAATCTCTCCACTTACAAGTTACTTATGGAACATTAAACATATCCCTCCCCCTTGCAAACCACTTTTTCAGAAAACTGATTTATAAACCACTTGTTATTTTTCACTTGAGGGCGTAATAACTGGTAAATTTCATTAGGCCATTGCAGCGTCAGTGCAGGTAACATTAGTGCAGGGGAAGTTATTTCGCAGTCGCACCCCACATAACAGTATTTTCCGGCAACAAATATGACAAAAAAAAAAAAAAGGGGGGGGGGGCGGTGGAAAGAGTCAGTGGTTGACAATATTTGCCTACGACGTCAAGGCTCGTTGGTGCACGACGACCACTTAGAGATGATATAGGGAGTCCATGCGTGAGTGAAACGCGGTGGTTTTTTTTGGTAGGCGACACCATTCAGGAAGTCGGCTTCACCTTACGCTTGCCAGAGTAATGAAGCCCGCTTTACAGTGTTGTCAATGCTGTTTAGTTTGATGCGCGCGGGGGAGAGGGGTTAACACAAGTGATAAAAAGATAACAACAACGACAACTTTATTGCGAGATGATGAATGGTGAGTTTCACCGCCAGGGGCGATACTCTACCCCATTGGTGGTGGTGACGCGGGGAATCAATTAAGGAGCCCCTTCACAATAAGGATCGAAGTCCCATTGGTACCCAAAAAGGTAAAGAGAGCTTCGAGGGCAGAACCTAGGATAAAAAGATTAAAAACATTGAAACTACCGTTTATTGGTGTACGAGCTTTTAAGGAAGTGGGCTGCATTTCATCTGGGTTTTCCTCAGAAGCTTTCAGACACATATGTCGGCACAGTACCCTTAGAAGTCGGCCCAGGACGCACATTCTCCCAGGGCGTCAGTCGTGACGTTGCCCACATATGTGAGGCCGACAACGGGAAGCCCTTTCACCATCACCACCACCACTACCACCGCCTGTCATCAAGTACGAAAATAATGAGGAGGAGTAGAGCTCGATATAGGCTATAACGTACGGTGTGGTCACGTAAATAATAAGAGGAGAGGAGGCAAATGAAAGGTGAAAAACGTAAAAGGACAAAAGTGCGCAAACTCTGGGAACCAAACCTCAAATCCCCTGGTGGAAGCATAAGGTGATGATAACGATGATGATTGGGGCTTTACGGCATAAGCAACTACGACTATATACATATGCGCCAGAACAGTAAAAGCGGACGACTAAAGCGATTATGTTAAAAACAATATACTAAGCAAATAAGGTTATAAAACGCGATGATTAAGTTATCGTAAAGAAAAAAGAAGTATATCAGCAGATAGATGGCCAATGCCTCTAAAAAGTAAAAGAGGCGGCTCATCACGCTATACTAGGGCTGTGTGAAGCGATAAACTGCAAAACTCGTGAAAATGACAGTGGGACTCTTGTAACGGACACGTGATAAGCAGTACTGAAAGCCGTGCGCACTGGTGTGGGACTTACTCTCTGCGAAGTTGGGATCCATGAGTTAGTTGGGTGTGTCCCAGCCTTAGTCGAGCTCCGTGTAACTTCGTGCTACCGGTTTCAAGAAGTGTGTGTGGGGGGGGAATCCCCTGCATTTTATTTTTCACCTGACGAAGTTTATTCTTCCCCTGTACATCCTAAAACTGCTCCCATTTCTGGATTATGGTTTACTTCAGGATCGCCCTAACCTCCTGATGAGGAAGGTGAAAAGGGTTACACCCCTGGAAAGTGCAACTGCCGCAGCTTTGTCTGCACTACTCATTGCCGTGAATTTGAGGGACGAACTCGTTCTGTCGTTCGTTCCTCAAACTCAAGAAAATGTTGCCTTCATCGAATATCCATCAGCTCGCTTGCACACTTCTCATCTGTTGCTGTCTGCACGTTCGTTGTCGGGTATCCCCATGCGACCCTACAAAACATCAAAGAGACACTCTCGTAATTTACTGTACTGGCCAAATTTGTCACAGAGCTTTTTGCGCTCGAGAAGTGCATAATTCTGATTTCGCCTGGTTTGCATACCAAAGTTTGGCGACATATCTCAAAGTATACATGCTCGTTTTCGTATTTTTGAGAAAGAGGGTGGCGTATTCAAATAATGGTCGCCTCCAATTCCGCTGCCTCGCATTTTCGAGAAAACATCCGAGTAAAAAGGTATTTAAAGTGCAGCTCCGCTGCTGTTCCGAAAGTATGAAGACGTTGTGATATTCAGAACCGTGGTCCCAACTTCATTCATAAACGCACATTGCTTTCCAAATTTCCATGCTCCTTCGTGAGAAATTTGAGAAAAACTACTGGGCGGCGGTTCCACTTGTGACGTCATACTTGGAACTGCGCGGATTGGATAACCACACCTAGCCAGCTCTGCCTGGCAACCAGTTTGTGTTTACACTCCGTCATGGCCGCTGTATCATGCTGAAATAGCTGTCACGAGCTATCGGGGACCACCGCACCGTTTTATCATGTTTCTTATAAGGAATACTTCGTCTTCGAGCACGTTCTCGTTCTCAATAGCTTTGGTGGTGCTTTCTGCACGCGCAGCAAGTCCACGCATAGTGCGCTGCCAAAGCTATTGAGAATGCGTAAGTGTACGTCACACGTTAGGTGTTAGGTCTTGTTGGTAGCATGAAGCACAGTGCGGGCACAGAATGTCCGCTCACGACGGCCGTCGTTGCACAACGAGGCCATCCTGTAAGGCTTGTTAAAGAAGACCGGCACAACTATCTTTGAGGCTATTAACGACAGCAATTATCACGGAACACACCCAAAACATTCACCTTCGCCCATAGATCTCCGCCATCGCATCGACGATTTGGCGTTAGCCAAGCCACGAGCGCGGCTAAGCCAGGACGAAGCCGGGATTGGTCAGGGTTTGCCGACCACAGGACCGCCGTGCCAGGGAAATTTAAAAAATTGTTTTCTTAAAAACTACAAACAAATGGGTGAAAATTTTTCACATTTATGCTCCCTGAGCGGAAACGAACGCACAGCCCAAGCATGGCTCCATTCTGTCGCAGTCGAAAATCGGCGGAGCTGAGCTTTAATGAATTTTAGGCAATTAGTCGTCCAGTAGTTACGTGCTCTTCCCACAGGACGTCCCTATGGCCGTGTAACGCGCCAACAGAAATGGCACCAGTGCTGCTCTCACAGCCTAAAAAGAGAGGGAAAAAGAAAGAAAGAAGAAAAGAAAAATCTGTAAAGGATGAAAAAAAAAAAAAAAACTATATAATCGGTAATGCATTTGTTGACGGTAGAACATCCTTTCACGCGTACGTCATAGACGAACTCAGCGAAAATTGAAAACATTCGACTTGGCAGCTCATACCTAATACCTAATTCTAATACCTATATTGTATCACAATTATTATGTAATACATTTTTGTGTTAGTACCGTGGTATTACGTATTATAACAACACATTTTCAAAAAGTATTTGTTTTGTGTTATAATATGCCAGAGTTGTGCAGTATTAATATTTTTTGAATTAGAATACTAATACTATAATACTTCTGAAACAGTGTAGTACAAGTCATACAGCAGTAATATGGCAATACATATTTTCCATATTATCATACTAACCCAAATACTTTTTGAAAACGAGTATACAAAAATGTGCTACAGTAATACTATTTTAATACAATGTATTATAATACATGTCCACCCATAACAATCACGGCATCCTGTGCACGAATTTTCTTGACATAGAATTTACGTCCTTCCGATCGTTCATATAATGTTTTGGCGTTACATTTTGGTGTAGGATTAAATTCACTGAATAGCCATAATTAATTTCCTAGAAAAAAGTTAATGAAATAAAAGTTGAAATGAACTGTCACCAAAGTAAACTGTACGCCCAATACCTCGCGGACATCCCCAAGGGAGAGAGAGCACCCCCCCTTTTTTTTCAACTTTGCTTTCCTAGACCGTATTCGTGGAGGAGGGCGTTGTTAACATGAAAAATTTAATTACAATTTGCAATAATCGTATGATCCTTGGCGCAGCTTTCCTTCCTTCGTAAATATCACGCAAACAATTCGAGAATACCGAAATGCAGAAGCTTCTGCAGACTTCACCCAAGTCTGAAACCGAAACTTTACGACCTCATTGTCGGCTGACAGAGCACTATCGGTATCACAGGTATCTGGCAACTCCGAGTTACTTTCAGCCGGCGAAAAATAGCCAGAGTAGCGAAAATGACGTCATAACTCTGCGGCGAAAATTAGCCAGAGTAGCCAGGGAGTGACAACTCTAGTCTACTCTGCTCTGAAGAAGGGTAGCCGTCGTTTCTGACGTCACACACAAGCTCGCAACCAACCGTCTTGTTGACAGACAATATTGGGTGGTGTTCTATTTCGAAATGTAGGATTGGTTAAAAACTGTCGAGAATTTTCAAAATCTGCTGGAGTGCACGCATCTGCGTACATAGTGTCTGCCAACACTTCCACATCGTCTCGCCCGTCAGGTCGCCAAGGCCAGTCCGCCATTTTGAGCGCAGAGTAACTCTAGCCGTTCGAAAATTACGGTCAAAGGTGGCTACTCTGCAGTCACGCGATGATAAAGGCTCTGACGTCGTTACCCAACTCCTGGCTGCTCGGGTTGAATAAGAAAACGCACCCACAGTCAGTTTTGAATTCCACTGGTTGAGCGTCTGAGTTACAAATTGTCAAGTCAGCGTTTGTCCTGCCTTTCAACACTTAAAAGCGTTAAAAAAATGGAGGCACATCTGAAACTGTGTTTTTGATGTGATACAGTGACTTGTCTTTCGGGCTCTGCACAAGTCGAACTTTGAGAAAATGCGAGCGAATCATGTGTAGGACAGTTTAGACAAGTGGACGTTGGACAGTGAGTGGACGTTGTCAAAAGCTTTTACCTGCGTGGTCTGAGAATGACGATGTTTCAAAATAGGATATCAACGGGTAAGTTGTGTTTTTTCGATATCCGTCGAAGTCGTTTTACAGAATGAGATCAGCTAGAATTTATCTTTTTGTTCTGGGCTCCACCACTTGTGAGGGAACAAAATACAAATACACATTTTTGGGACGGGGGCTTTGCAGGGCGGGCAACACCAAAGCGTTGGCAACACGAACCGAAGCAACGTTGTTCGGGCATTCCGCGATATCCCAGCGTTCAAAGCCCTAGATCTCAAAATTCACAACACCAAAAGCCCATATTGCAACATCAAAGCTTTTGTCTGCGAAGTCTGAGGATGACCGAAATGGGATGTATCGGTGGGCCAAGTGTCAGACGCGTGTTTTGAATGTCCGTCGAAGGAAGCGAACATTTTAGTGGAGGTTAGGCTTAGCAGGGCGGACGCGCTATAGCAACACCAAGGCCACCAAGGCGTTGTCAACACAAAATGAAGCAACGTTGATTAGTTTGGGTTTGGGTCATCTCGCAGTAACCCAAGTAGCATATCCTATCGGGCCAGTCGCGGGAGCGATCGGCGCTCCTGCGGCGGAAATCGGCCGATCCTCCCCGTCAGAAGCCGATGTCATGCCGAGCTGGCCGAGCGACGAGTGGTGTGCGAAGAGAGCCGGGAGAGAGAACGACGAGGAGGAGAGACTGCGCGGTGGCGGTGACGTACCAGCATTTAGTTTTTTTTTTTCTTTTTGTATTGGCTGCGTTGAGCATGCGCAGCGGTGACGTCGAGCGCGCTTCTCCCAACGAAGTTTCTCGTTTCCCGGCTGCTGGTACGAACTTTGTTGTTTGTTAAAGGTACTGTAAAGCACCACCGATCAAATGTCATTTAGTGTGGCTATTCGATAGTCCAAGCCACCAGGACAAAAACTGCGCAAGTTTCATTCCAATCGACGGTACAATTAATTAGAAAATTACAATTAAAGATTACGGGCAACACTGTACTAGGTATCCGAAATGAATCCGTACTTCTGACACATACGGCGGCAACCACATTGCATGCGTAGAACACTGGGCCCGACATAACAATCCACCACAATCCACCATAAAATCCGCCCCTGCAATCCACACAACGATCCACATGTGAGGATGAACGGATAAGCGAACTGAAATGAAATGCTGAGACGTTGAAAAAAATGTGTCAGACGTTCAAGAAGCCAGACAGCGTCGGGACTTGTTTGTTCACAGAGGTCCACAAAGGGAGTTTGTTCGTTCGAAAGAGGCCGCGAACAGAGGGAGCGCGCACGCGCAGCAGAGAAGTAGGGAGAGCCTCCATCGAACAGCGGCCAGCGCTGGGTTGGGTTACTTCGCAAAAACAGGGGTTAACAGGTAAAACTGTTAACAGGGGTTTCAGAATGCATAGGTAAACAGGAAAACTGATAATATGGTTACTAAAATAACGAAGTTCCAATGTAATAGTGTGTAATACCAATTTTCAGTGTTGCCCGCTGTACAGGGGGTTGTTTGACACCAGGCGTCGCCCCGCTCCACTACGCCGCATCTTTCATGGCAAATAAAAAATATTTATAGCGCGTTGTCGGTCGTATGGTTCCGCATATGGTATTTAGAAGCAACAAAGTCTCTAGTCACATCACCGGCATATCATGCTTGTCTACTGCTTTACAGTACCTTTAAGTTACGACTTCGTCGTGTTCACAGGTAAGAAGCCGCTAAAGTGTGCTTCTGTGGTTAACTGTAACGTGTTGTGTTAGTACAAGACTTCTTGCGACGTTTCACAGAGTACATGCAGCGCCGTACATTCAAACTGTCATGCCCTCGCTATCGTGCAACCGTCGCCAATTTTCGAGACAAAGTAAACGCATAACGCTTATCTCCAGAAGTGGGCATAGTTGCAAGTGGTGCAAGTTTGTTTCGTTGGTTTGCTCCGCTGTCATGGTTGTGTAACAGTTCGGGGATTAGAATCGGTCTCTTCAATTAGATTGCTGTCTGTCTGATGTATCAGTGAGTCCGCTCTTGTGGGAAGGCACTTTGCTGTCGGCTCGCGCGGCGCGTGTTTCTATGCGTCACCAGTCGTGCTTTTATTCTCTAATTCGCAGGTGCACCGGTGATGTGACCGAATTACGCAACGTCGCGCTGGAAGAGGTACAAGAACGTACAAAAGGAGGCCAGAGAGTTGTTGCAACAAATTGAAGATGGCCAGGGCATTTTTTTTTTAAATCTCATCTCCAGCATTCGTGAAGAAAGTGGTGTTATTATATACATTATATATTATACATGGTATATACTATATACTATAAACACTCATATATCTAAGTATATAAATAAAGTCCCTTAGACCCGGTCCTCTTTAATTTTACAGTGTAATATATGTGTTGCTAAGGGCAAAACGACACTCGTTGAACACCTTGTATGTGGTCTCCTTCCTCTACCGCAGGTTGACTTTCTGGCATGCATTGGACGAGCAACACTACCTTCTTCAGTTATCCTCATCATGAAATGCTTATTGACCAATGACCTTGCCTTAAAACACAGCCTCAGGGGTCTGCAGAAGAAAAAGGCTTTCCAGCAACTCGCCCTTCGTGGATGTGTTGTTATGGGTATGTGGAACACATACGGTTTAGATTCGGATGTAGGTTGACAACTCTACAAACTTCTTTTCAGAGGCAGTGAAACGGTGCTAGAGAAGGTGAAATTGGACGACGCATAGGAAAGCTAGCTGAAGAAAGAAGCTGAAAGTTAGGCGGAAAAGAGGAGAGATAAAAGAGGGTGGGGCCAGAGGACGGACGATTGATAGTCAGATACCAAGTACACACATCTATGGAGGAGCACTGTCAGGCATGCGTGCTGTTTTGTAATATTTTGTACCTGCAATACGTTGACCTTTATGTCTGTGATGCTTTAAAACATAGTATTAAACAGTCATACTGATACGTGTGCATCTGGCTTTTTAATACAGACATAGGATGAGTATTACTAACAGCAAGAGCAGAGAGAATACCTTAAGGATCAGAATGTGGAGAAAAGACGTGACAACAATATTATTGGGGTGAGGGACCGGACAGATGTCGGGCGCTGACACCAGCACAATATTGGGATGATATCGGCAGAGGACAACGGCCCGACATCTATGGCCGATATCTCTACGATATCGCTAAATGTTGCAAAACGTTATTGGGGCGATGTCGGGGCCGGTATGTGCCCGATATCTTTGGCCGGTTGCTCCCAGTAATGGCCAGTAATGGCCGTTGTTGTTGGGTCAGGGACCGCAACCGAAACTGAACCCGAACCGAAAACCGCTAAAAACCCGTATTTTTCGCGGAACTGGAACTGAACCGAAATCAATTTATTTAGGCTGCTGCCGGTTCGCGAAACGGTTCAGACGTAATGTGCCTTGTGAGAGATCAGAACTACGATCTACACAGCGGAATGTGCCGCGTTGCCAAAAAAATTCAAAACCGAAACTGAACAAAAGAAAACTGCAAACCCAAGTGCGCGACGTATATCCCTCTCGCAGCGATTCGTTCATTCAGTTCTGTTAGTTTGGTGGTCGTCTTTTTGGCAGTTGTAGGCTTCCTCGCACGCGATTTTTTGTTCAGCAGCTGCAAGTCTTCATTTTTGGCTGTGAAAATAACAGCCAGTCCCTGAGAAGGATATAATGGTGTGTGTGCGACGACTGAACATATAGGACACGCTACTGTAACGTTGCACCTGAAATGTAGATTGCAGTGCTGCCGTGAACCACAGCTGTGTCGGCAACAAGAACAAGAACAAAAGTACGTTTGTCTTATTTGAGAATCGAAAGGATCTGCTTGTTTTTAACCCATGGCGCTGTAGGGTTTCCTGTAATAAATAAATAAATAAAGCCATGGCAATCTGCTCAAAAGCTCAATTTCCTGAACCGGTTTAAACCGGTTCGAAACCGATATTTTGCGCTGCAGCGGATCTGAACCCGAACAGAAAAAAATAACGGTTCATATGCGTGGTTTGGGTACGCCAGCCATGGTATCCCACCGTTCAATCTGCCAGATCTCAAAATCCGCAATACCAAAATTCCAAATCGCGTCTTGAGCAGAGGAACACGTCAGCTTCGCGTGTTTTCGACGTCAATCGAAGCCGTTTTAGGGAATGAAATGCACATTTTAGCGACGATTGGGCTACGGCGGAAGTGCAGCAGCAGCAGCAACAGCAGCAACAACAACAACAACAAAGGTTGGTTGCACCTATATACTGAGACGCACACGTGTATACTAGTCGAAGTTTGTTGACCGCAGGTCCCCGCGCGTGGTTGTGCCATCTTAAACTGTGCCGATATGGGATTTTGAACATGTAGATTTTTGACCGTGCGATATCAAGACACCGCCCAAAGTTTGTTGCCTGTTCCTCAAGGCACGCAATTGTTTCGGACGCGCACAACAGAACACATTTTAAATACCGGTGAACTAGGGTATACAACAAGTGAAATAACATATGTGGATGTGCTGAAACCACTTACCAGTTCACGGATCAACCACTACAGGTTACTTCGACGCGTGGTAACCGACGAGATACCAAAACGAAACTATGCGTAAACTCTCCACTGTTGTTTACTGCGCACACCGTAACCCGTGAAGTCCTCTTTCTTTACGTCCACTGTGCTACAGCCACTACAGCTACAGCGCTGCGGCGGCATAGTCGCCATCTATGATGTTCTCTGTAAAGCCGTTGTGTCGCAATCTGCCGACTACCGAGAGACGGGCGGACGGCGAGCCTAGCCGAAGCAGTCACATCGCGTCATACTGCGTCAGAGAGAGTCATTTGTGACACCCGTCGTCTGCTCCAATGCGGATGTTGCATAAGCACAATTTCATTGTTCATATAAGTTGCATAAGTTCAGAGCAGTCAACCACCACTTTCGTGCCACCCAATCACGCACATTGCGCGACTACGCTCAGAATCTGTGCCATGCTGGCTGCGAACGTTTACGAGCGCGTTTTTGGATGTTTTTTTGGGCTGAAAGTTTCGTGTTGGGGAATAAAAGCACTCCTGATTAACAAGGTGTGGTAATATTTCAGTTCCACCAGGAAATACGCCGTGCGGGCGAAGCGGCAATTTTGCGCAGCAATATAGTGTCGCTATATGCTCGCGTGTTCACGGACGATTCACAAGAACGTCAGCCGGTTTAAACATCACTCCAACTGAATGATCCTTGATAGGGTGCACAGTTAACTGAACGCAGCTTTAATGCGATGTAGGAGAGAGCCACGGCATGTGAATTACAAAGCGGCGCGTTTCATACCGCATATGATTTATACAGCTCTGTTGCGCTCTGTCATGCGCTGACGACCTGATTTCTTGTTGCATACATATGCGGTTGCAGGACAGGGAATGACTATCCCTTCTTTTCTTGTGTGGTGCTTTTGTAGCAGGGGTTGTATCGCTGCAACAGTGGCTCTGGCCTGAACAACATGGCTTGATCAACAACGCAGAAAAGAGGTATCATGTTACTAGCGCCACAAGTGTACCGTAACTGCAATGCAGTCTAATTTCATGGAAGGGTAGAATACACATAGAGCGCACAATATTATACGATACACAATTCAAAGTGAAATTAAAGACACACTACACAAACAAGTACGATTGTCGTTGAATTGAAGGTAAGGCTCCGGGGGTACCTTGACTTTTTGAAACTGTAACGGTATTCTGGAAGCCCATATCGAACTGTGTCTGAAACCACCCTTCATTTCCAGAAAATGGCCCCATATTTTAAATAATCATAAATTAACCATCCCGAAACACACATGGAGGCCGCCACTTTTTAGACGGAATTGGTTTAGGCGGTCTATACCGCTGACGTAAGTAGTATCAGTGTTCTTCAACCCCTCCCTCTCTACGGAGCATATGGGAATGTAGACACGCCATGGTGGCAGGGAACACCCTGCTCGAAAGACGTGGCCTTCTTGGTTGCAGTGCGTTTTATTTGCGGGATTGTTTGCCAATGTCAAAACACGTTGTTGATACCACATGTGCGCCTAGGATTCGTGCAACGCATCCCTCAGCGACTTTTCGAGTCCAAATCCGGGCCGTCAGGGGGACGACCTCGTAACATTCTGATGCCAAATGCTTCCAGCACGCACGACTGTTGCTTTGATAAGTTCAGAGCACTCAACCACTGGTTTAGTACCACCCAGTCACGCACAAAATCAACGGGTAACTTGGTACGAAACATCCTTGTTGTTAGCGTACCTGCTCGTACGGCGAGGAGCACGGCACTCTCACAATTCGCTCACACCACAGCTCTCACAAGGTGACACCTTAGACGAAGTTGTATGTACTGACCAGCCAAAGGAGAACGATGAAGATCAAATTTAGACTAAGAGAACGGTGCTCGTGGTGCTTGTATGTACGGGCGACTCTCGATTTCGCTTTCAGCCTGACGATTGCTGGCGATTGCGAAACCGCGAGCAAGTAAACAAGCCAAGAAGAGCCAAAGCGAAAGCTGATCGTGACGTCACTGGTTTTAGCAGATGATCGAACGACAAGCAAAAAAATCGATTTCTTCGTAAACACAGGGTATTTGTCCAAACTATTTTGGAGGTACGTTTAGTATAGGCACCAATCTTTGTGCCTGTTCGCTTTTGTTGTGATCTGTAACAATGAATATTCCCTGGAGCGGACCTTTAAAGGGGTTGTGAAACCACATGCAACCCACTAAATCTATGGCATCGTTTCATACGTTGTCGTCCCTGGAGCCAACACGCAAAGTCCAACATTCCTCCAATCGAACGTTTTTTTTTCTTTTTCTTTTTTTACTATTGGGCTTTCAAAACGGAAATTCTTTCAAGCCACCGTCGACTATGGCGCCGAACAGCGCCGATAGACATTGACAGACGAGCAGGAAGTGACGTTTTAGGTGTGCGCGCTTGCCCGAAGTTCCCGAAGGTCACCGTACTGAAGCCTTTGCCCGCTGGCAGTCTCCCTCTTTAAGGCTGGTTCACACTACTGCGTTTACGGGTGCTCTTGCGTCTTGCGTGTGCTTACGGCGTATCGTTGCCATGGCAGCAGGGACGCGCTCTCCGCAACTGTAGTGCGTAAGATGAACGCAAGGAGTAGAGCCAACTTCAACTTTTCCGACGCAAGAACCGCAAGCGCAAGCAAACTGTCCAATAGGAGGCGAGGATATAGCGCATGTGCGCAGTGCATGCGGTTTGAGTGTTGGAGCGCCTTCTCAGACAAGATGGCTGAAAACATGGAGCAGCTGGAGAATTTTATTCTACAAATCGAAAGGTACCCTTGGCTGTACGACAGCACAAGGGCCGACTACAAGGATGCCACAAAAAAAAAAAAAAAAAAAAAAAAAAAAAAAAAAAAAAAAAACGGAATTCGTGGCAGGCCATTAGCCTCGTCGTCGGCATGTCAGGTGAGTTTCAAGTGTTGCCGTCAATCGTGAGAACCTGTCTCTCGGCTTTTGTCATTTCATCCGAAAGATATGTCCGCGGCTGCCAAGTGATTCATCACATCCGGCATATAGTAATAGTGTATAATTTGTGGGCTCACCTGTAGTAGAATGCAACCACCTGCTCACCCACGGATCGCTAAAAACATTTCTTCGTGTTTTCACAAATTTGCGTTATGGTATGCAAAACCTCGCTAGAGCCATCCTGAGCTGAGTATTTTGTATCACTGGAATATTTCATTTCTTTACAAAACGTTTTATTCCCTTTATTTACTGCCTTTTCTTCATACTTTTTTTCTTTAGGTCAGATTTTCGATGTATATGCGGCTTTAGTTGCGGTTGTTGTTGTTTATGCTTGTGTTCTCAATAGAGTTGCACAAGTCATAACTTTGGACATGAGACATTTTCGACGTTTTGTGTACGGTAACATGTTGGCAGCTTTAAGCTAACATCGTGCAAAGCATTTTAAGCGCGGCTGTCGTACTTCTCACAATTGCATGCGAGTCATGCAAGTGTACATGACACTGAATATCTTTTCAATGTTGTTTTCTTAGTTGACCAGTGCCAAAGAACGCGGAGAAACTTGCGGGACAGGTATGCACGCGAGTTACGTGCCACGAAACAACCCAGTGGGTCTGGTCGTTCAACCCGGGAAGCATGGGCCCTGATGAAGCCTCTGAGCTTCCTCTCTAGGTTCATCAGGCCTCGGTACGTGAGCACTTAGTATTTTACTTGTAAAGCTTTACTCACAGCATTACCTGCAGCAAGATATAGCAAAGTACTTGTTAGGCAAAAAACAGAAACAAAAAAAGCTGATGAAGTCGTATTTATGTCTTATGTTATGTGCGCATACAGATCACTTCTGGGTTTCATTTTCTCACTTTGTCCCCCAGCTCTGTGCTCCCAAAGGCGACAGGTGCCCATCTGTCCAGTACACGGGAGGACACAACTCCAATCAGTGAAACCACAGCAATGGATGGCGACCCTCAAGGTAAAATGCGGTCGATATCACTTCACATTTACATCGCTACAGGTACACAATCTATTGCTAACAACGTTGGACTGCTGTTAAGAAACCGGCCCACAGCAACATTCCCTAAGTGAACCACTTTTATTACAGCCGTGCTGCTTTCACTGATTGGAGGCACACAAGAGGAGACTATCACAGAGCACTCCGTCACCAGTAACCGAAGGAAGTTCGGTAAGGATATGGTCAGAGGTTTGGGTACTTGCTATCAGGGATGGGCAGTATTTAAATGCATTGTAATTAAAATATTATTTAAAATATAAACCAAATATAAGACTATCGACACCTGTCCAGAGGTGTTCTCCTTTGTGAATGTAATTCTACGGCCGAACAGAGGATACCTAGAAGATGCAGTCAGAAACTTGTAATATTAAAATTGTCATGATTAACAACAAACCAATGCCATTTTTCCTTGATGATTTGTTGTTCTGATCATTAATAGTTCTCTAATTCCGAATGAGATCTTCACAGCATTTATGGCAGTAGTTATGGTATTTAAATGCACATATTGAAAAGCATTTATGCAGAGTATTTAAATACCCCTTTCAACAAAGTATTTTGTATTTATATTTAAATACTCAAAAATTTGATTTATGCCCATTCCTGCTTGCTATACATCAAATCTCGGGTGCATAAATCCAAACTTCGCTTATCACCAGAGAGGCCTTTGGAATTTAATTAAGTGTTGCTTATGATTTGCTTATGAAGATTCATCACAAACTAATCGTCATTAGAACCTGAAGTTTTAGGGTTTAACCCGATTCTTCCCAGCACTGAAGCTTGCCTCTTTAGGGCGAAACCAGAATTGAAGCGGTAAATTGCACTCACTGCGACGTCTGTAGGAATACACACTAACTTGTTCCACAGCAAATGCAGTTACGTTACTGTGTGTACCAAACCACTACAGTTAATTTGAGAAACTCAGCCCGATTTCTCCCCAAAATTAGCGGACTTGAAGGTGTTTCGCCTGAATTCACATGAATTTAGAGCACATGTCTATTTATGCAATTTTTACCCCACGAATTTAGGGGAAAAAAATTTCCCAAAAAATTCAGGCTCTGTCATGACACACAGGCGTGCCACATGCTAATATTTCTTCACACCTTTATTCATTATACTAATTTGCAGGACGGCTCGTCGGCCTCTGCGTTCACCCCAACGCAGGAGTTTCAGTCTCTCCAGGATCATGAAGACCGCGGGGAGACTCCTCCAGTTGGTTACGCAAGGCCACCGAAACGCAGAAGGCCGGAGCAAACCATTGCAACGCTGCAGGAGGTGCTTGTGTCCGCAACAAGGCAAATGAGCGGTGCCTCAGCACCTTCACAGGATTACGTTGACATGAGGGACAGCGACACTCTTTTCCTGCTGAGCCTTCGGCCAATGCTTGCTAAGATGGATGACCGACAAAAGCATCTTGCGCAATTGCGCATTCAGCAGCTTCTTTTTGATATGACATATGGTAATTAGTAACTGTTTAATGAATACATAGTTTACAAAACTGTGTCACTGTGTTTTTTACATATTCATGGTGGTGCACCTGTTAGCCATACAAAGTGCCACAAAACCCATAGTTTCAGTGCATCCTCGAGCTTACATTTCTGGCTGACATCCACGACGAACTACGCTGTATTGACCTGGCTTCTCTCCAATAGAGCAGAAATAGTCTGCATATGTATCCCGCACTTTCCGTGCATCACTAGAATACATGTTGCTGCTCAGGGATGTCACATCCCTGATGGCATCACTGCATGTCACAGATGCCCTCCATCTCCCAGGCACAACATCACCTGCCACACTTTCGGTGTCTACATACCCAAGTGGACAATAGCAACGATCTTGAACAGCTTCTGCTTCATCTAATGTGCGGAGGTAGTTGTGCAGACATACTGTACTCATGACTATGGCTTTCAATGTTGGCAGGCTTGCTGTTATTGGCTGTCTGTAAATACGCCATCTGCTTGCAAGAATCCCAAATGAGTTTTCAATGATCCTCCTGGCCCTTGACAGCCTGTAGTTAAACACAGCCTTTTTCAGATTAAGCTGCTTCCCTGGGTATGGCCGCATTAAGTTCAGCAAAAGTGGGAATGCTACATCTCCCACGATTACATGCGGTAAATGCACCGAGCTCTTCGGCAGTTTCTTTGGTTGCGGAATATCCAGACATCCACTGGCTAGCTGAGCTCCAAAGTCCGTGTTTCGGAATATGCCCCCGTCACTCCCTCGGCCCTGCTCCTCAATGTGCACTTTCAAGAACCTGTACCTTGCGTCGCAGACAGCTAGTAGCACGATGCTGTAATAGCCCTTATAATTAAAAGCTCTGATCCTCCATTTGGAAGGTTCTGAACAGCTACATGTTTGCCATCTATGGCACCGACACAGTTGGGGAAGTCCCACATCTCCTGAAAATCACGGGCCGTGCTCTCCCAAGTCGACATTGTGGGGCACTGAAATAGAACATAGTTGGGGTAAATGCTTGGAGGTGTGATGAAGTGCCAGGAAAACATGGAGAAAACAAACAAAACACAGGAGACAAGCATATTTTCTTTCACTGCTGTAAACAATAATCTCTTCTTATAACCATACATGCAAACAATGCATACCGGCAGGTAGACAGGTTCAAGTGCATGCCATATGGCCTCGCATGTTTCCCGTATAATCTTGCACGCTGTCGACTTCCCAATCCTGTAGTTAATGGAGCACATGTGCTGCGAGGAGCCGTGAGCAAGGTACCTGCAATTGCATTACTTTTTGCATTACTAGGACAACAAGTTTTGGGGTATTACAATGGTCGAAGGCGTTGCAATTGTCTGATGTTGTGGTTTGAATTTGATGCATCTGTATGAAACTGCGTCGAGAAAAAGATCAACATGGGTTGAACTGACCAGAAACACGTAGGGTGGTTCAAACTGCTATCTTGTACAAAGGGAAGCGACATGGATTTTGACATTCATTCTTTTGTCAGGTCATAAGCATTCAGAGGGAAATGAGGTTACCTCGGCAGTCGAGCAGCCACTCATTGCTTAATTTCTTGGATAAACCCCTCTCCGTAGTACTTGATAATATCGAAAACTTGCTTGATGGATGATTTTTGTCGGGCACAGAAGCGACCATAACAACGAGGCACAACCGTATTTATATTTTCGACACATTGAGCTCATGCTGTGTTGCAAGTTTCACGTACTTCAAGGCAGGATATATATATATATATATATATATATATATATGTGTGTGTGTGTGTGTGTGTGTGTTTATAAGTCGAACGTCACCATGCCAGTACTTTTGACTTACAAACATATGCTAAACGTGCAGCCAAAGAGCTCCTGCTAATTCCCCCTTATATATATATATATATATATACATGCATATATTTCAATTGTAATAACCCCCCCCCTTTTGCTTCCCCTACCCTCATTGTCTGTTTTTCGTTTCTTGTTAACCGTATATATATATATATAACCTATACACAAATGTGCAAACAATGCTTGGGGAGGCAATACCTCAGTGTCAGCGCCAGCCTTTCCGCAGCAGGGATGGCCTTCCTGAAAGACGTATCCATCCGACTGATATGCGGCTCCACCATTGACAGCAGCTGATCAAACCTGTGTATAAGTTGACACATGAGGACACTCGCTGCACGAAGTAGTGTGCAGCAGACCAAATTAGGAACACTGTCGCAAGACTAACCTTTCTTTTGTCATTCTAAAGTACGTAAAGTGCGTTGGCCCGTCGTATAGCCTCATTTCTTGCACAAGGTGATGATATTCGCCGAAGCTTTCACGGTTACGCAGAAGCCTCCGTACCCATGCTCGTCGTTCCCGTTGCTCGTAATGCAGCAGAAGCGACGAGGAGATCACTTGTGCTATCAAAGCCCAGTTAATTGGTCGCGCTCGTCCTACATAAACGGCGACGAACTTCAAAACGTCGTCAAGGAATTCGGAAGAGCTGCTGGTGGGCGCCATTACTGGACTCGGTAGCCAAGGTTGGGGGCGCTCCAAACGGCCCTCGTTCATTGGAGGAACGTAACACCTGAACGCAGTAGTGTGAACGGGAGTACGGACCCTCAAACGTAAGTCCGCTGCGCGAGGAAAAACACGTAAACGCAAGCGTAAGATGCAACCGCGAAACGCAGTAGTGTGAACCGCTTACGTCGTCATAGAAACGAAAAAGAATGCGCTTCCGTTCTCCAACATGAAACGTCATTCTAAAAATGGTCCAGGAGGTTAAGAGCTGGGGGCGATGGAAGAGCTCGCCCAGCGCGCGGCCTTCGCGGTGCCCCAGATTGGTAACGCGGGATCGCAGAGACATTGTGTTTTGATGCACATGTTCAGTACACATAGATCAATATTTCCGAGGTGCTTTCATCAAAAACAAAACAAACAAAAGTTTGGAAATGGTTTCAGTACCTCTTTAAGGTTGCAAACAAACTATCATAGTTCACGATCAATACGACATTAAAATGCAAAACATCACCTTGTCAACTCGTAGAGAGCAATGGGGTAGAGGGAATGAGTGAGGGGAATCAGGTGGCCGCGAGGCCGTGTGGCGAATATATACCCTCAAACTCTGTCAGCATTTCATATGGCCGCGAATGGAGACGTGAAAGACGATGTTGAGTCGTGTGATGTGTGATGTGAGAGTAAAACCACCAGGTATCACCAAAGGTACCACCAAAGAGCTGACAAATGACGTTGCCATTACACTCCTCAGTTCCCTTCGAAGTCATTCATCTCGACTTTGCCGAAACCGAAAAGAACTCCGGAGGAGTCAGAAAAACTCTGGCATTAAAGAAACATACCGTCGACGAGCATACCCGGCTAATCAACACCCGTCGAAGTGGAGAAGATGCGGCAAGTATAATCGCTATGCTTGAGAAGGATATTTTCAAAAGCGCCTAGCAACATGGACGACCCAAGACAGGAACGTTGAACTCAAGCTCACAGCCCCACACCACCCCGGAATGGTAGATTGCCATTCGCGATGTGAAAATTCCTTCACATGTACCTGTAAAGTTGTAACAAAGAGATAGGTTGTACGCCTTATTAAGGCGTTAGCATTATAGTTGCCGGTTTCGCTCTCTATTGTCACTCCCCCATTCTCGACGCGAACCGACACCATCGACATCGCCGATGCCATACATTGCCGTACACTGAAAAAAGAAAAAAAGCACAAGACGCCACACGAAATCCAACAACGACAACTTCCATAATCCATCTACAGAAACGTTTTCAGTCAAGTGCCGGTATTTAGGTACTTTATTAGAGAAGCAATATCAGCCCAAAAAAAGTATCCATAGACAGAACGTGTTTCATTTATTGAACTCGTCATTTTACGCTCAGCAACGTGCACGGTTTTTGGACCTTCATTCAGAGAAGCGTTCTCCAAAAGGGACATTTTTTCTTGGGATTCATTGGCGATTCTGGAGGACAGTTAAACACTTCGCCAAAGTGTTCAGAACTCATGAGAGGAACATTGCACCTCTCGTCAGAGCGAGGATGAGTCTTCTCCGTAACAGGCTTTCCACACCACATCAGGCACCAAGCCACGTAGAAGAGCTGATCACTCGTCAATCCCTTCAGTTGTCCCAGACGAACAGGCGATGTTTCTAAAGCTTTCCTGTGCACCTTCAGCAATGACCCCCTGCCCATCGTATCCGCTAGGTACTCGCCCGGGTAATCCGCGAAGTGTCTTGCCTTTGGAGAGTTCTCGATGCTGACGTTGTGACACTGAATCAGGTTAGCGTACGCTCGGTTACTCGCTTCAGAAAACCAGCCTGTTCTTTTTCCTGTACCGTCGTATTTTTTTCCGGTAGTGTCGAAGCCGTGCATAATTTCGTGTGTCAGTATCCCGCCCAGCGCGCCGTAGTTCAATTCAGGTGCTCCTCCATAAGTGAAAATTGGACGGACCATTAAGCCTGGAGGAATATAAATCACGTTGTATAACGCGTTGTACGCCGCGTTTGCAGAATAGATCGGTATCGAGGCTGTGAAGCGAGCTACGACGGACGCATTGAGGCCATCTTTGTTCCTCAACAGGTCAATAGCACTTGACGTTAGATGCTCTACCATCTTCATGACGTTCGAAACGTAACTGTCGGTCATGTCTGGGACATTGCTCAAATATGCGTCAGCCGCTTTTTCTGATGAAACACCAAAAGGGTAACCTATACGTTTGTGTAACTGCGATAGCTTTTTTAAGGCCCCCTTCCGCGTAGAATTGTCGAGCCAACTCGATGTCCTGAAAGACGTTTCGATCCCAAGCAGGATATCATTCGTCATCCGCTCTACAATATCTACTGTTGACTGGTTTACCTTCTCTAACAACGTCTTCATCGGCGCTACAATCCTGAATAAATATAAGACGTATCTTAGGCATATCTCGGCTCTCCAACTGGCCTTCTGATTTGCCGTGGTCACTCCAGATACATTGTAAAGGTACCACGTTGTTCTCCATGCAAAAAATGTTCGAATGTCTTCGGTGCTGATCAATGCTTTGCTGCCAAATAAATTATAGAGGAGATGTATATCGTATAATGTCATTTCAATTCGATATCTTCCGGGGAAAAGCAACTTTGACCATTTTTGTAGGCTCTTTCTCCACCTCTCGCATAGTCCCTGGTCTTTGCCGGCAAAGTAATCGATGTTAGACATTCCAAATCTGTAACTCTTGCCACTGTACGTCCGGTTGCTGGAGACGGCGTACACTTCGTCTTCCGCTTGTAGAACACGATCTACAACCTCGTCGTCGAGATTTAAACCTTCGAATACCCAGTGTAACACGTTTTGACAAATTTTTCTGCGTTCCGTTGCACTGCGAGGCTTAACCGAGCGAAACGAGTCGAAATGAGGAGATACACGAACGTCGAGATAGATGTCGTTCCGGCTCCGTGATGGTGCTAAAGTCATGATGTATATCACCGAATATCCTTCAACCAGAAACCTCACTTGCATATCAAGCGGTTCAAAGTTCAATTCTTGTGTCAATGACAAGCCTAACTTCCTTAGAATTTCATGTATTCCTGGCTTGCTTGACTGTGGATCTTCGAGACACGATTGATACAACTTGACTGCTTTCTGAGAGGCGCTTTGTCTTTGAGCCGGAGGAGAGGCATTTTTCAACCACATCTCAATCGCTCGCCTATTCTGGTGGGTCACGTAAAATAGCATGTTTGATGTCCCTTTAAAATGCTTCATAGCACCGGCGCAGACATAGGTAAAAAAATTATCGCATGGATTCTTTGTCGTGTCGACAGACATACTGACCAGCCAGCGCATGTAGTTGCAGTCGTCGGTGCCACATAGTGTTTGCCTTTCATGGTCCTCCTCGTCGTCTTCTGAGGATGGGGTTGCATGAGCCTGACTTGTCTTTCGTGCTGTAGAAATCCTGAATTCGTCGTCCTCTGTATAACTACCACCCACAGGCGGTTGACCTCTTTGATGGAACGCTATGATGGCGACACCAGCTCCAAATGCCAGAGCTCCTAGAGCGTAGAGTACTAGCGCGAGTAGCCCGTGTTCGATAGAGATTGTCTGTTTTCTTTCGTCTGCCACTGGCTCCTGTTCGCGTTCAAGCTCCTGGAAGAACAGAAAAAACACATTTCCTCGTTTTTCAAGTTATGTCTAAATAAACTATGCACATCTTTCTTGTTCACAATGCGCACGATGTATGACGATTGCCCAATCTACGGGCCGCCCCAGAAAACGTGTCCCTGAATTTTAATAATAATAATAAAAAAACTACGGCACAGAGTCATGCGGTCAATGGCATTTGTTCTTGCTAGGTTTTTGCTACCTCCTGATTTGCATGTCATACAACCTAAGTTTAATTATGTCAATTTTTACGAACTGTACTCTGAAATTTCCCGAGTAAAGGTAACTTTTTTACCCCACCACTGTGAACAGCGTGCCGAATTTACTCAAATTAATGACAGTTGACAGGAATATTGGGGAGCTATCGTATCGGAAAAAAATAGCCGAAAATCATGCTGTACGGAGCTCGCAGAGGATAGCGCGCGCAAAGCCCACACCGGCATGGTAGGAAGAGACAGACATAGCTTATCGCGTCCGGCTTCGGCTGCGACCAAACTTTCCCTCTCCCAATTTCAGGAACTGTCACTTTTTCTACTATCATTCTGTGGGCTGGGTTTCCAACCTCCCATCGTCGGACTGACAGCGATTGCGGTTTGCTCAGACGGATTGCGCTCAAAAAGTCCTGGTGCGTTACACTCAAGCGCCCCGAGAACCATGATGTTCGATGATTTTCCCCGATGGGATAGATCCTGAATATCACAGTGAATTATCATGAATATGAGTAAATTCGGACACGGTTCTCACTGCGACGTTCGCCGCCAGTCGAGCGTTTATTGGAACGACGTCACGGCAACGGGAGGTTGGTTGGAAGTTGCGAGCAACGCGGGACTACAGTAGAGTGATTCAAACGGCGAGGTCAAGTGACGGATAAAACAGAGTTACGTATAGGAAGTAATTTCCCATTCTATGAGAACTCCCCAAACCGTTTCCAAGCGTACGCGCAAGTGGAGGAGCATGCCCGACACACTTCTTTGTACAAAAGTTTAGAAAAAGTAGCCCGTTGGAAATTTCGAGAATCCGGGAAGGACATGCTTAATACAAACGGCATGTCACAATTGCTGCCGTCCCATGCTTTTAACGCGCAGCTGACACATATTAATCAGATGGATTCGCTACTTAACTGCACAGAAGGTCCACTCTCTTAAAGGGACCATGAAGAGGTCCCAAAAACCTCTGCAAACATATGTAATGCATCGCTAGCCACTGGTCCATTCATCATGTGGACTATGAACTCAACATTCTGTAGAATTACGGATATATTAACTAAAAACCAGGACCAAGAAAACGCGACTGCTTCGACGCCAACGCTGCCGGCACGACTGAGAAACTGGCTATGACGTCAAAAGCAGGTGACCTTGGCCACTCGCGTGCTAGCTTGATGCAACCTCGGTGTGAGCAAAGGATGCAAGTGACGTCAGTCCGCTTACAGCAGGGGGAAGTCGGGCGACCGGTCGACGCTTTTTGTTTGTTTGTTTGTTTCGCCCACACACCGGCGACACCCACGCCCACGAAGAAACAAAAACACGACACGAACGTCACATGGGGACGCCGTCTCCGCCGCTGCCTCAACCAGATCAACAAATCCTATACACAACGGACGCACAAGACGCTTCCTCGCGGCAAGTACAAGTGAAAAAAAAAAGAAAAAAAAGATCACGGGGACAATGGGCCTTTTCGACAACCAGTGGCGGCGAACACCTGGCTTGAAGGCACTCGTATGTCAGCAAGACATGTGATCTACAGCTACGACACGGCTGTCATATAGAGTTACCATTCGACGGCAGAAAAGCCATCAAGAGAAACTGTCGCAGACTGGTACAGCTATAGCAGGGAGTTGCGGGAGCTATTCCGACATGGGGACGATTGGGCGCGGCGACCATGTCGCAGAAGTAGATCAATGCAAAATTGGGAGGCGGAAATTCAGTAAAGGGAGGCTAGAGGGGACATGGGTAATTGGCATGATTGACATCCATAATAATGACCTACAACTGGAAGTGTGTCGGGACAACAAACGTGATGCGATAACATTACTATCGCACATCAAAAACAATGTAGAAGAGAAGGCTCTAATAATCAGTGATTGCTGGATAGGCTACATGGGGCTTGATCAGAATGAATTCTAACACTTGACAGTAAACCATAGCTTAAACTACACTGATTCGGACACAGGGGCCAACACAAACCAAATTGAGTCGCAGTGGAGGCCTCATCATAAATGACAGCGTGGGGTAGCATTTGTTAAAGTTTCTATGGCACCGTGATTGCAGGCGCAGCAATAAGGAAATATTTGACAAACTTTATACGACATTAGCGTAATATATACAGGTTTGGACTAAAATCATCACCTCAAGAGCATACCAAATTCGTTTTCTGATAGGCCATTCGTGACAAATGCCATCTTCCAGCAGGCTGTGATGAGTGCTCAGTGTTACATATTTCTCACATTATGCAATATATCAACCACAATAACTCTTATTTTCCTTTTTCGGTGCTTTACTGACTGACAAGCTATCCAGGTGCACATCGCTGACCCAACATAAATCTTCAACGCGTTAGACACAATACCTGACCTGACCTAACCTTGGTGACAGTTGCACAGTCTAGGTGAACACAGCCTCCAACAGGCGAAATAAGTAAAAGCCTGGCCTGACTTAACCTTGATGACGGTTGTACAGTCTACGCGAACAAAGCCTCCAACGGGTGACATACGTAAAAACCTGGCCTGACCTAACCTCGGTGACGGTTTCACAGTCTCCGTGAACAGTGTCCAACAAGCGAAATATGTAAAATCATGGACCAAACCTTACACTGCAGTCACGGATGCTCTACATGAACAGTCTGCAATAGCGCACATTCCCCATTTTTCTTTTCATCTTAACACTTCCTCCACTGTCAAGACATCATAACCTGTATCTCGTGAAATGAAACGTTTTGAAAATCCTTTTGGATCCAGGTTTGCAAATGTCAAACACCTTTTCTGTCACCACTGCTTCACCTGTTTTGCTCCCCATGTGGCCTCAGTCACCACTTCTCCGCCTTACTCAAATGGCGGCCTCCACCTCTGTTAGGCTTAGCAAAGCCGTCGCTGTACAGGGTGTGTGCACAAAAACGTGACCCGAATTTTCTAATGTAACTCGTTGTCTACTTACCCGAGGAACTTCCGGTGGCGTACGATGGCGTATTTATGCGTGCGAAAGCTACAAAAATTCTGGAAGCCATACTCAGCGTAAAAAAATAAACAGAGCGCGAAAATATCGGCTTCCATGCATTAGAATAGGGCGGTCATGACAGTGCATGGTAGTGCATGGCGGTCTCAGGAGAGTTATGTGCGGGCACCGCTAGGGGTACTACCGATGAGCATCCATGTGCGACATCGTTTCGATTTCTGCACCGATAGCTACCCTAGCGGTACTTGAACACAACTGCCCTGCGTCCGCCATGTTGCCCTATTCTGATGCACGGATGCCAAAGTTTTCATTGCTCTGTCTACTTTCTAAGCTGAGTATGACTTCCACGCTGTTTTGTGCAGATTTCGCACGCATAAATGCACCATCGTGCGCCACCGGCAGTTCGTTAGTTAGGTAGACAACAAGGTATGTGCCTAAAGGCGGGTCATGTTTTTCTGCACACTGCCTGTAGATGAGCGCCTTCAAATTGTATTTTACAAACGCGCATAAACAATTTTCTTCCTGCACTTGTTCATAATCCTTGAAGTTTCCTATCCGCTATATCACCCTCGTTCACTTGAAAGTGTTATTTAACTTTCAAACGCGCTGGCTAATTCTTAAAATCTATAAGCCTGTCTACGGAACTACAGCCTAGGCCTCCATGCGAACCCTTTTTTTTTAAATCTCTTCACGGGAATCTCCCTTTATGCCACGGCGTTCGCAATATAACTCTCACTGCATGACGTTCACGAAGCTCTACACACAATCTGAGGCCCAGGAACTCACCGACATCACATCGGGGTTTGCCATGTTTGACCGGTGGCTCATAACGACGGCGCAGGTGACGGCGGGACAAGCGGCTTCTTTCCCTCAAGATGGACACGGAACAGGAGCTCATTTCACGTGACACGAGGGTCGTCCTTGGTGTCCTCTTCTTCACGGGCCTAGGCAAATATTGGCCACTAAAAGCGGTCCTAGCTTTCTGCAGCTATAAAATATCTTGCTTCTGTGCTAAAATATGAGAAATTTCGCGTTTTTCTGCGACAAAAATTACAGATAATACTGGTCCGACTCAGACACAATAGTCCTGCCCAGTAGCAACCCTCCACGCAAAAGGTAACATGGACCCCACCCACTAGCCTCGGCTATGGGACCACACAATGTTCTGCAAATGTTAATTTGGCATGAATATTGAATAAAATATGAAATATGAACCGTTATATAGACGTGCCACGGAGTCTGTCCGCAGTCTGGTGATATCACCTATTTTGAGTGCAACTATAAGGGACTGTTCTCTCACACAGCGCAAGAAAACAACTTTTCTTTCGTTTTTTAATGCGCTAGCATTATAGTCCTGATACGCAAGAATCGCGCAAGGGTCTGTCTGTAGCCCTGGCACGCCGCGCATGCGCGGTGAGCGGAGAGGGAAGGAAAGGGCGCGTCTAGAGTGCGACGCGCCACACTGCGCCAGCTTTGGTGGCGCCGGCTCGCGGCCTTCTTTCGCAGCGGCTCATTCGCACAGCTTTCATAACCCATGGCGGGCCCACGCAGACACGACTGAACCTGTCGACCTCTTCTTCTTCTTCTTCTTAGGGGGTGAGTGAGGTCAGCCAAAGTTCTTGACACAGCTGCACTTAACCGAGTGCCGACGAGTCGTCGGCACTCGGCAAGCCGCTCATTTCTTGCGCTCGTATATGATGGCCAATGACATCACGAAAGCTATTAACAAGCCTGACCTCGTGATCTTGTTTTTGTACTCTCAATTGAGACACAACAAACGTATCGGTATCACTATCACTATGGGATTGTTTTGCTTCCTGGTTTTGTGGAGTGGCGTTAGTGACTGATCGTGTCAGAGTACGGCAACTGAGAACACGATCCACATGTGACGGAGCGCTGAAACGGAGCAGCCGTGCAGTTTTTGATGCGAACAAATTGCACTCAAACGTTGCTATACTAGCGACTTCCTGTGAGAAATGCAACACTGCTTTTAGAGTCCGCGCCCTGACAGGTCTACCATCACTAATGAGCAAATCACTCACCATACACAGGCTACTATCACTAGTAACGGACAAGAAAGTTGAACTCACTCATTCAGTTCAGTCACGTCATATCACGATCCTAGTTTGCATTTTATTATTGTTGTTCAATGACACGTTTTCTAGGACACCCAGTATGCTACACGGGCAAACGAGACCTGTTTACCTACAATATCCCTTACCCCTCTCGTGTACAAAATAGCGCGTGGCATATTGCCACGTAACTCAACGTAACATGTACTTTGCAAAATTTTTCCTACCTTTTTCTCGAGTTTCGAAGCATCAGTCCGCGTTAAAGCTAAGCCCGACCGAGGTGCTTATGGAAACCACTTCAATACTACAGAAGCGCTACTTCAGACTTCAGTATACTCCCAAGAACATAATGAAACTAAGAATAATTTGAAAGCTAAATTATCCACACAGAAAGCAGAATCCGTCCGCAGAAAATGGTACCTTTTCATTTCAGCACTACAAAAACCAGTAAAGCATGCGGAAAACGCCATTTAAGTACTTTATGAGAAGAGCAATATCACGGTACTTCCAAACGTACCGAAACATAAACAACCAGTTTCCTTCATTGAACTTTTCATTTTACGCTCAGCAACGTGCATGGTTGCTGAACCTTCATTCAGAGAAGCGTTCTCCAAAAGGGAGATTTTTTCTTCGGATTCATTGGCGATTCCGGAGGACAGTTAAACACTTCGCCAAAGTGCTCGGAACTCATGAGAGGAACATTGCACCTCTCGTCAGAGCGAGGATGAGTCTTCTCTGGAATAGGCTCTCCACACCACATCAGGCACCAAGCCACGTAGAAGAGCTGATCACTCGTCAACCCCTTCAGATGCCCCAGGCTCACGGGCGATTTTTTAAAAGCTTTCCCGTACACTTTCAGTATTGACCCTCTGCCCATCGTATCCGCTAAGTACTCGGCCGGGTAATCCTCGTAGTGTCTTGCCTTTGGGGCGTTCTCGATGTTGACGTTGTGACACTCAATGAGGTTAGCGTACGCTCGGTTACTCGCATCGGAAAACCAGCCTGTTCTTTTTCCTGTACCGTCGTAATTTTTTCCGGTACCGTCGAAGCCGTGCATAATTTCGTGTGTCAGTATCCCGCCCAGCAATGCATATATACTGTGTTTACCACATGGGAGAGTAATTTGATAAATAACGCTCTCTTTGCACACTACATACAGGGTGTTTATTTTTATTCGTTAGAGAATTTTTATTAAAAAAAAAAACTAGCAGCGCAAAATACAGGGTGTGTGCAGAAAAACATGACCCGCATTTTTACATGTAACTCGCTGTCTACTTAGCCGAGGAACTTCCGGTGGCGCACGACGGCGTATTTATGCGTGCGAAAGCTACAAAAAAATCCTGGAAAGCATACTCAGTGTAAAAAAATAAACAGAGCGCGAAAACATGAGCTTCCATGCATTAGAATAGGGTGGTCATGACAGTGCATGGTAGTGCATCTCGGTCTCAGGAGAGTTATGTGCAGGCACCGCTAGGGGTACTGCCGATGAGCATCCATGTGGGACATCGTTTCGATTTATGCACCTATAGCTCCCCTAGCGGTACTTGGACACAACTCTCCTACGTTAACCGTGTTGCCCTTTCACATACACCCTGTTGTCCACCATGTTGCCCTATTCTGATGCACGGAAGCCGACGTTTTCGTTGTTCCGTTTATTTTTTAAGCTGAGTATGGCTTCCACAATTTTTCTGCAGATTTCGAACGCATAAATGCGCCATCGTGCGCCACCGGAAGTTCGTTAGTTAGGTAGGCAACAAGCTATGTGCCTAAATGCGGGTCATGTTTTTTCTGCACACACCCTGTAGATGCCGTTTTGGCAGTTGAGTTCTACGGCCAAGTTGACATCCAAGAAAGTACGCAACTACAAGATGTCTAATTACATAAAATTCATTAATGAACTCTTCAATTAGGGGATTTCGAGCAAAAGCAGGAGGTCAGAATGAGAGACCATCCTACACATCTGTTCTTGACTAGTTCTTATTGCATCTCTGCGCGTTGTTGTTCTTTAATGTGCTACGCCCGCACAGCTGTCTCAGGTTTGTTTGGGAGCAGAAACTACTACTTCAACATTAGTCGTTCCTTTTCTTAAAACTATGGGACACCACATGTATGCATGGTATGACGATTACGTGCCCTTTCTTGCCCGGTTCTGGCTGTCGTCCCAGGTTTTGAGCTGCCTGAGCAACCCCTCGCGGACCGAACAGGTTTTTCGGATAACCTCCACTGCGGAACCTCTCTACTTGGTTAGTAAAACTATCAGCCATACGGTGTGGACACGATTTGTTAAGTGCGTTACGGAGACAGAGGTGAGCAATACCCCGTTTCACAAGTTTAGAATGGCTAGAATCAGACTTGTACGTAACGGGTAATTGCGTTACTAGTAATCAATTACTTTTTTGAGTAATTTGTAACGTAATCGATTACTTTTGGGGCTCAGTAATTTTTTGAGTAATTCAATTACGATTTTCAGTAATCAATTACCAAGTAATCGATTACTTGGAAATCCACATTGTTCGGGACGATGCACACACACATATATGGGATGATTCACCGCCGCGAGAAGACAAAACCAACTGCCCTCTGCAAGTTCGGTGCAAGGCAGCTGTCTTATCTTTAGGACTTTTCTCTCACAGAACTCTCAACCTCTCGACACATTTGTTACAGAACTCTCGACCCCGATAACCTAGTGCCACTCTTGTGACCATGAGCCCCTGTCAGTCTTGTGCGGAATACTGTCGATATCACAACGATGTCGACGATCTGCAATGACTTGTCGCCGTGGCCTCAGCTATCGAAAGTAATTGGCAAAGTAACGCGTTACTTTTCAAGGCGTTACTTCATTACTTTTTCCGGCAAGTAATTTGTAACGGTAAAAAATTACTTTTTCGTAGAAGGTAACGGTAATCAATTACTTTTTTTTAGTAACGTGTACAAGTCTGGCTAGAATAGGGGCTGGAATCCGCGGGCCGCATGCTGTTCCGGCTCAGTGCAGACCAAGCGCGCGACAAAAATTCGTGCGCTTAGGAGTTGTTGATGGTTATGGGGGGCTTGAGCAGAGGTTATCCGAGAGTGGGTTGTCTTTGCGGAGGGCGAGGCACGGAAAACGAATTCCTCAAGCAAGAGCGCGCGCTATGCTGCCTTTCCGGAGCTCTCTTACCACAACTTTGTGAATGCAACAAGCAATGGAAAATGCGAGGTTTCAGTACACTACGCTTACAAAGTAATAGTTTGCAGTTTGTTCGACAGCTTAATAGTTGCTGCAGGCTAATTTAGATTTACTTTGAAATGGTTTCAAATATGTTCTGCGGCCCCCGGAAAAGATCGGCGAGGGGAGGGGGGGGGGGGGAGAATGAAATGTGGCCCGTATAGGATTGCAAAGGTTCCCAACCGCTAACATACGCCTTAAGTTTGTGCATGTTGAATTGTTGCACTGCCCATTCCCCCGACTACGTTTTCCGCAATATTGTTCGTGGCCTGTGGGTGCTCTTCGCCTTTGTTGGACAAGACTAAATGGCTTCCATTCGCGCCGCCCGTCCATGTGGGCAATCGAATGACTATCATATCATACATACCTTTACACTCTCGCTTGTTCCCATGCCTCATCTGGACTCTGATCCTCGTTCTGGCTTTTAAGAAACCCTGCCGCGGACAGTCAGCGTCTCCAGACAGGCTCGCAACCATCATCATGCCCTACTGCTGACATTGCTGCCAACATTTGGCCCTCTACAACAGCATTTCCCTGAACACTGCCCACTTCGTGCTATTTACGCTTTTACGCCAATGGTACAGCCACTGCATGTTGCATACTGCGGTTTAAAGGGGCGGTGCACACGCTCTTAGGAATTTTATCTCCTATACCAGAAGCACAGCGGAGCAATGTAATTTGAATTGCTGTTACCACACTACAGCGCCAGTTGCGTAACCACTGTATTTTGCAGTTTAAAGGGGCGGTGCACACGTTTTTAGAGGTTGTATTACTACTGTTCACCACTTTGGTGCCAGTGGCGCAACCACTGTATGGTGCATGCTGTAATTTAAAGCGACGCTGCACACACTTTGCGGAATTATAACTTCTACAAGCACAGCAGAGCAATGTACTTTCGATTACTCTATACGCTTTGGTGCCAGAGGTGCGACCACCGGCACATTGCAATTTAAAGGAGTGGTGCACACGCTTCTAGAAATTTTATTTAGCTTCTTCCTGTGGCGCAGCAGAGCAATGTCCCTATAGGGCGCGTTTCCCGCGCTGACATACACACCATGCGGTTCCAGCTTTACTTATACAGACTCGTTTGGCTGAGCACCACGGAAGCAGGATAGCGTTTTGCGCTGGGTGTGCGACGTGTGCCAGTTGATGGTACGAAACGAAAGTAGCGGAATATGCGCGAAGGTGAGGTAGTCAAAAGAAGGATAAAACGTGTATTCCCAAGCAGCGCAACAACCTGGCACACTACTGGTCCAATCCTGGGCCGGTATCGACAGTATTGCACCAATATTGGGCAAAGATGTTGCGCTGCCTGGGTTATTGCTGGACACATACAATATGAATAGCGTTTCACCGTTGCAGTTCGCCCAGAGATGTTTGCGACGGGGGGGGGGGGGGGGGGGCTCATTATGCGGACCTACGACCATTACTACGTCGAACACTCCACGCGGAAGAACGCCAAAATTTACGATATATAGCACGGCATATAGATTTGTTCCGCGGAAAATTGGGTCTTCTGATGATCATACGGGTCTTGGTATCAAAGTGGCGCGGGAGCTTACGCCCTGAAAGGCCTCAAACGGACTTAGACTGAAACGGTCTGAATACCAACATTGGGCCAGAACTTATATCTTCACAGAGGTTTATGCACGTGCTAGTTGCCTTCGTGTAACAGCCCATCTCGCTTCGCGAAGTCATAACAGCCTCCAGTCAGACGCGATCGCTGTACCGTGTAACAAATTAGGAGTAAATTTACACGTAAGGTGGATCAGCCTATTTGTGTGGCGACGTGCTACACGTGCCGCAGGATAGGACTGCGGATAACTTCGACCACGTGGGGCTCTTTTGACGTGCGCCGGAAATCTTCGACACACGATGCTATGTTTACCCAGAGCCGTTTATAAAGAGTTATAAGAGAGTGGCCATTAGGAGGAGCCTAACTCGAATGGCGTCATGCGCCGTCACGGCTGAACCACCTCCCTCGCCGTGCTCTATTGTTGTCCAGTCGTCAACCGGTTGCCGACGGCATATTGATGCAGAGCATTGGTCACGATCAGGCGCGGATCTAAGGGGGGGGGGGGTCCAGGGGTCCGGACGCCCCCTCAATTCCAGACTTAAACGTAGGGTTCAGTGGACCGATCCCAGCATGCACCGGACACTTGCCCATAGCGGACCCCCCCCCCCCCCTCGGAAAAATCCTAGATCCGCCCCTGGTCACGACTGTGAGCTGTCCTCTGACGAGTCAGGCATAAACACGGCATTTTCGATGCGACAACCATAGTTTTCATAAAAGAAAATGTAAGAACGACAATGTCGAAGTGCCCTCGGGATAAAAGAAAGGTACGGACGCGACCAGATTTCAAAGCACCATTCAAGGCTTCGTTTTCGAGCAAATGCTGGATCAGGGTGTTGGAGCGAACCGAAAACCGGAACCGAAAAAAAAAAACCGCTATTTTGGTGCGAACCGGAACGGAATCGAAACCGTATACGTTTTTCTTCCGCTCAGGAGGGAAACCGGAAAATATATTTAACGGTTTTCGGTCCAAGAAAAAACTTCGTCAGTTTGGAATACGGATAGGCGAATGAAACAGACGTCGTGTGCTCTGAAGTCATGTCATGGATACTATACGAGAGTTACGGTTACGGCGGAATGTATGTCGGCATACTATGACCCTTAGGCTCCCTTTGTAATGATTTATCGTTCGCGCACGCACACAGACTTAGAGGTACATGTGACTCTCTAGCAATGTGCCGTAGTGTTCATTTTAATTTGATCCCCGCAAACTCTCCTCAACTAAACAGCGACCCAAGGGGGCTGCGTAGCGGCTTCTTTAACGGTAATGTCGCGCAACGCGTCCCTTGTTTGAGAGCAGCTAAGTTGAATACATTTACGTATACGCGAGGGCAAGCCCGTGCGAAATGGCAACTCTTTTGTGGACAGGACACGAAGAAAATAAAACGGAGCCATCGAGCGCGTTTGTGAGTGAAGGTGTTCCATTTGCGTCGTACTGGTGCGGTGGTGCTTGCTGGCTAGACAGTATCAACAGACATTCGGATAGGACGCGATCGCTCCAATCCAGCAAAGAAAGAAAGTACTTTACGTATGACATCACGACAAACAAGTCCGTTTGTAGCATGTGCTTCAAGAAAGGAGAAAGCCCATTTGAACAGACACTAACCTACAGGAACCAGGAGCCACCAATTTCACAGCTGTTTATTAATATTAAATACCATGTATGCGGAAAAAACGGGTTTACATTTTGTAACATTTTTTTTTTTTTATGGGGATGAATATTTCCAGCAGAAGCGGAACCGGTTAAAAACCGGTATGAACCGTTATTTTTTTGCTCCGGAGCAGAACCTGTACCGGATCGTTTATGATGTAACCGGAACGAAAAACGTTTCGGTTCGACACCCTGTGCTGGATAATCTCGCCAAACGCGGTCGTTTGACGTCATGTGAGAACACCCTATATACGGCTGTGTTTACCACCCGCACATATCTACCGTCCTCGGCTGGGATCGAACTCGCGATCTTGGGCTCAGCAAGCCAACAGATTACCCACTGAGCTATACAGGGTGTTTCAGTTAAATCCCCGGGCTAAATAATTCGCGAACGGGTGCACCAATCCACGAGCTTTCTTTTTTACAAGTATCTGTCCGATACCACGTACAAGTTGCATACCGTGTGAATGAGTGGGAGGCGCTCATTATTAAAATAAAAATGCAAATGAGTTTCGTTAAAAAGCGTAACTTCTAAAGCAGGGCGCTGTCGGCATTAAAATGGGTACTACCCCTTTTGGGACCTTAAGTGGACACCTTTTAGAGAAAAATCTGCCACCGAAGCGGGTCATTTGTTGCAGTAATTAATTGGTTTCGGTTTACGTATTTTTTTTGCGGCTGGTCGCGGCGAAGCGCAAAAGGGCGTATTTCATTGGTGTAAGGACGTAATTCATTGATGGATAAGGGAGTGAAAGAGCGTCCTTTTGCGCTTCGCAGCGACAAGCCGCGACAAAAATACGTAAACCGAAACTAATTAATTACTGCAACAAATGACCCGCTTCGGTGGCAGATTTTTCTCTAAAAGGTGTCCACTGAAGGTCCCAAAAGGGGTAGTACCCATTTTAATGCCGACAGCGCCCGGCTTTAGAAGTTACGCTTTTTTACTTAACTCATTTGCATTTTTATCTTAATAATGAGCGCCTCCCACTAATCCACACGGTGTGCAGCTTGTAGGTGGTATCGGACAGATACTTGTAAAAAAGAAAGCTCGTGGATTGGTCTTGGTGCACCCGTTCGCGAATTATTTAGCCCGGGGATTTAACTGAAACACCCGGTATACCGAGGTCGTGTGCTGGTCTCCTCGGCTGGGTTGGGACCCGTGACCTTGAAACATTGGGGGGTAGTCATGTCCACCACTTATGCAAATCAATATGAAAGTAAATAGAAGGTTTCTGTTTGACCTCCCATCTTGTCTACTCAAGATTTATCTGCCTTTACTGCAGTACACAGTAGCGTTCGGACAGCGACCTGTGACTTATGTGGTTACAGGTCAGTCCATCATAAAAAAAAAAAAAAGAGGCTACAGACCACACATGCCTTAAACCGCTTTTTTGCACTTTTCCTCGCACTCTTCCTCGCACTTTTCCTCGCTCTCTTCACTTTCATCGGTTTCCTTTTTCCCTGAGCCGAAGCCTGCTGCTTCCATTGCTGCACCAACTGCTGCACCAGCTGTTCCACCCACTGCACCAACTGCAACTTGGACAGTTGCTGGTATCCCAGCTGCTCCAAAGCTCTGAAGGAGCGAAAACACGCTTCCTTTAGCCACTACTCCGATGGCGCTGTGCCACGCAGCCGCAACGGAACCTGCTCCTACTCCTGTTGCGGTGAATCCTAGAGCTCCTAGGGCAAGTGGTGCAGCCAGTACTGTCAGGCCAGCTCCAACTGCAAGATCCGACATGAGACATGTAAAACACTTGACTCGCAGCTCACCGGTCGTTTGCAAGCTCACCTATATGCACTCATTTACAAAACATGTGTAAGAGCATATACCTGGGTGGAACTGCAGCCAGGGACGCGGACAACTGAGTTAAAACAAAACACGACAGGAGACCTGCACACTCGCAACTAGCAGACATTTAATGGAAGGAGGCTCTTACATACAGTACACAGAGCAACCAACCAATTGCAGCACAGTAAAGACTCGAAGTGAACTTGCAACACATAGTAACAAATGGAGCGATAAGCGATAAGTTATTTCACACGTGAGCATGCAAAACTAATGTGATTCTATCAGGCACAGATTAGTTCTAGTCTTCATTAGTTAGATGTCTAGTTCGTGAACTCTTACCCGCAGCAACTGCAACCACGTGCTTCATGACTGTTCAGCAACCGTACCGCGATGGCACTGAAAGAGACAGTCCACAATATCCTCCTAATGCATCTTGCAAAGTATGAAATAAAACGGCATAACCGTGGCTACTGTTCGACGCATTTTTATTTTATTACCCCAGGTGCAAAACGTTTGCAATTGCAAGTGCATGGGGAGTACTCAGACTGGCTTAACATAAGAGGGCGAAACAATTTAATATGATGTTTCGATCATCGTTTCGTTTTGGCCACCGAAACGTCATATTAAGTTGTTTCCTTCTATTAAGCGAATGTGTGTGTGTGTGTGAATACATGTGACGTCCTCTGACTTTTGGTCTATCGTCAATTGCAAATGGTTTATGAAACAGTTCCACTTGCAAAACACATTTTCGTTAGACTGATCCGTGGGCCACTTGTAATACGAAACGTTTTTCATCTGGGCGGTAATTCCGGTGCGCGAAGTGAAGCGGTGGTGACAGGGTGGTGCCGAGCGAAGAGAGTTCGTTACGACTTTTATTGAAATTTCGTACGGTAACTGAATAGAAATTTTGAGTTGTAACGCCCACTTCGAAAGGAACACAGTTCGTAATTTGAAATGAAATAAATAATTGGGTGTTTACGTCGCGAGACAACTGAGATCATGAGCGACGCCACAGCGGTCGGTCTGTGGATTGCTTTTGCCCACCTGAGGGTTCTTTAACGTGCGATGAAAGCTCATCACACGGCACCCCGTATTTAACGTCCCTCGCGGAGTAATTTGAAATGAACTTGCGTGAGCAATGAAAGAAGAAAGTCACTGAAAAGGTTAGCCAGCTGTAGGATTCGAACCCACATCTTCTGGATTACCGTGAGCACTTTTGTTCCCATTTATGGACTTGCAAAAGGAGGAGAAACTTATAAGATCCGTTGCTTCAGAACCAATGCATTCTTAAATTTATTGTTCACTATACCGCCACGACTTCTGGTCATGAATATACCACCAAGAGAATACAGATGCTTCGTTGGAGCACTGCTCGGTGGAACCACATCACGCATCACGAAGGCTTCAAGCGGGATGACGGGTACCTTTCAGATTAGCATTTCTCTCATGGTGGACCAGTTTTAGTGTTTGCCACACTGAAATGTAAAACTTTCAGTAGCCTTCTCATCAGATGACTTGTGACCTTCCACTGTAGAAGCTGCAGCTCTAATTGCGTATTTAATACATGTCACTCCAACATGGATACGACTTGACATGAACCTGGGATGCGCGATAGAACATGTGATGAGATCATTCGCTCGCTACCTTCTTCGGTGGTAGCGATACCAGCCAACCATATCCGCCAATGCGAATCAAAGACGCTTAAGCTGCCCCCCCCCCCCCCCCAGTTCCACGCGCCATCTGTCTCCACTAACTATAACGAAATTTGGAGTTGGTCCGAGTCGGCCGACACCACCAACCAAGACAAACTCGAGTTGCTCCGAATCAGTGGCGAAATAAACTGACTTAGGCTTAAATAATGGCAGTTTTTTTTTTAAAAAGAAGGCATCAGCAGTTAGATTTGAACCTATGCACTGCGATTGCTGCAAGGTTGTTTGTGGGTGGGGTCACCGAGTTGGTACGCATAAACGCGTAGACGGCATGGTCATAAGGCGTTGGTTGGAGCTGGTGCAGAAAATTGACCCGTGTGAACGCAACCCCGGTATCTGTTGCTGACGCGTTGCAGCCAGGATATTCTAGGGTTTGGAATCTTTCGTGAAACAGTAGAAATTGCGGACACTGTGAACAAGATCCAACAATTAACGTGAGCTTGTATCCGAAATCGCATACAAAAGTGCGTCCCAAATTCTGCTATATCCCGCGGCCCATCAAAAATATGAGATATCACATTGCGAACGCATCCCCCCCCCCCGCTTTTTGCATGCCACAAGCCTTCCGATCTCGGTGCACAGGCAGTAGTCACGATTACATGAAATCGACAGCTGCGCATCGTACACCTCCTCGCACCCAGGCATGTAGAGGATACTCGAAAAACGTATTTGAAATAAGATACTAAATACCGCGATCGTAAAGTAATTAAAATACAGTCTAAATACTCATAAAATGTATGTATTTAGAGTAGAGTAGTAAATACTTCAAACAGTATTTAAGATACATCCAAAGTACTAGAGTCAGAATTAAATGCAAAGATTTAGGTTGTGAAATTAGACGTAGGCTTTATCCGCTCTTAAGGGGAAATGGAGGTAGAATAAAGGATCAGAAGAAAGGCGGCCACCCAGCAAAAAGAACAGAACTCCATAAAATGGATTCCTTGTGACCCCGAGAACATGCCAATTATCTGCTCCATTCGCGGTGTCATCCTCCTCACGAAGACACTTATGTCTAGAGATGGTACCCAGAAAAGCCGTCCACGGACTCAGCACTGAAGATCCGCATCAATCCTCAGCAATTGCGCTGCCGACCTTCTCAGAAGCAAGCTGAACGCAATGGCAAAATGTTCCTGGGGCGATGACCTTTCTTTGTAACCCTTAGTTTACCTCCTTGTTTCCCTAGTTTGCCTCGGCCCACTTGCTGTTTTTCTGGAATTGTAAAAAGCAAGTTGCTAGCGAGCCCTGTTCGCCCCTCTTCCCCGTGGTCGTCACACGACACGTGGCGCGTGGTTGGCAAACTGAGGTAATGTAATGAAAGTTCAATATTTGCCAATGGCCCCATGAAAATCAAACCAGTCTGCATACTCCCCGAAAGGAAGGATAAAAGTAATAGGAGTATTGAGTAGCAAATACGAAAAAAAAAGTATTTTAAATAGAGTACCAAATACCTTCCTGTAAAAGTACTGAGTAAGATACTTAAATACCAGCAAAAGTATTTAAGATACAGTATTTGGAGTACGATACTCCAAATACCTACATGCCTGCTAGCACCTATCCCCACAATAAGCGGGTTGGTTGACGTGGCCCTGTCGGAGAGGATTTGTTTTAGCCACGATATTTTTACGTTATTTGACTCGTTGAGGGGTACAAAGTTTGGGTGAGTTTGTACAGAAAGAGGTCCCATAGGTAATGCTAGTTCTGGGACCTCGAGTTATTATCTTGTTTTGTTAGCAGCTCTATATGGTGAATATATATGTTAGGTAGGTCAATCCTTCAAGAAAGAATAAACATCAACAATAGATATACAGTGAAATACATATGAGCGTGCAGTATATATAGTAGGAATAGTTAAATTATTACATTAGGAAATATACTGTATACAGAGTGATATATCCTATATAGATATGCCTCGTAAACATATGGCTCTCACTTATATGTAATTTATGAACAGATAAAAGACAAGATACATAAATGTATATATATATATATACATAAATGCACAAACCAGTCAGTAGAAGAAAAAAAGAAAGTCCAATGTTAAATGGCGCTAAACAGCATTTAACGGTAAAAAAGAGTGTAGCATGTAAAATGAGTGTAGCATAGTGTTCTATACGTTAGTTAAAATATAACGATATAATACTCGTTTGAAGAACAGGAAGGATGATAAGTTCGTTATGTTTGAGGGCAACGAGTTCCAGAGTGTAGAGGAGTAGTGAGCAAATGTGAATACACCGTAATTAGTTCTGCATGTGGTAACAGTCAAAGCGTTTTGCGATGATGTTCGAGTTATCTTGGTGGGTTGTTTGTATGTGAGTTTGATGTCTGAAATTGTTATCGTCTTGTGGAGTATTTTATGGGCTAGAAGTAGAGCGCGGAAATTGATCAGTTTTTCCAATGGGATTATATTTATTGCTGTGTATACGGATGTGACACTGTCAGTGCGCTTCATATGTAGAATGGTGCGTATGGCAGTGTTTTGCGCTATTTGAAGGGGGTGGAGCGAAGATTTATATGTAATGCCGTATACAGCTGCACAATATGCTAAGCGAGAGTGAATAAATGAATTATATATTGTTATAAGTGACTTTAGAGGAAGGTATCTGCGTAGTTTGAAGAGGAGACTAATGGATTGGTAGGTGCTTATGCAGAGAGAATTAATGTGATTGTGCCAGGAGAGCTTTTCGTCAATGATGATACCTAGAAATTTTGTACGTTCGACTTGTTTTAGTGTGGTATTGAAAAAGTGTAAGCTGAGGTTGTCTGTGGTTAAGCGTTTGTTTTTTTGGTCTAAATAATACGTATGTGGTTTCATCGAAGTTTGCTACTAGTTTGTTTAAGATTAGCCATGACGATAAGTGTTGCATGACGTCATTAGCTCCGGAATATACTTCGTTAATGGTTGGTCCAGAGATAAATAGGGTAGTGTCATCCGCGTATAGTACGGTTCTGCATGCGAGCTGCGTTGGTAAGTCATTTATGTAGACCAGGAAAAGGAATGGTGCTAGTATTGACCATTGTTGCGATACGCTTTCGTCCCAGACAACGCTGAGTGTGATTTGAAAAAGCTAATCTACTAAGAGGGAGTCCCATAGGCTAGGAACCGATGTCACAAAAAGAAGCAAGGAAAATAAATAAATAAATAAAATAATAGATGCTAGTAAGAATGGCTGTTCTATTTAATGAACCAGGTCGTTTGTTAGTCCTCGGAGTCCGCTACCACGAGTTTTTTTTCTTCTTCCTTTTGTTACGCAGAATGGTGTTGCATCCTTGTCGTTGCGCGACCCGCCCCGCTGAACCTGTCTTGTTGAAACACTGACTGCCTGGGATAGAAAGTACTCGTAGTTCCAAAAGTACCCCGTACACTACGCATTACTTGAAAAGTGAGTCAAATACAGTTACAATTACAAAACATGTTATTGCGAGAGTAATTAATTACAGTACATTGCAGCGTCGGGATTATTTAACGAATTAAGCGTCCAAAGTCATGAATTACAGCGTCCACAATGCCGAAACCAATATCAAAGTAATATCAAATGCAATCAAAACTTATACTGCGAAGCCTAAGAATGACCATGGTTCAAAATAGGATATCACTGACGAACGTGCTAGTTTCGCGTTTTTTCGGTGTCTGCCGTAGTCGCTTTTGAATAAAATGTACATTTTAGCAAAGTTATGCTTTGCAACGCGTTCAGGCGGGGTCCCATAGCCTCGATTCGAGCAGCAGCAGCAGAGCAACAGCAGCGGAGCAGCAGAGCTGCAGCGACACGAGCGGTCCCATAGCACTGGGCGAGAGCAGCAGCGCTGCCGAGTTGCAGGAATTCCCTGCTCTCCCGTATCCGAATTTTTGGTTGCTGTGCTGCCCTGTTGCTCCGCAGCCTGAGCAGCCGGTCTCGAAAGCCAATCAGGAGGCTGGTTGGTATTGTTTTCGTTCGACGGTGTTCAGGGTTAGCAGGGCGGTGAGTGACGGCAGAAGGTTTGTTTCTGGTTGTTCTGTGATTTGATTCTGAAGACCTGGATACGCTGGTGATTGCCAGTAGTTTGGAGAGAGTGTTCAATCATTGGGACTGCGTGAAGTGCGCTTTCAGGACATAATTCAGTTCACATAGTTCAATAAAGTGTTCGACCGAACCTACGTGATACATATGTTATGTACCAGTTGTAGCTACATGTTCGCTTGTTTTCTGGAAAGTACTTCAAAACCCGTGACCTGATAACGTACAAGCGAATTACTTTCACGTCCATGCCGTGTGAAAACCAAACCGAACAAATTTCTTGTGGTCGGTATTCCAAGACCTTGCTAGGTAGTTGTAAATGAAACTGACCCTTGAAAAGGGTTAGATGGAGATAGACAACGTTCATACAACAAAAAAAGGTCCGATAGAGATAGATAATGAACCCATTCCTTGTGAAAACAGGCAGAAAGCAGTGAGTACTAGCAGAAGGGGCCTTTGTTTTCGTTAGACAATTTTATCTCATTAAGAGCAACGTACGCATTTGACAGTCACCGTAAATCAAAATAGTATAGTAACGAGGCAATATTTATACGACAAAATCCCGTAGAAGAATCTCCACACAACACAGCAAGGACTGTTCTGCACAGCAGTAGGACGAACCTTGTCATGAAACTAACTACACATCAACGAAGAGTCAATCAGGTAATACGAGGCTCAGACCACCACCACCACACTCATCTCAAAGTTCACTTATGAGCTCCAAATCCACAATATATCTCTCACACAAACACCTTTCACCTAGGATTGCGTTCCTAGGTGTGTGTACTAAAAGGCTTAGCCGCTGCGTACGCCTTCGGAATGTGCGAAATGTAAACAATGCCACGGTTGCCAATACGCTTTGTGTTTCCTAAGCCACTGCTGCCGCTAATTCAAAACGAAGCTATGGGACGCCTCCAGCAGCAGAGCAGCGGCAGCAGAAAGCAGCTGCTCGCATAAAGCTATGGGACCCGGCCCTTAGGCTTAGCAGTGCAGCAACACAAAACGTATCGACATTCGCTATATATTGGTGATAGTTTATAGTTATGTGGGACTATATAGTGACTGTAATGAGACCTAGGTTGGTCTACGTCTGTTGACCATAGGTCCACTTGAGTGCCGGCGTTGTGCCGATGTGGGATTTTCAACTTATATCACGGATTTAGAGGGTTTTGAGGATACCCCCAGTTTACGCTGTCTCTGTTCCTCAAGATACACAATGGTCTCGCACGCGTGCAAATGTACACGTTTTAAGTACCGATGGATTAGGATACAGCAGAAACCCCTTACCAGCGTTATAAACTGCAGCTGACGGCCCAAGTGAGTGACGCTCACGCTGCTCACGCCGTGTTGTGGTAGCCCGGCCCAGGCAGCAGACTGCAAAAACGAAACTATGCGCAAATACTTTCTGCTCTTTACTGCGCACCACTATGCGACTTTGCTTTCTCCCTTTCACCGCTCTTATGGCGGGCTAGTCCTTCTAGTCCTTCTAGCCCGCCATACCGCTCTCTCCCGAGAGCAGAGCAGGCGCTCACCTCTCTGTTCCATTCGTTCCAGTCAATGAGAAATATGTCGTTCGTGAATGATTCGTCCTACGAGGCACTCGAATGAACCGAAGGGTGAAAACATCCGCTCACCAATTCACCAGGCTATACCGACGATTCTTTGGGTGTTTGCTCGTTCACCATGTGCACTGTGCTACAGCGCAGTGGCTGCGCAGTCGCCATCTATGGTGTAATCTGTGAAGCTGTCGTCTTCTTGCGGAGTGGGGCACCATATTCGGCGGTCGCCTACTCACTTTGAGGAGATGTTTATGGAATGGGTAAGATTCAAAGTGCAGGCAAACTGGTGAAACATAACTAAAAGTTTTCTCCGAGTCATTTTGCATCGAATTGACTCATCACTGACGGTGAAACATCACCAAATTTAAAACTCGCTGCGAACTTGTACCGAAACAAACTTACCGCAAAGGCATTCAACTTTTTTTTTAAATTCCCCCGTTAGCGCCGCGAAGCAGCTGTTGGAGCAGCCTATAGATGTGGACAGATGTAGAGAGGACAGCAGGAAGGAGTGGGGGACATGGGGTTTAGTATGCGTCCTGGGCCGACTTCAAGGGGAACTGTGCAAACATTCGTCTGGGAAGTCTTCGGAGAACTCAACGAAAATCTCAGGCAGTACAGCCGGTGGTACGATTCGAACGGTCCACCTTCCAGCCTTTCGACTGAATCGGTTCGCCGAAGTTAAAGATTTTAATGGAATTCAAACGTGGTCATGCTTCCGGTCAACACATTCTCTCACTGAAGTTTGGTTTCATAGGACTCTGCAATAAATTTACCTGACAAGTGTTGTAGAGCGTCAAAGCTATCAGTGCGTTCCCTAGTAGTAGTAGTAGCACAAAACGACTTGTAAACGTCTCAAAAAGGTGTTGGCAAGATTTTGTTTTGTTTTGTTTTGTTTAGAAGACGTCCTCCATCCTGTCTACATAAGGTCTTCTAGCTTTGGTTAACTTGACGCTTATTAAAATTATTATAATGCGTTATTACACATTATATAATATTATTATTACACACTGCACATTATTAATAATGAAAGCGTCGAAGACTTCGTCGAGTCGGTCCTGAAGATATATTATACTATAGTCTATTATGTGTTTCTATGTTGTTCCAGGACAGTACATCCTTTCTCCTGCCCAGACGGAAAATTCAGTCCTGTGGATATCCATCCGAGATAGTCTGATGGAGACCTGCCTCTTTTTTTTTTTCTTTTTTTTTTTTTTACCTCGGCCACCGTCACCACACACGTCCATTTCGTTGTCAGTTTCTCCACTTTGTTTGTTTCTCGTATCTGCTATGGCGTTTCAAAAGGTAGAAAGAGAAAAACAAGACACCGGGTGTGTATTGTAATCAAGTAGGAGAACTATATACCTATGGGTACTTGCAAAGGGGAAACAGATACCATACGCTGTACTGCTATCCGATTAGATCGGTTGGCACCCGCAAGTGTTACAGTGTTGAGCCAACCATCCTCCCCGTTTGTTCTTTACGTTATACGATGATCGCGTTATCTGTCATCAATGCATATATACTGTGTTTACCACATGGGAGAGTAACTTGATAAATAACGCTCTCTTTGCACACTACATACAGGGTGTTTATTTTTATTCGTTAGAGAATTTTTATTTAAAAAAAAACTAGCAGCGCAAAATACAGGGTGTGTGCAGAAAAACATGACCCGCATTTTTACATGTAACTCGCTGTCTACTTAGCCGAGGAACTTCCGGTGGCGCACGACGGCGTATTTATGCGTGCGAAAGCTACAAAAAAATCCTGGAAAGCATACTCAGTGTAAAAAAATAAACAGAGCGCGAAAACATGAGCTTCCATGCATTAGAATAGGGTGGTCATGACAGTGCATGGTAGTGCATCTCGGTCTCAGGAGAGTTATGTGCAGGCACCGCTAGGGGTACTGCCGATGAGCATCCATGTGGGACATCGTTTCGATTTATGCACCTATAGCTCCCCTAGCGGTACTTAGACACAACTCTCCTACGTCAACCGTGTTGCCCTTTCACATACACCCTGTTGTCCACCATGTTGCCCTATTCTGGTGCACGGAAGCCGACGTTTTCGTTGTCCCGTTTATTTTTTAAGCTGAGTATGGCTTCCACAATTTTTCTGCAGATTTCGAACGCATAAATGCGCCATCGTGCGCCACCGGAAGTTCGTTAGTTAGGTAGGCAACAAGCTATGTGCCTAAATGCGGGTCATGTTTTTCTGCACACACCCTGTAGATGCCGTTTTGGCAGTTGAGTTCTACGGCCAAGTTGACATCCAAGAAAGTACGCAACTACAAGATGTCTAATTACATAAAATTCATTAATGAACTCTTCAATTAGGGGATTTCGAGCAAAAGCGGGAGGTCAGAATGAGAGACCATCCTACACATCTGTTCTTGACTAGTTCTTCTTGCATCTCTGCGCGTTGTTGTTCTTTAATGTGCTACGCCCGCACAGCTGTCTCAGGTTTGTTTGGGAGCAGAAACTACTACTTCAACATTAGTCGTTCCTTTTCTTAAAACTATGGGACACCACATGTATGCATGATATGACGATTACGTGCCCTTTCTTGCCCGGTTCTGGCTGTCGTCCCAGGTTTTGAGCTGCCTGAGCAACCCCTCGCGGACCGAACAGGTTTTTCGGATAACCTCCACTGCGGAACCTCTCTACTTGGTTAGTAAAACTATCAGCCATACGGTGTGGACACGATTTGTTAAGTGCGTTACGGAGACAGAGGTGAGCAATACCCCGTTTCACAAGTTTAGAATGGATGCGTATACGAAGAGGGGAGTCAAGTCCTGTAGATCACATAAACAAAATACAGAAGCCGACACTGAAGATTTTTGTTTAAGTTTAATTTGTACAAGCTTTCGCGTGGAGGTCCACGCTTCCTCAGGTACAAAGTGAAGTGGTGACACACATAAGTATATATAGTATAGACATATACACTGCTGTACAAAGAAAGGGAAGAGGAAAGGAGATATGGTGCCACATGTCTGTGTACAATGAATAGCTGGGCAGACGGATAGGTGACCTCTAACCGTTTAAGAACAGTAAAAGGTGTTGTTGTGAACAAAAAGGCTCGCCAACCCAGTTTCGCGGAAGGGGGGTCAGGAGTATGGGAAACGAGTGGCCCAGAATAGACAAAAGGGAAGGTTACGGATTATCTAAGGGAGTACCAGACGATGACTGAAAGTGGGGATTCAAGAATTGTGCACAAATAAATATAGATATATAGCTACTAAATTTACATAAGCGGATATAACGAGCCAGGACTAAGATTCAGACCATTTGGTGTGAGACACTTGAATTGCGAAATTAAGTAGGACTCTCTATTCTTACGTTTAATGTCGGTGCGGAACCCAGATTCTAGCAATATAATTTTCAAATCAGTTTCAAAATCGTGATTAGGTTGATTGAAGTGAATGGCGACAGGAGTTTGGCGGGCATTTAGGATATCAAATTTGTGGCCATAAAATCTTTGTCTCATTGTCCTTTCCAAAATTAACGCTGTCCATGACCATTTCAGTAACCATACTGACATTTTGTTGGCAACAATGGATGTCGTTTCGCTATACACTAACATTCCCAATGACGAAGGTCTCTCTGCTGTTGAACACTTCCTTAATTCTCACCCTTCCGATATTCTTCCCATGCCCGCTATCATCCCCCTTTTAGAACTAGTTCTTAGCTGTAATAACTTCGTATTCAACGATCAACACTTCGTCCAAATTCATGGCGCTGCCATGGGCTCCCGGGTTTCACCTAATTATGCCAATTTATTCATGGGTCGTTTTGAAAACTCAGCCCTCAATTCTTTCCCCCTTAAGCCACTTATATATCTCAGGTTCATCGACGACATTTTTGTCCTCTGGTCTGGTGATGAGGCATCTCTGCAGTCATTTTTTGATCACTTCAATTCTCTGCATAGCAAAATTAAATTTACCTGTAACTATTCAAGGTCATCCATCAACTTCCTTGATGTGACAGTGTCATGTAAATCTGGTAGGCTGACCACTGAACTATACAAGAAACCAACGGACAAGCGCCAGTATCTCCACTATGAAAGCTATCATCCCAATCACCAGAAAAGGAGTATTCCATATGGTCAGTTCTTGCGCCTGAAACGAATCTGCTCAGATCAGACTGATTTTGTAAAACATGCTCAGCAAATGGTATCTGATTTCGAAAAAAGAAATTACCCATTTGAACTCATCCATGACTCGTTTGCCAAATCATCTAGCCTATCCAGGGAGTCCTTATTCACCCCGAAACGCAAAGAGGACTTAGGTAATGTAGTTTTATCCACCACATATCATAAATCACTTGTCAATACCAATTCCATTCTTAGACGCCACCTCAATATATTACATGCTGACGAGCAATTAAAGGAAATTTTTCCCACTCCCCCAATAGTAGCATTCCGTAGATCGAAAAATTTGCGTGACATCCTCACGTCATCATGCACGATGAAGCGCTCGCCGGGTTGTTAACCCTTATCCCGGGTCCAGGAAGAAATGTCCCCGGAAAAAATGTCCCCGGAAGAAATGCCCCCGGAAAAATTGTTCCCGGAAAAAATGTTCCCTGAAAGAAATGTCCCCGGAAAAAATGTCCCCTGAGGAAAATTCACTTTTGGTACGCGTGGACTGGTTGACTTCGGACGTTGATTTTTTACTAGGACGGTGGTGAACGTTTGGATTTTTGAGCACCAAAGCGAGTAATCGTATATGGTATTCCATTTCCGAATCCAATATGGAATTCAATGTTCGAGTTCCAAATCGAATTGATGCTTCTACTAAAGCGAATATATTTGAATAGTTCCGAAGCTGCACATGTAAGGCCGGCATCTCCTTTTTGTGTGAATAAACATATACCCCCCCCCCCCCCCCCCGTCGGCACATGTAGGGAAAAAAAGAGTAAGCGCTATACTTAAGCACACATGTACCGTACATGTTTGTATTCCAATTTATGTTGTATATGTATCCAATTACGGTTATGCAACGAGTCGCTTAATTTATTCGTATTAAATTTCATTTTAAAATGACTACTCACACATAGCATTTCTTTGCCTAGGGAGTCGCTGTGGGTCAGTTTTGGTGAATTTACTTCGTTGTGTCTTGCAACAAAGCGGCCTGTACAGTCATGGGGCTCCAGAGATGTGACACCGCTAGACATATTGAAATACATTTTTGCCTGTCAATTTTGTTGTCCCCCGCATTTTATTTTCCTTTTTACACATCACCCTGCACGTCGATCTGCGCTCTTCTAATACAGAACTTGACATACTCCTGGCCATTCCGAATGACATCTTCTCTCCTGATTTGTTGAAACTGGACGGCGTACTACTTTGTGTGACACTTCACATTTGTGCTAATTAGCAGAGAAAATGTTTTTCCGTGTTAGCGCCGCGAAGCAACTGTTGCTGTACGAGGTGTACAGGCGTGGACAGAGGACAGCAGGAGGGAGGGTGATAGGGGGTTAGTATGCGTCCTGGGCCGACTTCAGGGCTAAGTGTGCCGATATTCGTCAGGAAAGTCTGACGGAAAACCCAGGGAAAACCTCAGAGAGCACATCTGGTGACCGGATTCGAACCCGTGTCACCTCCCAGTCTCGACGTGAAAGGCGATCATCCAAACCGCTACTCCACGCGAGCTGGTACAGAAAAAAGTACGTCTCGCTCTTATGTTGATGTTGATGAAGAAGAAGAATACTAGGGACACGTTAATTCCCTCAAATCTGAAAGGATAGCTGTGTCATCAGGCCTAAAATCTAGTCTCAAAATCCCGGCGTTCTGATTGCACATCAGTCAGTACGACGTCACGCAGGATATACTTCTTAGTATAAGAAGAAAGGAACAAAATAAGAATATCCCAGCCAAGTGTGCACGTTGTATGAACGAACGTAACATTTGATTGCAGTGTATTCGCTACTAGAAATCGTAAGTGAAAGTAGGTCGAGCTTTCCAAGTAAAAACACTTAGTAAGTGGTTAGGAATTTTAGTATTTATTTTTAGCCCGAGGACTTCAAGACCTGCAATATCGCAACCGGGGATTTCGCAAAAATTCCACGCGTACCAAAAGTGGATGTTTCTCGAGGGGACATTTTTTCCGGGGGACATTTTTTCCAGGGGACATTTCTTCCGGGAACATTTTTTCCGGGGACATTTCTTCCGGGGACATTTTTTCCGGGAACATTTTTTCCGGTTCCCTGTTATCCCTGTGGTAGTACACGGTGCCAGACCTGTAAATTTATCGCGCCGTCCACCATTGCCCGTAGCACTTTGGGTGACTTCTGTTTGAAAATTCGTCATTCACTCCACTGTAATTCACCCAATATTTGTTACTTGATATTCTGCGGCAAGTGCAATTCACAATACATCGGTGAAACCTCCAACACAATGAGACAAAGATTTTATGGCCACAAATTTGATATCCTAAATGCCCGCCAAACTCCTGTCGCCATTCACTTCAATCAACCTAATCACGATTTTGAAACTGATTTGAAAATTATATTGCTAGAATCTGGGTTCCGCACCGACATTAAACGTAAGAATAGAGAGTCCTACTTAATTTCGCAATTCAAGTGTCTCACACCAAATGGTCTGAATCTTAGTCCTGGCTCGTTATATCCGCTTATGTAAATTTAGTAGCTATATATCTATATTTATTTGTGCACAATTCTTGAATCCCCACTTTCAGTCATCGTCTGGTACTCCCTTAGATAATCCATAACCTTCCCTTTTGTCTATTCTGGGCCACTCGTTTCCCATACTCCTGACCCCCCTTCCGCGAAACTGGGTTGGCGAGCCTTTTTGTTCACAACAACACCTTTTACTGTTCTTAAACGGTTAGAGGTCACCTATCCGTCTGCCCAGCTATTCATTGTACACAGACATGTGGCACCATATCTCCTTTCCTCTTCCCTTTCTTTGTACAGCAGTGTATATGTCTATACTATATATACTTATGTGTGTCACCACTTCACTTTGTACCTGAGGAAGCGTGGACCTCCACGCGAAAGCTTGTACAAATTAAACTTAAACAAAAATCTTCAGTGTCGGCTTCTCCAAGTTTAGAATGGCTAGAATCAGACTTGTACGTAACGGGTAATTGCGTTACTAGTAATCAATTACTTTTTTGAGTAATTTGTAACGTAATCGATTACTTTTGGGGCTCAGTAATTTTTTGAGTAATTCAATTACGATTTTCAGTAATCAATTACCAAGTAATCGATTACTTGGAAATTCACATTGTTCGGGACGATGCACACACACATATATTGGGATGATTCACCGCCGCGAGAAGACAAAACCAACTGCCCTCTGCAAGTTCGGTGCAAGGCAGCTGTCTTATCTTTAGGACTTTTCTCTCACAGAACTCTCAAAACTCTCAACCTCTCGACACATTTGTTACAGAACTCTCGACCCCGATAACCTAGTGCCACTCTTGTGACCATGAGCCCCTGTCAGTCTTGTGCGGAATACTGTCGATATCACAACGATGTCGACGATCTGCAATGACTTGTCGCCGTGGCCTCAGCTATCGAAAGTAATTGGCAAAGTAACGCGTTACTTTTCAAGGCGTTACTTCATTACTTTTTCCGGCAAGTAATTTGTAACGGTAAAAAATTACTTTTTCGTAGAAGGTAACGGTAATCAATTACTTTTTTTTTAGTAACGTGTACAAGTCTGGCTAGAATAGGGGCTGGAATCCGCGGGCCCCATGCTGTTGCGGCTCAGTGCAGACCAAGCGCGCGACAAAAATTCGTGCGCTTAGGAGTTGTTGATGGTTATGGGGGGCTTGAGCAGAGGTTATCCGAGAGTGGGTTGTCTTTGCGGAGGGCGAGGCACGGAAAACGAATTCCTCAAGCAAGAGCGCGCGCTATGCTGCCTTTCCGGAGCTCTCTTACCACAACTTTGTGAATGCAACAAGCAATGGAAAATGCGAGGTTTCAGTACACTACGCTTACAAAGTAATAGTTTGCAGTTTGTTCGACAGCTTAATAGTTGCTGCAGGCTAATTTAGATTTACTTTGAAATGGTTTCAAATATGTTCTGCGGCCCCCGGAAAAGATCGGCGAGGGGAGGGGGGGGGGGGGGGAGAATGAAATGTGGCCCGTATAGGATTGCAAAGGTTCCCAACCGCTAACATACGCCTTAAGTTTGTGCATGTTGAATTGTTGCACTGCCCATTCCCCCGACTACGTTTTCCGCAATATTGTTCGTGGCCTGTGGGTGCTCTTCGCCTTTGTTGGACAAGACTAAATGGCTTCCATTCGCGCCGCCCGTCCATGTGGGCAATCGAATGACTATCATATCATACATACCTTTACACTCTCGCTTGTTCCCATGCCTCATCTGGACTCTGATCCTCGTTCTGGCTTTTAAGAAACCCTGCCGCGGACAGTCAGCGTCTCCAGACAGGCTCGCAACCATCATCATGCCCTACTGCTGACATTGCTGCCAACATTTGGCCCTCTACAACAGCATTTCCCTGAACACTGCCCACTTCGTGCTATTTACGCTTTTACGCCAATGGTACAGCCACTGCATGTTGCATACTGCGGTTTAAAGGGGCGGTGCACACGCTCTTAGGAATTTTATCTCCTATACCAGAAGCACAGCGGAGCAATGTAATTTGAATTGCTGTTACCACACTACAGCGCCAGTTGCGTAACCACTGTATTTTGCAGTTTAAAGGGGCGGTGCACACGTTTTTAGAGGTTGTATTACTACTGTTCACCACTTTGGTGCCAGTGGCGCAACCACTGTATGGTGCATGCTGTAATTTAAAGCGACGCTGCACACACTTTGCGGAATTATAACTTCTACAAGCACAGCAGAGCAATGTACTTTCGATTACTCTATACGCTTTGGTGCCAGAGGTGCGACCACCGGCACATTGCAATTTAAAGGAGTGGTGCACACGCTTCTAGAAATTTTATTTAGCTTCTTCCTGTGGCGCAGCAGAGCAATGTCCCTATAGGGCGCGTTTCCCGCGCTGACATACACACCATGCGGTTCCAGCTTTACTTATACAGACTCGTTTGGCTGAGCACCACGGAAGCAGGATAGCGTTTTGCGCTGGGTGTGCGACGTGTGCCAGTTGATGGTACGAAACGAAAGTAGCGGAATATGCGCGAAGGTGAGGTAGTCAAAAGAAGGATAAAACGTGTATTCCCAAGCAGCGCAACAACCTGGCACACTACTGGTCCAATCCTGGGCCGGTATCGACAGTATTGCACCAATATTGGGCAAAGATGTTGCGCTGCCTGGGTTATTGCTGGACACATACAATATGAATAGCGTTTCACCGTTGCAGTTCGCCCAGAGATGTTTGCGACGGGGGGGGGGGGGGGGCTCATTATGCGGACCTACGACCATTACTACGTCGAACACTCCACGCGGAAGAACGCCAAAATTTACGATATATAGCACGGCATATAGATTTGTTCCGCGGAAAATTGGGTCTTCTGATGATCATACGGGTCTTGGTATCAAAGTGGCGCGGGAGCTTACGCCCTGAAAGGCCTCAAACGGACTTAGACTGAAACGGTCTGAATACCAACATTGGGCCAGAACTTATATCTTCACAGAGGTTTATGCACGTGCTAGTTGCCTTCGTGTAACAGCCCATCTCGCTTCGCGAAGTCATAACAGCCTCCAGTCAGACGCGATCGCTGTACCGTGTAACAAATTAGGAGTAAATTTACACGTAAGGTGGATCAGCCTATTTGTGTGGCGACGTGCTACACGTGCCGCAGGATAGGACTGCGGATAACTTCGACCACGTGGGGCTCTTTTGACGTGCGCCGGAAATCTTCGACACACGATGCTATGTTTACCCAGAGCCGTTTATAAAGAGTTATAAGAGAGTGGCCATTAGGAGGAGCCTAACTCGAATGGCGTCATGCGCCGTCACGGCTGAACCACCTCCCTCGCCGTGCTCTATTGTTGTCCAGTCGTCAACCGGTTGCCGACGGCATATTGATGCAGAGCATTGGTCACGATCAGGCGCGGATCTAAGGGGGGGGGGGGGGGGGGTCCAGGGGTCCGGACGCCCCCTCAATTCCAGACTTAAACGTAGGGTTCAGTGGACCGATCCCAGCATGCACCGGACACTTGCCCATAGCGGACCCCCCCCCCCCCTCGGAAAAATCCTAGATCCGCCCCTGGTCACGACTGTGAGCTGTCCTCTGACACGTCAGACATAAACACGGCATTTTCGATGCGACAACCATAGTTTTCATAAAAGAAAATGTAAGAACGACAATGTCGAAGTGCCCTCGGGATAAAAGAAAGGTACGGACGCGACCAGATTTCAAAACACCATTCAAGGCTTCGTTTTCGAGCAAATGCTGGATCAGGGTGTTGGAGCGAACCGAAAACCGGAACCGAAAAAAAAAAAACCCGCTATTTTGGTGCGAACCGGAACGGAATCGAAACCGTATACGTTTTTTTTTCGCTCAGGAGGGAAACCGGAAAATATATTTAACGGTTTTCGGTCCAAGAAAAAACTTCGTCAGTTTGGAATACGGATAGGCGAATGAAACAGACGTCGTGTGCTCTGAAGTCATGTCATGGATACTATACGAGAGTTACGGTTACGGCGGAATGTATGTCGGTATACTATGACCCTTAGGCTCCCTTTGTAATGGTTTATCGTTCGCGCACGCACACAGACTTAGAGGTACATGTGACTCTCTAGCAATGTGCCGTAGTGTTCATTTTAATTTGATCCCCGCAAACTCTCCTCAACTAAACAGCGACCCAAGGGGGCTGCGTAGCGGCTTCTTTAACGGTAATGTCGCGCAACGCGTCCCTTGTTTGAGAGCAGCTAAGTTGAATACATTTACGTATACGCGAGGGCAAGCCCGTGCGAAATGGCAACTCTTTTGTGGACAGGACACGAAGAAAATAAAACGGAGCCATCGAGCGCGTTTGTGAGTGAAGGTGTTCCATTTGCGTCGTACTGGTGCGGTGGTGCTTGCTGGCTAGACAGTATCAACAGACATTCAGATAGGACGCGATCGCTCCAATCCAGCAAAGAAAGAAAGTACTTTACGTATGACATCACGACAAACAAGTCCGTTTGTAGCATGTGCTTCAAGAAAGGAGAAAGCCCATTTGAACAGACACTAACCTACAGGAACCGGGAGCCACCAATTTAACAGCTGTTTATTAATATTAAATACCATGTATGCGGAAAAAACGGGTTTACATTTTGTAACATTTTTTTTTTTTACGGGGATGAATATTTCCAGCAGAAGCGGAACCGGTTAAAAACCGGTATGAACCGTTATTTTTTTGCTCCGGAGCAGAACCTGTACCGGATCGTTTATGATGTAACCGGAACGAAAAACGTTTCGGTTCGATACCCTGTGCTGGATAATCTCGGCAGCTGCGCCGAAAAAGTCACCACCACCATGGCGGCCAAACGCGGTCGTTTGACGTCATGTGAAAACACCCTATATACGGCTGTGTTTACCACCCGCACATATCTACCGTCCTCGGCTGGGATCGAACTCGCGATCTTGGGCTCAGCAAGCCAACAGATTACCCACTGAGCTATACAGGGTGTTTCAGTTAAATCCCCGGGCTAAATAATTCGCGAACGGGTGCACCAATCCACGAGCTTTCTTTTTTACAAGTATCTGTCCGATACCACGTACAAGCTGCATACCGTGTGAATGAGTGGGAGGCGCTCATTATTAAAATAAAAATGCAAATGAGTTTCGTTAAAAAGCGTAACTTCTAAAGCAGGGCGCTGTCGGCATTAAAATGGGTACTACCCCTTTTGGGACCTTCAGTGGAAACCTTTTAGAGAAAAATCTGCCACCGAAGCGGGTCATTTGTTGCAGTAATTAATTGGTTTCGGTTTACGTATTTTTTTTTTGCGGCTGGTCGCGGTGAAGGTGTCCACTGAAGGTCCCAAAAGGGGTAGTACCCATTTTAATGCCGACAGCGCCCTGCTTTAGAAGTTACGCTTTTTTACTTAACTTATTTGCATTTTTATCTTAATAATGAGCGCCTCCCACTAATCCACACGGTGTGCAGCTTGTACCTAGGTGGTATCGGACAGATACTTGTAAAAAAGAAAGCTCGTGGATTGGTCTTGGTGCACCCGTTCGCGAATTATTTAGCCCGGGGATTTAACTGAAACACCCGGTATACCGAGGTCGTGTGCTGGTCTCCTCGGCTGGGTTGGGACCCGTGACCTTGAAACATTGGGGGGTAGTCATGTCCACCACTTATGCAAATCAATCTGAAAGTAAATAGAAGGTTTCGGTTTGACCTCCCATCTTGTCTACTCAAGATTTATCTGCCTTTACTGCAGTACACAGTAGCGTTCGGACAGCGACCTGTGACTTATGTGGTTACAGGTCAGTCCATCATAAAAAAAAATAAAAAAAACAAAGGCTACAGACCTAGCATGCCTTAAACCGCTTTTTTGCACTTTTCCTCGCACTTTTCATCGCTCTCTTCACTTTCATCGGTTTCCTTTTCCCCTGAACCGAAGCCTGCTGCTTTCATTGCTGCACCCACTGCTCCACCCACTGCACCACCCACTGCACCAACTACAACTTTGACAGATGCTGGCATCCCAGCTGCTCCAAAGCTCTGCAGGCACGAAAACACGCTGTCTTTAGCCACTAGTCCGATGGAGCTCTGCCACGCAGCCGCAACAGAACCTGCTCCTACTCCTGATGCGGAGAATCCTAGAGCTCCTATGGCAAGTGGTGCAGCCAGTAGTGTCAGGCCGGCTCCAACTGCAAGATACGACATGAGACATGTAAAACACTTGACTTGCAGCTCACCGGTCCTTTGCAAGCTCACCTATATGCACTCATTTACAAAACATGTGTAAGAGCATACCTGGGTGGAACTGCAGCCAGGGACGCGGACAACTGAGTTAAAACAAAACACGACAGGAGACCTGCACACTCGCAACTAGCAGACATTTAATGGAAGGAGGCTCTTACATACAGTACACAGAGCAACCAACCAATTGCAACACAGTAAAGACTTGAAGTGAACTTGCAACACATAGTAACAAATGGAGCGATAAGCGATAAGTTATTTCACACGTGAGCATGCAAAACTAATGTGATTCTATCAGGCACAGATTAGTTCTAGTCTTCATTAGTTAGATGTCTAGTTCGTGAACTCTTACCCGCAGCAGCTGCAGCCACGTGCTTCATGACTGTTCAGCAACAGTACCGCGATGACACTGAAAGAGACAGTCCACAATATCCTCCTCATGCATCTTGCAAAGTATGAAATAAAACGGCATAACCGTGGCTACTGTTCGACGCATTTTTATTTTATTACCCCAGGTGCAAAACGTTTGCAATTGCAAGTGCATGGGGAGTACTCAGACTGGCTTAACATAAGAGGGCGAAACAATTTAATATGATGTTTCGATCATCGTTTCGTTTTGGCCACCGAAACGTCATATTAAGTTGTTTCCTTCTATTAAGCGAATGTGTGTGTGTGTGAATATATGTGACGTCCTCTGACTTTTGGTCTATCGTCAATTGCAAATGGTTTATGAAACAGTTCCACTTGCAAAACACATTTTCGTTAGACTGATCCGTGGGCCACTTGTAATACGAAACGTTTTTCATCTGGGCGGTAATTCCGGTGCGCGAAGTGAAGCGGTGGTGACAGGGTGGTGCCGAGCGAAGAGAGTTCGTTACGACTTTTATTGGAATTTCGTACGGTAACTGAATAGAAATTTTGAGTTGTAACGCCCACTTCAAAATGAATACAGTTCGTAATTTGAAATGAAATAAATAATTGGGTGTTTACGTCGCGAGACAACTGAGATCATGGGCGACGCCACAGCGGTCGGTCTGTGGATTGCTTTTGCCCACCTGAGGGTTCTTTAACGTGCGATGAAAGCTCATCACACGGCACCCCGTATTTAACGTCCCTCGCGGAGTAATTTGAAATGAACTTGCGTGAGCAATGAAAGAAGAAAGTCACTGAAAAGGTTAGCCAGCTGTAGGATTCGAACCCACATCTTCTGGATTACCGTGAGCACTTTTGTTCCCATTTATGGACTTGCAAAGGGAGGAGAAACTTATAAGATCCGTTGCTTCAGAACCAATGCATTCTTAAATTTATTGTTCACTATACCGCCACGACTTCTGGTCATGTATATACCACCAAGAGAATACAGATGCTTCGTTGGAGCACTGCTCGGTGGAACCACATCACGCTTCACGAAGGCTTCAAGCGGGATGACGGGTACCTTTCAGATTAGCATTTCTCTCATGGTGGACCAGTTTTAGTGTTCGCCACACTGAAATGTAAAACTTTCAGTAGCCTTCTCATCAGATGACTTGTGGCCTTCCACTGTAGAAGCTGCAGCTCTAATTGCGTATTTAATACATGTCACTCCAACATGGATACGACTTGACATGAACCTGGGATGCGCGATAGAACATGTGATGAGATCATTCGCTCGCTACCTTCTTCGGTGGTAGCGATACCAGCCAACCATATCCGCCAATGCGAATCAAAGACGCTCGACCCCCCCCCCCCCCCGTTCCACGCGCCATCTGTCTCCACTAACTATAACGAAATTTGGAGTTGGTCCGAGTCGGCCGACACCACCAACCACGACCAACTCGAGTTGCTCCGAATCAGTGGCGAAATAAACTGACTTAGGCTTAAATAATGGCAGTTTTTTTTTTTAAAAAGAAGGCATCAGCAGTTAGATTTGAACCTATGCACTGAGATTGCTGCAAGGTTGTTTGTGGGTGGGGTCACCGAGTTGGTACGCATAAACGCGTAGACGGCATGGTCATAAGGCGTTGGTTGGAGCTGGTGCAGAAAATTGACCCGTGTGAACGCAACCCCGGTATCTGTTGCTGACGCGTTGCAGCCAGGATATTCTAGGGTTTGGAATCTTTCGTGAAACAGTAGAAATTGCGGACACTGTGAACAAGATCCAACAATTAACGTGAGCTTGTATCCGAAATCGCATACAAAAGTGCGTCCCAAATTCTGCTATATCCCGCGGCCCATCAAAAATATGAGATATCACATTGCGAACGCATCCCCCCCCCCCCCCCCCGCTTTTTGCATGCCACAAGCCTTCCGATCTCGGTGCACAGGCAGTAGTCACGATTACATGAAATCGACAGCTGCGCATCGTACACCTCCTCGCACCCAGGCATGTAGAGGATACTCGAAAAACGTATTTGAAATAAGATACCAAATACCGCGGTCGTAAAGTAATTAAAATACAGTCTAAATACTCATAAAATGTATGTATTTAGAGTAGAGTAGTAAATACTTCAAACAGTATTTAAGATACATCCAAAGTACTAGAGTCAGAATTAAATGCAAAGATTTAGGTTTTGAAATTAGCCGTAGGCTTTATCCGCTCTTAAGGGGAAATGAAGGTAGAATAAAGGGTCAGAAGAAAGGCGGCCACCCAGCAAAAAGAACAAAACTCCATAAAATGGATTCCTTGTGACCCCGAGAACATGCCAATTATCTGCTCCATTCGCGGTGTCATCCTCCTCACGAAGACACTTATGTATAGAGATGGTACCGAGAAAAGCCGTCCACGGACTACGCACTGAAGATCCGCATCAATCCTCAGGAATTGCGTGGCCGACCTTCTCAGAAGCAAGCTGAACTCAATGGCAAAATGTTCCTGGGGCGATGACCTTTCTTTATAACCCTTAGTTTACCTCCTGGTTTCCTCTTTGTCACCCTAGTTTGCCTCGGCCCACTAGCTGTTTTCTAGAATTGTTACAAGCAAGTTGCTAGCGAGCCCTGTTCGCCCCTCTTCCCCGTGGCGCGTGGTTGGCAAGCTGAGGTATTGAAAGTTCAATATTTGCCAATGGCCCCATGAAAATCAAACCAGTCTGCATACTCCCCGAAAGGAAGGACAAAAGTAATAGGAGTATTGAGTAGCAAATACGAAAAACAAAAAAGTATTTTAAATAGAGTACCAAATACCTTCCTGTAAAAGTACTGAGTAAGATACTTAAATACCAGCAAAAGTATTTAAGATACAGTATTTGGAGTACGATACTCCAAATACCTACATGCCTGCTAGCACCTATCCCCACAATAAGCGGGTTGGTTGACGTGGCCCTGTCGGAGAGGATTAGTTTCAGCCACGATATTTTTACGTTATTTGACTCGTTGAGGGGTACAAAGTTTGGGTGAGTTTGTACAGAAAGAGGTCCCATAGGTAATGCTAGTTCTGGGACCTCGAGTTATTATCTTGTTTTGTTAGCAGCTCTATATGGTGAATATATATGTTAGGTAGGTCAATCCTTCAAGAAAGAAAAAACATCAACAATAGATATACAGTGAAATACATATTACCGTGCAGTATATATAGTAGTAATAGTTAAATTATTACATTAGGAAATATACTGTGTACAGAGTGATATATCCTATATACATATGCCTCGTAAACATATGGCTCTCACTTATATGTAATTTATGAACAGATAAAAGACAAGATACATAAATATATACATAAATGCACAAACCAGTCAGTAGAAAAAAAAAAGGAAAGTCCAATGTTAAATGGCGCTAAACAGCATTTAACGGTCAAAAAGAGTGTAGCATGTAAAATGAGTGTAGCATAGTGTTCTATACGTTAGTTAGGATATAACGATATAATACTCGTTTGAAGAACAGGAAGGTTGATAAGTTTGTCATGTTTGAGGGCAACGAGTTCCAGAGTGTAGAGGAGTAGTGAGCAAATGTGAATACACCGTAATTAGTACTGCACGTAGTAACGGTCAAAGCGTTTTGCGATGATGTTCGCGTTATCTTGGTGGGTTGTTTGTATGTGAGTTTGATGTCTGAAATTGTTATCCTCTGGTGGAGTTTTTTGTGGGCTAGAAGTAGAGCACGGAAATTGATGAGTTTTTCCAATGGGATTATATTTAATGCTGTGTATACAGATGTGACACTGTCAGTGCGCTTCATATGTAGAATGGTGCGTATGGCAGTGTTTTGCGCTATTTGAAGGGGGTGGAGTGAAGATTTATATGTAATGCCGTATACAGCTGCACAATATGCTAAGCGAGAGGGAATAAATGAGTTATATATTGTTATAAGTGACCTTAGAGGAAGGCATCTGCGTAGTTTGAAGAGGAGACTAATGGATTGGTAGGTGCTTATGCAGAGAGAATTAATGTGATTGTGCCAGGAGAGCTTTTCGTCAATGATGATACCTAGAAATTTTGTACGTTCGACTTGTTTTAGTGTGGTATTGAAAAAGTGTAAGCTGAGGTTGTCTGTGGTTAAGCGTTTGTTTTTTTGGTCTAAATAATACGTATGTGGTTTTATCGAAGTTTGCTACTAGTTTGTTTAAGATTAGCCATGACGATAAGTGTTGCATGACGTCATTAGCTCCGGAATATACTTCGTTAATGGTTGGTCCAGAGATAAATAGGGTAGTGTCATCCGCGTATAGTACGGTTCTGCATGCGAGCTGCGTTGGTAAGTCATTTATGTACACCAGGAAAAGGAATGGTGCTAGTATTGACCATTGTTGCGATACGCTTTCGTCCCAGACAACGCTTGTGAGTGTGATTTGAAAAAACTAATCTACTAAGAGGGAGTCCCATGGGCTAGGAACCGACGTCACAAAAAGAAGTAAGGAAAATAAATAAATAAATAAAATAATAGATGCTAGTAAGAATGGCTGTTCTATTTAATGAACCAGGTCGTTTGTTAGTCCTCGGAGTCCGCTACCACGAGTTTTTTTTTCTTCTTCCTTTTGTTACGCAGAATGGTGTTGAATCCTTGTCGTTGCGCGACCTCCTCGCTGAGCCTGTCTTGTTGAAACACTGGCTGCCTGGCATAGAAAGTACTCTTAGTTCCAAAAGTACCCCGTACACTACGCATTACTTGAAGAGTGAGTCAAATACAGTTACAATTACAAAACATGTTATTGCGAGAGTAATTAATTACAGTACATTGCAGCGTTGGGATTATTTAACGAATTAAGCGTCCAAAGTCATGAATTACAGCGTCCACAATGCTGAAACCAATATCAAAGTAATATCAAATGCAATCAAAACTTATACTGCGAAGCCTAAGAATGACCATGGTTCAAAATAGGATATCACTGACGAACGTGCTAGTTTCGCGTTTTTTCGGTGTCTGCCGTAGTCGCTTTTGAATAAAATGTACATTTTAGCAAAGTTATGCTTTGCAACGCGTTAAGGCGGGGTCCCATAGCCTCGATTTGAGCAGCAGCAGCAGAGCAACAGCAGCGGAACAGCAGAGCTGCAGCGACACGAGCGGTCCCATAGCACTGGGCGAGAGCAGCAGCGCTGCCGAGTTGCAGGAATTCCCTGCTCTCCCGTATCCGAATTTTTGGTTGCTGTGCTGCCCTGTTGCTCTGCAGCCTGAGCAGCCGGTCTCGAAAGCCAATCAGGAGGCTGGTTGGTATTGTTTTCGTTCGACGGTGTTCAGGGTTAGCAGGGCAGTGAGTGACGGCAGAAGGTTTGTTTCTGGTTGTTCTGTGATTTGATTCTGAAGACCTGGATACGCTGGTGATTGCCAGTAGTTTGGAGAGAGTGTTCAATCATTGGGACTGCGTGAAGTGCGCTTTCAGGACATAATTCAGTTCATATAGTTCAATAAAGTGTTCGACCGAACCTACGTGATACATATGTTATGTACCAGTTGTAGCTACATGTTCGCTTGTTTTCTGGAAAGTACTTCAAGACGCGTGACCTGATAACGTACAAGCAAATTACTTTCACGTCCATGCCGTGTGAAAACCAAACCGAACAAATTTCTTGTGGTCGGTATTCCAAGACCTTGCTAGGTGGTGGTAAATGAAACTGGCCCTTGAAAAGGGTTTTATGGAGATAGACAACGTTCAGACAACAAAAAAAGGTTCGTTAGAGATAGATAATGAACCCATTCCTTGTGAAAACAGGCAGAAAGCAGTGAGTACTAGCAGAAGGGGCCTTTGTTTTCGTTAGACAATTTTATCTCACTAAGAGCAACGTACGCATTTGACAGTCACCGTAAATCAAAATAGTATAGTAACGAGGCAATATTTATACGACAAAATCCCGTAGAAGAATCTCCACACAACATAGCAAGGACTGTTCTGCACAGCAGTTGGACGAACCTTGTCATGAAACTAACTACACATCAACGAAGGGTCAATCAGGTAATACGAGGCTCAGACCACCACCACCACACTCATCTCAAAGTTCACTTATGAGCTCCAAATCCACAATATAACTCTCACACAAACGCCTTTCATCTAGGATTGCGTTCCTAGGTGTGTGTACTAAAAGGCTTAGCCGCTGCGTACGCCTTAGGAATGTGCGAAATGTAAACAACGATCTGTCCCCTCTATGTTGTTCCAGCCTCAGAACATCAGTTTATCTCTTGTAAACAATGCCACGGTTGCCAATACGCTTTGTGTATTGGCCAATACGCTGCTGCCGCTAATTCAAAACGAAGCTATGGGACGCCTCCAGCAGCAGAGCAGCAGCAGCAGCAGAAAGCAGCTGTGGCAGCTGCTCTGCTGCCATGTTGCTGCAGCCGCACCGCTGCTGCTCGCATAAAGCTATGGGACGCGGCCCTTAGGCTTAGCAGTGCAGCAACACAAAACGTATCGACATTCGCTATATATTGGTGATAGTTTATAGTTATGTGGGACTATATAGTGACTGTAATGAGACCTAGGTTAGTCTACATCTGTTGACCATAGGTCCACTTGAGTGCCGGCGTTGTGCCAATGTGGGATTTTCAACTTATATCACGGATTTAGAGTGTTTTGAGGATACCCCCAGTTAACGCTGTCTCTCTTCCTCAAGATACACAATGGTCTCGCACGCATGCAAATGTACACGTTTTAAGTACCGATGGATTAGGATACAGCAGAAACTGCTTACCAGCGTTATAAACGGCAGCTGACGACCCAAGTGAGTGACGCTCACGCTGCTCACGCCGTGTGGTGGTAGCCCGGCGCCCGGCCCAGGCAGCAGACTGCAAAAACGAAACTATGCGCAAATACTTTCTGCTCTTTACTGCGCACCACTATGCGACTATGCTTTCTCCCTTTCACCGCTCTCTCCCGAGAGCAGAGCAGACGCTCACCCACTGATCTCGATTGTAAAAGGCTTTATAGATAGAGATCAGTGCGCTCACCTGTCTGTTCCACTCGTTCCAGTCAGTGCGAAATATGTCGTTCGTGAATAATTCGTCCCTCGAGGCACTCGAATGAACCGAAGGGTGAAAACATCCGCTCACCAATTCACCAGGCTATACCGACGATTCTTTGAATGGTTGCTCGTTCACCATGTGCACTGTGCTTACTGTGCTACAGCGCAGCGGAAGCGCAGTCGCCATCTATGGTGTAATCTGTGAAGCTGTCGTCTTGGTGGGGCACCATATTCGGCGGTCGCCTACTCACTTTCAGGAGATGTTTATGGAATGGATAAGATTCAAAGTGCAGGCAAACTGGTGAAACATAACTAAAGTTTTCTCCGAGTCATTTGCATCGAATTGACTCATCACTGACGGTGAAACACGACCAAATTTAAAACTCGCTGCGAACTTGTACCGAGAGAAACTTACCGCAAAGGCATTAAACTTTTTTTAAGTTCACTGTTAGCGCCGCGAAGCAGCTGTTGCTATGAGCAACCTATAGATGTGGACAGATGGAGAGAGGACAGCAGGAAGGAGTGGGGGACATGGGGTTTAGTATGCGTCCTGGGCCGACTTCAAGGGGAACTGTGCCAACATTCGTCTGGGAAGTCTTTGGATAACTCAAGGAAAATCTCAGGCAGTACAGCCAGTGGTACGATTCGAACGGTCCACCTCCCAGTCCCTCCCAGTCTTTCGATTGAACCGGTTCGCCGAAGATTTTAATGGAATTCAAACGTGGTCATGCTTCCAGTCAACACATTCTCTCACTGAAGTTTGGTTTCACAGGACTCTGCAATAAATTTACCTGACAAGTGTTGTAGAGCGTCAAAGCTATCAGTACGTTCCTTAGTAGCACAAAACAACTCGTAAACGTCTCAAAAAGCTGTTGGCAAGATTTCTTTTTTGTTTTTGTTTTGTTTTGTTTAGAAGACGTCCTCCATCCCGTCTACATAACGTCTTCTAGCTTTGGTTAACGTGACGCTTATTAAAATTATTATAATACGTTATTACACATTATATAATATTATTATTACACATTGCACATTATGGCACATTATTATAGTACATTATTAATAATGAAAGCATTGAAGACTTCGTCGAGTCGGTCCTGAAGATATATTATACTATAGTCTATTATGTGCTTCTATGTTGTTCCAGGACTTTTACGCAGTACACCCTTTCTCCTGCCCAGACAGAAAATTCAGTCCTGTGGATATCCATCCGAGATAGTCTGATGGAGACCTGCCTCTTTTTTTTTTTTTTCTTCTTCTTCTTCTTTCTTTTTACCTCGGCCACCGTCACCACACACGTCCATTTCGTTGTCGGTTTCTCCACTTTGTTTGTTTCTCTATCTCCCATGGCGTTTCAAAAGGCATAAAGAGAAAACAAGACGCCGGGAGTGTATTGTAATCAAGTAGGAGAACTACGCTCGTGGAAGAAAGATCCAACGGGAAAAAAAGATCCATCGGGAAAGAACATCCAACGGGGTCACGTGACAGATGGAAAAAAAGATCCAAACGAGAAAGAAGATCCACGCGGAAGAAACATCCACAGGGAAAGAAGATCCACGCGGCAAAAAAAGTCAATAGGGAAAGGGAATCCAAGTGAGGAAGCGCGTGAATGTGTATATCGGATCGATTAATCAGCGGGCCATCGTATCATAGGCCAGTTTGTATTAAGTTTAACCCGATATTTCCACGAAGACCGCAGGATCAGGGAACCATGACCACAGAACTTGTGGGAATCCGCCCGTCGAATCCCACTCGCTTGAAGGGCGCGACCTGTCCAACACACCAAACCGCCAACGCGAAACAAAGACACTGCGGAATGTGCTGTGTCTACTGGTGCGTATAACGTGTATTATGCACAGGAATCCGAGGAATTGCACCTGCTTCAATTAGATTCCACCAGAACTGGGGTGAATCAGATCCAGCTGAACACGATTACACCCGAGTTACTGAGGAAATATATAACCCTATTCCTCCCCCCCTCTCCCTCCCCCCACCCCGCTATAACAAAAACATGTCAGGCCGTATATGCATATATGCCTCCTGTCAGATTCGCAAGAATTTGGAGCCGCGCACATTAGAGTTTTGCATTTGTCCCCAGCTTCCTCATCCTAAGAGAAGAAAAGGCTCCGTTGTGAATCACCACTATTCGGACACGAATTGAGCAGTCTCTCGTTTTGCAGCAAGGTGTCATTGCATTCCGACAGCCAAAAAGGTCATTTCAAAATATCCCTAACTTGCACGCCGATATCAATAATTGAGTCCAAGTAGTTCACAACATCAGGAAACGTGGGGACGTGCTCTGCTACATACGTTACTAATCTGTCCATCTCGGAAAGCAACAGCCTGTTCCTCCGAAGCACGCTTGGGCACTGTGGTTTTCCTATGGCGAGGGGATCAACCGATCAAGCCTCAGAGCATGCATCCGACTCTGAGTGGCATGCTGCGAGGTTCGAAGCCACCGCACCAGCTCTGCCAAACTGGGGTACCGCCTGTCGATTCGACTCAGTAGGCCGTTGTGTCAGTCTTCTACCATGTTCGTGATTCGAGGCCCGGTATTCTTGAATTGACCCCATACGTCTTTGATGATAGCATTTTCGATTCAGAAACTCTCGAAGTACCAGGAGAAGTACCGGGTGATCGCAATCGCTTCGACTGAACTGACTGTCATTCGGATAGGGGACCAGCAGACTGCTTGTTGGTGGTATTTGGTGGCGACCGATTTTTATAACATCTTCTTTGCAGTTTACATATTAAGGATATGTTTTTACTTATTATTTTTTGCTTATTCTAAAAATATTGATTGTGAAGAATTCATGAAATACAGTAAGCAACAACAATAACAACGGGTGCTTAGGGTACTTCGTTTTTCGGGTTAAACCCGATTTTTCACGATAGTTCCGTCCCGAACAAGTTTTCAAGAATTCGGGTAAACCCGATATCTAACCGAAATTCTTGTGGTCCTTCAACGTGTCGTTCTCTGTAAACTGTCGGAAAAGTAAATAATAATATCAGCAAAGACAGCCATTTGTGACAGCCTATTTGTCCTCTATTTATAATCCCCTCCTGCAGGAGTCAAAGAGACGAGCTTTTGTGGAGCTCGGGCAAGTGTTTCAATACCGCGGTCATTCACGACCCTAGTTCCCAGCCGGAAATATAAATATTCTTGTTTCTCGTCCCCGTGTCACAGCAGCGGCTTGCTTCATATGCCTTCCGTTTCACCCGAAACCTCCCTGGTGACATATCAAACAGAGATCACGGCGCCCGATTTCTCCCCGAATTCTCGGTTGTAGATAGCACCCCTCAATAATTTGAAAAATCATAAAACCGGAAAATGAAGAACCCAACTCGGAATGCTTAAGTGACGACGATGTAGCGGATGCTGAGGCGGCAACCTATTCCATTGCTTGAGGGGGAATGGAGAATGATGATGAATGTTCAGAGCTCACGCAGGAGCCCTGTTGCTTTTAAAAATGTGATGGGGGCTTGAAGAGCTCGTAGCTGATTCGCTGGGTTGGCTGGAGACAGAGGCGAATGCAAACCATGCCGTGGATAGGGAGTACATTACTTCTTAGGAGGAAAGCATGTACGCAAGGAGCCATGTCGCAATGCGAACTGCAACTGTACAACACAAAGAAGTTTCAACGTGGTCACGTGACAGAGGGAATAAAGATCCACACGGAAGAAACATCCATAAGGAAAGAAGATCCAAGCGAGAAAGAAGATCCATGCGGCAAAAAGATCCATAGGGAAAGAAGATCCACCAGTGGATCTTCTTTCGCTATGGATGTTTTTTCCCTTTGGATCTTTTTTCCTAAAATCCAGCGTATGGTATCTGTTTCCCCTTTGCAAGTACCCATAGGTATATAGTTCTCCGATTTACCATACGCATTAGATACCATACGCTGTACTGCTATTCGATAAGATCGGTTGGCACCCGCAAGTGTTACAGTGTTGAGCCAACCAACCTCCCCCTTTTGTTCTTTACGTTATGATGCTCGCGTTATCTGTCATCAATGCAACTCCCTGTCTGCCCTATATACAGGGAGTTGCATTGATGACAGATAACGCGAGCATCATAACGTAAAGAACAAACGGGGAGGTTGGTTGGCTCAACGCTGTAACACTTGCGGGTGCCAACCGATCTTATCGAATAGCAGTACAGCGTATGGTATCTAATGCGTATGGTAAATCGGAGAACTATATACCTATGTATGTATGTATGTAACTCCCTGTCTGCCCTATATAACCAGCTCCGGTGGCGCAGCGGTGGCGCAGCGGTAACGCGTGCGCTTGGAGACTGGGAGGTCCGCGGTTCGAATCCGCGGGCCGGCTGTGCCGTCTGGGGTTTTTCCTGGGTTTCCCTCAGATGTGTAATAGGCGTATGCCGGCACAGTTCCCCTGAAGTCGGCCCATGGACGCAGCTATCCTCCCCCCGAGCGGACTCCGCTCGGTCTTCCACTTCACCCTTTCCTCTCCTCCTCTCCACCACCTTTCCCTTCCCGAGAAACATGCCGCCTAATCAGGCAGGCAGACCTCTCGGGTTCCTCCCAACGACACTCCTCCTCCCCCTCCTCCTGCCCTATATACTGCGTTTACCACATGGGAGAGGAATTTGCACTCTACATACAGGGTGTTTATTTTTATTCGTTAGAGAATTTTTATTTAAAAAAAGCTAGCAGCGCAAAATAGATGCCGTTTTGGCAGTTGCGTCTACGGCCAAGTTGACATCCCCTGAAGAATGCAACTACAAGATGACTAATTACATAAAATTCATTACTGAACTCTTTAATTAGGGGATTTCGAGCAAAAGCGGGAGATCAGAATGAGAGACCATCCTATACATCTGTTTGTGACTGGTTCTTCTTGCACCTCCTGTGAGTTGTTGTTTTTTAATGCGTTACCTCCCGCACAGCTGTCTCAGGTTTGTTTGGGAGCAGAAACTACTACTTCAACATTAGTCGTTCCTTTTCTTAAAATTATTGGACACCACATGTATACATGGTATGACGATTACGTGCCCTTTCTTGCCTGGTTCTGGCTGTCATCACAGGTTTTGAGCTGCCTGAGCAACCCCTTGCAGACCGAACAGGTTGTTCGGATAACCTCCAATGCGGAACCTCTCTACTTGATTAGTAAAACTATCAGCCATACGGTGTGGACACGATTTGTTAAGTGCGTTACGGAGACAGAGGTGAGCAATACGCCGTTTCACAAGTTTAGAATGGCTCGAATTGGGGGCTAGAAACCGCGGGCCGCATGCTGTTCCGGCTCAGTGCAGACCAAGCGCGCGACAAAAATTCGTGCGCTTAGGAGTTGTTGATGGTTATGGGGGGCTTGAGCAGAGGTTATCTGAGAGTGGGTTGTCTTGGCAGAGGGCGAGGCACGGAAAACGAATTCCTCAAGCAAGAGCGCGCGCTATGCTCAGTGCATTCCGGAGCTCTCTTACCAGAACTTTGTGAATGCAATAAGCCATAGAAAATGCGAGCTTTCAGCACACTACGCTTAAAAAGTAATAGTTTGCAGTTTGTTCGACAGCTTAATAGTTGCTGCAGGCTAATTTAGATTTACTTTGAAATGGTTTCAAATATGTTCTGCGGCCCCCGGAAAAGATCGGCGAGGGGAGGGGGGGGGGAATGAAATGTGGCCCGTATAGGATTGCAAAGGTTCCCAACCGCTAACCTACGCCTTAAGTTTGTGCATGTTGAATTGTTGCACTGCCCATTCCCAAGACTACGTTTTCTGCAATATTGTTCGTGGCCTGTGGGTGCTCTTCGCCTTTGTTGGACAAGACTAAATGGCTTCCATTCGCGCCGCCCATTCACGTGGGCAATCGAATGACTATCGTATCATACATACCTTTACGCTCTTGCTTGTTCACATGCCTCGTCTATACTCTGATCTTCGTTCTGGCTTTTAAGAAACGCTGCTGCAGACAGTCAGCGTCTCCAGACAGGCTCGCATCAATCATCATGCCCTACTGCTGACATTGCTGCCAACATTTGGCCCTCTACAACATCATTTCCCTGAACACTGCCCACTTCGTGCTATTTACGCTTTTACGCCAATGGTACAACCACTGCATGTTGCATACTGCGGTTTAAAGGGGCGGTGCACACGCTCTTAGGAATTTTATCTCCTATACCAGAAGCACAGCGGAGCAATGTAATTTGAATTGCTGTTTACCACACTACAGCGGCAGTTGCGTAACCACTGTATTTTGCAGTTTAAAGGGGCGGTGCACACGTTTTTAGAGGTTGTATTACTACTGTTCACCACTTTGGTGCCAGTGGCGCAACCACTGTATGGTGCATGCTGTAATTTAAAGCGACGCTGCACACACTTTGCGGAATTATAACTTCTACAAGCACAGCAGAGCAATGTACTTTCGATTACTCTATACGCTTTGGTGCCAGAGGTGCGACCACCGGCACATTGCAATTTAAAGGAGTGGTGCACACGCTTCTAGAAATTTTATTTAGCTTCTTCCTGTGGCGCAGCAGAGCAATGTCCCTATAGGGCGCGTTTCCCGCGCTGACATACACACCATGCGGTTCCAGTTTTACTTATACAGACTAGTTTCGCTGAGCACCACGGAAGCAGGATAGCGTTTTGCGCTGGGTGTGCGACGTGTGCCAGTTGATGGTACGAAACGAAAGTAGCGGAATATGCGCGAAGGTGAGGTAGTCAGAAGAAAGATAAAACGTGTATTCCCAAGCAGCGCAACAACCTGGCACAATACTGGTCCAATCCTGGGCCGGTATCGACAGTATTGCACCAATATTGAGCACAGATGTTGCGCTGCCTGGGTTATTGCTGGACACATACAATATGAATAGCGTTTCACTGTTGCAGTTCGCCCAGAGATGTTTGCGACGGGGGGGGGGGGGGGGGGGGGTCATTATGCATACCTACGACCATTACTACGTCGAACTCTCCACGCGGAAGAACGCCAAAATTTCCGACATATAGCACGGCATATAATATTTGTTCCGCGGAAAATTGGGACTTCTGATGATCATACGGGTATTGGTATCAAAGTGGCGCGGGAGCTGACGCCCTGAAAGGTCTCAAACGGACTTTAGACTGAAACAGTCTGAATACCAACATTGGGCCAGAACTTCTTCACAGAGGTTTATGTATGTGCTAGTTGCCTTCGTGTAACAGCCCATCTCGCTTCGCGAAGCCATAACAGTATCCAGTCAGACGCGATCGCTGTACCGTGTAACAAATTAGGAGTAAATTTACACGTAAGGTGGATCAGCCTATTTGTGTGGCGACGTGCTACACGTGCCGCAGGGTAGGACTGCGGATAACTTCGACCACGTGGGGCTCTTTTGACGTGCGCCGGAAATCTTCGACACACGATGCTATGTTTACCCAGAGCCGTTTATAAAGAGAGTTATAAGAGACTGGCCATTAGGAGGAGCCTAACCCGAATCGCGTCATGCGCCGTCACGGGTGAACCACCTCCCTCGCCGTGCTCTATTGTTGTCCAGTCGTCAACCGGTTGCCGACGGCATATTGATGCAGAGCATTGGTCACGATCAGGCGCGGATCTAGGGGGGGGGGGGGGGTCCAGGGGTCCGGACGCCCCCTCAATTCCAGACTTAAACGTAGGGTTCAGTGGACCGATCCCAGCATGCACCGGACACTTGCCCATAGCGGACCCCCCCCCCCCCTCGGAAAAATCCTAGATCCGCCCCTGGTCACGACTGTGAGCTGTCCTCTGACTCGAAACGGTTTTTGCGGCTGGTCGCGGCGAAGCGCAAAAGGGCGTATTTCATTGGTGTAATTCATTGGTGTAAGGACGTAATTCATTGATGGATAAGGGAGTGAAAGAGCGTCCTTTTGCGCTTCGCAGCGACAAGCCGCGACAAAAATACGTAAACCAAAACTAATTAATTACTGCAACAAATGACCCGCTTCGGTGGCAGATTTTTCTCTAAAAGGTGTCCACTGAAGGTCCCAAAAGGGGTAGTACCCATTTTAATGCCGACAGCGCCCTGCTTTAGAAGTTACGCTTTTTTACTTAACTCATTTGCATTTTTATCTTAATAATGAGCGCCTCCCACTAATCCACACGGTGTGCAGCTTGTAGGTGGTATCGGACAGATACTTGTAAAAAAGAAAGCTGGTGGATTGGTGCACCCGTTCGCGAATTATTTAGCCCGGGGATTTAACTGAAACACTCGGTATACCGAGGTCGTGTGCTGGTCTCCTCGGCTGGGTTGGGACCCGTGACCTTGAAACATTGGGGGGGGGGTAGTCATGTCCACCACTTATGCAAATCAATATGAAAAAAAAAAAAAATAGAAGGTTTCTGTTTGACCTCCCATCTTGTCTACTCAAGATTTATCTGCCTTTACTGCAGTACACAGTAGCGTTCGGACAGCGACCTGTGACTTATGTGGTTACAGGTCAGTCCATCATAAAAAAAAAAAAAAAAACAAAGGCTACAGACCACACATGCTTTAAACCGCTTTTTTGCACTTTTCCTCGCACTCTTCCTCGCACTTTTCCTCGCTCTCTTCACTTTCATCGGTTTCCTTTTCCCTTGAGCCGAAGCCTGCTGCTTTCATTGCTGTACCCACTACTCCACAGCTCTGAAGGAGCGAAACCACGCTTGCTTTAGCCACTACTCCGATGGAGCTTTGCCATGCAGCCGCAACGGAATCTGCTCCTACTCCTGCTGCGGAGAATCCTAGAGCTCCTAGGGCAAGTGGTGCAGCCAGTACTGTCAGGCCGGCTTTAACTGCAAGATACGACATGAGACATGTAAAACACTTGACTCGCAGCTCACCGGTCCTTTGCAAGCTCACCTATATGCACTCATTTACAAAACATGTGTAAGAGCATACCAGGGTGGAACTGCAGCCAGGGACGCGGACAACTGAGTTAAAACAAAACACGACAGGAGACCTGCAGACTCGCAACTAGCAGACATTTAATGGAAGGAGGCTCTTACATACAGTACACAGAGCAACCAACCAATTGCAGCACACTAAAGACTTGAAGTGAACTTGCAACACACAGTAACAAATGGAGCGATAAGCGATAAGTTATTTCACACGTGAGCATGCAAAACTAATGTGATTCTATCAGGCACAGATTAGTTCTAGTCTTCATTAGTTAGATGTCTAGTTCGTGAACTCTTACCCGCAGCAGCTGCAACCACGAGCTTCATGACTGTTCAGCAACAGTACCGCGATGACACTGAAAGAGACAGTCCACAATATCCGCCTCATGCATCTTGCAAAGTATGAAATAAAACGGCATAACCGTGGCTACTGTTCGACGCATTTTTATTTTATTACCCCAGGTGCAAAACGTTTGCAATTGCAAGTGCATGGGGAGTACTCAGACTGGCTTAACATAAGAGGGCGAAACAATTTAATATGATGTTTCGATCATCGTTTCGTTTTGGCCACCGAAACGTCATATTAAGTTGTTTCCTTCTATTAAGCGAATGTGTGTGTGTGAATACATGTGACGTCCTCTGACTTTTGGTCTATCGTCAATTGCAAATGGTTTATGAAACAGTTCCACTTGCAAAACACATTTTCGTTAGACTGGTCCGTGGGCCACTTGTAATACCAAACGTTTTTCATCTGGGCGGTAATTCCGGTGCGCGAAGTGAAGTGGTGGTGACAGGGTGGTGCCGAGCGAAGAGAGTTCGTTACGACTTTTATTGTAATTTCTTACGGTAACTGAATAGAAATTTTGAGTTGTAACGCCCACTTCGAAATGAATACAGTTCGTAATTTGAAATGAAATAAATAATTGGGTGTTTACGTCGCGAGACAACTGAGATCATGAGCGACGCCACAGCGGTCGGTCTGTGGATTGCTTTTGCCCACATGAGGGTTCTTTAACGTGCGATGAAAGCTCATCACACGGCACCCCGTATTTAACGTCCCTCGCGGAGTAATTTGAAATGAACTTGCGTGAGCAATGAAAGAAGAAAGTCACTGAAAAGGTTAGCCAGCTGTAGGATTCGAACCCACATCTTCTGGATTACCGTGAGCACTTTTGTTCCCATTTATGGACTTGCAAAAGGAGGAGAAACTTATAAGATCCGTTGCTTCAGAACCAATGCATTCTTAAATTTATTGTTCACTATACCGCCACGACTTCTGGTCATGAATATACCACCAAGAGAATACAGATGCTTCGTTGGAGCACTGCTCGGTGGAACCACATCACGCATCACGAAGGCTTCAAGCGGGATGACGGGTACCTTTCAGATTAGCATTTCTCTCATGGTGGACCAGTTTTAGTGTTTGCCACACTGAAATGTAAAACTTTCAGTAGCCTTCTCATCAGATGACTTGTGACCTTCCACTGTAGAAGCTGCAGCTCTAATTGCGCATTTAATACATGTCACTCCAACATGGATACGACTTGACATGAACCTGGGATGCGCGATAGAACATGTGATGAGATCATTCGCTCGCTACCTTCTTCGGTGGTAGCGATACCAGCCAACCATATCCGCCAATGCGAATCAAAGACGCTCGACCCCCCCCCCCCCCCGTTCCACGCGCCATCTGTCTCCACTAACTATAACGAAATTTGGAGTTGGTCCGAGTCGGCCGACACCAATAAACCACGACCAACTCGAGTTGCTCCGAATCAGTGGCGAAATAAACTGACTTAGGCTTAAATAATGGCAGTTTTTTTTTTAAAAAAAGAAGGCATCAGCAGTTAGATTTGAACCTATGCACTGAGATTGCTGCAAGGTTGTTTGTGGGTGGGGTCACCGAGTTGGTACGCGTAAACGCGTAGACGGCATGGTCATAAGGCGTTGGTTGGAGCTGGTGCAGAAAATTGACCCGTGTGAATGCAACCCCAGTATCTGTTGCTGACGCGTTGCAGCCAGGATATTCTAGGGTTTGGAATCTTTCGTGAAACAGTAGACATTGCGGACACTGTGAACAAGATCCAACAATTAACGTGAGCTTGTATCCAAAATCGCATACAAAAGTGCGTCCCAAATTCTGCTATATCCCGCGGCCCATCACAAATATGAGATATCACATTGCGAACGCATCCCCCCCCCCCCCCCGCTTTTTGCATGCCACAAGCCTTCCGATCTCGGTGCACAGGCAGTAGTCACGATTACATGAAATCGACAGCTGCGCATCGTACACCTCCTCGCACCCAGGCATGTAGAGGATACTCGAAAAACGTATTTGAAATAAGATACTAAATACCGCGATCGTAAAGTAATTAAAATACAGTCTAAATACTCATAAAATGTATGTATTTAGAGTAGAGTAGTAAATACTTCAAACAGTATTTAAGATACATCCAAAGTACTAGAGTCAGAATTAAATGCAAAGATTTAGGTTGTGAAATTAGACGTAGGCTTTATCTGCTCTTAAGGGGAAATGAAGGTAGAATAAAGGATCAGAAGAAAGGCGGCCACCCAGCAAAAAGAACAGAACTCCATAAAATGGATTCCTTGTGACCCCGAGAACATGCCAATTATCTGCTCCATTCGCGATGTCATCCTCCTCACGAAGACACTTATGTATAGAGATGGTACCCAGAAAAGCCGTCCACGGACTAAGCACTGAAGATCCGCATCAATCCTCAGGAATTGCGCGGCCGACCTTCTCAGAAGCAAGCTGAACTCAATGGCAAAACGTTCCTGGGGCGATGACCTTTCTTTGTAACCCTTAGTTTACCTCCTGGTTTCCTCTTTGTCGCCCTAGATTGCCTCGGCCCACTTGCTGCTTTTCTGGAATTGTAACAAGCAAGTTGCTAGCGAGCCCTGTTCGCCCCTCTTCCCCGTGGCGCGTGGTTGGCAAGCTGAGGTATTGTAAGCCGGCGTTGACACGGAGCAACTTTTCCCAGCAACTCGAAGCAACTCAAACCAACGTCTTTTGAGCAATTTCGAGTCCGCGTTCACACGCAGCAACTCTGTAGCTCCACCCACAAGCAACCTTATGGCGACCGGACAATGTGGGTTCGAATCGAACTGGTGGAATCTTTTCTTTAGCTGCTGTTTATCAAATTTCAGTCAGTTTTATTGCTCCAATAGATCATTATTGCCGTCCAGAAGTGGCAACTGATATGTTTCCGTGAAGTTCGTAAAAAAGAAAGTTATTTTTTAGCTGCACCTCGAGGATTTGAACCTATGAACCCACGAACGAAATCCACAACGCCATCGGGAGTCACGTGGCAATGCTTCCCTCTCTGATTGGCCAATGCACGAGCAACTTCTCAAGTTTTCGGTCCGGGAGCGATTTGCAGCAACTCGGAGCAACTCGAGTTGCTGGAGGTTGCCGGCTGACAGCAACTCCAAAGTTGCTCATAGTTGCTGCAAAAAGTTGCCCCGTGTGAACGCTGCCTACTGAAAGTTCAATATTTGCCAATGGCCCCATGAAAATCAAACCAGTCTGCATACTCCCCGAAAGGAAGGATAAAAGTAATAGGAGCATTGAGTAGCAAATACGAAAAAAAAAAGTATTTTACATAGAGTAACAAATACCTTCCTGTAAAAGTACTGAGTAAGATACTTAAATACCAGCGAAAGTATTTAAGATACAGTATTTGGAGTACGATACTCCAAATACCTACATGCCTGCTCGCACCTATCCCCACAATAAGCGGGTTGGTTGACGTGGCCCTGTCGGAGAGGATTTGTTTCAGGCACGATATTTTTACGTTATTTGACTCGTTGAGGGGTACAAAGTTTGGGTGAGTTTGTACAGAAAGAGGTCCCATAGGTAATGCTAGTTCTGGGACCTCGAGTTATTATCTTGTTTGTTAGCAGCTCTATATGGTGAATATATATGTTAGGTAGGTCAATCCTTCAAGAAAGAATAAACATCAACAATAGATATACAGTGAAATACATATTAGCGTGCAGTATATATAGTAGGAATAGTTAAATTATTACATTAGGAAATATACTGTATACAGAGTGATATATCCTATATACATATGCCTCGTAAACATATGGCTCTCACTTATATGTAATTTATGAACAGATAAAAGACAAGATACATAAATGTATATATATATATACATAAATGCACAAACCAGTCAGTAGAAGAAAAAAAGAAAGTCCAATGTTAAATGGCGCTAAACAGCATTTAACGGTCAAAAAGAGTGTAGCATGTAAAATGAGTGTAGCATAGTGTTCTATACGTTAGTTAAAATATAACGATATAATACTCGTTTGAAGAACAGGAAGGATGATAAGTTCGTTATGTTTGAGGGCAACGAGTTCCAGAGTGTAGAGAAGTAGTGAGCAAATGTGAATACACCGTAATTAGTACTGCATGTGGTAACGGTCAAAGCGTTTTGCGATGATGTTCGCGTTATCTTGGTGGGTTGTTTGTATGTGAGTTTGATGTCTGAAATTGTTATCGTCCTGTGGAGTATTTTGTGGGCTAGAAGTAGAGCGCGGAAATTGATGAGTTTTTCCAATGGGATTATATTTATTGCTGTGTATACGGATGTGACACTGTCAGTGCGCTTCATATGTAGAATGGTGTGTATGGCAGTGTTTTGCGCTATTTGAAGGGGGTGGAGCGAAGATTTACATGTCATGCCGTATACAGCTGCACAATATGCTAAGCGAGAGGGAATAAATGAATTATATATTGTTATAAGTGACTGTAGAGGAAGGTATCTGCGTAGTTTGAAGAGGAGACTAATGGATTGGTAGGTGCTTATGCAGAGAGAATTAATGTGATTGTGCCAGGAGAGCTTTTCGTCAATGATGATACCTAGAAATTTTGTACGTTCGACTTGTTTTAGTGTGGTATTGAAAAAGTGTAAGCTGAGGTTGTCTGTGGTTAAGCGTTTGTTTTTTTGGTCTAAATAATACGTATGTGGTTTTATCGAAGTTTGCTACTAGTTTGTTTAAGATTAGCCATGACGATAAGTGTTGCATGACGTCATTAGCTCCGGAATATACTTCGTTAATGGTTGGTCCAGAGATAAATAGGGTAGTGTCATCCGCGTATAGTACGGTTCTGCATGCAAGCTGCATTGGTAAGTCATTTATGTAGACCAGGAAAAGGAATGGTGCTAGTATTGACCATTGTTGCGATACGCTTTCGTCCCAGACAACGCTGAGTGTGATTTGAAAAAGCTAATCTACTAAGAGGGAGTCCCATAGGCTAGGAACCGACGTCACAAAAAGAAGCAAGGAAAATAAATAAATAAATAAAATAATAGATGCTAGTAACAATGGCTGTTCTATTTAATGAACCAGGTCGTTTGTTAGTCCTCGGAGTCCGCTACCACAAGTTTTTTTTCTTTCTTCCTTTTGTTACGCAGAATGGTGTTGCATCCTTGTCGTTACGCGACCCCCCCGCTGAACCTGTCTTGTTGAAACACTGAGTGCCTGGGATAGAAAGTACTCGTAGTTCCAAAAGTACCCAGTACACTACGCATTACTTGAAAAGTGAGTCAAATACAGTTACAATTACAAAACATGTTATTGTGAGAGTAATTAATTACAGTACATTGCAGCGTCGGGATTATTTAACGAATTAAGCGTCCAAAGAAATTAATTACAGCGTCCACAATGCCGAAACCAATATCAAAGTAGTATCAAATGCAATCAAAACTTATACTGCGAAGCCTAAGAATGACCATGGTTCAAAATAGGATATCACTGACGAACGTGCTTGTTTCGGGTTTTTTCGGTGTCTGCCGTAGTCGCTTTTGAATAAAATGTACATTTTAGCAAAGTTAGGCTTTGCAACGCGTTAAGGCGGGGTCCCATAGCCTCGATTCGAGCAGCAGCAGCAGAGCAACAGCAGCGGAGCAGCAGAGCTGCAGCGACACGAGCGGTCCCATAGCACTGGGCGAGAGCAGCAGTGCTGCGGAGTTGCAGGAATTCCCTGCTGCTCTCGTGTCCGAATTTTTGGTTGCTGTGCTGCCCTGTTGCTCTGCAGCCTGAGCAGCCGGTCTCGAAGGCCAATCAGGAGGCTGGTTGGTATTGTTTTCGTTCGACGGTGTTTAGGGTTAGCAGGGCGGTGAGTGACGGCAGAAGGTTTGTTTCTGGTTGTTCTGTGATTTGATTCTGAAGACCTGGATACGCTTGTGATTGCCAGTAGTTTGGAGCGAGTGTTCAATCATCGGGACTGCGTGAAGTGCGCTTTCAGGACATAATTCAGTTCATAAAGTTCAATAAAGTGTTCGACCGAACCTACGTGATACATATGTTGTGTACCAGTTGTAGCTACATGTTCGCTTGTTTTCTGGAAAGTACTTCAAATCCCGTGACCTGATAACGTACAAGCAAATTACTTTCACGTCCATGCCGTGTTAAAACCAAACCGAACAAATTTCTTGTGGTCGGTATTCCAAGACCTTGCTAGGTGGTGGTAAATGAAACTGGCCCTTGAAAAGGGTTTTATGGAGATAGACAACGTTCAGACAACAAAAAAGGGTTCGATAGAGATAGATAATGAACCCATTCCTTGTGAAAACAGGCAGAAAGCAGTGAGCACTAGCAGAAGGGGCCTTTGTTTTCGTTAGACAGCTTTATTTCACTAAGAGCAACGTACGCATTTGACAGTCACCGTAAATCAAAATATCGAATACTATTGTAACGAGGCAATATTTATACGACAAAATCCCGTAAAAGAATCTCCACACTACACAGCAAGGACTGTTCTGCACAGCAGTAGGACGAACCTACGTTGAATGAAACTGACTACACATCAACGAAGAGTCAGGTAATACGAGGCTCAGACCACCACCACACTCATCTCAAAGTTCACTTATGAGCTCCAAATCCACAATATATCTCTCACACAAACGCCTTTCACCTAGGATTGCGTTCCTAGGTGTGTGCACTAAAAGGCTTAGCCGCTGCGTACGCCTTCGGAATGTGCGAAATGTAAACAATGCCACAGTTGCCAACACGTTTTGTGTTTCCTAAGCCGCTGCTGCCGCTAATTCAAAACGAAGCTATGGGACGCCTCCAGCAGCAGAGCAGCGGCAGCAGAAAGCTGCTCTGCTGCCATGTTGCCGTGTTGCTGCTGCCGCACCGCTGCTGCTTTGCTGCTGCTGCTCGCATAAAGCTATGGGACCCGGCCCTAAGGCTTAGCAGTGCAGCAACACAAAACGTATCGACATTCGCTATATATTGGTGGTAGTTTATAGTTATGTGGGACTATATAGTGACTGTAATGAGACCTAGGTTGGTCTACGTCTGTTGACCATAGGTCCACTTGAGTGCCGGCGTTGTGCCGATGTGGGATTTTCAACTTATATCACGGATTTAGAGGGTTTTGAGGATACCCCCAGTTTACGCTGTCTCTGTTCCTCAAGATACACAATGGTCTCGCACGCGTGCAAATGTACACGTTTTAAGTACCGATGGATTAGGATACAGCAGAAACCCCTTACCAGCGTTATAAACTGCAGCTGACGGCCCAAGTGAGTGACGCTCACGCTGCTCACACCGTGTGGTGTGGCAGCCCAGGCAGCAGACTGCAAAAACGAAACTATGCGCAAATACTTTCTGCTCTTTACTCTTTACTGCGCACCACTATGCGACTTTGCTTTCTCCCTTTCACCGCTCTTATGGCGGGCTAGCAGGGCCGCAGGGCTAGTCCTTCTAGCCCGCCATACCCGCTCTCTCCCGAGAGCAGAGCAGGCGCTCACCTCTCTGTTCCATTCGTTCCAGTCAATGAGAAATATGTCGTTCGTGAATGATTCGTCCCACGAGGCACTCGAATGAACCGAAGGGTGAAAACATCCGCTCACCAATTCACCAGGCTATACCGACGATTCTTTGGGTGTTTGCTCGTTCACCATGTGCACTGTGCTACAGCGCAGTGGCTGCGCAGTCGCCATCTATGGTGTAATCTGTGAAGCTGTCGTCTTCTTGCGGAGTGGGGCACCATATTCGGCGGTCGCCTACTCACTTTGAGGAGATGTTTATGGAATGGGTAAGATTCAAAGTGCAGGCAAACTGGTGAAACATAACTAAAAGTTTTCTCCGAGTCATTTTGCATCGAATTGACTCATCACTGACGGTGAAACATCACCAAATTTAAAACTCGCTGCGAACTTGTACCGAAACAAACTTACCGCAAAGGCATTCAACTTTTTTTTTAAATTCCCCCGTTAGCGCCGCGAAGCAGCTGTTGGAGCAGCCTATAGATGTGGACAGATGTAGAGAGGACAGCAGGAAGGAGTGGGGGACATGGGGTTTAGTATGCGTCCTGGGCCGACTTCAAGGGGAACTGTGCAAACATTCGTCTGGGAAGTCTTCGGAGAACTCAACGAAAATCTCAGGCAGTACAGCCGGTGGTACGATTCGAACGGTCCACCTTCCAGCCTTTCGACTGAATCGGTTCGCCGAAGTTAAAGATTTTAATGGAATTCAAACGTGGTCATGCTTCCGGTCAACACATTCTCTCACTGAAGTTTGGTTTCATAGGACTCTGCAATAAATTTACCTGACAAGTGTTGTAGAGCGTCAAAGCTATCAGTGCGTTCCCTAGTAGTAGTAGTAGCACAAAACGACTTGTAAACGTCTCAAAAAGGTGTTGGCAAGATTTTGTTTTGTTTTGTTTTGTTTAGAAGACGTCCTCCATCCTGTCTACATAAGGTCTTCTAGCTTTGGTTAACTTGACGCTTATTAAAATTATTATAATGCGTTATTACACATTATATAATATTATTATTACACACTGCACATTATTAATAATGAAAGCGTTGAAGACTTCGTCGAGTCGGTCCTGAAGATATATTATACTATAGTCTATTATGTGTTTCTATGTTGTTCCAGGACAGTACATCCTTTCTCCTGCCCAGACGGAAAATTCAGTCCTGTGGATATCCATCCGAGATAGTCTGATGGAGACCTGCCTCTTTTTTTTTTCTTTCTTTTTACCTCGGCCACCGTCACCACACACGTCCATTTCGTTGTCCGTTTCTCCACTTTGTTTGTTTCTCGTATCTGCCATGGCGTTTCAAAAGGTAGAAAGAGAAAAACAAGACACCGGGTGTGTATTGTAATCAAGTAGGAGAACTATATACCTATGGGTACTTGCAAAGGGGAAACAGATACCATACGCTGTACTGCTATCCGATTAGATCGGTTGGCACCCGCAAGTGTTACAGTGTTGAGCCAACCATCCTCCCCGTTTGTTCTTTACGTTATACGATGATCGCGTTATCTGTCATCAATGCATATATACTGTGTTTACCACATGGGAGAGTAATTTGATAAATAACGCCCTCTTTGCACACTACATACAGGGTGTTTATTTTTGTTCGTTAGAGAATTTTTATTTAAAAAAAAAAACTAGCAGCGCAAAATAGATGCCGTTTTGGCAGTTGAGTTCTACGGCCAAGTTGACATCCAAGAAAGTACGCAACTACAAGATGACTAATTACATAAAATTCATTCATGAACTCTTTAATTAGGGGATTTCGAGCAAAAGAGATCAGAATGAGAGACCATCCTATACATCTGTTTTTGACTGGTTCTTCTTGCATCTCTGTGCGCTGTTCTTTAATGTGCTACGCCCGCACAGCTGTCTCAGGTTTGTTTGTGAGCAGAAACTACTACTTCAACATTAGTCGTTCCTTTTCTTAAAATTATGGGACACCACATGTATGTACGGTATGACGATTACGTGCCCTTTCTTGCCTGGTTCTGGCTGTCATCACAGGTTCTGAGCTGCAAGAGCAACCCCTTGCTGACCGGACAGGATGTTCAGATAATCTCCACTGCGGAACCTCTCTACTTGGTTAGTAAAACTATCAGCCATACGGTGTGGACACGATTTGTTAAGTGCGTTACGGAGACAGAGGTGAGCAATACCCCGTTTCACAAGTTTAGAATGGCTAGAATCAGACTTGTACGTAACGGGTAATTGCGTTACTAGTAATCAATTACTTTTTTGAGTAATTTGTAACGTAATCGATTACTTTGGGGGCTCAGTAATTTTTTGAGTAATTCAATTACGATTTTCAGTAATCAATTACCAAGTAATCGATTACTTGGAAATCCACATTGTTCGGGACGATGCACACACACATATATGGGATGATTCACCGCCGCGAGAAGACAAAACCAACTGCCCTCTGCAAGTTCGGTGCAAGGCAGCTGTCTTATCTTTAGGACTTTTCTCTCACAGAACTCTCAAAACTCTCAACCTCTCGACACATTTTTTACAGAACTCTCGACCCCGATAACCTACTGCCACTCTTGTGACCATGAGCCTCTGTCAGTCTTGTGCGGAATACCGTCGATATCACAACGATGTCGACGATCTGCAATGACTTGTCGCCGTGGCCTCAGCTATCGAAAGTAATTGGCAAAGTAACGCGTTACTTTTCAAGGCGTTACTTCATTACTTTGTAACGGTAAAAAATTACTTTTTTGTAGAAGGTAACGGTCATCAATTACTTTTTTTTAGTAACGTGTACAAGTCTGGCTAGAATAGGGGCTGGAATCCGCGGGCCCCATGCTGTTGCGGCTCAGTGCAGACCAAGCGCGCGACAAAAATTCGTGCGCTTAGGAGTTGTTGATGGTTATGGGGGGCTTGAGCAGAGGTTATCCGAGAGTGGGTTGTCTCTGCAGAGGGCGAGGCACGGAAAACGAATTCCTCAAGCAAGAGCGCGCGCTATGCTGCCTTTCCGGAGCTCTCTTACCACAACTTTGTGAATGCAACAAGCCATGGAAAATGCGAGGTTTCAGTACACTACGCTTAAAAAGTAATAGTTTGCAGTTTGTTCGACAGCTTAATAGTTGCTGCAGGTTAATTTAGATTTACTTTGAAATGGTTTCAAATATGTTCTGCGGCCCCCGGAAAAGATCGGCGAGGGGAGGGGGGGGGGGGGAGAATGAAATGTGGCCCGTATAGGATTGCAAAGGTTCCCAACCGCTAACCTACGCCTTAAGTTTGTGCATGTTGAATTGTTGCACTGCCCATTCCCAAGACTACGTTTTCTGCAATATTGTTCGTGGCCTGTGGGTGCTCTTCGCCTGTGTTGGACAAGACTGAATGGCTTCCATTCGCGCCGCCCGCTCATGTGGGCAATCGAACGACTATCATATCATACATACCTTTACACTCTCGCTTGTTCCCATGCCTCGTCTATACTCTGATCCTCGTTCTGGCTTTTAAGAAACCCTGCCGCGGACAGTCAGCGTCTCCAGACAGGCTCGCAACCATCATCATGCCCTACTGCTGACATTGCTGCCAACATTTGGCCCTCTACAACAGCATTTCCCTGAACACTGCCCACTTCGTGCTATTTACGCTTTTACGCCAATGGTACAACCACTGCATGTTGCATACTGCGGTTTAAAGGGGCGGTGCACACGCTCTTAGGAATTTTATTTATCTCCTAGCAGAAGCACAGCGGAGCAATGTAATTTGAATTGCTGTTTACCACACTCTAGCAAAAGTGGCGTAACCAATGTATTTTGCAGTTTAAAGAGGCGGTGCACACGTTTTTAGAGGTTGTATTATTACTGTTCACCACTTTGGTGCCAGTGGCACAACCACTGTATGGTGCATGCTGCAATTTAAAGCGACGCTGCACACACTTTGCGGAATTATAACTTCTACAAGCACAGCAGAGCAATGTTTTTCAATTACTGTATACGCTCTGGTGCCAGAGGTGCAACAACCGACATATTGCAATTTAAAGGAGTGGGGCACACACTTCTAGAAATTTTATGTAACTTCTTCCTGTGGCGCAGCAGAGCAATGTGATTAGAATTACTATTTACACTTTGATGCCAATGATACGTCTGCATGTCGCATACTGCTGTTTAAAGAGGCGGTGCACACGCTCTTAGGAATTTTATCTCTTACTAGAAGCACAGCGGAGCAATGTAATTTGAATTGCTGTTTACCACACTATAGCAAAAGTGGCGTAACCACTGTATTTTGCAGTTTAAAGGGGCGGTGCACACGTTTTTAGAGGTTGTATTATTACTGTTCACCACTTTGGTGCCAGTGGCGCAACCACTGTATGGTGCATGCTGCAATTTAAAGCCACGCTGCACACGCTTTTCGGAATTATAACTTCTATCTGAAGCACTGCGGATCAATGTAATTTCCATTACTGTATACGCTTTGGTGACAGAGGCACAACCACCGGCACATTGCAATTTAAAGGAGTGGTGCACACGCTTCTAGAAATTTTATTTAACTTCTTCCTGTGGCGCAGCAGAGCAATGTGATTAGAATTACCATTTACACTCTGATGCCAATGGTACAACGACTGCATGTCGCATACTGCGGTTTAAAGAGGCGGTGCACACGCTCTTAGGAATTTTATCTCTTACCAGAAGCACAGCGGAGCAATGTAATTTGAATTGCTGTTTACCACACTATAGCAAAAGTGGCGTAACCACTGTATTTTGCAGTTTAAAGGGGCGGTGCACACGTTTTTAGAGGTTGTATTATTACTGTTCACCACTTTGGTGCCAGTGGCGCAACCACTGTATGGTGCATGCTGCAATTTAAAGCCACGCTGCACACGCTTTTCGGAATTATAACTTCTATCTGAAGCACAGCGGATCAATGTAATTTCCATTACTGTATACGCTTTGGTGACAGAGGCACAACCACCGGCACATTGCAATTTAAAGGAGTGGTGCACACGCTTCTAGAAATTTTATTTAACTTCTTCCTGTGGCGCAGCAGAGCAATGTGATTAGAATTACCATTTACACTCTGATGCCAATGGTACAACGACTGCATGTCGCATACTGCGGTTTAAAGAGGCGGTGCACACGCTCTTAGGAATTTTATCTCTTACCAGAAGCACAGCGGAGCAATGTAATTTGAATTGCTGTTTACCACACTATAGCAAAAGTGGCGTAACCACTGTATTTTGCAGTTTAAAGGGGCGGTGCACACGTTTTTAGAGGTTGTATTATTACTGTTCACCACTTTGGTGCCAGTGGCGCAACCACTGTATGGTGCATGCTGCAATTTAAAGCCACGCTGCACACGCTTTTCGGAATTATAACTTCTATCTGAAGCACAGCGGATCAATGTAATTTCCATTACTGTATACGCTTTGGTGACAGAGGCACAACCACCGGCACATTGCAATTTAAAGGAGTGGTGTACACGCTTCTAGAAATTTTATTTAACTTCTTCCTGTGGCGCAGCAGAGCAATGTGATTAGAATTACCATTTACACTCTGATGCCAATGGTACAACGACTGCATGTCGCATACTGCGGTTTAAAGAGGCGGTGCACACGCTCTTAGGAATTTTATCTCTTACCAGAAGCACAGCGGAGCAATGTAATTTGAATTGCTGTTTACCACACTATAGCAAAAGTGGCGTAACCACTGTATTTTGCAGTTTAAAGGGGCGGTGCACACGTTTTTAGAGGTTGTATTATTACTGTTCACCACTTTGGTGCCAGTGGCGCAACCACTGTATGGTGCATGCTGCAATTTAAAGCCACGCTGCACACGCTTTTCGGAATTATAACTTCTATCTGAAGCACAGCGGATCAATGTAATTTCCATTACTGTATACGCTTTGGTGACAGAGGCACAACCACCGGCACATTGCAATTTAAAGGAGTGGTGCACACGCTTCTAGAAATTTTATTTAACTTCTTCCTGTGGCGCAGCAGAGCAATGTGATTAGAATTACCATTTACACTCTGATGCCAATGGTACAACGACTGCATGTCGCATACTGCGGTTTAAAGGGGCGGTGCAAATGCTCTTAGGAATTCTATTCATCTTCTACCTGTAGCACCATGGTGCAACGTAATTTCAATTACTGTTTTTCACATTGGTGCAACCACTGCATGTTGCATTTTGCAGTTTAACGGGGTGGTGCACACAGTTTTAAGAATGCAATTTAACTTCTTCCAGAGGCACAGGCGAGCAACGTAATTTCAATTACCATTGACGCTTACGTCGGCAGCATAGTCCTTTAAAGCGAACGAAACCTCCTCAACCATGGTGCTGACATGCAATGCCATTCTACTAGGATTGTAACAGAGGTCACAACAAAATTAATTCCGAAAAGGCGTCAGGAGAGCCGTCTAAAACGGGCGAAACCCTTTAATCATTGTGCCAAAGACATTACGCACGACTTATGTCATGCCATTGTAGTGGGATTGTAACAGAGGTGACCACAAATACGGAAAAGGCAGCAGCAGAGCCCTTTAAAACGGGCGAAATCCCTTTAAAGGTCAGCTACGCCGATTTGGCATTGGCATCATCATTCAAGGAGTTTTCCACCAAGGTAACTGGTGCAAGTGATGTGGAGTTGCGGGCCTCACATTAGTGAGACGATTTTATTTTTTCCTTAAAACCAAAGCAAACCAACCGATGTGTTGGAACGGTTGTGATATTCAGACGAACACATCGAAGTGCCCCCGAAACGCACCTTCGTTTCTCAATTTTGTCTTCCTATTCCGAAAATTAATTAATCAAAGAAAGATCAAAGAGTGATATTAAACGGTAGGTGCAACTTATTTATTTAGACATGGTAACAAGAGTTTCGTGCACGAGACTGCACTTCTTCAGGTTACAAAAATATGAACATGGTACAGGAACATATATACAGTTGGACGAAGGAGTTTTCGTCAAGAAGTGCAGTCTCGTGCACGAAAGTCTTGTTACCATGTGTAAATAAATAAGTTACTCCTACCGTTTAATATCACTCTTTGATCTACTCCATCACCGGCAACTTGACATCGCCTATTTTTCTGTCGTCGTAATCAAAGAAACCAAAACAAGCCATGGGCGCAGCCATTTTTGTGACGTAGATGTGGAATACCTGCTCCATCTACGTAGACGGAGAATCGTACTTCTGATTGGATGAAAGCTGAGGCTTTCTCCAACTTTCCTGACGGCTTCTCCCGTTTGCGAGGAAATGCAGTTATGATGAGCAGTTATGATGAGGGCTTCGTCCGAGGTAATCCCCAGAACTGATTGGCCACTCGTGCGCGTCGTTCCCGCCTCTTCCGTCGCCCAAACGCCTAATATGTATTCGCTTCCGACTTCGAGGGGAGCGTCTCGTTTCTATTGTTCGACGCTGCTTTGGCCGCCGCTCGCCAAACGCCGCGGCGGGACGCTGGATAAAACGCTGAAGAAACGCATCATGCGGTTGGGCCTTAAAGGCTCTGTTATCCAACTCGAGCGATCAGTGAGTAGGGGTAGGAGTAGGAGTAGGAGTTAAAATCGTGACGTATGAGAGTGATAGTACGTCATCGTCTCCAGCTGTCCGCATCGAGAGGGCAGTAACTGGGAGTCAACTCTCGAGCACCTCGTGTTGAATCCTCGTATTTTAGAACGGGAGTCGCACTCACGGGTATGACCTCATGAGAGCCGCACAGCGGCCATTTTCATCCACCAAGAGTTAAAGCCCCTCTATCCCTTCATACAGGAGTCTCGTGTCCCTCGAACCCTCTAAATGAACGCAACCTAGATACGAGGCGATGAAGCATGCGTCGGGCATAGAAGTTGTGTTCGATTATTCAACTCGGTCGAAGTCGTAACGTGTGAAAGTCATCGTACGTCATCGACTCCAACGTCCCGCAACGAGAAGAGAGTCGCTGGGAGTCGACTCTCGAGCATCGCTGGTGTTGAATCTTGGAATTTTAGGACTGAGGTCACTGCTATGGCGATAACATCACGAGAGCCGCGCCGCTGTATTTTCGCCAGTGTTGTACCCGTTGACGAAATATGGTATCGCTATACCGATACTCGTTACTCCTTTACATACTTCCTTTTGTAATCGAACGGGGTACCGTTAACTCCCCCCCCCCCCCCGGATGCGCCAGATGGTTACAGGTCAGTTCATCGAACACAGGGTGCAGATCACGAATGCCTGGTCTACTACGTAGTCGCGGACAAGTCCGTGCTTTTCTTTCATTTTACTTCAGCCACAGCATATTTACATAATGCAGACTTTCTTCTTCTTTTCCTTCAGACCAAGGTTGCTGCACCAAATAGTGCACCTACCGCACACAATGCCACTTGTACAGACGCTGGTAGTCCAACTGCTCCAATGCTCTGAAGGAGCGCGAACAAGCTTCCCTGCACCACTGCGCCGATGGCGCTGTGCCACATGGCCGCCAGCGATCCTGCTACTACTCCTCTTGCGGAGAATCCTAGGGCTCCCAGGACAACAGTCGGACACAGCAGTGCCAGGCCGGCTCCGACTGCAGGATACGACATCAGACATGTAAAACACTCAACTCACGTAGCGGTCCTTTGCAAGCTCATTCATATATACACTCATTTACAAAATATGTGCCATCGAGCTGAGACAGGCTGCTGCTCTGCAAGAAACACTGCTGACTCTCCCTGCTATCTGTGACGCTCTCAGTTCAACGATGGTGAAATTGTCGTGGTCTTCTGTTTTCCGGTCTAGTACTTAAAAGTCAGTGATAAGCCGATTTCTTTCCAATTTTCACGCATTTTATAGACACCTGGGAGAATTCCAATCGCTATGCGAGAAAACGCTCACCACCAGCAGTCATGCTGCTTGCAAGCGCGGGTTCTGGGATCGGTATAACGCAACACAAAACTAATCACGCATAAAATGAAACCATCCTGCGCAGCTTCATCCATCTATAATCCCTCAGCATGATCCATAATCCACCGAACTGCACATTTAGATTATTAAGGTTTTTCAGAGCGAATTACATCCTATACTACCTCGTTCGGGATGGAATTCCACTACCTAATTGAAAGCGGAAAGAACGGATGTTACGGGATAGCTCACGTAAATACAAGCGTTCAAGGTTGAGCGAGAGTTTCCTTTATTTAAATACAATAAAAAATGATGTACACACCAAACTAAGTATTCACCGTGCGCACCTAGACACACTGCCATCGCTGTGGCAACTCTTTGGTGCCTTTGGCGTAGAAAGAAGTGGGGTGCTGTCGTGGACATCGCAGGACATCTCTCTGGATGACTTCAATCTGTCTGGAACGTTTTTCATCCAAGCTGCTCTGGCAAAGCTGGATGCTGGCCCAAGCAAATGGCAACTGATTAAGACTAAATCTCAGCTGTAAGGGGCACGGGGCAACACCTCCCAGCGAATTTCGGCTAGGGTTGCGAACGTCAAGTTAGACGTCTGAGGCCGCCATTGTCACATAGAACATTAACATTCCGGATCAAGAAACATCCGCAAGGAACATCAAATGCTGTTTCTTGCAAATTGTGTTTCGCACGGCACCCTTCATCAACGTGTAGTAGTACTGGGCATTAATCATGACCCGTTGCTCCAAGAAGCTGTGGATGACACCGCGTATGTCCCAGACGACAGTTCTCATGGACTTCCCAGCAGACTTCCCCTGCATCTTGCTTTTCTTTGGCGGCGGGGAAGCCTGATGTCGGCATTCGATGTTGCTTCTTTTTTTTTTTTTCTTCACGTTTCATCACGTGTGACAATTGAATGCAAAAATTCGTCTGCCTCGGATTGAAACCGGTTCAGCAGCGGCTGAGAGACTGCCATGCGTGCTCCCTTCTGGTCACAAGTAAGGTGTCGGAGAACCAAGCTTGCACAGACTTTGCGGAACAGTAAGTGCTCGCGAATGATTGTGTCCACGCTGCCGAAGTTTATCTTACGGTGGGTTGCAATGTCCAGAACTGTTACTCGCCGGTTCCCGTGGATCGCTTACTCAACGCCTGCGATGTGCAATGACCAGACTGCAGTCGAACGAACGTGTCCATGTGGTTCATTCGTCAACGCACCCCCTCCTTCGTCAAACTGTCTGCACCAGTTGTACGCTCTCCCCCTTCACCGTGACTGTTCCCCATACTGTGCCTGTAATCTTTGCAAAATCTCAGCTGGTTTGACGTTCTCCTTCACAAGTAACTTGATTATATGCACCGCTAGCTGTTCCATAGCTGTACAGACACACCGCTCGCCACCATGACAGCTACCGCTGCTGCACGTGTCGCTGACTCGAGAACGATTGCACTTCGACCTGTTTTATTCAATTACATTTAGTCATTAAAGTGTCAGTCAAGAGTCGACCTTGAACAACCCTTGAACACTGCTGCACAAAAGTTTACGGAACACGCTCCGGTGCACGGTAGCAGTGAATGGAACCGTACGGACTTAGGCCTATAGGTAACCCAGACACCTGTTTGCAAGTCCGTACACTACGGTATACCATTCGCTGCTATGGCGTGTCATTCTGAGGAAGGAATGGACCTGAGCGTGTTCTGTAAACATTTGTCCAGCACTGTACATCCTAGGTCTCAGTCAATCAGTCAAGCATTTCTATGTTCCGCATAAGTCAAATAATCTTCTGTGCGAATATTGAGCTTTCCACTACGTACAAGCAAGAACGTTTCAATACTGCGCATTTTGGCTTTCACTGACAGTGGAGTAAGGTACGCGTCTTGTGCAATTGGTGTAGGTGAATGATGTCTGCCAAATTTGTTATTAAAAAAAAATCCTAATTGCCCTCCATTAAACAAATCTCCTTTTTCGTTCGTCCTAATGGATACCACGCTGTCGCCGTGCGTCGGATTACACTTATTTTTTTTAACGACTTTCCATTTATGCGCTCAGTATGTTGGCTCCAAGATAGTTTGTTCTGTTTGTTATGTTGGCCAACGCGCTGTAATTAGAAGTTGTTGAGGGAGAAATTAAACTTTTGTACACTTTTCTGTAAACTTAAAGACATAGCTGTCTTTACACTGATCCTCATTTGCCACTACTCTAACCATCTATTTCTCTCAGTGCTATGTGTAGAACAAACTGGCCAACTGGTGTTGATATGCATAATCGATATAGAAGTTGATCCTAAGGGGGTTCCCAAGAAGCGCCTAAACGGAAAGAAAGTAAAAAAAGACAAAAAATTATATTAGGTACTATGCTCTCAACCATCAATAATATTTTAGTAGCAATAACTGCAACAATTTTTGTTTTCATAACAAACCATGATTGCAATTGGGATATCTTACGATACCGCTTACCATGTGCTGGGCATGAAAAAATTAATGTGTGCCTTGTGGAATAGATGTCTAGTTCGTGGACTCTTACCCGCAGCTCCGATAATGAGTCCCATGGTTCTTCAGCAACAGTACTGCGACGACACTGAAAGAGACAGTCCAGAATATCCTCCTCATGCATTTTGCAAAGTATGAAATCAGACAGCATAACTGCCGCCACATACTACTCAAAGCATTTTCATTCTATTACTCTAGTGGGCCCCAGGCGAAAAACCTCTCCACTTACAAGTGATTTATGGAACATTAAACATATCCCTCCCCCTTGCAAACAACTTTTTCAGAAAACTGATTTATAAACCACTTGTTATTTTTCGCTTGAGAGCGTATTAGCTGGTAGATTGATTACGCCATTGCAGCGTCAGTGCAGGTAACATTAGTGCAGGGGACGTTATTTCACAGTGGCACCCCACATAACAGTATTTTCCGGCAACATATATGAAAAAAAAAGGGGGGGGGGCGGTGGAAAGAGTCAGTGGGTGACAATGTTTGCCTACGACGTCAGGGCTCGTTGGTGTAAGACGACCACTTAGAGATGATATAGGGAGTCCATACGTGAGTGAAACGGAGTGGTTATCTTTTGGTAGGCGACACCATTCAGGAAGTCGGCTTCACCTTACGCTTGCCAGCGTAATGAAGCCCGCTTTACAGTGTTGTCAATGCTGTTTAGTTTGATGCGCACGGGGGAGAGGGGTTAACACGAGTGATAAAAAGATAACAACAACGACAACTTTATTGCGAGATGGTGAATGGGGAGTTCCACCGCCAGGGGCGATACTCTACCCCAATAAGGATCGAAGTCCCATTGGTACCCAAAAAGGTAAAGAGAGCTTCGAGGGCAGAACCTAGGATAAAAAGATTAAAAACATTGAAACTACCGTTTATTGGTGTACGAGCTTTTAAGGAAGTGGGCTGCATTTCATCTGGATTTTCCTCAGAAGCTTTCAGACACATATGTCGGCACAGTACCCTTAGAAGTCGGCCCAGGACGCACATTCTCCCAGGGCGTCAGTCGTGACGTTGCCCACATATGTGAGGCCGACAACGGGAAGCCCTTTCACCATCACCACCACCACTACCACCACCTTTCATCAAGTACGAAAATAATGAGGAGGAGAGCTCGATATAGGCTATAACGTACGGTGTGGTCACGTAAATAATAAGAGGAGAGGAGGCAAATGAAAGGTGAAAAACGTAAAAGGACAAAAGTGCGCAAACTCTGGGAACCAAGCCTCAAATCCCCTGGTGGAAGCATATGGTGATGATAACGATGATGATTGGGGCTTTACGGCATAAGCAACTACGACTATATACATATGCGCCAGAACAGTAAAAGCGGACGAATAAAGCGATTATGTTAAAAAAAATATACTAAGCAAGTATGGTTATAAAACGCGATGATTAAGTTATCGTAAAGAAAAAAACAAGTATATCAGCAGATAGATGGCCAATGCCTCTAAAAATTAAAAGGGGCGGCTCATCACGCTATACTAGGGCTGCGTGAAGCGATAAACTGCACGTGCATAAAACTCGTGAAAATGGCAGTGACGGTGGGACTCTTGTAACGGACACGTGATAAGCAGTACTGAAAGCTGTGCGCACTGGTGTGGGACTTCCTCTCTGCGAAGTAGGGATCCATGAGTTAGTTGGGTGTGTCCCAGCCTTAGTCGAGCTCCGTGTAACTTCGTGCTACCGGTTTCAAGAAGTGTGTGTGTGTGTGTGTGTGGGGAGGGGGGGATCCCCTGCACGTTTTTTTTTTCACCTGACGAAGTTTATTGTTCCCCTGTACATCCTAAAACTGTTCCCATTTCTGGATTATGGTTTACTTCAGGATCGCCCTAACCTCCTGATGAGGAAGGTGAAAGTGCAACTGCCGCAGCTTTGTCTGCACTCATTGCCGTGAATTTGAGGGACGAACTCGTTCTGTCGTTCGTTCCTCAAACTCAAGAAAATGTTGCCTTCATCGAATATCCACCAGCTCGCTTGCACACTTCTCATCTGTTGCTGTCTGCACGTTCGTTGTCGGGTATCCCCACGCGACCCTACAAAACATCAAAGAGAGACTCTCGTAATTTACTCTACTGGCCAAGTTTGTCACAGAGCTTTGTGCGCTCGAGAAGTGCATAATTCTGATTTCGCCTCGTTTGCATACCAAAGTTTGGCGACATATCTTACGTGCTCGTTTTCGTATTTCTGAGAAAGAGGGTGGCGTATCCAAATAATGGTCGCCTCCAATTCCGCTGCCTCGCATTTTCGAGAAAACATCCGAGTAAAAAGGTAATTAATGAATTTTAGGCAATTAGTCGTCCAGTAGTTATACGTGCTCTTCCCACAGGACGTCCCTATATGGCCGTGTAACGCGCCAACAGAAATGGCACCAGTGCTGCTCTCACAGCCTAAAAAGAGAGGGAAAAAGAAAGAAAGAAGAAAAGAAAAATCTGTAACGGATAAAAAAAAAAAAACCCTGTATAATCGGTAATGCATTTGTTGACGGTAGAACATCCTTTCACGCGTACGTCATAGACGAACTCAGCGAAAATTGAAAACATTCGACTTGGCAGCTCATAACCACCAGGAGTGGGGATGTATCATTCTAATACCTATATTGTATCACAATTATTATGTAATACATTTTTGTATTAGTACCGTGGTATTACGTATTATAGTAACACATTTTCAAAAAGTATCTGTTTTGTGTTATAATATGCCAGAGGTGTGCAGTATTAATATTTTTTTAATTATAATACTAATACGATAATACTTATGAAACAGTGTAGTACAAGTCACACAGCAATACTGGCAATATATATATATTGCATATTATCATACTAACCCAAATACTTTTTGAAAACGAGTATACAAAAATGTGCTACAGTAATACTATTTTAATACAATGTATTATAATACATCTCCACCCATAGCAATCACGACATCCTGTGCACGAATTTTCTTGACATAGAATTTACGTCCTTCCGATCGTTCATGTAATGTTTTGGCGTTACATTTTGGTGTAGGGTTAAATTCACTGAATAGCCATAATTAATTTCCTAGAAAAAAGTTAATGAAATAAAAGTTGAAATGAACTGTCACCAAAGTAAACTGTACGCCCAATACCTCGCGGACATCTCCAAGAGAGAGAGAGAGAGCACCCCCCTCTCCTTTTTTTTTCAACTTTGCTTCCCTAGACCGTATCCGTGGAGGAGGGCGTTGTTAACATGAAAAATTTAATTACAATTTGATGTTATCGTATGGTCCTTGGCGCAGCTTTCCTTCCTTCGTAAATATCAAGCAAACAATTCGAGAATATCGAAATGCAGAAGCTTCTGCAGACTTCACCCAAGTCTGAAACCGAAACTTTACGACCTCATTGTCGGCTGACAGAGCGCTATCGGTATCACAGGTATCTGGCAACTCCGAGTTACTTTCAGCCGGCGAAAAATAGCCAGAGTAGCGAAAATGACGTCATAACTCTGCGGCGAAAATTAGCCAGAGTAGCCATGGAGTGACAACTCTAGTCTACTCTGCTCTGAAGAAGGGTAGCCGTGGTGGTGGTGGTGGGGATGGTGAAAGGGCTTGCCGTTGTCGGCCTCACGTATGTGGGCAACGTCACGACTGACGCCCTGGGGAAATGTGCGTCCTGGGCCGACTTCTAGGGGAACTGTGCCGACATATGTCTGAAAGCGTCTGAGGAAAACCCAGGAAAAACCCCAGACAGCACAGCCGGCACCGGGTAGGGTAGCCATCGTTCTGACACACACAAGCTCGCAACCAACCGTCTTGTTGACAGACAATATTGGGTGGTGTTCTATTTCGAAATGTAGGATTGGTTAAAAACTGTCGAGAATTTTCAAAATCTGCTGGTGTGCACGCATCTGCGTTAAGTTGTTAAACAGAGTGTCTGCCAGCACTTCCACATCGTCTCGCCCGTCAGGTCGCCAAGGCCAGTCCGCCATTTTGAGCGCAGAGTAACTCTAGCCGTTCTAAAATTACGGTCAAAGGTGGCTACTCTGCAGTCACGCGATGATAAAGGCTCTGACGTCGTTACCCAACTCCTGGCTGCTCGGGTTGAATAAGAAAACGCACCCACAGTCAGTTTTGAATTCCACTGGTTGAGCGTCTGAGTTGCAAATTGTCAAGTCAGCGTTTGTCCTGCCTTTCAACACTTAAAAGCGTTAAAAAATGGAGGCACATCTGAAACTGTGTTTTTGATGTGATACAGTGACTTGTCTTTCGGGCTCTGCACAAGTCGAACTTTGAGAAAATGCGAGCGAATCATGTGTGGGACAGTTTAGACAAGTGGACGTTGGACAGTGAGTGGACGTTGTCAAAAGCTTTTACCTGCGTGGTCTGAGAGTGACGATGTTTCAAAATAGGATATCAACGGGTAAGTCGCGTTTTTTCGATATCCGTCGAAGTCGTCTTAGAGAATGAAATCAGCTAGAATTTATCTTTTTGTTCTGGGCTCCACCACTTGTGAGGGAACAAAATACAAATACACATTTTTGGGACGGGGGCTTTGCAGGGCGGGCAACACCAAAGCGTTGGCAACACGAAACGAAGCAACGTTGTTCGGGCATGCCGCGATATCCCAGCGTTCAAAGCCCTAGATCTCAAAATCCACAACACCAAAATCCCAAATTGCAACATCAAAGCTTTTGTCTGCGAAGTCTGAGGATGACCGAAATGGGATATATCGGTGGGCAACGTGTCAGACACGTGTTTTGGATGTCCGTCGAAGGAAGCGAACATTTTAGTGGAGGTTAGGCTTAGCAGGGCGGACGCGCTATAGCAACACCAAGGCGTTGTCAACACAAAATGAAGCAACGTTGATTAGTTTGGGTTTGGGTCATCTCGCAGTAACCCAAGTAGCACATCCTATCGGGCCAGTCGCGGGAGCGATCGGCGCTCCAGCGGCGGAAATCGGCCGATCCTCCCCGTCAGAAGCCGATGTCATGCCGAGCTGGCCGAGCGACGAGTGGTGTGCGAAGAGAGCCGGGAGAGAGAACGACGAGGAGGAGAGACTGCGCGGTGGCGGTGACGTACCAGCATTTAGTTTTTTTTCTTTTTGTATTGGCTGCGTTGAGCATGCGCAGCGGTGACGTCGAGCGCGCTTCTCCCAACGAAGTTTCTCGTTTCCCGGCTGCTGGTACGAACTTTGTTGTTTGTTAAAGGTACTGTAAAGCACCACCGATCAAATGTCATTTAGTGTGGCTATTCGATAGTCCAAGCCACCAGGACAAAAACTGCGCAAGTTTCATTCCAATCGACGGTACAATTAATTAGAAAATTACAATTAAAGATTACGGGCAACACTGTACTAGGTATCCGAAATGAATCCGTACTCCTGACACATACGGCGGCAACCACATTGCATGCGTAGAACACTGGGCCCGACATAACAATCCACCACAATCCACCATAAAATCCGCCCCTGCAATCCACACAACGGTCCACATGTGAGGATGAACGGATAAGCGAACTGAAATGGAATGCTGAGACGTTGAAAAAAATGTGTCAGACGTTCAAGAAGCCAGACAGCATTGGGACTTATGTTTGTTCACAGAGGTCCACAATGGGAGTTTGTTCGTTCGAAAGAGGCAGAAGGAGCGCGCAGGCGCAGCAGAGAAGTAGGGTGAGCCTCCATCGAACAGCGGCCAGCGCTGGGTTACTTCGCAAAAAGAGGGGTTAACAGGTTAAACTGTTAACAGGGGTTTCAGAATGCGTAGGTAAACAGGAAAACTGATAATATGGTTACTAAAATAACGAAGTTCCGATGTAATACTGTGTAATACCAATTTTCAGTGTTGCCCGCTGTACAGGGGGTTGTTTGACACCAGGCGTCGCACCGCTCCACTACGCCGCATCTTTCATGGCAAATTAAAAATATTTATAGCGCGTTGTCAGCCGTATGGTTCCGCATATGGTATTTAGAAGCAACAAAGTCTCTAGTCACATCACCTGCATATCATGCTTGTCTACTGCTTTACAGTACCTTTGAGTTACGACTTCGTCGTGTTCACAGGTAAGAAGCCGCTAAAGTGTGCTTCTGTGGTTAACTGTAACGTGTTGTGTTAGTACAAGACTTCTTGCGACGTTTCACAGAGTACATGCAGCGCCGTACATTCAAACTGTCATGCCCTCGCTATCGTGCAACCGTCGCCAATTTTCGAGACAAAGTAAACGCATAACGCTTATCTCCAGAAGTGGGCATAGTTGCAAGAGGTGCAAGTTTGTTTCGTTGGTTTGCTCCGCAGTCACGGTTGTGTAAGAGTTCGGGGATTAGAATCGGTCTCTTCAATTAGATTGCTGTCTGTCTGATGTATCGGTGCATCCGCACTTGTGGGAAGGTACTTTGCTGTCGGTTCGCGCGGCGCGTGTTCCTATGCGTCACCAGTCGTGCTTTTATTCTCTAATTCGCAGGTGCACCGGTGATGTGACCGAATTACGCAACGTCGCGCTGGAAGAGGTACAAGAACGTACAAAAGGAGGCCAGAGAGTTGTTGCAACAAATTGAAGATGGCCAGGGCATTTTTTTTTTTAAATCTCATCTCCAGCATTCGTGAAGAAAGTGGTGTTATTATATACATTATATATTATATATGGTATATACTATATACTATAAATACTCATATATCTAAGTATATAAATAAAGTCCCTTAGACCTGGTCCTCTTTAATTTTACAGTGTAATATATGTGTTGCTAAGGGCAAAACGACACTCGTTGAACACCTTGTATGTGGTCTCCTTCCTCTACCGCAGGTTGACTTTCTGGCATGCATTGGACGAGCAACACTACCTTCTTCAGTTATCCTCCTCATGAAATGTTTATTGACCAATGACCTTGCCTTAAAATACAGCCTCAGGGGTCTGCAGAAGAAAAAAAGTTGCTTTCCAGCAACTCGCCCTACGTGGATGTGTTGTTGTGGGTATGTGCAACTTGTACGGTTTAGATTCGGATGTAGGTTGACAACTCTACAAACTTCTTTTCAGAGGCAGTGAAACGGTGCTAGAGAAGGTGAAATTGGACGACGCATAGGAAAGCTAGCTGAAGAAAGAAGCTGAAAGTTAGGCGGAAAAGAGGAGAGATCAAAGAGGGTGGGGCCAGAGGACGGACGATTGATAGTCAGTTACCAAGTACACACATCTTGGAGGAGCACTGTCAGGCATGCGTGCTGTTTTGTAATATTTTGTACCTGCAATACGTTGACCTTTATGTCTGTGATGCTTTAAAACATAGTATTAAACAGTCATACTGATACGTGTGCATCTGGCTTTTTAATACGGACATAGGATGAGTATTACTAACAGCAAGAGCAGAAAGAATACCTTAAGGATCAGAATAAGGAGAAAAGACGTGACAACAATATTATTGGGGTGAGAGACCGGACAGATGTCGGGCGCTGACACCAGCACAATATTGGGATGATATCGGCAGAGGACAACGGCCCGATATCTATGGCCGATATCTCTACGATATCGCCAAATGTTGCAAAAAGTTATTGGGGCGATGTCGGGGCCGATATGTGCCCGATATCTTTGGCCGGTTGCTCCCAGTAATGGCCCGATACCTCCCCGATCGATTGTGCTACCAACGTTAACGTTGTTGTTGGGTCAGGGACCGCAACCGAAACTGAACCCGAACCGAAAACCGCTAAAAACCTGTATTTTTCGCGGAAGTGGAACTGAACCGAAACCAGTTGATTTAAGCTGCTACCGGTTCGCGAAACGGTTCAGACGTAATGTGCCTTGTGAGAGATCAGAACTACGATCTACACAGCGGATTGTGCCGCGTTGCCAAACAAATTCAAAACCGAAACTGAACAAAAGAAAACTGCAAACCCAAGTGCGCGACGTATATCCCTCTCGCAGCGATTCGTTCATTCAGTTCTGTTAGTTTGGTGATCGTCTTTTTGGCAGTTGTAGGCTTCCTCGCACGCAATTTTTTGTACAGCAGCCGCAAGTCTTCATTTTTGGCTGTGAAAATAACAGCCAATCCCTGAGAAGGATATAATAGTGTGTGTACGACGGCTGAACATATAGGAGTACAGTCGAACCTCGTTTTATGAACCATCGATATACGAATTCCCTCAAATTACGAACGGCTCCACAGGGAACCAAACTTTTTCGGTGTATTTTGACCTCGTTTTACGAACCCTCGATATCCGAACCCAGATTTCCCGATTTCCCAGAAATTCACTGCTGGGGGGGGGGGGGGGGGGGTATGCTTGGTGAACGTTCCATTTAAGGAATTTTTCTTAGACACGGAAAGAATCGTGGCACAATTATGACATATCTGCACAGCTTTCCCATTTCATTAGTACTTGTTATTACGTTAGAACACAGTACATTAGAATATAGATTCATTATGAATGGCATTTCAACATCAAGATGCATAATCGCACGACCGACAAAGAAAAAAGACTAGCACCTTGTCTCACTAAGCTCAATGAGCAACCAAAGGTGAAAACCTTACACGAAGAAGTCAGAATACCTTGCTTGATTGAGTTGGGCGCAAATTGTTCTTGATGATCCACATTGAGTTCGCGTGTCCGCACGCATTTTTGCTGGTATATGCGCGCAATATATGCATTGAACAGTCACTTTCAAATGATTTTGGACGAATCCATGGTACGATCATCTGAATGACAGTGGTCCTACAGCATAAGTTTGACAGTACAGGATGTAATTCGCAGCGCCGGACTCACTACCAGAATGTGTTGGTGGCCGAGTCGGATGGGGTCACCTGAAAAATTTCAGCGGGGGGTGGGTGGGCTGCAAAAATGCAGGGAGGGTGTAAAACCCCCGGGGGGGGGGGGGGTGTAGGGCAATCCCTGATCTGAACCCGGACGGAAAAAAATAACGGTTCGGATGACTGGTTTGGGTTCGCCACACATGGTATCCCGCCGTACAATCTGCCAGATCTCAAAATCCGCAATACCAAAATTCCAAATCGCCACGTCTTGAGCAGAGGAACACGTCAGCTCCGCGTGTTTTCGATGCCAATCGAAGCCGTTTTAGGGAATGAACTGCACTTTTTAGCGACGATTAGGCTACGGCGGAAGTGCAGCAGCAGCAGCAGCAACAACAACAACAGCAACAACAACAAAAATTGGTTACACCTATATACTGAGACGTACAAGTGTATACTAGTCCAAGTTTGTTGACCGCAGGTCCTCGCGCGTGGTTGTGCCATCTTAAACTGTGCCGATATGGGATTTTGAACATGTTGATTTCTGACCGTGCGATTTCAAGACACCGCCCAAAATTTGTTGTCTGTTCCTCGAGACACGCAGTTGTTTCGGACGCGCACAACAGAACACATTTTAAATACCGGTGAACTAGGTTATACAACAAGTGAAATAACATATGTGGATGTGCTGAAACCACTTACCAGTTCACGGATCAACCACTACAGGTTAGTTCGACTTCGACTAGTGGTAACCGAGGGGATACCAAAACGAAACTATGCGCAAAGTCTTCACTGTTGGTTATTGCGCACACCGTAACCCGTGAAGTCCTCTTTCTCCACGTCCACTGTGCTACAGCTACAGCGCTGCGGCGGCATAGTCGCCATCTATGATGTTCTCTGTAAAGCCGTTGTGTCGACTCGCAATGTGCCGGCTACCGAGAGACGGGCGGACGGCGAGCCTAGCCGAAGCAGTCACATCGCGCCACACTGCGTCAAGGAGAGTCATTTGTGACACCCGTCGTCTGCTCCAATCCGGATGTTGCATAAGCACAGTGTTGTGCTCGCTACTCAATTTAGGTAGCGAAATACCGCTACCCGCTACCCTATTTAAAAGTAGCGCGATACTAGCGGCGCTACAAATTTACGAATGTAGCGCGATACCGCTACCGCTACGAAAAAAATGTAGCGCAATTACCCTTCCGCTACTTTCTCGCCGAAGGCCTATGAATATGTGATTCGATGCATTCAAAGATATGTGCTCTTGCTGATACTTTATTTCTTGCGATCAGTACTTCCTGAAAAAGTCATTACACACTTGCATTCCGAACCGAATTCGGGACCGAACTTTTTTCGAAGAACAGATTTCCGTGCCGAATTCGGCCGATCTGGCCAAGCCAGATTTCTCCTCCGAAATGGGAAGTGACGCCAACCGAAAAAGTAGAAGCAACCAATGGATATCCAGCCGGAAGGAGAACCATAGCAACGATGACGTAGCAATGGGGTTGACTGTTGCCGTGTGTGTGCGACTTCTACTCCAATGAATGCAGGGATTATCTCATTGACCTGGACGGTTGAAAGGCGATGTTCCCCAAGGCCAGAAGTCTTCGGCCGAAATTCGGAGTGCATTTCGGTAGCATGCGGTGATGCACAGAAAAAAGTTCGGTCCCGATTTCGGTTCGGCCAGTTTTCGGCCAGTTTTTCGTGCCACGCGGTTCACCCTTAACACGTTTCTTGGTGAACGTATCGGCGCAAACACTGAAAAGTCGTTCGGCAGACGCACTTGACGGGACGGCGGTATTTAGCTTGAGGAATGCCCCGTGCACTCTTGGATAACCCTGCTTTAGCGATGTCAAATTAAAGTTATCTGGCACAAAGAGGTACTGAGTAAGCTCACGATCAGCTGGATCTGCTATAGAAGTTGACTCCCCAAAAGAAAAGAAATCATCTGCATGGAGCTCGTTCGTGGATTCCTCGGCGCGCTAACTTGAGGCGACCGAACACCTTAACATTTCGTTTACGGTCAAACTGGTAACTTCCTTTCGTTGGTTTTCATCCGTGAGCCTTTAGAGCTTGACCCTCGGAATTAAGACAGCAGCGATTTGAAGGCTCTGATCTGACATGAATCGGTCGAACCTATACATAGCTTGCACGTGACGTCACATTCGCTGCGGGGTAGCCTCGGCTAGTTTCCGCCGCCATCTTGGGAAGCCTCACACTAATAACATCACATTGAGACGCATACGAGCTCGAAGGGAGTATTTCGGCCGCGGACACTTCGCAAATGGTTGTACTAAGCGAGTATGCGCTTGGGCTACCTGCAGCTGTTCGTTCTAGGTATGAGGAGAAGATTCAACTCGCTGGAGGAACGGATCCGCTAGTATTCGAAGAAGCAGATACAGTGGTAGATACTGAGAAGTACCCAAAGGTGGAGTACGTCGATATCAAAGACTACCTCGTGAACGCCACCAGTTTTATAACGCGTGAGCAATTTAAGGCTTACAAGGCGTTAGAATCTCACAACTACCTAACCAGTGGTTGAGTTCAACAACCTCGCGTCAAAGTACTGGACAACTCGAACGTCGTCGTCCTCGGAAGCGTGAGTCCTTGTGTACTATTACTTCATTTCTAAAGTAGGTAACTACAACACTTAACTGCTCTCTCATGCTAATTTTCAGGTCAGTCACTCCCAGAGCCTGAGGGAAAAGCGCCTCTTGCCGTGGCTAGTAATCAAGTCCGATGGACAGGTACTCTGTGCTCACTGCACCTGCATGGCTGGTTTAGGCGAAGCGTGTTCGCACATAGGTGCGGTGCTATTTTACATAGAGGCTGTGGTGAGGCACCGTGATTCTTTGGCATGCACTGAGAAAGACAACGTATGGTTGCCTCCATCCATAAAGGAACTGGAATGTGTACCGCTTTCCAAAGTTGACTTTTCCTCGTCTGCATCAAAAAAGAGACAATTGGATGCAAGGTGTTCATCAAAAGCCACCCGTCGCAGCAGTAACACGTCACTTCGACCAACACAACAGCAGTGGAAATGCTTTTTGAAGGATGTTGAAATCTCGAGGACAAGACCAGCATTTTTTGCACTTCTAGATGAGCATTTTGAAGGTTTCGTGCCCACAGCAGCAAAGTACAAGACAGCCCTTTTAACCTCCTTGTACAAGGATGAACCAGTACCGACCCTGGATGTTGTCACCTCAACATGCAGGAAAATTGCAGAGGACCTCAGCATTCAGCAAGAGGTACACACACTCATGTTAAAATTCCTTGATATCTCTGCTACAATGTATTGCATTTTGTTTTAGGTTCTGCAGCTGATTGAGAAAGAAACAAGGGCCCAGTCTACAACCAATAAGTGGTTCTACTTCAGAGCAGGGAGGGTAACAGCATCAAATGTTAAGGCGGTGTGTCATACATCAGTAGACAACCCATCACGAAGCCTGATCAGCAGAATGTGTTACCCAACTGAACACAGATTCAGTACTGCAGCAACAAGCTGGGGTACAGAAAATGAAGAGCGTGCCAGGGAGGCATACTTTGCTGCTGCTGCAACGAAGCACAACAACTTAATGTTGCACAAAAGTGGTCTGCACATCAGCAGCACACATCCATTTCTCGGTGCTTCCCCGGATGGAATTATCTCCTGTGAATGTTGCGGTACAGGAGTACTAGAAATAAAGTGTCCGTACAAGGGTCGTCATGATACAATTGTGCAGTATGTGCATTCAAGTGGAAGTAGCCTAACTATCTCTGATGATGGAGTAATCCATTTGAGTGAGAACCATAGTCACTACTACCAGGTGCAACTCCAAATGCTTGTTTGCAAAGCAAAGTACTGTGATTATGTAGTGTGGACACTGGAAGAAGCCTTTGTTGACAGAATTGCAGTCAACGAACAGTTCTGCCTCAGCATGTTGGATAAATGTTCTTTATTCTTTGAACGTGTTCTACTGCCTGAAATGCGATACAAGTATTGGACGCAAAGTGGGGATGTGAGTTCTGTGACAGAAAACAGCTCTAACACTTTTTGTTACTGCAATGGTGGCGATGTTGGGAAGATGATTTTATGTGATAATCCTCTCTGTGAGAAAAAATGGTATCACTTTTCCTGCATCAACCTGAAACGAGCTCCAAAAGGAGAATGGTACTGTGACAGTTGTAAGTGAACTATTAAAACCTGTGTGATACCAATTTCAGTAATGGACATTTCAGTTTATTGCTAGTTCACGAACAACTACAACCACTTGCTTTCATGGGGAATGCACAAAAATGTGGTGCTCAACTTGTATGGCATAAATTACTGTATTGTGCAATCAGTTCAATTAAATGGTACAACAGAGTCACAAATGTTTGCAAGTGCAGCACAAACAAACACTATTTTGTCAAGCATGATTGGATGGTCTTCGTGCTCCGCGGTGAGCATGTCGACAGGCACTACACTTTTCAGGATCACATACTTATTACGAATGAGCCCAATGACACGTTCTACATGGATCCTAACATTTGCTAGTTTTCGTGTAGCTTCGACACTCCACGGTGACAGCTGTGCTCGGCCACGTGTGAACGCTGGCATTTCTAGACGAGCACAATATAGTCCAACTGTGTCTGCAATGGTGAATCCCCTGTCAGCCAGGACAGAATCCCCAGGCAGCAGTTTGTCCAAGATTCCACAGGTCTCGGCAATTAACTTGTCGCTAGACCTTCCGCACCAACCACGGGAAATGAATGTAACTGCCCCTTGTGGTGCAATTCCAATGAGGTACTTTGCAGTATTCTTGTGCTTGTATTGCGACCAGGTCTGTGCCCTGGCCTTGAGTGATGTTGGCCTCTCGATGAAAATCTCGAAGCAGTCAATTATAACTGCAACACTGGTGCCAAAAGCTTCACGAAAAGACATCGGCATCGTGCGCTTAAGTTGTTCCCTTGTTGGCCATCTTACAACATTCTGAAGGCCAACGTAAAGTCCATCAATCCACTTCGTGAAGATACGTGATATGGTGGATTCAGACACGTTGAATCTATAATGCAAAATAGAATTGGTGAAATGCAGAAATTATGTTAGGGTGTGAAGAAGCTGTACCTGTAGGCCAAGTCTTGCTGTGTAGCGTTCAGCCGCAGCCGCATCAGTGTTATAATGAGTTCCTGAAACTGGGGTAGCTTATTGTTTGGTGTGTATCGCACCAAGTCTTTGACAAGACGGAACACAGCGTTCAGAAGACCAAAATTTGGCAATCCACTGTAAAACTTTGTCAGCTGGTCATCATTTCGAAACGCCTGTTCGCTGAGGGACCTTCTATCTAAACTCTCCCGCAGGGTGTACACTTCATACCGTAGATGGTTCAGCTCCTCCTCAAGCTGAGATACTGAAATGGCAGATTTTTAAAGGAATCTCTATAGTGTGATGCCGGTTTTAGTACATCATCGAAACAAAAGGAGAGCATACCATTTGTCGTCTCTGTGTTTTCTTCAGGGATTGGGTCTGAAATGTCATCCTCCCCTACCACAGTTTCGTTGCAACTAGTTGTGGTTGTGTTTGGTGCACCATCCCTGCTCTCTCCTTCATTTGTTGAGGCGCATGCATCAGGAACAGGGCATGAATTTGCTTGTGTGTCTGCTACGGCAAGTTGATCTAAAGCAAAACCAATGTAAGCACATGGGCAGATTAGCTGCAAGCAACTCACTGTGTAAAGGTACAAAAGACAGATATGCAAAAGGTGGTTAAACGTAATACCGTTCTGATTTTGTTCTTTCCCCGAAGACATGTCACGGTTGATGTCTCTGGCAGACATTAGCGCCCGCGCTGCTTCACCATTCCTTTGTTGGCTCCGTGCCTTGTGCCGTTTGTACCTGTTGGGAATATTCTACACATGTATCGATACGTTTGGTTTTTCTGAAGTTTAGATTACCTCTAAAATATGTAGTGGAGTAATGTGTTTGTCCTGAAACTAAAAGTGGTAGGGACAGATATGGTGTAGGGGATGGAAGGGCTCAATGGGATAAGGACTGAGAACAAGGTTTTTGAAGATGGTAAAGGAGGTGTGTGTTAGGAGGAGAAAGGTTTGATAATTCCTTCAACTGAATTCCAGCAGCACCTGCATAGTAGTTACACACGTCAGACATTCAAATTGACAAGTGAAACGAGTTTGTAATGAGCTTTGGTTGAGCGTACAGTCATTGTTACCTGCTGTCATCATTGTTGAACTGCCTGCCCTGGCCAAGTTCCAAGCTTGGAGCCCAGTCCGGGTGGTGTTGATCAAACAGTGCCGACGGCTCTCCTATGTAGTTTGCGAAGCAAATTTCATGCCATACAAAACGGAACGCATGGATGTGGACAGATACGGCTCTGTTATCGAAAGTACAGCTAAAAACTGCAATCGATAATCGACTACAAGGAGAACAAAAGCAAGGCTGCTTACATACCGCTAACGAAATGGAGTCCGCAAACACGATAGTGTTGTGCTGCCCGGTTGATGCCTTTTCTATTCAACCTCCGTATCCATTCCGAACGTCTCATCGACGATAGCTCCAGCGCTTTTGCACCCTGATGCTGGATGACGGTAGGAAGTCGAAAAAAACGCACATGAACGCGGTTTTCATCGTCTTCTGCGGAACCAGAACCGGTGTCAGAAAGATTTCTTGCTTCGTCTTTCTTTTTCCACGATCGGTTAGAGCAGCCAACAACAGCACAGTTGACCATGATAGATCATTCTGAGATCATTCGTAAACAAGCGCCGTATGACCACCAACATGGCCGACAACAGGTCGTGACGTCAGCACGGTGACGTAAGTGCAAGCTATGTATAGTGAATACCATGCATCGTGACCTGTTTCGCAGTTGAGTACGTTACGAAAGATGTAGTAAAATCACCTTTAGACGCTAGAGTCTAGCGGCGAATTTATTTTATTTTCTCCCTAAAAAGTAGCGGTAGCGGAGGTGGTTCCGCTACTCAAAATTGTAGCGGAAATTACTTTCTCGCTACAAATAACAAATGTAGCGGAATTACACCTCCGCTACTGAAAAAAGTAGCGATCACAGTAGCGCCGCTACGCACAAAACAGCATAAGCATAATTTCATTGTTCATAAGTTGCATAAGTTCAGAGCAGTCAACCACTATTTTCGTGCCAGCCAATCACGCACATTGCGCGACTACGCTCAGAATCTGTGCCATGCTGGCTGCGAACGTTTACGAGCGCGTTTTTGGATGTTTGTTCGTGTTTTGGAATAAAAGCACTCCTGATTAACAAGGTGTGGTAATATTTCAGTTCCACCAGGAAATATGCCGTGCGGGCGAAGCGGCAATTTTGCGCAGCAATATACTAGTGTCGCTACATGCTCGCTTGTTCACGGACGATTCACAAGAACGTCAGCCGGTTTAAACATCACTCCAACTGAATGATCATTGATAGGGTGCACAGTTAACTGAACGCAGCTTTAATGCGATGAAGGAGCGAGCCACGGCATGTGAATTACAAAGCGGCGCGCTTCATACCGCATACATATGATTTATACAGCTCTGTTGCGCTCTGTCTTGCGCTGACGACCTGATTTCTTGTTGCATACATATGCGGTTGCAGGACAGGGAATGACTATCCCTTCTTTTCTTGTGTGGTGCTTTTGTAGCAGGGGTTGTATCGCTGCAACAGTGGCTCTGGCCTGAACAACATGGCTTGATCAACAACGCAGAAAAGAGGTATCATGTTACTAGCGCCACAAGTGTACCGTAACTGCAATGCAGCCTAATTTCATGGAAGGGTAGAATACACATACAGCGCACAATATTATACGATACACAATTCAAAGTGAAATTAAAGACACACTACACAAACAAGTACGATTGTCGTTGAATTGAAGGTAAGGCTCCGGGGGTACCTTGACTTTTTGAAACTGTAACGATATTCTGGAAGCCCATATCGAACTGTGTCTGAAACCACCCTTCATTTCCAGAAAATGGCCCCATATTTGAAATAATCATAAATTAACCATCCCGAAACACACATGGAGGCCGCCACTTTTTAGACGGAATTGGTTTAGGCGGTTTATACCGCTGACGTAAGTAGTATCAGTGTTCTTCAACCCCTCCCTCTCTACGGAGCATACGGGAATGTAGACAAGCCATGGTGGCAGGGAGCGTCTGCTCAATCGACGTGGCCTTCTTGGTCGAAGTGTTTTTTATTTGTGGGATTGCTTGCCAATGCCAAAACACGTTGTTGTGCGCCTAGCATTCGTGCAATTATACTGTCGCGTTTCCGGCCTGCGGCTAACTGGCGAAGAGCACCATGAACGTCACGTATTATCAACCGAGCTGTGCTACGCCTACATACGAAAGTTATTTTTGTTGAAATTGCTATCCTTTAGCTATCCTTGCTATCCTTTGGAGCTGTCCTCTTTGTCGTCGTAGAACGAGGCAGGTGCCGCATCCCTCAGCGACTTTTCGAGTCCAAATCGGCCGTTAGGGGGACAACGTCGTAACATTCTGATGCCAAATGCTTCCAGCACGCAGGAGTGTTGCTTTGATAAGAGCACTAACCACTGGTTTCGTTCCATCCAATCACGCACAAAATCAACGGGTAACTTGGTACGAAACATCTTTGTTGTTAGACGAAGTTGTATGTACTGACCAGCCGAAGGAGAACGATGATGATCAAATTTAGGTGAAGAGAACGGTGCTCGTGGTGCCTGTATGTACGGGCGGCTCTCGATTTCGCTTTCAGCCTGACGATTGCTGGCGATTGCGGAATCGCGAGCAAGTAAACAAGCCAAGAAGAGCCAAAGCGAAAGCTGACCGTGACGTCACTGATTTTAGCAGATGAGCGAACGACAAAAAAAGAAAAAAAAATCGATGTTATCCGTAAACACAGGGTATTTGTCCAAACTATTTTGAAGGTACATCTAGTATAGGCACCAATCTTTTTGCAGGCACCAACCTGCTCGCTTTTGTTGTGATCTGTAACAATGAATATTCCCCGGAGCGACCTTTACCACATGCAACCCACTAAATCTATGGCATCGTTTCACACGTTGTAGTCCCTGGAGCCAACACGCAAGGTCCCACATTCCTCACTCGAACGTTTTTTTTTTTTTTTTTTACTATTGGGCTTTCAAAACGGCAATTCTTTCAAGCCACCGTTGACTATGGCGCCGAACAGCGCCGAGACACATTGACATACGAGCAGGAAGTGACGTTTTAGGTGTGCGCACTTGCCTGAAGTTCCCGAAGGTCACCGTACTGAAGCCTTTGCACGCTGGCAGTCTCCCTCTTTACAACCGCTTACGTCGTCATAGAAATAGAAAAGAATGCGCTTCCTTTCTCCAACATGAAACCTCATTCCAAAACTGGTCGAGGCGGTTAAGAGCTGAGGGCGATGGAAGAGCTCGCCCAGCGCGCGGCCTTCGTACTGCCACCGATTGATAAAGACAGAGACATTGTGTTTTGATGCACATGTTCAGTACACATAGATCAATATTTCCGAAGTGCTTTCATCAAAAGTTTGGAAATGGTTTCAGTACCTCTTTAAGCTTGCAAACAAACTATCATAGTTCACTATCTATACCACATTAAAATGTCAGAACATCACCTTGTCAAATCGTAGAGAGTCAAATCAAAGAGTCAAATCGTAGAATGAGTGAGGGGAATCAGGTGGCCGCGAGGGCGTGTGGCGAACATACCCTCAAACTCTGTCAACATTTCACATGGCCGCGAGTGCAGACGTGAAAGACGATGTTGAGTCGTGTGATGTGTGTCAGAGAGTAAAACCACCAGGAACCACCAAAGGTACCACCAGAGAGCCGACAAATGACGTTGCCATTACACTCCTCAGTTCCCTTCGAAGTCATTCATCTCGACTTTGCCGAAACCGAATAGAACTCCGGAGGAGTCAGAAAAACTCTGGCAGTAAAAAAACATACCGTCGACGAGCATACCCGGCTAATCAACACCCGTCGAAGTGGAGAAGATGCGACAAGTATAATCGCTATGCTTGAGAAGGATATTTTCAAAAGCGCCTAGCAACATGGACGACCCAAGACACGTTGAACTCAAGCTCACAGCCCCACACCACCCCGCGACAAAAGGAATGGTCGATTGCCATTCGCGATGTGAAAATTTCTTCACATGTACCTGTAAAGTTGGAAGCCGTAGCGTTGGGGGCGGTGACGCACCATCACAGTCGCTCACATAACAAAGAGATAGGTTGCACGCCTTATTAAGGCGTTAGCATTATAGTTGCCTGTTTTGCTCTGTATTGTCACTCCCCCATTCTCGACGCGAACTGACACCCTCGACATCGCCGATGCCACACATTGCCGTACACTCTAAATCTTTTGACACCTTTAAAGGTGTAACAACGTGTAACAACGTTCGTGGCGCACGCCTTTTTAGGTGTAATTTTGGTAACATCATAATGGAGCACAGTTTCGCACAAATTTTCTTTACTCGAGTGTTGTCTGTCCTCCAAAACTTCAGTCTTGCAACATCTCAACATTGTTCGACAGTATTGTAGACACTTGCGCGTGCTCGATTATCGATAGCGATGCATATATGCATTAGCTCGTACCTACGATATCCAAGACATAATAAATGCAAGATTTGCACTGACACTTGATCTTTAGTAATACTTTCCAAATTTTGTAAAATATCATCCTGGAGATGCAATGTTACGCAACCAGGTTGAATGTTCATAGCGCACACCTTTAAAGGTGTGAAAAGGTTTACAGTGTACACTGAAAAAAGAAAGCACAAGACGCCACACGAAATCCAACAACAACAACTTCCATAATCCATCTACAGAAACGTTTTCAGTCAAGTGCCGGTATTTAGGTACTTTATTAGAGAAGCAATATCAGCCCAAAAAAGTATCCATAGACAGAACGTGTTTCATTTATTGAACTCATTTTACGCTCAGCAACGTGCACGGTTTTTGGACCTTCATTCAGAGAAGCGTTCTCCAAAAGGGACATTTTTTCTTGGGATTCATTGGCGATTCCGGAGGACAGTTAAACACTTCGCCAAAGTGTTCAGAACTCATGAGAGGAACATTGCACCTCTCGTCAGAGCGAGGATGAGTCTTCTCCGGAACAGGCTTTCCACACCACATCAGGCACCAAGCCACGTAGAAGAGCTGATCACTCGTCAATCCCTTCAGTTGTCCCAGACGAACAGGCGATGTTTCCAAAGCTTTCCTGTGCACCTTCAGCAATGACCCCCTGCCCATCGTATCCGCTAGGTACTCGCCCGGGTAATCCGCGAAGTGTCTTGCCTTTGGAGAGTTCTCGATGCTGACGTTGTGACACTGAATGAGGTTAGCGTACGCTCGGTTACTCGCTTCAGAAAACCAGTCTGTTCTGTTTCCCGTACCGTCGTATTTTTTTCCGGTAGTGTCGAAGCCGTGCATAATTTCGTGTGTCAGTATCCCGCCCAGCGCGCCGTAGTTCAATTCAGGTGCTCCTCCATAAGTGAAAATTGGACGGACCATTAAGCCTGGAGGAATATAAATCACGTTGTATAACGCGTGGTACGCCGCGTTTGCAGAATAGATCGGTATCGAGGCTGTGAAGTGAGCTACGACGGACGCATTGAGGGCATCTTTGTTCCTCAACAGGTCAATAGCACTTGACGTTAGATGCTCTACCATCTTCATGACGTTCGAAACGTAACTGTCGGTCATGTCTGGGACATTGCTCAAATATGCGTCAGCCGCTTTTTCTGATGAAACACCAAAAGGGTAACCTATACGTTTGTGTAACTGCGATAGCTTTTTTAAGGCCCCCTTCCGCGTAGAATTGTCGAGCCAACTCGATGTCCTGAAAGACGTTTCGATCCCAAGCAGGATATCATTCGTCATCCGCTCTACAATATCTACTGTTGACTGGTTTACCTTCTCTAACAACGTCTTCATCGGCGCTACAATCCTGAATAAATATAAGACGTATCTTAGGCATATCTCGGCTCTCCAACTGGCCTTCTGATTTGCCGTGGTCACTCCAGATACATTGTAAAGGTACCACGTTGTTCTCCATGCAAGAAATGTTCGAATGTCTTCGGTGCTGATCAATGCTTTGCTGCCAAATAAATTATAGAGGAGATGTATATCGTATAATGTCATTACAATTCGATATCTTCCGGGGAAAAGCGACTTTGACCATTTTTGTAGGCTCTTTCTCCACCTCTCGCATAGTCCCTGGTCTTTGCCGGCAAAGTAATCGATGTTAGACATTCCAAATCTGTAACTCTTGTCTTTGTACGTCCGGTTGCTGGAGACGGCGTACACTTCGTCTTCCGCTTGTAGAACACGATCTACAACCTCGTCGTCGAGATTTAAACCTTCGAATACCCAGTGTAACACGTTTTGATAAATTTTTCTGCGTTCCGTTGCACTGCGAGGCTTAACCGAGCGAAAAGAGTCGAAATGAGGAGATACACGAACGTCGAGATAGATGTCGTTCCGGCTCCGTGATGGTGCTAAAGTCATGATGTATATCACCGAGTATCCTTCAACCAGAAACCTCACTTGCATATCAAGCGGTTCAAAGTTCAATTCTTGTGTCAATGATAAGCCTAACTTCTTTAGAATTTCATGTATTCCCGGCTTGCTTGACTGTGGATCTTCGAGACACGATTGATACAACTTGACTGCTTTCTGGAAGGCGCTTTGTCTTTGAGCCGGAGGAGAGGCGTTTTTCAACCACATCTCAATCGCTCGCCTATTCTGGAGGGTCACGTAAGATAGCATGTTTGATGTCCCTTTAAAATGCTTCATAGCACCGGCGCAGACATAGGTAAAAAAATTATCGCATGGATTCTTTGTCGTGTCGACAGACATACTGACCAGCCAGCGCATGTAGTTGCAGTCGTCGGTGCCACATAGTGTTTGCCTTTCATGGTCCTCCTCGTCGTCTTCTGAGGATGGAGTTGCATCAGCCTGACTTGTCTTTGGTGCTGTAGAAATCCTGAATTCGTCGTCCTCTGTATAACTACCATCCACAGGCGGTTGACCTCTTTGATGGAACGCTATGATGGCGACACCAGCTCCAAATGCCAGAGCTCCTAGAGCGTAGAGTACTAGCGCGAGTAGCCCTTGTTCGATAGAGCTTGTCTGTTTTCTTTCGTCTGCCACTGACTCCTGTTCGCGTTCAAGCTCCTGGAAGAACAGAAAAAACACATTTCCTCGTTTTTCAAGTTATGTCTAAACAAACTATGCACATCTTTCTTGTTCACAATGCGCACGATGTATGACGATTGCCCAATATACAGGGCGCCCCAGAAAACGTGTCTTTGAATTTTAATAATAATAATAATAAAAAACTACGACACATAGAGTCATGCGGTCAATGGCATTTGTTCTTGCTAGGTTTTTGCCACCTCCTGACTTGCATGTCATACAACCTAAGTTTAATTATGTAAATTTTTACGAACTGAACTCTGAAAGTTCCCAAGTAAAGGTAACTTTTTTACCCCACCACTGTGAACAGCGTGCCGAATTTACTCAAATTAATGACAGTTGACAGGAATATTGGGGAGCTATCGTATCGGAAAAAATAGCCGAAAATCATGCTGTACGGAGCTCGCAGAGGATAGCGCGCGCAAAGCCCACACCGGCATGGTAGGAAGAGACAGACATAGCTTATCGCGTCCGGCTTCGGCTGCGACCAAACCTCCCCTCCCCCAATTTCAGGAACTGTCACTTTTTCTACTATCATTCTGTGGGCTGGGTTTCCAACCTCCAATCGTCGGACTGACAGCGATTGCGGATTGCTCAGACGGATTGCGCTCAAAGAGTCCTCGCGCGTTACACTCAAGCGCCCCGAGAACCATGATGTTCGATGATTTTCCCCGATGGGATAGATCCTGAATATCACAGTCAATTATCATGAATTTGAGTAAATTCGGACACGGTTCTCACTGCGACGTTCGCCGCCAGTCGAGCGTTTATTGGAACGACGTCACGGCAACGGGAGGTTGGTTGAAAGTTGCGAGCAACGCGGGACTACAGTAGAGTGGTTCAAACGGCGCGGTCATGCGACGGACAAGACAGAGTTACGTATAGGAAGTAATTTCCCATTCTACGAGAACTCCCCAAACCGTTTCCAAGCGTACGCGCAGGTGGAGGAGCATGCCCGACACACTTTTGTACAAAAGTTTAGAAAAAGTAGCCCGTTGGAAATTTCGGTCACCCGGGAATGAAATGCTTAATACAAACGACATGTCACAATTGCTGCCGTCCCATGCTTTTAACGCGCAGCTGACACATATTAATCAGATGGATTCGCTACTTAACTGCACAGAAGGTCCACTCTCTTAAAGGGACCATGAAGAGGTCCCAAAAACCTCTGCAAACATATGTAATGCATCGCTAGCCACTGGTCCATTCATCATGTGGACTATGAACTCAACATTCTGTAGAATTACGGATATATTAACTAAAAACCAGGACCAAAAAAAACGCGACTGCTTCGAGGCCAACGCTGCCGGCACGACTGAGAAACTGGCTATGACGTCAAAAGCAGGTGACCATTGCCACTCGCCTGCTAGCTTGATGCAACCTCGGTGTGAGCAAAGGATGCAAGTGACGTCAGTCCGCTTACAGTAGGGGGGAGTCGGGCGACCGGTCGACGCTTTTTGTTTGTTTGTTTGTTTCGCGCGTGAAGTACGTCCGTGTTGAATGAAATGGCAAAAGTAGGGTAATATTTCAGATAATAGCCCTCGGACGTAGTTCCGTAAACGGGCTTATGGCTTTCTCTTAAAGCAATAAAAAATATGAAAACAACAAAACGTCCGCCATATTGGAAAAGCACACAGACTGCACAGACGATCGGCGGGCAAAAGAACGGAAGTTAATTCATACCGGAAGCAAGACAGCGCCCCCTTCTTGCTAAATGACCGGAGGCAAAAAGTCGCAAAATCCTGTAGACAACGGACTCACAAGACGCTTCCTTGCGGCAAGTACAAGTGCAAAAAAAGAAAAAAAAAAAGATCACGGGGACAGTGGGCCTTTTCGACAACCAGTGGCGGCGAACACCTGGCTTGAAGGCACTCGTATGTCAGCGAGACATGTGATCTACAACTACGACACGGCTGTCATAGAGTTACCATTCGACGGCAGAAAAACCATCAAGAGAAACTGTCGCAGATTGGTACGACTATAGCAGGGAGTTGTGGGAGCTATTCGGACATGGGGATGATTGGGCGCGGCGACCATGTCGCAGAAGTAGATCAATGCAAAATTGGGAGGCGGAAATTCAGTAAAGGGAGGCTAGAGGGGACATGGGTAATTGGCATGATTGACGCCCGTAATAATGTCCTACAACTGGAAGTGTGTCTGACAACAAACGTGATGCGATACCATTACTATCGCACATCAAAAACAATGTAGAAGAGAAGGCTCTAATAATCACTGATTGCTGGATAGGCTACATGGGGCTTGATCAGAATCAGAATGAATTTTAACACTTGACAGTAAACCATAGCTTAAACTACACTGATTCGGACACAGGGGCCAACACAAACCAAATTAAGTCGCAGTGGAGGCATCATCATAAATGACAGCGTGGGGTAGCATTTGTTAAAGTTTCTATGGCACCGTGATTGCAGGCGCAGCAATAAGGAAATATTTGACAAAATTTATACGACATTAGCGTAATATATACAGGTTTGGACTAAAATCATCACCTCAAGAGCACACCAAATTCGTTTTCTGATAGGCCATTCGTGACAAATGCCATCTTCCAGCAGGCTGTGATGAGTGCTCAGTGTTATATATTTCTCACATTATGCAATATATCAACCACAATAACTCTTATTTTCCTTTTTCGGTGCTTTACTCACTGACAAGCTCTCCAGGTGCACATCACTAATCCAACATAAATCTACAACGCGTTAAACACAAAACCTGACCTCATCTAACGTTGGTGACAGTTGCACAGTCTAGGTGAACACAGCCTCCAACAGGCGAAATAAGTAAAATCCTGGCCTGACCTAACCTTGATGACGGTTGTACAGTCTACGCGAACACAGCCTCCAATGGATGAAATACGCAAACACCTGGCCCCTGGGCTAACCTAACCTTGGTGACGGTTGCACAGTCTACGCGAACAAAGCCTCCAACGGGTGACATACGTAAAAACCTGGCCTGACCTAACCTCGGTGACGGTTTCACAGTCTCCGTGAACAGTGTCCAACAAGCGAAATATGTAAAATCATGGACCAAACCTTACACTGCAGTCACGGATGCTCTACATGAACAGTCTGCAATAGCGCACATTCCCCATTTTTCTTTTCATCTTAACACTTCCTCCACTGTCAGGACATCATAACCTGTATCTTGTGAAATGAAACGTTTTGAAAATCCTTTTGGATCCAGGTTTGAAAATCTCAAACACCTTTTCTGTCACCACTGCTTCACCTGTTTTGCTCCCCATGTGACCTCAGTCACCTCTTCTCCGCCTGACTAAAATGGCGGCCTCCACCTCTGTTAGGCTTAGCAAGGCCGTCGCTGTACAGGGTGTGTACAGAAAAACGTGACCCGAATTTTTTAATGTAACTCGTTGTCTACTTACCCGAGGAACTTCCGGTGGCGTACGATGGCGTATTTATGCGTGCGAAAGCTACAAAAAATTCTGGAAGCCATACTCAGCGTAAAAAAATAAACAGAGCGCGAAAACATCGACTTCCATGCATTAGAATAGGGCGGTCATGACAGTGCATGGTAGTGCATGGCGGTCTCAGGAGAGTGATGTGCAGGCACCGCTAGGGGTACTACCGATGAGCATCCATGTGGGACATCGTTTCCATTTCTGCACCGATAGCTCCCCTAGAGGTACTTGAACACAACTGCCCTGCGTCCGCCATGTTGTCCTATTCTGATGGACGGAGGCCAAAGTTTTCGTTGCTCTGTCTATTTTCTAAGCTGAGTATGGCTTCCACGCTCTTTCTGCAGATTTCGCACGCATAAATGCACCATCGTGCGCCACCGGCAGTTCGTTAGTTCGGTAGACAACAAGGTATGTGCCTAAAGGCGGGTCATGTTTTCCTGCACACGGCCTGTAGATGAGCGCCTTCAAATGGTACTTTACAAACGCGCATAAACAATTTTCTTCCTGCACTTGTTCATAATCCTTGAATTTTCCTATCCGCTATATCACCCTCGTTCACTTCAAAGTGTTATTTAACTTTCAAACGCGCTGGCTAATTCTTAAAATCTATAAGCCTGTCTACGGAACTACACCCTAGGCCTCCATGCTAGCCCTTTTTTTTTAAATCTCTTCACGGGAATCTCCAGGAACGGGAATCCTCTCACTGCATGACGTTCACGAAGCTCTACACACAATCTGAGGCCCAGGAACTCACCGACATCACATCGGGGTTTGCCATGTTTGACCGGTGGCTCATAACGTCGGCGCAGGTGACGGCGGGACAAGCTGCTTCTTTCCCTCAAGATGGACACGGAACAGGAGCTTTCATTTCACGTGACACGAGGGTCGTCCTTGGTGTCCTCTTCTTCACGGGCCTATAGGCAAATATTGGCCACTAAAAGCGGTCCTAGCTTTCTGCAGCTATAAAATATCTTGCTTCTGTGCTAAAATATGAGAAATTTCGCATTTTTCTGCGACAAAATTACAGATAATACTGGTCCGACTCAGACACAATAGTCCTGCCCAGTAGCAACCCTCCACGCAAAAGGTAACATCGAACCCCACCACTAGCCTCGGCTATTGGACCACACAATGTTCTGCAAATGTTAATTTGGCATGAATTTTGAATAAAATATGAAATATGAACCGTTATATAGACGTGCCACGGAGTCTGTCCGCAGTCTGGTGATATCACCTATTTTGAGTGCAACTATAAGGGACTGTTCTCTCACACAGCGCAAGAAAACAACTTTTCTTTTGTTTTTTAATGCGCTAGCATTATAGTCCTGCTACGCAAGAATCGCGCAAGGGTCTGTCTGTAGCCCTGGCACGCCGCGCATGCGCGGTGAGCGGAGAGGGAAGGAAAGGGCGCGTCTAGACTGGGACGCGCAACACTGCGCCAGCTTTGGTGGCGCCGGCTCGCGGCCTTCTTTCGCACCGGCTCATTCGCACAGCTTTCATAACCCATGGCGCGCCCACGCAGACACGACTGAACCTGTCGACCTCTTCTTCTTCTTCTTAGGGGGTGAGTGAGGTCAGCCTAAGTTCTTGACATAGCTGCACTTCACCAAGTGCCGACGAGTCGTCTCAAGTCTCATTTCTTGCGCTCGTGACATCACGAAAGCTATTAACAAGCCTGACCTCGTGATCTTGTATTTTTTTGTACTCTCAATTGAGACACAATAAACGTATCGGTATCACTATCACTATGGGATTGTTTTGCTTCCTGGTTTTGTGGAGTGGCGTTAGTGACTGATCGTGTCAGAGTACGGCAACTGAGAACACGATCCACATGTAACGGAGCGCTGAAACGGAGCTGCCGTGCAGTTTTTGATGCGAACAAATTGCACTCAAACGTTGCTATACCAGCGACTTCCTGTGAGAAAGGCAACACTGCTTTTCTAGTCCGCGCCCTGACAGGTCTACCATCACTAATGGGCAAATCACTCACCATACACAGGCTACTATCACTAGAACTGGACAAGAAAGTTGAACTCACTCATTCAGTTCAGTCACGTCATATCACGATCCTAGTTTGCATTTTATCATTGTTGTTCAATGACACGTTTTCTAGGACACCCAGTATGCTACACGGGCAAACGAGACCTGTTTACCTACAATATCCCTTAGTCCTCTCGTGTACAAAATAGCGCGTGGCATATTGCCACGTAACTCAACGTAACATGTACTTTGCAAAATTTTTTCTACCTTTTTCTCGAGTTTCGAAGCATCAGTCCGCGTTAAAGCTAAGCCCGACCGAGGTGCTTATGGAAGCCACTTCAATACTACAGAAGCGCTACTTCAGACTTCAGTATACTCCCAAGAACATAATGAAACTAAGAATAATTTGAAAGCTAAATTATCCACACAGAAAGCAGAATCCGTCCGCAGAAAATGGTACCTTTCCATTTCAGCACTACAAATGTCAGTAAAGCATGCGGAAAACGCCATTTAACTACTTTATGAGAAGAGCAATATCACGGTACTTCCAAACGTACCGAAACACAAACAACCAGTTTCCTTCATTGAACTTTTCATTTTACGCTCAGCAACGTGCATGGTTTCTGAACCTTCATTCAGAGAAGCGTTCTCCAAAAGGGACATTTTTTCTTCGGATTCATTGGCGATTCCGGAGGACAGTTAAACACTTCGCCAAAGTGCTCGGAACTCATGAGAGGAACATTGCACCTCTCGTCAGAGCGAGGATGAGTCTTCTCTGGAACAGGCTCTCCACACCACATCAGGCACCAAGCCACGTAGAAGAGCTGATCACTCGTCAACCCCTTCAGATGCCCAGGCTCACGGGCGATTTTTTAAAAGCTTTCCTGTACACCTTCAGTATTGACCCTCTGCCCATCGTATCCGCTAAGTACTCGGCCGGGTAATCCTGGTAGTGTCTTGCCTTTGGGGCGTTCTCGATGTTGACGTTGTGACACTCAATGAGGTTAGCGTACGCTCGGTTACTCGCTTCGGAAAACCAGCCTGTTCTTTTTCCTGTACCGTCGTAATTTTTTCCGGTACCGTCGAAGCCGTGCATAATTTCGTGTGTCAGTATCCCGCCCAGCGCACCGTAGTTCAATTCAGGTGCTCCGCCATAAGTGAAAATTGGCCGGACCATTAAGCCTGGAGGAATATAAATCACGTTGCTTAGCGCATTGTACGCCGCGTTTGCCGAATACATCGGTATGAAGTCTATGAAGTGAGTCACGAAGGACGAGCTGAGGGCGTCTTTACTCCTCAACAATTCAATAGCAGTGGACGTTTGATGCTCCATCACCTTCACGACGTTCCAAACGTAACTGTCGGTCATGTCTGGGACATTGCTCAAATATGCGTCAGCCGCTTTTTCTGATGAAATACCAAGAGGGTAACCGATACTCTTGTGTAACTGAGATATCTTTCGCCTCCTTTCGTGTAGGAGCGTCGAGCCAGTTCGATGTTCTGAATGACCTTTCGATCCCAAGCAGAATATCATTCGTCATCCGTTCTACAGCATCTACCGTTGACTGGTTTACCTTCTCTAACAACGTCTTCATCGGCGCTACAATCTTGAATAAATATAAGACGTGAGTTAGGCATTTGTCGGCTATCTCACTGGCCTTCTCATTTGCCATGGTTACTCCAGATATATAGTAGAGGTACCACGTTGTTCTCCATGCAAAAAATGTCCGGATGTCTTCGGTGCTTATCAATGCTTTGCTGCCAAATAAATTATAGAGTAGGTGTATATCGTTTAAAGTCATCTGAATTTGATATCTTCCGGGGAAGAGCGACTTTGACCATTTTTGTAGGCTCTTTTTCCACCGTTCGGATAGTCCCCGGTCTTTGCCGGCAAAATAATCGATGTTAGACATTCCAAATCTGTAACGTTTGTCTCCGTACGCCTGGTTGCTGGAGACGACGTACACTTTGTCTTCCGCTTGTAGAACATCATCCATAACCTTGTCGTCGAGATTTAAACCTTCGAATACCCAGTGTAACACCTTTTGATAAATTATTCTGCGTTCCGTTGCACTGCCAGGCTTAACCGAGCGAAACGAATCAAAACTAGCAGATACACGAACGTCGAGGAAGATGTTGTTCTGGCTGCGAGACGGTGCTGGAGTCATGATGTATATCGCCGAATGTCCTTCAAACAGAAACCTCACTTGCATATCAAGCGGTTCAAAGTTCAACTCTTGTGTCAATGACAAGCCTAAATTTCTTAGAATTTCATGTATTCCTGTCTTGCTTGACTGCGGATCTTCTAGACACGATTGATACAACTTGACGGCTTTCTGGAAGGCGCTTTGTCTTTGAGCCGGAGGGGAGGAGTTTCTGAACCACATCTCAATCGCTTGCATATTCTGGAGGGTCACGAAATATAGCATGTTTGATACCCCTTTGAAATGCTCCATCGCACCGGCGCAGACATAGGCAAAAAAATTATCGCATGGATTCTTTGCCGTGTCGACAGACATACTGATCAGCCAGCGCATGTAGTTGCAGTCGTCGGTGCCACATAGTGTTTTTCTTTCATAGACCTCTTCGTCGTCTTCTGGGGATGGAGTTGCACGAGTCCCCGGTTCGTTGTCCTCTGTGTAATTGCCATCCACAGGTGGTTTACCTTTTCGATGGAACACTATGATGGCGATACCAGCTCCAAATGCCAGAGCTCCTATAGTGTAGAGTACTATTATGAATAGCTCTTGTTCGATAGCGCTTGTCTCTTTTTTTCGCCACTGCCACTGCTCCTCTTCTCTGCCACTGGCTCCTTTTCACGTTCAAGCTCCTAGAAGGACACAAAAACACATTTCCTCGTTTTTCAAGTTATGTCTAAGCAAATTATGTAGATTTTATGTAGATGTAGATGTCAGACGACAGGCGAAATGTCAGCTACGAAACTGGCGCTTACTAAAGGACATTTGGTGTCTGTGCAAAACGACAGCTGATATGACCTTTAGCGGAAACTTCCATCTGAGGCATGGTAAACTACAGGGTGTTACCCAATAAAAGTCTACCCGCGCCGGCATGCCGTGCTTTGCAAATACCTACTCAATGCACGCGAAATGTGCGATTCCGTCGTCAAAACAACCAAGATGGCGGTGTTGCGAAAAGCACTTCGGATGTTGCCAACGCTGCTCTCCAGACGGCGATGAGTCGCACAACATCACGCAGCTAGCCATGTGGAACTGCGGTTCCTCATAACCTGCTTGTCGTTTCAATTTCGCTTCCGTGTTTGGAAAGCGTTATGTGCAAATTAACCTTTTCAAGGTCTGGGGAGCAGCATCTTAACTGCCCTCTGAAAAACCGCCATCTTGGCTGTTTTGACTACGGGAATCACACGTTTCGCGTAATAACTTCGCTTCGCGGGGCGTGGAAATATAGCATGGTTGATTGTCCCTAAGAGCTTTACATGCAGGCAGTACAATGTTGCGCCTGCCTTGTGTATTTGACAAGCATGGAGTGCCGGCGCGGGTAGACTTTTATAGGGTAACACCCTGTATATCTGAGGCTAGAGGAGGTTGCTAGCGGCCCTTAGAGCGTTAAAGGCGGAGCCTCGCTCGATTGTGCAGCCATTCTTGATCACAAATTATCAGAAACCATCGCTCGAGCCCACCGCTCCATTTACCTTAGATATTCCAAATTGCTGAATTACTACGCGGGGCTAGAGAGCAGACTTGTACACATGTAACGAAAACAAAAAGGTGACTAAACACCAATGCTCGTCACCCCGAAAACAAAAGGAACTAACTAGGTTACCTGTTACTCAAATGCGAAAAGGAACCCTTTCTCGCTATTCGTTAGCAACGGGTTGCTTTCCCGGGACGGGCGAGCGGGGGTAGGGGCCGGGGGGCTTGGTTGGATAATGAAGTGGGAGGCAATAATTTTTTAGCTCGAATGTGCACAGTTGGATGTGCACAAGCCAGCAAATTCAGGAAGAGGCCTCTCAAGACGGCTCAGTGGAGGTCAGTGACAGTCCATTCATTTCATTTCATTTATTTTCCTGAAAGCGCCTTTGGGCGCAAAGGGGTGGGGCATGAAAGACTTGAGAATACACCAAAGAAAACGTATAACAAAAAAAGAGTCTTACAAAAGCAGCTTCGAAGTGCTTCATCGCGTGCCGTTAAATATATACTAATTCTTCTTCAAGCAAGTCCAAGGTTCTAGGGATGAAACGATTAAGACATGCAGGAGTACGGCAGTGTCGTCTACAGAATTTGAAAGGATGACCTGTACGTGAGGATATACAGCGTGTTTGTTTTTATTCGTTAGAGATTTTTTTATGAAAAAACTTGCAGAGCACAATGTATGCAGTTTTTGCAGTTGAGTGACCAGGCATGCTTTTTTCTTTGTTTGTTTTGCGCGTGAACTACGTCCGCGTTGAATGCAATGTGGCAAAAATATGATATATTTCAAATAATAGGCCTCCATGCGAGCACTTCGCAACTGAGATTTTTTTTGAATTCTCTTCATGAGAATCTCACTTTGAGCCGCGGCGTTCGCAATCTAACTCTCATTGCATGACGTGCATGAAGCTCTTCACGTAATCTAAGGCCCAGGAACTCACCGACATCACATCGGGGTCAGACGTATCTGACATTTTGGACGTGTGGCTCATAACGACGGCGCAGGTGAAGGTGGAACAAACTTCTTCTACACCTCAAGGTATAGCCACGGAAGAGGTGATCATTTCACGTGACACGAGGGTCCTCCTCTTCTTCATTGGCCTAGGCGATCCTGGCTTCCTGAAGATATAAAATATTTACTTCTGTGCTAAAGTACTAAAAATTACGCGTTTTTCAGCAACAGAAATTACAGATGATACGGGTCCCACGCCGGTTCAATAGTCCTGCCCCGTAGCAACCCTCCACGCAAACAGTAACATCGAAGCGTTACATAGACGTGCCACAGGATCTGGCCCCAGTCTGGTCACATCACCTCTTTTCAGTGCAACTAAGGGACTGTCCTCTCACACAGCGGTAGAAAATAACGCTCTTTTTCTTTCATTTTTGTTCCCCTCCCCCCCCCCCCCAACTACTATGAACCGCTGGAACACAGCGCTTAGCTCCCGTCAACTCTTTCAGCGCTCGTTTCTAGCGCTCGTATATGACGGCCAATCAAGAGAGTGTCTTACCTATGATGTCACGAAAGCTATGGGGTTGTTTTGCTTCTTGGTTTTCCGGAGTGGCGTTGGTGTACTGATCGTGTCAGAGTACTGGAACTGGGAACACTATCCACGTGTAACGGAGCGCCTAATTTTGTTGCCGTGCAGATTTTGGTGCGTACTAACTGCACTCAGACGTTGCTCTACCAGCGACTTCCTGTGCGAAAGGCCATCCTCTGTGAGCGGCATGCGTTAACACTTTCTCTCCCCTGTTGTTTCGCTTGTTTGGCCAGCACGACAATACGGCCTCCTTCCGTCAGCATTCTAAGGTATCGAGAAATGACGTGGGTTCGAGCCGCGAGTCCCTATTTCGAAAGCCTCGGCCATAGCTGTACCTCGGCCGTTCAGCACAGGTTGAGTTGGCAAAGGTTCTTACATTGGCGCAGTCGGAAAGCGAAAATGTGTGCGGACACCACGGCCTATGGTCCGAAACTACGACGACATCCCTAGGCTGTGCCTATGACATCACGACGACATCCCTAAGCCGATGAGAGCAAACAGGCTCGAACCGGCCGTCTCCCTTCACTTAGACGTTCTAATGATCACCGTTGAGGGTGACAAAGTAGTGCATACCCGCTCTTCATTTTTAGGGCGTGGGCAGTGCTATTTTTGAAACGTGATGTCGGCGAGCTTGCGCTTGTCCCATCCTACAGTTGGCAATACAACTACGACGCTGCACCGTTGGGGAAGAGAAACGCATCCCTACCCGAACAGCCTACTTAGCTACGTGGCGTCGAAGCTCAATTTATAGACGTGGGTTCTATATTTTGCCAGCTCCGGAACCGTAAAGATTAACATGAAGCTTGATGACTTTGACCACTTGGTTCGCGTACCTGGGAAGGCTGAGCAAGCGAACGGGGTGACCTCACCGGGCAATGTAGACATAGCAACCGACCGTCCTTCATTTCTTGGAACGACAACAAGTACAACTTGCACAGCAAGAGGCCCTGGTTGACCTCGTTCGAAGCATATGTCCGTTCGCGAGAAGCCCTCTCGCGCTTTTATGAAGCCCGATTCGTTTGATGGTACATCGTGCTTGGAGTCACGGGTTTCTCCATATGAGCAAGCGTTCCAACACAATTCGTGGCTAACAGACGAGGCCAAAGCTAACAACGTAAGAACGTTCCCTGTCGGTGCCCCGAAGTATGACGTTCGCCTCCTCGAAAACCAAAATGCCCCTTGGGAATCCTGGAGGAAAAGCCTTCTGCTGTCGTTTGGCGAAATACAAGTGGGATGGCACAATGTCCCATAAGTATGTTCGCGGACGGTTTGGCGGCTACGAGTTCGAGAAATTACAACTTGCTGAGTCATACCTTCCTCCATCATCTGTTGTCGCTCTCCTCGTACATGGTCTCCCTACGCGTGTACAACTGATGGTAAAAATTAGGGGACCAAAACAACCAGAAGAGCCCCTGCATGGCCTACGAGACATTGCTGACGGCGGAACCACTCACGGGGATCAACTATACTCACGCAGACGCGTCTCTGTGCTGTTCACTTCTCCCAATGGACAACGGATGCAGAGTTTCAGACAGAATAAAACTGCTACCTAATACCTACCAAGGAACATCAGCAACAGTGCGCGATTTTTCTGATGATGTACAACGACAACAACAAAAAAGAAAAACAGATGATGTCAGTTTCTACCCGCACAAAGAATGTGAAACTGTATGTGTAACTCCTCTCGAATAAATTAATTTACAACGACGTACCCCTGTACAACCGTCCAACCCGTGCCGTAGTGGACAGCGGTTCTTCGGTTACTTTCGGGAATGGTCGACTTCTCGACTCACAGCCAGACATGTACAAGATACTCAAAAATTTATTTAAGATAAGATAATAAATACTAACGTTAGAATGTAATTAAGATAGAGTATAAATACATGAAAATTAAAGTAATTAAGATAGAGTACAAAATACTTCAAAAAGTATTTGAAATACAATTAAGATACTATTTATCCTTGAACGCAAAAAGTCACCGGTCACGGGTCAATGCGGCTAGTCGCCGCTATGTGACATGAATCACCTAAACCCCGCGCACTACGCAAGCCGCCGCGTGTGATAGGAGTCATCTAAACATAAGTCCCAAAAAGATGACAAAGAGGTACCACATAACTCCACTAAGTATATGTGACCCAGAACAAAGCAAACATCTAGCAGGTGCCTGCTCGGCGAGGTCAAAATTCGGCGTCACCACGTCAGGGCACACATATTAAACCCTCACTCGCCAAGGATTAGTACACACGGGGCAAGATCTCTAAATGGAGATTCCAAGAAGGGCCAATGTCCGGGTCAAGTCCGAGGGACTCAGGGAATTTCCACTGAACAAGCAAGATAATGGAAAGACAAGGCACAGAAAGTTTGAGAGGGAGATCCAAAATATGTAATTAGAGTATTGAGTAGAAAATACCATAAAATGTATTTTAAATAGAGTACAAATACACAAAACAAAAAGTATTGAGTAGAGTACCAAAATACTACAAATTGTATTTAAAATACAGTATTTTAAATACAATACTCCAAATACGTACAAGTCTGCTCACAGCTTATCTGCGGATGGACGCAGGTGGTGGACGGACAATACGCGCCAATGGACTTGACGGGAGTTCAAAATTGCTGGACGCAAGTCACCATAACAGTCTACGGTGAAGATCTCCAATGGTCTACAGTCATCGGTGAAGTGGACTACGACGTCCTGTCGTCGCGGTCAGATATGAAGCGCTTGAAACTGAACGTTTATTGCGACGACACAACAGTATATGTCACAGACGACCTTCTTCGATGCTCCTTTCCATCTCATCATCAGCCTCTCAGAGCAGATATGAACACGCAAGGTGTCTGCCAACCTGGAAAGCCTGGAAAACAGGGAATTGTCAGGGAATCTTGATGTGACTGGAAAAGTCAGGGGATTAGTCAGGGAGTTTGGCCAAAAAGCAGCTGAAGCGGGGAAAATCGCAGACAAGTGCTGTGCTGACCTGTGGTTGAGCGGCGATGCCGCAGCAAGATTGCCGCGAGTAGCAGTTCGCCAATACGACAAGCTCTCAGGTAGAAAAGTAGGGTAGCCTCACTAATATCCTTAATAAATGGTCGGTTTTATGGGGGGTCTGTATCAAAATGTAGGAGCAGGCACCAAGTTACCGTTTGTTTTTGTCAGGGAATTTGCTTGAAATAGTCAGTGAGAAACCAAGACGAGTCAGGGAATTTGAAGGCTGCAATTTGGTAGACACCCTGAATACGGTTGAACGACATACAGCAAATATATCCAGAGTTAATTTCCTTGTCTAGTTTCCCTTCTGTGACCTCAGTACCTCAGATTCCTTTCAGGTCTCCCTTCAACTCCGCGTACTGATCTTTGTCCCATCCTACAGTTGGCAATACGACTGATCTTACGCGGTGGAGGGAGGCGAAAAGGAGCCGGTCCTTCATATTTAGAGAAGGGACCCTTGATAACGCGGTCCGCCCCCGGGTGGGCCGTGTCTTTGAATGGTACGGCCGATGTATAACAAGGTCGTTGGGGCAGCACCGCTTGCGGTGCTGTTCCGGGAAATACTTTTTCTTTCACCTTTCTCCTTACGTGACACGAAAATTATTCGTCGTAAGCTGTATAACCTGTCCCGTGACAAAAAGAACTGGCTCAGGATAGAACTGCAAACAGTGTTTGATGCCGGGATTATTCGCCCGTCAACGCCACCGTTTACCTGCCCCATCAACAAAGCCGCTGAGGCTGACGGCTCCTCAATCGATAGACAGACATCTTTCCGTTCTCTACGCCCAACATAGACGATATCATCAACGACACCAGAGGAGAGCACTGTACCTTCGTGCATAGACCTGTTCAAAGGGTTTTGGCAAGATTGTCCATGTCTACATTGATGACGTCTTCACTTACTCCGGATCCTCGGAGTAACACCATGCGCACCTGCACCTTGTCTTATAATCATTAAGTAAAGCACGTCTATACATCAACGTCAAACAAAAAAGCGTTTGCTTCCAGCCTAGTGTCGCGTAGTCTTTCTGGGCAGGAAGATCGATTGAACGACAAAAAGAACCTAGGACGAGTCGGTTCAGAAAATCAAGAACATGAACAAGTCACACGACGTGAATCCACTCGTGAGTTTTCCTCGGCCTCCCAGGCCAGTTTCGAGCATTCATCCGAGATTATGCAACAAGAACGACGTGACAATGAAAAAATGGCTAAGAAGCAAGCGAGCTGGTGAAGATGATGCATAATGTAAAACCCAGGGTATTTGTCCAAACTATTTTGGAGGTACATTTAGTATAGGCACCAATCTTTGTACCTGCTCGCTTTTGCTGTGATCTCTAACAATGAATATTCCCCGGAGCGGACCTTTAAAGGGGTTGTGAAACCACATGCAACCCACTAAATCTATGACATCGTTTCTCACGATGTAGACCACCTGGAGCCAACACGCAAAGACCCACATTCCTCAATCGAGCGGTTTTTTTTCTTTTTCTTTTTTTACTATTGGGCTTTCAAAACGGAAATTCTTTCAAGCCACCGTCGACTATGGCGCCGAACAGCGCCGAGACACATTGACAGACGAGCAGGAAGTGACGTTTTAGGTGTGCGCACTTGCCCGAAGTTCCCGAAGGTCACAGTACTGAAGCCTTTGCCCGCTGGCAGTCTCCCTCTTTACAACCGCTTACGTCGTCATAGAAACGGAAAAGAATGCGCTTCCTTTCTCCAACATGAAACGTCATTCCAAAAATGGTCCAGGAGGTTAAGATCTGAGGGCGATGGAAGAGCTCGCCCAGCACGCGGCCTTCGTAGTGCCACAGATTGGTAACGCGGGATCGCAGACACATTGTGTTTTGATGCACATGTTCAGTACACATAGATCAATATTTCCGAGGTGCTTTCATCAACAAAAGTTTGGAAATGGTTTGAGTACCTCTTTAAGGTTGCAAACAAACTATCATAGTTCACGATCAATACGATATTAAGATGTCAAAACATCACCTTGTCAACTCGTAGAGAGCAATGGGGTAGAGGGAATGAGTGAGGGGAATCAGGTGGCCGCGAGGACGTGTGGCGAACATACCCTCAAACTCTGTCAACATTTCACACGGCCGCGAATGGAGACGTGAAAGACGATGTTGAGTCGTGTGATGTGTGTCAGAGAGTAAAACCACCAGGTACCACCAAAGGTACCACCAGAGAGCCGACAAATGACGTTGCCATTACACTCCTCAGTTCCCTTCGAAGTCATTCATCTCGACTTTGCCGAAACCGAAAAGAACCCGGAGGAGTCAGAAAGACTCTGGCATTAAAGAAACATACCGTCGACGAGCATACCCGGCTAATCAACACCCGTCGAAGTGGAGAAGATGCGGCAAGTATAATCGCTATGCTTGAGAATATTTTCAAAAGCGCCTAGCAGCATGGACGACCCAAGACAGGAACGTTGAACTCAAGCTCACAGCCCTACACCACCCGGCGACAAAAGGAATGGTCGATTGCCATTCGCGATGTGAAAATTCCTTCACATGTACCTGTAAAGTTGGAAGCCGTGGCGTTGGGGGCGGTGACGCACCATCACAATCGCTCACATAACAAAGAGATAGGTTGTACGCCTTATTAAGACGTTAGCATTATAGTCGCCTGTTTCGCTCTCTATTGTCACTCCCCCATTCTCGACGCGAACTGACACCCTCGACATCGCCGATGCCATACATTGCCGTACACTGAAAAAAGAAAAAAAAAAGCACAAGACGCCACACGAAATCCAACAACGACAACTTCCATAATCCATCTACAGAAACGTTTTCAGTCAAGTGCCGGTATTTAGGTACTTTATTAGAGAAGCAATATCAGCCAAAAAAAGTATCCATAGACAGAACGTGTTTCATTTATTGAACTCGTCATTTTACGCTCAGCAACGTGCACGGTTTTTGGACCTTCATTCAGAGAAGCGTTCTCCAAAAGGGACCTTTTTTCTTGGGATTCATTGGCGATTCCGGAGGACAGTTAAACACTTCGCCAAAGTGTCCAGAACTCATGAGAGGAACATTGCACCTCTCGTCAGAGCGAGGATGAGTCTTCCCCCCGACAGGCTTTCCACACCACATCAGGCACCAAGCCACGTAGAAGAGCTGATCACTCGTCAATCCCTTCAGTTGTCCCAGACGAACAGGCGATGTTTCCAAAGCTTTCCTGTGCACCTTCAGCAATGACCCCCTGCCCATCGTATCCGCTAGGTACTCGCCCGGGTAATCCGCGTAGTGTCTTGCCTTTGGAGCGTTCTCGATGACTGACGTTGTGACACTGAATGAGGTTAGCGTACGCTCGGTTACTCGCTTCAGAAAACCAGTCTGTTCTGTTTCCCGTACCGTCGTATTTTTTTCCGGTAGTGTCGAAGCCGTGCATAATTTCGTGTGTCAGTATCCCGCCCAGCGCGCCGTAGTTCAATTCAGGTGCTCCTCCATAAGTGAAAATTGGACGGACCATTAAGCCTGGAGGAATATAAATCACGTTGTATAACGCGTGGTACGCCGCGTTTGCGTAATAGATCGGTATCGAGGCTGTGAAGCGAGCTACGACGGACGCATTGAGGGCATCTTTGTTCCTCAACAGGTCAATAGCACTTGACGTTAGATGCTCTACCATCTTCATGACGTTCGAAACGTAACTGTCGGTCATGTCTGGGACATTGCTCAAATATGCGTTAGCCGCTTTTTCTGATGAAACACCAAAAGGGTAGCCTATACGTTTGTGTAACTGCGATAGCTTTTTTAAGGCCCCCTTCCGCGTAGAATTGTCGAGCCAACTCGATGTCCTGAAAGACGTTTCGATCCCAAGCAGGATATCATTCGTCATCCGCTCTACAATATCTACTATTGACTGGTTTACCTTCTCTAACAACGTCTTCATCGGCGCTACAATCCTGAATAAATATAAGACGTATCTTAGGCATATCTCGGCTCTCCAACTGGCCTTCTGATTTGCCGTGGTCACTCCAGATACATTGTAAAGGTACCACGTTGTTCTCCATGCAAAAATGTTCGAATGTCTTCGGTGCTGATCAATGCTTTGCTGCCAAATAAATTATAGAGGAGATGTATATCGTATAATGTCATTTCAATTCGATATCTTCCGGGGAAAAGCGACTTTGACCATTCTTGTAGGCTCTTTCTCCACCTCTCGCATAGTCCCTGGTCTTTGCCGGCAAAGTAATCGATGTTAGACATTCCAAATCTGTAACGCTTGTCTCTGTACGTCCGGTTGCTGGAGACGACGTACACTTCGTCTTCCGCTTGTAGAACACGATCTACAACCTCGTCGTCGAGATTTAAACCTTCGAATACCCAGTGTAACACCTTTTGATAAATTTTTCTGCGTTCCGTTGCACTGCCAGGCTTAACCGAGCGAAACGAGTCGAAATTAGGAGATACACGAACGTCGAGGAAGATTTCGTTCCGGCTCCGTGATGGTGCTAAAGTCATGATGTATATCACCGAATATCCTTCAACCAGAAACCTCACTTGCATATCAAGCGGTTCAAAGTTCAATTCTTGTGTCAATGACAAGCCTAAGTTCCTGAGAATTTCATGTATTCCTGGCTTGCTTGACTGTGGATCTTCGAGACACGATTGATACAACTTGACTGCTTTCTGAGAGGCGCTTTGTCTTTGGGACGGAGGAGAGGCATTTTTCAACCACATCTCAATCGCTCGCCTATTCTGGTGGGTCACGTAAAATAGCATGTTCGATGTCCCTTTGAAATGATTGATAGCACCGGCGCAGACAAAGGTAAAAAAATTATCGAATGGGTTCTTTGTCGTGTCGACAGACATACTGACCAGCCAGCGCATGTAGTTGCAGTCGTCGGTGCCACATAGTGTTTGCCTTTCATGGTCCTCCTCGTCGTCTTCTGAGGATGGAGTTGCATGAGCCTGACTTGTCTTTCGTGCTGTAGAAATCCTGAATTCGTCGTCCTCTGTATAACTACCATCCACAGGCGGTTGACCTCTTTGATGGAACGCTATGATGGCGACACCAGCTCCAAATGCCAGAGCTCCTAGAGCGTAGAGTACTAGCGCGAATAGCCCTTGTTCGATAGAGATTGTCTGTTTTCTTCCGTCTGCCACTGGCTCCTGTTCGCATTCAAGCTCCTGGAAGAACAGAAAAAACACATTTCCTCGTTTTTCAAGTTATGTCTAAATAAACTATGCACATCTTTCTCGTTCATAATGCGCACGATGTATGACGATTGCCCAATATACAGGGCGCCCCAGAAAACGTGTCATTGAATTTTAATAATAATAATAATAAAAAAAAAACTACGGCACATAGAGTCATGCGGTCAATGGCATTTGTTCTTGCTAGGTTTTTGCCACCTCCTGATTTGCATGTCATACAACCTAAGTTTAATTATGTAAATTTTTACGAACTGAACTCCCAAGTAAAGGTCACTTTTTTACCCCACCACTGTGAACAGCGTGCCGAATTTACTCAAATTAATGACAGTTGACAGGAATATTGGGGAGCTATCGTATCGGACAAAAAATAGCCGAAGATCATGCTGTACGGAGCTCGCAGAGGATAGCGCGCGCAAAGCCCACACCGGCATGGTAGGAAGAGACAGACATAGCTTATCGCGTCCGGCTTCGGCTGCGACCAAACCTTCCCTCCCCCAATTTCAGGAACTGTCACTTTTTCTACTATCATTCTGTGGGCTGGGTTTCCAACCTCCCATCGTCGGACTGACAGCGATTGCGGATTGCTCAGACGGATTGCGCTCAAAAAGTCCTCGCGCGTTACTCTCAAGCGCCCCGAGAACCATGATGTTCGATGATTTTCCCCCGATGGGATAGATCCTGAATATCACAGTCAATTATCATGAATTTGAGTAAATTCGGACACGGTTCTCACTGCGACGTTCGCCGCCAGTCGAGCTTTATTGGAACGACGTCACGGCAACGGGAGGTTGGTTGAAAGTTGCGAGCAATGCGGGACTACAGTAGAGTGGTTCAAACGGCGCGGTCATGCGACGGACAAGACAGAGTTACGTATAGGAAGTAATTTCCCATTCTACGAGAACTCCCCAAACCGTTTCCAAGCGTACGCGCAAGTGGAGGAGCATGCCGGACACACTTTTTTGTACAAGAGTTTAGAAAAAGTAGCCCGTTGGAAATTTCGGTCATCCGGGAATGAAATGCTTAATACAAACGACATGTCACAATTGCTGCCGTCCCATGCTTTTAACGCGCAGCTGACACATATTAATCAGATGGATTCGCTACTTAACTGCACAGAAGGTCCACTCTCTTAAAGGGACCATGAAGAGGTCCCAAAACCCTCTGCAAACATATGTAATGCATCGCTAGCCACTGGTCCATTCATCATGTGGACTATGAACTCAACATTCTGTAGAATTACGGATATATTAACTAAAAACCAGGACAAAAAAAAAGGCGACTGCTTCGACGCCAACGCTGCCGGCACGACTGAGAAACTGGCTATGACGTCAAAAGCAGGTGACCTTGGCCACTCGCGTGCTAGCTTGATGCAACCTCGGTGTGAGCAAAGGATGCAAGTGACGTCAGTCCGCTTACAGCAGGGGGGAGTCGTGCGACCGGTCGACGCTTTTTGTTTGTTTTTTGTTTCGCGCGTGAACTACGTCCGTGTTGAATGAAATGGCAAAAGTAGGGTATATTTCAGATAATAGCCCTCGGACGTAGTTCCGTAAACGGGCTTATGGCTTTCCCTTAAAGAAAAAGCAATAAAAAAATATGAAAACAACAAAACGTCCGCCATATTGGAAAAGCACACAGACTGCATAGACGATGGGCGGGCAAAAGAACGGAAGTTAATTCATACCGGAAGCAAGACAGCGCCCCCTTCTTGCTAAATGACCGGAGGCAAATGGCGCGTAATCCGATCACAGCGGACGCAGAAAACGCTTCGTCGCTTCGTACTCTGCATAGAAATCTCAAGGAGTATGCTAGAAGGAAACCTCCGAAACTGGGACATACGGGCGAGGGGAGCGCCATATTGAATCAGCTACTGTTGCCGTGGCGCATGCAAAAAAAGGAATCCCGTAAGCAGTGGCGTATCTAGAGGTACCTGCGCCCATGGCAACATGGTTAACATGATGTCCTTGGGGATGCGTTTTCGTGTGGTCCGCACTAGGTTTCACACTACAACCTCCCTAATGGCGGGTGCTTTAGATCATTTATGAATGCGTCAGGCTGAGTGCCCGACCTGGCACATTCACACCCGACCACATAATGGCGCCCCTGTTCACCTGGCGCCCATGGCACCTGTCCACACCTGCCACACCCTAGTTACGCCACTGCCCGTAAGCATACAGCAAACACAACGCCAAAAATGTTTTTGGAACAGTAACACACAGCCCGAATCCATGTAACCGTGAGATATATGAAAACACACCCACGCCCACGAAGAAACAAAAACACGACACGAACGTCACATGGGGACGCCGTCTCCGCCGCTGCCTCAACCAGATCAACAAATCCTATACACAACGGACGCACAAGGCGCTTCCTTGCGGCAAGTACAAGTGCAAAAAAAGAAAAAAAAAAAGATCACGGGGACAATGGGCCTTTTCGACAACCAGTGGCGGCGAACACCTGGCTTGAAGGCACTCGTATGTCAGCGAGACATGTGATCTACAACTACGACACGGCTGTCATAGAGTTACCATTCGACGGCAGAAAAACCATCAAGAGAAACTGTCGCAGATTGGTACGACTATAGCAGGGAGTTGTGGGGGCTATTCGGACATGGGGACGATTGGGCGCGCCGACCACGTCGCAGAAGTAGATCAATGCAAAATTGGGAGGCGGAAATTCAGTAAAGGGAGGCTAGAGGGGACATGGGTAATTGGCATGATTGACATCCGTAATAATGACCTACAACTGGAAGTGTGTCGGGACAACAAACGTGATGCGATAACATTACTATCGCACATCAAAAACAATGTAGAAGAGAAGGCTCTAATAATCACTGATTGCTGGATAGGCTACATGGGGCTTGATCAGAATGAATTCTAACACTTGACAGTAAACCATAGCTTAAACTACACTGATTCGGACACAGGGGCCCACACAAACCAAATTGAGTCGCAGTGGAGGCCTCATCATAAATGACAGCCTGGGGTAGCATTTGTTAAAGTTTCTATGGCACCGTGATTGCAGGCGCAGCAATAAGGAAATATTTGACAAAATTTATACAACATTAGCGTAATATATACAGGTTTGGACTAAAATCATCACCTCAAGGACACACCAAAATCGTTTTCTGATAGGCCATTCGTGACAAATGCCATCGTCCAGCAGGCTATGATGAGCGCTCAGTGTTATATATTTCTCACATTATGCATATATCAACCACAATAACTCTTATTTTCCTTTTTCGGTGCTTTACTCACTGACAAGCTCTCCAGGTGCACATCGCTGATCCAACATAAATCTACAAGGCGTTAAACACAAAACCTGACCTGACCTAACCTTGGTGACAGTTGCACAGTCTAGGTGAACACAGCCTCCAACAGGCGAAATAAGTAAAAGCCTGGCCTGACCTAACCTTGATGACGGTTGTACAGTCTACGCGAACACAGCCTCCAATGGATGAAATACGCAAACACCTGGTCCCTGGGCTAACCTAACCTTGGTGACGGTTGCACAGTCTACGCGAACAAAGCCTCCAACGGGTGACATACGTAAAAACCTGGCCTGACCTAACCTCGGCGACGGTTTCACAGTCTCCGTGAACAGTGTCCAACAAGTGAAATATGTAAAATCATGGACCAAACCTTACACTGCAGTCACGGATGCTCTACATGAACAGTCTGCAATAGCGCACATTCCCCATCTTTCATTTCATCTTAACACTTCCTCCACTGTCAAGACATCATAACCTGTATCTTGTGAAATGAAACGTTTTGAAAATCCTTTTGGATCCAGGTTTGCAAATGTCAAACACCTTTTCTGTCACCACTGCTTCACCTGTTTTGCTCCCCATGTGGCCTCAGTCACCACTTCTCCGCATAACTCAAATGGCGGCCTCCACCTCTGTTAGGCTTAGCAAGGCCGTCGCTGTACAGGGTGTGTGCAGAAAAACGTGACCCGAATTTTCTAATGTAACTCGTTGTCTACTTACCCGAGGAACTTCCGGTGGCGTACGATGGCGTATTTATGCGTGCGAAAGCTACAAAAAATTCTGGAAGCCATACTCAGCGTAAAAAAATAAACAGAGCGCGAAAACATCGACTTCCATGCATTAGAATAGGGCGGTCATGACAGTGCATGGTAGTGCATGGCGGTCTCAGGAGAGTTATGTGCAGGCACCGCTAGGGGTACTACCGATGAGCATCCATGTGGGACATCGTTTCGATTTCTGGACCGATAGCTCCCCTAGCGGTACTTGAACACAACTGCCCTGCGTCCGCCATGTTGTCCTATTCTGATGGACGAAGGCCAAAGCTTTCGTTGCTCTGTGTATTTTCTAAGCTGAGTATGGCTTCCACGCTCTTTCTGCAGATTTCGCACGCATAAATGCACCATCGTGCGCCACCGGCAGTTCGTTAGTTAGGTAGACAAGGTATGTGCCTAAAGGCGGGTCATGTTTTTCTGCACACGGCCTCTAGATGAGCGCATTCAAATGGTACTTTACAAACGCGCATATACAATTTTCTTCCTGCACTTGTTCATAATCCTTGAATTTTCCTATCCGCTATATCACCCTCGTTCACTTCAAAGTGTTATTTAACTTTCAAACGCGCTGGCTAATTCTTAAAATCTATAAGCCTGTCTACGGAACTACACCCTAGGCCTCCATGCGAGCCCTTTTTTTTAAATCTCTTCACGGGAATCTCCCTTTATGCCACGGCATTCGCAATATAACTCTCACTGCATGACGTTCACGAAGCTCTACACACAATCTGAGGCCCAGGAGCTCACCGACATCACATCGGGGTTTGCCATGTTTGACCGGTGGCTCATAACGTCGGCGCAGGTGACGGCGGGACAAGCGGCTTCTTTCCCTCAAGATGGACACGGAACAGGAGCTCATTTCACGTGACACGAGGGTCGTCCTTGGTGTCCTCTTCTTCACGGGCCTAGGCAAATATTGGTCACTAAAAGCGGTCCTAGGTTTCTGCAGCTATAACATATCTTGCTTTTGTGCTAAAATATGAGAAATTTCGCGTTTTTCTGCGACAAAAATTACAGATAATACTGGTCCGACTCAGACACAATAGTCCTGCCCAGTAGCAACCCTCCACGCAAAAGGTAACATCGAACCCCACCACTAGCCTCGGCTATGGGACCACACAATGTTGTGCAAATGTTAATTTGGCATGAATTTTGAATAAAATATGAAATATGAACCGTTATATAGACGTGCCACGGAGTCTGTCCGCAGTCTGGTGATATCACCTATTTTGAGTGCAACTATAAGGCACTGTTCTCTCACACAGCGCAAGAAAACAACTTTTCTTTTGTTTTTTAATGCGCAAGCATTATAGTCCTGATACGCAAGAATCGCGCAGGGGTCTGTCTGTAGTCCTGGCACGCCGCGCATGCGCGGTGAGCGGAGAGGGAAGGAAAGGGCGCGTCTAGAGTGCGACGCGCAACACTGCGCCAGCTTTGGTGGCGCGCTCACGCAGGCACGACTGAACCTGTCGACCTCTCTTCTTCTTCTTCTTCTTAGGGGGTGAGTGAGGTCAGCCAAAGTTCTTGACACAGCTGCACTGCGCCGCTCAGCAAACCGCTCATTTCTTGCGCTCGTATATGATGGCCAATGACATCACGACAGCTATTAACAAGCCTGACCTCGTGATCTTGTAGTTTTTTTGTACTCTCAAATGAGACACAATAAACGTATGACTATCACTATGGGATTGTTTTGCTTCCTGGTTTTGTGGAGTGGCGTTAGTGTCCCGATCGTGTCAGAGTACGGCAACTGAGAACACCATCCACACGTAACGGAGCGCTGAAACGAAGCTGCCATGCAGTTTTTGATGCGAACAAATTGCACTCAAACGTTGCTATACTAGCGACTTCCTATGAGAAAGGCAACACTGCTTTTCGAATCCGCGTCCTGACAGGTCTACCATCACTAATGGGCAAATCACTCACCATACACAGGCTACTATCACTAGAAATGGACAAGAGAGTTGAACTCACTCATTGAGTTCAGTCACGTCATATCACGATCCTATTTGGCATTTTTTTGTTGTTCAATGACACGTTTTTTCTAGGACACCCAGTATACTACACGGGCAGGCGAGACCACTTTACTCCTCTAGTGTACAAAATAGCGCGTGGCATATTGTCACGTAACTCAACGTAACATGTACTTTGCAAAATTTTTCCTACCTTTTTCTCGAGTTCCGAAGCATCAGTCCGCGTTAAAGCTAAGCCCGACCGAGGTGCTTATGGAAGCCACTTCAATACTACAGAAGCGCTACTTCAGACTTGAGTATACTCCCAAGAACATAATGAAACTAAGAATAATTTGAAAGCTAAATTATCCACACAGAAAGCAGAATCCGTCCGCAGAAAATGGTACGTTTTCATTTCAGCACTACACAAGCCAGTAGAGCATGCGGAAAACGCCATTTAAGTACTTTATGAGAAAAGCAATATCACGGTACTTCCAAACGTACCGAAACATAAACAACCACTTTCCTTCATTGAACTGTTCATTTTACGCTCAGCAACGTGCACGGTTTCTGAACCTTCATTCAGAGAAGCGTTCTCCAAAAGGGACATTTTTTCTTCGGATTCATTGGCGATTCCGGAGGACAGTTAAACACTTCGCCAAAGTGTTCAGAACTCATGAGAGGAACATTGCACCTCTCGTCAGAGCGAGGATGAGTCTTATCTGGAAGAGGCTCTCCACACCACATCAGGCACCAAGCCACGTAGAAGAGCTGGTCACTCGTCAACCCCTTCAGTTGTCCCAGACTCACGGTCGATTTTTTAAAAGCTTTCCTGTACACCTTCAGTATTGACCCTCTGCCCACCGTATCCGCTAGGTACTCGGCCGGGTAATCCGCGTAGTGTCTTGCCTTTGGAGCATTCTCGATGCTGACGTTGTGACACTGAATGAGGTTAGCGTACGCTCGGTTACTCGCTTCGGAAAACCAGCCTGTTCTTTTTCCTGTACCGTCGTATTTTTTTCCAGTATTGTCGAAGCCGTGCATAATTTCGTGTGTCAGTATCCCGCCCAGCGCACCGTAGTTCAATGCAGGTGCTCCGCCATCAGTGAAAATTGGCCGGACCATTAAGCCTGGAGGAATATAAATCACATTGCTTAGCGCATTGTACGCCGCGTTTGCCGAATACATCGGTATGAAGGCTATCAAGCGAGTCATGATGGACGCGCTGAGGACGTCTTTACTCCTCAACGTATCAATAGCAGTGGACGTTTGATGCTCTATCACCTTAACGACGTTCGAAACGTAACTGTCGGTCATGTCTGGGACATTGCTCAAATATGCGTCAGCCGCTTTTTCCGATGAAATACCAAAAGGGTAACCGATACTCTTGTGTAACTGAGATATCTTTTTTAAGGCCCCCTTTCGTGTAGGACCGTCGAGCCAGTTCGATGTTCTGAATGACGTTTCGATCCCAAGCAGAATATTATTCGTCATCCGTTCTACAGTATCTACTGTTGACTGGTTTACCTTCTCTAACAACGTCTTCATCGGCGCTACAATCTTCAATAAATATAAGACGTCAGTTAGGCATTTGTCGGCTATCTCACCGGCCTTCTCATTTGCCATGGTTACTCCAGATATATTATAGAGGTACCACGTTGTTCTCCATGCAAAAAATGTTCGGATGTCTTCGGTGCTTATCAATGCTTTGCTGCCAAATAAATTATAGAGTAGGTGTATATCGTTTAAAGTCATCTGAATTTGATATCTTCCGGGGAAGAGCGACTTTGACCATTTTTGTAGGCTCTTTTTCCACCGTTCGGATAGTCCCCGGTCTTTGCCGGCAAAATAATCGATGTTAGACATTCCAAATCTGTAACGTTTGTCTCTGTACGTCTGGTTGCTGGAGACGACGTACACTTCGTCTTCCGCCTGTAGAACGTCATCCATAACCTTGTCGTCGAGATTTAAACCTTCGAATACCCAGTGTAACACCTTTTGATAAATTATTCTGCGTTCCGTTGCACTGCCAGGCTTAACCGAGCGAAACGACTCAAAAATAGTAGATACACGAATGTCGAGGAAGATGTCGTTCTGGCTGCGAGACGGTGCTGGAGTCATGGTGAATATCGCCGAATGTCCTTCAAACAGAAACCTCACTTGCATATCAAGCGGTTCAAAGTTCAATTCTTCTGTCAATGATAAGCCTAAATTTCCTAGAATTTGATATATTCCTGGCTTGCTTGATTGCGGATCTTCGAGACACGATTGATACAACTTGACTGCTTTCTGGAAGGCGCTCTGTCTTTGAGCCGGAGGGGAGGCGTTTTTGAACCACATCTCAATCGCTTGCATATTCTGGAGGGTCACGAAATATAGCATGTTTGGTACCCCTTTGAAATGCTCCATAGCACCGGCGCAGACATAGGTAAAAAAATTATCGCATGGATTCTTTGCCGTGTCGACAGATATACTGATCAGCCAGCGCATGTAGTTGCAGTCGTCGGTGCCACATAGTGTTTTTCTTTCATAGACCTCTTCGTCATCTTCTGGGGATGGAGTTGCACGAGTCCTCAGTTCGTTGTCCTCTGTGTAATTCGCAGGTGTTCTATCCACAGGCGGTCGGTCTTTTCGATGGAAGATTATGATGGCGATACCAGCTCCAAGTGCCAGTGCTCCTATAGCGTAGAGTACTATTATGAATAGCCCTTGTTCGATAGCGCTTGTTCCTTCTCTTTTGTCTGCCACTGGCTCCTGTTCACGTTCAAACTCCTAGAAGGACACAAAAACACATTTGCTCGTCATTCCCAACAATCTGTGCCAAAACGTAAAGCACACTCCACCACATTCGCCTGGGCATCAGGGGAAGCTTGAAGGACAGGCCCCATAGAAATACATGTATTCGGCAGACAATGTTGCCTATAATTCTGTAATGAAGGACGGCAAAGTTCTCCGGGTATGAAGTGAAGGGTTCATGGTGACTACCTTCACAAAAATTGATGGCGATAGCACCATTCGTCTTGGTTCCCCAATGACTATCGCTAACACATTGATCTCTATGGGGGAAAAGGTGACCTCTAGGGAACCTTAAGTCCCAGAATCCGGGAGAACTTTTTCATAACGCGAATAACGTGGGAGATATCGGCTGCAGAAGTAGCTCCCCTCACGTGCATGCATTCGACAACTTCAGTTCCGACATTCAGGGAACCGACATTCAGAGAACCGACAGTTCCGATGGTAGGTGGAAATTGTTTGGATGACAGGTACATTAGGATATGTAGACTTGAAATCTTGAAGAACTTTTTTACAGCGCGTGTCACGAAGGAGATACAGGCTATAGCAGTGGACCTCGCAACCTGATTTTGACAACTTGTGCGACATGACTACCGGAATCTATGGAAGCTGCTTGCGTGGCGTTATTCTGACATAATATGGCCGAGTGGTCAGTTAAAGTGGATCTTACTGTGGACTATTGTCCAAGAAAAGGCTGTTGTTGGTGGTCAACCATACGCTGCGGGCAATGCTGGATACACGGAATACACAAATAAATAGTTTTACGGGTACAACTGCATTTTTCGAGAGAGACATGCGAGGTGCGGGTCGGTAGTTATTCACTAGTTATCGGTCGATTTCTGTTGCTCGCCCCTCAGGGTCAGCGATACCATGGCGTCCACGAGCATGCGAACATATCTGCGTTACTTGAACAACTTCAAGCATGAACAATGTGCTCCCGGTGCCGCGACGGTCACTGAGGACAGTGTCTAAGTTGACGGTGTTGAAAGCCTTCGGTGACTTATCCAGCGTAACAACAAGTGTAGCGAGTGTTTCGATGTCCAAACACGCCGTTGTACGCGATACTGTAAAGTTGAAACGAAGACAACGGGACAGTTGACAAGATAAAAATTTGAAGCTTGTAACGTGTTAGCTAAGAAGTGTCTGCCACCTAAATCAGTAATATGCATCATTGCACTCCATTATTCAGTACATTTGACCTAATTAGGCTGAGAGAAATCTACAAAGTGAGGAAAATGTCTTTTATTACTTCAAGTAGAAAGTTCAAGATTTCGGTCACACCGTTTCACTAATAAGTATGCGGTTTTCGGAAGTTATCCATAAAAATTTAACACTGCCGCTGACAATTGCCGCTCATCCGGCGTGCTGATTTTTCAGCTTCCAGCATGATAAGGCGAAAATAGCCTGCTGGTTTCCGCCAAGAGATAAGCTTGTGAAGGTGAAAAAGGCGATAGCACTGTGTTCTAGCTGCGGGCTCCTCTCTCACTGATGCTTCCTTTAGCCGATCGTGTGCCATCGCGCGAAGCCGGCAGCTGCGATGACAGAAAATCTGAAAGTGCATTGCTGAGAGGCGTGAGGTTTCAGGTGTGGAACATTGATAGTAAGAGAGTTGAAAGCCCTTGAAAAATGTTACTAAGTCTGCCAATTTATCCAGCGGAAATAAATAATTCGGCTGATAATAGCTTATGCACACCAGCGGTCTGTATCGCAAATAGAACTTGGCATCATGCAACCAGGTTGCAACTTTTACCTCATGCATTCTTTTCTTTTCTATAAAATGCTAAGTTACAACTAGTGTACGGGCGTCCTCATCACCGTCAGGAATGAAACTAGTTTCAACTTATGTTAATTTAATACATCCTATTAACACAGACAACTGTCCTGTCGTACGCTCTTCAACGCACAGCGTTCTACACAGCACTCTGCATAACAGACATGGCATGAACTTCACAGGGAGGGTCATGAAAAGTCAAACTCCACCGCCTATACTTTCTGCTCGAGAATTGGAGCGATTCGGTGGCGGGTACGGATTGTATGCGCACGCCGTCCCCGGGAGGGACGTGAAGGCATGCGCCCGGTGTGTGAGGTTTCACGCACGCTAAAGAACCCTCCAGTGGGCGAAATTAATCCACAGACCGAGCACTATGGCGTCGCTCATGATCTCAGTTCTCACGCGACGTAAACCTGGAATTATTTTTATTAATAATTTTTTTACACTACTTTCGTGGCACCTTGAAAAAGTAACCTCGGGAAATCGCTTCCTAAAACGATCATCTATACACTATGAACGCATGTATACACCAAGCTTCGTCCGTAGTCTTCTTCGCTTCTTCTTCGGCACCCGCTTCCGTTGTATCCAGTAACACACACATACAAAAACAAAGAAATAAATAGTGATACTATTTTTAAATATTTTAAGCAGCAGTAACATTTTTACTTGAAAAGCTGCGACAAGCAGTCGGTATCAAATGTCTGTTTTCTTTTTTTTTTCCTGCCTTCTACTTTAGGAAGGTAAGCGGAATGCCAACAGCTTTCATTTCTACTATCAGTCTATCCTAAGGCCTAGCTACCCTGCACAGCCCGTGAGTGTATAGGTGACGCCAAATCAAGTTCCTGTCAGATTGTTGGTCATGTTTTCAAGTTATGTCTAAGCAAATTATGTAGATTTTATGTAGATGCAGACGTCAGACGACAGGCGGAATGTCAGTTACGAAACTGGCGCTTAGTTAAAGGACCTTTGGTGTCTGTGCAAGACGGCAGCTGAAATTACCTTTAGTGGAAACTGGCATCTGACGCGGTGTGAACTATATCTGAAACTAGCGGAGATTGCTAGCGGCCTTTAGAGCGCTAAATGCGAAGCTTCGTCACCAGCGCGCTGGCAATTCAGACTTATACGTATCTTGAGTGCGTACTCAAAAATACAGTATCTTAAATACGTTTCCGGTGTTTTGGTACTCTACTCAATACCTTTTGCGACAAGTATTTTTAAAGTATTTAAAATACTCTTTGCAGTATTTGCTACTCAGTACTCAAAAGACATTTGATCCTCGGCAAGCCGTATCCAGCACACTGCACACGGCAAGCCGTATTCCCCACCGTGTCCAGATTTTCAGCTGCCTTCTTCCTTTATTTTTTGTGGAATTCGTGCATCTGGCACAATACAGGCGGGTCCCACGCTTGGCCTTGCTTGTCAACAGAGGTGGGCACCCGCACGAGGGCGCGCGAGGATGAGGGTTTCCTCACCCTCACCTTACGATATTTGAGGTGAGGTGAGGTGAGGGCCAGTTTTTCTGGTGATGTTTGAGGTGAGGTGAGGACAATCTTCAAAATATTTAGAGGTAAGATGAGGTGAGAAAAACATTTTAAAAATTTTTCTAGGTGAGGTGAGGAAATTTTCCAAAAAATTTGAGGTGAGATGAGGTGAGGAAAACTTTAGGAACGCGCACTTTGTGAAAACATTTGACGCGCGTACACGGGATATATTTCCTTCTTTTTGCAGCTTGCGTCTCTCACCTGGGCGGGGACTGTCCTCCTCTCTCACCGGTGATACGCGCAACTTTTACGCGTATAACAATCGTTCCACGAAGTATTTTCTGTGATAGATGAGGTCAAATCTGCCAGCTAAAAAAAACGTTACATTGACTAAGCAATTTCACGAGTTCATTGGCAGTCACTCAAAGCCAACGCGACTTTACTGATGAAGATTCTTCAATCCCTGCGAATGTCACATCGAATACACAAATAGCTTGAAAAAATTGAGGTGAGGTGAGGAAAAGTCCCAAAAACTCATCTGAGGTGAGGTGAGGAAAAATTTCAAACTATTTTTTGAGGTGAGGAAAAATTTCAAACTATTTTTTGAGGTGAGGAAAAATTTTCAAAACAATTTTGAGGTGAGGTGAGGAAAAAATTTCAAAAATTTTTTGAGGTGAGGCGAGGAAAATTTTTCTCCCAGAAAACTGAGGTGATGGCGAGGCTCGTGAGGACAAACGCCCACCTCTGCTTGTCAATAGCCCGACCCCTTCGTCAGAAAATGGTTACTATTCATATTGCAAGGTGAATCCCCCCGGGGATTAGGTACAAGAAAATCCCGGCATTTATCTCATTGGTCACCAAAGTAATAAATACGCGCCAGAAGCTGAAAAACCCGAGCTGACATACAGTAGGGATTACGAAGTTTTGAGTCAGAACATATCACGAAAGTTCACCAAACATTACTTAACACCAAGTACTTGGAAATAAAATATACTGATTGCTGGATAGGCTACATGGGGCTTGATCAGAATGAATTCTAACACTTGACAGTAAACCATAGCTTAAACTACACTGATTCGGACACAGGGGCCAACACAAACCAAACTGAGTCGCAGTGGAGGCCTCATCATAAATGACAGCGTGGGGTAGCATTTGCAAAGTTTCTATGCGCTGTGATTGCAGGCGCAACAATAAGGAGACATTTGATAAAACTTTGCACGACATTAGCGTAATATATACAGGTTTGGACTAAAATCATCACCTCAAGAACACACCAAATTCGTTTTCTGATAGGCCATTCGTGACAAATGCCATCTTCCAGCAGGCTGTGATGAGTGCTCAGTGTTACGATATTTCTCAGATTATGCAATATATCAACCACAATAACTCTTATTTTCCTTTTTCGGTGCTTTACTCACTGACAAGCTCTCCAGGTGCACATCGCTGATCCAACATAAATCTGCAACGCGTTAAACACAAAACCTGACCTGACCTAACCTTGGTGACAGTTGCACAGTCTAGGTGAACACAGCCTCCAACAGGCGAAGTAAGTAAAAGCCTGGCCTGCCCTAACATTGATGACGGTTGTACTGTCTACGCGAACACAGCCTCCAATGGATGAAATACGCAAACACCTGGCCCCTGGGCTAACCTAACCTTGGTGACGGTTGCACAGTCTACGCGAACAAAGCCTCCAACGGGTGACATACGTAAAAACCTGGCCTGACCTAACCTCGGTGACGGTTTCACAGTCTCCGTGAACAGTGTCCAACAAGCGAAATATGTAAAATCATGGACCAAACCTTACACTGCAGTCACGGATGCTCTACATGAACAGTCTGCAATAGCGCACATTCCCCATTTTTCTTTTCATCTTAACACTTCCTCCACTGTCAAGACATCATAACCTGTATCTTGTGAAATGAAACGTTTTGAAAATCCTTTTGGATCCAGGTTTGCAAATCTCAAACACCTTTTCTGTCACCACTGCTTCACCTGTTTTGCTCCCCATGTGGCCTCAGTCACCACTTCTCCGCCTTACTAAAATGGCGGCCTCCACCTCTGTTAGGCTTAGCAAGGCCGTCGCTGTACAGGGTGTGTGCAGAAAAACGTGACCCGAATTTTTTAATGTAACTCGTTGTCTACTTACCCGAGGAACTTCCGGTGGCGTACGATGGCGTATTTATGCGTGCGAAAGCTACAAAAAATTCTGGAAGCCATACTCAGCGTAAAAAAATAAACAGAGCGCGAAAACATCTGCTTCCATGTATTAGAATAGGGCAGTCATGACAGTGCATGGTAGTGCATGGCGGTCTCAGGAGAGTTATGTGCAGGCACCGCTAGGGGTACTACCGATGAGCATCCATGTGGGACATCGTTTCGATTTCTGCACCGATAGCTCCCCTAGCGGTACTTGAACACAACTGCCCTGCGTTCGCCATGTTGCCCTATTCTGATGCACGGAGGCCAAAGTTTTCGTTGCTCTGTCTACTTTCTAAGCTGAGTATGGCTTCCACGCTGTTTCTGCAGATTTCGCACGCATAAATGCACCATCGTGCGCCACCGGTAGTTCGTTAGTTAGGTAGACAACAAGGTATGTGCCTAAAGGCGGGTCATGTTTTTCTGCACACGGCCTGTAGATGAGCGCCTTCAAATGGTACTTTACAAACGCGCATAAACAATTTTCTTCCTGCACTTGTTCATAATCCTTTAATTTTCCTATCCGCTATATCACCCTCGTTCACTTCAAAGTGTTATTTAACTTTCAAACGCGCTGGCTAATTCTTAAAATCTATAAGCCTGTCTACGGAACTACACCCTAGGCCTCCATGCGAGCCCTTTTTTTTAAAAATCTCTTCACGGGAATCTCCCTTTATGCCACGGCGTTCGCATTATAACTCTCACTGCATGACGTTCACGAAGCTCTACACACAATCTGAGGCCCAGGAACTCACCGACATCACATCGGGGTTTGCCATGTTTGACCGGTGGCTCATAACGTCGGCGCAGGTGACGGCGGGACAAGCTGCTTCTTTCCCTCAAGATGGACACGGAACAGGAGCTCATTTCACGTGACACGAGGGTCGTCCTTGGTGTCCTCTTCTTCACGGGCCTAGGCAAATATTGGCCACTAAAAGCGGTCCTAGCTTTCTGCAGCTATAAAATATCTTGCTTCTGTGCTAAAATATGAGAAATTTCGCGTTTTTCTGCGACAAAAATTACAGATAATACTGGTCCGACTCAGACACAATAGTCCTGCCCAGTAGCAACCCTCCACGCAAAAGGTAACATTGAACCCCACCACTAGCCTCGGCTATTGGACCACACAATGTTCTGCAAATGTTAATTTGGCATGAATTTTGAATAAAATATGAAATATGAACCGTTATACAGACGTGCCACGGAGTCTGTCCGCAGTCTGGTGATATCACCTATTTTGAGTGCAACTATAAGGGACTGTTCTCTGACACAGCGCAAGAAAACAACTTTTCTTTTGTTTTTTTAATGCGCTAGCATTATAGTCCTGATACGCAAGAATCGCGCAAGGGTCTGTCTGTAGCCCTGGCACGCCGCGCATGCGCGGTGAGCGGGGAGGGAAGGAAAGGGCGCGTCTAGAGTGCGACGCGCAACACTGCGCCAGCTTTGGTGGCGGCGGCTCGCGGCCTTCTTTCGCAGCGGCTCATTCGCATAGCTTTCATAACCCATGGCGCGCCCACGCAGACACGACTGAACCTGTCGACCTCTCCTTCTTCTTCTTCTTCTTAGGGGTGAGTGAGGTCAGCCAAAGTTCTTGACGGTGGTGGTGGTGGTGGTGTGTGGTGATAGGGTGGTGTGGAAGTTCTTGACACAGCTGTGCCGAGTTAAGTGCAGCTGTGCCGAGTGCCGACGAGTCGTCGGCACTCGGCAGGCCGCTCATTTCTTGCGCTCGTATATGATGGCCAATGACATCACGAAAGCTATTAACAAGCCTGACCTCGTGATCTTGTATTTTTTTTGTACTCTCAATTGAGACACAATAAACGTATCGGTATCACTATCACTATGGGATTGTTTTGCTTCCTGGTTTTGTGGAGTGGCGTTAGTGACTGATCGTGTCTGAGTTCGGCACCTGAGAACACCATACACATGTAACGGAGCGCTGAAACGGAGCTGCCGTGCAGTTTTTGATGCGAACAAATTGCACTCAAACGTTGCTATACTAGCGACTCCCTATGAGAAAGGCAACACTGCTTTTGGAGTCCGCGCCCTGACAGGTCTACCATCACTAATGGGCAAATCACTCACCATACAGAGGCTACTATCACTAGTAATGGACAAGAGAGTTGAACTCACTCATTGAGTTCAGTCACGTCATATCACGGTCCTAAATTGCATTAATTTATTGTTGTTCAATGACACGTTTTCTAGGACACCTAGTATGCTACACGGGCAAACGAGACCTGTTTACCTACAATATCCCTTACTCCTCTCGTGCACAAAATAGCGCGTGGCATATTGCCACGTAACTCAACGTAACATGTACTTTGCAAAATTTTTCCTACCTTTTTCTCGAGTTTCGAAGCATCAGTTCGCGTTAAAGCTAAACCGACCGAGGTGCTTATGGAAGCCACTTGAATACTACAGAAGCTCTACTTCAGACTTCAGTATACTCCCAAGAACATAATGAAACTAAGAATAATTTGAAAGCTAAATTATCCACACAGAAAGCAGAATCCGTCCGCAGAAAATGGTACCTTTTCATTTCAGCACTACGAAAGCCAGTAAAGCATGCGGAAAACGCCATTTAAGTACTTTATGAGAAGAGCAATATCACGGAACTTCCAAACGTACCGAAACACAAACAACCAGTTTCCTTCATTGAACTTTTCATTTTACGCTCAGCAACGTGCATGGTTTCTGAACCTTCATTCAGAGAAGCGTTCTCCAAAAGGGACATTTTTTCTTCGGATTCATTGGCGATTCCGGAGGACAGTTAAACACTTCGCCAAAGTGTTCAGAACTCATGAGAGGAACATTGCACCTTTCGTCAGAGCGAGGATGAGTCTTATCTGGAAGAGGCTCTCCACACCACATCAGGCACCAAGCCACGTAGAAGAGCTGATCACTCGTCAACCCCTTCAGATGCCCCAGGCTCACGGGCGATTTTTTAAAAGCTTTCCTGTACACCTTCAGTATTGACCCTCTGCCCATCGTATCCGCTAAGTACTCGGCCGGGTAATCCTGGTAGTGTCTTGCCTTTGGGGCGTTCTCGATGTTGACGTTGTGACACTCAATGAGGTTAGCGTACGCTCGGTTACTCGCTTCGGAAAACCAGCCTGTTCTTTTTCCTGTACCGTCGTAATTTTTTCCGGTACCGTCGAAGCCGTGCATAATTTCGTGTGTCAGTATCCCGCCCAGCGCACCGTAGTTCAATTCAGGTGCTCCGCCATAAGTGAAAATTGGCCGGACCATTAAGCCTGGAGGAATATAAATCACGTTGCTTAGCGCATTGTACGCCGCGTTTGCCGAATACACCGGTATGAAGTCTATGAAGTGAGCCACGATGGACGAGCTGAGGGCGTCTTTACTCCTCAACAAATCAATAGCAGTGGACGTTTGATGCTCCATCACCTTCACGACGTTCCAAACGTAACTGTCGGTCATGTCTGGGACATTGCTCAAATATGCGTCAGCCGCTTTTTCTGATGAAATACCAAGAGGGTAACCGATATTCTTGTGTAACTGAGATATCTTTTTTAAGGCCCCCTTTCGTGTAGGACCGTCGAGCCAGTTCGATGTTCTGAATGACCTTTCGATCCCAAGCAGAATATCATTCGTCATCCGTTCTACAGCATCTACCGTTGACTGGTTTACCTTCTCTAACAACGTCTTCATCGGCGCTACAATCTTGAATAAATATAAGACGTGAGTTAGGCATTTGTCGGCTATCTCACTGGCCTTCTCATTTGCCATGGTTACTCCAGATATATTGTAGAGGTACCACGTTGTTCTCCATGCAAAAAATGTCCGGATGTCTTCGGTGCTTATCAATGCTTTGCTGCCAAATAAATTATAGAGTAGGTGTATATCGTTTAAAGCCATCTGAATTTGATATCTGCCGGGGAAGAGCGACTTTGACCATTTTTGTAGGCTCTTTTTCCACCGTTCGGATAGTCCCCGGTCTTTGCCGGAAAAGTAATCGATATTAGACATTCCAAATCTGTAACGTTTGTCTCCGTACGCCTGGTTGCTGGAGACGACGTACACTTTGTCTTCCGCTTGTAGAACGTCATCCATAACCTTGTCGTCGAGATTTAAACCTTCGAATACCCAGTGTAACACCTTCTGATAAATTATTCTGCGTTCCGTTGCACTGCCAGGCTTAACCGAGCGAAACGAATCAAAAATAGTAGATACACGAACGTCGAGGAAGATGTCGTTCTGGCTGCGAGACGGTGCTGGAGTCATGATGTATATCGCCGCATGTCCTTCAAACAGAAACCTCACTTGCATATCAAGCGGTTCAAAGTTCAACTCTTGTGTCAATGACAAGCCTAAATTTCTTAGAATTTCTTGTATTCCTGTCTTGCTTGACTGCGGATCTTCTAGACACGATTGATACAACTTGACGGCTTTCTGGAAGGCGCTTTGTCTTTGAGCCGGAGGGGAGGCGTTTCTGAACCACATCTCAATTGCTTGCATATTCTGGAGGGTCACGAAATATAGCATGTTTGATACCCCTTTGAAATGCTCCATAGCACCGGCGCAGACATAGGTAAAAAAATTATCGCACGGATTCTTTGCCGTGTCGACAGACATACTGATCAGCCAGCGCATGTAGTTGCAGTCGTCGGTGCCACATAGTGTTTTTATTTCATAGACCTCTTCGTCGTCTTCTGGGGATGGAGCTGTACGAGTCCCCGGTTCGTTGTCCTCTGTGTAATTGCCATCGACAGGTGGTTTACCTTTTCGATGGAACACTATGATGGCGATACCAGCTCCAAATGCCAGAGCTCCTATAGCGTAGAGTGCTATTATGAATAGCTCTTGTTCGATAGCGCTTGTCTCTTTTTTTTCGCCACTGCCACTGCTCCTCTTCTCTGCCACTGGCTCCTTTTCACGTTCAAGCTCCTAGAAGGACACAAAAACACATTTCCTCGTTTTTCAAGTTATGTCTAAGCAAATTATGTAGATTTTATGTAGATGTAGATGTCAGACGACAGGCGAAATGTCAGCTACGAAACTGGCGCTTACTAAAGGACATTTGGTGTCTGTGCAAAACGACAGCTGATATGACCTTTAGCGGAAACTGCCATCTGAAGCATGGTGAACTACAGGGTGTTACCCAATAAAAGTCTACCAGCGCCGGCATGCCGTGCTTTGCAAATACCGTATTTTCACGCGTATTAGCCGCACCGTAGATAAGCCGCAGGACTCGTTTTTAGATACTTTTTGAAAATGTTTTTGTAGATGAGCCGCACTCGCAGAAAGCCGCGGGTAATACGACGCGACTGCTTCGTGCGCTAAACCAGTGATGCACATACAAAATCAATAGGGATGCTCAACACTCGTCGACGCCGTACTCCCTGCCAGCTGCTCCGTTCCCGTACTGGTCCGCGAAGTCGACGACTTTTAGTTTGAAGTCGCTGTCGTATCTGTGCCTCCGGGTTGGAGCCATGCCTCACCTCTAACTGCCGTGCCCGTGTCCACGAATGCTGCTGCTCTCGTCAAACGAGAACTGACGCTTAGCTGACCACGTTTTATCCCGATGTCAGGTGTATTGAACCCTTCTTGTGGGTCTGCCGACAGAGGAGACGGTAGGGAAGGCTATAAACCCTGTCCACATTCCGGTGTCGGCATGATGTATAACAAAGGAGGTCACTTCTAGTGTTCTACTAAGATCGGATTGTGCCCTTGTTGGGTGTTTTTCGTGGATTGACGGGTTAGTGGTGTTCCAGGAAACATGAATTACTGTCACCCCTTTCGTTAAAGCTGCGTGGGGGAATGTATTCGGAAGGTCAGTCCACTCGAATGTGGACCCGCCCCTGTTCGGTATTGTTCGTGCACAGGCAGGGCGATCCTGTTCCGAAAAACATGAGGCACTGTCGGCCCTTTCGTTTAATCCGGGGTATGGGGAAAGTACCAGGGAAAAATAGGCACCAGATAAGCCGCACCCGCGGATAAGCAGCAGAGCGTCCGCGAAAAAAAAATCGCGCATAAGCCGCGGCTAATACGCGTGAAAATACGGTACTCAATGCACGCGCAATGTGCGATTCCCGTCGTCAAAACAACCAAGATGGCGGTGTTGCGAAAAGCACTTCGGATGTTGCCAACGCTGCTCCCCAGACGGCGATGAGTCGCACAACATCACGCAGCTAGCCATGTGGAACTCCTGTTCCTCATAACCTGCTTGTCGTTTCAATTTCGCTTCCGTGTTTGGAAAGCGTTATGCGCAAATTAACCTTTTCAAGGTCTGGGGAGCAGCATCCTAACTGCCCTCTGACAAACCGCCATCTTGGCTGTTTGGACTACGGGAATCACACGTTTCGCGTAATAACTTCGCTTCGCGGGGCTCAATCGCGTGGAAATATAGCATGGTTGATTGTCCCTAGGAGCTTTACATGCGGGCAGTACAATGTTGCGCCTGCCTTGTGTATTTCGCAAGCATGGAGTGCCGGCGCGGGTAGACTTTTATATAGGGTAACACCCTGTATATCTGAGGCTAGAGGAGGTTGCTAGCGGCCCTTAGAGCTTTAAAGGCGGAGCCTCGCTCGATTGTGCAGCCATTCTTGATCACAAATTATCAGACACCATCGCTCGTGCCCACCGCACCATTTACCTTAGATATCCCAAATTGCTGAATTACTACGCGGGGCTAGAGAGCAGACTTGTACACATGTAACGAAAACAAGAAGGTGACTAAACACTCACCCCACTCATCCGCTCGTCACCCCGAAAAAAAAAAAAAAGAAAGGAACTAACGAGGTTACCTGTTACTCAAACGCGAAAAGGAACTCTTTCTCGCTATTCGTTAGCAACGGGTTGCTTTCCCGGGACGGGCGAGCGGGGGTAGGGGGAGGGGGGAGGGCGTGGTTGGATAATGAAGTGGGAGGCAATAATTTTTTAGCTCGAATGTGCACGGTTGGATGTGCACAAGCCAGCACATTCAGGAAGAGGCCTCTCAAGACGGCTCAGTGGAGGTCAGTGACAGTCCATTCATTTCATTTCATTTATTTTCCTGAAAGCGCCTTTGGGCGCAAAGGGGTGGGGCATGAAAGACTTGAGAATACACCAAAGAAAATGTACAACAAAAAAAGAGGCTTACAAAAGCAGCTTCGAAGTGCTTCATCGCGTGCCGTTAAATATATACTAATTCTTCTTCAAGCAAGTCCAAGGTTCTAGGGATGAAACGATTAAGACATGCAGGTGTACGGCAGTATCGTCTACAGAATTTGAAAGGGTGACCTGTACGTGAGGATATACAGCGTGTTTGTTTTTATTCGTGAGAGATTCTTTTATGAAAAAACTAGCAGAGCACAATGTATGAAGTTTTTGCAGTTGAGTGACCAGGCATGCTTTTTTCTTTGTTTGTTTTGCGCGTGAACTGCGCCCGCGTTGAATTCAATGTGGCAAATGGCATGTGGCATGTGGCAATGTGGCAAATATGGGATGTAGTTCCGTAGCCGGGCTTATGGCTTTTTTAAACAAACGGAAGTAGACATCAAATAACGGATGATTTTACTAGAAAGATGAGAAAATTACGGATGAAATGAAACAAAATCAACGTCGTATAACGTACCAAACATAAAAAAATTAAATTTTATCGCTCGTTTCTTCGAGGCAATCCGACATCTTGGATGAGGACTTTCTGACCTAACCCGAGGCACAGTCTCGACGCCCGCACCGCCTAGTGCGTGCCTGGAAGGAGGGGGGGGGGGGGGAGACCCCCCCCCTCTATCTGTAGAACCTAACTTGACCTAACCTCACTAAAGTGAGGTGATTTAGCCCCCTACCTTTCGCAAGATGACAAGTTTCGAATCCTTTAGGTTTAGCACCCTTGTGTTTCTCCACCGCTACAAGTGCATCAGATGGGGTTGTTCAGATGCATATAAAATAACTTCGAGACCACAAATTCTTGTAATTCGTGTTTTTTTATATTCGCTATATGGTCTTCTCTCACTTCAGTGCATTATTGCTCATCTGAACACTCCGTCTAATTAGAAAAAGCCATAAGCCCGTCTATGGAACTACGCCCGAATTCTCTTCATGAGAATCTCACTTTGAACCGCGGCGTTCGCAATCTAACTCTCATTGCATGACGTGCATGAAGCTCTTCACATAATCTAAGGCCCAGGAACTCACCGGCATCACATCGGGGTCAGACATATCTGACATTTTGGACGTGTGGCTCATAACGACGGCGCAGGTGAAGGTGGAACAAACTTCTTCTATCTCAAGGTATAGCCACAGAAGAGGTGATCATTTCACGTGACACGAGGGTCCTCCTTGGTGTCCTCTTCTTCATTGGCCTAGGCGATCCTGGCTTCCTGAAGATATAAAATATTTACTTCTGTGCTAAAGTATTAAAAATTACGCGTTTTTCAGCAACAGAAATGGCAGATGATAGGGGTCCCATGCCGGTTCAATAGTCCTACCCCGTAGCAACCCTCCACGCGAACAGTAACATCGAAGCGTTACAGAGACGTGCCACAGAATCTGGCCCCAGTCTGGTCACATCACCTCTTTTCAGTGCAACTAAGGGACTGTCCTCTCACACAGCGGTAGAAAATAACGCTCTTTTTCTTTCATTTTTGCACCCCCCCTCCCCAACTACTATAAACCGCTGGAACACAGCGCTTGTCAGAGATTAGCTCCCGTCAACTCTTTCAGCGCTCATTTCTAGCGCTCGTATATGACGGCTAATCAAGAGAGTGCCTTACCTATGATGTCATGAAAGCTATGGGGTTGTTTTGCTTCTTGGTCTTGCGGAGTGGCGTTGGTGTACTGATCGTGTCAGAGTACTGGAACTGGGGACACTATCCACGTGTAACGGAGCGCTGAAATTTTGCTGCCGTGCAGATTTTGGTGCGTACTAACTGCACTCAGACGTTGCTATACCAGCGACTTCCTGTGCGAAAGGCCATCCTCTGTGAGCGGCATGCGTTAACACTTTCTCTCCCCTGTTGTTTCGCTTGTTTGGCCAGCACGACAATACGGCCTCCTTCCGTCAGCATTCTAAGGTATCGAGAAAAGACGTGGGTTCGAGCCGCGAGTCCCTATTTCGAAAGCCTCGGCCATAGCTGTACCTCGGCCGTTCAGCACAGGTTGAGTTGGCAAAGGTTCTTACATTGGCGCAGTCGGAAAGCGAAAATGTGTGCGGACACCACGGCCTATATGGTCCGAAACTACGATGACATCCCTAGGCTGTGCCTATGACATCACGACGACATCCCTAAGCCGATGAGAGCAAACAGGCTCGAACCGGCCGTCTCCCTTCACTTAGACGTTCTAATGATCACCGTTGAGGGTGACAAAGTAGTGCATACCTGCTCTTCACTTTTAGGGCGTGGTCAGTGCTATTTTTGAAACGTGATGTGGGCAAGCTTGCGCTTGTCCCATCCTACAGTTGGCAATAAAACTACGACGCTGCACCGTTGGGGAAGAGAAACGCATCCAGACGAGAACAGCCTACTTAGCTACGTGGCGTCGAAGCTCAATTTATAGACGTGGGTTCTATATTTTGCCAGCTCCGGAACCGTAAAGATTAACATGAAGCTTGATGACATTGACCACTTGGTTCGCGTACCTCGGAAGGCTGAGCAAGCGAACGGGGTGACCTCACCGGGCAACGTAGACATAGCAACCGACCGTCCTTCGTTTCTTGGAACGACAACAAGTACAACTTGCACAACAAGAGGCCCTGGTTGACCTCGTTCGAAGCATATGTCCGCTCGCGAGAAGCCCTCTCGCGCTTTTATGAAGCCCGATTCGTTTGATGGTACATCGTGCTTGGAGTCACGGATTTCTTCCTATGAGCAAGCGTTCCAACACAATTCGTGGCTAACAGACGAGGCCAAAGCTAACAACGTAAGAACTTTCCCTGTCGGTGCCCCGAAGTATATACTGGTATGACGTTCGCCTCCTCGAAAACCAAAATGGCCCTTGAAAATCCTGGAGGAAAAGCCTTCTGCTGTCGTTTGGCGAAATGCAAGTGGGATGGCACAATGTCCCATAAGTATGTTCGCGGACGGTTTGGCGGCTACGAGTTCGAAAAATTACAACTTGCTGAGTCATACCTTCCTCCATCATCTGTTGTCGCTCTCCTCGTACATGGTCTCCCTACGCGTGTACAACAGATGGTAAAAATTGGGGGACCAAAGCAAGCAGAAGAGCCCCTGCATGGCCTACGAGGCATTGGTGACGGCGGAACCACTCACGGGGATCAACTATACTCACGCAGACGCGTCTCTACGCTGTTCACTTCTCCCAATGGACAACGGATGCAGAGTTTAAGACAGAACAAAACTGCTATCTAGTACCTACCAAGGAACATCAGCAACAGTGCGCGATTTTTCTGATGATGTACAACGACAACAACAAAAAAGAAAAACAGTGTCAGTTTCGACCCGCACAAAGAATGTGAAACTGTATGTGTAACTCCTCTCGAATAAATTAATTTACATCGACGTACCCCTGTACAACCGTCCAACCCGTGCCGTAGTGGACAGCGGTTCTTCGGTCACTTTCGGTAATGGTCGACTTCTCGACTCGCAGCTTATCTGCGGATGGACGCAGGTGGTAGTGGACGGACAATACGCGTCAATGGACTTGACGGGAGTTCAAAATTGCTGGACGCGCGTCACCATAACAGTCTCCGGTGAAGATCTCTAATGGTCTACAGTCATCGGTGAAGTGGACTACGACGTCCTGTCGTCGCGGTCAGATATGAAGCGCTTGAAGCTGAACGTTTATTGCGACGACACAACAGTATATGTCACAGACGACCTTCTTCGATACTCCTTTCCATCTCATCATCAGCCTCTCAGAGCAGATATGAACACGCAAGGTGTCTGCCAACCTGGAAAGCCTGGAAAACAGGGAATTGTCAGGGAATCTTGATGTGACTGGAAAAGTCAGGGGATTAGTCAGGGAGTTTGGCCAAAAAGCAGCTGAAGCGGGGAAAATCGCAGACAAGTGCTGTGCTGACCTGTGGTTGAGCGGCGATGCCGCAGCAAGATTGCCGCGAGTAGCTGTTCGCCAATACGACAAGCTCTCAGGTAGAAAAGTAGGGTAGCCTCACTAATATCCTTAATAAATGGTCGGTTTTATGGGGGATCTGTATCAAAATGTAGGAGCAGGCACCAAGTTCCCGTTTGTTTTTGTCAGGGAATTTGCTTGAAATAGTCAGTGAGAAACCAAGACGAGTCAGGGAATTTGAAGGCTGCAATTTGGTAGACACCCTGAATACGGTTGAATGACATACAGCAAATATATCCAGAGTTAATTTCCTTGTCTAGTTTCCCTTCTGTGACCTCAGTACCTCAGGTTCCTTTCAGGTCTCCCTTCAACTCCGCGTACTGATCTTTGTCCCATCCTACAGTTGGCAATACGACTGATCTTACGCGGTGGAGGGAGGCGAAAAGGAGCCGGTCCTTCATATTTGGAGAAGGGACCCTTGATAACGCGGTCCGCCCCCGGGTGGGCCGTGTCTTTGAATGGTACGGCCGATATATAACAAGGTCGTGGGGGCAGCACCGCTTGCGGTGCTGTTCCGGGAGATACTTTTTCTTTCACCTTTCTCCTTACGTGACACGACAATTATTCGTCGTAAGCTGTATAACCTGTCCCGTGACAAAAAGAACTGGCTCAGGATAGAACTGCAAACAGTGTTTGATGCCGGGATTATTCGCCCGTCAACGCCACCGTTTACCTGCCCCATCAACAAAGCCGCTGAGGCTGACGGCTCGTCAATCGATAGACAGACATCTTTCCGTTCTCTACGCCAAACATAGACGATATCATCAACGACACCAGAGGAGAGCACTGTACCTTCGTGCATAGACCTGTTCAAAGGGTTTTGGCGAGATCGTCCATGTCTACATTGATGACGTCTTCACTTACTCCGGATCCTCGGAGTAACACCATGCGCACCTGCACCTTGTCTTACAATCATTAAGTAAAGCACGTCTATACATCAACGTCAAACAAAAAAGCGTTTGCTTCCAGCCTAGTGTCGCGTAGACTTTCTGGGCAGGAAGATCGATTGAACGACAAAAAGTGCTTGGACGAGTCGGTTCAGAAAATCAAGAACGTGAACAAGTCACACGACGTGAATCCACTCGTGAGTTTTCCTCGGCCTCCCAGGCCAGTTTCGAGCATTCATCCGAGATTATGCAACAAGAACGACGTGACAATGAAAAAATGGCTAAGAAGCAAGCGAGCTGGTGAAGATGATGCATAATGTAAAACCCAGGGTATTTGTCCAAACTATTTTGGAGGTACATTTAGTATAGGCACCAATCTTTGTGCCTGCTCGCTTTTGCTGTGATCTCTAGCAATGAATATTCCCCGGAGCGGACCTTTAAAGGGGTTGTGAAACCACATGCAACCCACGAAATCTATGACATCGTTTCTCACGTTGTAGACCCTGGAGCCAACACGCAAAGTCCCACATTCCTCAATCGAACGTTTTTTTTCTTTTTCTTTTTTTACTATTGGGCTTTCAAAACGGCAATTCTTTCAAGCCACCGTCGACTATGGCGCCGAACAGCGCCGAGACACATTGACAGACGAGCAGGAAGTGATGTTTAGGTGTGCGCACTTGCCCGAAGTTCCCGAAGGTCACCGTACTGAAGCCTTTGTCCGCTGGCCGCCTCCCTCTTTACAACCGCTTACGTCGTCATAGAAACGGAAAACAATGCGCTTACTTTCTCCAACATGAAACGTCATTCCAAAAACGGTCGAGGAGGTTAAGAGCTGAGGGCGATGGAAGAGCTCGCCCAGCGCGCGGCCTTCGTAGTGCCACAGGTTGTTAACGCGGGATCGCAGAGACATTGTGTTTTGATGCACATCTTCAGTACACATAGATCAATATTTCCGAGGTGCTTTCATCAACAAAAGTTTGGAAATGGTTTCAGTACCTCTTTAAGGTTGCAAACAAACTATCATAGTTCACGATCAATACCACATTAAAATGTCGAAACATAACCGTGTCAAATCGTAGAGAGCAATGGGGTAGAGGGAATGAGTAAGGGGAATCAGGTGGCCACGAGGGCGTGTGGCGAACATACCCTCAAACTCAACGTTTCACATGGCCGCGAATGGAGACGTGAAGGACGATGTTGAGTCGTATGATGTGTGTCAGAGGGTAAAACCACCAGGTACCACCAAAGGTACCACCAGAGAGCCGACAAATGACGTTGCCATTACACTCCTCAGTTCCCTTCGAAGTCATTCATCTCGACTTTGCCGAAATTGAAAAGAACTCCGGAGGAGTCAGAAAAAATCTGGCATCAAAGAAACATACCGTCGAGGAGCATACTCGGCTAATAAACACCCGTCGAAGTGGAGAAGATGCGACAAGTATAATCGCTATGCTTGAGAAGGATATTTTCAAAAGCGCCTAGCAACATGGACGACCCAAGACAGGAACGTTGAACTCAAGCTCACAGCCCCACACCACCCCGCGACAAAAGGAATGGTAGAACGCCATTCGCGATGTGAAACAATTCCTTCACATGTAGCCGTAAAGTTAGAAGCCGTGGCGTTGAGGGCGGTGAGGCACCATCACAATCGCTCCCATAACAAAGATAGGTTGTACGCCTTATTCGCGATTCCAATGAACTACAGGTGGCGCCCCAAACTTCCAAGATGGCGGACGGAAGAAGGTCTCCGAGCAAAGCCAGCGTAGGGAATGCGATGTCGGCAGAAATATTTTCATCTGTTTCAGGTTTAATACCCACAAATTGACATGTTTCATGAAGACGGAATCAATTTTGTCTGCTGGTCATCTCATACTGTGCAGCTCAAATAAGAAATATAGGCAAACGGTTTCCGTCGTCGGAGTTTGTTTACATACGTCGGGAGTCGAGCGAACAAAGGAGACATTTTAGAATCTAAGAAGGCAAAGCAGAGATTAGTTGCTTAGAAGAGTGACATAGCACGTGTTTTGGAATGTGGATTAGTATTCTGCAAGGCAATACATGTTTGAATTTCTCCTTCGATAGTCCCGTAGTATTTACATGTGAGCGTTGCAAGGCAGCAACAGGTCCGCTGGAAGTGTAGTGTTTCTAGGAATTCGATTGGACCTTTGAGACACACGTAATCATAAAAAACTGTAATGCACAAGATAACGTTCACATGGGCATTTGCAAGAGCTCAAGAGAACACTTCTTTGTTTGGTGTGGTGGTGACAAAACGTGCTCGTGTGATGTTAGCTTTCACTCCGATGTTCGCAGAACTGTGACTACGTCAACGTTATACGTGAATAGCACATTTTGAAAACCCTTTGCACTCATACGTATATCCGACCCCCCTGCCTTAATACCATACATGTGTAACTATTTAATATATATGTCATATGCTCTGCGGCGAACATCTGAGTGCTGCAAGAGATGCTTTGGCAAATTGAAGTATTCTTTTTCTGCACTGCTCTTCGTATTCACACACAACTTGGTGTGGTATAGTCTTTGCGAGTCATTCGTTGATGCGTGTGGGACACCAGACAGAAGCTGTCTCTCCCAGAGACCGTCCATAGTGGATGCTCGGCTATACCGCATTACTACGGTGATATTCTTTACTTTCCCTGGGGTCTGAAAATGCACACATGTCAACGTGACAAAGAAATTCTGGTTGCTCGTTCTGTATTACCAAGATTAATATTATTAAGATAAATTTGTGGTCACAGAGCTAATCAGGAAACTCGTGCGATGGGTCGACACATGGGACTTCCGTTCCGTTCTTCTTGACTAGAAGACTATTAAAAGAAAGCATGCGGTATTTCCAACAGTCTCAGAAGAAACTAGTAATGCAACATTCATCTTTTCGATTTCGATACCTTCTTTTTCCGGCTTTCTGTACATAACCAAGAGGAACGTGTATCGCCGTACCGCTTCCCTGTCCGGACGCGCGCTCGGACCTCCACTCACAGCTTTTCGAAATCGCCGTCAGGTGGCTACGGCTTCGCTGGAATCGCTCTGTCACTCTGTCAACATTTCACATGGCCGCGAATAGAGACGTGAAGGACGATGTTGAGTCGTGTGATGTGTGTCAGAGAGTAAAACCACCAAGTACCACCAAAGGTACCACCAGAGAGCCGACAAATGACGTTGCCATTACACTCCTCAGTTCCCTTCGAAGTCATTCATCTCGACTTTGCCGAAACCGAAAAGAACTCCGGAGGAGTCAGAAAAACTCTGGCATTAAAGAAACATACCGTCGACGAGCATACCCGGCTAATCAACACCCGTCGAAGTGGAGAAGATGCGACAAGTATAAGCGCTATGTTTGAGAAGGATATTTTCAAAAGCGCCTAGCAACATGGACGACCCAAGACAGGAACGTTGAACTCAAGCTCACAGCCCCACACCACCCCGCGACAAAAGGAATGGTCGATTGCCATTCGCGATGCGAAAATTCCTTCACATGTACCTGTAAAGTTGGAAGCCGTGGCGTTGGGGGCGGTGACGCACCATCAGAATCGCTCACATAACAAAGAGATAGGTTGTACGCCTTATTAAGGCGTTAGCATTATAGTTGCCCGTTTTGCTCTCTATTCTCACTCCCCCATATTCGACGCGAACTGACACCCTCGACATCGCCGATGCCATACATTGCCGTACACTGAAAAAAGAAAAAAAGCACAAGACGCCACACGAAATCCAACAACAACAACTTCCATAATCCATCTACAGAAACGTTTTCAGTCAAGTGCCGGTATTTAGGTACTTTATTAGAGAAGCAATATCAGCCCAAAAAAGTATCCATAGACAGAACGTGTTTCATTTATTGAACTCATTTTACGCTCAGCAACGTGCACGGTTTTTGGACCTTCATTCAGAGAAGCGTTCTCCAAAAGGGACATTTTTTCTTGGGATTCATTGGCGATTCCGGAGGACAGTTAAACACTTCCCCAAAGTGTTCAGAACTCATGAGAGGAACATTGCACCTCTCGTCAGAGCGAGGATGAGTCTTCTCCGTAACAGGCATTCCACACCACATCAGGCACCAAGCCACGTAGAAGAGCTGATCACTCGTCAATCCCTTCAGTTGTCCCAGACGAACAGGCGATGTTTCCAAAGCTTTCCTGTGCACCTTCAGCAATGACCCCCTGCCCATCGTATCCGCTAGGTACTCGCCCGGGTAATCCGCGAAGTGTCTTGCCTTTGGAGAGTTCTCGATGCTGACGTTGTGACACTGAATGAGGTTAGCGTACGCTCGGTTACTCGCTTCAGAAAACCAGTCTGTTCTGTTTCCCGTACCGTCGTATTTTTTTCCGGTAGTGTCGAAGCCGTGCATAATTTCGTGTGTCAGTATCCCGCCCAGCGCGCCGTAGTTCAATTCAGGTGCTCCTCCATAAGTGAAAATTGGACGGACCATTAAGCCTGGAGGAATATAAATCACGTTGTATAACGCGTGGTACGCCGCGTTTGCAGAATAGATCGGTATCGAGGCTGTGAAGTGAGCTACGACGGACGCATTGAGGGCATCTTTGTTCCTCAACAGGTCAATAGCACTTGACGTTAGATGCTCTACCATCTTCATGACGTTCGAAACGTAACTGTCGGTCATGTCTGGGACATTGCTCAAATATGCGTCAGCCGCTTTTTCTGACGAAACACCAAAAGGGTAACCTATACGTTTGTGTAACAGCGATAGCTTTTTTAAGGCCCCCTTCCGCGTAGAATTGTCGAGCCAACTCGATGTCCTGAAAGACGTTTCGATCCCAAGCAGGATATCATTCGTCATCCGCTCTACAATATCTACTGTTGACTGGTTTACCTTCTCTAACAACGTCTTCATCGGCGCTACAATCCTGAATAAATATAAGACGTATCTTAGGCATATCTCTGCTCTCCAACTGGCCTTCTGATTTGCCGTGGTCACTCCAGATACATTGTAAAGGTACCACGTTGTTCTCCATGCAAGAAATGTTCGAATGTCTTCGGTGCTGATCAATGCTTTGCTGCCAAATAAATTATAGAGGAGATGTATATCGTATAATGTCATTACAATTCGATATCTTCCGGGGAAAAGCGACTTTGACCATTTTTGTAGGCTCTTTCTCCACCTCTCGCATAGTCCCTGGTCTTTGCCGGCAAAGTAATCGATGTTAGACATTCCAAATCTGTAACTCTTGTCTCTGTACGTCCGGTTGCTGGAGACGACGTACACTTCGTCTTCCGCTTGTAGAACACGATCTACAACCTCGTCGTCGAGATTCAAACCTTCGAATACCCAGTGTAACACGTTTTGATAAATTTTTCTGCGTTCCGTTGCACTGCGAGGCTTAACCGAGCGAAAAGAGTCGAAATGAGGAGATACACGAACGTCGAGATAGATGTCGTTCCGGCTCCGTGATGGTGCTAAAGTCATGATGTATATCACCGAATATCCTTCAACCAGAAACCTCACTTGCATATCAAGCGGTTCAAAGTTCAATTCTTGTGTCAATGACAAGCCTAACTTCCTTAGAATTTCATGTATTCCCGGCTTGCTTGACTGTGGATCTTCGAGACACGATTGATACAACTTGACTGCTTTCTGGAAGGCGCTTTGTCTTTGAGCCGGAGGAGAGGCGTTTTTCAACCACATCTCAATCGCTCGCTTATTCTGGAGGGTCACGTAAGATAGCATGTTTGATGTCCCTTTAAAATGCTTCATAGCACCGGCGCAGACATAGGTAAAAAAATTATCGCATGGATTCTTTGTCGTGTCGACAGACATACTGACCAGCCAGCGCATGTAGTTGCAGTCGTCGGTGCCACATAGTGTTTGCCTTTCATGGTCCTCCTCGTCGTCTTCTGAGGATGGAGTTGCATGAGCCTGACTTGTCTTTCGTGCTGTAGAAATCCTGAATTCGTCGTCCTCTGTATAACTACCACCCACAGGCGGTTGACCTCTTTGATGGAACGCTATGATGGCGACACCAGCTCCAAATGCCAGAGCTCCTAGAGCGTAGAGTACTAGCGCGAATAGCCCTTGTTCGATAGAGCTTGTCTGTTTTCTTTCGTCTGCCACTGACTCCTGTTCGCGTTCAAGCTCCTGGAAGAACAGAAAAAACACATTTCCTCGTTTTTCAAGTTATGTCTAAACAAACTATGCACATCTTTCTTGTTCACAATGCGCACGATGTATGACGATTGCCCAATATACAGGGCGCCCCAGAAAACGTGTCTTTGAATTTTAATAATAATAATAATAAAAAACTACGACACATAGAGTCATGCGGTCAATGGCATTTGTTCTTGCTAGGTTTTTGCCACCTCCTGATTTGCATGTCATACAACCTAAGTTTAATTATGTAAATTTTTACGAACTGAACTCTGAAAGTTCCCAAGTAAAGGTCACTTTTTTACCCCCACCACTGTGAACAGCGTGCCGAATTTACTCAAAATAATGACAGTTGACAGGAATATTGGGGAGATATCGTATCGGAAAAAATAGCCGAAAATCATGCTGTACGGAGCTCGCAGAGGATAGCGCGCGCAAAGCCCACACCGGCATGGTAGGAAGAGACAGACAGCTTATCGCGTCCGGCTTCGGCTGCGACCAAACCTTCCCTCTCCCAATTTCAGGAACTGTAACTTTTTCTACTATCATTCTGTGGGCTGGGTTTCCAACCTCCCATCGTCGGACTGACAGCGATTGCGGATTGCTCAGACGGATTGCGCTCAAAAAGTCCTCGCGCGTTACACTCAAGCGCCCCGAGAACCATGATGTTCGATTATTTTCCCCCGATGGGATAGATCCTGAATATCAGTCAATTATCATGAATTTGAGTCAATTCAGACACGGGTCTCACTGCGACGTTCGCCGCCAGTCGAGCGTTTATCGGAACGACGTCACGCCAACGGGAGGTTGGTTGAAAGTTGCGAGCAACGCGGGACTACAGTAGAGTGGTTCAAACGGCGCGGTCATGCGACGGACAAGACAGAGTTACGTATAGGAAGTAATTTCACATTCTACGAGAACTCCCCAAACCGTTTCCAAGCGTACGCGCAAGTGGAGGAGCATGCCCGACACACTTTTTTGTACAAAAGTTTAGAAAAAGTAGCCTGTTGGAAATTTCAGTCATCCGGGAATGAAATGCTTAATACAAACGACATGTTACAATTGCTGCCGTCCCATGCTTTTAACGCGCAGCTGACACATATTAATCAGATGGATTCGCTACTTAACTGCACAGAAGGTCCTCTCTCTTAAAGGGACCATGAACAGGTCCCAAAAACCTCTGCAAACATATGTAATGCATCGCTAGTCACTGGTCCATTCATCATGTGGGCTATGAACTCAACATTCTGTAGAATTACGGATATATTAACTAAAAACCAGGACACACAAAAAAACGCGACTGCTTCGACGCCAACGCTGCCGGCACGACTGAGAAACTGGCTACGACGTCAAAAGCAGGTGACCTTGGCCACTCGCGTGCTAGCTTGATGCAACCTCGGTGTGAGCAAAGGATGCAAGTGACGTCAGTCCGCTTACAGCAGGGGGGAGTCGGGCGACCGGTCGACGCTTTTTGTTTGTTTGTTTGTTTCGCGCGTGAACTACGTCCGTGTTGAATGAAATTGCAAAAGTAGGGTGTATTTCAGATAATAGCCCTCGGACGTAGTTCCGTAAACGGGCTTATGGCTTTCGCTTAAAGAAAAAGCAATAAAAATATGAAAACAACAAAACGTCCGCCATATTGGAAAAGCACACAGACTGCACAGACGATCGGCGGGCAAAAGAACGGAAGTTAATTCATACCGGAAGCAAGACAGCGCCCCCTTCTTGCAAAATGACGGGGGGCAAAAAGTCGCAAAATCCTGTAGACAACGGACGCACAAGACGCTTCCTTGCGGCTTCCTTGCCCATTGTCCCTTGCGGGGACAATGGGCCTTTTCGACAACCAGTGGCGGCGAACACCTGGCTTGAAGGCACTCGTATGTAAGCGAGACATGTGATCTACAACTACGACACGGCTGTCATAGAGTTACCATTCGACGGCAGAAAAACCATCAAGAGAAACTGTCGCAGATTGGTACGACTATAGCAGGGAGTTGTGGGGGCTATTCGGACATGGGGACGATTGGGCGCGGCGACCATGTCGCAGAAGTAGATCAATGCAAAATTGGGAGGCGGAAATTCAGTAAAGGGAGGCTAGAGGGGACATGGGTAATTGGCATGATTGACATCCATAATAATGACCTACAACTGGAAGTGTGTCGGGACAACAAACGTGATGCGATAACATTACTATCGCACATCAAAAACAATGTAGAAGAGAAGGCTCTAATAATCACTGATTGCTGGATAGGCTACATGGGGCTTGATCAGAATGAATTCTAACACTTGACAGTAAACCATAGCTTAAACTATACACTGATTCGGACACAGGGGCCAACACAAACCAAATTGAGTCGCAGTGGAGGCCTCATCATAAATGACAGCGTGGGGTAGCATTTGTTAAAGTTTCTATGGCGCCGTGATTGCGAGCGCAGCAATAAGGAAATATTTGACAAAATTTATACGACATTAGCGTAATATATACAGGTTTGGACTAAGGTCATCACCTCAAGGACACACCAAATTCGTTTTCTGATAGGCCATTCGTGACAAATTCCATCTTCCAGCAGGCTGTGATGAGTGCTCAGTGTTACATATTTCTCACATTATGCATATATCAACCACAATAACTCCTTTCCTTTCCTTTTTCGGTGCTTTACTCACTGACAAGCTCTCCAGGTGCACATCGCTGACCCAACAAATCTACAACGCGTTAAACACAAAGCCTGGCCTGACCTAACCTTGGTGACAGTTGCACAGTCTAGGTGAATACAGCCTCCAACAGGCGAAATAAGTAAAAGCCTGGCCTGACCTAACCTTGATGACGGTTGTACAGTCTACGCGAACACGGCCTCCAATGGATGAAATACGCAAACACCTGGCCCCTGGGCTTACCTAACCTTGGTGACGGTTGCACAGTCTACGCGAACAAACCCTCCAACGGGTGACATACGTAAAAACCTGGCCTGACCTAACCTCGGTGACGGTTTCACAGTCTCCGTGAACAGTGTCCAACAAGCGAAATATGTAAAATCATGGACCAAACCTTACACTGCAGTCACGGATGCTCTACATGAACAGTCTGCAATAGCGCACATTCCCCATTTTTCTTTTCATCTTAACACTTCCTCCACTGTCAAGACATCATAACCTGTATCTTGTGAAATGAAACGTTTTGAAAATCCTTTTGGATCCGGGTTTGCAAATCTCAAACACCTTTTCTCTCACCACTGCTTCACCTGTTTTGCTCCCCATGTGGCCTCAGTCACCACTTCTCCGCCTTACTAAAATGGCGGCCTCCACCTCTGTTAGGCTTAGCAAGGCCGTCGCTGTACAGGGTGTGTGCAGAAAAACGTGACCCGAATTTTTAAATGTAACTCGTTGTCTACTTACCCGAGGAACTTCCGGTGGCGTACGATGGCGTATTTATGCGTGCGAAAGCTACAAAAAATTCTGGAAGCCATACTCAGCGTAAAAAAATAAACAGAGCGCGAAAACATCGGCTTCCATGCATTAGAATAGGGCAGTCATGACAGTGCATGGTAGTGCATGGCGGTCTCAGGAGAGTTATGTGCAGGCACCGCTAGGGGTACCACCGATGAGCATCCATGTGGGACATTTCTGCACCGATAACTCCCCTAGCGGTACTTGAACACAACTGCCCTGCGTCCGCCATGTTGCCCTATCTGATGCACGGAGGCAAAAGGTTTCGTTGCTCTGTCTACTTTCTAAGCTGTGTATGGCTTCCACGCTGTTTCTGCAGATTTCGCACGCTTAAATGCACCATCGTGTGCCACCGGCAGTTCGTTAGTTGTAGACAACAAGGTATGTGCCTAAAGGCGGGTCATGTTTTTCTGCACACGGCCTGTAGATGAGCGCCTTCAAATGGTATTTTACAAATGAGCATAAACAATTTTCTTCCTGCACTTGTTCATAATCCTTGACTTTTCCTATCCGCTATATCACCCTCGTTCACTTCAAAGTGTTATTTAACTTTCAAACGCGCTGGCTAATTCTTAAAATCTATAAGCCTGTCTACGGAACTACACCCTAGGCCTCCATGCGAGCCCTTTTTTTTTAATCTCTTCACGGGAATCTCCCTTTATGCCACGGCGTTCGCATTATAACTCTCCCTGCATGACGTTCACGAAGCTCTACACACAATCTGAGGCCCAGGAACTCACCGACATCACATCGGGGTTTGCCATGTTTGACCGGTGGCTCATAACGTCGGCGCAGGTGACGGCGGGACAAGCTGCTTCTTTCCCTCAAGATGGACACGGAACAGGAGCTAATTTCACGTGACACGAGGGTCGTCCTTGGTGTCCTCTTCTTCACGGGCCTAGGAAAATATTGGCCACTAAAAGCGGTCCTAGCTTTCTGCAGCTATAAAATATCTTGCTTCTGTGCTAAAATATGAGAAATTTCGCGTTTTTCTGCGACAAAAATTACAGATAATACTGGTCCGACTCAGACACAATAGTCCTGCCCAGTAGCAACCCTCCACGCAAAAGGTAACATCGAACCCCACCACTAGCCTCGGCATTGGGACCACACAATGTTCTGCAAATGTTAATTTGGCATGAATTTTTAATAAAATATGAACCGTTATATAGACGTGCCACGGAGTCTGTCCGCAGTCTGGTGATATCACCTATTTTGAGTGCAACTATAAGGCACTGTTCTCTCACACAGCGCAAGAAAACAACTTTTTTTTTGTTTTTTAATGCGCTAGCATTATAGTCCTGATACGCAAGAATGGCGCAAGGGTCTGTCTGTAGTCCTGGCACGCAGCGCATGCGCGGTGAGCGGAGAGGGAAGGAAAGGGCGCGTCTAGAGTGCGACGCGCAACACTGCGCCAGCTTTGGTGGCGCGCTCACGCAGACACGACTGAACCTGTCGACCTCTCTTCTTCTTCTTCTTAGGGGGTGAGTGAGGTCAGCCAAAGTTCTTGACACAGCTGCACTGCGCCGCTCAGCAAACCGCTCATTTCTTGCGCTCGTATATGATGGCCAATGACATCACGAAAGCTATTAACAAGCCTGACCTCGTGACCTTGTAGTTTTTTTGTACTCTCAAATGAGACACAATAAACGTATCACTATGGGATTGTTTTGCGTCCTGGTTTTGTGGAGTGGCGTTAGTGTCCCGATCGTACGGCAACTGAGAACACCATCCACACGTAACGGAACGCTGAAACAAACTGAGCGCTGAAACGAAGCTGCCATGCAGTTTTTGATGCCAACAAATTGCACTCAAACGTTGCTATACTAGCGACTTCCTATGAGAAAGGCAACACTGCTTTTCGAATCCGCGTCCTGACAGGTCTACCATCACTAATGGGCAAATCACTCACCATACACAGGCTACTATCACTAGAAATGGACAAGAGAGTTGAACTCACTCATTGAGTTCAGTCACGTCATATCACGATCCTATTTGGCATTTTTTTGTTGTTCAATGACACGTTTTTTCTAGGACACCCAGTATACTACACGGGCAGGCGAGACCACTTTACTCCTCTAGTGTACAAAATAGCGCGTGGCATATTGTCACGTAACTCAACGTAACATGTACTTTGCAAAATTTTTCCACCTTTTTCTCGAGTTCCGAAGCATCAGTCCGCGTTAAAGCTAAGGCCGACCGAGGTGCTTATGGAAGCCACTTCAATACTACAGAAGCGCTACTTCAGACTTGAGTATACTCCCAAGAACATAATGAAACTAAGAATAATTTGAAAGCTAAATTATCCACACAGAAAGCAGAATCCGTCCGCAGAAAATGGTACCTTTTCATTTCAGCAGTACACAAGCCAGTAGAGCATGCGGAAAACGCCATTTAAGTACTTTATGAGAAAAGCAATATCACGGTACTTCCAAACGTACCGAAACATAAACCACTTTCCTTCATTGAACTGTTCATTTTACGCTCAGCAACGTGCACGGTTTCTGAACCTTCATTCAGAGAAGCGTTCTCCAAAAGGGACATTTTTTCTTCGGATTCATTGGCGATTCCGGAGGACAGTTAAACACTTCGCCAAAGTGTTCAGAACTCATGAGAGGAACATTGCACCTTTCGTCAGAGCGAGGATGAGTCTTATCTGGAAGAGGCTCTCCACACCACATCAGGCACCAAGCCACGTAGAAGAGCTGGTCACTCGTCAACCCCTTCAGTTGTCCCAGACTCACAGGCGATTTTTTAAAAGCTTTCCTGTACACCTTCAGTATTGACCCTCTGCCCATCGTATCCGCTAAGTACTCGGCCGGGTAATCCGCGTAGTGTCTTGCCTTTGGGGCGTTCTCGATGCTGACGTTGTGACACTGAACGAGGTTAGCGTACGCTCGGTTACTGGCTTCAGAAAACCAGCCTGTTCTTTTTCCTGTACCGTCGTATTTTTTTCCAGTATTGTCGAAGCCGTGCATAATTTCGTGTGTCAGTATCCCGCCCAGCGCACCGTAGTTCAATGCAGGTGCTCCGCCATCAGTGAAAATTGGCCGGACCATTAAGCCTGGAGGAATATAAATCACGTTGCTTAGCGCATTGTACGGCGCGTTTGCCGAATACATCGGTATGAAGGCTATCAAGCGAGTCATGATGGACGCGCTGAGGACGTCTTTACTCCTCAACATATCAATAGCAGTGGACGTTTGATGCTCTGTCACCTTCACGACGTTCGAAACGTAACTGTCGGTCATGTCTGGGACATTGCTCAAATATGCGTCAGCCGCTTTTTCCGATGAAATACCAAGAGGGTAACCGATACTCTTGTGTAACTGAGATATCTTTTTTAAGGCCCCCTTTCGTGTAGGACCGTCGAGCCAGTTCGATGTTCCGAATGACGTTTCGATCCCAAGCAGAATATTATTCGTCATCCGTTCTACAGTATCTACTGTTGACTGGTTTACCTTCTCTAACAACGTCTTCATCGGCGCTACAATCTTGAATAAATATAAGACGTCAGTTAGGCATTTGTCGGCTATCTCACCGGCCTTCTCATTTGCCATGGTTACTCCAGATATATTATAGAGGTACCACGTTGTTCTCCATGCAAAAAATGTCCGGATGTCTTTGGTGCTTATCAATGCTTTGCTGCCAAATAAATTATAGAGTAGGTGTATATCGTTTAAAGTCATCTGAATTTGATATCTTCCAGGGAAGAGCGACTTTGACCATTTTTGTAGGCTCTTTTTCCACCGTTCGGATAGTCCCCGGTCTTTGCCGGCAAAATAATCGATGTTAGACATTCCAAATCTGTAACGTTTGTCTCCGTACGTCTGGTTGCTGGAGACGACGTACACTTCGTCTTCCGCTTGTAGAACGTCATCCATAACCTTGTCGTCGAGATTTAAACCTTCGAATACCCAGTGTAACACCTTTTGATAAATTATTCTGCGTTCCGTTGCACTGCCAGGCTTAACCGAGCGAAACGAATCAAAAATAGTAGATACACGAACGTCGAGGAAGATGTCGTTCTGGCTGCGAGACGGTGCTGGAGTCATGATGTATATCGCCGAATGTCCTTCAAACAGAAACCTCACTTGCATATCAAGCGGTTCAAAGTTCAACTCTTGTGTCAATGACAAGCCTAAATTTCTTAGAATTTCACGTATTCCTGGCTTGCTTGATTGCGGATCTTCGAGACACGATTGATACAACTTGACTGCTTTCTGGAAGGCGCTCTGTCTTTGAGCCGGAGGAGAGGCGTTTTTGAACCACATCTCAATCGCTTGCATATTCTGGAGGGTCACGAAATATAGCATGTTTGGTACCCCTTTGAAATGCTCCATAGCACCGGCGCAGACATAGGTAAAAAAATTATCGCATGGATTCTTTGCCGTGTCGACAGACATACTGATCAGCCAGCGCATGTAGTTGCAGTCGTCGGTGCCACATAGTGTTTTTCTTTCATAGACCTCTTCGTCATCTTCTGGGGATGGAGTTGCACGAGTCCTCAGTTCGTTGTCCTCTGTGTAATTCGCAGGTGTTCTATCCACAGGTGGTCGGTCTTTTCGATAGAAGATTATGATGGCGATACCAGCTCCAAGTGCCAGTGCTCCTATAGCGTAGAGTACTATTATGAATAGCCCTTGTTCGATAGCGCTTGTTCCTTCTTTTGTGTCTGCCACTGGCTCCTGTTCACGTTCAAACTCCTAGAAGGACACAAAAACACATTTGCTCGTCATTCCCAACAATCTGTGCCAAAACGTAAAGCACACTTCACCACATTCGCCTGGGCATCAGGGGAAGATTGAAGGACAGGCCCCATAGAAATAATGTATTCGGCAGACAATGTTGCCTATAATTGTGTAATGAAGGACGGCAAAGTTCTCCCGGATATGAAGTGAAGGGTTCATGGTGACTATACCTTCACGAAATTTGATGGCGATAGCACCATTCGTCTTGGTTCCCCAATGACTATCGCTAACACATTGATCTCTATGGGGGAAAAGGTGACCTCTAGGGAACCTTAAGTCCCAGAATCCGCGAGAACTTTTTCATAACGCGAATAACGTGGGAGATATCGGCTGCAGAAGTAGCTCCCCTCACGTGCATGCATTCGACAACTTCAGTTCCGACATTCAGGGAACCGACAGTTCCGAAGGTAGGTGGAAATTGTTTGGATGACAGGTACATTAGGATATGTAGACTTGAAATCTTGGAGAACTTTTTTACAGCGCGTGTCACGAAGGAGATACAGGCTATAGCAGTGGACCTCGCAACCTGATTTTGACAACTTGTGCGACATGACTACCGGAATCTATGGAAGCTGCTTGCGTGGCGTTATTCTGACATAATATGGCCGAGTGGTCAGTTAAAGTGGATCTTACTGTGGACTATTGTCCAAGAAAAGGCTGTTGTTGGTGGTCAACCATACGCTGCGGGCAATGCTGGATACACGGAATACACAAATAAATAGTTTTACGGGTACAACTGCATTTTTCGAGAGAGACATGCGAGGTGCGGGTCGGTAGTTATTCACTACTTATCGGTCGATTTCTGTTGCTCGCCCCTCAGGGTCAGCGATACCGTGGCGTCCACGAGCATGCGAAAATATCTGCGTTACTTGAACAACTTCAAGCATGAACAATGTGCTCCCGGTGCCGCGACGGTCACTGAGGGACAGTGTCTAAGTTGACGGTGTTGAAAGCCTTCGGTGACTTATCCAGCGTAACAACAAGTGTAGCGAGTGTTTCGATGTCCAAACACGCCGTTGTACGCGATACTGTCAAGTTGAAACGAAGACAACGGGACAGTTGACAAGATAAAAATTTGAAACTTGTAACGTGTTAGCTAAGAAGTGTCTGCCACCTAAATCAGTAATATGCATCATTGCACTCCATTATTCAGTACATTTGACCTAATTAGGTTGAGAGAAATCTACAAAGTGAGGAAAAGGTCTTTTATTACTTCAAGTAGAAAGTTCAAGGTTTCGGTCACACCGTTTCAAGTAAGCGGTTTTCGGAAGTTATCCATAAAAATTTAACACTGCCGCTGACAATCGCCGCTCATCCGGCGTGCTGATTTTTCAGCTTCCAGCATGATAAGGCGAAAATAGCCTGCTGGTTTCCGCTAAGAGATAAGCTTGTGAAGGTGACAAAGGCGATAGCACTGTGTTCTAGCTGCGGGCTCCTCTCTCACTGATGCTTCCTTTAGCCGATCGTGTGCCATCGCGCGAAGCCTGTGCTGAGAGGCGTGAGGTTTCAGGTGTGGAACATTGATAGTAAGAGAGTTGAAAGCCCTTGAAAAATGTTACTAAGTCTGCCAATTTATCCAGCAGAAATAAATAATTCGGCTGATAATAACTTATGCACACCAGCGGTCTGTATCGCAAATAGAACTTGGCATCATGCAACCAGGTTACAACTTTTACCTCATGCATTCTTTTCTTTTCTATAAAATGCTAAGTTACAACTAGTGTACGGGCGTCCTCATCACCGTCAGGAATGAAACTAGTTTCAACTTATGTTAATTTAATACATCCTATTAACACAGACAACTGTCCTGTCGTACGCTCTTCAACGCACAGCGTTCTACACAGCACTCTGCATAACAGACATGGCATGAACTTCACAGGGAGGGTCATGAAAAGTCAAACTCCACCGCCTATACTTTCTGCTCGAGAATTGGAGCGATTCGGTGGCGGGTACGGATTGTATGCGCACGCCGTCCCCGGGAGGGACGTGAAGGCATGCGCCCGGTGTGTGAGGTTTCACGCACGCTAAAGAACCCTCCAGTAGGCGAAATTAATCCACAGACCGAGCACTATGGCGTCGCTCATGATCTCAGTTCTCACGCGACGTAAACCTGGAATTATTTTTATTAATAATTTTTTTACACTACTTTCGTGGCACCTTGAAAAAGTAACCTCGGGAAATCGCTTCCTAAAACGATCATCTATACACTATGAACGCATGTATACACCACTGATCTCTATGTATAAAGGCTGGATCGCGCATGGGAGAGGGGCTCGTGGGGGAGAGGCGTGCATTCGGGCCGCCATGTTGGGAGGCCCTAAAACGCGGTGTGCGCCCATAGAAAACAATGGGAGGCAACGGAGATTGTGAGTATTTATTGCGCTGCAGGCGTTGATCGTTGTTTGTCATCACACAATTTTGTAAGGTGCCAGTATACTGATGTATCCCAACAGTGTTTCACAGGTGTCCTGTCGTTCGATTCTTAATTACGTTATGTTTTGCATTCCGAAACTAGACCGTCACGGCAGTGCAGCGCTGGGGATTGTACTACAGTACGTTTCCCAGCCAATATTTCAATAAGAAACGATGTGAGGTTAACGACAACCATGTATGTAATACCCCGTGCTGCGTTCTGGACAAAAATTGTTCCATAAAGAACGGTCCGGGATGATATATACTCGCATGGCAGAAAGAGTTCGTACTGTACAATCACAGCCGTTGTCTTAGTCGTGTATGGGTTTAGTATGATTTATATCAAGCATCGCCGCAGAAACAGTCTTTTAGTAAACGACAGCGGTGCTTTGCCTCGCAAATATGGACACACCGAAGCAGCCCTAAATACTTCACGCAATTAGATCACGCTCGTTAGGACAGTTAATCAGGTAGTGATGTAAGCTTAATCAATTAAGTTACTTAGAAAGTGGTAACACGTCCTTGAGACACAGGACTTATCTCTTTTTGAAGTACAGTCCTCCTATGTTTGTTTGCTTCTTCCTTTATTTGTTCTGATTATTTGCAGGCACGGTTGTGCCAAACTGAATGTCCTTCTCCAGCACTCACATGCTTTTGTTGAATACAACTGCAGCGTGTGAAAAGCTGCTTGGGGACGGGGTCCTGCTATCCAGTGCTGACTTTGTCATGCTTGTTACACTGTTAAAAAAGACCGTAAATTTACGGAAAAGCGCACACGGAACCAGAGCTTCTCTTTTTCATTGCTGCTCCAATTCCGTAGCGGCACATGAACCGTTGCTATCCCGTCGTCTTTTCCAGGAATGAGTAGAACAATATCGCTGAAAATGAAATATTTTGTTCAGACCACGTCACGATTATACTAGCAGAATTATGGAAGACGATACATGTCTTCAGCGAAGCACATATTTACAGTTTTTAAACGATCCAACACTGATATCGCGATATTCGGGCGTAACTTTTTGCTCGGATGAATGTGGCAGGCTCAAGGACGCCGGCGTCTCGCCGTCAGCGAGTGCGCAGCGCGGAGCAATACAGCATTGTCACCTGAGCCGCTAACTGCTAACTGGAAGCCCGCGAAATTCTTTCCTCGTAGACGCATGAGACGCTCCGTGAAGTTTTAAGTGTTTAGAAGTGCATCTAGTGTTTGGTCTTTGGCCGACTGTACCCCCGCAAAGCAAAGGTGAGTTGAAACTCTGTTTCGTTGTTCCACTACTATACCAAGTCAAATAAGCACCACTTGTATGCATGGTTGAAAAAATTGTTTCGTTGCAGACGCGTTTCAGCAACGGTGTGCAACAGCAGGAGAGCAGTGTCTGTGTGTGTCACTGTGTGTGGATCATGAGTAGAAACGTAAAGAGTTGCCTAACCTTTAGTTATTCAGGGGGAGGCTACTGAAATAATTTGTGTTTTGCTGTGATCTCGCACTAAAAATTGATAAATGTTGTGACTCTATTTTCCCCCTTGGAGCTGGAGTAAACAGAATTCCTCTGTTGTGGAAGGTTCACCTGAAGGTGTCCCAATCTCCAAAGTGGATATCATTCCGATATGGCCTGTTATACTTTCCATTGAAATCTGTTGCATTTGCACTATAGGAAGGCCTCCTGTCTGCAAAATTGCAATCCTCTACAGTTTACAATTCATCAAAGAGGTCACATTTCACAGTCTTTCCAGACAAATGTACCTTTACTAGTCAAAGCGGCGTCAAAATTTTCACCAGTAACAGTTTCCTGCTCGCACAGCTGAAGGCTGTACATAAATGGATCCCTTTTTGCACTCTCTTGGTAGGTGGTATACGGGTGCACTTTGTTCCTGCAGAAATTTTCATCTCGTCGAGCTCTTTTCGACCATCTGCTATCACATGAAGATTTTGCAAGTGGTGTTCCTTGCACCATAGAGGGACCTAATGCTGCTTCTAAGAACTATAGAACCAATTCCTCCAGGTGTCATCCTGACGAAATGCCAACACATTCAACACAAAAAGTATTGTCTCAAAAGTTTTGCTCTCTGACTTCTTGCAGCCAGCAGTGTGGACAGTGAGGAAGCACATATTGCACGCTGAAAACATCACCTCATTACAGATGCATCGTGCACTGTGAGTTGACAGTCCCTTCTTGTGTGCTTCGACAGTCACTATCCATGGGACTCAACATACAACAGGACACTACCTTGTGGTCTCCAGAGACGAGTACAACCTGTGCTATGGGAAACTGGTACACATCTTTGTGGAAACTGGCCCGGAGGTGATGCCAATTTTTCTTTTTCGCATAACGCCATCAACCTTCCTACTAGACCTCATGCTATACCATCTTGAATCTCAGGTACAAGTGAATATTGTTGTGTGCGACCCTCAGAATTAATGGACAGTCATCCATATTCAGCTTATGAAGTAATAAACTCTATTGTTGTCTCCCCCAGAATATCACTGCTCAACCATGATTATGGAGGTACATATATATAGTCTGTTTAACCAAATTTTTGCCAAATATATACAATGCTTCTGGTTTCGCTTACTAACTTCTAGTTTTCTGACACAGAAAGTTCCATATGAGAGGTACATATATTTCCCTATGCGTGCTACAGTGATTGCTACATATGTGTGTGGTTTTCAAAGCTTGCTCATTGCCGCTGCTTTTTCTCTTTCTTTTTTTTACTAGGCGTTTCTGAAGATCAGGAGTAGAGATCACAAAACGAAAAACTTGGTGTCAGTAACATGTCTTGAGGAACTAATCAGAGTTGCTGTGGGTCATCGAATTTGTCAGGAAGGCGACATACAGGTATGCCACTTTTGTTATAACGTTTATAATGCTCGTATGAGCTTCAATTGCATTGTTGTTCTAAAAATCTTTGTAAAACCAGTTATTTGTTTCTAGGTGTATTTAGTGGATGAGTTATCACTTCGCTGTATGGTTGCTGGTGCTGAGAAATGCCTCGATGACATTTTCATTGTTAAAAATGGACTATGGAAACAAGGTATAGTGCATACATCTCCAGATGCCACTTTGCCCTCTTGCTTGGGGCTTTAAGTGCCATTTTTTGTTCTGCTTTCCTGTTTAGATCAGTCAACATGTGTGAGTGCACCTTCACCAATCCCACAAATGCCTCTGCTCTCACGAATTTATTACCCTTGGGAGAGCCTCAGCAAGACAGTACTTGATGCATTGGAAGCAGACAATGTTCTGCTTCCCTCTCAACGACAGGAAGTGGCACACATGGCAGCGTCATGGCCCTGCATATCCATTGAAGGTGGGAGGCACTCCTGATATTTATTCACAGGTATATTTGCTGTTTGCATGGCTTACCTGGATAGAGTACAGCAGATATAAAAAAAAAATGTTGTGACATGCATTGAAATGTTGTAGGAGAGCATATCACATACAGGTAAAATATAGCATTTTGAAACTCACGTCATGTAGTAGTAGTATCTGCGGGCCTGTCTCGCAAGAACCCTCCTTATATTATACTACATATTTACTCGGCTGGTACGATACATACTGCAGTAAATACAGCAGGTGATGTAACACATACGTATAGCAGAGGCCATATCAACTGCTAACCTTTCAGAGACATTCATATGCTTCACATATGGTGATGTCTCTGCCATGCTGAACTATGCTGATAAGCATGTTTCACGGATGAAACAAAAATCCTATCTATGTGCTCAGAAATGTGTTGTGCCACTTGCAGTGGTGGACGTGTAGTGTTCTTCATAAACTTATTTGGAATAGTTGGTAGAGAAATGGAGTGTTTGTCCTGATCATTACACCATGTGAAACTACGAATATTTCATGCAATCAATTATTTTGAATACTCATAAGGAAATTTTATTAACTGGTTGTGATTTTAGGCACCTGGTTGGTATCATTGAGAACGAAGGGAGCCAGCAGGCATAAAAAAATCAAGAGGGCTACATACATAAATGCGTGAGGCAGTGAGGGCAGCAGATGAACATAGCAAGAAGTGGGAACATGTAAGTTGTAAATGCTTCCTACGAGCATATTACATTTCTTTATTCATCAAATAATTTAATTTGTCGTGGAAGTATTATGACTAAGGGGGCTCACTAATACTTTCTTTTCTTTTCAGCTCATGTGATACATAGCGGTCAAATGTTCCGCCACCAAAGTCATGCACAAGTTATTTGTAGTCTTTCCAGTAATTTCCAAAATAAAGGGTTATTATTGAAAAGCTATCCTCTCTGGACACACAAAACATGAGAATTGAACAATTAACAATGAAACAAAATCTCTGGACATCTCACATTGATCATAAGGACTGTAAAGGAAAACAACAGGAAACCAGCTAGCATCATGGCCGACAGCATTTATCCCTGTTTTGAAGCGGAGTCATCGTTTCATTACTGGACAGCGCCCCGTCATTATAATTAGTGAATTGCTGCCGTAATGAAGAGGCACATCACGAGTACAGTTTCCTATACTTACTGATATATAGCAGTACCTTGCCCAAACGGCACTTCGGTGATGATGTGCTATTTACTGAGTGGTAGCCGTTGGCTGTTCACAACAGACTCAACACCGTTTTTCTCAGTTACGGATGCATTCCTGTACATTCGCCGTCTACCATCAGAGCCGTAACGGAAGACTACGGGCACTTGGCTGGCATCAACGGATAGCAGCATTCGTTCCCGTTTTGAAACGGAATATTTTCTTACAGTGTATGTGGAGCATGTTCCAAACAATGCAGCTCCACGTATGGTCTTCAAATTGCAACAGGACTATTTGGAGGTTGAAACAGTTGTGATTTTGTCATTTTGGCCCTCGTGTACCCAGTCTGTGAAACGCAAACAAAAAAGTCTAACACGATATGCTTTTGTAATGAAGATCACTGATGATGAGTAAAGAGAATATAAGAGTTCAAGTTTATTCAATATTTTATATCATTCATTATATTATTCAACATTTTATGTCAAGTTTATACAACATCAAGTTTATTCAAGTTCAAGATTTATTTCTTGCACTTATGCGTTTCAGGATACAATGAACGTGCAGGGAGGTCGCAAAAGGCTGCATTTATTGTTTTGTGACCTTGCTACAATGGCAATATATATTTTAGGAATGACAATGGTCAGGTACGCTCTCTAAATTTGTAGCACTCAATTTTAGGTTGGAATGAGCAATGAATAGCAACTTCCCCACTGATATTTTCTCATATATGCTAAATTTTAAATTTAATGTGATCGAATATGTGATAATATAATAATAATATATAAGATTATAATATGTGATAAATGAATGTGATCAACAGTAGATGTAAACAACATGAGTAGCCAGAGAAGTGCATTCTCAATAAATAATTGTCTTCTTATAGCGTATATGTGCATGCCTATTAACTGAAACAATTATCACAGTTCCCTGACAAGTTTTAATTTCTGAGAGTGTACTGTAGAAGCTGCTTAGATCTACAACAGTTCATACAAGGTATTATATACTGTGAATGCCTTTAAAAATCCCATGTGACACATATCCCTTTAATTTCTGGAGATGCTGTGGTAGTCAAAGTTTGCGGGCATTACGCAGGTTCTGCACCCATTTCTTGAGTATGTCGAGGCAGCTGTGAAGTAACCTGCATTGATGATGATTATTCCAACTTTTATGGTGCATCGACAACAAAGGAAATAATACATCAGAACATTGGTTTGGGTGCAACCAGTTAAAAATGAATATGTTGTTTAATAAATGCATGGGACAAATGTTAAAACATCAGTTTAAAACATGGTTTACAATCCCTGTATCTTCTAAAAATTAAAAAGATTAAAAACTATTCTAAAAAGAATATGGGAAACTCTTATAAAAAGAATTATAATCTCTAATTATTATATTGCTGGGTTAAGGAGCCTAAAGTGTAAGGTGTGTTTCTGATGTGAACATGTAAGAAAATATGCAAAACTGAGAGAGGCTAACCACAGTGCGTGCACTGAGGTTGTTCCTTCCTGTAAAGTAGAAACCAGTGGATGAGGAACGTGATACTTACCTGTACATCCAGCCGTATCACACTGCACAGATTATTCACTGGGCAGCCCTCATGACGAAACCTGTATTGAGAGACCACTTTTGCCTTAAAACTGCTACAAATAGCACGACACGCTACAAATTATTACTATCGTAACAAGCTGACGATACAGCTCAGACACAAAGCCGTTATTCAAGTCGCGCCACACCACCGTTACGTAGGATTCTTTGTCACAAATCAAACCAAGGCACAAAACAATACCAATACATGAAAAAATGTGACAATCGTGGTCTTATTATGACGTAATACCGAACTTGTGCGCGAAGGTAATTCAAAGAAATGAATGTGGCACTTGCTTCCGCAGAGAACACCGTGTACCATGCTAGCAATGCATGCAAAAAAGCGCTCGAGTGTTCGCACATATATTGATGACAACACTACCTGTGTAGTGTAACATGTTCTTTCAAGCATATTATGCACTCAAACTGTATTTGCCGCCGGGTAAAATGCAAGTGTGCTCGATTGAACGTCGGAAGAGCGATCAAGCAACCTGCATCCAGTGCTCGTTTTGGGCAAAAAAACACTTCATAATGGTCAAATAAATGTACAGAATGGACGCCTATTTATTCCTTGATGAAGAGTGACTCACCTGTATAAGTTTAGGCCCTGTAACCTTGCGAGTACGGTTGGTACGACCGTAATTGCAACAAGTTGCCATGATCGCTGCGGCGGCTGTTGTGGGCACCGTAAGATGGCGGCCGGTTTCTTCACGCTCGCGCTCCCTATCCGCGATCCAGCCTTTTACAATCGAGATCAGTGGTATACACCAAGCTTCGTCCGTCGTCTTCTTCGCTTCTTCTTCGGCACCCGCTTCCGTTGTATCCAGTAACACACACATACAAAAACAAAGAAATAAATAGTGATACTATTTTTAAATATTTTAAGCAGCAGTAACATTTTTACTTGAAAAGCTGCGACAAGCAGTCGGTATCAAATGTCTGTTTTCTTTTTTTTTTCCTGCCTTCTACTTTAGGAAGGTAAGCGGAATGCCAACAGCTTTCATTGCTACTATCAGTCTATCCTATGGCCTAGCTACCCTGCACAGCCCGTGAGTGTATAGGTGACGCCAAATCAAGTTCCTGTCAGATTGTTGGTCATGTTTTCAAGTTATGTCTAAGCAAATTATGTAGATTTTATGTAGATGCAGACGTCAGACGACAGGCGGAATGTCAGTTACGAAACTGGCGCTTAGCTAAAGGACCTTTGGTGTCTGTGCAAGACGGCAGCTGAAATTACCTTTAGTGGAAACTGGCATCTGACGCAGTGTGAACTATATCTGAAACTAGCGGGGATTGCTAGCGGCCTTTAGAGCGCTAAAGGCGAAGCCTCGTCACCAGCGCGCTGGCAATTCAGACTTGTACGTATCTTGAGTACGTACTCAAAATACAGTATTTTAAACACGTTTCCGGTGTTTTGGTACTCTACTCAATACCTTGTGCGACAAGTATTTTGAAAGTATTTAAAATACTCTTTGCAGTATTTGCTACTCAGTACTCCAAAGACATTTGATCCTCGGCAAGCCGTATCCAGCACACTGCACACGGCAAGCCGTATTCCCCACCGTGTCCAGATTTTCAGCTGCCTTCTTCCTTTATTTTTTGTGGAATTCGTGCATCTGGCACAATACAGGCGGGTTCCACGCTTGGCCTTGCTTGTCAACAGAGGTGGGCACCCGCACGAGGGCGCGCGAGGATGAGGGTTTCCTCATCCTCACCTTACGATATTTGAGGTGAGGTGAGGTGAGGGCCAGTTTTTCTGGTGATGTTTGAGGTGAGGTGAGGAAAATCTTCAAAAAATTTTGAGGTGAGATGAGGTGAGAAGAACATATTTTTAAAATTTTTGAGGTGAGGTGAGGAAAATTTCCAATTTTTCTAGGTGAGGTGAGAAAATTTTCCAAAAAAATTTGAGGTGAGATGAGGTGAGGAAAACTTTAGGAACGCGCACTTTCTGAAAACTTTTTACGCGCGTACACGGGAGATATTTCCTTTTTGCAGCTTGCGTCTCTCACCTGGGCGGGGACTGTCCTCCTCTCTCACCGGTGATACGCGCAACTTTTACGCGTATAACAATCGTTCCACGAAGTATTTTCTGTGATTGATTAGGTCAAATCTGCCAGCTAAAAAAAACGTTACATTGACTAAGCAATTTCACGAGTTCATTGGCAGTCACTCAAAGCCAACGCGACTTTACTGATGAAGATTCTTCAATCCCTGCGAATGTCACATCGAATACACAAATAGCTTGAAAAAAATGAGGTGAGGTGAGGAAAAGTCCCAAAAACTCATCTGAGGTGAGGTGAGGTGAGGAAAAATTTCAAACCATTTTTTGAGGTGAGGAAAAATTTTCAAAACAATTTTGAGGTGAGGTGAGGAAAAAATTTCAAAAATTTTTTGAGGTGAGGTGAGGAAAATTTTTCTCCCAGAAAACTGAGGTGAGGGCGAGGCTCTTGAGGACAAACGCCCACCTCTGCTTGTCAATAGCCCGACCCCTTCGTCAGAAAATGGTTACTATTCTTATTGCAAGGTGAATCCCCCCGGGGATTAGGTACAAGAAAATCCCGGCATTTATCTCATTGGTCACCAAAGTAATAAACACGCGCCAGAAGCTGAAAGACCCGAGCTGACATACAGTAGGGATTACGAAGTTTTGAGTCAGAACATATCACGAAAGTTCACCAAACATTACTTAACACCAAGTACTTGGAAATAAAATATACTGATTGCTGGATAGGCTACATGGGGCTTGATCAGAATGAATTCTAACACTTGACAGTAAACCATAGCTTAAACTACACTGATTCGGACACAGGGGCCAACACAAACCAAATTGAGTCGCAGTGGAGGCCTCATCATAAATGACAGCATGGGGTAGCATTTGCAAAGTTTCTATGCGCTGTGATTGCAGGCGCAACAATAAGGAGACATTTGATAGAACTTTGCACGACATTAGCGTAATATATACAGGTTTAGACTAAAATCATCACCTCAAGAGCACACCAAATTCGTTTTCTGATAGGCCATTCGTGACAAATGCCATCTTCCAGCAGGCTGTGATGAGTGCTCAGTGTTACGATATTTCTCACATTATGCAATATATCAACCACAATAAGTCTTATTTTCCTTTTTCGGTGCTTTACTCACTGACAAGCTCTCCAGGTGCACATCGCTGATCCAACATAAATCTGAAACGCGTTAAACACAAAACCTGACCTGACCTAACCTTGGTGACAGTTGCACAGTCTAGGTGAACACAGCCTCCAACAGGCGAAATAAGTAAAAGCCTGGCCTGACCTAACATTCATGACGGTTGTACTGTCTACGCGAACACAGCCTCCAATGCATGAAATAAGCAAACACCTGGCCCCTGGGCTAACCTAACCTTGGTGACGGTTGCACAGTCTACGCGAACAAACCCTCCAACGGGTGACATACGTAAAAACATGGCCTGACCTAACCTCGGTGACGGTTTCACAGTCTCCGTGAACAGTGTCCAACAAGCGAAATATGTAAAATCATGGACCAAACCTTACACTGCAGTCACGGATGCTCTACATGAACAGTCTGCAATAGCGCACATTCCCCATTTTTCTTTTCATCTTAACACTTCCTCCACTGTCAAGACATCATAACCTGTATCTTGTGAAATGAAACGTTTTGAAAATCCTTTTGGATCCAGGTTTGCAAATCTCAAACACCTTTTCTGTCACCACTGCTTCACCTGTTTTGCTCCCCATGTGGCCTCAGTCACCACTTCTCCTCCTTACTAAAATGGCGGCCTCCACCTCTGTTAGGCTTAGCAAGGCCGTCGCTGTACAGGGTGTGTGCAGAAAAACGTGACCCGAATTTTTTAATGTAACTCGTTGTCTACTTACCCGAGGAACTTCCGGTGGCGTACGATGGCGTATTTATGCGTGCGAAAGCTACAAAAAATTCTGGAAGCCATACTCAGCGTAAAAAAATAAACAGAGCGCGAAAACATCGACTTCCATGTATTAGAATAGGGCAGTCATGACTAGAGGGCGGATCCGCATGCAAATGCTTATTTTTTCCTTGACATGCTCTTGGGTCTGGGCGATACATAAGCGCATTTCATAGCAGGTAGAGACGATTCAACATGGTTTTTAGGTGCATGAAAATGCATATTCCGTACATAACCGCATATTTCGCATTTTTGTTGCATATTTTCCGCCGTGTCCGATATGACGCATTGATTTGAGCTCCAGGCAACTGCTACCGGTTTATGCTAACCCCACATGATCGTTCCCCGCTCTAGGCCTGGCAGTTTTCAACCACTGCTAACTTCGAAAGGCATAGTTTTGTACTGCAAGCCGACGATCTGACGTGCTGCTCGACTCATACCGTCTCTTCGCCTGATTCCTCAATTTTTTTCACGCGACGACACTATGACCTTTGACTTGCACGCGCGTCCGTCGCCTGGGCGCCGCCGAGCCGGGAGTTGTCACTTCAAGCGTCCGCGTCTGCCTGGCATGCAAGCGCGGAAAGCGTCGTCCCGGATTGCCGAGACCTAAACCTTCAACTTCGTGTCTGTACAAGAGATGGACGACAGAAAACCCGGATCTGTCTACGGACGGAAAAGTGCTCTTCTGCAGGATACGTGAGAAGAAGGTAAGGATGGAGCCCTTTTAGAGAGACAGGCGCAACTGCATTTGAGTACCAGCGGCCAACGAAGCCGGGCATGAACAACTGTCAACATTTGACGTCGATTGCGTTAGTGACATGGTACTCCTCACTGGTCAATGAGCAGAAATATTTCGAGTAAATATTGCTAATCAAAGCTGTGAAAAAGAATGAGTGGCTGTGGCTCAAGAAGAGCTGTCCTCCGCGTTTTATCGTTGGGCGCCGGGGGTTAGCGCCTCAACAAGTTCTGTTGTGGGTGACTTTTTCTCTTTTAGTTCTCTTCGTCGTAGTCTATTCTAGTTTCGACGCTGTTGCTTGTGTCGATGGGACACCATAGCACTTCCCAGTTCTATATCCATTTCGTACGGGACACACAAGGTGTATCACACCCGCTATTTTCTATTCTACCTTTTTGTTTCCTTAGCCTCCTTGCGTCGGAATTATCCGCCGTTCCTTACGCAAGTAATTTATTGATGAGGCGATTATCCGTCTTCCTTTTTTCCCGACAGGTCAACGCAACGCGGAAGTTCCAGGTGGACCAGCACGTGCGGTCGCAGTTCCATGTTTCTGAGAAGGCAAAGAAAGGCAGCACATCGCAACCCCTACTTGCCCATGCCCTATCGTACCACCCGTATTTCGACGAATTCTGCTTCGATCTGTCAGAAGCTTTCGTAGCTGCTAATAATCCGTGGAAGAAACTTGAGCACCCGACGCTCAGAAGGTGCCTTTAAAAATATACCTACAGGAAGTTACCAACGGAGTCAACTCTGCGCAAGAATTACTTGCCTATTTGTATGAAAAGGTTCTCAATGAAATACGGGCTTCTGTTGCAAAGGGCCCAATGTGGGCTGCTGCGGACGAAATGACGGACGTTTCCGGCCGCTATGTGGCACATCTTATTGTTGGACGGCTCGGTGACGACAAAAGCTCTAGACCCTACCTACTGGCATGTCGCGTGCTCGAGAAAACCAACTACAGTACGGTCGCTAGATTTGTAAATGACTCCCTCAAGACGTTATGGCCAGACGGAGGCGGAGAGGACTTCCGGATTTTTTACACTGATGCCGCCGCCTACATGATAAAGGCTGCTGACTTTCTGAAGGTTTTCTACCCAAACCTTGTGCACGTGACGTGCTTGGCGCATGGTATCAACCGCGTGGCGGAGGAGGTGCGGAACCAGTATACACATACAAACAAGATGGTGTCGGTGGTAAAGAAAAATTTTGTCAAATTCAATCCGGAAGACAGCAGCGCAGTAAGAGAGGCGCAAACGCTTTTCAAAGATCTACTGCTTGCTGTAGAGGTCCAGCTAATCAAAAGGAACTTCACATTTCTCGCAAGCTCCATACAAAAGCTCGAAACTGGTGGCCTGCCCCTCTTGGAATCCCTGGACGTTGTGAACCAAGTTGGCGAAGAGCTGGCAAAAATCACCAGTCTGGTTGGCCGGCATGTTTTCAGGAAATTCGAAGTCGTGCTCCAAAAGAACCCTGGATATAGCACCCTCAAGGCAGTCGGCAACGTTATGGCTTCGGCGCCCAACGCTACCCTGCCCGAAAACGTGCCAGCAGGACTACTGCCTGCCTACAAATATGGCCCACTGACAACGTGCGATGTAGAGCGCTCCTTCTCCAATTACAAGAATATTTTGAGCGATAGGCGCCAGAACTTCACAGAGGAGAACATTGAACGCTACATTGTGTCAAACGTTTTCTACAACGGCTTCAGCCCTTGAAACCTGCGTTTGCCTAACCCTGGCATTTTTCTGTGTTTGCGAATACGACGTTTTCTCTGTATTATCTGCAATAAAGATGTTGCTGTCACGTTATATTAACTTTACTTCGACTGCTGTACGACGTAACTTAAGATATAGTCAAAACTGTCAACTCAGAAGGGGCATATTTTTACTGCATATTACGACCAATTTTAGTGCATAGTAGCATGCATATTCCTCGACTTTTTAGTGCATACAGATCCGCCCTCTAGTCATGACAGTGCATGGTAGTGCATGGCGGTCTCAGGAGAGTTATGTGCAGGCACCGCTAGGGGTACTACCGATGAGCATCCATGTGGGACATCGTTTCGATTTCTGCACCGATAGCTCCCCTAGCGGTACTTGAACACAACTGCCCTGCGTCCGCCATGTTGCCCTATTCTGATGCACGGAGGCCAAAGTTTTCGTTGCTCTGTCTATTTTCTAAGCTGAGTATGGCTTCCACGCTTTTTCTGCAGATTTCGCACGCATAAATGCACCATCGTGCGCCACCGGCAGTTCGTTAGTTAGGTAGACAACAAGGTATGTGCCTAAAGGCGGGTCATGTTTTTCTGCACACGGCCTGTAGATGAGCGCCTTCAAATGGTATTTTACAAACGCGCATAAACAATTTTCTTCCTGCACTTGTTCATAATCCTTGAAGTTTCCTATCCGCTATACCACCCTCGTTCACTTCAAAGTGTTATTTAACTTTCAAACGCGCTGGCTAATTCTTAAAATCTATAAGCCTGTCTACGGAACTACACCCTAGGCCTCCATGTGAGCCCTTTTTTTAAAAAATCTCTTCACGGGAATCTCCCTTTATGCCACGGCGTTCGCAATATAACTCTCACTGCATGACGTTCACGAAGCTCTACACACAACCTGAGGCCCAGGAACTCACCGACATCACATCGGGGTTTGCCATGTTTGATCGGTGGCTCATAACGACGGCGCAGGTGACGGCGGGAGAAGCGGCTTCTTTCCCTCAAGATGGATACGGAACAGGAGCTCATTTCACGTGACACGAGGGTCGTCCTTGGTGTCCTCTTCTTCACGGGCCTAGGCAAATATTGGCCACTAAAAGCGGTCCTAGCTTTCTGCAGCTATAAAATATCTTGCTTCTGTGCTAAAATATGAGAAATTTCGCGTTTTTCTGCGACAAAAATTACAGATAATACTGGTCCGACTCAGACACCATAGTCCTGCCCAGGGATGGGCAGTATTTAAATACATTGTAATTAAACTACTATTTAAAATATAAATACATGTATTTATATTTTGTATTTAAATACAGACTCGAAAAATGTATTTATAATTATATTTAAATACCAATTTACGGCTATTTATTCTTGTAAATACTTTATAAATACTCTTAAATACAGAATATACTGACTCATATCTCCTGCATTTGACCTTTCGGGAAGAAGGGCGAGTTTGGGGCGCAATTATGCCGGGTTTGCGCTAGCATGCGCATGCGACAAACCATTTTAGATGGCGAGTTTTTCACTGTTGTTGCGAACAACGGTCGTGACTACCCGATTACATTGTTCTACGAAGTATCTTCGTCAAATTTAATACAAGCATTTCCTCAGCGGCACCTGTGGAGATGCTGTTCTCCTTTGCGAATCTGATTGTACGGCCGAACAGAAGATGCCTAAAAGAAGCAGTCTTTGAGAAATTTCTACAATTAAAATTGCCATGATAATCTAACAAATAAATGCTATTCTTTCTTGCTGATTTGTCCTGATCATAATTATTTCTGTAATTCCAGATGACATCTTCCTCACAGTATTTATGGTAGTAGTTACGGTATTTAAATGCCGTATTTATATTTTATATTTAAATACTCATGTTGAAAACTATTTATGAAGAGTATTTAAATACTCCTGTCAACAAAGTATTTTGTATTTATATTTAAATACTCAAAAAATGTATTTATGCCCATCCCTGGTCCTGCCCAGTAGCAACCCTCCACGCAAAAGGTAACATTGAACCCCACCACTAGCCTCGGCTATTGGACCACACAATGTTCTGCAAATGTTAATTTGGCATGAATTTTGAATAAAATATGAAATATGAACCGTTATATAGACGTGCCACGGAGTCTGTCCGCAGTCTGGTGATATCACCTATTTTGAGTGCAACTATAAGGGACTGTTCTCTCACACAGCGCAAGAAAACAACTTTTATTTTGTTTTTTTAATGCGCTAGCATTATAGTCCTGATACGCAAGAATCGCGCAAGGGTCTGTCTGTAGCCCTGGCACGCCGCGCATGCGCGGTGAGCGGGGAGGGAAGGAAAGGGCGCGTCTAGAGTGCGACGCGCAACACTGCGCCAGCTTTGGTGGCGGCGGCTCGCGGCCTTCTTTCGCAGCGGCTCATTCGCATAGCTTTCATAACCCATGGCGCGCCCACGCAGACACGACTGAACCTGTCGACCTCTCCTTCTTCTTCTTCTTAGGGGGTGAGTGAGGTCAGCCAAAGTTCTTGACGGTGGTGGTGGTGGTGGTGTGTGGTGATAGGGTGGTGTGGAAGTTCTTGACACAGCTGCACTTAACTCGGCACAGCTGCACTTAACCGAGTGCCGACGACTCGTCGGCACTCGGTTAAGTGCAGCTGTGCCGAGTGCCGACGAGTCGTCGGCACTCGGCAGGCCGCTCATTTCTTGCGCTCGTATATGATGGCCAATGACATCACGAAAGCTATTAACAAGCCTGACCTCGTGATCTTGTATTTTTTTTGTACTCTCAATTGAGACACAATAAACGTATCGGTATCACTATCACTATGGGATTGTTTTGCTTCCTGGTTTTGTGGAGTTGCGTTAGTGACTGATCGTGTCAGAGTACGGCACCTGAGAACACCATACACATGTAACGGAGCGCTGAAACGGAGCTGCCGTGCAGTTTTTGATGCGAACAAATTGCACTCAAACGTTGCTATACTAGCGACTCCCTATGAGAAAGGCAACACTGCTTTTGGAGTCCGCGCCCTGACAGGTCTACCATCACTAATGGGCAAATCACTCACCATACACAGGCTACTATCACTAGTAACGGACAAGAGAGTTGAACTCACTCATTGAGTTCAGTCACGTCATATCACGGTCCTAGTTTGCATTTTTTTATTGTTGTTCAATGACACGTTTTCTAGGACACCTAGTATGCTACACGGGCAAACGAGACCTGTTTACCTACAATATCCCTTACTCCTCTCGTGCACAAAATAGCGCGTGGCATATTGCCACGTAACTCAACGTAACATGTACTTTGCAAAATTTTTCCTACCTTTTTCTCGAGTTTCGAAGCATCAGCTCGCGTTAAAGCTAAACCGACCGAGGTGCTTATGGAAGCCACTTCAATACTACAGAAGCGCTACTTCAGACTTCAGTATACTTCCAAGAACATAATGAAACTAAGAATAATTTGAAAGCTAAATTATCCACACAGAAAGCAGAATCCGTCCGCAGAAAATGGTACCTTTTCATTTCAGCACTACAAAAGCCAGTAAAGCATGCGGAAAACGCCATTTAAGTACTTTATGAGAAGAGCAATATCACGGAACTTCCAAACGTACCGAAACACAAACAACCAGTTTCCTTCATTGAACTTTTCATTTTACGCTCAGCAACGTGCATGGTTTCTGAACCTTCATTCAGAGAAGCGTTCTCCAAAAGGGACATTTTTTCTTCGGATTCATTGGCGATTCCGGAGGACAGTTAAACACTTCGCCAAAGTGCTCGGAACTCATGAGAGGAACATTGCACCTCTCGTCAGAGCGAGGATGAGTCTTCTCTGGAAGAGGCTCTCCACACCACATCAGGCACCAAGCCACGTAGAAGAGCTGATCACTCGTCAACCCCTTCAGATGCCCCAGGCTCACGGGCGATTTTTTAAAAGCTTTCCTGTACACCTTCAGTATTGACCCTCTGCCCATCGTATCCGCTAAGTACTCGGCCGGGTAATCCTCGTAGTGTCTTGCCTTTGGGGCGTTCTCGATGTTGACGTTGTGACACTCAATGAGGTTAGCGTACGCTCGGTTACTCGCTTCGGAAAACCAGCCTGTTCTTTTTCCTGTACCGTCGTAATTTTTTCCGGTACCGTCGAAGCCGTGCATAATTTCGTGTGTCAGTATCCCGCCCAGCGCACCGTAGTTCAATTCAGGTGCTCCGCCATAAGTGAAAATTGGCCGGACCATTAAGCCTGGAGGAATATAAATCACGTTGCTTAGCGCATTGTACGCCGCGTTTGCCGAATACACCGGTATGAAGTCTATGAAGTGAGCCACGATGGACGAGCTGAGGGCGTCTTTACTCCTCAACAAATCAATAGCAGTGGACGTTTGATGCTCCATCACCTTCACGACGTTCCAAACGTAACTGTCGGTCATGTCTGGGACATTGCTCAAATATGCGTCAGCCGCTTTTTCTGATGAAATACCAAGAGGGTAACCGATACTCTTGTGTAACTGAGATATCTTTTTTAAGGCCCCCTTTCGTGTAGGACCGTCGAGCCAGTTCGATGTTCTGAATGACCTTTCGATCCCAAGCAGAATATCATTCGTCATCCGTTCTACAGCATCTACCGTTGACTGGTTTACCTTCTCTAACAACGTCTTCATCGGCGCTACAATCTTGAATAAATATAAGACGTCAGTTAGGCATTTGTCGGCTATCTCACTGGCCTTCTCATTTGCCATGGTTACTCCAGATATATTGTAGAGGTACCACGTTGTTCTCCATGCAAAAAATGTCCGGATGTCTTCGGTGCTTATCAATGCTTTGCTGCCAAATAAATTATAGAGTAGGTGTATATCGTTTAAAGTCATCTGAATTTGATATCTTCCGGGGAAGAGCGACTTTGACCATTTTTGTAGGCTCTTTTTCCACCGTTCGGATAGTCCCCGGTCTTTGCCGGCAAAATAATCGATGTTAGACATTCCAAATCTGTAACGTTTGTCTCCGTACGCCTGGTTGCTGGAGACGACGTACACTTTGTCTTCCGCTTGTAGAACGTCATCCATAACCTTGTCGTCGAGATTTAAACCTTCGAATACCCAGTGTAACACCTTTTGATAAATTATTCTGCGTTCCGTTGCACTGCCAGGCTTAACCGAGCGAAACGAATCAAAAATAGTAGATACACGAACGTCGAGGAAGATGTCGTTCTGGCTGCGAGACGGTGCTGGAGTCATGATGTATATCGCCGAATGTCCTTCAAACAGAAACCTCACTTGCATATCAAGCGGTTCAAAGTTCAACTCTTGTGTCAATGACAAGCCTAAATTTCTTAGAATTTCTTGTATTCCTGTCTTGCTTGACTGCGGATCTTCTAGACACGATTGATACAACTTGACGGCTTTCTGGAAGGCGCTTTGTCTTTGAGCCGGAGGGGAGGCGTTTCTGAACCACATCTCAATTGCTTGCATATTCTGGAGGGTCACGAAATATAGCATGTTTGATACCCCTTTGAAATGCTCCATAGCACCGGAGCAGACATAGGTAAAAAAATTATCGCACGGATTCTTTGCCGTGTCGACAGACATACTGATCAGCCAGCGCATGTAGTTGCAGTCGTCGGTGCCACATAGTGTTTTTATTTCATAGACCTCTTCGTCGTCTTCTGGGGATGGAGCTGTACGAGTCCCCGGTTCGTTGTCCTCTGTGTAATTGCCATCGACAGGTGGTTTACCTTTTCGATGGAACACTATGATGGCGATACCAGCTGCAAATGCCAGAGCTCCTATAGCGTAGAGTGCTATTATGAATAGCTCTTGTTCGATAGCGCTTGTCTCTTTTTTTTCGCCACTGCCACTGCTCCTCTTCTCTGCCACTGGCTCCTTTTCACGTTCAAGCTCCTAGAAGGACACAAAAACACATTTCCTCGTTTTTCAAGTTATGTCTAAGCAAATTATGTAGATTTTATGTAGATGTAGATGTCAGACGACAGGTGAAATGTCAGCTACGAAACTGGCGCTTACTAAAGGACATTTGGTGTCTGTGCAAAGCGACAGCTGATATGACCTTTAGCGGAAACTGCCATCTGAAGCATGGTGAACTACAGGGTGTTACCCAATAAAAGTCTACCAGCGCCTGCATGCCGTGCTTTGCAAATACCGTATTTTCACGCGTATTAGCCGCACCGTAGATAAGCCGCAGGACTCGTTTTTAGATACTTTTTGAAAATGTTTTTGTCGATAAGCCGCACTCGCAGAAACCCGCGGGTAATACGACGCGACTGCTTCGTGCGCTAAACCAGTGATGCACATACAAAATCAATAGGGATGCTCAACACTCGTCGACGCCGTACTCCCTGCCAGCTGCTCCGTTCCCGTACTGGTCCGCGAAGTCGACGACTTTTAGTTTGAAGTCGCTGTCGTATCTGTGCCTCCGGGTTGGAGCCATGCCTCACCTCTAACTGCCGTGCCCGTGTCCACGAATGCTGCTGCTCTCGTCAAACGAGAACTGACGCTTAGCTGACCACGTTTTATCCCGATGTCAGGTGTATTGAACCCTTCTTGTGGGTCTGCCGACAGAGGAGACGGTAGGGAAGGCCGTAAACCCTGTCCACATTCCGGTGTCGGCATGATGTATAACAAAGGAGGTCACTTCTAGTGTTCTACTAAGATCGGATTGTGCCCTTGTTGGGTGTTTTTCGTGGATTGACGGGTTAGTGGTGTTCCAGGAAACATGAATTACTGTCACCCCTTTTGTTAAAGCTGCGTGGGGGAATGTATTCGGAAGGTCAGTCCACTCGAATGTGGACCCGCCCCTGTTCGGTATTGTTCGTGCACAGGCAGGGCGATCCTGTTCCGAAAAACATGAGGCACTGTCGGCCCTTTCGTTTAATCCGGGGTATGGGGAAAGTACCAGGGAAAAATAGGCACCAGATAAGCCGCACCCGCGGATAAGCAGCAGAGCGTCCGCGAAAAAAAAAATCGCGCATAAGCCGCGGCTAATACGCGTGAAAATACGGTACTCAATGCACGCGCAATGTGCGATTCCCGTCGTCAAAACAACCAAGATGGCGGTGTTGCGAAAAGCACTTCGGATGTTGCCAACGCTGCTCCCCAGACGGCGATGAGTCGCACAACATCACGCAGCTAGCCATGTGGAACTGCTGTTCCTCATAACCTGCTTGTCGTTTCAATTTCGCTTCCGTGTTTGGAAAGCGTTATGTGCAAATTAACCTTTTCAAGGTCTGGAGAGCAGCATCCTAACTGCCCTCTGACAAACCGCCATCTTGGCTGTTTGGACTACGGGAATCACACGTTTCGCGTAATAACTTCGCTTCGCGGGGCTCAATCGCGTGGAAATATAGCATGGTTGATTGTCCCTAGGAGCTTTACATGCAGGCAGTACAATGTTGCGCCTGCCTTGTGTATTTGGCAAGCATGGAGTGCCGGCGCGGGTAGACTTTTATATAGGGTAACACCCTGTATATCTGAGGCTAGAGGAGGTTGCTAGCGGCCCTTAGAGCTTTAAAGGCGGAGCCTCGCTCGATTGTGCAGCCATTCTTGATCACAAATTATCAGAAACCATCGCTCGTGCCCACCGCACCATTTACCTTAGATATTTCAAATTGCTGAATTACTACGCGGGGCTAGAGAGCAGTCTTGTACACATGTAACGAAAACAAAAAGGTGACTAAACACCAATGCTCGTCACCCCGAAAAAAAAGAAAAGAAAGGAACTAGCGAGGTTACCTGTTACTCAAACGCGAAAAGGAACTCTTTCTCGCTATTCGTTAGCAACGGGTTGCTTTCCCGGGACGGGCGAGCGGGGGTAGGGGGAGGGGGGGGGGCGTGGTTGGATAATGAAGTGGGAGGCAATAATTTTTTTAGCTCGAATGTGCACGGTTGGATGTGCACAAGCCAGCACATTCAGAGGCCTCTCAAGACGGCTCAGTGTAGGTCAGTGACAGTCCATTCATTTCATTTCATTTATTTTCCTGAAAGCGCCTTTGGGCGCAAAGGGGTGGGGCATGAAAGACTTGAGAATACACCAAAGAAAATGTACAACAAAAAAAGAGGCTTACAAAAGCAGCTTCGAAGTGCTTCATCGCGTGCCGTTAAATATATACTAATTCTTCTTCAAGCAAGTCCAAGGTTCTAGGGATGAAACGATTACGACATGCAGGTGTACGGCAGTATCGTCTACAGAATTTGAAAGGGTGACCTGTACGTGAGGATATACAGCGTGTTTGTTTTTATTCGTGAGAGATTCTTTTATGAAAAAACTAGCAGAGCACAATGTATGAAGTTTTTGCAGTTGAGTGACCAGGCATGCTTTTTTCATTGTTTGTTTTGCGCGTGAACTGCGCCCGCGTTGAATTCAATGTGGCAAATGGCATGTGGCATGTGGCAAATATGGGATGTAGTTCCGTAGCCGGGCTTATGGCTTTTTTAAACAAACGGAAGTAGACATCAAATAACGGATGATTTTACTAGAAAGATGAGAAAATTACGGATGAAATGAAACAAAATCAACGTCGTATAACGTACCAAACATAAAAAAAATTAAATTTTATCGCTCGTTTCTTCGAGGCAATCCGACATCTTGGATGAGGACTTTCTGACCTAACCCGAGGCACAGTCTCGACGCCCGCACCGCCTAGTGCGTGCCTGGAAGGAGGGGGGGGGGGGAGACCCCCCCTATCTGTAGAACCTAACTTGACCTAACCTCACTAAAGTGAGGTGATTTAGCCCCCTACCTTTCGCAAGATGACAAGTTTCGAATCCTTTAGGTTTAGCACCCTTCTGTTTCTCCACCGCTACAAGTGCATCAGATGGGGTTGTTCAGATACATATAAAATAACTTCTAGACCACAAATTCTTGTAATTCGTGTTTTTTTATATTCGCTATATGGTCTTCTCTCACTTCAGTGCATTATTTCTCATCTGAACACTCCGTCTAATTAGAAAAAGCCATAAGCCCGTCTATGGAACTACGCCCGAATTCTCTTCATGAGAATCTCACTTTGAGCCGCGGCGTTCGCAATCTAACTCTCATTGCATGACGTGCATGAAGCTCTTCACATAATCTATAAGGCCCACGAACTCACCGACATCACATCGGGGTCAGACATATCTGACATTTTGGACGTGTGGCTCATAACGACGGCGCAGGTGAAGGTGGAACAAACTTCTTCTATCTCAAGGTATAGCCACAGAAGAGGTGATCATTTCACGTGACACGAGGGTCCTCCTTGGTGTCCTCTTCTTCATTGGCCTAGGCGATCCTGGCTTCCTGAAGATATAAAATATTTACTTCTGTGCTAAAGTATTAAAAATTACGCGTTTTTCAGCAACAGAAATGGCAGATGATACGGGTCCCACGCCGGTTCAATAGTCCTACCCCGTAGCAACCCAGTCAACACAACATTGCAAATTCAACGCTGAAAACACGTTCAAAATCAACCATGTGAATGCAGGGTCGACGTTAACAATTAACGTTGATTCAACCTGGCTAATGTCACAGCCAGAAACGGGTTAAATTAACAGCGACCAGAACGCATATTCCACGTTACTGAAACGTAGTTTACGCGTGAATTCAACGTATACCAATGTTGAAAAAGTGGAATAATCAACAGCAAACTGACAACATATAATTGACATGCGATGAAAATGCAAATTACTCGTAACTACATTTTTAATTATTATTGATACATGTTATTTCTCGATGCTTTTATTTCACAAATAGGCATAATGTCCTGATAATAGTCGTAAATAATGACACAAGAATATGCTTGCCGTAAGGTTTTATTCTCCTTACATTTGATTAGCACTGCTACATTTTTCAATACTCTCTCTTGTGAACAATAAAGGCAGTTAACTGACCGTTCTAATTGTTGAAATGCACTAGAACCTCGCGGGAAGCCACGTCGTTTCGGCATCCAGGCTGTCTTTTTTCTTTGCGACTACGCCTGCGTAAAAGTGAACACAAACAAAGCAAAAGATCAATTCGAACAGCCAAGACAAAAATTACGTTACATCTGTGTACAGGCTCGCCATTTGCTCAACATCTGCCTTTCTTTCACGCATCGCTCTCTGTCCTGAAATACAAGTGACGATAATTATCACACGAATTTGAAACGGCCAACAACGCTGAAAAACAATTCGGGAGCCCACCATGTAATAGTGACCCTATTTGCACACTCGACAAATGTAAACACAATTATGAACTCAAATCTGACGTGCACATACCTGCGCTTTCTACGAATCACTCATAAACCGCACACACTGGACTTGCTTGCGGCGGCGATAATCTCTGAGCCAGCTTCCTGGTAGTAGAGAGCCCGTTGTAACCGTCACAACCGATTCGTATATCCCAGCAGTGAAACCTGTGCTTACCAATATCACAGTCACCAGCACAACCCGGTTCGAAACCAAAACAAGCCACGAAACAAAGAAGAAGGAGCCGCAAAAGCGAAATAAACTTGAAACGCCAGCATCAGTTAATGGCGATTACAATCTGAGGAGAATGGCGTCTGGTGCGGCTTCCCCGATTCTCACTTTGAAAGGAACTGACTTGAATTGGATCCTGGATGGGATTGGATTGGATAATGCAGTTGCTTTACGTATGATAAACCAACGTGATTTCTACGTGTACACTTTGCAGGTGAAATCCTGAAGTTAAACTTGTGCAAAAACAACGTTGTTCGTTCTACGTTTTCGGTTACGTTAAATTCCAGCGTAAGTATCAACGCTGTCATAACGTGCTCCATTCAACTGCTGGTATATGAGTGTTGAATCAACGTTAAATTCCTGCATTACAATTCGCACGATGAAATTTTACGTAAAATCTGCGTGAAATTGATGTTCTCAATTCACGTTTCACATTGTTCAACGATATTCAACGTGGATTTTACATTCTGTCAACTATGTGTGTTGACTGGGAACCCTCCACGCGAACAGTAACATCGAAGCGTTACAGAGACGTGCCACAGAATCTGGCCCCAGTCTGGTCACATCACCTCTTTTCAGTGCAACTAAGGGACTGTCCTCTCACACAGCGGTAGAAAATAACGCTCTTTTTCTTTCATTTTTGCACCCCCCCTCCCCAACTACTATAAACCGCTAGAACACAGCGCTTGTCAGAGATTAGCTCCCGTCAACTCTTTCAGCGCTCATTTCTAGCGCTCGTATATGACGGCTAATCAAGAGAGTGCCTTACCTATGATGTCATGAAAGCTATGGGGTTGTTTTGCTTCTTGGTTTTGCGGAGTGGCGTTGGTGTACTGATCGTGTCAGAGTACTGGAACTGGGGACACTATCCACGTGTAACGGAGCGCTGAAATTTTGCTGCCGTGCAGATTTTGGTGCGTACTAACTGCACTCAGACGTTGCTATACCAGCGACTTCCTGTGCGAAAGGCCATCCTCTGTGAGCGGCATGCGTTAACACTTTCTCTCCCCTGTTGTTTCGCTTGTTTGGCCAGCACGACAATACGGCCTCCTTCCGTCAGCATTCTAAGGTATCGAGAAAAGACGTGGGCTCGAGCCGCGAGTCCCTATTTCGAAAGCCTCGGCCATAGCTGTACCTCGGCCGTTCAGCACAGGTTGAGTTGGCAAAGGTTCTTACATTGGCGCAGTCGGAAAGCGAAAATGTGTGCGGACACCACGGCCTATATGGTCCGAAACTACGACGACATCCTAGGGCTGTGCCTATGACATCACGACGACATCCCTAAGCCGATGAGAGCAAACAGGCTCGAACCGGCCGTCTCCCTTCACTTAGGCGTTCTAATGATCACCGTTGAGGGTGACAAAGTAGTGCATACCTGCTCTTCACTTTTAGGGCGTGGGCAGTGCTATTTTTGAAACGTGATGTGGGCAAGCTTGCGCTTGTCCCATCCTACAGTTGGCAATAAAACTACGACGCTGCACCGTTGGGGAAGAGAAACGCATCCAGACGAGAACAGCCTACTTAGCTACGTGGCGTCGAAGCTCAATTTATAGACGTGGGTTCTATATTTTGCCAGCTCCGGAACCGTAAAGATTAACATGAAGCTTGATGACATTGACCACTTGGTTCGCGTACCTCGGAAGGCTGAGCAAGCGAACGGGGTGACCTCACCGGGCAACGTAGACATAGCAACCGACCGTCCTTCGTTTCTTGGAACGACAACAAGTACAACTTGCACAACAAGAGGCCCTGGTTGACCTCGTTCGAAGCATATGTCCGCTCGCGAGAAGCCCTCTCGCGCTTTTATGAAGCCCGATTCGTTTGATGGTACATCGTGCTTGGAGTCACGGATTTCTTCCTATGAGCAAGCGTTCCAACACAATTCGTGGCTAACAGACGAGGCCAAAGCTAACAACGTAAGAACTTTCCCTGTCGGTGCCCCGAAGTATATACTGGTATGACGTTCGCCTCCTCGAAAACCAAAATGCCCCTTGGGAATCCTGGAGGAAAAGCGTTCTGCTGTCGTTTGGCGAAATGCAAGTGGGATGGCACAATGTCCCATAAGTATGTTCGCGGACGGTTTGGCGGCTACGAGTTCGAAAAATTACAACTTGCTGAGTCATACCTTCCTCCATCATCTGTTGTCGCTCTCCTCGTACATGGTCTCCCTACGCGTGTACAACAGATGGTAAAAATTGGGGGACCAAAGCAAGCAGAAGAGCCCCTGCATGGCCTACGAGGCATTGGTGACGGGGGAACCACTCACGGGGATCAACTATACTCACGCAGACGCGTCTCTACGCTGTTCACTTCTCCCAATGGACAACGGATGCAGAGTTTAAGACAGAACAAAACTGCTACCTAGTACCTACCAAGGAACATCAGCAACAGTGCGCGATTTTTCTGATGATGTACAACGACAACAACAAAAAAGAAAAACAGTGTCAGTTTCGACCCGCACAAAGAATGTGAAACTGTATGTGTAACTCCTCTCGAATAAATTAATTTACATCGACGTACCCCTGTACAACCGTCCAACCCGTGCCGTAGTGGACAGCGGTTCTTCGGTCACTTTCGGGAATGGTCGACTTCTCGACTCACAGCTTATCTGCGGATGGACGCAGGTGGTAGTGGACGGACAATACGCGTCAATGGACTTGACGGGAGTTCAAAATTGCTGGACGCGAGTCACCATAACAGTCTCCGGTGAAGATCTCCAATGGTCTACAGTCATCGGTGAAGTGGACCACGACGTCCTGTCGTCGCGGTCAGATATGAAGCGCTTGAAGCTGAACGTTTATTGCGACGACACAACAGTATATGTCACAGACGACCTTCTTCGATGCTCCTTTCCATCTCATCATCAGCCTCTCAGAGCAGATATGAACATGCAAGGTGTCTGCCAACCTGGAAAGCCTGGAAAACAGGGAATTGTCAGGGAATCTTGATGTGACTGGAAAAGTCAGGGGATTAGTCAGGGAGTTTGGCCAAAAAGCAGCTGAAGCGGGGGAAATCGCAGACAAGTGCTGTGCTGACCTGTGGCTGAGCGGCGATGCCGCAGCAACATTGCCGCGAGTAGCAGTTCGACAATACGACAAGCTCTCAGGTAGAAAAGTAGGGTAGCCTCACTAATATCCTTAATAAATGGTCGGTTTTATGGGGGATCTGTATCAAAATGTAGGAGCAGGCACCAAGTTCCCGTTTGTTTTTGTCAGGGAATTTGCTTGAAATAGTCAGTGAGAAACCAAGACGAGTCAGGGAATTTGAAGGCTGCAATTTGGTAGACACCCTGAATACGGTTGAAGGACATACAGCAAACCTATCCACAGTTAATTTCCTTGTCTAGTTTCCCTTGTGTGACCTCAGTACCTCAGGTTCCTTTGAGGTCTCCCTTCAACTCCGCGTACTGATCTTTGTCCCATCCTACCGTTGGCAATACGAGTGATCTTACGCGGTGGAGGGAGGCGAAAAGGAGCCGGTCCTTCATATTTGGAGAAGGGACCCTTGATAACGCGGTCCGCCCCTGGGTGGGCCGTGTCTTTGAATGGTACGGCCGATGTATAACAAGGTCGTGGGGGCAGCACCGCTTGCGGTGCTGTTCCGGGAAATAATTTTTCTTTCGCTTTTCTCCTTACGTGACACGACAATTGTTCGTCGTAAGCTGTATAACCTGTCCCGTGACAAAAAGAACTGGCTCAGGAGAGAACTGCAAACAGTGTTTGATGCCGGGATTATTCGCCCGTCAACGCCACCGTTTACCTGCCCCATCAACAAAGCCGCTGAGGCTGACGGCTCCTCAATCGATAGACAGACATCTTTCCGTTCTCTACGCCCAACATAGACGATATCATCAACGACACCAGAGGAGAGCACTGTACCTTCGTGCATAGACCTGTTCAAAGGGTTTTGGCAAGATCGTCCATGTCTACATTGATGACGTCTTCACTTACTCCGGATCCTCGGAGTAACACCATGCGCACCTGCACCTTGTCTTACAATCATTAAGTAAAGCACGTCTATACATCAACGTCAAACAAAAAAGCGTTTGCTTCCAGCCTAGTGTCGCGTAGTCTTTCTGGGCAGGAAGATCGATTGAACGACAAAAAGTACCTAGGACGAGTCGGTTCAGAAAATCAAGAACATGAACAAGTCACACGACGTGAATCCACTCGTGAGTTTTCCTCGGCCTCCCAGGCCAGTTTCGAGCATTCATCCGAGATTATGCAACAAGAACGACGTGACAATGAAAAAATGGCTAAGAAGCAAGCGAGCTGGTGAAGATGATGCATAATGTAAAACCCAGGGTATTTGTCCAAACTATTTTGGAGGTACATTTACTATAGGCACCAATCTTTGTGCCTGCTCGCTTTTGCTGTGATCTCTAACAATGAATATTCCCCGGAGCGGACCTTTAAAGGGGTTGTGAAACCACATGCAACCCACTAAATCTATGACATCGTTTCTCACGTTGTAGTCCCTGGAGCCAACGCGCAAAGTCCCACATTCCTCAATCGAACGGTTTTTTTTCTTTTTCTTTTTTTACTATTGGGCTTTCAAAACGGCAATTCTTTCAAGCCACCGTCGACTATGGCGCGGAACAGCGCCAAGACACATTGACAGACGAGCAGGAAGTGACGTTTTAGGTGTGCGCACTTGCCCAAAGTTCCCGAAGGTCACCGTACTGAAGCCTTTGCCCGCTAGCAGTCTCCCTCTTTACAACCGCTTACGTCGTCATAGAAACGGAAAACAATACGCTTCCTTTCTCCAACATGAAACGTCATTCCAAAAACGGTCGAGGAGGTTAAGAGCTGAGGGCGATGGAAGAGCTCGCCCAGCGCGCGGCCTTCGTAGTGCCACAGGTTGGTAACGCGGGATCGCAGAGACATTGTGTTTTGATGCACATGTTCAGTACACATAGATCAATATTTCCGAGGATCAACAAAAGTTTGGAAATGGTTTCAGTACCTCTTTAAGGTTGCAAACAAACTATCATAGTTCACGATCAATACCACACCAAAATGTCGAAACATCACCTTGTCAACTCGTAGAGAGCAATGGGGTAGAGTGAATGAGTGAGGGGAATCAGGTGGCCGCGAGGGCGTGTGGCGAACATACCCTCAACTCTGTCAACATTTCACATGGCCGCGAATGGAGACGTGAAAGACGATGTTGAGTCGTGTGATGTGTGTCAGAGAGTAAAACCACCAGGTACCACCAAAGGTACCACCAGAGAGCCGACAAATGACGTTGCCATTACACTCCTCAGTTCCCTTCGAAGTCATTCATCTCGACTTTGCCGAAACCGAAAAGAACTCCGGAGGAGTCAGAAAAATCTGGCATTAAAGAAACATACCGTCGACGAGCATACCCGGCTAATCAACACCCGTCGAAGTGGAGAAGATGCGACAAGTATAATCGCTATGCTTGAGAAGGATATTTTCAAAAGCGCCTAGCAACATGGACGACCCAAGACAGGAACGTTGAACTCAAGCTCACAGCCCCACACCACCCCGCGACAAAAGGAATGGTCGATTGCCATTCGCGATGTGAAAATTCCTTCACATGTTGGAAGTCGTGGCGTTGGGGGCGGTGACGCACCATCACAATCGCTCACATAACAAAGAGATAGGTTGTACGCCTTATTAAGGCGTTAGCATTATAGTTGCCTGTTTTGCTCTCTATTGTCACTCCCCCATTCTCGACGCGAACTGACACCCTCGACATCGCCGATGCCATACATTGCCGTACACTGAAAAAAGAAGAAAAAAAAGCACAAGACGCCACACGAAATCCAACAACAACAACTTCCATAATCCATCTACAGAAACTTTTCAGTCAAGTGCCGGTATTTAGGTACTTTATTAGAGAAGCAATATCAGCCCAAAAAAGTATCCAGAGACAGAACGTGTTTCATTTATTGAACTCGTCATTTTACGCTCAGCAACGTGCACGGTTTTTGGACCTTCATTCAGAGAAGCGTTCTCCAAAAGGGACATTTTTTCTTGGGATTCATTGGCGATTCCGGAGGACAGTTAAACACTTCGCCAAAGTGTTCAGAACTCATGAGAGGAACATTGCACCTCTCGTCAGAGCGAGGATGAGTCTTCCCCGGGACAGGCTTTCCACACCACATCAGGCACCAAGCCACGTAGAAGAGCTGATCACTCGTCAACCCATTCAGTTGTCCCAGACGAACAGGCGATGTTTCCAAAGCTTTCCTGTGCACCTTCAGCAATGACCCTCTGCCCATCGTATCCGCTAGGTACTCGCCCGGGTAATCCGCGTAGTGTCTTGCCTTTGGAGCGTTCTCGATGCTGACGTTGTGACACTGAATGAGGTTAGCGTACGCTCGGTTACTCGCTTCAGAAAACCAGTCTGTTCTGTTTCCCGTACCGTCGTATTTTTTTCCGGTAGTGTCGAAGCCGTGCATAATTTCGTGTGTCAGTATCCCGCCCAGCGCACCGTAGTTCAATTCAGGTGCTCCTCCATAAGTGAAAATTGGACGGACCATTAAGCCTGGAGGAATATAAATCACGTTGTATAACGCGTTGTACGCCGCGTTTGCAGAATAGATCGGTATCGAGGCTGTGAAGCGAGCTACGACGGACGCATTGAGGCCATCTTTGTTCCTCAACAGGTCAATAGCACTTGACGTTAGATGCTCTACCATCTTCATGACGTTCGAAACGTAACTGTCGGTCATGTCTGGGACATTGCTCAAATATGCGTCAGCCGCTTTTTCTGATGAAACACCAAAAGGGTAACCTATACGTTTGTGTAACTGCGATAGCTTTTTTAAGGCCCCCTTCCGCGTAGAATTGTCGAGCCAACTCGATGTCCTGAAAGACGTTTCGATCCCAAGCAGGATATCATTCGTCATCCGCTCTACAATATCTACTGTTGACTGGTTTACCTTCTCTAACAACGTCTTCATCGGCGCTACAATCCTGAATAAATATAAGACGTATCTTAGGCATATCTCGGCTCTCCAACTGGCCTTCTGATTTGCCGTGTTCACTCCAGATACATTGTAAAGGTACCACGTTGTTCTCCATGCAAAAAATGTTCGAATGTCTTCGGTGCTGATCAATGCTTTGCTGCCAAATAAATTATAGAGGAGATGTATATCGTATAATGTCATTTCAATTCGATATCTTCCGGGGAAAAGCGACTTTGACCATTTTTGTAGGCTCTTTCTCCACCTCTCGCATAGTCCCTGGTCTTTGCCGGCAAAGTAATCGATGTTAGACATTCCAAATCTGTAACTCTTGTCACTGTACGTCCGGTTGCTGGAGACGGCGTACACTTCGTCTTCCGCTTGTAGAACACGATCTACAACCTCGTCGTCGAGATTTAAACCTTCGAATACCCAGTGTAACACGTTTTGATAAATTTTTCTGCGTTCCGTTGCACTGCGAGGCTTAACCGAGCGAAACGAGTCGAAATGAGGAGATACACGAACGTCGAGATAGATGTCGTTCCGGCTCCGTGATGGTGCTAAAGTCATGATGTATATCACCGAATATCCTTCAACCAGAAACCTCACTTGCATATCAAGCGGTTCAAAGTTCAATTCTTGTGTCAATGACAAGCCTAACTTCCTTAGAATTTCATGTATTCCTGGCTTGCTTGACTGTGGATCTTCGAGACACGATTGATACAACTTGACTGCTTTCTGAGAGGCGCTTTGTCTTTGAGCCGGAGGAGAGGCATTTTTCAACCACATCTCAATCGCTCGCCTATTCTGGTGGGTCACGTAAAATAGCATGTTTGATGTCCCCTTAAAATGCTTCATAGCACCGGCGCAGACATAGGTAAAAAAATTATCGCATGGATTCTTTGTCGTGTCGACAGACATACTGACCAGCCAGCGCATGTAGTTGCAGTCGTCGGTGCCACATAGTGTTTGCCTTTCATGGTCCTCCTCGTCGTCTTCTGAGGATGGGGTTGCAAGAGCCTGACTTGTCTTTCGTGCTGTAGAAATCCTGAATTCGTCGTCCTCTGTATAACTACCACCCACAGGCGGTTGACCTCTTTGATGGAACGCTATGATGGCGACACCAGCTCCAAATGCCAGAGCTCCTAGAGCGTAGAGTACTAGCGCGAGTAGCCCGTGTTCGATAGAGATTGTCTGTTTTCTTTCGTCTGCCACTGGCTCCTGTTCGCGTTCAAGCTCCTGGAAGAACAGAAAAAACACATTTCCTCGTTTTTCAAGTTATGTCTAAATAAACTATGCACATCTTTCTTGTTCACAATGCGCACGATGTATGACGATTGCCCAATATACGGGGCGCCCCAGAAAACGTGTCCCTGAATTTTAATAATAATAATAAAAAAAACTACGGCACATAGATTCATGCGGTCAATGGCATTTGTTCTTGCTAGGTTTTTGCTACCTCCTGATTTGCATGTCATACAACCTAAGTTTAATTATGTCAATTTTTACGAACTGTACTCTGAAATTTCCCGAGTAAAGGTCACTTTTTTACCCCACCACTGTGAAGAGCGTGCTGAATTTACTCAAATTAATGACAGTTGACAGGAATATTGGGGAGCTATCGTATCGGAAAAAAATAGCCGAAAATCATGCTGTACGGAGCTCGCAGAGGATAGCGCGCGCAAAGCCCACACCGGCATGGTAGGAAGAGACAGACATAGCTTATCGCGTCCGGCTTCGGCTGCGACCAAACTTTCCCTCTCCCAATTTCAGGAACTGTCACTTTTTCTACTATCATTCTGTGGGCTGGGTTTCCAAGCTCCCATCGTCGGACTGACAGCGATTGCGGATTGCTCAGACGGATTGCGCTCAAAAAGTCCTCGCGCGTTCCACTCAAGCGCCCCGAGAACCATGATGTTCGATGATTTTCCCCGATGGGATAGATCCTGAATATCACAGTCAATTATTGTGAATTTGAGGAAATTCGGACACGGTTCTCACTGCGACGTTCGCCGCCAGTAGAGCGTTTATTGGAACGACGTCACGGCAACGGGAGGTTGGTTGAAGGTTGCGAGCAACGCGGGACTAGAGTGGTTCAAACGGCGCGGTCATGCGACGGACAAGGCAGAGTTACGTATAGGAAGTAATTTCCCATTCTACGAGAACTCCCCAAACCGTTTCCAAGCGTACGCGCAAGTGGAGGAGCATGCCCGACACACTTTTTTGTACAAAAGTTTAGAAAAAGTAGCCCGTTGGAAATTTCGGTCATCCGGGAATGAAATGCTTAATACAAACGACATGTCACAATTGCTGCCGTCCCATGCTTTTAACGCGCAGCTGACACATATTAATCTGATGGATTCGCTACTGATTTGCACAGAAGGTCCACTCTCTTAAAGGGACCATGAAGAGGTCCCAAAAGCCTCTGGAAACATATGTAATGCATCGCTAGCCGCTAGTCCATTCATCATGTGGTCTATGAGCTCAACATTCCGTGGAATTACGGATATATTAACTAAAAACCAGGACCAAGAAAACGCGACTGCTTCGACGCCAACGCTGCCGGCACGACCGAGAAACTGGCTATGACGTCAAAAGCAGGTGACCTTGGCCACTCGCGTGCTAGCCTGATGCAACCTCGGTGTGAGCAAAGGATGCAAATGACGCCAGTCCGCTTACAGCAGGGGGGAGTCGGACGACCGGTCGACGCTTTTTGTTTGTTTGTTTGTTTCGCGCGTGAACTACGTCCGTGTTGAATGAAATGGTAAAAGTAGGGTATATTTCAGATAATAGCCATCGGACGTAGTTCCGTAAACGGGCTTATGGCTTTCTCTTAAAGAAAAAGCAATAAAAAATGTGAAAACAACAAAACGTCCGCCATATTGGAAAAGCACACAGACTGCACAGACGATCGGCGGGCGAAAGAACGGAAGTTAATTCATACCGGAAGCAAGACAGCGCCCCCTTCTTGCTAAATGACCGGAAGCAAAAGGCGCGAAATCCGATCACAGCGGACGCAGAAAACGCTTCGTCGCTTCGTACTCTGCATAGAAATCTCAAGGAGTATGCTAGAAGGAAACCTCCGAAACTGGGACATACGTGCGAGGGGAGCGCCATATTGAATCAGCTACTGTTGCCGTGGCGCATGCAAAAAAATATATATATATTTGACAAAATGTATACGACATTAGCGTAATATATACAGGTTTGGACTAAAATCATCACCTCAAGAGCACACCAAATTCGTTTTCTGATAGGCCATTCGTGACAAATGCCATCTTCCAGCAGGCTGTGATGAGTGCTCAGTATTACATATTTCTCGCATTATGCATATATCAACCACAATAACTCTTATTTTCCTTTTTCGGTGTTTTACTCACTGACAAGCTCTCCAGGTGCACATCGCTGATCCAACATAAATCTACAACGCGTTAAACACAAAACCTGACCTGACCTGACCTTGGTGACAGTTGCACAGTCTAGGTGAACACAGCCTCCAACAGGCGAAATAAGTAAAAGCCTGGCCTGACCTAACCTTGATGACGGTTGTACAGTCTACGCGAACACAGCCTCCAATGGATGAAATACGCAAACACCTGGCCCCTGGGCTAACCTAACCTTGGTGACGGTTGCACAGTCTACGCGAACAAAGCCTCCAACGGGTGACATACGTAAAAACCTGGCCTGACATAACCTCGGTGACGGTTTCACAGTCTCCGTGAACAGTGTCCAACAAGCGAAATATGTAAAATCATGGACCAAACCTTACACTGCAGTCACGGATGCTCTACATGAACAGTCTGCAATAGCGCACATTCCCCATTTTTCTTTTCATCTTAACACTTCCTCCACTGTCAAGACATCATAACCTGTATCTTGTGAAATGAAACGTTTTGAAAATCCTTTTGGATCCAGGTTTGCAAATCTCAAACACCTTTTCTGTCACCACTGCTTCACCTGTTTTGCTCCCCATGTGGCTTCAGTCACCACTTCTCCGCCTTACTAAAATGACGGCCTCCACCTCTGTTAGGCTTAGCAAGGCCGTCGCTGTACAGGGTGTGTGCAGAAAAACGTGACCCGAATTTTCTAATGTAACTCGTTGTCTACTTACCCGAGGAACTTCCGGTGGCGTACGATGGCGTATTTATGCGTGCGAAAGCTACAAAAAATTCTGGAAGCCATACTCAGCGTAAAAAAATAAACAGAGCGCGAAAACATCGACTTCCATGCATTAGAATAGGGCAGTCATGACAGTGCATGGTAGTGCATGGCGGTCTCAGGAGAGTTATGTGCAGGCACCGCTAGGGGTACTACCGAGGAGCATCCCATGTGGGACATCGTTTCGATTTCTGCACCGATAGCTCCCCTAGCGGTACTTGAACACAACTGCCTTGCGTCCGCCATGTTGCCCTATTCTGATGCACGGAGGCCAAAGTTTTCGTTGCTCTGTCTACTTTCTAAGCTGAGTATGGCTTCCACGCTGTTTCTGCAGATTTCGCACGCATAAATGCACCATCGTGCGCCACCGGCAGTTCGTTATAGTTAGGTAGACAACAAGGTATGTGCCTAAAGGCGGGTCATGTTTTTCCGCACACGGCCTGTAGATGACCGTCTTCAAATGGTATTTTACAAACGCGCATAAACAATTTTCTTCCTGCACTTGTTCATAATCCTTGAATTTTCCTATCCGCTATATCACCCTCGTTCACTTCAAAGTGTTATTTAACTTTCAAACGCGCTGGCTAATTCTTAAAATCTATAAGCCTGTTTACGGAACTACACCCTAGGCCTCCATGCGAGCCCTTTTTTTTTAAAATCTCTTCACGGGAATCTCCCTTTATGCCACGGCGTTCGCATTATAACTCTCACTGCATGACGTTCACGAAGCTCTACACACAATCTGAGGCCCAGGAACTCACCGACATCACATCGGGGTTTGCCATGTTTGACCGGTGGCTCATAACGTCGGCGCAGGTGATGGCGGGACAAGCTGCTTCTTTCCCTCAAGATGGACACGGAACAGGAGCTCATTTCACGTGACACGAGGGTCGTCCTTGGTGTCCTCTTCTTCACGGGCCTAGGCAAATATTGGCCACTAAAAGCGGTCCTAGCTTTCTGCAGCTATAAAATATCTTGCTTCTGTGCTAAAATATGAGAAATTTCGCGTTTTTCTGCGACAAAAATTACAGATAATACTGGTCCGACTCAGACACAATAGTCCTGCCCAGTAGCAACCCTCCACGCAAAAGGTAACATCGAACCCCACCACTAGCCTCGGCTATGGGACCACACAATGTTCTGCAAATGTTAATTTGGCATGAATTTTGAATAAAATATGAAATATGAACCGTTATATAGACGTGCCACGGAGTCTGTCCGCAGTCTGGTGATATCACCTATTTTGAGTGCAACTATAAGGCACTGTTCTCTCACACAGCGCAAGAAAACAACTTTTCTTTTGTTTTTTAATGCACTAGCATTATAGTCCTGATACGCAAAAATCGCGCAAGGGTCTGTCTGTAGTCCTGGCACGCCGCGCATGCGCGGTGAGCGGAGAGGGAAGGAAAGGGCGCGTCTAGAGTGCGACGCGCAACACTGCGCCAGCTTTGGTGGCGCGCTCACGCAGACACGACTGAACCTGTCGACCTCTTCTTCTTCTTCTTCTTAGGGGGTGAGTGAGGTGAGCCAAAGTTCTTGACACAGCTGCACTGCGCCGCTCAGCAAACCGCTCATTTCTTGCGCTCGTATATGATGGCCAATGACATCACGAAAGCTATTAACAAGCCTGACCTCGTGATCTTGTAGTTTTTTTGTACTCTCAAATGAGACACAATAAACGTATCACTATCACTATGGGATTGTTTTGCTTCCTGGTTTTGTGGAGTCGCGTTAGTGTCCAGATCGTGTCAGAGTACGGCAACTGAGAACACCATCCACACGTAACGGAGCGCTGAAACAAACGCAGCGAACAAGCGATGCGAACAAATGGCACTCAAACGTTGCTATACTAGCGACTTCCTATGAGAAAGGCAACATTGCTTTTCGAATCCGCGTCCTGACAGGTCTACCATCACTAATGGGCAAACCACTCACCATACACAGGCTACTATCACTAGAAATGGACAAGAGAGTTGAACTCTCATTGAGTTCAGTCACGTCATATCACGATCCTATTTGGCATTTTTTTGTTGTTCAATGACACGTTTTTTCTAGGACACCCAGTATACTACACGGGCAGGCGAGACCACTTTACTCCTCTAGTGTACAAAATAGCGCGTGGCATATTGTCACGTAACTCAACGTAACATGTACTTTGCAAAATTTTTCCACCTTTTTCTCGAGTTCCGAAGCATCAGTCCGCGTTAAAGCTAAGCCCGACCGAGGTGCTTATGGAAGCCACTTCAATACTACAGAAGCGCTACTTCAGACTTGAGTATACTCCCAAGAACATAATGAAACTAAGAATAATTTGAAAGCTAAATTATCCACACAGAAAGCAGAATCCGTCCGCAGAAAATGGTACCGTTTCATTTCAGCAGTACACAAGCCAGTAGAGCATGCGGAAAACGCCATTTAAGTACTTTATGAGAAAATATCACGGTACTTCCAAACGTACCGAAACATAAACAAGCACTTTCCTTCATTGAACTGTTCATTTTACGCTCAGCAACGTGCACGGTTTCTGAACCTTCATTCAGAGAAGCGTTCTCCAAAAGGGACATTTTTTCTTCGGATTCATTGGCGATTCCGGAGGACAGTTAAACACTTCGCCAAAGTGTTCAGAACTCATGAGAGGAACATTGCACCTTTCGTCAGAGCGAGGATGAGTCTTATCTGGAAGAGGCTCTCCACACCACATCAGGCACCAAGCCACGTAGAAGAGCTGGTCACTCGTCAACCCCTTCAGTTGTCCCAGACTCACAGGCGATTTTTTAAAAGCTTTCCTGTACACCTTCAGTATTGACCCTCTGCCCATCGTATCCGCTAGGTACTCGGCCGGGTAATCCGCGTAGTGTCTTGCCTTTGGGGCGTTCTCGATGCTGACGTTGTGACACTGAATGAGGTTAGCGTACGCTCGGTTACTGGCTTCAGAAAACCAGCCTGTTCTTTTTCCTGTACCGTCGTATTTTTTTCCAGTATTGTCGTAGCCGTGCATAATTTCGTGTGTCAGTATCCCGCCCAGCGCACCGTAGTTCAATGCAGGTGCTCCGCCATCAGTGAAAATTGGCCGGACCATTATGCCTGGAGGAATATAAATCACGTTGCTTAGCGCATTGTACGCCGCGTTTGCCGAATACATCGGTATGAAGGCTATCAAGCGAGTCATGATGGACGCGCTGAGGACGTCTTTACTCCTCAACATATCAATAGCAGTGGACGTTTGATGCTCTATCACCTTAACGACGTTCGAAACGTAACTGTCGGTCATGTCTGGGACATTGCTCAAATATGCGTCAGCCGCTTTTTCCGATGAAATACCAAGAGGGTAACCGATACTCTTGTGTAACTGAGATATCTTTTTTAAGGCCCCCTTTCGTGTAGGACCGTCGAGCCAGTTCGATGTTCTGAATGACGTTTCGATCCCAAGCAGAATATTATTCGTCATCCGTTCTACAGTATCTACTGTTGACTGGTTTACCTTCTCTAACAACGTCTTCATCGGCGCTACAATCTTCAATAAATATAAGACGTCAGTTAGGCATTTGTCGGCTACCTCACTGGCCTTCTCATTTGCCATGGTTACTCCAGATATATTATAGAGGTACCACGTTGTTCTCCATGCAAAAAATGTCCGGATGTCTTTGGTGCTTATCAATGCTTTGCTGCCAAATAAATTATAGAGTAGGTGTATATCGTTTAAAGTCATCTGAATTTGATATCTTCCGGGGAAGAGCGACTTTGACCATTTTTGTAGACTCTTTTTCCACCGTTCGGATAGTCCCCGGTCTTTGCCGGCAAAATAATCGATGTTAGACATTCCAAATCTGTAACGTTTGTCTCCGTACGCCTGGTTGCTGGAGACGACGTACACTTCGTCTTCCGCTTGTAGAACGTCATCCATAACCTTGTCGTCGAGATTTAAACCTTCGAATACCCAGTGTAACACCTTTTGATAAATTATTCTGCGTTCCGTTGCACTACCAGGCTTAACCGAGCGAAACGAATCAAAAATAGTAGATACACGAATGTCGAGGAAGATGTCGTTCTGGCTGCGAGACGGTGCTGGAGTCATGGTGTATATCGCCGAATGTCCTTCAAACAGAAACCTCACTTGCATATCAAGCGGTTCAAAGTTCAATTCTTCTGTCAATGACAAGCCTAAATTTCCTAGAATTTGATATATTCCTGGCTTGCTTGATTGCGGATCTTCGAGACACGATTGATACAACTTGACTGCTTTCTGGAAAGCGCTCTGTCTTTGAGCCGGAGGAGAGGCGTTTTTGAACCACATCTCAATCGCTTGCATATTCTGGAGGGTCACGAAATATAGCATGTTTGGTACCCCTTTGAAATGCTCCATAGCACCGGCGCAGACATAGGTAAAAAAATTATCGCATGGATTCTTTGCCGTGTCGACAGACATACTGATCAGCCAGCGCATGTAGTTGCAGTCGTCGGTGCCACATAGTGTTTTTCTTTCATAGACCTCTTCGTCATCTTCTGGGGATGGAGTTGCACGAGTCCTCAGTTCGTTGTCCTCTGTGTAATTCGCAGGTGTTCTATCCACAGGCGGTCGGTCTTTTCGATGGAAGATTATGATGGCGATACCAGCTCCAAGTGCCAGTGCTCCTATAGCGAAGAGTACTATTATGAATAGCCCTTGTTCGATAGCGCTTGTTCCTTCTCTTTTCTCTGCCACTGGCTCCTGTTCACGTTCAAACTCCTAGAAGGACACAAAAACACATTTGCTCGTCATTCCCAACAATCTGTGCCAAAACGTAAAGCACACTCCACCACATTCGCCTGGGCATCAGGGGAAGCTTGAAGGACAGGCCCCATAGAAATACATGTATTCGGCAGACAATGTTGCCTATAATTGTGTAATGAAGGACGGCAAAGTTCTCCCGGATATGTAGTGAAGGGTTCATGGTGACTACCTTCACAAAAATTGATGGCGATAGCACCATTCGTCTTGGTTCCCCAATGACTATCGCTAACACATTGATCTCTATGGGGGAAAAGGTGACCTCTAGGGAACCTTAAGTCCCAGAATCCGGGAGAACTTTTTCATAACGCGAATAACGTGGGAGATATCGGCTGCAGAAGTAGCTCCCCTCACGTGCATGCATTCGACAACTTCAGTTCCGACATTCAGGGAACCGACAGTTCCGATGGTACGTGGAGATTGTTTGGATGACAGGTACATTAGGATATGTAGACTTGAAATCTTGGAGAACTTTTTTACAGCGCGTGTCACGAAGGAGATACAGGCTATAGCAGTGGACCTCGCAACCTGATTTTGACAACTTGTGCGACATGACTACCGGAATCTATGGAAGCTGCTTGCGTGGCGTTATTCTGACATAATATGGCCGAGTGGTCAGTTAAAGTGGATCTTACTGTGGACTATTGTCCAAGAAAAGGCTGTTGTTGGTGGTCAACTATACGCTGCGGGCAATGCTGGATACACGGAATACACAAATAAATAGTTTTACGGGTACAACTGCATTTTTCGAGAGAGACATGCGAGGTGCGGGTCGGTAGTTATTCACTACTTATCGGTCGATTTCTGTTGCTCGCCCCTCAGGGTCAGCGATACCATGGCGTCCACGAGCATGCGAAAATATCTGCGTTACTTGAACAACTTCAAGCATGAACAATGTGCTCCCGGTGCCGCGACGGTCACTGAGGGACAGTGTCTAAGTTGACGGTGTTGAAAGCCTTCGGTGACTTATCCAGCGTAACAACAAGTGTTGCGAGTGTTTCGATGTCCAAACACGCCGTTGTACGCGATACTGTCAAGTTGAAACGAAGACAACGGGACAGTTGACAAGATAAAAATTTGAAGCTTGTAACGTGTTAGCTAAGAAGTGTCTGCCACCTAAATCAGTAATATGCATCATTGCACTCCATTATTCAGTACATTTGACCTAATTAGGCTGAGAGAAATCTACAAAGTGAGGAAAATGCCTTTTTTTACTTCAAGTAGAAAGTTCAAGATTTCGGTCACACCGTTTCACTAATAAGTATGCGGTTTTCGGAAGTTTCGGAAAATTTAACACTGCCGCTGACAATCGCCGCTCATCCGGCGTGCTGATTTTTCAGCTTCCAGCATGATAAGGCGAAAATAGCCTGCTGGTTTCCGCCAAGAGATAAGCTTGTGAAGGTGAAAAAGGCGATAGCACTGTGTTCTAGCTGCGGGCTCCTCTCTCACTGATGCTTCCTTTAGCCGATCGTGTGCCATCGCGCGAAGCCGGCAGCTGCGATGACAGAAAATCTGAAAGTGCATTGCTGAGAGGCGTGAGGTTTCAGGTGTGGAACATTGATAGTAAGAGAGTTGAAAGCCCTTGAAAAATGTTACTAAGTCTGCCAATTTATCCAGCGGAAATAAATAATTCGGCTGATAATAGCTTATGCACACCAGCGGTCTGTATCGCAAATAGAACTTGGCATCACGCAACCAGGTTACAACTTTTACCTCATGCATTCTTTTCTTTTCTGTAAAATACTAAGTTTTAACTAGTGTACGGGCGTCCTCATCACCGTCAGGAATGAAACTAGTTTCAACTTATGTTAATTTAATACATCCTATTAACACAGACAACTGTCCTGTCGTACGCTCTTCAACGCACAGCGTTCTACACAGCACTCTGCATAACAGACATGGCATGAACTTCACAGGGAGGGTCATGAAAAGTCAAACTCCACCTCCTATACTTTCTGCTCGAGAATTGGAGCGATTCGGTGGCGGGTACGGATTGTATGCGCACGCCGTCCCCGGGAGGGACGTGAAGGCATGCGCCCGGTGTGTGAGGTTTCACGCACGCTAAAGAACCCTCCGGTGGGCGAAATTAATCCACAGACCGAGCACTATGGCGTCGCTCATGATCGCAGTTCTCACGCGACGTAAACCTGGAATTATTTTTATTAATTTTTTTACACTACTTTCGTGGCACCTTGAAAAAGTAACCTCGGGAAATCGCTTCCTAAAACGATCATCTATACACTATGAACGCATGTATACACCAAGCTTCGTCCGTCGTCTTCTTCGCTTCTTCTTCGGCACCCGCTTCCGTTGTATCCAGTAACACACACAATTACAAAAACAAAGAAATAAATAGTGATACTATTTTTAAATATTTTAAGCAGCAGTAACATTTTTACTTGAAAAGCTGCGACAAGCAGTCGGTATCAAATGTCTGTTTTCTTTTTTTTTTTTCCCTGTCTTCTACTTTAGGAAGGTAAGCGGAATGCCAACAGCTTTCATTGCTACTATCAGTCTATCCTAAGGCCTAGCTACCCTGCACAGCCCGTGAGTGTATACAGGGTGTCCCAGAAAACGTGTCATTGAATTATAATAAAAAAACTACACCACCTAGAGTCATGCGGTCAATGGCATTTGTTCTTACTGGGTTTTTGCCACCTCCTCGTGTGAATGTCGTGTAACGTAAGTTTAATTATGTAAATTTTTGCGAGCTTAAGTCGGAAATTTGCCTAGTAAAGCTCACTTTTTTACCTCACCAATGTGAAGAGCGTGTCTAATTTAGTCAAATTAATGGTAACTGACAGGGATATTCAGGAGCTATCCCATCGGAAAAAATAGCCGAACATCATGCTCTACGGAGGTCGCACAGAATAGCGCACGATGAATTTTTCAGCGCAATCTTTGTCAGTCCGACGAAAGAAGGTTGGAAACCCAGCCCTCCCTGACATCGCAGAAAGAGATAAAACAGGAACGGCTTATCACGTCCGACTTTCGCTGGGATAATGCTTTCCCTCTCCAATTTTAGGAACTGTTACTTTTTTCTACTATCACTCTGTGGGCTGGCTTCGAAACCTCCTTTCGTCGCACTGAGAACGATTGCGCTCAAAAAGTCATCGCGCGCTATGGTCCGGTGCTCCGAAAAGCATGATATTCGGCTATTTTTTCCGATGGGATAGCTCGTGAATATCACTGAATTATCATGCATTTGAGTGAATTCGGCACGCTCTTCATATTGGTGGGGTAAAAAAGTGACATTTACTTGGCAAATTTCCGAGTTCAGTTCGCAAATATTTACATAATTAAACCTGGAGTACATGACATTCACATTAGGGGGTGGCAAAAACCTAATAAGAACAAATGCTGCTGACCGCATGATTCTAGGTGGTGTGGTTTTTTCATTATAATTCAATGACACGTTTTCTGGGACACCCTGTAGGTGACGCCAAATCAAGTTCCTGTCAGATTGTTGGTCATGTTTTCAAGTTATAGCAAATTATGTAGATTTTATGTAGATGCAGACGTCAGACGACAGGCGGAATGTCAGTTACGAAACTGGCGCTTAGCTAAAGGACCTTTGGCGTCTGTGCAAGACGGCAGCTGAAATTACCTTTAGTGGAAACTGGCATCTGACGCAGTGTGAACTATATCTGAAACTAGCGGAGATTGCTAGCGGCCTTTAGAGCGCTAAAGGCGAAGCCTCGTCACCAGCGCGCTGGCAATTCAGACTTGTACGTATCTTGAGTACGTACTCAAAATACAGTATTTTAAATACGTTTCCGGTGTTTTGGTACTCTACTCAATACCTTTTGCGACAAGTATTTTTAAAGTATTTAAAATACTCTTTGCAGTATTTGCTACTCAGTACTCAAGACACATTTGATCCTCGGCAAGCCGTATTCAGCACACTGCACACGGCAAGCCGTATTCCCCACCGTGTCCAGATTTTCAGCTGCCTTCTTCCTTTATTTTTTGTGGAATTCGTGCATCTGGCACAATACAGGCGGGTCCCACGCTTGGCCTTGCTTGTCAACAGAGGTGGGCACCCGCACGAGGGCGCGCGAGGATGAGGGTTTCCTCACCCTCACCTTACGATATTTGAGGTGAGGTGAGGTGAGGGCCAGTTTTTCTGGTGATGTTTGAGGTGGGGTGAGGAAAATCTTCAAAATATTTTGAGGTGAGATGAGGTGAGAAAAACATATTTTTAAAATTTTTGAGGTGAGGTGAGGAAAATTTTCAATTTTTCTAGGTGAGGTGAGAAAATTTTCCAAAAAAATTTGAGGTGAGATGAGGTGAGGAAAACTTTAGGAACGCGCACTTTGTGAAGACTTTTTACGCGCGTACACGGGATATATTTCCTTTTTGCACCTTGCGTCTCTCACCTGGGCGGGGACTGTCCTCCTCTCTCACCGGTGATACGCGCAACTTTTACGCGTATAACAATCGTTCCACGAAGTATTTTCTGTGATTGGTTAGGTCAAATCTGCCAGCTAAAAAAAAACGTTATATTGACTAAGCAATTTCACGAGTTCATTGGCAGTCACTCAAAGCCAACGCGACTTTACTGATGAAGATTCTTCAATCCCTGCGAATGTCACATCGAATACACAAGTAGCTTGAAAAAATTGAGGTGAGGTGAGGAAAAGTCCCAAAAACTCATCTGAGGTGAGGTGAGGTGAGGAAAAATTTCAAACCATTTTTTGAGGTGAGGAAAATTTTTAAAACAATTTTGAGGTGAGGTGAGGAAAAAATTTCAAAAATTTTGAGGTGAGGTGAGGAAAATTTTTCTCCCAGAAAACTGAGGTGAGGGCGAGGCTCGTGAGGACAAACGCCCACCTCTGCTTGTCAATAGCCCGACCCCTTCGTCAGAAAATGGTTACTATTCATATTGCAAGGTGAATCCCCCCGGGGATTAGGTACAAGAAAATCCCGGCATTTATCTCATTGGTCACCAAAGTAATAAACACGCGCCAGAAGCTGAAAGACCCGAGCTAACATACAGTAGGGATTACGAAGTTTTGAGTCAGAACATATCACGAAAGTTCACCAAACATTACTTAACACCAAGTACTTGGAAATAAAATATACTGATTGCTGGATAGGCTACATGGGGCTTGATCAGAATGAATTCTAACACTTGACAGTAAACCATAGCTTAAACTACACTGATTCGGACACAGGGGCCAACACAAACCAAATTGAGTCGCAGTGGAGGCCTCATCATAAATGACAGCGTGGGGTAGCATTTGCAAAGTTTCTATGCGCTGTGATTGCAGGCGCAACAATAAGGAGACATTTGATAAAACTTTGCACGACATTAGCGTAATATATACAGGTTTGGACTAAAATCATCACCTCAAGAGCACACCAAATTCGTTTTCTGATAGGCCATTCGTGACAAATGCCATCTTCCAGCAGGCTGTGATGAGTGCTCAGTGTTACGATATTTCTCACATTATGCAATATATAAACCACAATAACTCTTATTTTCCTTTTTCGGTGCTTTACTCACTGACAAGCTCTCCAGGTGCACATTGCTGATCCAACATAAATCTGCAACGCGTTAAACACAAAACCTGACCTGACCTAACCTTGGTGTCAGTTGCACAGTCTAGGTGAACACAGCCTCCAACAGGCGAAATAAGTAAAAGCCTGGCATGACCTAACATTGATGACGGTTGTACTGTCTACGCGAACAAAGCCTCCAACGGGTGACATACGTAAAAACCTGGCCTGACCTAACCTCGGTGACGGTTTCACAGTCTCCGTGAACAGTGTCCAACAAGCGAAATATGTAAAATCATGGACCAAACCTTACACTGCAGTCACTGATGCTCTACATGAACAGTCTGCAATAGCGCACATTCCCCATTTTTCTTTTCATCTTAACACTTCCTCCACTGTCAAGACATCATAACCTGTATCTTGTGAAATGAAACGTTTTGAAAATCCTTTTGGATCCAGGTTTGCAAATCTCAAACACCTTTTCTGTCACCACTGCTTCACCTGTTTTGCTTCCCATGTGGCCTCAGTCACCACTTCTCCGCCTTACTAAAATGGCGGCCTCCACCTCTGTTAGGCTTAGCAAGGCCGTCGCTGTACAGGGTGTGTGCAGAAAAACGTGACCCGAATTTTTTAATGTAACTCGTTGTCTACTTACCCGAGGAACTTCCGGTGGCGTACGATGGCGTATTTATGCGTGCGAAAGCTACAAAAAATTCGGGAAGCCATACTCAGCGTAAAAAAATAAACAGAGCGCGCAAACTCTATCTATGTCTTGCTAACTTTCTGTCTTGCTCTTCTAACTCTTGCTCTGTCTATTTTCTAAGCTGAGTATAGCTTCCACGCTTTTTCTGCAGATTTCGCACGCATAAATGCACCATCGTGCGCCACCGGTAGTTCGTTAGTTAGGTAGACAACAAGGTATGTGCCTAAAGGCGGGTCATGTTTTTCTGCACATGGCCTGTAGATGAGCGCCTTCAAATGGTATTTTACAAACGCGCATAAACAATTTTCTTCCTGCACTTGTTCATAATCCTTGAATTTTCCTATCCGCTATATCACCCTCGTTCACTTCAAAGTGTTATTTAACTTTCAAACGCGCTGGCTAATTCTTAAAATATATAAGCCTGTCTACGGAACTACACCTTAGGCCTCCATGTGAGCCCTTTTTTTTTAAAAATCTCTTCACGGGAATCTCCCTTTATGCCACGGCGTTCGCAATATAACTCTCACTGCATGACGTTCACGAAGCTCTACACACAATCTGAGGCCCAGGAACTCACCGACATCACATCGTGGTTTGCCATGTTTGACTGGTGGCTCTAACGACGGCTCATAACGACGGCGCAGGTGACGGCGGGACAAGCGGCTTCTTCTTCTTCTTCTTCCACCACTAGGAACAGTGGCCACCAGCCACACAGGGCGGACACGGAACAGGAGCTCATTTCACGTGACACGAGGGTCGTCCTTGGTGTCCTCTTCTTCACGGGCCTAGGCAGATATTGGCCACTAAAAGCGGTCCTAGCTTTCTGCAGCTATAAAATATCTTGCTTCTGTGCTAAAATATGAGAAATTTCGCGTTTTTCTGCGACAAAAATTACAGATAATACTGGTCCGACTCAGACACAATAGTCCTGCCCAGTAGCAACCCTCCACGCAAAAGGTAACATCGAACCCCACCACTAGCCTCGGCTATTGGACCACACAATCTTCTGCAAATGTTAATTTGGCATGAATTTTGAATAAAATATGAAATATGAACCGTTACATAGACGTGCCAGGAGAGTCTGTCAGCAGTCTGGTGATATAATCTATTTTCAGTGCAACTATAAGGGACTGTTCTCTCACACAGCGCAAGAAAACAACTTTTCTTTTGTTTTTTAATGCGCTAGCATTATTGTCAGAGGCTGAGATAGACCGGACAAGGAGGACGACAACGAAGTGTTTGCGCTCGTGCACTCTTCTGTTCGAAGCGAAGCTTGGCCGAAGCATGTGACGGGCTTTCGCTAAGATGTACTAAGTTTGTCTTTACCTGAATAAATGGGAAGTTATATTACTGGCGACGAGGGAAGTACGAACTCCACGGACACTACAAGATGAATCAGGCAAGGCTTCCTGAATTCGTACAAGGCTCAAGTTGGAACTCGTGGCGTGAACGCCTAGAATTTCTCTTCGAGGCGAATAACGTGCAGGACGCAGCTAAGAAAAGGGCTCTGTTGTTCACGTTTTGCGGCGAACAGACCTACGACAAGGTGCGAGACTTGCTGCATCCGCTCACACCGGCGCAAGTTCCGTATGACGACATAATCGAACGTCTGAGCAGCCATTTTGAAACAGGTCCTTCTGAACTTCTAGGGCGCTGGCGTTTTCACAAAAGGGATCAACTTCCTCAAGAGACAATCTCTGAATATGTCGACGCTTTGAGAGCTCTAGCTAAAGACTGCAATTTCGGTAATGTTGCCGTTCCATTACCGCTACCACTTCCACCAACCACACGATCGCCTGCCACGGCGCACGGTGATTCCCCAGCGACCCAAACTGCAACCATGGCTTCAGCGATCGCTTCACCGTCACAAGCAACGGTCTCACAGGCTCCGACGACCGCTGTTCCGGCTTCGGCGAAAATAATTTTACCCTTGGAAGTGATGCTACGAGACAGATTCATCTGTGGTCTGAGGGAGGTGCACCTGCAACAGCGTCTACTCTCCGAAAGGAATATCACATTCCAAATGGCGGTCGCCACTGCGAAAGCCATGGAATCCACGGTTTCACAACAGGCAAGCATGCGCAGCAGGGAAGAAAACAAAGTACTTCAAACTTCAGCAACCAGAAGCCCAAAGAAGAATAAGCTCCCTAAGCCGTCCAAAAAGTGCTGCCGTTGTGACGGTGCGCACAACCAGAAAAGCTGCCCTCACCGAAATTCCACATGCGAGTTCTGCAAGAAACTGGGGCATATTGAAAAAGCATGCATAACGAAGAAAAAGAAGCAGGCTTCCGGCACGCGCTCATCTGGACGTCAACAAGCGAATAGTCTAACTGCCGACGAAGCAGATTCGTGGAACAGCTTATTCACGGTCAACTCCATGAGCCAATCGACTGAAAGCTTAACCGTATGGGTTACGGTAAACGAACGCCCTTGCTGCTTCGAAGTCGATTCCGGTGCATCATTTTCAATAATGAGTGAGAACACCTTCAACCAGCAATGGGACAGCAACAGACCACGTCTACTGAAAGCAGCATTGAAATTGAGGACGTGGACCGGCACACCGCTTCAAGTCCGGGGCAAAGCACGAGTCACCGTTCAGCTACACAGGAAGCAAGCAAAACTCGATCTGTACATCGTCGCGGGAAGTGGAACAAGCCTCCTAGGTCGAGACTGGTTTGAGCCACTGGGAATTTCACTGTCTGGCATTCACCGAGTCACGGAGTCACAGTGCCAACCACTACTCGATCAGTTCAGCAGCCTTTTTAATGGCAATATATCAGGCCATGTAGGCGACCCTATACACATCGAGCTGCAGCCAAACGCAGTCCCTAGGTTCTTGAAGTCCCGCACAGTGCCACTGGCATTGAGGACAGCAGTCGACAAAGAGTTAGACAAGTTAAAAGAACAAGGCATTCTGAAACCCGTTTCTTCTTCGACATGGCTACGCCGCTAGTAACAGTACGGAAGCAGAACGGCACCTTACGTCTATGCGGAGACTACCGTAGCACGGTGAACCAAGCGGTAGCGAAGGCAGCGTATCCGTTTCCCACAGTAGATGATATGCTGGCTCTAGTTCAAGGAGGCAGGATCTTTTCCAAGATCGACCTTCAGCAAGCGTATCAGCAGTTACGAGTGGACGACGCATCCTCAGAGCTACTCACGGTGAACACGCCACGTGGCCTATTTCGTGTCACACGCTTACCTTTTGGTGTATCTGTCTCGCCTCTGGTATTCCAGAAATACATGGACAGCCTTCTGGCAGGGTTAGAAGGTGTCGGGGCGTACCTCGACGACATTCTCATTTCTGGCAGTACCCTCGACGAGCATAACAAGCGTCTGCGCTCTGTGCTTAAGCGCTTCACTGATGCAGGGCTCAAGGTTCGTCTGGAGAAATGCCTTTTCGGCGTACAAGAACTTGAGTACCTTGGGTATCATATCAGCGCAGCTGGCATCAGACCCACACAAGTCAAGGTCAAAGCTATCCTTCAGGCACCCAACCCAAGGAACAAGAAAGAGCTGCAGTCCTTCTTAGGGTTGCTGAGCTTTTACAACCGTTTTCTAAAGGACCGAGCGTCGGTTGCAGAACCCTTGTATCGGTTGCTACACAAGGACACACCATGGTTTTGGGGATCCCAAGAACAAGACGCTATCGACAAGCTCAAGCAGTTGCTAGCTGCAGCACCAGTATTGGCACATTTCGACGTTAACCGGCCCGTTTTGCTGGCATGTGATGCCTCACCATACGGCATAGGCGCAGTCCTTTCGCAACGGACACAGAACCACTTGGAGGTTCCAGTGGCGTTCGCCTCACGGACACTCAGCAAAGCCGAGCAGAACTACGCGCAGCTAGACAAGGAAGGCTTAGCGGTGGTATTTGGTATGAAGAACTTTCATCACTTCGTGGCATATAACCGTGGTCACAGATCACAAACCGCTACTTGGTATCTTCAGTCAAGAAAAACAGATACCAGCAGTACTATCGCCTCGGATGCTGCGCTGGTGTCTCTTGTTAAGCGCTTACGATTATACACTGATATATCGTCCGGGTCATCGGCATCAGAACGCAGACGCGTTGAGTCATCTTCCGCTTCCAACCACAGCTAATGAGGACATTTCTACTGGTGACATTTTAATGCTGCAATCAGTCGAGTGTGAACCACTCACACCAAGACACATTGCAAGCTTAACCAAACAAGACCCTATTTTGTCCAAGGTATTTCATGCTGTACAAACCGGCGACTTTTCCAGTTGGAGAGAACAAGCGTTCACACCGTATAGGAGGCGTACCAGTGAGCTTTCCACGTGTAAAGGATGCGTGATTTGGGGCTCACGTGTAATTTTGCCCAAGAAAGCACAATCGCTAGCGTTAAGAATGCTCCACGCCAACCACCCGGGTATCGCAGCCATGAAAAGTACAGCAAGAAGCCATTTCTGGTGGCCCAAGCTGGATCATGATATTGAGATCACGGTGAAGAGCTGTCCGATGTGTCAGACTTGGGCTCGCGCTTCTTCGCCACTCGTGGACATAGAGTTCGAGCGTCCCCACACGCCATGGCACACGCTACACATGGACTTCGCGGGACCCATCGACGGTTGGTCGTACCTTATCGTCATAGACTCTTTTTCCAAATGGCTCGAAGTCAAGCGCATGCGAAGCACAACGTCAGCACGCATAATAGAACAGTTACGCAACATTTTTGCGACGTTGGGCATCCCTAGGGTAATCGTCACAGACAATGCGCCCAATTTTGTTTCGGCGGCGATGGCGAATTTCTACACAAGGAATGGAATCAAGCAACGAACAAGCGCTCCGTTCCACCATCCACGAACGGACAAGCAGAAAGGATGGTCGGAGAAACCAAACGTGCTCTCAGGAAATTAACTGACGGCAGCATCGAGTGTCGGTTAGCACGTTTCTTGTTTAAACAACACACCACAGTGTCTACAAGTACAGGGAAGACCCCAGCTGAGCTCCTCTTCGGGCGGCGCTTGACTACGCCCCCGGATGCACCCAGAAAATGACTCGTCCAGTCACGAGATTCCCCAAGTTCTTCCACGGTCCCACGACTTTGAACCTGACCGGTTAGTCTTCATTCGCAACTTCTCGGGAGAGCAGCCGTGGATACCGGCCGTTATAATCAGAAAGATCGGTCGTTGTTCATTTTCTGCGAAAACTGCAGACGGCAGAGTTCACCGTCGGCACGTGGACCACATCAAGCCACGTTTGCTCAAGAGCGACCATGTAGCGACATGGGAAATAGCCAAAGCAAGCTTACTCAACTTTCCCCTCGACATGCAGCATGCTCCGCTAGTGACTCAGTCACACGACCACGGCCATTCAACTCAGGAAGGTCAGTCAGCTGAGAGTAATGAAAGCCTCCGGCCCCAGAGTCAGACCCCAGGTGACTTGCCCCCTCAACAGGAATCTTCAAGCAAGGATCACCAGCCTCCAGAATCAGCTGGCCTCTCTGAGCAGGCAGAGCACAGTAGCGAGGAAGTGAACCAGCCGGCAAACCTTTCATCGCAAGAGCACACCAGAAACGACTCTACAGCACAAAGTGCTCCGAAGAGAGGACGTTTTGGCAGGGAAGTTAAGAAGCCTAAGCGCTACAAAGACTTTCACTTAAATTAGTTAAATTAGTGTTCCTTATAAGGCATGGGTATTTCTTTACTTAGCCGGGGGGAGTGTCAGAGGTTGAGATAGACCGGACAAGGAGGACGACAACGAAGTGTTTGCGCTCGTGCACTCTTCTGTTCGAAGCGAAGCTTGGCCGAAGCATGTGACGGGCTAAGATGTACTAAGTTTGTCTTTACCTGAATAAATGGGAAGTTATATTAATTATAGTCCTGCTACGCAAGAATCGCGCAAGAGTCTGTCTGTAGCCCTGGCACACCGCGCATGCGCGGTGAGCGGAGAGGGAAGGAAAGGGCGCGTCCAGAGTGCGACGCGCAACACTGCGCCAGCTTTGGTGGCGCCGGCTCGCGGCCTTCTTTCGCAGCGGCTCATTCGCACAGCTTTCATAACCCATGGCGCGCCCACGCAGACACGACTGAACCTGTCGACCTCTTCTTCTTCTTTTTAGGGGCTGAGTGAGGTCAGCCTAAGTTCTTGACACAGCTGCACTTAACCAAGTGCCAACGAGTCGTCGGCACTCGGCAAGCCGCTCATTTCTTGCGCTCGTGACATCACGAAAGCTATTAACAAGCCTTACAAATTGCACTCAAACGTTGCTATACCAGCGACTTCCTGTGAGAAAGGCAACACTGCTTTTCGAGTCCGCGCCCTGACAGGTCTACCATCACTAATGGGCAAATCACTCACCATACACAGGCTACTATCACTAGTAATGGACAAGAAAGTTGAACTCACTCATTCAGTTCAGTCACGTCATATCACGATCCTATTTGGCATTTTTTTGTTGTTCAATGACACGTTTTTTCTAGGACACCCAGTATACTACACGGGCAGGCGAGACCACTTTACTCCTCTCGTGTACAAAATAGCGCGTGGCATATTGTCACGTAACTCAACGTAACATGTACTTTGCAAAATTTTTCCTACCTTTTTCTCGAGTTTCGAAGCATCAGTCCGCGTTAAAGCTAAGCCCGACCGAGGTGCTTATGGAAGCCACTTCAATACTACAGAAGCGCTACTTCAGACTTCAGTATACTCCCAAGAACATAATGAAACTAAGAATAATTTGAAAGCTAAATTATCCACACAGAAAGCAGAATCCGTCCGCAGAAAATGGTACCTTTTCATTTCAGCACTACAAATGCCAGTAAAGCATGCGGAAAACGCCATTTAAGTACTTTATGAGAAGAGCAATATCACGGTACTTCCAAACGTACCGAAACACAAACAACCAGTTTCCTTCATTGAACTTTTCATTTTACGCTCAGCAACGTGCATGGTTTCTGAACCTTCATTCAGAGAAGCGTTCTCCAAAAGGGACATTTTTTCTTCGGATTCATTGGCGATTCCGGAGGACAGTTAAACACTTCGCCAAAGTGCTCGGAACTCATGAGAGGAACATTGCACCTCTCGTCAGAGCGAGGATGAGTCTTCTCTGGAAGAGGCTCTCCACACCACATCAGGCACCAAGCCACGTAGAAGAGCTGATCACTCGTCAACCCCTTCAGATGCCCCAGGCTCACGGGCGATTTTTTAAAAGCTTTCCTGTACACCTTCAGTATTGACCCTCTGCCCATCGTATCCGCTAAGTACTCGGCCGGGTAATCCTCGTAGTGTCTTGCCTTTGGGGCGTTCTCGATGTTGACGTTGTGACACTCAATGAGGTTAGCGTACGCTCGGTTACTCGCTTCGGAAAACCAGCCTGTTCTTTTTCCTGTACCGTCGTAATTTTTTCCGGTACCGTCGAAGCCGTGCATAATTTCGTGTGTCAGTATCCCGCCCTAGCGCACCGTAGTTCAATTCAGGTGCTCCGCCATAAGTGAAAATTGGCCGGACCATTAAGCCTGGAGGAATATAAATCACGTTGCTTAGCGCATTGTACGCCGCGTTTGCCGAATAAATCGGTATGAAGTCTATGAAGTGAGTCACGATGGACGAGCTGAGGGCGTCTTTACTCCTCAACAAATCAATAGCAGTGGACGTTTGATGCTCCATCACCTTCACGACGTTCCAAACGTAACTGTCGGTCATGTCTGGGACATTGCTCAAATATGCGTCAGCCGCTTTTTCTGATGAAATACCAAGAGGGTAACCGATACTCTTGTGTAACTGAGATATCTTTTTTAAGGCCTCCTTTCGTGTAGGAGCGTCGAGCCAGTTCGATGTTCTGAATGACCTTTCGATCCCAAGCAGAATATCATTCGTCATCCGTTCTACAGCATCTACCGTTGACTGGTTTACCTTCTCTAACAACGTCTTCATCGGCGCTACAATCTTGAATAAATATAAGACGTGAGTTAGGCATTTGTCGGCTATCCTCACTGGCCTTCTCATTTGCCATGGTTACTCCAGATATATTGTAGAGGTACCACGTTGTTCTCCATGCAAAAAATGTCCGGATGTCTTCGGTGCTTATCAATGCTTTGCTGCCAAATAAATTATAGAGTAGGTGTATATCGTTTAAAGTCATCTGAATTTGATATCTTCCGGGGAAGAGCGACTTTGACCATTTTTGTAGGCTCTTTTTCCACCGTTCGGATAGTCCCCGGTCTTTGCCGGCAAAATAATCGATGTTAGACATTCCAAATCTGTAACGTTTGTCTCCGTACGCCTGGTTGCTGGAGACGACGTACACTTTGTCTTCCGCTTGTAGAACGTCATCCATAACCTTGTCGTCGAGATTTAAACCTTCGAATACCCAGTGTAACACCTTTTGATAAATTATTCTGCGTTCCGTTGCACTGCCAGGCTTAACCGAGCGAAACGAATCAAAAATAGTAGATACACGAACGTCGAGGAAGATGTCGTTCTGGCTGCGAGACGGTGCTGGAGTCATGATGTATATCGCCGAATGTCCTTCAAACAGAAACCTCACTTGCATATCAAGCGGTTCAAAGTTCAACTCTTGTGTCAATGACAAGCCTAAATTTCTTAGAATTTCTTGTATTCCTGTCTTGCTTGACTGCGGATCTTCTAGACACGATTGATACAACTTGACGGCTTTCTGGAAGGCGCTTTGTCTTTGAGCCGGAGGGGAGGCGTTTCTGAACCACATCTCAATTGCTTGCATATTCTGGAGGGTCACGAAATATAGCATGTTTGATACCCCTTTGAAATGCTCCATAGCACCGGCGCAGACATAGGTAAAAAAATTATCGCACGGATTCTTTGCCGTGTCGACAGACATACTGATCAGCCAGCGCATGTAGTTGCAGTCGTCGGTGCCACATAGTGTTTTTATTTCATAGACCTCTTCGTCGTCTTCTGGGGATGGAGCTGTACGAGTCCCCGGTTCGTTGTCCTCTGTGTAATTGCCATCGACAGGTGGTTTACCTTTTCGATGGAACACTATGATGGCGATACCAGCTCCAAATGCCAGAGCTCCTATAGCGTAGAGTGCTATTATGAATAGCTCTTGTTCGATAGCGCTTGTCTCTTTTTTTTCGCCACTGCCACTGCTCCTCTTCTCTGCCACTGGCTCCTTTTCACGTTCAAGCTCCTAGAAGGACACAAAAACACATTTCCTCGTTTTTCAAGTTATGTCTAAGCAAATTATGTAGATTTTATGTAGATGTAGATGTCAGACGACAGGCGAAATGTCAGCTACGAAACTGGCGCTTACTAAAGGACATTTGGTGTCTGTGCAAAACGACAGCTGATATGACCTTTAGCGGAAACTGCCATCTGAAGCATGGTGAACTACAGGGTGTTACCCAATAAAAGTCTACCAGCGCCGGCATGCCGTGCTTTGCAAATACCGTATTTTCACGCGTATTAGCCGCACCGTAGATAAGCCGCAGGACTCGTTTTTAGATACTTTTTGAAAATGTTTTTGTAGATAAGCCGCACTCGCAGAAAGCCGCGGGTAATACGACGCGACTGCTTCGTGCGCTAAACCAGTGATGCACATACAAAATCAATAGGGATGCTCAACACTCGTCGACGCCGTACTCCCTGCCAGCTGCTCCGTTCCCGTACTGGTCCGCGAAGTCGACGACTTTTAGTTTGAAGTCGCTGTCGTATCTGTGCCTCCGGGTTGGAGCCATGCCTCACCTCTAACTGCCGTGCCCGTGTCCACGAATGCTGCTGCTCTCGTCAAACGAGAACTGACGCTTAGCTGACCACGTTTTATCCCGATGTCAGGTGTATTGAACCCTTCTTGTGGGTCTGCCGACAGAGGAGACGGTAGGGAAGGCCATAAACCCTGTCCACATTCCGGTGTCGGCATGATGTATAACAAAGGAGGTCACTTCTAGTGTTCTACTAAGATCGGATTGTGCCCTTGTTGGGTGTTTTTCGTGGATTGACGGGTTAGTGGTGTTCCAGGAAACATGAATTACTGTCACCCCTTTTGTTAAAGCTGCGTGGGGGAATGTATTCGGAAGGTCAGTCCACTCGAATGTGGACCCGCCCCTGTTCGGTATTGTTCGTGCACAGGCAGGGCGATCCTGTTCCGAAAAACATGAGGCACTGTCGGCCCTTTCGTTTAATCCGGGGTATGGGGAAAGTACCAGGGAAAAATAGGCACCAGATAAGCCGCACCCGCGGATAAGCAGCAGAGCGTCCGCGAAAAAAAAATCGCGCATAAGCCGCGGCTAATACGCGTGAAAATACGGTACTCAATGCACGCGCAATGTGCGATTCCCGTCGTCAAAACAACCAAGATGGCGGTGTTGCGAAAAGCACTTCGGATGTTGCCAACGCTGCTCCCCAGACGGCGATGAGTCGCACAACATCACGCAGCTAGCCATGTGGAACTGCTGTTCCTCATAACCTGCTTGTCGTTTCAATTTCGCTTCCGTGTTTGGAAAGCGTTATGTGCAAATTAACCTTTTCAAGGTCTGGGGAGCAGCATCCTAACTGCCCTCTGACAAACCGCCATCTTGGCTGTTTGGACTACGGGAATCACACGTTTCGCGTAATAACTTCGCTTCGCGGGGCTCAATCGCGTGGAAATATAGCATGGTTGATTGTCCCTAGGAGCTTTACATGCGGGCAGTACAATGTTGCGCCTGCCTTGTGTATTTGGCAAGCATGGAGTGCCGGCGCGGGTAGACTTTTATATAGGGTAACACCCTGTATATCTGAGGCTAGAGGAGGTTGCTAGCGGCCCTTAGAGCTTTAAAGGCGGAGCCTCGCTCGATTGTGCAGCCATTCTTGATCACAAATTATCAGAAACCATCGCTCGTGCCCACCGCACCATTTACCTTAGATATTCCAAATTGCTGAATTACTACGCGGGGCTAGAGAGCAGACTTGTACACATGTAACGAAAACAAAAAGGTGACTAAACACCAATGCTCGTCACCCCGAAAAAAAAAAAAGAAGGAACTAACGAGGTTACCTGTTACTCAAACGCGAAAAGGAACTCTTTCTCGCTATTCGTTAGCAACGGGTTGCTTTCCCGGGACGGGCGAGCGGGGGTAGGGGGAGGGGGGAGGGCGTGGTTGGATAATGAAGTGGGAGGCAATAATTTTTTTAGCTCGAATGTGCACGGTTGGATGTGCACAAGCCAGCACATTCAGGAAGAGGCCTCTCAAGACGGCTCAGTGGAGGTCAGTGACAGTCCATTCATTTCATTTCATTTATTTTCCTGAAAGCGCCTTTGGGCGCAAAGGGGTGGGGCATGAAAGACTTGAGAATACACCAAAGAAAATGTACAACAAAAAAAGAGGCTTACAAAAGCAGCTTCGAAGTGCTTCATCGCGTGCCGTTAAATATATACTAATTCTTCTTCAAGCAAGTCCAAGGTTCTAGGGATGAAACGATTAAGACATGCAGGTGTACGGCAGTATCGTCTACAGAATTTGAAAGGGTGACCTGTACGTGAGGATATACAGCGTGTTTGTTTTTATTCGTGAGAGATTCTTTTATGAAAAAACTAGCAGAGCACAATGTATGAAGTTTTTGCAGTTGAGTGACCAGGCATGCTTTTTTCTTTGTTTGTTTTGCGCGTGAACTGCGCCCGCGTTGAATTCAATGTGGCAAATGGCATGTGGCATGTGGCAATGTGGCAAATATGGGATGTAGTTCCGTAGCCGGGCTTATGGCTTTTTTAAACAAACGGAAGTAGACATCAAATAACGGATGATTTTACTAGAAAGATGAGAAAATTACGGATGAAATGAAACAAAATCAACGTCGTATAACGTACCAAACATACAAAAATTAAATTTTATCGCTCGTTTCTTCGAGGCAATCCGACATCTTGGATGAGGACTTTCTGACCTAACCCGAGGCACAGTCTCGACGCCCGCACCGCCTAGTGCGTGCCTGGAGGAGGGGGGGGGGGGGGCGCCCCCAGACCCCCCCAATCTGTAGAACCTAACTTGACCTAACCTCACTAAAGTGAGGTGATTTAGCCCCCTACCTTTCGCAAGATGACAAGTTTCGAATCCTTTAGGTTTAGCACCCTTGTGTTTCTCCAGCGCTACAAGTGCATCAGATGGGGTTGTTCAGATGCATATAAAATAACTTCTAGACCACAAATTCTTGTAATTCGTGTTTTTTTATATTCGCTATATGGTCTTCTCTCACTTCAGTGCATTATTTCTCATCTGAACACTCCGTCTAATTAGAAAAAGCCATAAGCCCGTCTATGGAACTACGCCCGAATTCTCTTCATGAGAATCTCACTTTGAGCCGCGGCGTTCGCAATCTAACTCTCATTGCATGACGTGCATGAAGCTCTTCACATAATCTAAGGCCCAGGAACTCACCGGCATCACATCGGGGTCAGACATATCTGACATTTTGGACGTGTGGCTCATAACGACGGCGCAGGTGAAGGTGGAACAAACTTCTTCTATCTCAAGGTATAGCCACAGAAGAGGTGATCATTTCACGTGACACGAGGGTCCTCCTTGGTGTCCTCTTCTTCATTGGCCTAGGCGATCCTGGCTTCCTGAAGATATAAAATATTTACTTCTGTGCTAAAGTATTAAAAATTACGCGTTTTTCAGCAACAGAAATGGCAGATGATACGGGTCCCACGCCGGTTCAATAGTCCTACCCCGTAGCAACCCTCCACGCGAACAGTAACATCGAAGCGTTACAGAGACGTGCCACAGAATCTGGCCCCAGTCTGGTCACATCACCTCTTTTCAGTGCAACTAAGGGACTGTCCTCTCACACAGCGGTAGAAAATAACGCTCTTTTTCTTTCATTTTTGCACCCCCCCCTCCCCAACTACTATAAACCGCTGGAACACAGCGCTTGTCAGAGATTAGCTCCCGTCAACTCTTTCAGCGCTCATTTCTAGCGCTCGTATATGACGGCTAATCAAGAGAGTGTCTTACCTATGATGTCACGAAAGCTATGGGGTTGTTTTGCTTCTTGGTTTTGCGGAGTGGCGTTGGTGTACTGATCGTGTCAGAGTACTGGAACTGGGAACACTATCCACGTGTAACGGAGCGCTGAAATTTTGCTGCCGTGCAGATTTTGGTGCGTACTAACTGCACTCAGACGTTGCTATACCAGCGACTTCCTGTGCGAAAGGCCATCCTCTGTGAGCGGCATGCGTTAACACTTTCTCTCCCCTGTTGTTTCGCTTGTTTGGCCAGCACGACAATACGGCCTCCTTCCGTCAGCATTCTAAGGTATCGAGAAAAGACGTGGGTTCGAGCCGCGAGTCCCTATTTCGAAAGCCTCGGCCATAGCTGTACCTCGGCCGTTCAGCACAGGTTGAGTTGGCAAAGGTTCTTACATTGGCGCAGTCGGAAAGCGAAAATGTGTGCGGACACCACGGCCTATGGTCCGAAACTACGATGACATCCCTAGGCTGTGCCTATGACATCACGACGACATCCCTAAGCCGATGAGAGCAAACAGGCTCGAACCGGCCGTCTCCCTTCACTTAGACGTTCTAATGATCACCGTTGAGGGTGACAAAGTAGTGCATACCTGCTCTTCACTTTTAGGGCGTGGGCAGTGCTATTTTTGAAACGTGATGTGGGCAAGCTTGCGCTTGTCCCATCCTACAGTTGGCAATACAACTACGACGCTGCACCGTTGGGGAAGAGAAACGCATCCAGACCAGAACAGCCTACTTAGCTACGTGGCGTCGAAGCTCAATTTATAGACGTGGGTTCTATATTTTGCCAGCTCCGGAACCGTAAAGATTAACATGAAGCTTGATGACTTTGACCACTTGGTTCGCGTACCTCGGAAGGCTGAGCAAGCGAACGGGGTGACCTCACCGGGCAACGTAGACATAGCAACCGACCGTCCTTCATTTCTTGGAACGACAACAAGTACAACTTGCACAACAAGAGGCCCTGGTTGACCTCGTTCGAAGCATATGTCCGCTCGCGAGAAGCCCTCTCGCGCTTTTATGAAGCCCGATTCGTTTGATGGTACATCGTGCTTGGAGTCACGGATTTCTTCCTATGAGCAAGCGTTCCAACACAATTCGTGGCTAACAGACGAGGCCAAAGCTAACAACGTAAGAACTTTCCCTGTCGGTGCCCCGAAGTATATACTGGTATGACGTTCGCCTCCTCGAAAACCAAAATGCCCCTTGGAAATCCTGGAGGAAAAGCCTTCTGCTGTCGTTTGGCGAAATGCAAGTGGGATGGCACAATGTCCCATAAGTATGTTCGCGGACGGTTTGGCGGCTACGAGTTCGAGAAATTACAACTTGCTGAGTCATACCTTCCTCCATCATCTGTTGTCGCTCTCCTCGTACATGGTCTCCCTACGCGTGTACAACAGATGGTAAAAATTGGGGGACCAAAGCAAGCAGAAGAGCCCCTGCATGGCCTACGAGACATTGGTGACGGCGGAACCACTCACGGGGATCAACTATACTCACGCAGACGCGTCTCTACGCTGTTCACTTCTCCCAATGGACAACGGATGCAGAGTTTAAGACAGAACAAAACTGCTATCTAGTACCTACCAAGGAACATCAGCAACAGTGCGCGATTTTTCTGATGATGTACAACGACAACAACAAAAAAGAAAAACAGTGTCAGTTTCGACCCGCACAAAGAATGTGAAACTGTATGTGTAACTCCTCTCGAATAAATTAATTTACATCGACGTACCCCTGTACAACCGTCCAACCCGTGCCGTAGTGGACAGCGGTTCTTCGGTCACTTTCGGTAATGGTCGACTTCTCGACTCGCAGCTTATCTGCGGATGGACGCAGGTGGTAGTGGACGGACAATACGCGTCAATGGACTTGACGGGAGTTCAAAATTGCTGGACGCGCGTCACCATAACAGTCTCCGGTGAAGATCTCTAATGGTCTACAGTCATCGGTGAAGTGGACTACGACGTCCTGTCGTCGCGGTCAGATATGAAGCGCTTGAAGCTGAACGTTTATTGCGACGACACAACAGTATATGTCACAGACGACCTTCTTCGATACTCCTTTCCATCTCATCATCAGCCTCTCAGAGCAGATATGAACACGCAAGGTGTCTGCCAACCTGGAAAGCCTGGAAAACAGGGAATTGTCAGGGAATCTTGATGTGACTGGAAAAGTCAGGGGATTAGTCAGGGAGTTTGGCCAAAAAGCAGCTGAAGCGGGGAAAATCGCAGACAAGTGCTGTGCTGACCTGTGGTTGAGCGGCGATGCCGCAGCAAGATTGCCGCGAGTAGCAGTTCGCCAATACGACAAGCTCTCAGGTAGAAAAGTAGGGTAGCCTCACTAATATCCTTAATAAATGGTCGGTTTTATGGGGGATCTGTATCAAAATGTAGGAGCAGGCACCAAGTTCCCGTTTGTTTTTGTCAGGGAATTTGCTTGAAATAGTCAGTGAGAAACCAAGACGAGTCAGGGAATTTGAAGGCTGCAATTTGGTAGACACCCTGAATACGGTTGAACGACATACAGCAAATATATCCAGAGTTAATTTCCTTGTCTAGTTTCCCTTCTGTGACCTCAGTACCTCAGGTTCCTTTCAGGTCTCCCTTCAACTCCGCGTACTGATCTTTGTCCCATCCTACAGTTGGCAATACGACTGATCTTACGCGGTGGAGGGAGGCGAAAAGGAGCCGGTCCTTCATATTTGGAGAAGGGACCCTTGATAACGCGGTCCGCCCCCGGGTGGGCCGTGTCTTTGAATGGTACGGCCGATATATAACAAGGTCGTGGGGGCAGCACCGCTTGCGGTGCTGTTCCGGGAGATACTTTTTCTTTCACCTTTCTCCTTACGTGACACGACAATTATTCGTCGTAAGCTGTATAACCTGTCCCGTGACAAAAAGAACTGGCTCAGGATAGAACTGCAAACAGTGTTTGATGCCGGGATTATTCGCCCGTCAACGCCACCGTTTACCTGCCCCATCAACAAAGCCGCTGAGGCTGACGGCTCGTCAATCGATAGACAGACATCTTTCCGTTCTCTACGCCAAACATAGACGATATCATCAACGACACCAGAGGAGAGCACTGTACCTTCGTGCATAGACCTGTTCAAAGGGTTTTGGCGAGATCGTCCATGTCTACATTGATGACGTCTTCACTTACTCCGGATCCTCGGAGTAACACCATGCGCACCTGCACCTTGTCTTACAATCATTAAGTAAAGCACGTCTATACATCAACGTCAAACAAAAAAGCGTTTGCTTCCAGCCTAGTGTCGCGTAGTCTTTCTGGGCAGGAAGATCGATTGAACGACAAAAAGAACCTAGGACGAGTCGGTTCAGAAAATCAAGAACGTGAACAAGTCACACGACGTGAATCCACTCGTGAGTTTTCCTCGGCCTCCCAGGCCAGTTTCGAGCATTCATCCGAGATTATGCAACAAGAACGACGTGACAATGAAAAAATGGCTAAGAAGCAAGCGAGCTGGTGAAGATGATGCATAATGTAAAACCCAGGGTATTTGTCCAAACTATTTTGGAGGTACATTTAGTATAGGCACCAATCTTTGTGCCTGCTCGCTTTTGCTGTGATCTCTAACAATGAATATTCCCCGGAGCGGACCTTTAAAGGGGTTGTGAAACCACATGCAACCCACGAAATCTATGACATCGTTTCTCACGTTGTAGACCCTGGAGCCAACACGCAAAGTCCCACATTCCTCAATCGAACGTTTTTTTTCTTTTTCTTTTTTTACTATTGGGCTTTCAAAACGGCAATTCTTTCAAGCCACCGTCGACTATGGCGCCGAACAGCGCCGAGACACATTGACAGACGAGCAGGAAGTGATGTTTAGGTGTGCGCACTTGCCCGAAGTTCCCGAAGGTCACCGTACTGAAGCCTTTGTCCGCTGGCCGCCTCCCTCTTTACAACCGCTTACGTCGTCATAGAAACGGAAAACAATGCGCTTACTTTCTCCAACATGAAACGTCATTCCAAAAACGGTCGAGGAGGTTAAGAGCTGAGGGCGATGGAAGAGCTCGCCCAGCGCGCGGCCTTCGTAGTGCCACAGGTTGTTAACGCGGGATCGCAGAGACATTGTGTTTTGATGCACATCTTCAGTACACATAGATCAATATTTCCGAGGTGCTTTCATCAACAAAAGTTTGGAAATGGTTTCAGTACCTCTTTAAGGTTGCAAACAAACTATCATAGTTCACGATCAATACCACATTAAAATGTCGAAACATAACCGTGTCAAATCGTAGAGAGCAATGGGGTAGAGGGAATGAGTAAGGGGAATCAGGTGGCCACGAGGGCGTGTGGCGAACATACCCTCAAACTCAACGTTTCACATGGCCGCGAATGGAGACGTGAAGGACGATGTTGAGTCGTATGATGTGTGTCAGAGGGTAAAACCACCAGGTACCACCAAAGGTACCACCAGAGAGCCGACAAATGACGTTGCCATTACACTCCTCAGTTCCCTTCGAAGTCATTCATCTCGACTTTGCCGAAATTGAAAAGAACTCCGGAGGAGTCAGAAAAAATCTGGCATCAAAGAAACATACCGTCGAGGAGCATACTCGGCTAATAAACACCCGTCGAAGTGGAGAAGATGCGACAAGTATAATCGCTATGCTTGAGAAGGATATTTTCAAAAGCGCCTAGCAACATGGACGACCCAAGACAGGAACGTTGAACTCAAGCTCACAGCCCCACACCACCCCGCGACAAAAGGAATGGTAGAACGCCATTCGCGATGTGAAACAATTCCTTCACATGTAGCCGTAAAGTTAGAAGCCGTGGCGTTGAGGGCGGTGAGGCACCATCACAATCGCTCCCATAACAAAGATAGGTTGTACGCCTTATTCGCGATTCCAATGAACTACAGGTGGCGCCCCAAACTTCCAAGATGGCGGACGGAAGAAGGTCTCCGAGCAAAGCCAGCGTAGGGAATGCGATGTCGGCAGAAATATTTTCATCTGTTTCAGGTTTAATACCCACAAATTGACATGTTTCATGAAGACGGAATCAATTTTGTCTGCTGGTCATCTCATACTGTGCAGCTCAAATAAGAAATATAGGCAAACGGTTTCCGTCGTCGGAGTTTGTTTACATACGTCGGGAGTCGAGCGAACAAAGGAGACATTTTAGAATCTAAGAAGGCAAAGCAGAGATTAGTTGCTTAGAAGAGTGACATAGCACGTGTTTTGGAATGTGGATTAGTATTCTGCAAGGCAATACATGTTTGAATTTCTCCTTCGATAGTCCCGTAGTATTTACATGTGAGCGTTGCAAGGCAGCAACAGGTCCGCTGGAAGTGTAGTGTTTCTAGGAATTCGATTGGACCTTTGAGACACACGTAATCATAAAAAACTGTAATGCACAAGATAACGTTCACATGGGCATTTGCAAGAGCTCAAGAGAACACTTCTTTGTTTGGTGTGGTGGTGACAAAACGTGCTCGTGTGATGTTAGCTTTCACTCCGATGTTCGCAGAACTGTGACTACGTCAACGTTATACGTGAATAGCACATTTTGAAAACCCTTTGCACTCATACGTATATCCGACCCCCCTGCCTTAATACCATACATGTGTAACTATTTAATATATATGTCATATGCTCTGCGGCGAACATCTGAGTGCTGCAAGAGATGCTTTGGCAAATTGAAGTATTCTTTTTCTGCACTGCTCTTCGTATTCACACACAACTTGGTGTGGTATAGTCTTTGCGAGTCATTCGTTGATGCGTGTGGGACACCAGACAGAAGCTGTCTCTCCCAGAGACCGTCCATAGTGGATGCTCGGCTATACCGCATTACTACGGTGATATTCTTTACTTTCCCTGGGGTCTGAAAATGCACACATGTCAACGTGACAAAGAAATTCTGGTTGCTCGTTCTGTATTACCAAGATTAATATTATTAAGATAAATTTGTGGTCACAGAGCTAATCAGGAAACTCGTGCGATGGGTCGACACATGGGACTTCCGTTCCGTTCTTCTTGACTAGAAGACTATTAAAAGAAAGCATGCGGTATTTCCAACAGTCTCAGAAGAAACTAGTAATGCAACATTCATCTTTTCGATTTCGATACCTTCTTTTTCCGGCTTTCTGTACATAACCAAGAGGAACGTGTATCGCCGTACCGCTTCCCTGTCCGGACGCGCGCTCGGACCTCCACTCACAGCTTTTCGAAATCGCCGTCAGGTGGCTACGGCTTCGCTGGAATCGCTCTGTCACTCTGTCAACATTTCACATGGCCGCGAATAGAGACGTGAAGGACGATGTTGAGTCGTGTGATGTGTGTCAGAGAGTAAAACCACCAAGTACCACCAAAGGTACCACCAGAGAGCCGACAAATGACGTTGCCATTACACTCCTCAGTTCCCTTCGAAGTCATTCATCTCGACTTTGCCGAAACCGAAAAGAACTCCGGAGGAGTCAGAAAAACTCTGGCATTAAAGAAACATACCGTCGACGAGCATACCCGGCTAATCAACACCCGTCGAAGTGGAGAAGATGCGACAAGTATAAGCGCTATGTTTGAGAAGGATATTTTCAAAAGCGCCTAGCAACATGGACGACCCAAGACAGGAACGTTGAACTCAAGCTCACAGCCCCACACCACCCCGCGACAAAAGGAATGGTCGATTGCCATTCGCGATGCGAAAATTCCTTCACATGTACCTGTAAAGTTGGAAGCCGTGGCGTTGGGGGCGGTGACGCACCATCAGAATCGCTCACATAACAAAGAGATAGGTTGTACGCCTTATTAAGGCGTTAGCATTATAGTTGCCCGTTTTGCTCTCTATTCTCACTCCCCCATATTCGACGCGAACTGACACCCTCGACATCGCCGATGCCATACATTGCCGTACACTGAAAAAAGAAAAAAAGCACAAGACGCCACACGAAATCCAACAACAACAACTTCCATAATCCATCTACAGAAACGTTTTCAGTCAAGTGCCGGTATTTAGGTACTTTATTAGAGAAGCAATATCAGCCCAAAAAAGTATCCATAGACAGAACGTGTTTCATTTATTGAACTCATTTTACGCTCAGCAACGTGCACGGTTTTTGGACCTTCATTCAGAGAAGCGTTCTCCAAAAGGGACATTTTTTCTTGGGATTCATTGGCGATTCCGGAGGACAGTTAAACACTTCGCCAAAGTGTTCAGAACTCATGAGAGGAACATTGCACCTCTCGTCAGAGCGAGGATGAGTCTTCTCCGTAACAGGCATTCCACACCACATCAGGCACCAAGCCACGTAGAAGAGCTGATCACTCGTCAATCCCTTCAGTTGTCCCAGACGAACAGGCGATGTTTCCAAAGCTTTCCTGTGCACCTTCAGCAATGACCCCCTGCCCATCGTATCCGCTAGGTACTCGCCCGGGTAATCCGCGAAGTGTCTTGCCTTTGGAGAGTTCTCGATGCTGACGTTGTGACACTGAATGAGGTTAGCGTACGCTCGGTTACTCGCTTCAGAAAACCAGTCTGTTCTGTTTCCCGTACCGTCGTATTTTTTTCCGGTAGTGTCGAAGCCGTGCATAATTTCGTGTGTCAGTATCCCGCCCAGCGCGCCGTAGTTCAATTCAGGTGCTCCTCCATAAGTGAAAATTGGACGGACCATTAAGCCTGGAGGAATATAAATCACGTTGTATAACGCGTGGTACGCCGCGTTTGCAGAATAGATCGGTATCGAGGCTGTGAAGTGAGCTACGACGGACGCATTGAGGGCATCTTTGTTCCTCAACAGGTCAATAGCACTTGACGTTAGATGCTCTACCATCTTCATGACGTTCGAAACGTAACTGTCGGTCATGTCTGGGACATTGCTCAAATATGCGTCAGCCGCTTTTTCTGACGAAACACCAAAAGGGTAACCTATACGTTTGTGTAACAGCGATAGCTTTTTTAAGGCCCCCTTCCGCGTAGAATTGTCGAGCCAACTCGATGTCCTGAAAGACGTTTCGATCCCAAGCAGGATATCATTCGTCATCCGCTCTACAATATCTACTGTTGACTGGTTTACCTTCTCTAACAACGTCTTCATCGGCGCTACAATCCTGAATAAATATAAGACGTATCTTAGGCATATCTCTGCTCTCCAACTGGCCTTCTGATTTGCCGTGGTCACTCCAGATACATTGTAAAGGTACCACGTTGTTCTCCATGCAAGAAATGTTCGAATGTCTTCGGTGCTGATCAATGCTTTGCTGCCAAATAAATTATAGAGGAGATGTATATCGTATAATGTCATTACAATTCGATATCTTCCGGGGAAAAGCGACTTTGACCATTTTTGTAGGCTCTTTCTCCACCTCTCGCATAGTCCCTGGTCTTTGCCGGCAAAGTAATCGATGTTAGACATTCCAAATCTGTAACTCTTGTCTCTGTACGTCCGGTTGCTGGAGACGACGTACACTTCGTCTTCCGCTTGTAGAACACGATCTACAACCTCGTCGTCGAGATTCAAACCTTCGAATACCCAGTGTAACACGTTTTGATAAATTTTTCTGCGTTCCGTTGCACTGCGAGGCTTAACCGAGCGAAAAGAGTCGAAATGAGGAGATACACGAACGTCGAGATAGATGTCGTTCCGGCTCCGTGATGGTGCTAAAGTCATGATGTATATCACCGAATATCCTTCAACCAGAAACCTCACTTGCATATCAAGCGGTTCAAAGTTCAATTCTTGTGTCAATGACAAGCCTAACTTCCTTAGAATTTCATGTATTCCCGGCTTGCTTGACTGTGGATCTTCGAGACACGATTGATACAACTTGACTGCTTTCTGGAAGGCGCTTTGTCTTTGAGCCGGAGGAGAGGCGTTTTTCAACCACATCTCAATCGCTCGCTTATTCTGGAGGGTCACGTAAGATAGCATGTTTGATGTCCCTTTAAAATGCTTCATAGCACCGGCGCAGACATAGGTAAAAAAATTATCGCATGGATTCTTTGTCGTGTCGACAGACATACTGACCAGCCAGCGCATGTAGTTGCAGTCGTCGGTGCCACATAGTGTTTGCCTTTCATGGTCCTCCTCGTCGTCTTCTGAGGATGGAGTTGCATGAGCCTGACTTGTCTTTCGTGCTGTAGAAATCCTGAATTCGTCGTCCTCTGTATAACTACCACCCACAGGCGGTTGACCTCTTTGATGGAACGCTATGATGGCGACACCAGCTCCAAATGCCAGAGCTCCTAGAGCGTAGAGTACTAGCGCGAATAGCCCTTGTTCGATAGAGCTTGTCTGTTTTCTTTCGTCTGCCACTGACTCCTGTTCGCGTTCAAGCTCCTGGAAGAACAGAAAAAACACATTTCCTCGTTTTTCAAGTTATGTCTAAACAAACTATGCACATCTTTCTTGTTCACAATGCGCACGATGTATGACGATTGCCCAATATACAGGGCGCCCCAGAAAACGTGTCTTTGAATTTTAATAATAATAATAATAAAAAACTACGACACATAGAGTCATGCGGTCAATGGCATTTGTTCTTGCTAGGTTTTTGCCACCTCCTGATTTGCATGTCATACAACCTAAGTTTAATTATGTAAATTTTTACGAACTGAACTCTGAAAGTTCCCAAGTAAAGGTCACTTTTTTACCCCCACCACTGTGAACAGCGTGCCGAATTTACTCAAAATAATGACAGTTGACAGGAATATTGGGGAGATATCGTATCGGAAAAAATAGCCGAAAATCATGCTGTACGGAGCTCGCAGAGGATAGCGCGCGCAAAGCCCACACCGGCATGGTAGGAAGAGACAGACAGCTTATCGCGTCCGGCTTCGGCTGCGACCAAACCTTCCCTCTCCCAATTTCAGGAACTGTAACTTTTTCTACTATCATTCTGTGGGCTGGGTTTCCAACCTCCCATCGTCGGACTGACAGCGATTGCGGATTGCTCAGACGGATTGCGCTCAAAAAGTCCTCGCGCGTTACACTCAAGCGCCCCGAGAACCATGATGTTCGATTATTTTCCCCCGATGGGATAGATCCTGAATATCAGTCAATTATCATGAATTTGAGTCAATTCAGACACGGGTCTCACTGCGACGTTCGCCGCCAGTCGAGCGTTTATCGGAACGACGTCACGCCAACGGGAGGTTGGTTGAAAGTTGCGAGCAACGCGGGACTACAGTAGAGTGGTTCAAACGGCGCGGTCATGCGACGGACAAGACAGAGTTACGTATAGGAAGTAATTTCACATTCTACGAGAACTCCCCAAACCGTTTCCAAGCGTACGCGCAAGTGGAGGAGCATGCCCGACACACTTTTTTGTACAAAAGTTTAGAAAAAGTAGCCTGTTGGAAATTTCAGTCATCCGGGAATGAAATGCTTAATACAAACGACATGTTACAATTGCTGCCGTCCCATGCTTTTAACGCGCAGCTGACACATATTAATCAGATGGATTCGCTACTTAACTGCACAGAAGGTCCTCTCTCTTAAAGGGACCATGAACAGGTCCCAAAAACCTCTGCAAACATATGTAATGCATCGCTAGTCACTGGTCCATTCATCATGTGGGCTATGAACTCAACATTCTGTAGAATTACGGATATATTAACTAAAAACCAGGACACACAAAAAAACGCGACTGCTTCGACGCCAACGCTGCCGGCACGACTGAGAAACTGGCTACGACGTCAAAAGCAGGTGACCTTGGCCACTCGCGTGCTAGCTTGATGCAACCTCGGTGTGAGCAAAGGATGCAAGTGACGTCAGTCCGCTTACAGCAGGGGGGAGTCGGGCGACCGGTCGACGCTTTTTGTTTGTTTGTTTGTTTCGCGCGTGAACTACGTCCGTGTTGAATGAAATTGCAAAAGTAGGGTGTATTTCAGATAATAGCCCTCGGACGTAGTTCCGTAAACGGGCTTATGGCTTTCGCTTAAAGAAAAAGCAATAAAAATATGAAAACAACAAAACGTCCGCCATATTGGAAAAGCACACAGACTGCACAGACGATCGGCGGGCAAAAGAACGGAAGTTAATTCATACCGGAAGCAAGACAGCGCCCCCTTCTTGCAAAATGACGGGGGGCAAAAAGTCGCAAAATCCTGTAGACAACGGACGCACAAGACGCTTCCTTGCGGCTTCCTTGCCCATTGTCCCTTGCGGGGACAATGGGCCTTTTCGACAACCAGTGGCGGCGAACACCTGGCTTGAAGGCACTCGTATGTAAGCGAGACATGTGATCTACAACTACGACACGGCTGTCATAGAGTTACCATTCGACGGCAGAAAAACCATCAAGAGAAACTGTCGCAGATTGGTACGACTATAGCAGGGAGTTGTGGGGGCTATTCGGACATGGGGACGATTGGGCGCGGCGACCATGTCGCAGAAGTAGATCAATGCAAAATTGGGAGGCGGAAATTCAGTAAAGGGAGGCTAGAGGGGACATGGGTAATTGGCATGATTGACATCCATAATAATGACCTACAACTGGAAGTGTGTCGGGACAACAAACGTGATGCGATAACATTACTATCGCACATCAAAAACAATGTAGAAGAGAAGGCTCTAATAATCACTGATTGCTGGATAGGCTACATGGGGCTTGATCAGAATGAATTCTAACACTTGACAGTAAACCATAGCTTAAACTATACACTGATTCGGACACAGGGGCCAACACAAACCAAATTGAGTCGCAGTGGAGGCCTCATCATAAATGACAGCGTGGGGTAGCATTTGTTAAAGTTTCTATGGCGCCGTGATTGCGAGCGCAGCAATAAGGAAATATTTGACAAAATTTATACGACATTAGCGTAATATATACAGGTTTGGACTAAGGTCATCACCTCAAGGACACACCAAATTCGTTTTCTGATAGGCCATTCGTGACAAATGCCATCTTCCAGCAGGCTGTGATGAGTGCTCAGTGTTACATATTTCTCACATTATGCATATATCAACCACAATAACTCCTTTCCTTCCCTTTTTCGGTGCTTTACTCACTGACAAGCTCTCCAGGTGCACATCGCTGACCCAACAAATCTACAACGCGTTAAACACAAAGCCTGGCCTGACCTAACCTTGGTGACAGTTGCACAGTCTAGGTGAATACAGCCTCCAACAGGCGAAATAAGTAAAAGCCTGGCCTGACCTAACCTTGATGACGGTTGTACAGTCTACGCGAACACGGCCTCCAATGGATGAAATACGCAAACACCTGGCCCCTGGGCTTACCTAACCTTGGTGACGGTTGCACAGTCTACGCGAACAAAGCCTCCAACGGGTGACATACGTAAAAACCTGGCCTGACCTAACCTCGGTGACGGTTTCACAGTCTCCGTGAACAGTGTCCAACAAGCGAAATATGTAAAATCATGGACCAAACCTTACACTGCAGTCACGGATGCTCTACATGAAGAGTCTGCAATAGCGCACATTCCCCATTTTTCTTTTCATCTTAACACTTCCTCCACTGTCAAGACATCATAACCTGTATCTTGTGAAATGAAACGTTTTGAAAATCCTTTTGGATCCGGGTTTGCAAATCTCAAACACCTTTTCTGTCACCACTGCTTCACCTGTTTTGCTCCCCAGGTGGCCTCAGTCACCACTTCTCCGCCTTACTAAAATGGCGGCCTCCACCTCTGTTAGGCTTAGCAAGGCCGTCGCTGTACAGGGTGTGTGCAGAAAAACGTGACCCGAATTTTTAAATGTAACTCGTTGTCTACTTACCCGAGGAACTTCCGGTGGCGTACGATGGCGTATTTATGCGTGCGAAAGCTACAAAAAATTCTGGAAGCCATACTCAGCGTAAAAAAATAAACAGAGCGCGAAAACATCGACTTCCATTCATTAGAATAGGGCAGTCATGACAGTGCATGGTAGTGCATGGCGGTCTCAGGAGAGTTATGTGCAGGCACCGCTAGGGGTACCACCGATGAGCATCCATGTGGGACATTTCTGCACCGATAGCTCCCCTAGCGGTACTTGAACACAACTGCCCTGCGTCCGCCATGTTACCCTATCCTGATGCACGGAGGCAAAAGGTTTCGTTGCTCTGTCTACTTTCTAAGCTGTGTATGGCTTCCACGCTGTTTCTGCAGATTTCGCACGTTTAAATGCACCATCGTGCGCCACCGGCAGTTCGTTAGTTGTAGATAACAAGGTATGTGCCTAAAGGCGGGTCATGTTTTTCTGCACGCGGCCTGTAGATGAGCGCCTTCAAATGGTATTTTACAAACGCGCATAAACAATTTTCTTCCTGCACTTGTTCATAATCCTTGACTTTTCCTATCCGCTATATCACCCTCGTTCACTTCAAAGTGTTATTTAACTTTCAAACGCGCTGGCTAATTCTTAAAATCTATAAGCCTGTCTACGGAACTACACCCTAGGCCTCCATGCGAGCCCCTTTTTTTTTAATCTCTTCACGGGAATCTCCCTTTATGCCACGGCGTTCGCATTATAACTCTCCCTGCATGACGTTCACGAAGCTCTACACACAATCTGAAGCCCAGGAACTCACCGACATCACATCGGGGTTTGCCATGTTTGACCGGTGGCTCATAACGACGGCGCAGGTGACGGCGGGACAAGCGGCTTCTTTCCCTCAAGATGGACACGGAACAGGAGCTCATTTCACGTGACACGAGGGTCGTCCTTGGTGTCCTCTTCTTCACGGGCCTAGGAAAATATTGGCCACTAAAAGCGGTCCTAGCTTTCTGCAGCTATAAAATATCTTGCTTCTGTGCTAAAATATGAGAAATTTCGCGTTTTTCTGCGACAAAAATTACAGATAATACTGGTCCGACTCAGACACAATAGTCCTGCCCAGTAGCAACCCTCCACGCAAAAGGTTACATCGAACCCCACCACTAGCCTCGGCATTGGGACCACACAATGTTCTGCAAATGTTAATTTGGCATGAATTTTTAATAAAATATGAACCGTTATATAGACGTGCCACGGAGTCTGTCCGCAGTCTGCTGATATCACCTATTTTGAGTGCAACTATAAGGCACTGTTCTCTCACACAGCGCAAGAAAACAACTTTTCTTTTGTTTTTTAATGCGCTAGCATTATAGTCCTGATACGCAAGAATCGCGCAAGGGTCTGTCTGTAGTCCTGGCACGCCGCGCATGCGCGGTGAGCGGAGAGGGAAGGAAAGGGCGCGTCTAGAGTGCGACGCGCAACACTGCGCCAGCTTTGGTGGCGCGCTCACGCAGACACGACTGAACCTGTCGACTTCTCTTCTTCTTCTTCTTCTTCTTCTTAGGGGGTGAGTGAGGTCAGCCAGAGTTCTTGACACAGCTGCACTGCGCCGCTCAGCAAACCGCTCATTTCTTGCGCTCGTATATGATGGTCAATGACATCACGAAAGCTATTAACAAGCCTGACCTCGTGATCTTGTAGTTTTTTTGTACTCTCAAATGAGACACAATAAACGTATCACTATCACTATGGGATTGTTTTGCTTCACTGGTTTTGTGGAGTGGCGTTAGTGTCCCGATCGTGTCAGAGTACGGCAACTGAGAACACCATCCACACGTAACGGAGCGCTGAAACATCAACATCAGCGAACAAGCGATGCGAACAAATTGCACTCAAACGTTGCTATACTAGCGACTTCCTATGAGAAAGGCAACACTGCTTTTCGAATCCGCGTCCTGACAGGTCTACCATCACTAATGGGCAAATCACTCACCATACACAGGCTACTATCACTAGAAATGGACAAGAGAGTCTCAATGGACTCTCATTGAGTTCAGTCACGTCATATCACGATCCTATTTGGCATTTTTTTGTTGTTCAATGGCACGTTTTTTCTAGGACACCCAGTATACTACACGGGCAGGCGAGACCACTTTACTCCTCTAGTGTACAAAATAGCGCGTGGCATATTGTCACGTAACTCAACGTAACATGTACTTTGCAAAATTTTTCCACCTTTTTCTCTTGTTCCGATCAGTCCGCGTTAAAGCTAAGCCCGACCGAGGTGCTTATGGAAGCCACTTCAATACTACAGAAGCGCTACTTCAGACTTGAGTATACTCCCAAGAACATAATGAAACTAAGAATAATTTGAAAGCTAAATTATCCACACAGAAAGCAGAATCCGTCCGCAGAAAATGGTACCTTTTCATTTCAGCACTACACAAGCCAGTAGAGCATGCGGAAAACGCCATTTAAGTACTTTATGAGAAAAGCAATATCACGGTACTTCCAAACGTACCGAAACATAAACAAGCTCTTTCCTTCATTGAACTGTTCATTTTACGCTCAGCAACGTGCACGGTTTCTGAACCTTCATTCAGAGAAGCGTTCTCCAAAAGGGACATTTTTTCTTCGAATTCATTGGCGATTCCGGAGGACAGTTAAACACTTCGCCAAAGTGTTCAGAACTCATGAGAGGAACATTGCACCTTTCGTCAGAGCGAGGATGAGTCTTATCTGGAAGTGGCTCTCCACACCACATCAGGCACCAAGCCACGTAGAAGAGCTGGTCACTCGTCAACCCCTTCAGTTGTCCCAGACTCACAGGCGATTTTTTAAAAGCTTTCCTGTACACCTTCAGTATTGACCCTCTGCCCATCGTATCCGCTAGGTACTCGGCCGGGTAATCCGCGTAGTGTCTTGCCTTTGGGGCGTTCTCGATGCTGACGTTGTGACACTCAATGAGGTTAGCGTACGCTCGGTTACTGGCTTCAGAAAACCAGCCTGTTCTTTTTCCTGTACCGTCGTATTTTTTTCCAGTATTGTCGAAGCCGTGCATAATTTCGTGTGTCAGTATCCCGCCCAGCGTACCGTAGTTCAATGCAGGTGCTCCGCCATCAGTGAAAATTGGCCAGACCATTAAGCCTGGAGGAATATAAATCACGTTGCTTAGCGCATTGTACGCCGCGTTTGCCGAATACATCGGTATGAAGGCTATCAAGCGAGTCATGATGGACGCGCTGAGGACGTCTTTACTCCTCAACATATCAATAGCAGTGGACGTTTGATGCTCTATCACCTTAACGACGTTCGAAACGTAACTGTCTGTCATGTCTGGGACATTGCTCAAATATGCGTCAGCCGCTTTTTCCGATGAAATACCAAGAGGGTAACCGATACTCTTGTGTAACTGAGATATCTTTTTTAAGGCCCCCTTTCGTGTAGGACCGTCGAGCCAGTTCGATGTTCTGAATGACGTTTCGATCCCAAGCAGAATATTATTCGTCATCCGTTCTACAGTATCTACTGTTGACTGGTTTACCTTCTCTAACAACGTCTTCATCGGCGCTACAATCTTGAATAAATATAATTCGTGAGTTAGGCAGTTGTCGGCTATCTCACTGGCCTTCTCATTTGCCATGGTTACTCCAGATATATTGTAGAGGTACCACGTTGTTCTCCATGCAAAAAATGTTCGGATGTCTTCGGTGCTTATCAATGCTTTGCTGCCAAATAAATTATACAGTAGGTGTATATCGTTTAAAGTCATTTGAATTTGATATCTTCCGGGGAAGAGCGACTTTGACCATTTTTGTAGGCTCTTTTTCCACCGTTCGGATAGTCCCCGGTCTTTGCCGGCAAAATAATCGATGTTAGACATTCCAAATCTGTAACGTTTGTCTCCGTACGTCTGGATGCTGGAGACGACGTACACTTTGTCTTCCGCTTGTAGAACATGATCCATAACCTCGTCGTCGAGATTTAAACCTTCGAATACCCAATGTAACACCTTCTGATAAATTATTCTGCGTTCCGTTGCACTGCCAGGCTTAACCGAGCGAGACGAATCGAAATTAGGAGATACACGAACATCGAGGAAGATGTCGTTCTGGCTGCGAGACGGTGCTGGAGTCATGGTGTATATCGCCGAATGTCCTTCAAACAGAAACCTCACTTGGATATCAAGCGGTTCAAAATTCAATTCTTCTGTTAATGACAAGCCTAAATTTCCTAGAATTTGATATATTCCTGGCTTGCTTGATTGCGGATCTTCGAGACACGATTGATACAACTTGACTGCTTTCTGGAAGGCGCTCTGTCTTTGAGCCGGAGGAGAGGCGTTTTTGAACCACATCTCAATCGCTTGCATATTCTGGAGGGTCACGAAATATAGCAGGTTTGGTACCCCTTTGAAATGCTCCATAGCACCGGCGCAGACATAGGTAAAAAAAATTATCGCATGGATTCTTTGCCGTGTCGACAGACATACTGATCAGCCAGCGCATGTAGTTGCAGTCGTCGGTGCCACATAGTGTTTTTCTCTCATAGACCTCTTCGTCATCTTCTGGGGATGGAGTTGCACGAGTCATCAGTTCGTTGTCCTCTGTGTAATTCGCAGGTGTTCTATCCACAGGTGGTCGGTCTTTTCGATGGAAGATTATGATGGCGATACCAGCTCCAAGTGCCAGTGCTCCTATAGCGTAGAGTACTATTATGAATAGCCCTTGTTCGATAGCGCTTGTTCCTTCTTTTTTGTCTGCCACTGGCTCCTCTTCACGTTCAAACTCCTAGAAGGACACAAAAACACATTTGCTCGTCATTCCCAACAATCTGTGCCAAAACGTAAAGCACACTTCACCACATTCGCCTGGGCATCAGGGGAAGCTTGAAGGACAGGCCCCATAGAAATACATGTATTCGGCAGACAATCTTGCCTATAATTGTGTAATGAAGGACGGCAAAGTTCTCCCGGATATGAAGTGAAGGGTTCATGGTGACTATACCTTCACAAAATTTGATGGCGATAGCACCATTCGTCTTGGTTCCCCAATGACTATCGCTAACACATTGATCTCTATGGGGGAAAAGGTGACCTCTAGGGAACCTTAAGTCCCAGAATCCGCGAGAACTTTTTCATAACGCGAATAACGTGGGAGATATCGGCTGCAGAAGTAGCTCCCCTCACGTGCATGCATTCGACAACTTCAGTTCCGACATTCAGGGAACCGACATTCAGGGAACCGACAGTTCCGATGGTAGGTGGAAATTGTTTGGATGACAGGTACATTAGGATATGTAGACTTGAAATCTTGGAGAACTTTTTTACAGCGCGTGTCACGAAGGAGATACAGGCTATAGCAGTGGACCTCGCAACCTGATTTTGACAACTTGTGCGACATGACTACCGGAATCTATGGAAGCTGCTTGCGTGGCGTTATTCTGACATAATATGGCCGAGTGGTCAGTTAAAGTGGATCTTACTGTGGACTATTGTCCAAGAAAAGGCTGTTGTTGGTGGTCAACCATACGCTGCGGGCAATGCTGGATACACGGAATACACAAATAAATAGTTTTACGGGTACAACTGCATTTTTCGAGAGAGACAAGCGAGGTGCGGGTCGGTAGTTATTCACTACTTATCGGTCGATTTCTGTTGCTCGCCCCTCAGGGTCAGCGATACCATGGCGTCCACGAGCATGCGAAAATATCTGCGTTACTTGAACAACTTCAAGCATGAACAATGTGCTCCCGGTGCCGCGACGGTCACTGAGGGACAGTGTCTAAGTTGACGGTGTTGAAAGCCTTCGGTGACTTATCCAGCGTAACAACAAGTGTAGCGAGTGTTTCGATGTCCAAACACGCCGTTGTACGCGATACTGTCAAGTTGAAACGAAGACAACGGGACAGTTGACAAGATAAAAATTTGAAGCTTGTAACGTGTTAGCTAAGAAGTGTCTGCCACCTAAATCAGTAATATGCATCATTGCACTCCAGTATTCAGTACATTTGACCTAATTAGGTTGAGAGAAATCTACAAAGTGAGGAAAATGTCTTTTATTACTTCAAGTAGAAAGTTCAAGATTTCGGTCACACCGTTTCACTAATAAGTATGCGGTTTTCGGAAGTTATCCATAAAAATTTAACACTGCCGCTGACAATCGCCGCTCATCCGGCGTGCTGATTTTTCAGCTTCCAGCATGATAAGGCGAAAATAGCCTGCTGGTTTCCGCCAAGAGATAAGCTTGTGAAGGTGAAAAAGGCGATAGCACTGTGTTCTAGCTGCGGGCTCCTCTCTCACTGATGCTTCCTTTAGCCGATCGTGTGCCATCGCGCGAAGCCGGCAGCTGCGATGACAGAAAATCTGAAAGTGCATTGCTGAGAGGCGTGAGGTTTCAGGTGTGGAACATTGATAGTAAGAGAGTTGAAAGTCCTTGAAAAATGTTACTAAGTCTGCCAATTTATCCAGCGGAAATAAATAATTCGGCTGATAATAGCTTATGCACACCAGCGGTCTGTATCGCAAATAGAACTTGGCATCATGCAACCAGGTTACAACTTTTACCTCATGCATTCTTTTCTTTTCTATAAAATGCTAAGTTACAACTAGTGTACGGGCGTCCTCATCACCGTCAGGAATGAAACTAGTTTCAACTTATGTTAATTTAATACATCCTATTAACACAGACAACTGTCCTGTCGTACGCTCTTCAACGCACAGCGTTCTACACAGCACTCTGCATAACAGACATGGCATGAACTTCACAGGGAGGGTCATGAAAAGTCAAACTCCACCGCCTATACTTTCTGCTCGAGAATTGGAGCGATTCGGTGGCGGGTACGGATTGTATGCGCACGCCGTCCCCGGGAGGGACGTGAAGGCATGCGCCCGGTGTGTGAGGTTTCACGCACGCTAAAGAACCCTCCAGTGGGCGAAATTAATCCACAGACCGAGCACTATGGCGTCGCTCATGATCTCAGTTCTCACGCGACGTAAACCTGGAATTATTTTTATTAATAATTTTTTGACACTACTTTCGTGGCACCTTGAAAAAGTAACCTCGGGAAATCGCTTCCTAAAACGACCATCTATACACTATGAACGCATGTATACACCAAGCTTCATCCGTCGTCTCCCAAGCAGCAAAATGTACTGAAAGTCGAGTGCAATAGGGGTGGACGGGTAGGTGGAAGGCCTTGAACAGACTTGTGAAACTAAAGAACATTGATAAGACACATACCGTCCACCCCTATTGCACTCGACTTTCAGTACGTTGCGCTGCTTGGGCTTCTTCGCTTCTTCTTCGGCACCCGCTTCCGTTGTATCCAGTAACACACACTTACAAAAACAAAGAAATAAATAGTGATACTATTTTTAAATATTTTAAGCAGCAGTAACATTTTTACTTGAAAAGCTGCGACAAGCAGTCGGTATCAAATGTCTGTTTTCTTTTTTTTTTTTCCTGCCTTCTACTTTAGGAAGGTAAGCGGAATGCCAACAGCTTTCATTGCTACTATCAGTCTATCCTAAGGCCTAGCTACCCTGCACAGCCCGTGAGTGTATAGGTGACGCCAAATCAAGTTCCTGTCAGATTGTTGGTCATGTTTTCAAGTTATGTCTAAGCAAATTATGTAGATTTTATGTAGATGCAGACGTCAGACGACAGGCGGAATGTCAGTTACGAAACTGGCGCTTAGCTAAAGGACCTTTGGTGTCTGTGCAAGACGGCAGCTGAAATTACCTTTAGTGGAAACTGGCATCTGACGCAGTGTGAACTATATCTGAAACTAGCGGAGATTGCTAGCGGCCTTTAGAGCGCTAAAGGCGAAGCCTCGTCACCAGCGCGCTGGCAATTCAGACTTGTACGTATCTTGAGTACGTACTCAAAATACAGTTTTTTAAGTACGTTTCCGGTGTTTTGGTACTCTACTCAATACCTTTTGCGACAAGTATTTTTAAAGTATTTAAAATACTCTTTGCAGTATTTGCTACTCAGTACTCAAAAGACATTTGATCCTCGGCAAGCCGTATCCAGCACACTGCACACGGCAAGCCGTATTCCCCACCGTGTCCAGATTTTCAGCTGCCTTCTTCCTTTATTTTTTGTGGAATTCGTGCATCTGGCACAATACAGGCGGGTCCCACGCTTGGCCTTGCTTGTCAACAGAGGTGGGCACCCGCACGAGGGCGCGCGAGGATGAGGGTTTCCTCACCCTCACCTTACGATATTTGAGGTGAGGTGAGGGCCAGTTTTTCTGGTGATGTTTGAGGTGAGGTGAGGAAAATCTTCAAAATATTTTGAGGTGAGATGAGGTGAGAAAAACATTTTTAAAATTTTTGAGGTGAGGTGAGGAAAATTTTCAATTTTTCTAGGTCAGGTGAGGAAATTTTCCAAAAAATTTGAGGTGAGATGAGGTGAGGAAAACTTAAGGAACGCGCACTTTGTGAAAACTTTTTACGCGCGTACACGGGATATATTTCCTTCTTTTTGCAGCTTGCGTCTCTCACCTGGGCGGGGACTGTCCTCCTCTCTCACCGGTGATACGCGCAACTTTTACGCGTATAACAATCGTTCCACGAAGTATTTTCTGTGATTGATTAGGTCAAATCTGCCAGCTAAAAAAAAACGTTATATTGACTAAGCAATTTCACGAGTTCATTGGCAGTCACTCAAAGCCAACGCGACTTTACTGATGAAGATTCTTCAATCCCTGCGAATGTCACATCGAATACACAAATAGCTTGAAAAAATTGAGGTGAGGTGAGGAAAGGTCCCAAAAACTCATCTGAGGTGAGGTGAGGTGAGGAAAAATTTCAAACCATTTTTTGAGGTGAGGAAAAATTTAAAACAATTTTGAGGTGAGGTGAGGAAAAAATTTCAAAATTTTTTTGAGGTGAGGTGAGGAAAATTTTTCTCCCAGAAAACTGAGGTGAGGGCGAGGCTCGTGAGGACAAACGCCCACCTCTGCTTGTCAATAGCCCGACCCCTTCGTCAGAAAATGGTTACTATTCATATTGCAAGGTGAATCCCCCCGGGGATTAGGTACAAGAAAATCCCGGCATTTATCTCATTGGTCACCAAAGTAATAAACACGCGCCAGAAGCTGAAAGACCCGAGCTGACATACAGTAGGGATTACGAAGTTTTGAGTCAGAACATATCACGAAAGTTCACCAAACATTACTTAACACCAAGTACTTGGAAATAAAATATACTGATTGCTGGATAGGCTACATGGGGCTTGATCAGAATGAATTCTAACACTTGACAGCAAACCATAGCTTAAACTACACTGATTCGGACACAGGGGCCAACACAAACCAAACTGAGTCGCAGTGGAGGCCTCATCATAAATAACAGCGTGGGGTAGCATTTGCAAAGTTTCTATGCGCTGTGATTGCAGGCGCAACAATAAGGAGACATTTGATAAAACTTTGCACGACATTAGCGTAATATATACAGGTTTGGACTAAAATCATCACCTCAAGAGCACACCAAATTCGTTTTCTGATAGGCCATTCGTGACAAATGCCATCTTCCAGCAGGCTGTGATGAGTGCTCAGTGTTACGATATTTCTCACATTATGCAATATATCAACCACAATAACTCTTATTTTCCTTTTTCTGTGCTTTACTCACTGACAAGCTCTCCAGGTGCACATCGCTGATCCAACATAAATCTGCAACGCGTTAAACACAAAACCTGACCTGACCTAACCTTGGTGACAGTTGCACAGTCTAGGTGAACACAGCCTCCAACAGGCGAAATAAGTAAAAGCCTGGCCTGACCTAACCTTGATGACGGTTGTACAGTCTACGCGAACACAGCCTCCAATGGATGAAATACGCAAACACCTGGCCCCTGGGCTAACCTAACCTTGGTGACGGTTGCACAGTCTACGCGAACAAAGCCTCCAACGGGTGACATACGTAAAAACCTGGCCTGACCTAACCTCGGTGACGGTTTCACAGTCTCCGTGAACAGTGTCCAACAAGCGAAATATGTAAAATCATGGACCAAACCTTACACTGCAGTCACGGATGCTCTACATGAACAGTCTGTAATAGCGCACATTCCCCATTTTTCTTTTCATCTTAACACTTCCTCCACTGTCAAGACACCTGTATCTTGTGAAATGAAACGTTTTGAAAATCCTTTTGGATCCAGGTTTGCAAATCTCAAACACCTTTTCTGTCACCACTGCCTCACCTGTTTTGCTCCCCATGTGGCGTCAGTCACCACTTCTCCGCCTTACTAAAATGGCGGCCTCCACCTCTGTTAGGCTTAGCAAGGCCGCCGCTGTACAGGGTGTGTACAGAAAAACGTGACCGGAATTTTTTAATGTAACTCGTTGTCTACTTACCCGAGGAACTTCCGGTGGCGTACGATGGCGTATTTATGCGTGCGAAAGCTACAAAAAATTCTGGAAGCCATACTTAGCGTAAAAAAATAAACAGAGCGCGAAAACATCGACTTCCATGTATTAGAATAGGGCAGTCATGACAGTGCATGGTAGTGCATGGCGGTCTCAGGAGAGTTATGTGCAGGCACCGATGAGCATCCATGTGGGACATCGTTTCGATTTCTGCACCGATAGCTCCCCTAGCGGTACTTGAACACAACTGCCCTGCGTCCGCCATGTTGCCCTATTCTGATGCACGGAGGCCAAAGTTTTCGTTGCTCTGTCTATTTTCTAAGCTGAGTATGGCTTCCACGCTTCTTCTGCAGATTTCGCACGCATAAATGCACCATCGTGCGGCACCGGTAGTTCGTTAGTTAGGTAGACAACAAGGTATGTGCCTAAAGGCGGGTCATGTTTTTCTGCACACGGCCTGTAGATGAGCGCCTTCAAATGGTATTTTACAAACGCGCATAAACAATTTTCTTCCTGCACTTGTTCATAATCCTTGAATTTTCCTATCCGCTATATCACCCTCGTTCACTTCAAAGTGTTATTTAACTTTCAAACGCGCTGGCTAATTCTTAAAATCTATAAGCCTGTCTACGGAACTACACCCTAGGCCTCCATGTGAGCCCTTTTTTTTTAAAATCTCTTCACGGGAATCTCCCTTTATGCCACGGCGTTCGCAATATAACTCTCACTGCATGACGTTCACGAAGCTCTACACACAATCTGAGGCCCAAGAACTCACCGACATCACATCGGGGTTTGCCATGTTTGACCGGTGGCTCATAACGACGGCGCAGGTGACGGCGGGACAAGCGGCTTCTTCTTCTTCTTCTTCTTCTTCTTCTACCAATGAGGTAATGGCCGTGAGCCACTAAGGGAGATTGGCCAGGACAAAAGGGGCGTGAGATGTATGTTTATGTCTGTGCAGTAATGATGGGAACTAAGGCCAAGTCGGATCCAAGTATCTTATGACCTATATGACATGTGATGACTAATGCAGGAACTGGATATGCACGTATGTAGGAATATGCGTATGACGACTATGCAGGGCCAAAAGGATGGCTGTATGAATGTGTGTGTACGTGAGAGTGTATGAGTGTAGGAAGGAAGTGACTAGAAGCGGTTGGAGAGCGCGATGTAGGATGCAAGACCCGCTACCACAGCCCTATGACAGAGCGCAGTGTGTGATGCTCCGAGAGACAACACTGACGCCAATGAGAGTGGGGCTCCTAACAAGCGTAAGGGTGTCCAGATATGTCTGCGGCGTAATTGGCCGAGCTGAGAGCAGGTTAGCAAGAAGTGTTCAGTTGTTTCATCCTGGCCACAGTGGGAGCAAGCAGGGGACAAAGACCGTCCAGCACGGTGGAGGTAAAAATTTAGCGGCAGCGCCAGGCATCGAGCTCTCGTCACCAAGACTTCTGTCTGCCTTGAGCTGCAGAGGTTAGGGTTCCACGAAAAGACGAGGTGTTCATATGGCGGGCGTGGGGGGGCAGCTCGAGACAGACTTGTGAGCCGTCTGTACCTGGCAACAGAAGTACGAGCAAGTACTGGGAGGAGAGGAAGAATCTCTCCGGAGAGGGACATTTTAGCGAGGGTGTCAGCGATTTCGTTAAAGGTGAGTCCGCAGTGGCCAGGAATCCACGTGATTATGACGTTGCGAATATGAGGTGGGGCAAGCCGAGCCAAGATGGATACCAATGACTCTGAGGGAGCCCGGAAGCCTGACGGCGACGCCAAGGCTGAAATGACAGATAGGGAGTCCGACAGCAGGATAACTTGTTCGAAGGCGGGAGGAACCCTCCTAAGGGCAAGGGCCATAGCTAAGAACTCGCTGTCAAAGGGTGGGGTAAAGTCAGGGAGGCGAACCGGAAACTGGGAATCAAGTTGTGGGAAGTACAAGCCAGCTCCAGCGCGCTCCGCAGAAACCGACGCGTCCGTTGCAACAATCAAGTACTGCGCGTAGCGATTTAGGTGGTCCGTTAATGTCCTCTGTAGAGTGGTCAGTGGAAGCCGCTTGGCATCCGCATGAAATATCTCGGAGACTTGAATGAAGGCGGCATCCCGGTGAGGACCAAGTACACATACATCGGCCAAAGAGATCCTGAGTGGCGCGAGGAGCTGTTCGGCGAAAAGCAGCTGTGGTGTATTCCTACGGTGCCAACGGCGCGTTAGCCAAAGCCGAGTGTCTCTCATCGACTCGTTATTCTCCAACGCAATCGGGTGTTGTCTTTGCGAGAGGTAGCAACAGATAGTAAGAGACCGAAAGCGTTCTTTCAGTGAAGGTAGGCGGGCTTCAGAGAGGAGTGCGTCGTTTGCCGTATATTTAGGGAGACCTAAACAGAGCCGCAAGGCCCGCCTCTCTAAGATGTATAGTTTACTCAAGCGCCAGTCAGGCAGAGAAGAAAACAGAACACAGCCGAACTCTAATATAGGTCGGATGTACAGTTTATATATATACAGGAGGGCAGTCCTGCGCATACCAATGCGAGGGCTGCAGCAACGATGAAGTATGCAGAGAGCTTTCGACGCCTTAGCGCTCAGGTAGTCGATGTGTTGGGACCAGCACAGAGCCTCGTCATACCACACACCCAGGTATTTAAGCTGGCTCACCTGACGGACAGACTGGAGCCCCACCCTTAGATCAATAGAGATGGCCGCATCCAGCGGGAAGACGAGAATAGCAGACTTAGCCACATTGAGCGACAGATGGACAGAGTCTAGCCACGTGGACAAGGTGTTCATATAGGCTTGCAGCTTCGCATACAGCTCTGGCAAAGATGGTGCCGAAGCGAAGAACGCGATGTCGTCGGCATACGTTACAGTGAGGACTTCTGGGTCACAAGGGAGAGAGCTCATGAGAATGTTAAACAGTATGGGGGACAGGACCGAGCCCTGGGGGACACCTTTACTCTGGGGGTACGCTGAGGAGACAAATCGGCCGTCTGAACAGAAAAAGGTGCGACCCGAGAGAAAGTTCGCAATCCAAGTGAGCAGATACGGGGGAGTGGCGGTGTCTAGCAGCCTCTGGAGGAGCACAGCATGTATGACACTGTCATATGCTTTGGCGATGTCCAGGGCAACAAGTGCTGAAAGGTGTCTCATCTCCTTTGCAAGGCGAATCTGGCTCTCAATGTTCGTATGGGCGAGCCATATCGAGCAATGAGGGCGAAAGCCTATCTGGTGGGCAGCGAGAATGCCACGGGATACCACATGGGAGAGAAGTCGCCGATTGATGATACGTTCAACGGTCTTACAGAGCACAGATGTTAAGGCGATAGGCCTAATATTGTCTAGCGTAAGGCCATTGGAAGGGGCTTTCTTAACGATGACAATGCGCGCCACCTTCCAGGTAGCGGGAATCCATGCATATTGAAGAGATGTATTGACAAGATTCAGTAAAGCCGGCCGGTGGTTGGCCCACAGAGATTTCACTGTGGCAGCAGAAATTCCATCAGGTCCAGGGGCTGTTCCGGGCAAGGACTGCACCACAAATTCCAATTCATCGGCAGAGACATCGTGATAGCCCACACAAGAAGAGGGAAGGGCTGATCCGAGGGGCATCGCGTCGAAAAAACGCAATGAGAGACCCTTGGCAATTTCTTCAAGGCGCGCCTTAAAATCAGTGTCCGAGAGGACAGTGAGATCTGTGGAGACGGCAGACGAAGAGGAGCGAAGCAAGGCAATATGCCTATGAAGCGCTTTCCTACGGTTCGGTGCAGAAAGGAAGGTGTTGCGTCCAGAGTAAAACTCACGCTTTGCTGTAGCAACAGACCGCTTGAAGAGAGCTTTACAAAACTGGTAGTTCTTCCAGTTCACATAGCAGGTGTTGGCAAGCACTTGCTTCCATGCCGCCTTGCGGCGCCTATACGCTCTTGCACAGTCGTCGTTCCACCAAGGCGCACAAGGGGATGTAGTCCGCTTCGTAACGCAGAAGGAGGACTGCTGCAAGGACTGGGCGACAGAGGACAGTGTGTGAGATGCCCAGTCTACCGAAGAAAGGCTATCACATTGGGCCAAAAGAGCATCCAGCTTCTGACTCTGCAGTCGGCGGTTATTGAGGATCCGAGAGGAGGAGTTACGCGTGGCAGAGCAGGGGACCACGAATAGTATGGGGAGGTGGTCGCTGTTGGTAGATGAATCAATAGTCTTCCACGACGACATCTTGGATTGAGAGGAACACAAAGAAAGATCAATAGCAGATCGCGCCAGCCCACGGAGGAAGGTAGAAGAGCCATCATTAGCCACGCACAAATTCCGCTTACAAACCCAATTCCACAAGTCACGACCACGCGCATCTGTCTTAGATCCCCACATAACATGGTGAGAGTTGAAGTCACCACCTACAACAACCCTCCCAGATGCCTGAGTGACGGCAGAGTCAATAGAGCAGTCTGATAAGAAGCCCCGAGGGTAATAAGCGTTAATGACAGACAGGGCGTCATTCGGCAAGGACAAGTGGACCCCGAGAACTTCGCAGTCCGGCGACGTATGTGTGAAAAAAACAGAAGACGAATGAACCAAAGCAGTAGACACAAGAGTCAACAGGCCACCACCCTTACCCGCTGGCCTGTCTAAGCGGTAAGAATGAAAGCCACAAAGAGAGAAAGCACGGTCAGGGGTTAACCACGTTTCCTGGAGGAGAATCACGTCGGGAGAATAGGAAGAGACTAAGGCGGTAAGATCAGGAAGGGAAGCAAAAACGGAGTAGCAATTCCACTGAAGCACTTTAACACTATCCATCACAGAGTATGGAGCTTGCTACAACATCTGCAAGGACATCATTGTTCACATTCGGACGGCCACCCTTTCTGTTCCGCTTTCCTAGAGGGCTTTCAGACCCAGACCCAGTCTTAGAGGGAGAGGCACCGCGTTTGGAGAGAGCGGAAGTTGGAGTCATTTCAGTGTCTGTGTCAGGGGAAGGACAAACAGAGATAGGCGTACAGGCTACCGGGGAGGGGCGATGTGGAGGGGAGGGGCGATGTGGAGGAGATGGGCGCACTGTTGAAGGCGTTTGAATCTGCTCGCCCTCAGTGGCCGACGGCGTAGCAATGGGAGCAGCACGCGTCACGGACGAGACTACAGTTGAGACTACGTCCTGCAAAGCAGCAGACAAGGAGGCCAGGAGAGTGTTGATAGAGGAAATTTCATCTCTCAGTTTGGCAACAGCATTATCAACGGCAGAGTTAATCATTTTTTCCAGTCTGTCGGTAGCAGGACCTGTAGTCTGAGCCATGGTAGCGTAGGAGTTGCCACGGCTCTTCAAGATAGCAGCAGCGTCGCTGCGACAGCAGTGGCGAGAGTCCATGACCTCCAACACGGAAGCCTCGTGGCTACGTGCAGGGCAGCCTTGATAGTCAGAAAGGTGCGCACCACCGCACAAACAGCACTTCAAGAGCGAGCCTGGAGGACACTCGGACTCGTCATGGGAGTCAGCGCACCGACGGCAACGCACCCCAGACTTGCAGTGTTTTGTAACATGCCCGAAGCGGAAACAGCGTTTACACTGAAGTGGCCTACGCGTAAAGGGATCCACGCGAAAAATTAGTGGCCAAGACTTGATTTCGGAAGGTCGGTTATGACCAGCAAAGGTGACGATGACCGACTCTGTAGGAACACGGTCTCCGTTTACTGACCTGCTGCACCGGTAGACTTCTACTGCGCCCGTATGCGAGAAAAGATCGAGGACCTCTAGTGAAGAGAGTGCCACATCTACTCCCTTCACAATGCCTTTGACACATGTCAAATGAGGGGGGATAAAAGCCCTCGCTGGGCGTCCACCGAATGACGATATCCCGAGTAACGACCGGACAACAGCAACATTTGAGGATCGACAGACAAGCCCGTCGCCTCCATACTGGCGCACTTCAGAGATGTCCCTATAGTTATCTGTAATACCTTCAAGACATTGTGTGAGGAATTTGGGGTTCTTCGCGCAAATGGAAGAGCCACTCAAAGGTCGTAGGACAACAGGGATGGATACCAGTCCATTATCGAGAAAGTGTTCTAAGGGGAATGATAAAATGTCCTGTGTTGCGGTCTTTCCCTCAAGATGGACACGGAACAGGAGCTCATTTCACGTGACACGAGGGTCGTCCTTGGTGTCCTCTTCTTCACGGGCCTAGGCATATATTGGCCACTAAAAGCGGTCCTAGCTTTCTGCAGCTATAAAATATCTTGCTTCTGTGCTAAAATATGAGAAATTTCGCGTTTTTCTGCGACAAAAATTACATATAATACTGGTCCGACTCAGACACAATAGTCCTGCCCAGTAGCAACCCTCCGCGCAAAAGGTAACATCGAACCCCACCACTAGCCTCGGCTATGGGACCACACAACGTTCTGCAAATGTTAATTTGGCATGAATTTTGAATAAAATATGAAATATGAACCGTTATATAGACGTACCACGAAGTCTGTCCGCAGTCTGGTGATATCACCTATTTTGAGTGCAACTATAAGGCACTGTTCTCTCACACAGCGCAAGAAAACAAGTTTTCTTTTGTTCTTTAATGCGCTAGCATTGTAGTCCTGATACGCAAGAATCGCGCAAGGGTCTGTCTGTAGCCCTGGCACGCCGCGCATGCGCGGTGAGCGGAGAGGGAAGGAAAGGGCGCGTTTAGAGTGCGACGCGCAACAGTGCGCCAGCTTTGGTGGCACCGGCTCGCGGCCTTCTGTCGCAGCGGCTCATTCGCACAGCTTTCATAACCCATGGCGCGCCCACGCAGACACGACTGAACCTGTCGACCTCCTCTTCTTCTTCTTAGGGGGTGAGTGAGGTCAGCCTAAGTTCTTGACACAGCTGCACTTAACCGAGTGCCGACGAGTCGTCGGCACTCGGCAAGCCGCTCATTTCTTGCGCTCGTATATGATGGCCAGTGACATCACAAAAGCTATTAACAAGCCTGACCTCGTGATCTTGTTTTTTTTTTTTTGTACTCTCAATTGAGACACAATAAACGTATCGCTATCACTATCACTATGGGATTGTTTTGCTTCCTGGTTTTCTGGAGTGGCGTTAGTGACTGATCGTGTCAGAGTACGGCAACTGAGAACACCATCCACATGTAACGGAGCGCTGAAACGGAGCTGCCGTGCAGTTTTTGATGCGAACAAATTGCACTCAAACGTTGCTATACCAGCGACTTCCTGTGAGAAAGGCAACACTGCTTTTCGAGTCCGCGCCCTGACAGGTCTACCATCACTAATGGGCAAATCACTCACCATACACAGGCTACTATCACTAGTAATGGACAAGAAAGTTGAACTCACTCATTCAGTTCAGTCACGTCATATCACGATCCAAGTTTGCATTTTATTATTGTTGGTCAATGACACGTTTTCTAGGACACCCAGTATGCTACACGGGCAAACGAGACCTGTTTACCTACAATATCCCTTACTCCTCTCGTGTACAAAATAGCGCGTGGCATATTGCCACGTAACTCAACGTAACATGTACTTTGCAAAATTTTTCCTACCTTTTTCTCGAGTTTCGAAGCATCAGTCCGCGTTAAAGCTAAGCCCGACCGAGGTGCTTATGGAAGCCACTTCAATACTACAGAAGCGCTACTTCAGACTTCAGTATACTCCCAAGAACATAATGAAACTAAGAATAATTTGAAAGCTAAATTATCCACACAGAAAGCAGAATCCGTCCGCAGAAAATGGTACCTTTTCATTTCAGCACTACAAATGCCAGTAAAGCATGCGGAAAACGCCACTTAAGTACTTTATGAGAAGAGCAATATCACGGTACTTCCAAACGTACCGAAACACAAACAACCAGTTTCCTTCATTGAACTTTTCATTTTACGCTCAGCAACGTGCATGGTTTCTGAACCTTCATTCAGAGAAGCGTTCTCCAAAAGGGACATTTTTTCTTCGGATTCATTGGCGATTCCGGAGGACAGTTAAACACTTCGCCAAAGTGCTCGGAACTCATGAGAGGAACATTGCACCTCTCGTCAGAGCGAGGATGAGTCTTCTCTGGAAGAGGCTCTCCACACCACATCAGGCACCAAGCCACGTAGAAGAGCTGATCACTCGTCAACCCCTTCAGATGCCCCAGGCTCACGGGCGATTTTTTAAAAGCTTTCCTGTACACCTTCAGTATTGACCCTCTGCCCATCGTATCCGCTAAGTACTCGGCCGGGTAATCCTCGTAGTGTCTTGCCTTTGGGGCGTTCTCGATGTTGACGTTGTGACACTCAATGAGGTTAGCGTACGCTCGGTTACTCGCTTCGGAAAACCAGCCTGTTCTTTTTCCTGTACCGTCGTAATTTTTTCCGGTACCGTCGAAGCCGTGCATAATTTCGTGTGTCAGTATCCCGCCCAGCGCACCGTAGTTCAATTCAGGTGTTCCGCCATAAGTGAAAATTGGCCGGACCATTAAGCCTGGAGGAATATAAATCACGTTGCTTAGCGCATTGTACGCCGCGTTTGCCGAATACATCGGTATGAAGTCTATGAAGTGAGTCACGATGGACGAGCTGAGGGCGTCTTTACTCCTCAACAAATCAATAGCAGTGGACGTTCGATGCTCCGTCACCTTCACGACGTTCCAAACGTAACTGTCGGTCATGTCTGGGACATTGCTCAAATATGCGTCAGCCGCTTTTTCTGATGAAATACCAAGAGGGTAACCGATACTCTTGTGTAACTGAGATATCTTTTTTAAGGCACCCTTTCGTGTAGGACCGTCGAGCCAGTTCGATGTTCTGAATGACCTTTCGATCCCAAGCAGAATATCATTCGTCATCCGTTCTACAGCATCTACCGTTGACTGGTTTACCTTCTCTAACAACGTCTTCATCGGCGCTACAATCTTGAATAAATATAAGACGTGAGTTAGGCATTTGTCGGCTATCTCACTGGCCTTCTCATTTGCCATGGTTACTCCAGATATATTGTAGAGGTACCACGTTGTTCTCCATGCAAAAAATGTCCGGATGTCTTCGGTGCTTATCAATGCTTTACTGCCAAATAAATTATAGAGTAGGTGTATATCGTTTAAAGTCATCTGAATTTGATATCTTCCGGGGAAGAGCGACTTTGACCATTTTTGTAGGCTCTTTTTCCACCGTTCGGATAGTCCCCGGTCTTTGCCGGCAAAATAATCGATGTTAGACATTCCAAATCTGTAACGTTTGTCTCCGTACGCCTGGTTGCTGGAGACGACGTACACTTTGTCTTCCGCTTGTAGAACGTCATCCATAACCTTGTCGTCCAGATTTAAACCTTCGAATACCCAGTGTAACACCTTTTGATAAATTATTCTGCGTTCCGTTGCACTGCCAGGCTTAACCGAGCGAAACGAATCAAAAATAGCAGATACACGAACGTCGAGGAAGATGTCGTTCTGGCTGCGAGACGGTGCTGGAGTCATGATGTATATCGCCGCATGTCCTTCAAACAGAAACCTCACTTGCATATCAAGCGGTTCAAAGTTCAACTCTTGTGTGAATGACAAGCCTAAATTTCTTAGAATTTCACGTATTCCTGTCTTGCTTGACTGCGGATCTTCTAGACACGATTGATACAACTTGACGGCTTTCTGGAAGGCGCTTTGTCTTTGAGCCGGAGGGGAGGAGTTTTTGAACCACATCTCAATCGCTTGCATATTCTGGAGGGTCACGAAATTTAGCATGTTTGATACCCCTTTGAAATGCTCCATAGCACCGGCGCAGACATAGGTAAAAAAATTATCGCACGGATTCTTTGCCGTGTCGACAGACATACTGATCAGCCAGCGCATGTAGTTGCAGTCGTCGGTGCCACATAGTGTTTTGATTTCATAGACCTCTTCGTCGTCTTCTGGGGATGGAGCTGCACGAGTCCCCGGTTCGTTGTCCTCTGTGTAATTGCCATCCACAGGTGGTTTACCTTTTCGATGGAACACTATGATGGCGATACCAGCTCCAAATGCCAGAGCTCCTATAGCGTAGAGTGCTATTATGAATAGCTCTTGTTCGATAGCGCTTGTCTCTTTTTTTTCGCCACTGCCACTGCTCCTCTTCTCTGCCACTGGCTCCTTTTCACGTTCAAACTCCTAGAAGTACACAAAAACACATTTCCTCGTTTTTCAAGTTATGTCTAAGCAAATTATGTAGATTTTATGTAGATGTCAGACGACAGGCGAAATGTCAGCTACGAAACTGGCGCTTACTAAAGGACATTTGGTGTCTGTGCAAAACGACAGCTGATATGACCTTTAGCGGAAACTGCCATCTGAGGCATGGTGAACTACAGGGTGTTACCCAATAAAAGTCTACCAGCGCCAGCATACCGTGCTTTGCAAATACTCAATGCACGCGATGTGTGCGATTTCCATCGTCAAAACAACCAAGATGGCGGTGTTGCGAAAAGCACTTCGGATGTTGCCAACGCTGCTCCCGAGACGGCGATGAGTCGCACAACATCACGCAGCTAGCCATGTGGAACTGCGGTTCCTCATAACCTGCTTGTCGTTTCAATTTCGCTTCCGTGTTTGGAAAGCGTTATGTGCAAATTAACCTTTTCAAGGTCTGGGGAGCAGCATCCTAACTGCCCTCTGACAAACCGCCATCTTGGCTGTTTTGACTACGGGAATCACACGTTTCGCGTAATAACTTCGCTTCGGGGGGCGCAATCGCGTGGAAACATAGCATGGTTGATTGTCCCTAAGAGCTTTACATGCAGGCAGTACAATGTTGCGCCTGCCTTGTGTATTTGGCAAGCATGGAGTGCCGGCGCGGGTAGACTTTTATAGGGTAACACCCTGTATATTTGAGGCTAGAGGAGGTTGCTAGCGGCCCTTAGAGCGTTAAAGGCGGAGCCTCGTCACCAGCGCGCTGGCAACTCAGACTTGTACGTATCTTGAGTACGTACTCAAAATACAGTATTTTAAATACTTTTTCCGGTATTTTGGTACTCTCCTCAATACTTTTTGCGACAAGTATATTTTAAAGTATTTAAAATACCTTTTTCAGTATTTGCTACTCAGTACTCAAAATACATTTCTTACTCGTCAAGCCGTATCCAGCACACTTCCCCGCACGTGTCCAGATTTTCAGGCCCCTTTTTCCTATATTTTTTTCTGGAATTCGGACATCTGGTACAATAGGTGGCTACCACGCTTGGCCCTGCTTGTCAATAGCCCGACACCTTCGTCAGAAAATGGTTCCTATTCATATTGCCAGGTGAATCTCGAGAGTATTAGGTACAAGAGAACCCCGGCATTTATCTCCTTGGTCACCAAAGCAATAAACACGCGCCAGAAGCTGAAAGACCCGAGCTGACATACAGTAGGGATTACGAAGTTTTGGGTGAGAACATATCACCAAAATTTTCTTGAGTTCACCAAAGTTCACCAAACATTACTTAACACCAAGTCCTTGCAAATAAAATACATGCTTAAGTATGACAGATGAAGTTTGTTCCTTTCATTTGTACGGCCACGTTCAGGATACACGTTTCATTTACTGCTAATACTAAATTGCTTTAAACAGCATCTTAAATACTTCTTAGAGTATTTAGTACTCTACTCAAATTACTTTTAGGTTTGAGTATTCTGTACTCCATTTTAAAGAATTTTACGTGAAGTATTTACTATCTTATTTTAAATACTTTTACGCAGTATTGTGTACATGTCCGGCTGGCATGTATACCCTCGCACGCAAGAGCTCGTTAACTGTTGACGCCGGTCGGATACAGGGTCAGCAATTGAACAGGGTGATTGAACAATCCTGCTTCTGCACGTATACACGCATTAAAAGGTTGACTGCATAATGTATTTTAATGCATGTTTTGTGGACTGTGGTCCGCGTGCAAGGGCACGACCACGTAAGCTCGTGACTTCTGAACAGAAGTCAGAAGCAACCGGTCTCAGAATGTTTTAATACGTAGCAGCTCTAAAATAAACTTTCGTTTTTAGTGTAATCCCGTTCCTGGTATTCGGCATCATTGAATATACACGCCAGACGCGAACATCTCGGAGGGTTTAGGTAATCGCACATATTCTACATTGGACACGCGGCCACCTTGTGAAAGGTAAAGCGTTGGACCATGTACATCATCATATACATTAGGTTAGGCTAGATTACCTAACTTAAGTCAGGTGTGGTTGGAGGGCCGCTCCCCCCAGATACGCACTAGGTGGTTCCGGCGTCACACTTGGTCGCCTTCTCTCCTGAACCAACATGGCGACTGCTATGTTTTGAGCGTGTCCAATGTTGAATATGCGGGCGCTGCGCCCTTTGTTGTTTCAGCATTTCACGTCACGAAGGCCAGCAGCACGTTGTGAAAGTAAGTTTTCTTATACTCTCTAAACTGGAGCGTTATTTTTGTGTTATTACTTAACTTGTGCGCACAAGCTTTCGCAGATATCGCTACCACCATCATTCATGTAAGACGGCAATCTACACGTCTGACACCTGCGCGTTGGAAATGGCAGTTAAGTGCCATTTAGCTAACTGTCAGTTTCCTAACGGACGTTTAGCGCGCCGTCTCACAGGGGCATAAGCAAACTACAGTAGACCCGCGTTTATCCGGACTTCATTTATCCGGATCCTGCGCTATCCGGACAAAAAAGCATGGGGACGGATTTTCGTCCATGTATTTTGTTCTCGTTTATCCGGACTTCAGCTTCCGGACTCGGACAAGAATTCCACGGAACGAAAGCCGAAAATTCTTGTAATCCAGCTTCAGTTATCCGGACTACAGTGAGTAAGAGGAGACGCTGACCCCGCTTCGTCACCCTTTTCCCTGTGTTGGGGTTATTCCCGTCACACGTCAGGGACCTACATTCCTCCGTAGGGGAGACAACCGTGCACGATGACCCCCTTTTCTATTTGTGTGCGTTGGGTCATGTTGACCAGTCGAGCCATTTGGAAATATCTCCAGCAACTGTCCGGTTCTAGAGGGGAAAACTCCAACCCGAGGGCCTGCTGCTTACGGCCCGTTGGCCGATGAAGACATTCCCCTAGCTGAGCTGCGGTCCCTGATGCAGAGGCTCACTGCGACTGCCGTAGATGATGCTGCGGTTTCTGACTACGTTGACGTTGATAAGGATGATGACGCGTGTGCAGCTATGACTGATGACGGTGTGATTGCTGCTGTTGCCTCCGATGATGTGCAGCAAGACGGTGCAGATGACGCCAGTGAGAAACAAGGCTCCGACATTGACACTTCGCGTCCGCACTGACATTCTTCGAGCAGCGCAACAGCGTGGCTCAACTCTATGCAATTAGCAAAAGTTTGCAGGAATCGAGTGCCTACACTATCATTGACGAGATTTCTGTGTTTTAATTAAACCGTGCTCTGTAGGACGTTTCTATTCGGTCGTTTCATTTATCCGGATGCCCCGGTATCCGGACGATTTCGCCGGGAACGGCACCGTCCGGATAAACGGGGGTCGACTGTATGTAGATTGTTCTTGTTCACAATGCGCATGCGCACGATGTATGACGATAGCCCAATATAAACCAAGGCTCCATGGGGCGCTTCAGTCAGTGGCGTCATTGGGGTACGCGTCACCCGGTGAAGCAACTCTTTTCGTCACCCACCCCCACATGATGTTACCCCTCCATACCTGACGGTACGCGTTAAATAATACCCTCCCACAGGCAGAATAAAAAATCACGTGGTCTCATGTCGCCGCAGAGAAAGAGGTGCTGGTGCGGCGCGTCCACCCGCGATCCGCATGCCCGCACCCCCCGGTGACGCCACTGACTTCACGCCTGTCGTGAACCAATACTGAAAACATGTTCCAGTACTGAAAACTTGTGTCCAAGTGGTCTGACACACACGTTATTAAACAGGGTAGCTGTGGCTTTCACAAATGACTATTAGCAAACAGAAACCGATACAGAACGACGTGCACGCCACAAAGAGAAATGAGCTTAAATGAAGTATACACCACAAGTATACAGCGGCAGGTAGTTCTTGATGTTCGTGAGCGTCCCTGTCAACCGTGATTCCTTTTCTCTACCACATGCGAAAGTTCACACGAATTTAACTCAACATAATTCAGACACTGTTCGCTCGATTGTGCAGCCATTCTTGATCACAAATTATCAGAAACCATCGCTCGAGCCCACCGCACCATTTACCTTAGATATTCCAAATTGCTGAATTACTACGCGGGGCTAGAGAGCAGACTTGTACACATGTAACGAAAACAAAAAGGTGACTAAACACCAATGCTCGTCACCCCGAAAAAAAAAAGGAATTAACGAGGTTACTTGTTACTCAAACGCGAAAAGGAACTCTTTCTCGCTATTCGTTAGCAACGGGTTGCTTTCCCGGGACGGGCGAGCGGGGGTAGGGGGCGGGCTTGGTTGGACAATGAAGTGGGAGGCAATAATTTTTTTAGCTCGGATGTGCACAGTTGGATGTGCACATGCCTGCACATTCAGGAAGAGGCCTCTCAAGACGGCTCAGTGGAGGTCAGTGACAGTCCATTCATTTCATTTCATTGATTTTCCTGACAATAAAAAAGGCCTTTGGGCGCAAAGGGGTGGGGCATGAAAGACTTGAGAATACACCTAAGAAAACGTATAAAAAAAAGAGGCTTACAAAAACAGCTTCGAAGTGCTTCATCGCGTGCCGTTAAATATAAACTAATTCTTCTTCAAGCAAGTCCAAGGTTCTAGGGATGAAACGATTAAGACATGCAGGTGTACGGCAGTGTCGTCTACAGAATTTGAAAGGGTGACCTGTACGTGAGGATATACAGCGTGTTTGTTTTTATTCGTTACAGGTTTTTTATGAAAAAACTAGCAGAGCGCAATCGATGCCGTTTTTGCAGTTGAATGACCAGGCATACTTTTTTCTTTGTTTGTTTTGCGCGTGAACTGCGCCCGCGTTGAATTCAATGTGGCAAATGGCATGTGGCAAATATGGGATGTAGTTCCGTAGCCGAGCTTATGGCTTTTTTAAACAAACGGAAGTAGACATCAAATAACGGATGATTTTACTAGAAAGATGAGAAAATTACGGATGAAATGAAACAAAATGAACGTCGTATAACGTACCAAACATACAAAAATTAAATTTTATCGCTCGTTTCTTCGAGGCAATCCGACATCTTGGATGAGGACTTTCTGACCTAACCCGTGGCACAGTCTCGACGCCCGCACCGCCTAGTGCATGCCTGGGGGGGGGGGGGGTGCCCCCCAGATATTCCCCAATCTGTAGAACCTAACTTGACCTAACCTCACTAAAGTGAGGTGATTTAGCCCCGTACCTTTCGCAAGATGACAAGTTTCGAATCCGTTAGGTTTAGCACCCTTGTGTTTCTCCAGCGCTACAAGTGCATCAGATGGGGTTGTTCAGATGCAAATAAAATAACTTCTAGAACACCAATTCTTGTAATTCGTGTTTTTTTATATTCGCTATATGGTCTTCTCTCACTTCAGTGCATTATTTCTCATCTGAACACTCCGGCTAATTAGAAAAAAGCCATAAGCCCGTCTACGGAACTACAGACGAATTCTCTTCATGAGAATCTCACTTTGAGCCGCGGCGTTCGCAATCTAACTCTCATTGCATGACGTGCATGAAGCTCTTCACATAATCTAAGGCCCAGGAACTCACCGACATCACATCGGGGTCAGTCATATCTGACATTTTGGACGTGTGGCTCATAACGACGGCGCAGGTGAAGGTGGAACAAACTTCTTCTATCTCAAGGTATAGCCACAGAAGAGGTGATCATTTCACGTGACACGAGGGTCCTCCTTGGTGTCCTCTTCTTCATTGGCCTAGGCGATCCTGGCTTCCTGAAGATATAAAATATTTACTTCTGTGCTAAAGTATTAAAAATTACGCGTTTTTCAGCAACAGAAACTACAGATGATACGGGTCCCACGCCGGTTCAATAGTCCTACCCCGTAGCAACCCTCCACGCGAACAGTAACATCGAAGCGTAACATAGACGTGCCACAGAATCTGGCCCCAGTCTGGTCACATCACCTCTTTTCACTGCAACTAAGGGACTGTCCTCTCACACAGCGGTAGAAAATAACGCTCTTTTTCTTTCATTTTTGCCCCCCCCCCCCAACTACTATGAACTGCTGGAACACAGCGCTTAGCTCCCGTCAACTCTTTCAGCGCTCGTATATGACGGCCAATCAAGAGAGTGTCTTACCTATGATGTCACGAAAGCTATGGGGTTGTTTTGCTTCTTGGTTTTGCGGAGTGGCGTTGGTGTACTGATCGTGTCAGAGTACTGGAACTGGGAACACTATCCACGTGTAACGGAGCGCTGAAATTTTGCTGCCGTGCAGTTTTTGGTGCGTACTAACTGCACTCAGACGTTGCTATACTAGCGACTTCCTGTGCGAAAGGCCATCCTCTGTGAGCGGCATGCGTTAACACTTTCTCTCCCCTGTTCTTTCGCTTGTTTGGCCAGCACGACAATACGACCTCCTTCCGTCAGCATTCTAAGGTATCGAGAAAAGACGTGGGTTCGAGCCGCGAGTCCCTATTTCGAAAGCCTCGGCCATAGCTGTACCTCGGCCGTTCAGCACAGGTTGAGTTGGCAAAGGTTCTTACATTGGCGTAGTCGGAAAGCGAAAATGTGTGCGGACACCACGGCCTATGGTCCGAAACTACGACGACATCCCTAGGCTGTGCCTATGACATCACGACGACATCCCTAAGCCGATGAGAGCAAACAGGCTCGAACCGGCCGTCTCCATTCACTTAGACGTTCTAATGATCACCGTTGAGGGTGACAAAGTAGTGCATACCTGCTCTTCGCTTTTAGGGCGTGGGCAGTGCTATTTTTGAAACGTGATGTGGGCAAGCTTGCGCTTGTTCCATCCTACAGTTGGCAATACAACTACGACGCTGCACCGTTGGGGAAGAGAAACGCATCCAGACCAGAACAGCCTACTTAGCTACGTGGCGTCGAAGCTCAATTTATAGACGTGGGTTCTATATTTGGACAGCTCCGGAACCGTAAAGATTAACATGAAGCTTGATGACTCTGACCACTTGGTTCGCGTACCTCGGAAGGCTGAGCAAGCGAACGGGGTGACCTCACCGGGCAATGTAGACATAGCAGCCGACCGTCCTGCAACAAGCACACAGTCAGCAACAAGCACAACTTGCACAACAACAGGTTTAGTTGACCTGTCCGTTAGCGAGAAGCCCTCTTGCGCTTTTATGAAGCCCGATTCGTTTGATGGTACACCGTGCTTGGAGTCACGGATTTCTTCCTATGAACAAGCGTTCCAACACAATTCGTGGCTAACAGATGAGGCCAAAGTTAACAACGTAAGAACTTTCCCGGTCGGTGCCCCGAAGTATACTGGTATGACATTCGCCTCCTCAAAAACCCAAACGCCCCTTGGGAATCCTGGAAGAAAAGCCTTCTACTGTCGTTTGGGGAAATGCAAGTGGGATGACACAATGTCCCATAAGTATGTTCGCGGACGGTTTGGCGGCTACGAGTTCGAGAAATTACAACTTGCTGAGCCATACCTTCCTCCATCATCTGTTGTCGCTCTCCTCGTACATGGTCTCCCTACGCGTGTACAACTGATGGTAAAAATTAGGGGACCAAAACAACCAGAAGAGCCCCTGCATGGCCTACGAGACATTGGTGACGGCGGAACCACTCAGGGGGATCAACTATACTCACGCAGACGCGTCTCTATGCTGTTCACTTCTCCCAATGGACAACGGATGCAGAGTTTAAGACAGAACAAAACTGCTACCTAGTACCTACCAAGGAACATCAGCAACAGTGCACGATTTTTCTGATGATGTACAACGACAACAACAAAAAAGAAAAACAGATGATGTCAGCTTCGTCCCGCACAAAGAATGTGAAACTGTATGTGTAACTCGCCTCGAATAAATTAATTTACACCGACGTACTCCTGAACAACCGTCCAACCCGTGCCGTAGTGGACAGCGGTTCTTCGGTCACTTTCGGGAATGGTCGACTTCTCGACTCGCAGCTTATCTGCGGATGGACGCAGGTGGTAGTGGACGGACAATACGCGTCAATGGACTTGACGGGAGTTCAAAATTGCTGGACGCAAGTCACCATAACAGTCTCCGGTGAAGATCTCTAATGGCCTACAGTCATCGGTGAAGTGGACTACGACGTCCTGTCGTCGCGGTCAGAAATGAAGAGCTTGAAGCTGAACGTTTATTGCGACGACACAACAGTATATGTCACAGACGACCTTCTTCGATGCTCCTTTCCATCTCATCATCAGCCTCTCAGAGCAGATATGAACACGCAAGGTGTCTGCCAACCTGGAAAGCCTGGAAAACAGGGAATTGTCAGGGAATCTTGATGTGACTGGAAGAGTCAGGGGATTAGTCAGGGAGTTTGGCCAAAAAGCAGCTGAAGCGGGGAAAATCGCAGACAAGTGCTGTGCTGACCTGTGGTTGAGCGGCGATGCCGCAGCAAGATTGCCGCGAGTAGCAGTTCGCCACTACGACAAGCTCTCAGGTAGAAAAGTAGGGTAGCCTCACTAATATCCTTAATAAATGGTCGGTTTTATGGGGGATCTGTATCAAAATGTAGGAGCAGGCACCAAGTTCCCGTTTGTTTTTGTCAGGGAATTTGCTTGAAATAGTCAGTGAGAAACCAAGACGAGTCAGGGAATTTGAGGGCTGCAATTTGATAGACACCCTGAATACGGTTGAACGGCATACAGCAAATATATCCAGAGTTAATTTCCTTGTCTAGTTTCCCTTCTGTGACCTCAGTACCTCAGGATCCTTTCTCCTGACGTATTCGTCGTAAGCGGTATAACCTGTCCCGTGACAAAAAGAACTGGCTCAGGAGAGAACTGCAAACAGTGTTTGATGCCGGGATTATTCGCCCGTCAACGTCACCGTTTACCTACCCCTCACCATAGCCGCTGAGGCTGGCGGCTCATTTCGTCTCTGCACAGACTATAGGATCCTCAATCGATAGACAGACACCTTTCCGTTCTCTACGCCAAACATAGACGATATCATCAACGACACCAGAGGGGAGCACTGTACTTTCGTGCATAGACCTGTACAAATGGTTTTGGCAAGATCGTCCATGTCTACATTGATGACGTCATCATTTACTCCGGATCCTCGGAGGAACACCATGCGCACCTCCACCTTGTCTTACAATCACTAAGTAAAGCACGTCCTTTCGTGTTCCCAAGTCTCGATGCTTTACATTATGCAAGAACGAAGTGTCTGACCGCTTTGCTACGTAAAGACAAAAAAGTTCACATGGACCACCGAGTGTGGACACGCGTACCAAGACGAATCTGACGTACCAGGCGTACCACCATACGCAGTGGCGTAGCCAGACCTCCAAGGTAGAGGGGGCTCTATACGAAAACCTGCCCCCCCCCGCAGATCCTGGGTGCGTCAGCACACAATACTTGTGCACACCGTAGCATGCGTTAACAAAACAAAAAAAAAACGAAAATAATTGATTTCGACATTCACAATACGATTATACTGTGATGTCCAATGAGGTGGTGTCACGAGATTGGAAGGATTTTGAAAAGCTCATACTTTGGAAACCATTCAAGTGTGCCGCTTAGATAGATGCCATGAACTGTAAGAACTTTCGCGATCGTCACAGTGGTCCCCCCCCCATATATTATTTTCTCCTCGGATTTGCACGATTTGCCTGGGTCGGTCAGTGGCAGGTATGGGGGGATTGCCCCCCCCCCCCTAGCACCTCCGTGCCTACGCCACTGACCATACACAACACAAAAGTTTTACGGAACACGCTCCGGCGCATTCCTCCTTCACAGTAACAAGCTAGCAGCGAATGGTACCGTACGCACTTGCAAACAGATGACTGGGTTACCTGTAGGCACATGTCTGTAAGCTGAACGCGTTCCAGAAACTTTTGTCCAGCAATGTACCATACGTACCACGAGTCACGCGTACCAAGGCGCGTACTCAGTGCAATCTCTTCCAACCCAATTTTAGCCCTCTACGACTTTCGGTTACCTTTTGGCCTGTGTACTGATGCGCTCACAGTTTGGTACCGGTGCCGTTCTCTACAAGCGCGACGTGACGCAACCTAAGCCGCAACAACTGACGATCATGGGGTATCATTCGTGTCATCTTTAATAAGACTGAGCTTAACTACGCTACCACAGAAGAGGAACTACTTGCAGTGGTCAAGGCAACCGTGTACTGTCGTACATTTTTTTTATGGAAGAACATTCCAGGTTTTGTACTGACCACCAACCAATTATTGGTATTTTGGAATCTGCTAACCTCAGAGGATGACTCGCTACGTGGGCTTCGGAACTCCAACATTTTAACATCAAAGTTAATTACAAGCCAGGAAAAGCACTGACTCGGACGCCGATGCGATGTCTATGCTGGGTCTTGAGCACCTTTTTGCGCATCCTTTCGTGATCCCAAGGCACACAGCCCATGACAATGAAAGGTGTAAGATACGATTAGAATGCTTCGACTCCCCACCGCGTTGTCCGTAACAACAAGAACAACAACAATAAATGATGACGATGAGATGGGGTGTTTCACCGCGGCGGTGCGGTACCCTACCTTATTGCACGGGAACATTATGTGAAGATGATGACGGCGTAGGAGACGGGCAGGGAAAGAAAACGACAGATTTGGGTCTACCGAATGCATTAGAGTTTGAGCCGTGATGTCCCGGCGCCATTGCTGCAGAGCCAGGGGTAGCAACGTAACAACGAGTCATCGATGCAGGGGTCGAGAAATCACATATTGATTGCCATGACGGAAAGCAATAATGGCTCTGAGCATAAAGCACACGGTAAACAAAAAAGAAAATCTGGACGCTGTCTGGCTTTTTCAACGACTGCCACATCTCAGCTGCTCAGTATTTCTTCAGTTTGTTTATGCGCACATGTGGATTCTTTTCTGGATTTTAGGGACGGGTTCTATGGTTAATTGTTATGTCGAGCCCAATGTTATATGCATGCAACGTGGTTGCCGCTGTACGCGGCATCTAGTACGGGTCCCTTCCGAATACCAAATACAGTGTTGCCCGTAATATTTAATTTGAATTTTCTAATTAACTACACCGCCGATTGGAACGAAATCTCTGCCGCTTTTGTACTGACTGCTTGGGCTATCGAACAGCCACGCCAAATGACGTTCGACCTCAGCTGCTTTCGTTCGTTTCATTTCGTTATGTTCTTGGGCGTACTGAAGTAGCACTGAAGTGTCGTCTATAACAATTCGAACGGGCTAAGGTTTAACGCCGGCTGACGCTTCGAACTTCCAGAAAAAGTTAGGAAATTACCGAAAATGCGCGAAAATTTTGGGAACTACACATTACGTTGAGTCAACGCAGAGTTAACGTTAGGAAAGAATCGTTAACGTGCTCTTGCGTGCGAGGGTATACATGCCAACCAGTCATGCACAAAACACTGTGCAAGAGCATTTAAAATAAGATAGTAAATACTCCACGTAAAAGTATTTAAAATAGAGTACAGAATACTCAGAACTAAAAGTAATTTGAGTAGAGTACTAAATACTCTAAGAAGTATTTAAGATGCTCATTAAAGTACTTTACTATTAGCAGTAAGTGAAACGCGTATTCTGAACGTGGCCGTACAAATGAAAGGAACAAACTTCATCTGTCTTACTTAAGCATATCTTTTACTTGCAAGGACTTGGTGTTAAGCAATGTTTGGTGAACTTTGGTGAACTCAAGTAAATTTTGGTGACATGTTCTGACCCAAAACTTCGTAATCCCTCCTGTATGTCAGCTCGGGTAGTTCAGCTTCTGGCGCGTGTTTATCGCTTTGGTGACCAAGGAGATAAGTGCCGGGGTTCTCTTGTACCTAATGCTCTCGGGATTCACCTGGCAATATGAATAGGAACCATTTTCTGACGAAGGGGTCGGGCTATTGTCAAGCAAGGCCAAGCGTGGTAGCTGCCTATTGTACCAGATGCCCGAATTCCACAAAAAACAAAGGAAAAAAGGGCCTGAAAATCTGGACACGGCGGGGAAGTGTGCTGGATACGGCTTGACGAGGAAGAAATGTATTTTGAGTACTGAGTAGCACATAGTGAAAAAAGTATTTTAAATACTTTAAAAATACTTGTCGCAAAAAGTATTGAGGAGAGTACCAAAATACCGGAAAAAGTATTTAAAATATTGTATTTTGAGTACGTACTCAAGATACTTACAAGTCTGAGTTCCCAGCGCGTTAGTGACGAGGCTCCGCCTTTAACGCTCTAAAGGCCACTAGCAACCTCCTCTAGCCTCAGATATAGTTCACCATGCCTCAGTGCCAGTTTCCGCTATAGGTCATTTCAGCTGTCGTTTTGTACGGACACCAAAGGTCCTTTAGCTAAGCGCCAGTTTTGTAACTGACATTTCGCTAGACATAACTTGAAAAACTAGGAAATGTGTTTTTGTGTCCTTCTAGGAGTTTGAACGTGAAGAGGACTACAGGAGGTTGGAAACCCAGCCCACAGAATGATAGTAGAAAAAAGTGACAGTTCCTGAAATTGGGAGAGGGAAGGTTTGGTCGCAGCGCGCCCACCCAGACACGTCAGAACCTGTCGACCACCACAGCTGCACTGCCAAGTGCCGACGCGCCGGTGCTGTGTTGCGCGTCGCCACGCGTCGCACTCTACACGCGGCCTTTCCTTTCCTCTCCGCTCGCCGCGCATGCGCGTTGTGCCAGGGCTACAGACAGACCACTGTGCAATTCTTGCGTAGCCAGGAATATAATGCTGGCGCATTTAAAAAAGAAAGGAAAGAAGAGTTGTTTTCTTGCGCTGTGTGAGAGGACAGTCCCTTAGTTGCACTGAAAATGGGTGATATCACCAGACTGGGGCCAGATTCCGTGGCACATCTATATAACGGTCCGATGTTACCGTTTGCGTGGAGGGTTGCTGTTGGGCAGGACTATTGTGTCGGACTGGGACCGGTATTATCTGTAATTTTTGGCGGTGAAAACCGTGGAATTTCTCATATTTTAGCACAGAAGCAAGATATTTTATAGCTGCAGAAAGCTAGGACCACTTCTAGTGACCTATATTTGCATAGGCCCGTGAAGAAGAGGCCACGAATTAGGATTCACGTGTCACGTGTCGGGCTGCTCTGCTCTATATTTATAAACTGTACATCCAGCCTATATTAGAGTTCGGCTGTGTTCTGTTTTCTTCCCTTCCTGACTGGCGCTTGAGTAACCTATACATCTTAGAGAAGCGGCCCTATGGCTCTGCTTAGGTCTCCCTAAATATACAGCAAACGACGCACTTCTCTCTTAAGCCCGTCTGCCTTCACTGAAAGAACGGTTTCGGTTTCTTACTATCCGTTGCTACCTCTCGCAAAGGCAACACCCGGTTGCGTTGGGGAATAATGAGTCGATAAGAGACTGTCGGGTTTGGCTAACACGTTGTTGGCACTGTAGGAACACACCACAGCTGCTTTCCGCCGAACAGCTGCTCGCGCCACTGAGGATCTCTTTGGCGGATGTGTGCGTACTTGGTCCTCATCAGGATGCCCCCTTGGTTCAGGTCTCCGAGATATTTCACGCGGGTGCCAAGCGTCTTCCACTGATCACTCTACAGAGGACATTAACGGACCACCTAAATCGCTAGGCGCAGTACTTGATCGTTGCAACGGACGCGTCGGTTTCTGAGGAGCGCGCTGGAGCTGGCTTGTTTTTCCCACAACTTCGTTTCCAGTTTCCCGTTCGCCTCCCTGACTTTACCCCACCCTTTGACAGCGAGTTCTTAGCTATAGCCCTTGCCCTTAGGAGGGTTCCTCCTGCCTTCGAACGAGTTCCCTTGCTGTCGGACTCCCTATCCGTCATTTCAGCTTTTGCGTCGCCCCTAGGTTTCCTGCCGTCCTCAGAGTCATTGGTGTCCATTTTGGTACGTCTAGCGCTGCCTCATATTCGCAACGTCATCACTATGGAATTAGACGTGATGCGCTTTCGGGGTCCTTCAACGTGGATGTGCTTCACCTGAATGAGGTCCAGGAACTCTGTCGAATTCGCTGGGACAGAGAGCGAGTAAGTGTTGTCTTTGTATTCCACCCTTGATTCTGTATTGTTCGTCTCTCTGAAGAATTCGTGGAATGTGTCGGTAATTACCGATCGGAGTTCCAAAATTAGATCATTATTGATCACTATCACCCGGCAAACTCGCATCATAACGGCTCTTTCCTCCGCGAGTGGTAACACGTTTGGGACAGTGCGTGTTCTACCGCCCTCCAGGTGATCTCCATCGGTGTCGGCGATTCCAAAGGTGAGATGCAGCGGTCTGTTGATTTGTTTCACCGAGCGCACGCGCGACGGTAGCTTAAACACGTAGTGATCTTCCTCGTAAGTCCACTCTATCCCATATTCGGGGAAGATTTTATTCAATAGCGTGTCTGTGTCTTCACACGTGAGCTGTTTTGTTTACCACTTCTCCGTTGATAGCATTATCATGTTATCCGGCGCTTGGTTCACGTTCAGGAAGCTGTTGGGAATGGAAAATCCCTCTAGACTGACGACGAACGAATCGTCCAGGTGTAGCGGCTTATCCAACGCGATCGTGAGTCGTTCAGCGTGTTGGACGGGTGCAGGTCCATGCTGGCATTCGAGAGCAGATACACGTAAAATTTATTTTCTGACATTGCTGGCGTGCACCCAAGAATCGTGATCTTTGGCGTGTCTGAACCAACGAACCAAGAAGTGCAATCGCCCTTTAATTTTCTTCTTTCTAATCACCGTGGATATGAGTCGCTTATTGTACGAGGAAAGATGGTGGATGGGCTGCAGCTCCTGCTCGTAGAATGATCCCAGTATTTCTTTTCCCATCGAATCTTTCACGTACACTACGGGTGGATCGGTGTTTCTAGTTCGCGACACCTCAAATACTTTGGTCGTCCACCTTTGATCGTAGCCTTTGGCGAACACGCCGCGACCTAACGCAAGCCTCACCTGGTCCCCTACTTTATACTTGCTCTCGCGCGGGGTCGTCTTACGATTTAATCTGTTGAACAGAGCTACTTCATTTCCGGCGTTCACGTTTTTCGGCTTTTCGCCCATGACGGAGTGTACCGAGTTGTTATAGTCGGCCACTATCTTCGGCAGCGCGCTGATATAATTAAACTTCCCCGTACTAGTGAAATGTCTGGCTATTCTTTCTCTAATTGTTCTTTGCACGCGTTCACAGGAGGCCGCCTTCATTCCACTTTGTGTGCTATAGTGATTTAGTAGCGACTCAAAACACTGACGAATTGGGAACCCCAAAATTCGCTTCGGCGATCGGTGAGGAGATTCTTCGGGATTTCATGACGGAAAACTCGTTGAAAAGATTTCTTTACGTCCTGCAGGCGCTTTGTGCAAATGGGGACCATGTATAGGTACCTCGATAGCGTATCTATGACCGTTAAGATGTACTTGTAGCCCTTGTTAAATTTCTGACATTTACACATATCCAGAAGGTCTGCCCGATATAAATCCCTCACGTGAGTTGCGATGATAGAGTGCCGCTTGAATTTTTTCTTAACGGGCTTGTGAAGGGTGTAAGCATCTTCTTTTTTCAGCTGTTCAATGGCTTCTCGGCGCGTGAGCTTGTGATAACGTCAGTACCGATCCACTCCACCTAACCCTTTCTCCTTGATCTTTCCATAGGGCCCCATATTTGCTCCAGCGAGCAATTTGGTGCATTTTCAGAGTGCTTATAATTTTCAATACTTTTATGTACCAACTGGGTTTCTTGATGACCGCGCTACGACATGCTACGTAGCTCACAAGGGCCACAATGTTTGAGCGATTCATTCGCTCTATATACTAGCATATTATCTGCCTACCAGGTGAAAACTTTCTTAAATTCTTTTAGCACATATTTCGCGCGTGCTTTATCAACGCCGGAGGGTAGAAGATTAAAATCGAATTGAGTGGGTTCCGATTTGGGCTCCGAATGGATGGGTTCCAGAGGAGGAGGAGGAGGAGGATGATGATAGTGAGCACGCTTGAGCAAGTAATAGAGGGCTTCCAGTATTTTGCCCACTTTTACGTCATCCGAATCGTTGGATTTCAGAACTTCACCTATTTCTATTCTATGAGCCATGACCGATGGCTTTGGATATCGCTCGCCCGGCGACTCCAGCCGCGAGACTTGATAGCCCTGAGAGGAGCAGTAGAAGTATGGGAATGAGACCACCTTGTTGTCCCCTAATATATTTCTTCAACTGCCAGAGGCACTTATGAAGTGACTTGTAAGCGAGGAAGCAGAGGATTTTTTTGTGTTTCTTCAAGTTTTTATGAAGTTCCATTGAAAGTGGGATATGCCCGCGTAGAATGTTCAGACAGATTTCCGAAAGGATTCGAATGTCGTCGCAGCTGAGCTCTTTAAGTAACTTTGTGCGGTGCGCCGGTTTGCTGATGGCCAATACTTTGAGGAGCGCGAGATGTCTTCTAAGATCGCGGTCATTTCGCAGGCTTAAACAGGAACTGCCGGTCGTGCGGTAAAATACCCGTTCGCAGGCTACGGGAAGGAGGTGTTTGCAAGTGAAGATCTACAACTAAATAACCGTGCACCTTCTCCGTCGCCTGGTTATATGCATCGAGAAAATAGGAGAGCCCCTGTTTCTCGAATACTTGACGTCCGAAGGTTTCGATCTGTTGTATGGACCGAGCGTTCCGGAACAATACGATATAACTGGCATTCAGCGATATCGTTCGAAAAGCGGGGTTGTAATAGAACAAGGCTTGTGTGATCAAGATCACGGATGCATTCTGATGGTGGCTACCATGCACAAACAGCGACTCTACTTCCGATAGAACCCTTTTTTCCGTGATTGGATCGTCAATAACTATGAGAGTGGGATATTGTTCATCCCAATCTGCGGGCATCCTGTCCATAAACTCCATGCCGTCGAAATCCTTTTCCCATCCAGCTGCATACTTTCGTACGTAGAGTATCTTCTGCGGTGAAATGCTAAATAACTTCGGGTGTCTGATTATATTCTGCGTGAGCACCGTCTTGCCACACATGGACGCGCCGGAGATGAGAATTCGAGCAGGGTGCTGGAACTGCATGCACATCGTGGAATAACTTGAGCAGACTGTGTAGTGAGGTGTGATGCATATTTATTTTCATCCATAGCTCCTAGCGCGATTGATGATCGTCTCCAGGGCTCTTATTGCTTCCTGACATAATTCCTGAAGCTCACGCAGTGATTGCTCCCTGTAAGCCTACAGGTAATCGTCCAAGATTTTACGTATGATGCCTTGCAGCTTGTTTGCAGTGAAACGGGAGCTCAATATGTGGCAACACATCACGACGAAGTTCTCTCGCTCGTGACGCCTCGAAGAGGAACCTAGTGGAGTTGACGCAACTGTGTTGTGCCATCTGGTGGCACGAGCTAAGTTTAGACATCTGAGACAGGACTGACTTAGGAGCGAGAAATTCAGGTTAGCCAATCACTGTTCGGTAGGCTTAGTGTGGACCAAACAGGGCCAGCCATCGGTAGACTTAGAATGGACCAATCGGTGTGAAGAGCCAATCAGAGGGCTTAGAATGCACCAATCAGCATGAAGTGGGCGGAGCCAGTAAAGAGTTGCGCCATCTGGTGTCAGTGGGTTTAGAATGAGCCAGCGAGGGCCAATCGGTAAACTTAGATTGGGGACGGCCAATCAGAGCGTCTGGGAGTCTGAAGTCTGAAAGTCTGGGAGGGTGATCAGTAGGCTTCGTGTGGACCGGCTTAGAAGTCAGTAGGCTTAGAATGGACTAATCAGCATGAAGTGGGTGGAGATAGTAAATAGGTAAGGTTGAACATCTGAGATAAAGCCGCAGCGGGGTCGCTGCCATCTCGCGGGCGCTAATGAAGGCTATGTTCAGCGAGCCAATCGCTGGGCTTAGAACGGGCCAATCGGTGGCGGCGGCCAATGAGAGCGCTTAGAAAGTCTGGGAGAGTGATCAGTAGGCTTAAAATGGACCAATCAGCAGAGCTCAGCGATCGGCGTGCACCAATCAGAGTGACGTGGGCGGAGCCAACTAATTAGCATTAAGGAGCGGAGCTACGGTCAACCAATCAACGATCAGCAGGCCTGGCATGAGCCAATCAACATGAAGTGGGCGGAGCTAATGACGGCCAATCAGATGGCTTTGGAATTGGCTTGTGTTGGCTTAGAATTGGGTTTTGGCTTAAAACTGGATTAGAATTGGATTGGATTAGAGAAAACTGTTGGCTATAGGACTTCTAATTATACTACTAATATCACGCATAACGTGATGTTGATGATGGGCCTCATAGTGAGGACGAAATGAATATGTGTATGACAGAAGTGTACAACAGCACTCACACTGAGGCGATTCCTCTGCGCGAAGTAAAAACTGGTGTGTGATGAATGTATGTCCTATGAGGAGCCTTGAGAGTATAACACTCAGCAGAGGATTTTTCGAGCACTCTCTATAACTTTCAGTTTACCCAAATGGAGCTTGTTATGTGTCTGGGTGTCCCTGAAGTTTTGCCTATCTGTATAAGTTAATTTCTTAAGTGCAGATGCAATGTTCTGTAGGGGAAATTAAAATGGGGTAACATCACTCGAAAGTACACCTGCAGCAGCCTCGTCTGCTAATTCATTGCCCCGTATGCCAATGTGGCTGGGCACCCAGCATATGATTACAGAATAGCCTCTCTTGTGTATTGTGTGGGCTTTGCACTGTTCTCGTTGTACAAGAAAATTCTTTTGTTTGCGTAAGCTAGGATAACATTAAGGGAACTTAGGGAATCTGTGTATACGACTGCTGATTTTACGCAACCTTCAAGAATATAGTTGAGCGCAAGGATAATAGCATAAACTTCTGCTGTAAAGATGGATGCAATACTTTTTATACAGTGTAACCCTGTGCATGTACCAGAAACCCTGTCACAAGACACTCGTGCGCTAGGCTTTTACAAATCAGTGTACACCTCTATGTGATCCCCAAAGCTTTGCTACAAATGTTCAAACTCTTGCTGTAGTATAGGCGTAGCAGTGTTATGTTTGCTGTACTTCGTCAGTGCCCAGGTAGCACAGAAAGTTGCAGCAACGTTGCCTGAATGTGTCCGATGTGAGAGCAACGTTTCCAACAAAAAAAAAATGACGTTATTGCAACGTTCTCCTGGAAACGTTACATGTTCAACAAAAAAGAGACATTGCTGGTACGTTGCTTTAGAAACGTTACGTTTTCAACATAACGGAACAACACCGCTACGTTGCATCAGAAACGTTGTCTAGATATTCCCTCAGAACGTTACTGTTACGTTTCCCAGAGCTCACACTGCAACATTTTAAAATGGAGGAATTGGCCTATCTGTTTCAAAGAGAATGGTATTTCCTATTGATTTAATGGGATCCACCATGTTGCAGAGCCACCATACAGTAAGTGGGATGCCCGATGCTGAAGCAACGAGTGTAATGGCGACCAATGGCACATCATATTCTCAAATTAAATAATAATATGACTACGAACAATGCCGTATGTCTGTGTAGCAAATTAACTACTTTGAGGAACTCGTTGAATTCTAATGAAATTCCATAATACGCATGGTATCGCAAGTATTGCAAGTGAAAACTGAATGTAAATCTGATATTAAAATTTATTCTGAGTTGAGCAAGCGGCCGTTGGCTGATGTCGTCAAAGGCTGGCTGCGGACGCTCGCCAAGTCCGAACCATCCGAACTCCGAACAGGGCGCGTTGTAACACAACACGTACGTGTGCCGCACCACATAGTGGCTCGTCCGCGTTGAAAATAGTCCGTGTTACTTCAAATGTTTGTGAACATATCTACAAAGGTACATGAACCGTGCTAACTTCGTATTACGCCTCTTAATTTAAGCTATTGTTTCTGCATTTCGTACAACATTCCTGTGCACGTAAGTGGAGCGTTCGACAGTCGTCAACCGTCAGTCTGCTACGAAATGTCGAAGCGTTCGGTAATGCGCTGTGTCTGACAAGCAGTTTGCATCATTCGGGCTTTATTTTGAGGATGTTATCCGTTTCTAAGGTATGTAGTTGATGTCTCAGGCATTCTCGTTGTTTCTACGTCGTTTCTCATGTTTTTACCGCTGCTCGTAGGCAATACGACCGCTGATGGGAGGAGAGCGCGAGATGTTCTATCAGAGTGCTACGTGCTACCGCCCGCGCTGTGAGAAACGGTATGTAATGTGTTTTGACGCCCACTCACACTGACATGGTGCCGTGCTAACATCTTTTGAAATTCTATTTCTTGAAGGTTATGCTCGTGCGACGCGGCTGGCATAGCTGACTCGGCATTTGTAAGCAGTTTGTCAAAACGGAATCTCGCTGAAGTTTGATGGCGTTAATTTTCACGCAAGAAACGGAAGCTGGATGGGATATCACGAATCACCTACGAAACACAAGAGCACGACAGAACTCAGTGTTTCAAGTCTTCAAGTTCTTTTGTTTTTCGTCAAGACTGTTCAGACATTGGGGACACATATCCCTATGAATCTGCTGATCGACGTTGTGTGTGTTGGTGATGGACAGTATGCTTTCAGAACATGTAAGTGGTGAACCAGGTTTCTATGTGAGGATCCTCCTTCCCCCTCCTCCTCATTCACGCCGCACTTCCACTGGACACAGTCGTCGTCGCTCGCCATGCTTGCTTGTCGGTTCTCTTGTTAGTTGTCTGTATCGCTTTCGCCATTAAACGGGTAGTTCGCTGCCCTCATTGTTCTCCCCAAGCCTTGCCCCATGCCTCTCCAGCCCTGGCATTCCCACATTTGGCGCAGTCGACATCAACCCACTGCCTACCCCGCTCGTACCACAATGCCGCCCAGCCTCGCGTTGTTCGCTTGTCACCCCGGTTCTCGGACCTTCTCCCAGGCCGCGCCATCTTTGCCTTCTTCCTCGGCTTCGCCGTCTTGGCCTTGAGCCGCCATATTGTCACGCGGCTTTCGCTCGCTGATTCCACCATCAATTGGCGGGAATTGGACGCCGCTACGATGGCAGGCCTCAGCCCACTCCCGGTGCCGGCTGTGCTGTCTGGGGTTTTTCCTGGGTTTTCCTCAGACGCTTTCAGACATATGTCGGCACAGTTCCCTTAGAAGTCGGCCCAGGACGCACATTCCCCCAGGGCGTGAGTCGTGACGTTGCCCACATACGTGAGGCCGACAACGGCAAGCCCCATCACCACCACCACCACCTCAGCCCACTTCTAATTCGGGATGAACTCTCACGTCGCGATCTTGACACAACCGGCTCGGACGCAGAACTCGTCCAGCGTCTCCAAGCCTGCCTTGACGCAGAACGTTCCACAGCATCCACAACACGGGAAACGCTCCAAGATATCCCTCAAGCTCCTGTGCCTTTTGACCCCCGAATTTTACAACAGCTTACAGCATCCATCAACACACTGACACATATCCTGCAACAAGCCCAACAACCCCCGCAATCTCTACCAATGACTATGAGTGTGCCTTCAGAGATAGCTACGTCAACTCTTCCTATGTCTCCTCCATTGTGTGAAACCATGCTCCACTCAAGCAACACATCCCAAGCGTCGACAGCGGACCACGGAGTCAGCGCCATTCCATCGCAACTGCCCCATCCCCAAACCGCACCTCAGTCTGCTTTGCCTCCTGTACTTCAGCCTTACCAGATGTCTTACGTTCCTCAAATAAACGTCACCACCATGCCCGACATTTCGTCTAGCATACCTGCCTTTGAGGACGGCAAGAAACAAAAAGCACGTCTATGGATTGAGGATCTTCAACGAACGCAACAACTTGCATCATGGTCACCAGACACTACACGCTTAATCGCGGCCAGTAAACTGCGCGGCACAGCCAAGAACTGGCATCTGACTTCGGGTCGTGAGTACCCCACGTGGGACTCCTGGAAGACTGCCTTCCTCGACACATTCGCACAGGAAACGTCACTGATCCAGTGGCAGCAGCAGGTTATGGCTACCGTGCAACACAGCTCCCAGTCCCTGCGTGACTACGCCTACGGAAAGCTCCGTGCTATCAACAAATGCCCTGCTCCCCTCACAGATGCTCAAAAAGTGGAGTACCTACTGCAGGGTATATCAACCCAGTCCACTGCTACAAGCATCGCCGCACAGCGTCCAGCGTCAGTGGCAGCGTTTCTCGAGATGTGCAATGACATAGATCGCACACTCCAGCATTTGCAACAGCCAACCTCTGTGCCCCCACGTCACAGTCAGGAGGAATACAAACGCCATCAAAGTCGTCCAAGTGCATCGTTGGGACCCCCCAACACTGGACCACCAAACACCAACTTGCAAGTCCCAATACTGCAAATCTCAAGTCTTATCCAGAAGGTCCTCCGCGCCCCCATGCTCTACAACAGCGTGTTCGAATTGCGGACTTAGCCCCGGAACAAAAAGAAGTCCGGTACGAAGCTCTGTCTCAGCGCTACGGTGCACCAGCATTCCGCCCTGGTGACCCACTAAGCGAAGCTGTCTGCTTCTCGTGTCGTGAGAAAGGCCACCTCTCCTCCAAGTGCCCTACAAAGCAAGGCCGACAAAATCACGGTTCCTCCTCATCAAAGACTGCAACACAGACTACTGCCATACCAGCACCACCACTGCCTCACGCTCTACATACCACCACATCAGAAACTTTTGACGGGTCTCAACTGGAGTGCTCATTTTTTAGAGCTACTATCGCCAGTATCGGACCATGCGACGCATTTCCTGACTCTGGGTCAAAAATGACCATTATTCACCAGTCCCTCGTGACCAGCACACAGCTACTTCCTTGGACCCAGCCACCACTGGGAGTAGTCGGTGGATCGACCGTTCTACCAGAAGGAACGATCTGTCTGAAGATTACAATTGGACCTATTTCTGGAGTCGTACAGGCTGTTGTCCTCCACAATAACGTGTTGCCCTTGATTTTGGGTGAGGACTGGTCCCGCGTAACAGGCACCCGCCTTGTCTTTGAGCCACCTAACCCAGCAGAAGTACACCACCCTGCTTCAGGTTCAGTAGTACAAGCACATCTCAAACTCTATCCTCGTTCATCTTGCACAGTTGTTCTTCACCAGTCGTCCCTAGCGCAAGGCACAGCACCAGAAGCCCAACCTACTCTGGGCCTTCAGGAGTCGTCGCTACCAGATACAAAACCTCCATGGGAGCCCCTTTGCAAAAGCACGGCACCATCACACTACACTCGTTCTGCACCTGATGAAACCGTTACAATACCTGTTCACGACGACTTGCCACCAGCAGCTGTGGGCAAGGAACTGTCGCAGGCACAACAGTCGGAACTCGCCTCAGTCTTGTCAACTCACCACAGTGTTTTTGCTCGCAATGAAGATGACATCGGTCATCTAAAAGGACTTGAGCATCACATCGAACTACTGCCCAACGCAGTGCCATACAGCAGGAGTCCATATCGATACTCCACAGATGACCGTCGGTTTTTGGATAAGCAAACGGATAAACTTCTAAAGCAAGGCATCCTCCTTCCAGCTACAGGGCCATGGGCTTTCCCGGCTATCGTCGTCACCAGAGGACAAAAGAAACGACTTTGCGTCAACTACATACCCTTAAACAAAGTTACAATCACAGCCGTGCACCCACTGCCGCATGCAGACGACATCATTCACGATGTAGCAGGAGTATCCTACTTTGCCTGTCTCGATTTAAAGTTTGCCTACTGGCAAGTCAGCCTTCGACCAGAGGACTATGCTAAGACTGCCTTTATCACACACAGTGGCACTTACATGTGGACACGTATGCCTTTTGGCCTCAAGAATGCCCCATCTACCTTTCAACGTGCCATGCAACTTGTGTTCAGCAACTTCAAAGCCCCACAAAAGTCAAAAATTCGTATCTATTTAGATGACATTCTGGTTTTCGCATCATCTTTTCCTGACTTCGTCGAAGTGCTCCAATTGGTGCTCCACCGCTTGGAACACCATGGACTGAAAGTTTCACTTGATAAGTGTCGTTACGGGCGATCTCGAATCCGTTTTCTAGGATTCATCCTCTGCAGCGACGGGAAACTCCCCGATCCAGCCAAAGTGACCGCCATGTTAAACATCCCAAGACCAACAACACGGAAGCAAGTTCTCTCCTGGGTACAAACTGCAAATTTCTACCGCCGCTTCATCAAAAACTTCTCAAGGATTGTCACCCCATTGTATGCCCTCGTCAAAGCCCCCGATTGGTATTGGAACACTACGTGTGAACAAGCTTTTCAAACTGTACGGAAAGCCCTTACTGAAGCGCCACTTCTGGGACATTTTCTTGAGGAAGTTCCAACTACTGTAACAACAGACGCATCCGCATCAGCTGTCGGTGCAGTGCTTACTCAACTTCAGAATGGCCATGACACGGTCATCGAGTATGCTAGCCGCAAGCTTACGCCTGACGAACAAAATCTGCACAGTAATGTTTGGGAATGTATCGCCGTCCATTGGGCCATTACGTTAAGGTTCCGCCACTATCTTATAGGCCGAAAGTTTCGTCTCATTACCGACAATTGGACTGTTGTTTGCCTTACCACCAATGTTCGCCCGTCACGTCGCTTCACAGGCATGCTTATGGACTTAATTGAATTTGACTTTAGCGTGGAACATCGCCCAGGTCGCCAAAATGTTGTCGCCGATCACCTTTCTCGCCTGTCACTTGCCATCACAGCACGTAACAGTTCACTCGCTGAACTGCAACAAGAGGATCCCCAGTGCGCAGCCGCCCGGCAAACAATCCAAGACAACCCATCGTGCAGCGACTTCTTGGACATCGATGGAATTCTCTACAAACAGTCAGACTCTGGGCACCCAACCTTGGTCGTCCCCAGAAAAATGCGATCAGCCATCCTCCATACTATGCACGATTGTGCAGGCCACATGGGTTCAGAACGCACACTACGCAAGCTTCACGACCGTTACTGGTGGCCCGGACTAACGGCATCAGTACAGAACTATGTTACATCGTGCCAAACCTGCCAGCTCTACAATCGTCCTACCTCAAAGAATGTTGGCTTTATGGGACACATGCCTGTCTCTGAAATCCCATTTTCAATCATCGCATTTGACCACATAATGATGCCACCAACAGGGAGTGCCCGCTACATCTTTAACGTGATTGACTTCACAACACGCTTCATCATCCCTGCCGCAGTACGTTCTACAAACACCGCGGACGTAATAGCCCATCTGCATTCAATATTCTACCGTTTTGGTGCCCCAGACCATTGTCTCTCCGACCACGGAGCAGCTTTCGAGTCTGCCCAGTTTGTGCGTTTCATGCGCCTTCACGGAGTGCAAGTACACTACTCCACTGCCTACCGAGCGGAAGGAAACGGAATGATAGAGCGCAGCAACGGCTCACTCGTCACAGTCCTACGGAAAATCAGTCCACAAAAATCAACAACCCTGGGATTCCAAGTTAGCAGAAGCTGCATTCGCCGTAAATACAGCGTACAACGCCAGCACTGGCTTCAGCCCGTTTGAACTTCTCTTCGGATACTTGCCAAAACTCCCCGAACAACGACATCGCCCCCCAAGTGCTTCGTCGCCCGCAGAACGGCTACTAGATGTTCAAACTGCACGCGGCTCTCACAAACTCTGAAACTGCTCAGCATCGTAGAAAAAAGCTATATGATCGAACCCATCGTCAACACTCTTTCCAAGTGGGTGACTTCGTTTGGATTCGCCGGCAACAGCCGGTTCTGCAAGGCCTCGAGAAACTCTCCCCTCGCTTTAAAGGCGTTTACCGCCTTACGGAACAACTTACTCCATCGACGTTTCAGGCTACGCCAGTTACGGGACAGTCCATAAGACAAACCAAACAACCACGCACGGTGCATGTCTCCCAGTTAAAGAAATACGTGCCCCCTCTTTCAGCGCAAATCGACGAAGACCGTTTGTCATCGCAGCCTGCCAGTGACCTGACCGACACTTCGGACTACTCCGCATCACCAGCCAGCGACGCAAGTAAATTCAGCGTCTCAACCAACAACAGAACAGCCTTCTCAACGTCCAAATAGACAGCGCAAACCGCCGTCCTATCTAAGTGACTATGAAATCGAACTGTGAAACGTTTTTGGTTCACTAAGTAACATTTTGTTCTTGTTTGTGCATTGTCATGTTGCTTATAGCTTATTTTAGTTTGTATTGTGATATATTGTTGTCAATGTTTAACTTCTTCAAATGGGACTTTGGTCTTCAGGAAGGGGTGGGATGTGAGGATCCTCCTTCCCCCTCCTCCTCATTCACGCCGCACTTCCACTGGACTCCAACAGAGGTCGCCCCTTTGCTTACGCAAAAGCTGTGGCACGCGCTCGCCGCGTCAAGAAGACCAGAGACTCCCTTGCCTCTAGTCAGTCGTCGTCGCTCGCCATGCTTGCTTGTCGGTTCTCTTGTTAGTTGTCTGTATCGCTTTCGCCATTAAACGGGTAGTTCGCTGCCCTCATTGTTCTCCCCAAGCCTTGCCCCATGCCTCTCCAGCCCTGGCATCCCCACATCTAATGTTGTTGTTCTATGTCTTGCTAGCGATTTTCAACTGCTTTGTGAATATCCCCACATATAAAATTTTGAAACCTGTAAAATCATCTGAAATAGCTTTGACCTTTATATCTACCACTTGTAGTATTTTCACGTCTACTGTTTTGTTATATGTGCAAGAATAATAAATGTTCACACAGAAACGGCATCAAGTGTAATTTCTTTTTACAGCTAAAACATGATTTCTGCTCGATTTCGTTCCCATTGACATTTCAGTGATTTATTATTGAAGCTCACTAAATTCTCGTTTCTTTCAATAGGTATTTGTCCAAGATCGTTGATTGGGAATGGCAAGTTTTGATTACTTTCAATAAGAATTGTGAATGCGATATCCACTTTAACCGAAAGAGACATCTGGCCTATTTTGAATTGGATTATTTTCAGCAGTAAGGCAGCTTTAATATTGATATACTGTACAGTGTATCACTGTTGAAGCTTTGGCTGCTGGAAATTGGCCAATTCAAAATAGCCCAGAAATCTCATTCAGTTAAAGTGGATATCGCATTCACAATTCTCATTGAAAGTAATCAAAATTTCCCATTCCCAATCGACGATCTTGGACAAATACCATATTGAGGAAATGCTATAAATTCATATATTGTTGTAACGTTGCACACATACATTACTGAAACGTTGCAAAATTTACGTTGAGAGGACGTCACAGATGCATACGTTGCTGTGATGTTTACAATGGATGTTGCGCTAATGTTGCAAATGAACGTTGCAGATAACGTTGAAGTCGCGGACATTAGCAACATCTGAGCAATGTTCCAAGCTGACATTTAGACAACGTTGCTGCAACTTTGTGTGCTACCTGGGTGTATATAGTGTCACGTCTCGGGGGTGGTTTCCAAGGTGAGATCCGCTTGCTGCCTTCTACAACCAGAGAATTGTAATAAGAAAAATCGTGAGACTCAGTGTCACACGCAGGTCGTACATAGAATGAGAGCATGACTGAGCGCTTGTTAATAAAGAGCTGTTCGAACCGTGTGCTTGTAACACAAGGCAGTGCAGGGTGTTGTGCATGACTTGTTCTCAATGCGTAAGATGTCCCGAAGTAAAATCTCTGTCTCCCCCAGGAATATTCATGAGATTCAGCGTACGTGCTTTCAACTGGTGAGGCTTTAAAAGCGCCAGTTGCGAGACGAAGTCATTGATGATGTATAGGGTCTAGCATTTTTAAAACAGATGAACGGACTGAACCGTAAACAATACTCCCATAGGCTAGTTTCGAACGTGCTGTCGAAACGTAGGCTTAGAAAGAATAGTTAGGTTTTTAAGGTGCGGCAAGAATATGATCTTTTGTCAAATGCAACATCAAGGAATTTGTGTTTATTCCTTACAAGAATGTCATAGTTTCAGTGATGGTTGTGGCGAATCGTTCCCAACTCTTGAGAGAGGAACACACACAGTATTCTCCAATGAGAACCTAAAGCAATTCTCAGCAGACTGTTTCACTAACCTATTTGCAGCCAGCTGCGCCGTCCTCGATAGCTCAGTCGGTAACCTGTTGGCTTGCTGAGCTCAAGATCGTGGGTTCAATCACGGCCGAAGACGGTGGCAATGTGGGGGAGGCAAACATTGCTTCTAGTACCGCGTGTCGGAGATTTCCAGTGCGCGCCAAAAGAACACCAGGTGATCCAAATTATCCGCAGTCCTACCCTGCGGCACGTGCAAGATGTCGCCACTCTGCGCAGGTAGACCCTATGTGTAACATCACAGTACCATTATTATTTTTGCATCTGTCGTTCATATACAGATTGTATATACAGGTCTGCCGATCTGACACGTTGATAGAGGAACAAGAAATCTGTACGTGATCTACGTAGACAGAGTAGATTGGTGGCAGGGTTGCGGAATGTGGTACCCCATTCCGTTCCAATTCCATTCCGAGGAATGGAGATTTGCGATAATTCCATTCCTTTCAATTCCTCAGAATGAAAAGGTATGGTCAGTTCCCACTCCTGGAATGGCCTGGCAGCCCAATTCGATTCCGTTAATTCCCTCAATAAAAGAAAAGGACCGGTAACCATACTGGCAAATCCAGCACTGCTAGAGGAGATTGACATTGCCAAGCACGGAAAAAGCACAAAGAGAAGGTTATTTCACTCTTGACCGTGTGCAGGTGCAGTGCAAAGGATGCGAGGGCAGAAAGCAGCACTTTGAAACCAAAACTGCCACCGGGGCACCCAGACCAATTCCAATTCCATTCCGGGCTCTGCTAAATCTGGAATGATTCTGGAATCATTCCAACTCCGGAGTGGCAACTCCGCAACCCTGGTTGGTGGTGGCATTACACTGGCCACTGAGCTGATTTCAAGGAGGAATAGAATGACACTCAGAGCGGATCCCTGCGGGACACCGTTCTCCTACACAGGACGATGGGAACCTCTAAAAGTTGAAATTTTCGTGAGAACTTAATTTTCGCGAATTTCACGATCGAACTTTTTTTCGCGAGAAATGTCGCTAGCGGGATGAAAAAGTAGTATGGTCACTGGAATTGGCGACGATATGAGCTCCACAAAGACAAGTCGACTTACTGGACGACCTTTATTCTCAATGTGTCGTTGTCAAACATTTCTATAATTGAAACTCCACTTCAACATCAGCAGTTTATTCTCATAGTGCATAACTTCGCATTGCAGATACCCGCTTTCACAAAGCCTGTCCGTATGTGTTTCAGGATTGGAGTTCACGGTAAGCTTCTATAAGCCAGCCGGCAAGTACAGGTCGGCTAATTTTCGTTGTTCACTGTCGGCAGTGTCGTGAACCCCAGATTTTCCCGATCCTGCGATTTCCGCTTCCGTCCACTTCCATGCGGATTCGTGAAATTAAGGTCCCGCAAAATATTCTCGAAACGCGCTCCAATACAAATTCACGAAATTAACCACTTTTACAATAGCATGGCACCCGGTTGTTGAACGCTAAATGTTCGATTTTCAAAGATGTTCGACATGAGAAGATGACCCCTCATGCCGAAGGAATATAGATATTGTAGAACACCATTATGCCAAACGGTGTCATAAGATGTCTTTAAATCAAAGAATATGGATAAGCAGTGTTGCCTTCTAACGAAAGCTTCCCAGATAACCGTTTCTAAAGAAACGAGGTGATCCGCTGTGGAGTTGTTCGGAAACCACACTACAGTTGACATATTAAATTATCCTCTTCCAGCACATGATTGAGACGGTTACCGACCATTCGCTCAAATGTTTTGCGAATGCAACTCGTAAGAGTGGTATGCCGGTAACTTGAGGAATTCGAGGATTCTTTTCCTGGTTTCAAGGGGGAATTACAGTGGCAATTTTCCACCGTGCAGGTAATCCTCCTTGCACCCAAACATGGTTGAAGAATTCAAGTAGGCATGATTTGGACATCTCAGACCGCTTCAAGCATTGAGCACGTGATCCGGTCTGGACCTGGAGCAGTTGGTTTTGCACACAGTAAGAGAGTGAAGGTTCTAACACCATGAAAGGCTGATTTTACGCGTAAGCATCACCTCCATACACTGGAATTGCTACTTGGGAACCGCTTAATGAACTTGCTACTATAGTGGGAAGAACTGATATGTCTTGGAACTGATGCACAAGGGCATTCGCCTATCCTTCCAGACTGTCACATACCTTTCCATTTACCTCTAAAGGAGGGACGCAGCGACTCATATGCTCGCCTCAAATTTTGCGAAACCTGTCCTAGACCACTGTAGGTGGTCACTATTACAAGATAGAGAAGTTACGAAGTTCTGCCAAGAGGTTCGTTTAGCTTGTTTCCGCATTCACCTGGCCTTCGCTCTTGCCTTTTCAAAGGCTAACAGATTTGGTGTAGTGCACCTCACACTCGATTTTGGAGTTTGCGAGCTTCCTCGCAGTTGATGTTCTACCAGGGCTTAGGTCGCTTGGGCAGATGACGAGATGTTTGTGGTATGAACTGCTCTGCTGTTTGAAGGATTACGTTGCTGAGGAGATCGTTAGTTTCGTCAATCGTCGTCCTATCAAAAGTAATCAGAAATAAGTTGCATTTTTCTGAAAACTGCTTCCAATTGTCTTGTTGAAGTTTCCACTTGGGAGGACGTGGCGTTAGCCTAGTGACGATACAGTTATATGTTAACACCACCGGGAAATGGTCATTCCCCCGGGTTTTCCTCTACGGCCCATTGCACGAGGGGTGTTGAAGTCAAACCGGGACTTTTCATTTTTCGCAAAAGTAAAATGAACTTACAAGCGAGAAATGAGTTTTATATTTCAACGTAATCTCCAGCTGCACTAATGCACTCGTCCCAGCGTTTCACGAGGGCTTGGATGCCAGCAGCGTAGAAATCCTTACAAGCGCGCAGCCCGGATCGGACCGCATTTTTTTATCTCGTCGTCACAGCTGAAGCGGTGGCCTCCAAGGAACGCCTTCAGTGGCCCGAACAGATGGAAATCGCTAGGGGCGAGGTCTGGACTGTAAGGGGTATGTGGCAGCAACTCCCAGCCAAGTTCCTGTAAGGTGCGTGTCATGAGATGAGCGGTATGCGGGCGTGCATTGTTCTGTAGGAAGAGGACTCCTTCGGTGATGAGGCCCGTCGCTTTTGCTTCAGCGCCTTATGCACATCCCTGAGAACCTGGCAGAATATGTACTATTGATGGTGGTACCACTGGGTAGAAAATCAACATGAACAACGCGGGCCTTGTCCCAGAAAATTGTGGCTATGACCTTACCCGCACACGGGGTGCTTCGGAACTTCTTGGGAGCTGGCGAGCTCGGATGCTTCCACTGTCTTGATGCGCGTTTAGACTCAAGAGTGAAATGGTGCATCCACGTTTCATCGCACGCGACGATCCGATCAAGGAACGGCTGTCCTTCAGTGTTGAAACGGTACCTTAGCTCTTGGGAGATTTCCAGTCTTCTCTGCCGGTCAAACACGGAGAATTGCCTTGGGACCAGGGATCGGAACCGGTATTTTTTTCGGTCCGGTTCGGGTTCGGGTTCAGGCATATTGGTTCGGTTCGGGTTTAGCTCCGCTGAACCGAAATTATCAGCTTGAACCGGTTCAGGTATATCGGTTCGGTTCGGTTCGGGTTCGGCTAAGGGAGAACCCCCCACCCCCCCACCCCCGCACATACACAGACACAAAAAAATTTTGTCGGCGGTCGGGGCATTTAGAGGGATTGGAAAAGTTACTTTTTTCGGCCTCGGTTTAACCGGTCCACGGGCAGTAATTTTGCTACATGCAAGCAAGCTTACGGTCACCGTACGCGATTGTAAGAGAAAGGTGTGAGATAACCGTTTCAGGTGAGCAAAAAAAAAAAAAGGTTCGTCAGTAGTACAATTAATTCACCTCTGAACCGATTCCCGAACCGGTAACCGTATCAATTTTTTTCGGTTCAGTTCCGGTTCGGCTCAGGACAAGCAAAACAATTGTTCGGGTTCGGTTCGGTTCGGGTTCGTCAGAAAATAACGTTTTTTTCCGGTTTTCGGTTCGGGTTCAGTTCCGGTTCCGATCCCTGCTTGGGACCCAGCGGGCACTAACTTTCCGAAACTGGAGGTGATTATGAATGATAGTGTTCAACGTTCCCACAAAAAGGTCCGTCTTTCGAGCCAGTTCGAGACATGTTATCAGTCGGTCTTTGAGGATCAGGCGCTCCACAAGTTGGATGTTATCAGGAACTCTGACACTGGGCTCTGAGCCGCCCCGGCCGGGATCGTTCTGCACTGATGTAGGCCGTCTCGGAACCGTTTGCACCACTCAAACGCTTTGCTGCGGCTAAGTGTATCTTGGCATACTGAGCCTGAAATCTTCTGTGAATTTCAGATGACTTTACGTCTTCATTCACGAGAAACTTCATGACAATTTGCTGTTCGATGTGCGCGCTCACCTTGTTGTCGGCCATCATGTCCAGCACGTGTCTTCTCTTTTGCAAACACGTTGGACCACCACGTGGTGAACGCGGAGGCCTGTAGCGTGTGAAAATAACGAAAAAGAAGTAGCCCGAGCCCATTTGTACACTCAGGAGACAGAAAGTCCCGGTTTGACATGAACAACCCTCGTATATCTTGGTGCAGGACGGACTGCAAAGGGACAGATCTAAGGGTGAGAAGGATTGAGTAGAGGAATGTATGTACGCTGGTTTTCCCATGCTCGAAAGACAGATTGAAGACATCAACAGAAGTCACTATCACTTTTCCTCTTGTGTCTGTTCTAGCACTGCCCCAAAGCGAGTTATGGGTGTTAAAGTCATTGCAAGAATAAAAAGAGTTGAAAGCTGGGTGCATAAATCTTCTATGTCCTTTTGTGTGAAGGTTTCTGACGTTGGGGCAGATAGACTGCGCAGATAGTGACGATTTTAGCACGACACACTTACACAGTCACAGCCTCAAGTTTGTAACCAGGTGAACTTCTTCGGTTAGAAAAGAACCTTGTATTACGATCGCTACACCACCATATGATCGTGATGTGTCAGATCGATTTTAAAAAAAATGGTATGCCTGCGCAGTGGTTTTGGTGTATGAATGGTTAAGTATGTTTCTTGATGACGGAAGCCTGCTGCACTGTACTTGTCGAAATGATTGTTTACATCATCTAGATTCGAAATTAGCCCACGGCAATTCCACTGTAGGATCTTTCAACCCATAATTACGGCAGTACCAAGGAGAAATAAGATGTGTACAGCAAAGTTTTGGCGATTAGGAAAACCATACTGTATTATCGATTTGTTTGGGGCTGCTCAAAGAAGAACTTATTTCTTCTTTGGGTCAGTTAAGAGCTGCTTCAGTACTTTTCTCTGAACAGCCGCCAATTCTTTCGGCGATATATCGGGGAGTGAAAGAGTGCTCCCCAAAAGGCTGCTTTTACGGCGAGTTCGAGTGGTCATTTCATGGGCGCTCGGAAACTGCTAGGTCGGCGCACGAGTTGGATCATATGACCATTGCCTCCCGACCATGAATGCCAGGAATCTAGCGGTTTTAGTCACTTGGATCACGCTCCGTTTTCGGGTTCCGTCGTCTGCAAAGCGACTTTGAACTTCGACGTGCGGCCAATCAGGGCACTCGCCACCGTTTCAGTGCGGATGTGACGACACCAATATAGTTGGGCAACCCGCTGCTCGCGCGTTTCGACACCGGGCAAAAGAGGTGCGAGCATGCAAATTGCGGTCACTCGGAAAGCGCATTGCGAACATGTCAGATTGCTTCACTTTGACCAAGTGAATACGGCTGCTCGAGATCTGGCAAAAAAAGTTGCCACGAAATGATCACCTGAATTCAACATTAGATCTTCCTTGGGGCTCGCGCTTGTGAACGAGCCTTGCGAGCTCATGTCTTCATCACAATCCATGGAGCTAGCCTCCAAGGGTAGTGATGACGAAGGGGGCGTCTGTGAAGGGGACGCCACCAAAGATGGTTGGAGAGACTGCAGGTACTGCTGCAGGAGGAGATGATGCCTGAGAAAGAGGTAAGTGTTCGACGGATGTTTGTGTTGAGCAGGAGACCATACGTGGTTTCTCTTTGACCACAACTGCAAAGAACTTTCGAAAAAACAAAGGAGATACCCTTTTCTTAGCTTCTGGGTGGCTCAGCTTCTCTATTACTTTAACATGCATCACCTCTTTCTCAAACTTCCACCTCGGGCGCAGTTGACTTCCTGCGCAGTTGATGCAGTGATCAAGGCCCTGTTTGGAGTCATGGCCCTGCTTGCTGCAGCGGGAGCAGCACGCAGATTCTCTGCATATATCTGAAAGGTGGCCAAACCAGTTGCATTAAAAGCACCAAGTAAATTGGGAATACGTGGTCGCACTTCTGCGGTCAGATATCCCACCTTCAGCGTTCCATGTAGAGTTTGACAGTCAAATGTCAGAACTGTATTATGCCTGGTGATGTATTAATTGTTTTACCTGATCTTTATTTTCCTTACATCTATCTTTCTGACCTTTCAGGTTTTCGAGAATTTGGAACATGAAATCAGTTCAGTTAGAGCCACGACACACGACACGCAAGTGTTGAGGGTCTTGTGCAAAGTTGCTGATATTTTTGTTCCAACAACAACAACTTTATTGTGAGATGATGAATGGGGAGTTTTATGTTAGATTTTAATGTTCTGAGCCTTTCCTTGGCATTATGTATTCGCTCGCAGTAAGTTTCAGAGGGGCATTTAAGCAGCAGGTCATCCGATCTAAGGCGTTTAATTTCTGTTACATTTTTTGACAGACTTGTCACCGCCTTCTCAATGAAGAATGGCGACCGTTTTCCCGAGCAGCGCGGTTTCTTTGTTCTCAGTGGATGCACTACTAAGGACAACATATTTTTCCTGAAAGACGTTGGACGTTCTTATAGAAGCATCGGTCTGGAGGCGTTTACTGTAAGGCGTACTGTTTAGGTAAATACGTAGTCCTAACTTGTTGCCTATGCTTCATACCTATACACATGGGAATGTTCCAGAGATATGATAATCCATTGGCTGGGGCTTGACCAAGACCCCGACCACAACCGTTCAAGACCGTGCTTAAAAATACCATGGGATAATTCAGATGACATCCGGATTAAACTGAATAGCACTTGGATTATTTCAGATGGCGCCTAGATTAAACTGAATGGTGTCTGGACTAAATCTGATGGCACTTGGACTAAAATGGGCGGGAAAACCTGTGGATGTAAAGGACACTGTGGGTAATCAGGTTTCACTTACACAAGAAACTGTGCCAAAAAGAACCCAACATAGGGAAAACCCACAGCCACAGCTTTGATAGTGCAATGCAGAACAATATAGCATACAGGGTGTCCCAGAAAACGTGTCATTGAATTATATATATAAAAAAGACCAGAATCATGTGGTGAATGGGGGGGTATATATAAGTTTAATAAACAGGAGGTGGCGTCCACGCAAGGAGAGGTCAGCCAGACCTATGTCGGCTTGCTACGCCCTGAATGGCATTTGTTTTTTGCGAGGCTTTTTACCACCTCCTGATGTGAATGTCATCTAAGTTGTGTTTTATGATTTCAATTTACGTACTGAACTCGAAAAATTTGCATGTAAGTGTTGCTCTTTACCCTCCGCCCCAGCTCCCCAATAAAAAGCGCCTGCCAAATTTACTGAAGTTCATGGTAATTAGCACGGATGCTGAGAAGCGGTCCCATCAGCAATATATCCACACATCATGCCTTTCGGAATGCCTACTCGATCGAGCAGATAAGCAACGTTCCAAAACCTACCCCAGTTACTCCATGACGTCATAACCTAGCGCTCAAAAGGAACTCGGGTCTTCTCAACGAGCTACTCAGACGACTCTCCGCTGACAGATGGGTACGTGCGGGTAATGACTTCTCAGACAGTGTCGTCTACTAATCTCCCACCGTTTTGTCCTGACTTTATCAGCTGTTTCCTCTTCAACTGGTTTACTTAGGAACAGTATATCAGGGTGCTTTTTGTGACAGGACTTTTCCTCGTAAAAGGAAGACACACACGCACATTCGCAACGAGTTAGTAGGCGAACTGCGGTAACGCTGAGCGGTTTGTAAATTGGTAGCACTTAGAAAAAGGAGAGCGTGCGGCGGTAGTGTTTGTGTTGCAGTACATCTCGCACAGAAAGCTTTCACATCGCTTCGGTTTGCCTCACTGTGCTTTAACTTTACTCAACAAGCACTGTCCTTTGGTCGCAACAGATCTTTCCAGCCTCTCTTATTCCACCACATACTCATAGCCTCGTTACATCACGAAGCGGTTTTGGATAGCGAAATCAGCGCTATTGTACGCATCTGATGATACAACTCTCTGTTTTAGTTTCTCCTATTTTTTTCATTACAAACAAACAAACAAACAAACAAACAAACATCACCTTCATTTTCTTCTATTCCGATCTCTTTGGAGTTACAGATAGTTGTACTGTCTCGGGGTGGATCAGCTAGGAAGCATTTCAGAAACCACATAAGTGCATGCTGTTGATTGGTCCTCTCTGCCCAGCTGTCAGGGCCTATAAGATATTACTTGACACTGCAGTGAAATACCTGATAGACTTGTGCAGGAGCTAGTACTGGATAAGAGAGCAGTGCCACGCTGGCGTATCACGGTTAATTCTATTTACCTAAATCCGACTTATGTACGCATATAGGACCAGTGTTGCGCTTCGAGAAATAGGCGATGTCGTGTCAGCCACACAGGTGAAAAATAAATGGAGAAATTTAAAAAGGAAATACCAAGAAATTATTAAACAAGACAAAAATAGTAGCAACCACCAGTAAATATGCTTGTGTAGACCTCATTACGAGGCAAGAGTCCATAGAATATTGTCAGAATTGGCAGAGCCTGCATTTTTCTTCCTCAATTCGGAAGCCTATGCCGATAACACACTATTCCATTCAAAATCACGGGGTTTTTCGCAAGATATTTGGCAAAAATTTGACAGCCGAAAATAAATCAGTCGCTGGGCGTCGCTTGGCAATTTTTCGAGTTTAATTGTGCAAGTTAGATTAATTAATATGTAACAGGAATGGAAACGGCCTCAATGTATGGCAAAAGTCTCTATGAGTGTATTCCAAGTAGTCTCGTAATTTCGTAAAATCTGAAGTAAAACCTTTTTTTCGAATTTGAGTTTATGAAATTGTGTATAATACAGGGTGTTCCACAAGGTTTCGTCCTGTCTACAGTGTGCGTACGCTGGGGACGAGTGCAATCCTGAGCGGTTGAGATATTAATTGAAGGGTACAGCTAGGCATCTAGCGCGTGTTAGATAGACTTCATGCTGACTGAAGGTGCAGCAGCTCGGCTGTCACTTCATGTCCATGTCCGAGGCGGGGGGTAAATGAACTGGAGAGGGCGAGGAAGCGCTTGTACCTGGAACGCACAATGATAGCAATGATTGGGAAGGCATCGAGAATCGCGCCTGACAGACATTTTTGGCAAACTGTCAGCCATTTCATTAGGTAACAGTCCCCGATGACCAGGGATTTATGTAAGAACAATGTCAGTTATATGTATGGCGGAACAAAAGGGATAAACAGATAAGAGCACGTTGGAAGTAGAAGTCATAATTGAAATAACATACAGGGAGTCTGATTGGGAGTACTATTTCTATCGCTATTTCCTATTTCCTTCCTGCTTAGGTTTAGAGAAGGATGCAAAACCTCGCATGCGCACGCGACAGTGATCTGTGGAAGAACAATGCTCCTCTCTGCTATGGCTTCTTTCTACTAACATGTCACCGTGGGTCTCATGAGCCTCTAGAGATTACTCCGCACGAAACCCTGGCCAATCGCCCTGTGTGGCTGGTGGCCACTGTTCCTAGTGGTGGAAGAAGAAGAAGAACAATGGCCAATGTTGAGAATGGCCATTCTCCGCGGGACGAAGAAGAAGAAGAAGAACAAAACGCGGAGCGGCTGCGTCTGCTGGAACTCCGAGACATCTCCACGTTCGCGTTCCACCGTGAATACGTAGCTCTGACACCACTTCTACAAAATCCTTCGCAGACGTTCTTCAATGCTGCTTTGCTGAATTTCGCTGGGAGTACCGGTGCATTTTAGGGTAAGCTGTAATCATCTGTTTTCTCCCACTTCAAAACACTCCGTATACATGTGAACATTCTTGACATCTGAAGCATTGGCCTGCATTTCACCTATAGATGACAATGTATAAACACATGTTGTTCTGTTTCACGTTTTATGTACCGCGAAGTCCCACTGCTGTAGTATATACCTTGGGCCAGAGATGTATAGCCTGCATGAGGTGACCGCTTACGCCGGCCTGTTCGTATACTCATTGAAGTTCCAAAGATTTCTTCGTTGTTGTATAGTTCGATACCGTCGAAACAGTATTAAATCTAAGTGTTGTCAAATTAATCTAACTTATTGAAACCTGAGATTCAACCTGAAAATTTCGGAGCCCTTTGATGTCAGCTATGTCGTGCATTGAATGTGTGCGCTCCTTCTCTTTCGACATTAATTTTTTGCGCATCCCACAGTAAGCCTTACTGTTCTTTATTTTTTTCTTTTCTTTTTCAGGATATATTGATGGATACTCGCCTGTAGACGCCCAGTAGGATTCGTGACAGGAGAAGATCTCGGAGACAGACACGTAAGAGTTCGGACGTTACAACGCGGTGCCGTTGTGCGGCGGCATAAGACAGTAAGGCTGTCGCCTCTGAGATTTTTACGCGTCATCGTTGAAGATCGCCAACACCAGGCTGCACTTTCATTCTACATATGACTAGGGTTCCGCGTTTTCCGGTTTTTGTTTTGGGCGGATTCAGCGTACGTTTTTCCATGTTTATTGATTTTCACGAAATCGGCGTTTTTCGGTGTTTTTCCTGGCGTGTATGGTTTACCTGGCACTTATCGGCGAATAGAAATCGCAATGTAATTTCCGCACGACGCTCATTCGACATGGCGTTGTTCGCTGTGGTGGGCGTTTTACAGCTAACGCAAAAGTAAACACAACTATTTTTCACAACCAACACGTTTCTGTATGGTTTCCTAATCTGCATCAACAACTGGCTGGGCATGTGCAGCAATTTATCTCTGCCATGTCCTGGAATGTCCCTACTGGTATTCGGCATTTTTCGATTAAAACCAAATGAGGGAAAATTTACCCGGCGTATGCTTTTCGATTAAAAGAGAAAACGCGGAAACCTACTACCGTCAAACTCCTTTATAGCGAACACCTTTTTAACGAAAATACCACTAGAACAAATTTTTTTGCGGTCCCGCTGGAGCCCTATAGGTCCAATAATGGACATCCTTTTTAACAAAAATACCTTTACTGCGATTTTTTTTTTGCTGTCACCTGAGTTTCGTTGTAAATGGCATATTTGTTCAGCAGTTGCCTTTCAGCACGTCAATTGCGAATCGCTCTCTTACAGCGTTATCCGACCGCAACATTCACAAAATTTGCGGCCGTCGGCTAAGGATAAGATAAGCAAGACACCATGCAGCCGCGACGACAATCTGGACCAGCGCAGCAATATCCGTACCCTCCTCCTCCGCCATACCAGCAAGGACCGTACCCACCCCCTGGACAATACCAGCAAGTCCCGTATCCACCACCTGGACAATACCAGCAAGGACCATACGGCGCACCGAATCCGGGGCAATATCCGTACGGATATCCACCACGATACGGGGGCCAAGTGCCGCCACAGGCGCAGCCTCCGCCACGTGAAGACCGTGGATTGAACTTATTCGGGGAGAGCAGCGAGGACCAACCACAGAATGTCATATTCGAAGATAAGACCGTTCGACTAGGTGAGTCACAAACATCAGATTCACCTTGTAGCTTTGAGGTATTTTACATAACGCGATTAAGGTATTACGTTTGTCTGACCCACTATGAGATACGTGCGACGTCCAAGTGAAAGTTTTCATTACGACACTGTCCGTCATATTGTCTAGTCGAATAACTGTAAACAAGTTATCTGTGTGGTTGGACATTGTTACAGTTCAGTGCGATTGTAACTAGCAGAGTGCCATCATGTCAAGTGAACGAGTGCGTGAAGGCTCCGAGAAAGTGATTTCTGAAAGAAATTTCTAGCAAAAATAGACATAAAACTGGCATGTTAAAGAAGGTAAGAAGCCAAATGAGGTACTCAAACAAATTGTGGCGGTTCACGTCTGCCACTCCGTATTGCGAAATGAAAATTACGGAGAACGAAGTTTGAAGAGAATCGATCCACAGTGAGCGTCCTGTGGAATCGCGTTCTGAAGAAATGTGGGGAACGCGCTTGATTTTGGCAGATAGGCGAATGAAAGCGTTTCGAATAGCGGAAGGGACAGGCATCTACGACCAGTGTGGATAAAGTCTGGAGGTCTAAGGTTAGTGCAAGATAAACCCTGAGAATGTTGAGTTATTTACAAGATGGCCTTCGGCGACAGTCCTCTGAGGGGAACTTAGACCAGCTGCTCATTGAGTTTCAGGGACATTTTTTTCCGACGTTTGGTGACAGAAGACAAACCTTTGGACTGTCGGAGCTCCTGAGTCCAAAATAGAGTCCATTCATTTGAAACATCCACCCCTAGGAATTGTAAGTCGAGAATTCTGCTGGAAATATCATGACAACTGTTTTCTGGGATGATAGATCATAGAGGACTACCATAACATGAGGGACTTATGCTCACATTCCTCTTGGCGCGAGGTAATCAAAGACAAAGTCGAGGAAAGGGGTGCTGCTCCTATACATGACAACGCATCATGCTAAGGTAAAGAAGGTGGTTTCAAAAAACTTCCTAACCCACCCACCAGACATAGCTCCCTTGGATTATTTGCTATTTGAATGTTTAAAGATGTCCTAACCGAGAGGTGCTTTTTGAATGATGAAGTAGTGAAGACAGCGCTAACGACCGGCTTTGTAACCAACTTTTTTGTAACCAACCAGCAACCAACTTTTTTTCTTTTTTGCCATGTGGAATTATAGTGATAAAAGAAAAACGGGAGAAATGTAATGTTTTTTTTTTTCGGACATTATTTGTGTGTTGATAAGTTTTTCCTTCGGTAGTCCGGTACAACAAAAGACACAGTTATTGCTCATTTGTACTGGACTGCGTTGTACCGTCATGTCATGCTCCCGCTTCCAAATCTCCACAGCCTGTGCCTCAAAAACTGGGTTCACTACCTTAAGTACAACCGGATTATTGATTTGCCACAGGTTACATTATGGCGACGCATATGCTCATAGTGTTGCGATATCTTCTGAGTGAACATCCCTGAGGCGTCTTGTGGGCCACCGCCGGTGAATCATTGGCCGGTTAAGGTCACTCATGCCCAGCACTCACTGTCACTAAGGTCACTAAGCCCATCATTCACCATCACATGCATCGTGGGTTACTAATGTGATGTTGAAATCGATGTTGAACGATGGCTTATGTTATGTTGAGTTGAGGTCGAACGATGAGTTTTGAAGTTAAGGTGAAGGTTTCGCAGATTGAGCTTTGAGTTTGCTTTCGAAGTCGAGTGACGGCCGAAGTTTGAAGTAGGATGATGAGCTTTGAAGTTGAGGTCGAATGATGGGTCCGGGTTTTGAATGTTGAACTATGATGTTGGAGTGTGATGAGTTAAGATGGGATGGAAGGCCTGCCATGAAGCGTGATCTCAAAAAGTGCCGCCCTATGCAGTGACTGCATCTAGGGGAGCGAGAAGTTCGAACCTAGCCCTAGATTAGTCCAGGTGTCGGCGCATGGCATTTTGTGTCTTTGCAGCAGGGAGGGACTTGGACCTCCCCCTAATGTCAAAATACTTTCAACTCCGTGCCATGCCTAGTCACCCGAAGGACGCGCATTATGTAACCACTATCCGTCTATTTCAGCCTTCATCCGGAAAGTATATGCTATTCTGTCACTGCAGCTCCTGATGGTCACGGTTCTAGTATGCATCTTCGTGTTCGTGTAAGTATCCAAAGAGCCATGTGATGTTAGTGGTGATAGTGGCGCAGAGATTGCCAGTTGTGCAACACTCTAACAATAAAGTGAATTCATACTAGACGCCTCTCCATGAAGTCGAGTACATCGAAATCGTAATTCAGTGCAACCATAATTGTGTCGTTTCAGTACGGAGCACCACAAAGCGCGTGGAATGAATGCTGAGGCACTGTTAGTGTTAATTAACAGCGAAACCGACTGTTCTTCTCTGTAGTCTTCGTAAGGTTTGTCACTCAGAAATGAAAACTACGAAGTTAAGAAAAAACTAATTCCTTGAGTTATAACTTGCTGAGAAAATTACGGTGAGTTCTAATTATAACACGTCAATATATGTCATTTAAACTAACACACAAGTTACTCGCACACATTAAATGAATCATCCTGATTAAATGAATAAAGCCGTCATGAACTACGCTAGGGCCTCAACTATCATGTCCGTGCCCCAATATATGAAAAAAAAAAAAAAACAGTGCACAAACAGCGCTTAGGGCGATGAAAACACTTTAGTTTCGTGAAACCACTTCTGCGGTTATTATAGCGAATGTCCCGATCGACTTTCTCCTTCAGGCCCGAGGCAAGGCAGGCAGCCCACAAATATTACATACTCTTCATGATATGTGGGTACGTATTCCGTTGGTCCCGGATATAGGGGAGGGGGGGGGGGGCTCCGTGTTAACAGATACTGAAAGGTACTTATTGCAGGTTTGTAGGCCTCGGAGTACTTCTCGCACTGAGTTGCTGTCCCGGACTATCTCGGAGCTTTCCTATAAATATGATACTCCTGGCTGTCTTCGTAAGTGTCTAAACGTTGATTATGTTCGGGACATGGCCTCATGACTTCAGCGAATAGCCTCGATAACGTACAACTTAACACGGTTCTTCCAGTCGCAACGGACGTGTCGGCTATACCACGGAGGTTACGTTAGCTTGAAAAGCGGGCGGTTTTAAGCGGATTTTGTTTGCTCCACACTGTTCACGGGAGGCTTTTAAATCGGGTATATGAAACATTGCGGACGGTTATGAAGTAATTCAAATACAAACTACTATTTCTTGGCTGAACTGACACCATTTTTATTGGAAAACGTCACTAGCCGTAGCGTAACAAACTTTGACATCAACAATAAGCATTGGCTAACTTGATGGCGCATGAAGCCAACGGGGTGCCATCAGTGAAGCCAACAAGCCAACAATGTGGCCAACAATGAAGCCAACAAGAATTGGCTTTTTTAAAAAGAAATTGATTTTTTAATGAAGTGGCTTGTCATATTGATTCGTGGACGCTTACGTGTTGTCGTCCAGGGTTGTAGCCGGCCTCTGCTAATTCTCGTTGTCTACTTTTTTGCTCCCGTACAGCGAACGCATTGCACTCCAAGCTTTTTTCACGTGTCGTGCCCTGTTCGTAGCGGCAGGAGTACGCTCGAGTAGCAGACGTCCCGGTTTTGTGGCGGTGGTGAAGGTTTTGCTCTAGCTGCTGCGGTCTGCTGTATAGCTCAAACCCGAGGCTTTCTAAATGAATGGGTATCGTTATGTGCGATCAGTCAGCCACCTTTTACAGAGATAGGGTGCTTCTACCTAGCTAATCTAATATCGGACCTCTGGGCTAGCTAAGCGTGCGTTAGCGAGCTGCCCGGCTTATTAATGAAAGTAAGTGACGTCTTCACCTTACAGTATGGGCACCTTACAGTGAGGCATCTTCATCTTACAGTTGGCCGTGACTAAGCCAAAATTCGGGAATAACATGAAGGTGTACCGTTGGCTCGTTGATGGATTGCGAGGAACTGAAGATGCGTACTTCTTTTTACTTAGAGGGGCAGTAGAGTATCACGCATTGGACCCATAGTTACCAGTCTTGAAAAGTTGTTGAACGTCTATATACGTCCAGAGATACTGGAAACAGCTCTGCACATGCTGTTTTAAAGCCCTCTTGATATCACACAGTCACGTCTATCAAAATAACGAAACCATGCTACGCGGCCAGGCGCGGATCTAGAGGGGGTGGGAGCAGATGCCTAGACCCCCACCCCTTCCGATTTTTATTGTCCCATAACGCTCAAAAGACCTCTCCTTGTTTGTAAACAAATGACGTCAGCGCCACCAATTTGGTAGAGTTGGAACTACGCTCGAAGCTAGGGGTGAACATGGCCTCGCCCGGAAGCCGCGGTCTTGAGGGGATTACGGTGGTCCCTAAAAGGGACGCGACCTTCGGTCCTACTTTTCTTTGAATAGGACGCAGCGAACAAGTGCCCATTCGTGGAACCCAGCCCTCCTCTTCCGATTTGTTTAGGTTTCGGTAGTCATTTGTTCCGTTTCTCGGGTAGAGGTCTATTGACCTTAGGCACTGTATGTAGGACGCCTTCTGAGGTTGGAGCCCTTCCCCAGAAAAATCCTGGATGTGCTCCAGTACGCAGGCAGGCAAAAAGCGAATCGCGAACAAGCAAATTCATGAAGGTCAGACTCACAAAAATCGAGGGCCAACTGTTTTCAAACTGGGAATTCGAAAAGTCCACCCCATTTTTTTTGGTTACCTAGGAAAGTATATTATGTCAATCTTTTCACAGACCTTCTTCGACGGATTATCACTGGCAGGTATATGCTCGTAAGTTTTCCATTTGCTTCGTCTGTCTTAATTACACAGAAATGAGCTACACACGGGCAGCCTTCAAGGACAATTGAAAGCAATGGTTACTGAACATGCGCCTAGCACCACCAAGCGTCTAACAGGTGAACCTGCCAGGGAGTATTGGACCCACCACTCTTGGAGTAGTTGACATGTTACAAACTGGGTGGCGCTACACACAGGTTCCATGCTTAGAATTCTTATTCAACGCAGGAAGCGACTACTTGAAGGAAAAAGAAACGGTGATGAAAAGAACCAGACAGAATTAAGCAGTTATGAAAACTAGCGTTCTGGTAGTACTACAGGTATGAGGTAACCCATATGATTCCGAAATTGGTAATAGCTCCAGGCTTCACACTTGGGAATGTAGAAATCTGTCCAAACCCAGGCATGGACACGCGAAAGAAAGGAGTGGGAAGACTGGCATTGGGAGTGCACGCAAATGGAGGGGTATGGTATGGTCCTTGTTTGAAGGGAAGGCGCGCAAGGAGAGTTTAAACAAAAAGATGTGCACCCGAAATATGGTACATATAAAAACATACACAAAACGACTAGGCAAAGGCCCTGCAAAGTATTTCACCTGGGATGGGGAAAGTAAGAAGAGCGTAAAGGCTAGGGTAAGAGAATAGGAAACGAGACAATGGGCAAGTAAGATGTAAGCGAAATCTACAGGGAGCATACAAAATGAAATACGACCGGAGGGTATTTTCCACAATTCTAGAGTGCGTTGCTGACGAAGGCAGGGCCAGGGATGCCAAGAAAGAGAGAGAGAGAAAAAAACTGTGTAGCTAAATATTCGGAAACGTGTGGTGGTGCATGCGTGCAAGAACAGGAGACCGTCGTATTGAAATGCAGGCGCAAGGTAATGCGGCCATATGGGAAGCACTGGGCGAAACGAGAGAGACGCGAAACACGCAGGACCGCTTAAACGATTGCTGTGCTACAAGCAATCTTACCAAAAGTAATACACACACAGGAGGTAGTACTTGATTACTCAAACTAATAATTTGATTGTAGGCCAGGTGGCGCAAGCTGCCGCTTGTTTCAAAAGGTAAAGCCGCACGATCCATCCATTCATTCCATGTAACAGAGGTCACTTTACAGCGTTTTGTACAAATCTAACTAATAAGCACTCTATTACGCGTGCGTGCTACAATTTGCGTATAGGAGAGAAACATCAGCGACATAGTTGTTTGCCTTACTAGTCATTACTGCGCATGTTCACTTCAGTAAAACATGTCAAACGTGGGAATTGCTGATAATTATGTTTGTATCTGTCGCTTATATGCTACTCGTACATGATTTCTGCACATAGTTTTGTTTGTTTTCTTTTCCTTCCCTACTAACATGGGGTCCCGCACTAGCTGGCTCTATATGTATCTAGGGACCCGTGGCCGCATAAGCATCTTAGGAAACAATAAAATGGTATCGAATAGAGGGTCCCATTTCATTTTGCCTTCGCTGAAGCTTGTTTGCTTTGTTCTTCCGTTTAGACACTACAGGGCAGACGAAGTGGTGCTTGCTGCAGGAGCCACGACGGTATGCCTTTGCACTATTACTTCCACATAGGCTTCTGTGACGCTTATCCAACCCTCTCCTTCTCCCAGGTGGTTTTCTTCGCTCTAACCATATTCGCGTTCCAAACAAAGGTGCGTACCCAGTGCTGGGTTCAGGTCTCTCTGAATATGTATATGTCGCATGAACCCTACATGGGCGGCAGACACTGTTCTAGTTCATGTGCAATTGCAGATAAATCATGCGCGTCATGTTGCTTGCAAAGGCAAACAGCGCATTCTCAAGATTGCTTGCAGTTATTGTCCAAGTTCAATGCTACAGAAACTCGATATAGTACAAATACAGACTCGGGCACTTTGATGCTTTCGTGTAGTGACACAAGTGCTACAAGTGTACTGTCAGTTCAGTGGAGCGGCGCGCATGCGAAACCAAAATATTTCTCTTTGAATTATCATTCGAGTATGTTGTATGCTCCCGAGGGATCCTCGTCTTAGCACATCTTCGTCGTATAAACCGGATACGACGGTTTCTGGACGGGAAACCGGCCAACTTTCTCACCGGCACGAGAATTCGACGGGGAAACGGCGGTAAAACCGTATACACAGATTTCTATTGCGCCGAGCGATTCGTTAGTCTGTTAAATATTAACGTCAAATTAACTTATAAACATTTTGCTAGACATAGAAAAGTTGTAACTGCACACAGAAGTTATTGCGGTAAAAGCATATTCGCAGGCAAGTGCTACAAAAGCGCCCTCAGATCAAAAACCGGCAGGCCTTCCAAGATGATTTGACTGTACAAATCATCCTATATCCCACCATACGTCCCGCCACTGTAAATACGAAGTGTTCAATCTCCAAGTGATGCGCAAAGTGCTTGAAAAGGCTTTGTTGGGCTCGCTGAAAGGTTCGAACGTTAACCGAGTAAAATGACGGATGGAATCCCAAACGAGGCGATCAAAAGATAGGGGGCCAGGAGGAGGGCGGTAGCAGTCATGTCTGTGACGAGCTCTAGGTGGAAAGGCTTAACTTTTGGATGACTGGGTTGAAATTTGTCGCACATAGAGGAGGGCAGCGAAATCCACGTCGACGACGTCGAATGTGGAAGCATTGGTAAAAAGGTGGGCGGATGGTGGATTGTCGGCCTGAAATTTTGTACGGCGACATCGCGAGCAACGAGCGATGACACGCTTGACGGCCAGTTGTAGTGTTTGGTTCCTCGTCTCGTCCTTGGTCCCTTTAGACCAGCACTGTGGCCTTGTACCGCTTTTAGCAACGCTAGCCTGACTGGCGTCCCTTTACAGGCCAATACCGGTCAGGAAGGTCGAGAACAGTTTTCTGACATGGGCATGCATGACTATAAGCTCTGTGAGACGATGACGGCTAGGACTAATGATAGGGTGCTTTACGTCGTCAGCGTCCTGAAGATTGTCTAGCCGGGCTCGCGCTTTCAGATTGCCGTCGAGGTCCAAAATAAGCCGAAGTAAGCAAATTCTTGAGGAAGCAGGAACCTCTTCATTTTCATTCTCTTGGAGGGCGACGACATCAGAAGAGTCTTAGGCCTCACGCAGCCAGTATAGCTCGCTGGACTTGATCTGTTCAGTGTGTATGGTCTTCGTAGACAAGGAGCCGGAAATCGAGTGTTTCTTACAAGCCGCTGGGACCATATTGGCAACACGCAGGGCAGTCGTTAGAGCTGAGCAGTGGACATGGGTCAGCGAAGGCGGGCGTCATTGGGGACGGGGATGGGCAAGTTTGCGCGAAAAAACTCAGTTGGTTCACTGGAACTCTTGCTTGTTTAACCACTCGAACCCTCTCTCGCCTGGTCTCTATCTCGCGGTTCCGTACAAACGTGGATGGTTGGAGTCTCGATCACTCAGACGATGCTGGCGGGAAACTCAAGACGAGGGAGGGGACAGTCTTGAGCGGGGCTACACGACCTTTGCCAAGCTGTGTTGGAGCTTCACTGTCCCATCTGGTCCAGAGGTGCGAACGTAGGAGGCGCCACATGCACGTGGGATGGCGTCCGCGAAGACAGGAATTCCGTAGCAGAACTCGTTGCTTCCGACAACAAGGTTAACCTGCGTGGTAAGCGCACAGTATCCGGTAAAGAGAGCTCTGAACACCATTGCTTCTAATCTACCTCTCATGTGGCTGCGGCACATCGTCCCAGTCTCGGTCCAGAGCACACAAAGATTGGATCAGTGGACGGGCACGTATTGTGAAGGACATGAGGTATCCAGATGGATAAAAAAAAATCAGGTGCTGCGTGAAGGATTGATCGCTTCGTGACTTGCATTCGAGAAGTATGCAGTCGCGTTACCGGCGTTGAAAGCAATGTCATCCGAAGGGCGGTGCCAGAGCAGGTCGGTCCAGAGGAGTAGTTATCGAATGCGATACCTTGAGAGAACTGTTGAGGGATTGCGATGAGCAGTTGTCCCCGCCAAAATGTTTCGTGCATCTAGTTAGATCTGAAAGGCATCGTCTTCGGACGTGGCGCCTGCAAACCAGTTGTCGTAGACACGGTAGGCGGATGCAGGATATCTATTATCGTAGCAGAATGATGCTGGAGATTTCGGCAAACATACTGTGGAGTCCAATGACCAAGGAATCCTTTCCAAAGTTAATAGGCGACACGGCAGCTTAGAGTGAAAGCGAGAGTCCACAGACTTCTTGTCGAACGCTAGGCGGACCTGTGATAATGAATGATAGCAAGAAATATCGTCAGTAAAGAAAGGGCGGACATTAACAGAAGTATCGGTGTCGGTTGCGATACGTTACCATAAATTTGTAACGGAAATACATTTCCGATACCGATTTAAAAACGTATCACGATCCACACCGCGATACCGAGAAAAGTATCGATTACTGTAACGGCGTTACGTAGAAAACTGATCTCTGGTTGCCAACAGTCTGCATATTACAGATGACTGTCACGACGTAGCCCGAGTGACAGAGCGCTCATTTCTATACAGACCTGCCTAAGAAATTGGTCATTGATCGTTCATTCATGAAAAAAATTCAGTCTTCTAATGGGAGAAATTGTTTGGAAAGTTCGTAAAACCACACTTCATCGAAATCAATTTTCTTCTCCACCTTCCTGTGATAAACGTCACCTAGGACCGCCAAGCACCTCAACTAACTTGTTGATTGAGAAGAGGAAATATTTGGGCTTGTTGGTGGAGCATGATTAGAGTTAAAAGCGCTAAAAGGCACAAGGACAACGAGTGAGACGAACAAGGCGTTCCTTCCAACATGGTTTATCAAGAAGGCACCGTCTTATATACCCAAGCAGCACAATGTACTGAAAGTCGAGTGCAATAGGGGTGGACGGGTAGGTGGAAGGCCTTGAACAGACATGTGAAACTAAAGAACATTGATAAAACACATACCGGCCACCCCTATTGCACTCGACTTTCAGTACATTGGGCTGCTTGGGTAGACTTACGGGGAAGGGGCGGGGAACACAGCGTCAATGAAGGGATGCATAACGTACCAAGCATATCTATTCTTTCTGCCTCGATAATCTCACGAGCGGAACTGATCTCGCTAGCACAAAGCTGTATCTCGACATACTGGTCTGCAGCCGCATGCCTTAGTCAGTTCCAAGCTCCAGCCGACGCCTTCCTGTGCCGTCTACAATATGTATCTTAAGTCAACCTACATCCGTTGGGGAGATCGTTCAACAAAAATGCGGCGTGTGCATTGGGTCCAGCTTGGTCCCCGATACTGAGTGACCTCTTTTTGGCCAAGCTCCATAGGGCCCTGCTCCAGCACCTTAGATGAAAAAAAGACTTCAATATCTTTTATTTCGTTGACGACTACCTGATCTCCTTCAACACGGAAAGGCAGTCAGCAGAAGACCATGTTTCCACTGCATTAGACGTGGCCAAACGCAACCATGAACCTTTGTTGGTGACTCGCGAGATGCCATCCCAGGGAAACATCAAATTCTTGGACCTTTGCCTGACGTTCCAAGAAAACCACGTCTGTTGAGAATACCCACTGCGAGATGACAAGCCTCCTCTGCCTCACAGATCTTCCCACCCGAAGTTGGCAAAACGAGCAGTTGTTAATCACTGTTTCAGAAATGACATTGGAAAGTCCTGACCCCGTCGGATGTCAGCCCATAGGCTGGCCAGTCCGGGTTACCCCTAACACCCCTGGACTGCCGTAGCCGAGAGCCATCTTAGGAAGCTTAGCAATAGGCCTCAGGTTCAACAGACAATGAGGAAAGACACGGTTTCAGTCATAACCCAATCTGCACAACGCGTCGCATAACCTCAAGGAACGAGTTGGTGTGAGTGTGGTCTTCGCAGCTCCCTCAGAGCAACAGTGTGCACAGAAACACAGGGATCCATACGTTCAGTGCACCAAGAATGTTGTATATTTTTCCCCCTTTCCTGTGGCAAAAGGTACGTCGGCCACACAGGGAGATAAAACGGGGATGTTACGATAGGCTCAGGAAGCAGAACAATAACGTAAGAAACCGGAACGAAGGATGGTTCGCTCTTCACTGTGAAGCATGCGGCTGCAAACCAGTATTTCGACGAAGATCGAGGCGGAAAGAGTAGATAAACTCGGCACGTTGTGCATCAGAAACCCTTTCAATGACTCTAGCTTTTTTAGATTACCCGCTACTTTCCCGTAAATGTATATAAGACGGCGCCTTCTTAATAAACCATGTTGGAAGTAGCGAATTGTTCGTCTCACTCGTTTTCCTTGTCTTCAAACGCCTTTAAAAGAGTACCGAGGGCCTTCCAAAAGATTTTCAGATTAAGACGTGTGATGAAAGTGTGCGCGCTATTTTACCGAATGGCGCTAAAGGTTTTGATGTGTGCAATGTGTTTCCCAGAAAGACTCTCATAAACATGGGCCCGCGCCTTCACCCTTAACTCGCCACTCCGGGTATTACGAGGAGAAGGTATGATGCAACGTCACCTATGACGTTATAAGGAGAACTCCTTCACGTTCGCCGGTCAGTGGGGGTCAGCGCCTTGTCCCTTTGCCGCCACAAACCAGTTTTGCCAATGATGAAAAATGGAAATCACTGAAAAGGTTAGCCAGCTGTAGGACTCGAACCCACGTCTTCTGGATTACCGGTCTAGGGCTCTTCCAACTGAGCTAAGCTACACACCTCCCCGCGACTTCCAAGGGTGCGTCATCTGACGGGACAAACCAGCCATTCTCTCTCACTCATCCTGCTTTCACCCTTACATTTTTGCTCACTCATATACACATTCATACGACGGGATCGACGCAAGCGGCAACTGTTGAACATGAGAGAACTGATGTTCTGAATTAATTTCACATTTGAGGCTTTGTATGTATTTGTCCTTCTATGTTGTTCCAGCCTCAGAACATCAGTTCTCTCAGTTTTGCCAGTTCTCCCGGGGAATTGGAGATAGAAGGAGCGGCCGAATCATTACCGAGCCAGGAGAAAGGCTTTTTGAGAACCCCGAAATGCCGAGTAGCAGACGACAGAGTAGCAGACATTTCTCTAGACCAATCAGCGAGCGTTCTCCTTATAACGTCAGCGCGAGGTTCCAGGCAGAACTCAGGCTGGTACTGCTCTTCATCGCCGTTGTGCACAGTCTCTTTTTGCGACATACTTTAAATTCAATTTGTGTGATAATTATGACTTTGTGGTGTGAATTACTTCACCAGGTGTATCTTACTGGCCTACTTAACAGTTTTATGGGAAGAAAACAGGGTGTTAAAAATAACTTCTGTGCTACTTTAACTTGATTAACATCTCCATTTAATCCCTTTGAAGAAGACAAAGTCGAACACCCTTCGTTTGTGTCCTACTCTACTGATCCGAAACATCCTGTAAAAGAGTGAAATGTATTCGATTCTTTTCCCTGTGTGTGTGTGTGTGTGATTCCTTTCCGTTTATGTGTCTGTGTGTGTCCTTTATTTTCAGATTGACTTCACTGTCTGTCACACAGCCCTGTTTGGTGCAATGATAATACTGTTCATTGTGGGAATAGCTATGATAATCTTCCCAAGCAGGGTAAGCACTTTATACCAGCCGCGTGTATCACCCGATAGAGTGACAGGATTTCGTCTGTTCGCGCAGTGGGGCGCGGTAGACGCCGCGCATAATGCGTGTCACCAGGGTTGCGAAGTTTCCACTATACGGGGCTCGATTGATTAGTTCCAGCTTTATCAGAACCAGTGTCGTTCCCGCCGCCGAAACGAATGGCGAATTCCACTGGCAGAGTTCGGTCAGAATTTTGCTAGGGAAAGGTGCGAACAGGTGTCCAATTAAGAAGGAAAATCCTGACAGTAGGAAATTTACCCACCGTGGGACAGTATTTTATCTCTTCCGCTATCAAATATAAGAGAGACTGAAATACTTTCTCCCTATTTATCTGGTACTTACTCTCCGCATTCAGGCATGTCGTTTTCCAATGTATCTAGCGATTGTGGGCTACTTAAATTCCTCTAATAAGCCAATGTGCAGCATAAAATATTAACGTTAGGCAGATTTACAATAGGGTGCGTCCTGGAAGATTGCTCTCCGTACTTGCTGTCAGGATGGGGACAACAAATTCCGAACAACAGAGACAAAATCCAATGGTAGCAGATTCGTTCCCAGTAATGTAGTCCGGATAAAGAGTTTTCCGGATATCTGAACTCCGGATAAGTGATAAGTGACACGTGACTGTGCTTCACGTGAACAGCTTTGGAGCGTCTCTCTCGCGCTGTATAGTTTTGAAATACCTCGTTTATTTTATTTTGTAATTCGAAGAATAGTTTTTCGAAATCACTTGAAAGACGCCAGATTTATTGGTTTTGACGGTATTAAAGGAACGGAATGGGGTTGCCAAGCCATTCGTGCAGTAGAACTTGACCATACGTCTCCATTCCGAGAAATTCAAAGGAACGGAAGTAGCGCAACTCTCTGAGGCGCACCCGTGTGCGGCTATATTCGTGTATCCGCGCGGATAAAATGAGGCGAAACGGCGCGCCTCTATGGTGCTCGTGGATATTCGTATAAGCACGGTCGTATAGACATATACAGGACATAGGCGTTTTATGTACAAACCTTTGCCGACGTCCTCTAGGGCAGCCGCAATCGAGATCACGTAGAGGATTCAAAATGGTGTCCAAGTGCGCCATCGCTTCCATTGCTATGCCTTTATCTATTGGGCATTTGTGGTTGACATCAGGTTCCCGAAAAAAAATCTTTCGTCATGGGGTTTTTTTTCTTGTAAGTGCAGTAACCGTGGACGTGCGGATCTACCCAGTATACGCCTGTTACGAATGGGAGACACGTATATTTCAACTAGCGCGGTTGCTGACGCGCTCGCGGATCACGTGCGCATACTGTCAATTGTATCCACGCTTCCCTCTATCGGTGACTCCATTCGGAACCCTGCCTGTCCATATTGTCTGACGAATCTGGCGCTCCACCCACCAGAGGCATTGACAATGGTTCTACATTCACGAAATATGAGACAGCGTCGAGGAAAATGTGTAACTGCGTTCGCTGAAGAAAAAAGAAAAGAAAAATAAAGCGTAATTTTACTCAACTGACTGGCAACACTGCCGCCGGCATATGTGCAGTAACGTAGTTATTGCGAAAAAAAATCGTTCGGAGTGCACACTGCACAGCTCCCATAAGCAGATAGAATGACACATTAAAGGGATATTACACTGCGAAAACCCAGCCCGGAACTGTGCAGTGTGCACACCAAGCGGATTTTGTGCAGCATAACATATGCCGGCAACAGAGTTAGCAGTCACTTAGTTAGTGATTCCGTAAGAGTTTGGAAATCTCTCGAGACAAGCATTCTGTAACACAGTATATAAACGTTTCTTTACAGACATTGAGGATCATTTACAGCGGCTTCGGGGCATTGATCTTCACTTTCGTACGTATGATCTACTTCTTAAAGCTGCAATGCAAATGCAGCAAATGCAATTCACTGGTTACGTAATTTCTCTCGCACCGCTTTCTCTTCGTCGTTTACAATGGTCATGATTTATCATCCACTCCCGTTAGCTTCGGCATACCCGAAGGATCTATACTAGGCCCCCTTCATTTTTCCGTATATTTCAATGATCTTCCCGTTAACATACGTTCTCAAATGCGCCTCTTCGCCGATGACTGTGTGCTATACCGTAAAATTTGTTCATCTAATGATGAAATAACTCTACAGAACAACTTATCATGATCCAGTCCTGGCGTGACACTTGGCAGATGCCACTAAACCTAAGTAAATGCTCACTTGTAAGTTTCCATCGCCGTAAAAACTCGCATCACCTTCAGTACAACCTTAACAACACCCTTATAACGCCCTCTAGTACTTACAAGTATCTCGGCGCACAGCTTTCAGTGGATTTAACAGAGAATAACCATGTTGATAAAATAGTCTCAAATGCTAATCACACCCAAGCTTTCATCCGACGCGATCGTAAATCGGCCTTACCTAGCGGCTCACGTACCAACATTAGTTCGTCCTAAACTAGAATATGCATAATCAATATGGGATCCTCACCAAAGGTATTTAATAATTCGTCTGTAATGATTTTTCTCGTAATTCATCAGTCGCTGCTTGAAACACGAACTTAACCTGTTGTCCTTAGAAGAGCGCAGTCTTCTCTCACGTCTATCTCTTTCATAAATTCTTGCATAACATTCCCTCACAACCGTGTCAGATTCGCCGATCCACTGCCATCTTTCCCCGCCTTGATCACCCAAATAAAGTGGACCGCTTTTTATGTCATTCTAATGTTGTTCTAATGTCCATTTTCAAAATCATTTTTTGCCTGAAGAGTCCTAGAATGGAATGACCTTCCAAGCAACATCGCTACAATACAAACTCAAGAATTCCATAGTGCCATCTCTGTTCTGTTCTCGTAGTTACTATCCGGTTACCTTCGTATGTGTTTTCCTTGTGTCCAGGACGTCTTACATACCATTAAAGTATATCACATTATTAGCCATTTTCATCGTAGCGGATGAAGTACCACATTGCTGATTCATCATGCATAAAGTTCGTTGTGTATGTTGCCGTATTATCTCACATTATCATGGCTTTGTATTTTTTTCTGTACAAAAAAGTTAGGTGCATATACTCGCGATCCATTATTGCTGTAACCCACTCAGTCATGTAATGCCCCTCAGCGAAAGTGGAAGAAGGTTGCAGCACGAACAGATTAGAAACACATTTTTTAAATATAATATGACCAGTAAATGACAGCTAATATCTTTTTGAGGATGTAAGAGAGATCTTGATCATCCCATATTTTCCTCATGGCAGGACGATCAGCAACTCTTTACCGTTATCATTTTTCCTGAGGCCTACGAAGGGTACTTCGGGGAAGGTTTTGATCGCAATGACTGTTATCATGGACCGACATGTTGACTGAAAGCCGCGGTCGACGAATCTAGGGTCAAAAACTCCGTAGAATTCACTCTACCTTTGTATACTCTCAACTAGGTTAGCTGACGTTCCGTCGACAGCCGACACCTGAACGACATGATTCTAGATTTATTTCCGCTCTGTCACCCTCTATTAGAAACCGATACGAGTGTGCTGGTTTGTCGACTTATTTCTCCCAGTCGGGTGTAGCAACTCAGCAACGCAACAGATTCAGCGCGTTGGTCGTTGGCACTCGTCGGAAGAATGCAATAGGCGAACGGGAGAACAATGACACGACACGAGTGTCTGGTTTCGAGTATCTGTTACAGCTATAGTACTCATCCAGCGCCCCTAAGTTCTGAAAGATTGTTCTATCGTTCCAACAAATTGCTGTCCTTCCTGCTCTGGGCCTACAACTTTGGTATCAGAAGGGGGCACAGGTAGTGCTTCAGTAGTTTTTTTCTTTTTTAATTGTGCGTATACCATCATAACAAAAGCTCAACAAAACATGTGCCCCGTATAACACTATATCATTTGGTATCATGTGATTAGCCCTATTCCTTTATCATTTGCATACCTAAGGCCGCGTTCACACGGGTCAACTTTCAGTACCAGTCTATTCATTTTCAACTTCTTGTGCCAACTCGAACGAATGTCTCATGACCAACTTCGAGAAGTTGGTCATGAGACATTCGTCCGTGTGCCCTCCAATCTCCCAGAAAATTGGGACCTTTTGCTTTTCTTCTCTCATTTTCCTGTAAGCAGGGCCGGTGCTAGGGTGTGCGGGGCCTGAGGCAAAGGCACTTCGCGGGGCCTGTTTCACACGATTAAGTGCATACTTAATATTTAAAAGAAAAAGTAATCCCTGGTTGAGGGCTTCGTGCGCGGGGCCTATGCAAACGCTGGGCTTAAGGCGGTCGCCATACCCCCCCCCCCCCCCCCCAATCGCTGCCCCTGCTTTTAAGAACTGTGCAAACGTATTCCTGAAGAGCTAGTCAGACCGGAACACGTGTTTCGCGGCGTGACCATCCATGGCTGGAGGTGGTGGCAGATGGCGCGTTTTATTGTGTCCGTGTCTCTCGTGCTATTGTCAGTCCCGTCTCGTACAGTAGTTCCGTCTCCTCCGATAGCGCTCTCCAAACTGGAGAAATACCTGCACGTGTTCCTCATACGTGCTAACTGCCTTTTCACAGGTTTTTCTGGTTGAGAACAACCAGTCGCGGAGCGTATAAACGACCACGTGTGACCGCTATTCCGGAAGAGGTTCCCAAAAAGTGACTGAGCGAAGCGCTATACAGGTGTGGGCGGGCGAAGGCCGCTGCCATCGTCGGTGAAATGCAATGTCCTGAAAAGACGCGTCTTCTCAAGTGCAGTTGACGAGAGCAATGATAATGCGTCGTAGCTCCGCCCGACAGTGGCTACGATTATGACGTACAGGAATCTGAGTACACCGGCAATGCTATTTCGAATGCGCAAAATTACTACTTCCCCCTCTCCTCGGTTGCGCTGCGGGCAGTCTCCCGAATTTTGAGCTCGTCAGGTTGGCAGGTATGTCTGGGCACAGTTCTTTTCCTTGGTCGTCTATCTATTTAATGGGTTGGGGGATTGACGGTTAAATGTTTCGCAGGGCATAGTTGCTTGAACTCTTCGCGTAGACCCGGTGAACAGACCAGTGGATGATAGTCATTAGTAGCTGCATAATGTACTTTCGTGCTGCTAGTGAACAAGTCGTCATTATGACCTAGATGTTCCAATAACGCTTTTCTGGAACTTTACATCGTATGACACGGGATGCAGGCTTCGTACATGGATAATATTTTCCTTTCTTGCAGTACATAATCGTAGACACGCAGTCCATAGCCGGGGGTAACCGTGCAGAAATTCTCTCTCCTGAGGACTACGTCGTGGGCGCCATCATACTGTACACGGATATCACGAGGCTTTTCCTGATGCTGCTTCAACTCCTGAATTCGCTCAACAACGACAACAATTAGGAGACACCCATCGTGGCCGCGTTCCCTCTGAACGCAATGCTACACGACACTTATTGAAAAAAATAAGAATAAAATTATTGAATTAATCGTAGTTGCTGGTTTGGAGTTTTCTGGCGCAAGGATATCGAAGATCAAGCCGTAGTTGCTGGTCTACGAAAACGTTTTCGCAAAATCAAACACACATACATGTACGAGCTCTGGCGTCTATTTCCAAGTATCACAGCACGTACCTACCCAGTCTTCGATCAGCTTTATCCTTTTCACTAAAATACAGACAGCAAGCGCAGACACCTCTTCCGCAGGAATAATGACGTCATAACTATATTTGTTTCCGTTGACCACCACTGCCAAGTGAAAAGTTGAACGTCCTACAATGCGAGGTGAACAATACGTATTACGGATGGAGATGACGGCTTCTCATTAGGCGTCGGTCAGTACTGTGTAATCGCTTAGTTGCTTTTGTCACTGTCAACGACTAACTTGACATTTTGCACAAAAACTTCGATTCGCTTGCACTTGACAATGTTACTCCTTATTTCTAAACGGAAGCTGCTTATTTCCAAAATTGCACTGCAGTTGATATGCAGGTTGATGTTGCCTACAGAAGGAAAGCGCCAGAGGATGAAAGCTATATTCCGGCAGAAGAAGAAGACAAAGAAGAAAATCCATTGGTGGGTGAAGTACGATGAGATGCAGGCCCTTAGAAGCCGGCCCAGGACGCACATTCCCCCAGAGCGTGCGCAGTTAGTGCGCTCGCTAAGAGCGCACTGCGCGAAGCTCTTTATGGTTTGCGCGTGCGCAGAACCACCAACGCTATCCTTACGTGCGCAAAGGCGATAGCGTACGGTACACTAAAACTGTCAAATGATCATAGAAACTGATGAAGCGAAACTGATAAGCTGAATGTTTGCACTCGTACGATTTTTTGCAGACGCGAAAATGTAATGGCATCCTCATGTGATTTTTTATCGCAAAGTTCTCGTAAGTTTGATGTACTTTTTGATGGGTGTAGAAAAAGGAGGTTGGACCCCACAGGCTTCCCGTGCGGAGCTGCAAGGACGCGTTCAAAGTTCAGGTTACCAATAGGGCGTATGCGCCTGGCTAAACCTTGGATATATGATCCGTATTATTAATACCAGTTCACTTTTGACTGAGTTCACCTGTACCACGAACGGATATGCAGTGCCAATCTGGTGATTCCTCCTTGCCCAACCTCAGCGGGTATCGTGCACCGTAGGCCACATTAAGACAAAAAATAAAATAAAATAACGGAGCTGGTTGCGACATCCTCATCCATCGATGGAACCAGGATTCCCGCAGGATTCTTCTGGAATCTTCAGGAATTCTTCTGCATTTATGCCTGAATTTACGTGGATTGTAAAATCCACGTGTTTCACATTGTGTTCTCGCAATACATACATATATATATATATATATATAAGTACAGAAAAGGTAAAGAAGGGATTCAGAAGCCTTGAGGGAGAGTTTAAAAAATTTATTACAACTAATTACGGGAGAGAACTAAGGTTTATTTACATGTTACAGGGGTCGACGTTTCGGCGACAGCGTCGCCTTGGGATGAGTGTCGTTGGGAGGAACCCGAGAGGTCTGCCTGCCTGATTAGGCGGCATGTTTCTCGGGAAGGGAAAGATGGTGGAGAGGAGGAAAGGGTGAAGTGGAAGACCGAGCGGAATCCGCTCGGGGGGAGGATAGCTGCGTCCATGGGCCGACTTCAGGGGAACTGTGCCGGCATACGCCTATTACACATCTGAGGGAAACCCAGGAAAAACCCCAGACGGCACAGCCGGCCCGCGGATTCGAACCGCGGACCTCCCAGTCTCCAAGCGCACGCGTTACCGCTGCGCCACCGGAGCTGGTACAGCGTCGCCTTCCACAGGACTAACGTGAGTCTTATTTAATCCATAAATTCCAATGCACAATAAACGAAGACCCGGGCATATTGTCCACAGTCCGCAGCCTCAGCTCATGATCGGGTTTGAGCACATCGACCCACTTCCGTTCTTTCTGCCGCCTCTTCCTTTTATCTTTACAGATCCCCACTCCCCAGTGACGACCAAGGACAAAGCTCCTGGAAAAACCTCCCAAGACCAGCACCCGTTCCACGTGCGGATTCCTCCTCTCTCGTAACTCTTCCCGCCCTTCTATAAGCGATGACCCACTACAATCCCCTTTAGTCCTGTGGAAGGCGACGCTGTCGCCGAAACGTCGACCCCTGTAACATGTAAATAAACCTTAGTTCTCTCCCGTAATTAGTTGTAATAAATTTTTTAAACTCTCCCTCAAGGCTTCTGAATCCCTTCTTTACCTTTTCTGTACTTATATACTTACGTGTCCATCCGTACCCCCTGAATCATCAGCATATATATATATATATATTGCGAGATATTGCGCAATATATATATATATACATGTATTTTTTTAAATGTGACGCAGAAGCATATAGTTTTGATAAGGACGTTGTAGTTTCCGCATTCTGCTACGCGTCTGGCAACATTGCTCCCCAGAGTACAGTTCCGTCTCATCACCGCAGTTTTACTGGCAGTCTTCCAACCCAAAATGGGTGCGGGGAGCGGAGACCAGGAAGGCGCGCGTGCTGTTGCTAGGAGACAGACGGCAGAGTCCTTGATGATATCACCCACACTTAACAAAATCCAAAACTATCATGTTTTGCGTGTCCTTTCGAAAATTAGCGGAATCGCGTAATGTTTCCGAAATAAACCCGACACAAGGAATACAAACAAATACGTCTGTAGTCCTTGTCTCGGGTTTATTTTGTAGTCATGCACCAGTTTGTCAGCACCATTTCGCTTTTAACGCTTCAAAATTTCGCTTCAAACAAATTAATGTAGCCATCACATTGAGCTCCGTGGCGTCTATAGCGGCGATCACAATTTCTCGAAATCTCACCACACTGACGGCATTTATGTGAAATTGTGCTAAAAGACGCAGAGAAACATGCACATACTATTTTGAAAAACGTACCAGTAACCTTCCAGTATCCTTACGAAGGACAGATGGTAACAAGACCAAAGTTCCTGGCAATAGGGTTCTGGATCATCGTCTTGTAGGTGTTGCTAGTCCTAATTGGAATTTTAAAAATGCATCACCACGAGATCCGGAGGTAACACTTGCACCGCCGATCGATGAAATGCACGATAGCGACCTGAGCCCCATAAGTGAACCACATGGCCCAGAAAATCAGTGGCCAAGGTCGACAACGTCTAGGACACGGTCCACACGCAAGCCTGCCAGTACAAATACCCCGGAAAGCAACACACGGCACCTGCAGATCTCACGTAGGACACCGGAAAGGCAGACACACTCCCAGTCCATTTCAGAAAGTGCAACACCAGACAGGACAAAACAGTTAGGAATAAGGTGACAAACAAGCCTGCAGACTCACAACTAAGGAATTTCATTTCAACGGAACATAATCAAGATTTCAGTCAACGATGTACACGAGGAGAACACCCCAATTTTTCAGTTGACGTCACAAATCTAAACTCAGATAATCGTTTCTACCGTGACAGAGCTAGGGGAGGTGCACTGATGCAATGACTTGATGTATCAATGTAAAAGGCTCCTATTATCTCCTGCACGATTTTTCCCGCATTCCCACACAACACCGAAGTGTCAACGAAAAAGAAACAATTGAATTCCCTACAATATATGCCCAAATGGCCGGAAGATGTGTCCAAGACAGGAAGCGTGTTCAAGTTAATGAACATTTAAGCAGTATTGCGACTGCCCAATATAACATGCACCGCAATCTAAAGAAATAGTATAAATTGCGTCCGAAACACATTGTACAAATGTTTTTCCTTCTGTTTGTGTGTGTGTGTGTGCCGCATACCACAGCATCTACGCAGCATCTCTGTTTGCTTGCTTATTCGTGCTCGCTCCGATTCCTATACACGTACCAGCTCTCGTGGCATAGTGGTTAGGATGATCGCTTTCCACGCCGAGACTGGGATGTGACACTTGTTCAAATCCTGTCACCGGCTGTGCTGTCCGAGGTTTTCCCTGGGTTTTCCGAAGACTTTCCAGACGAATGTCGGCACAGTTCCCCTTGAAGTCGGCCCAGGACGCATACTAAACCCTCTGTCTCCCACTCCATCCTGCTGTCCTCCCTCCATCTGTCCACGTCTGTACGCCGCTCATAGCCACAGTTGCTTCGCGGCACTAACACGGAACCCCCCCCCCCCCAAAAAAAAAGAAACCCTATACACGTAAGAAAGATGTGAAATTTTTAATGACTGAAGCTGAGAACATTGGCTTGTTTAAAGCCTCACCAAGAAAACTGAGATATGTAAAGAAACGAGAAAGTTAGGTGAACAAGCTCTTCAAGGAAACCGTATAAAGGAGACCTCCTATAGGTTCCAGTGTGGACACACGACGAAGTGCGTAAAATTCTGAATGGCACCCATAACAATACGATACATATGAACACCATCCTTTTCATTCCAATATCTCAGCTTGGATTGTTTCTTGATGACGAGTTTGTCAGTATCGGGTGGATCCTTACACTCGAAATACATTCGCAGCAACGCCTGCCTTCAAACGGTATGCCTTAAGTGTCAGTCGCTGACGTGGCCTTGTTCCATCATCTGTTCAGAAATTTTACCCTACTAACTGCACAAGCTCGAAGGAAATCCATAGCCTCAACAGCTCTGATGGCAATCTAGGGCTATTCGGGGCTCATACGCTAAGACTCAATACATGCTTGACGCTCATACCTTCTACTTGCACTGTCAAATGCACTTTTTAAGTTGTGGAGCGCACAAGAGTGGGTGCTGTTCACACTCTAACTAATTAATTGGTTTTAGTTTACATATTTTTATCGTGGCTGGGCGGCGAAGCGTAAGAGGACGCTCTTCCACTCTCATGTCCACCAATGAATTACGTCCTTTAGCACTTCGCCGCGAGCAGCCGCGACAAAAATATGTAAACCGAAACCAATTATACCCAGACAACCACGACAAAATTTATATGTCCAAACAATATCCGGAGAGTGCCGAAGCGGGCATTCCATGTGAGTGCCGAAAGATATATCCAAAGAATGTTCGAAGATTGCCGAAGAGGGCATTTCGAGTAGCATCCACAAAGATATGTCCGAAAAATGCACCGAGAACACCGCAATCGGGCCTTTCACTCGTCAGGGGGAGGAAATGTTCAAGGCCGAAAGTGGTTCGCGCTGGCAGGAGTCACATGACACTTTTCGAGACAGAAGACGAATGGCAAAGTTGCCTGTTTGGCGATGAAGCAGGAAGCACAGTCAAGACGCACTTCAGTTAGTTGAAAGTGATGTAAAACCGTGGGAGTAGACGCGGCTGCTGGACTGCTTCGACGCAAGATTTTTTCTTTCGTAAAAGTAAGCATGCCATACTATACCGTATACATAATGCACGGGTATGGGGCCTTAGAAAGCAAATGCAGACTGTTTCCATAATGGCGTGACCACATTGCTCAGAGTGCAACTTTTTAAACAGTCTTGTCCCGCTTGGATTGCTTATAGAAATGCTATCGGAGAAATACTGCGTCTTTATGAGGCAAAATCAGTGGAGGTTTACGCCTGGGTAATAATGTGGTAAGTAACGCAGAAGATAATTGCGTTCCCTGATTGAATGCGATCGGTGTGAATTGGAGACGCAAAACGAACGCACTATACATGAACGCGAGCGCTATTTCGATTAGAGATCTCCAGTACACACATGGCGCTTGTTGTAGTGTGGTCTGTGTGGCGACAATAGCAAGTTAATCCCCAAATATACCTCTGTTGTAGGCCTCCGAGAAGTAAACGCTTTGGAGATAGAGAGCGTCATCCAGTCCAACCTACGACATGCAACTCCAGCGTAATTGGAAGTTTGTAATGTTTGTAGATTACCAGAATAAATAAAGCTTGCCAGAACATTACACACTGACTCAGGAATTGGCTGACGCTTTCTTTATTAGACTCATCATTTGTCCTCATATGTGTGCACGTCTGCGTGGCGATCGAAGAAATGCAGTGTCATTTCACACGGACGTGCGAAATGTCTGGTATTTGCGTACAGTACACTAGATATATAAAGTCTTGGAGCACCGTCTCGTGGGGTAGACACATCAAATAATCGTAGGTGCATTAAGGGTCATTAATATTCAAATGATACATTCTTGGGATATTCCTGGGAACGTCCAAGAGAGTACCTCGGGGACATGCACGTGCCTATACCCAGGGACATTTTTGGAATGCAGGTGTGATATTGAATATCCATAGAGGAATATCCCTGGGACGTTTGCGGCATGACATTTTGTTGTCTGGGAAATTACTGCCACCCGCTCTGGAGGGAAGATTTTTCTCTAAAAGGGGTGTCCACTGAAGGTCCCAAAAGTTGTCGTACCATGTTTGTCGTATGTCATGTATGTCGTACCGTGTCTTTTCACGAAACACCTTTGAATTTTTAATTAAATAATCAGCGCCCCCCACTCATTCACACAATGCGCAGGTTGTAGGCGGTATCGGACTGATACTTGCAAAAAAAAAAAAGAAAGTTCTTCGATTGATGCACCGATTCGCGAATTATTTAGCCCAGGGATTTAACTGAGACACCCTGTAGACGACCTCGTCACCACTCCTCCACCCTCGGTTTCCCTCGTCGCGATGCCGGACGTCTTCCGATCTCAGCGCATGAACGTTATAGCCAAAACGATACACTGACGTTTTATTGGAGCAACATTGAGAGGGGGTTCTCTGGGCCAAAACGCTGCACAACTGCACGCTTCGCTCACCGACAATGCACGCGAAGCGGTTTCTTCTTTTTTTCGTCTGCTCTACTTCAAGAAGGTACCACTGCGCGGTGCACCGTGAAGGCTAGGCGTCCGTGTATGCCGCGTTAGACGCGGACGCTGTGGCCAGTGGGAGTGAGTGGACCTCACTACATAGATTTTGGCCCCCGTGCACAAGTGAAAACAGGCGTGAAAGCGAGGCTGTGTGATGCATACAAAATGTCGCGTACACCGCGTACAAGCGCACTTATGAGAAACCTCCAGGCCCGCTGCTACGGGCTTCCTGGTAACATTGAGTAGCGGGCACGGCGTGGTATTTTTTTATTTGTGGGTCGCTTCGCCATCCCCCCTCCACCCCGGAGCGTGTCGCGACGCACAGTTACTGAATCACTGGGTTAAAGAGGTTGAGATCAGCTGCGAAGTGATGAAGACAGTGTCACTGTGGAAACGTCGACTGTTTTGTTAAAATACCATGTTGTAGTTTCGGTGTTCAATTCGCCATTACACAAACTAGTCTTTGTTAACTTCTTTATAATCAGTTGTCAACGTCATATTACAACTAGTAATGAAGAGACGTGGGAAGCAGCATAAACATTAAAAAGAATAGCTAGTTTTATTACGTATACAAAAAGAACATTAAATGGGAAGTGCTAGAAATAGATTTACAGTAGTAGTAGGGGATGACCACGAGTATCAGGAAACACACGGGGAGCTTGAACACCATTAAATTATCAATTAATTAGCAATTAGGACCCGCACAGAAATCAACATCCTCCAGTGAGTCGATCACCACACTAATTGGGGAGCATCTAACTCGTTTCCAAGCCTCTTGCATGTTTCCGGATACTCGTGGTCAGAAAAATAATAAAAATAGACAGCACTAGAATGGAGAAAAACAATTTGTTCGAAAAATGAATGATGCCGAGTCGAAGAAATCGCTCTGGAACGGTCAAGTGACCAGCGACAGCCATGTTGCTTGTAGACGGCCCGTAGCTGCAGGAATCGACAAGAGGTGGCTACCTAGTAGAAAGGCATCACACCAAATGAAGCCACTGTCATGGCTCTATGCGTGAAAGACAGAGAACAACAAAATACTAGAGGTGGGTAAAACTTTCACCAAGAAAGTCACTGCTGAACAAGTCTAAAACAAGTTAGAGTGCGTAGAAAACATCACAGAAAAGGCTTAACCGCTACGATAAATGCTAAACATGTGACAGCAATGAGAAAAGGCTTAAGACGAACGCTTAGCCCTAATCGCAGCGTCACCAACACATCACTACAAAACTCGAAGGCTAACACAAGATGAAAACAGCAGCAAAACACTAGGAAGGCACTGCTAAACAAGTCGAGACATGCGACAGCACGGAGTGGTAAATCAAAAGCTAACAACCACAAAATGCTAGGCGCAGGGTATAAAATGAACACAGCTAAACATGCAACGGAACGGAGAAAAGGCTTATGACGCATAACGCTATAAAACTCAACAGCATGGAAGTCACTGCTAAAGAAGTCCAGTCATGCGGGAGAAAAGGCTTAACACGAGCACAACAAAAATGCGCAAACATCGGGAAAAAGGCCTAACGACAAATCCCTCACCTTTCCCCTGCGGCAACAGAGCATCTACTCCTGTTAACAGCCAGGCCTGAACTGATGTGGCACGGTGATGGCGGAGCGACCGACTGCAAGTCTTCTCCCCAAGACAGCCAGTGCTCGACTGACAAATGGGCCGCCTCTCTGCGGGTGCTACGCATGCGCGCGCTCCTAGCGCCCTCTGCGCCGACGCGGCCAGCAGCCAGAGATCATCCCCTTGAGGGCATGCTCCCTGCACTGCCAAGTTTTGGTTTCGCTTCTCTGTTTCGGTTTTGCTCTCGTTTTTTTGCACGTGTTTATTTGAAAACGCTCTATAAAGGGAGCGCTCGCGTCATCATTCTGTCCAATACGTACGTGGAAAACATCATGTGTGGTTTATTCTCCTGCGTTTCTCGTCGGCGACAGGAAAAGACAAAAAATGAAGAACTTCGCAAATTTATTCGTGGTATCGTGGAGGAAGCCTTTCAACGATGAAAGGTGAAAGTCACTGAAAAGGTTAGCCAGCTGTAGGGATCGAACCCACATCTTCTGGATTACCGGTCCAGGGCTCTACCAATTGAGCTAAGCTAACACGCCTCTCCAGCGACTTTCGGGGTTTGTTTGCACCTGTCCTTCTATGTTGTTCCAGCCTCAGAACATCAGTTTCTCTCTTGAAGCCTTTCAATTCCACCACCTGGAATGGTTGCAAACACGTCAAGAAATGTGTCAGGACAAGATGAAGACGCTCGACAGCATTTCAGCGGTAGACAGACTGATGAAAAAAGACTCCAACTTTAGCCTGGATAATCTGTATTGAGAACACAGTTTGGATCTAGAGGACGACGCGTAAATAAAAGAGATGCCTTTCTCTACGACAGTTAGTATCTTTTTCTTCACACAACTTGTACACACGCACCCTGTCTTCCCCCGTACCTTTCCCTTTCTGTCATGTTTTTCGTTGTACATTGAAACCCCGTTAACTTGAAGTTATAAAAAACGGGAATAAATTCGAGATAAGCGTGGATTCAAGATAAGCGAATTACTGAAATTTTCCGCATAGACTCCGCATATTGCTCGATGTTTGCATTGCCGATGTTCGTTTGGCAAAGACAAAGCAGAAAGAAAACTACGAACGATCACAAACACGCACAAGACACGAAAGTATGCGGCGCACGGCGTTCAAGACAGGAAGCAGGTGACTATGGGACAAAACAATTTATTGCTGTTCAAATCATTGGACACAAAAAAATGCCGTTATACATGTTTGTTTCATGTTCACGCTTGTTCCGAAAAAGGCATCTTCGAGTTGTTTCACGCACCTCATGAGCTCTTCATCCCCACCACTACATTCTACCTTGTTATGCAGCAGACGTAGCAACTCCCGCGTTTTGGACGCCGGGGGGGGATCTCACGAGGTTGCTCGTCGTCGTCGTCCTCGGTGACGGTACCCAAAGTTGTACTGACAATTTCAGCGTCGGTCATGTCACCGAACACTGGGACATCTTTTTCGAATGTTGTGTAGTCGTCGAAATCAACATCGCACCCTTCCGCTTCGTCTGCTTCGTCAGTGAGACGGCAGACCTGTGCGCACAATTCGTCACAGTCTGTCAGCTCCTCCACTTCCGGTACTGGCACTGCAGGGGACGGGAGAACCCGGCATGCGCAAAACAGTTTGCAATCGAGGCTGCATGAACAGACCTCCAGGCATGGTCGATCAGGTGAACTGCACCCAGAAGATCAACTTCATATTTCTTGCCATTGTCGTAAGAAAGCAAAATTCGATGGAGAAGGGCCTTCCTCTATAGCTTCTGTGCGATTTCGATGTCAGTTTGGGTGGCAGGAACTCCACCGTGATTGCTTCCAGGTTGTCGATCTGCAAGCGTTTGCCGGGAGGAATGCACCTCCACCCGACTGGACACTGTGTATGACGTCATGCTCAAACCTCATTGGAGAAAATCGCCGGCAGCGTCGTCTGCTGCATGGTCCTCTGTCTGTCTAGCTCGACGTCCCGCTTGTTTGCGTGATTGGTGTGTGAACTACGTTGTTTCAGGATTGTGTCGAAGTTTTCCAGTGTAGGAACGGGGACAGGGTGCTCAAGTCGCAAAAGTCATGCAGGATTGGGAGTCACTGCTTCGCTTCGATGTGTGTAACACGAGAGGAAGGAACCGCTGGTGCACGAGCGAAGGTGCGGGAACAGCACACAAGACATAGTGTTGGCCCACACTGTTTTCAGCTGTCACCCAACGAAAAATCAAGGACTGCAGGTATGGTGTGCTGCAGAGACAGAGTGTATTTCATATTATAAAACAACACGTGCATAGGGCCTGACCCAGAGATTTCCCCAGAAATTCACTGCTGGGGGTGCCGAGCTTACAAGGGGAGGGGGTATGCTTGGTGAAGGAATTTTTCTTAGACACTGAAAGAATCGTGGCACAATGGTGACATCTCTGCACAGCTTTCCCATTTTATTTGTACGAGGGTGGTTCCATAAGTTTCCTCGAGGTAGAAAATGCGCGCGAATTTGAAAATGCGATTAAGGACGCGTGGCACCATCTGTTGGAGGGCCGGAGCACCACCCTCAACCCTCTCCATGCTTTTGTCGGTCGGAGAGCGGCATTTCATACAGCCAGGGTGCACTCTTCAGTTAAAATGGAAAAAATCGAGTACTGCGCTGTGATAAAATTCTTGACAAAAGAGGGACTTTCGCCTAAAGAAATTACAGCGCGACTGGACAACGTGTACAGTGTAGCCTCTCCGTCGTACACAACGGTAAAAGACTGGGCTAAGCAGTTTCGACTGGGGCGAGAGTCCATTGAAGATGATCCACGCGATGGTCATCCAGTGGAAGTGGTGACACAAGAAAATTTGTCTCTTGTCAAGGAGGGAGTGCTGAGCGACGGGCATCTGAAGGTGAAGGAAATCTCAGAAAGGCTGGGGCTTTCCGAAACAACCGTTTTTCGCCTCATTAGCGAGGGCCTTCTCATGAAAAAGGTCAGTGCGAGATTGGTGCCACGACTTCTCTCGTCAGTTCAAAAGCAACAGCGCGTCGTCTGTGCCAGAGAGTTTTTGGAGCTCTGTCAAGAGAACGAAGAAGAAATATTGAAGTCAATTGTCACAGGGGATGAGACTATGGTGCTCTACTATGATCCCCGTTCGAAAAAGGAGTCGATGGAATGGCACAAACCAGGAGAAGCACCCCCAAGAAAAGCCAAGGTCACACAATCCACAAAGACGATCATTGCAACAATATTTTGGGATTGTCACGGGATCCTCCTTGTGGTGTCAGGACCACTGAGAAGAGACAACTGAGTCCGAAGAAGGTCGGGATGAGAATGAAGGTTTAATTCCGCACTCTCGCGGTTGTCGAGCGGACGATACCGATGAGAATGCAGAGGATGAAGACGATGCGCTACAGGTGGCCCCCCACCGTCAGATGTGCCGTCCCCCCACCGTCAGACGGAGGCGCATTGATGGAGCTGGTCCCCAGGAGACGCGCTTGGGCTTAGGGGAAGAAGGCGGAATGGCGACGGTCTGGAGGGCAAGGGGGAAGTCTTCGTTTTCCACGAAGGCCGGCTTGACGTGGTCCACCGAAACTGTGTCCTGGCGGCCGCCTATGTCAAGCACCATGGTCTTCTCGGACCGGGAGATGACATGGTAGGGTCCTGTGTAGGGGGGGTCTAGGGACTTGCGAGGGGTTGGAGCCCGGAGGAAAACGTGCGCGGCATCGGCGAGAGCGCCTGGAACGTAAGAGTTCCGGCCGGAAGGGAACCGTGGGGAAGCAGGCCTAAGGGTCTTGAAGACGTCATGGAGGAGCGAGACGTACTCAGAGTGGCTTGTGGCTGGGTTTCAGAGGAAGTGGGAGGTTGCTGGGTGACGAGGTCGGCCGGAAGGCGTAGGGGCGTGCCGAAAACGAGCTTGGCGGCGGAGTAGCTCAGGTCCGGCTTGAGGCATGCTCGAACGTGCAGCAGGATGAGTGGGAGAGCGCTGGTCCACTTTTCGGGATGGCGAAGGGCACGGAAGCAGCTTTTCATCTGCCGGTGAAACCTTCTACCAGACCATTGGCACAAGGATGGTAGGCAGTAGTGCGTGTGCGCGTCGTGCCAAGAAGACTGCAGCGCTCACGGAAGAGGGAAGACTCAAATTGAGCCCCGCGGTCGGTGACGATTTGGTCAGGGGTCCCGTATTGGCAGATCCAGGCGGCGAGAAGAGCGCGGTCAACGGTCTCGGCACGCATGTCGATGATAGGCACTGCTTCCGGCCACCTGGTGAAACGATCCACCATGATGAGGATGTAGCGGAATCCCGATGAGTGAGGTAGAGGACCGACAAGGTCGATATGGATGATCTGAAATCTGCGGTCAGGCGGAAGGAACTTGCCGTGCGGCGAGCGCCTGTGCAGGACGATCTTCGTTCGTTGGCAGATGATACAGCGAGAGGTCCACACTTGGATGTCCTTGGCCATGCCTGGCCAGACGTAGCGGTAAGTGAGCAGGCATCTGGTTGCACAAATACCAGGATGGGAAACGTCATGAAGGGCGTGGAAGGTTTGGCGGCGGAGACTGGATGGAACAAACGGCCGATGAACGCCGGTTGACACGTCGCATATGATGGTGGAGGTGGTGCCGGGAAGAGCGACCTCTTCAAACTGTAGCGATGTTTACGTGGACGCACGAAGCGCCCTGAGCTCTTCGTCGGCGCGCTGTTCAGATGCGAGACGTTCAAGCGAAAAGATTTCGGGCGGAAAAGCGTTGATACGGCTGAATGCGTCAGCGGGTACGTTAGCCTGGCCGGTGATGTGGGCCAATGTCACTTGGAATTCCGCCAGGAAGGCTAGCTGTCGGATTTCCTGGAGTGAGTGGCTTTGACGGCTAGCTCGAAAGGCGTGGACGAGTGGCTTATGGTCCGTACTAAGTATAAAAGATCGGCCTTCCAGAAAGTAGCGGAAGTACTTGACGGAAACGAGCGCAGCGAGGAGTTCGCGGCCGAAGGCGCTGTAGCGTTGTTGGGCCGGCGAGAGTTTGACGGAAAAGAAGGAGATGGGTTGCCACTGCTGGTGACCTGCTGCTGGAGCACGGCTCCGATAGCTGAGCCGGACGCATCCACCGCTAGTGATGTGGGCGCATCATGCTGGGGGTAGATGAGCATGGCGACGCTGGCGAGTGCCTCTTGGGCAGCCAGGAAAGCGTCCTCGGCATGCACCGTCGAAGCAAAACCGGCCGCATTGGAAGGCTTCTTGGGAGAATGCAAGAGGGCTTAGAGATGTGCCAACACAGACGCGCAGTTCGGAATAAAGCGCCGGTAGAAACTGAGTAGCCCAAGGTAGCGTCGAAGTTGGCGCAGTGTAGCCGGTCGTGGGAACTCGCGGACAGCCTGTACCTTCGAGGGAAGCGGTCTGATGCCGTTGCAATCGAGGTGATGGCCAAGGAATTCCAGGGACGCGGCTCCGAACTTGCACTTTTGCACATTGATTATGATGCCGTATTCTTCAAGGCGCGCGAAGAGCTGGCGTAAATGGAGGCGATGTTGTTCGTGGCTTTCACTTGCGACGAGTAGATCATCCATATACGCAAAAACGAAGAGTAGTCCCCTTACCACCGAATCAATAAAACGCTGAAATGTTTGGGCTGCGTTTTTCAATCCAAAAGGCATCCTAACGAACTCGAACAGGCCGAATGGAGCCGTTACTGCTGTTTTATGGATGTCCTCTGGAGCCATGGGAATCTGGTGGTACGCCTTCGTTAAATCAATTTTGGAGAAGGTGGTGGAGCCCTGGAGGTTAACGGCGAAGTCCTGAATGTTGGGGAGGGGGTAGCGGTCAGGTAATGTGGTAAGGTTTAGCGCGCGGTAATCACCACATGGTCTCCAGTCCCCGGTCTTCTTGGGGACCATGTGTAACAGTGACGGCCAGTTGGTCGACGATGGCCTGACTACGCCGATGTCGATCATGTGTTGGAATTCGCTCTTGGCTATGGCCAGCTTTTCAGGGGCCAGTCGGCGGAACCGCGAGGAGACTGGTTGGCCAGAAGTTATGATCTTGTGGATGACATCATGCTTCACAGGCTTGGACCAATCGGTGGGCTGTGTAAGTGACGGGAAGTCCTCGAGGATGTCGGCGTACGGCGATGCAAGCGCAGACAGTGGCTCGGTGTGAAATTGAGGGGACGCGAAAGTGCTTATTCAGTGCACTGCGAGCAATGTGGCAGAGTCCACGAGGCGACGCCGAGCAAGGTCCACCATAAGGCCAAACCGCTTAAGGAAATCTGCGCCTAGGGTGGGCTGGCTGACGGAGGCGATGGTAAACAACCATGTCAACTGCCTTCGCAGGCCGAGATCGAGGGTCAGAGATTTCTGGCCGAAAACGGGAATACCGGTGTTATTCACCGCCGTCAGGAACCAGATAGGAACTCGACGCCTGTGAGCCCCTGTTCCCCTGTTGCAGGAAGCATCCATGTCGACGAGCATCTTCAACTTGGAGTTTCGATCTGTTATGTAGAACAGGCGACTGGGTGCGTGGTTGAGGGTGTCGCCTGTCGCAGCTAGTGACGCCCGATGTCGTTTCCCGGCCATTGGCAAGGGGCGGTGCACATGCACACCGAGGCACCGAAATTGTAATGATAGAAACAATATGGGCAGCTCGCGGGTGGTGATGAAAGGCGACGCTTGCGAGGGGAGGACGGACGGGGTCTGCGCGGTCGAGGGCTTCGGAAGCGGGGTCGAGGTTGACGTCCTGCAGATTGTGGAAAGGAAGACGGCTGTGAAACGCTGCATGCCAGGCGATCGTCAATAAGCTGTCGGAGTTCCTGAACTTCCGAACGAAGAAGGGCAACTGGACCTGCAGGTGAAAGAGGCACAGGGTAGGAAGGTCGCTCGGTCGCTTGGGGAACGTGGCCAGAAGTGGAGGGCGGCACAACCTCAAAAGCAGGATATGGGGTGGGAACGTTGGCAATTGTGACTCGTCAAACCTCCATTACACGGTCGGCGACTTCAGCGAGTGCCTCCGCAGAAGAGTCGGGAAGTGCCGCGAGTACCATCTGTGTCTGCTGAGGGAGCCGGCTCAGGGAAAGTTCTTTCAGGAGGGATCGGTCGAAGGTTGGAAGCCGAGAGCCGGGGAGGCTGTGCATTCATCGGAGCAGCTGACTGGGCCTGCGATCGCCGAGTTCTTCGGCTGCTAGCAGCTGGCGCAAGCGCTCGCGCTCCGACGTCATGATTCTCTCCGTGACGGCCTTCCGAAGGTCGTCGTAGGCGTTGGGGGTGGCGGGTGCCGTCAGAATATCTGTGACTTCCACCGCGATTTCCGGAGGTATGTTGCTGACTATGTGGTGAAACTTCGTAGCTTGCTGGGTGATGCCAGCCAGCGCGAACCGACTGTCAGCCATTTTGAACCATAGGTCAGGATGGGCGGTGAAGAATGAGGGAAGCCGAACAGCAACACGGGCGATGCTTGGGGAAGGGGGAACCATGGACGTTGCCGCTGTGGCCGCCGTGGCAGGGGTGGATGCTTGGGAACCGTCGCCTGGGAACATTGCGGTGTCCAGCTTGCGACGTTCGGGTCACCATTTGTGGTGTCAGGACCACTAAGAAGAGACAACTGAGTCCGAAGAAGGTCGGGATGAGAGTGAAGGTTTAATTCCGCGCTCTCGCGGTTGTCCAGCGGACGACATCGATGATAATGCAGAGGATGAAGACGATGCGCTACACTCCTCATCGACTTCAAAGAGAGGAACACCGTAGTGAATGCGACTAATTATGCTTCACTCCTGCACCGACTGCGAGACGCCATCAAGGAAAAGAGGCGCGGCAGGTTGAGTCGAGGTGTCCGGTTGCTCCAGGACAATGCCCCTGTCCACACGGCTTCTGTTGCCAAGGCTGCACTGAAGGAGTGCGGCTTCGAAGAAATCCACCACCCACCCTACAGTCCAGACTTGGCACCGAGTGACACTTCTTGTTCTCAAACTTGAAGAGGGATCTCTGAGGACAGAGATTTCAAAACGATAGTGAGGTGCAAGAGGCAGTTTTCCAGCATTTTGGAGATAAAACTTCTGACTATTTTTTCAAGGGTATATGAATGCTGGTTGAAAAGTGTCAAAAGTGCATCGAAGTTAAGGGTGACTATGTCGAAAAGTGGTACACTTGTTTTGTCTCTATGACTATTAAAAGTTGGTCGTGCCGGAAACTTATGGAACTACCCTCATACATGTTATTACGTTAGAACACAGAATACAGATTCATTATGAACGGCATTTCAACATTAAGATGCATAATCGCACGACCGACAAAGTAAAAAGACTAGCGCTTTGTCTCACGAAGCTCAATGAATACCTAGCAACCAACGGTGAAAACCCTAGACGAAAACGGCAGAATATCACGCTTGATTTAGTTGGGCGCAAATGGTTCTTGATGATCAACATTGAGTTTGCATGCCCACACGCATTTTTGCTCGTATATGTGCGCAATATATACATTGAACAGTCACTTTAAAATGATTTTGGACAAATGCATTGTACGATCATCTGCATGACTGTGGTCCCACAACGCAAGTTTGACAGTACAGGATGCAATTCGCTGTGCCGGACTCTCTACCAGAACGTGTTGGTGGCCAAGCTAGGTGGAGTCACCTCAGAAATTTGGGGGGGGGGGGGGTGTTGCAAAAATGCAGAAGGGGTGTAACCCCCCCCGGGGTGAGGTGTAGAGAAATCCCTGATCTGACCATTCAGCCGATGCCACCCTGTCCATCAACAATTAATTCCTGCGAATAACGATAATTTATTGTGAGACAGTGAATAACGTGTGTTTATTCCTGTGGCCTTTTCGAGTGCAACAGTGTGCACTCCAATAGGTGAAAAAAATGTGTATATACACATGTGATGTAAACTTCATATCAAAGAAATAGTAAGGTGTGGGAGGCTGAACAATACTTATATAATAGTTTTACACTTTTGATTGCAAGCAACCTGCTTGACAAAGGCCAATGATGGCTGGACAAAATTAACAACGATGCCCAAACCGATCAGTAGCGGTAGTAGAGGTTTGAGCATGACGTCATACACAATGTCCAGTCGGGTGGAGGTGCATTCCTCCCTGCAAATGCTTGTATTGGGAGGGCAATATCACCACTACTGCACGGGAGATAGTGCGTCCTAGACCGACTTCACGCAGAACTGTGTCGACATTTATCTTAGAGCCCCCTTCGCACGCAGGAGTCTTAGCTGATATCTTAGCTGAGATTTTAGCTGACATTTTAGCTTACATCTTAGCTGATATCTTAGCTGACATTTTAGCTGATATATTAGCTGACATTTTAGCTGACATTTTAGCTGATATCTTAGCTGATATTTTAGCTGACGTTTTAGCTGATGTTTTAGCTGACATTTTGGCTGACACCTTAGCTGATATTTTAACTGACATTTTAGCTGACATCTTAGCTGATATTTTAGCTGATATTCCCCGTACGCATTCTAAAGCCTTTTGTGCCAACTGGCTGCTGTGCCTATTCATGTGCTGTTCACTGTTTTCCTCCACGTACAACTCCGACTCGTCTGTATGTATGTCTGTCTGACCTTGTCGAGCCACCTCCTACTGATTGCGTTTTGTTTTTCATTTTCATTTTTGTTGATATTTGTATCGCGTTTGTAGTTCTCTTCACCCTTACCCTTTTCTCTTGTACCATGTGACTTGGTTTTTTGATATATGCTTCACCACTTGTAACAGGTCCTCAAACCTGAAGAAGTGCAGCCTACTGCACGAAAGTCTTGTTTTTAATGTATATAGTAAACAGCTGATGCTCTTAACCGTCTTTGTTATTTTTGATTCTGCATCGCCGGAAACTTGCACATTGTTTTTTCTTCACGTTCTACTGATATTTTAGCTGATATCTTAGCTGATGTTTTAACTGACATTTTAGCTTACATCTTAGCTGACATTTTAGCTGACATTTTAGCTGATATCTTAGCTGATATTTTAGCTGACATTTTAGCTGACGTCTTAGCTGATGTTTTAGCTGATATTTTAGCTGATATCTTAGCTGATGGTTTAACTGACATTTTAGCTTACATCTTAGCTGATATCTTAGCTGACATTTTAGCTTACATCTTTGCTGATATCTTAGCTGACATTTTAGCTTACATCTTTGCTGATATCTTAGCTGATATTTTAGCTGACGTTTTAGCTGATACCTTAGCTGACATTTTAGCTGATATTTTAGCTGTTTTAGCTGACGTTTTAGCTGACATTTTAGATGACATTTTAGCTGACATCTTAGCTGCTATCTTAGCTGATATTTTAACTGACATTTTAGCTGATGTTTTAGCTGACATCTTAGCTGACGTTTTAGCTGATATTTTAGCTGACATCTTAGCTTACATCTTGCTTTCTTTTTAGCTTACATCTTAGCTGATATCTTAGCTGACGTTTTAGCTGACGTTTTAGCTGATACCTTAGCTGACATTTTAGCTGATATTTTAGCTGTTTTAGCTGACGTTTTAGCTGACATTTTAGATGACATTTTAGCTGACATCTTAGCTGCTATCTTAGCTGATATTTTAACTGACATTTTAGCTGATGTTTTAGCTGACATCTTAGCTGACGTTTTAGCTGATATTTTAGCTGACATCTTAGCTTACATCTTGCTTTCTTTTTAGCTTACATCTTAGCTGATATCTTAGCTGATGTTTTAGCTGATATTTTAGCTGATATCTTAGCTGACGTTTTAGCTGATGTTTTACTGATATTTTAGCTGATATTTTAGCTGACGTTTTAGCTGATGTTTTACTGATATTTTAGCTGATGTCTTAGCTGACATTTTAGCTGATATCTTAGCGGGCATTTTAGCTTACATCTTAGCTGATATCTTAGCTGATATTTTAGCTGACGTTTTAGCTGATACCTTAGCTGATGTTTTAGCTGACATTTTAGCTGACGTTTTAGCTGACATCTTAGCTGATATTTTAACTGATATTTTAGCTGATGTTTTAGCTGACATTTTAGCTGATATTTTAGCTGATATGTTAGCTGATGTTTTAGCTGACATTTTAGTTTACATCTTAGCTGACATTTTAGCTGATATTTTAGCTGACATTCTAGCTGATATTTTAGCTGACATTTTAGCTGACATTTTAGCTAATATTTTAGCTGATATGTTAGCTGATGTTTTACCTGACATTTTAGTTTACATCTTAGCTGACGTTTTAGCTGATGTTTTAGCTGACATTTTAGCTGATATCTTAGCTGACATTTTAGCTGACATCTTAGCTGATATTTTAGCTGATATCTTAGCTGACATTTTAGCTGATATCTTAGCTGACATTTTAGCTGACGTTTTAGCTGATGTTTCAGCTGATGTTTTAGCCGATATCTTAGCTGATATTTTAGCTGACATTTTAGCTGACGTTTTAGCTGATGTTTTACTGATATTTTAGCTGATGTCTTAGCTGACATTTTAGCTGATATCTTAGCTGATGTGTTAACTGACTTTTTAGCTGACGTTTTAGCTTACATTTTAGCTTACATCTTAGCTGATATCTTAGCTGATATTTGAGCTGACGTTTTAGCTGGCGTTTTAGCTGATAGCTTAGCTGACATTTTAGCTGATATGTTAGCTGATGTTTTTGCTTACATCTTAGCTGATATCTTAGCTGACGTCTTAGCTTATATCTTAGGTGATATTTTAACTGACATTTTAGCTGATATCCTAGCTGATATTTTAGCTGACATTTTAGCTGACGTTTTAGCTGACATTTTAGCCGATATCTTAGCTGACATTTTAGCTGACATTTTAGCTGATATTTTAACTGATATTTTAGAAGATGTTTTAGCTGATATCTTAGCTGATATTTTAGCTGACATTTTAGCTTACATCTTAGCTGACATTTTAGCTTACGTCTTAGCTGATATCTTAGTTGACGTTTTAGCTGATATCTTAGCTGACGTTTTAGCTGATGTTTTAGCTGATATTTTAGCTGACGTTTTAGCTGATGTTTTACTGATATTTTAGCTGATGTCATAGCTGACATTTTAGCTGATATCTTGGCTGATATTTTAGCTGACATTTTAGCTGACGTTTTAGCTGACGTTTTAGCTGATATTTTAGCTGATATCTTAGCTGACATTTTAGCTTACATCTTAGCTGACATTTTAGCTTACGTCTTAGCTGATATCTTAGTTGACGTTTTAGCTGATATCTTAGCTGACGTTTTAGCTGATGTTTTAGCTGATATTTTAGCTGACGTTTTAGCTGATGTTTTACTGATATTTTAGCTGATGTCATAGCTGACATTTTAGCTGATATCTTGGCTGATATTTTAGCTGACATTTTAGCTGACGTTTTAGCTGATATTTTAGCTGATATCTTAGCTGACATTTTAGCTTACATCTTAGCTGACATTTTAGCTTACATCTTAGCTGATATCTTAGCTGACGTTTTAGCTGACATTTTGGCTGACGTTTTAGCTGATGTTGTAGCTGATATTTTAGCTGACGTTTTAGCTGATGTTGTAGCTGACATTTTAGCTGATGTTTTACTGATATTTTAGCTGTCTTAGCTGACATTTTAGCTTACATCTTAGCTGATATCTGAGCTGATATTTTAGCTGACGTTTTAGCTGATACCTTAGCTGACATTTTAGCTGATATTTTAGCTGACATTTTAGCTGATATCTTTGCTGAAATTTTAGCTGAAATTTTAGCTGATATTTTAGCTGACATTTTAGCTGATATGGTAGCTGATGTTTTAGCTGACATTTTAGCTGACATTTTAGTTTACATCTTAGCTGACATTTTAGCTGATATTTTAGCTGACATTTTAGCTGATGTTTTAGCTGACATTTTAGTTTACATCTTAGCTGACATTTTAGCTGATATTTTAGCTGACATTTTAGCTGACATTTTACCTTACATCTTAGCTGATATCTTAGCTGACATTTTAGCTTACATTTTAGTTTACATCTTAGCTGACGTTTTAGCTGATATCTTAGCTGATATTTTAGCTGACATTTTAGCTGATATTTTAGCTGATAATGTTTAGCTATGTTACCCTACTGATTTATAGCTGATTTGATGCTGCCTCATGCACTTCGTAGTCGTATCAGGCGGGAGACTCTTTTCGGCAGTAGTTCGAGTCACACAGGCTGCGCCTCTCTGCGAACGTCATATGTCACGAGAGAAGGTCGCTTTTACCCGCGCGCTGACCGCTGGGGATTCTTCTAGCTGTGGAGAGATGGGACGTGTGGACATGTGCTCGTAGCTTTATAAGGTAAATGCGTTTCACGCGTGGTACTGCATAGCCTTGCTGGATGGGCATGAGATGAGGTTCTGTAAAACCGACAGAGGTTCGCTATACTGAGTGCATTCAGGTGGTTCTTCCTCTCGAGCGAAACTGGAAAGCGTCTGAAGTTTCACCGCTTCCCCAGGCCAGAGCCGTAATACACGGCAGACTGCCGGACTTATCAGCGTCTGTCCCTACCTTCGAAGATTGCAAACACACGTCTCCTAAGCCGTGGACTGAGGAAATGGAAAAGACGCAACAATTAGCGGCATGGCAGGATTCAACCGTGCGATCAATCACAATTATTAAACTTTGTGGAACACCAAAAGATTGGCATTTCTCGACGGGACAACACTTTGACACGTGGACCCAATGGAAAGCCGCCTTTCTTAAGCAGTTTCACGACACACTCACGATTGTAGAGTGGCAAACTAGAATTGCAGATAGGAAGCAAAGACAGCAAGAAACGCTCCACCGGTACAGTTTTTCAAAGTTGCGACTTCTGGCACGAGGTCCGGTAAGCCTCTCAGACAAGCACAAGATCGACTACTTATTGCAAGGAGTTAATGACCAAATGTTAGTGGCATCAATATGTGAGCAACGACCAAAGACTATCGATGACTTTATCGAAATCGTCCCGGAGCTCGATAACACTTTAGCTCACGTGAAAACACGCAGTGGACATACCGCGACGCATCAAATGCCTCGAACTTCGACAGGTACAGTTAGTACAGCTAGCGCGCCGGGTCGACAAGTAACTCCACGTCCTGAAGGACAAGAACAGGTCCAGCCAGGCGCTAGGCGCCGCATCACAGCATTACCTGCGACGCAACAAGAATCACGTTATGCAGTTATCTCGGAGAAGTATAGAGCACCAGCTTTTCGCCGAGGACAAGCCATTAATGAAGGAGTTGCAAACAGAAAGGGCACTTGGCGGCACATTGCCCACAGCAACAAGCAACAGCACAAGACGGCACAAACTTCCCACCCCCAACGTTACAGTAGTAAGTACTGGACTCTCACGGTGCACAACGCCCAACTGGCCTGAACACGATTTAATTGGCAATTAGAGCTAATTGGGACCCCCCACATTAATCAGCACCCTCCAGGGAGCCACCACACTAATTGGGGAAAGTCTAACTCGTGTCCAGACCAGCTGAGCGTTGTGCACCGTGAGAGTCCATAAAAAATAAAAAAATAGATAGAAATAGAGTGGAGAGAAGGAGTTTAATTGAAGATCAACGGCGCCATCTTGAAGAAAGCGGTCCGGAAAGGCCGCTGACCGTCGCTGGGTGACGGAGCACAGAAGCAGGTTGCAAAGCATCGCAGTTATGACCACCAGTTCCGGACATCCTGTGACGTCAGCTGTGACGTCATCACGGCATGTCTGGGCAAGTTAGGACAGCTCTGGGCATGCAAGGAGAAAAACACTCGTAATACAGAGGCTGGAAAAGCAAGAGTACGCAAACCATCAATAGCTAACAACAAAAAAAATTAGTTACACAACAAATGAGCCCACCAGAACAGGAGCGCAGAACCATGCGACTGCTCCATCCGAGAGGAAGGCAGAAACTGACTCGTAATGGTTTTTGTCCTGTATAAACCCCGCAGCTGCATCCCCTAGCGGTTACTTTCTCAACTAATCTCACAACAAAATTATTAAGAATCACGCCAGCGCTACTCCTGGTCCCAAGGCAGAAGATGATAGAAAATGGCGGGAATGCCCGGACAACAGCAACCAGCACCCGACGTGCACGGGCACGAAAATCGCAAACAAAGCGGGAACAAAGTTGGCGAAATCATTAGTTACACAACAAATCACCTCACCACAGTAGGAGCGCAGACCGATGCGACTGCTCTCGTCGACAGCCAGGGATCAAGTGACGACGGAGCGAACGACCGCACGTCTTCTCCCAACGAGAGCCAGAGGTGGACTGACGTAAGCGCCACTCTACGGGTGCTACGCATGCGCGCGCTCCTAGCGCCCTCTGCTCCACCCGACCGCGCATGCGCGCGCGCGCGCGCTCGTAGCGCCCTCTGCGCGCTCCTACCGCCACCTGCGAGAGGCTAAGAGAGAAGAGCATTCCTGCGCCCCCTGCTGGCCGTTCTCATTGGTCGTGAGGCTAAGTGAGAAGAGCATTCCTGCGCCCCCTGCTGGCAGTTCTCATTGGTCCAGACATCATCCTATTGTCTCAGGGCTACACTGTTTTTTTTTTTCCACTAATGCTCCTTTGGTCAATCTGCAGTGAAGCCACGGTATGACGTCATCATGCACCTGCGTGGCTCAAGGACGCGTGCGCTCTAGCAGGGGACCTATTATTTATTGAATCACTATCCCAAGATTATTTCCTTTATTCTTCTATAACCATTGCATAGGAAACTATTGCAGAAGAGCACCATGCATGAAAACTGATCGTAGGAATTCCAAAGTCTTACTAAATGAGACTTGCAAAAGAACAAAACATCCTAACATGTAACTCCATCAACGGCTAATAAGAGGACTAGGCACTTAACAAATCAACGCGCGCAGAACTCAGGGCAGCACTATCGTCAAGACGACAATGTTCCTTGTCAAAAAAGACAAAATACAAAGCGTTAACAAAGGAAAGCATGCATATCGGGGCATGTCAGGACACGTCAGGACAAATTCGCACGACTGTTGGGCAACAGAGGAAAACGAACACTTGAACAGAGTGAAAAAGGCACTCACCATCATTTTTCCCGTTCACAGCATTCCCTCATTGTAAATCCGCTCGTCACAAAATCCACCTGCATCGTCGAACACCATTCACCAGTGACGAACCATACATCCACACCCCATCAGAGGCAGACAGAACCCCACCTAAGCTACGCTCTTCCACTGACGGCCAACGCCAGGATCATAATTACCGTGTCTACACCCGTCAGTGTCCAAGAGAGAAGTGAATCCTTGCGCCCCCTGCAGGCCAGTCTCATTGGTCGTGTCGGCATCCTATTGTCTCAGGGCTACACAGTTTTTTTTCCACTAATGCTCCTCTAGACAAGGTCAACCTGAAACAATAGTCTCTCGGTATGCGGTCATCATGCAGGTGCGTGGCTCAAGGACGCGTACGCTCTAGACAGGGCACCTGTTATTTATTGAATCACTATCCCTAGATTATTTCCTTTATTCTACTATAATGATTGCGTAGGGAACTATTGCAGAAAAACACCATAGACAAGAGGAGATTGTAGCATTTCATTCTCAAAGTCTTACTGTACAGGAAAAAAAAAATAGTTCAGCAAGTCATAAAGTCACACACCTGTCCCCCTCGCGGTTACTCTCTGAACTAAATGAATCGCAAAATTATTAAGAATTGCTCTACTCCCATTCAAGGCAGCACTATCGTCAAGAATATGCCTTGTACAAAAGGAAAAAAACTACATGCAGAAGGAAAGCATGTCAGAACAAGCCCAGGCATGTCAGCACATGCTTGTCAGACAAGGGGGGAAAAAGCGAAAAGAAACAAAGAAGGAAACCAGCATCAAACTATTTCTTCTTATTCAAAAACAGTGCTCATCATAAATCTGCCCAGGACAATACACACTATTTTTCTATTGCCACACTTTTTTCCAGTAACGGTCAATGCATTGCTACAGACTGCGTGACGTCATCACATCCTGTCTGAAGAAGAAGAACACACCGGCAAAGACTCCTATTATTTATTGAATCGCAAGATTATTTCCTTTGTCCTACTCTTAATGACATTGATTCTCTCATTAAAATTCAACAAAAAAGCACCCCGCATATTATCGATTTTCACCCCAAAGGCTCATCATGGTAATTAGAATTACAGTAAACTGCCACTGCTCTTTTAAAATAATAAGTGAGACCACTCAACATCACCTCCAGGCTTATGTAATACATGACCCTTTCTATGCTCATACATTCGTTGTCTGAGGCTACACCTGCGAGCAAAAAAGGCGCGGAAGCCGGGTGGGCAAAGTTCCATTCACGCATGGCGAGCAAAAAGGTGCGAAAGCACAAGACAGAACGCCTTTACGGGAACACGATAGCATTCCTATACTATATTAATGATTATTGCATTGCAGTTTAGAAAAACTACAACTAAACTATAATTTTAGGAGCCCAACTTTCTATGGAAACTATAATTGCCCTATTACTTGGATCGCTACTAATGAAGCGCTCCAATTTTTTCTCTCTTCCCATTTCAGCCTTGTCATGCAGGGAAGCAGACTCATATCCAAAATAATTAATTTACACTGAGGGTGCCGTGCTTCAGGAATTCCTATCCTGCGCTCAGATGCAAGCATTTCTTCACGGATACCTTTAACAGCTGACTTCCTCAACATATCGAACACCCAACAAAATCAAACAAACAATCAGAGAAACCTTCTTCTCAGCTGCACCATGCGACTTTCTTCTGCGTAAAATCGGTGATTTGAAGAAGAGAGCAGCGAAAAATTGTGCGCGCTTGTGCTCGACCTGAAGCATATGCCAATAAACCAAGAAAAAGGCACTCATGTCTGGTATCTGATAGTGCCACATACACAGACGCATTGCCCTTGCGTAAAGAAAGCACAGGACACGGATACACAAATTTCCTTAGGTGAGCAGGGAAAAGGCTTAAGACCTCAGGTCACCACACATCGCCACGCGGCTAACACAACATGACACCAACAACATACTAGCGGCGGGAAGAACTGCAACACTGCTAAACAAGTCCAGACATGCCACGATGACGTCACAAATCAGGGGAAAAAAAAGCACACGCATGCACGCACAGAGGACAACGCATTAAACACACGGAGCGCTCAGGAATAATCGTAGCGTTACCGCACATTGCTACGAAGCTCAACGTCTAACACAAGACGGCAGCAACAAGATATTAGCGAAGGGTAAAAATTGCAACACTACCGAACAAGTCCAGACATGCGACATCGCATACAAAACACTGCTCATCGGGGAAAAGGCCTAAGCCCGCGGCGGATCATCATAGAGCATACACAACTTCATTTTTCTATTTCGCGTAAACTAAACGCGGTCTGCTTGGAAAACGACGTACAAATTTTCTTAAGGAGCAGAGAAATATATCTACTCCGTGCTCAGATACCAGCATTTCTGCTCAAAAATCTGCAAAATTAAGCACTGCTTACTTCGTCAAGATATCGAACAAAATCAAACAAACAACCCCACTTCAACTGGTACAACACTATTCAGCTTTTACGCAGGAGGCTTTGTTCTACATAAAAAGTAGAGAAAATAAGAAAAGAGCAGCGAAAAATTACACGCATTTGCGCTCCAATAGCTGTAACTGCAAGAAACCGTAGCGCACGCCAATAAACTGAGAAAAAGACACTCATGTCTGGTATCTGATAGTGCCACATACACAGCCGCATTACCCTTGCGTAAAGAAAGCACAGGACAGGGATACACAAATTTCCTTAGGTGAGCAGGGAAAAGGCTTAAGACCTCAGGTCACCTCACATCGCCACGCGGCTAGCACAACATGACACCAACAACATACTAGTGGCGGGAAGAACTGCAACACTGCTAAACAAGTCCAGACATGCCACGATGACGTCACAAATCAGGGGAAAAAAAGCACACGCACGCACGCACAGAGTACAACGCATTAAACACACGGTGCGCTCAGGAATAATCGTAGCGTTACCGCACGTCGCTACGAAGCTCAACGTCTAACACAAGACGACACCAACAAGATATTAAAGGGTAAAAATTGCAACACTACTGAACAAGTCCAGACATGCGACATCGCATACAAAACACTGCTCATCGGGGAAAAGGGCTAAGCCTGCGGCGGATCATCATAGAGCATACACAACTTCATTTTTCTATCTCGCGTAAACTAAACGCGGTCTGCTTGGAAAACGACGTACAAATTTTCTTAAGGAGCGGAGAAATATATCTACTCCGTGCTCAGATACCAGCATTTCTGCTCAAAAACCTGCAAAATTAAGCACTGCTTACTTCGTCAAGATATCGAACAAAATCAAACAAACAACCCCACTTCCACTCATAGAACACTATTCAGCTTTTACGCAGGAGGCTTTCTTCTACATAAAAGTAGAGAAAATAAGAAAAGAGCAGCGAAATATTACACGCACTTTTGCTCGCATAGCTATAAGAGAGAAAAATAAAATAAAATATCGACACACACGCTAATAAACTGTGACAAAGACACCCATTTCTGCTATCAGATAATTATTGCATAATGCTAAATACTCATTTGCATTGTCCCTTCGTGAAGAAAGCACAGGACAGGGATACACAATTTATCTTAAGCGAGCAGGGAAAGTCACTTCTGCTCGAACAGCTTAATACCATAAAGTCTGAATTTTTGCAAAGCAAATAAAGCTTGAACAGCGCTACGAACGTGACAGGCACATACTAACAAACAAACAAACACTTCTTCGAGTCTGTATTATCTTTAAAAAATAACGAAAGCACACAAAAAAAAATCAAATCGGCTAGGTAGCCTACCAGACGTTGTGCCTTAAAGTTGGCTGCATGAAATGCGCGGAAGCATGCTGTGAAGCCAACTTGCGGTTTTGCTGGATGCACATGAAGTCAGATTCCAATTGGAAATCGCGCTAAGGACGTGCCAAACGTGGAATTTTCGCAAAATTAATCACAATACCTGGAATTCTGTTCATTTTAGCGGGAATGCTGGCGCTTATGCTCTATTATTCGAAATTTTCGAATATTCGAATTTCTCGATTATCAAATTTTCGAATACGAATAGGGTTCGAATATCAACAATATTCCAACGATATCCGAAATTTCGAATATTCGTACACCTCTAGTGAATACTGACACTCATCAACATATAACAAAAAACAAACAAACAAATCCCTTTCTGATGAACTCTCCTCTGCCGAGCGGCTTTCTCCTGCTCTACCTGGATGCTGACTTTTCCCCCCCTCACCAACATTATGAGTAAAAGCAGTGAAAGAAGAAAAGAACCGCGAAAAATTACACGCATTTGTGTCACAGGACAGGGATACACAAATTTCCTTAAGTGAGCAGGGAAAAGGCTTAAGTCGTACCGCTCAGGAATAATCGGAGAATCGCCGCTTATCGCTAGGCGGATAGCGCTTGAACAGCGCTACGAACGTGACAGATACATACTAACAAACAAACAAACAAACAAACAACAGCAGGACCGGCGTCGGGCACTCATAAAATACCCTGCCCAAAACAAAGACTTCACCAGGTTCGCGAGGCAATTCCATTAAAAACGCTCGACCTATCCTACAGATAGCAATGCAAACGCGACTGCCCTTATTTTTTAAAACCACTATTTCACGCAATAGTACATAAATGTATCACTCGTGTCACACGAAAAGGCAAACACTTACCTGTCAAGTGGGGTCCCAGCGCGTGCGCGCGCGCGCACATACACACACACACACTAACATTTTCACACTCACAAACACAAAGTCTATTTTCACAACCACATAAATCCATATTATTCCTCAGGTCAATAATTATCCTGCCATCGCCAAAAGACGGCACAGACATGTATGCTTACGCAAGACAATCGGTCCTCGTTCCGGATGTAATAGGATATCGCCACTCGGCCGGCGCGAACCAATAAAGAAAGAAAGGAATCCATGTTCGCTACGAAGAAAACGGTGCCGTGCTTCTACGCAGCGATCATTATAGAGACGCGTAAATGTGAACATCATTCGCTACACACTGTAGCTCTAATCATTTTTAAACCAAACCAAACCGTGTTCATAGGTCTTCACTAAATAGGTGAGCCGATAATGACTCAAAATAAAATAAAATAAAATAATCATTCCATCATCGCTGGCTGCAAGCTTGGGTACCCAACAGAGCAGCGCGCCTTGGGCTGACCTTACACACCCGAAGCCTTTTCTGAATACAATCTGCCAGCGCTGGAATAAAAGATTTATCGCGAGGGTACTACGATGTCAGCTCTGTTGCTGTTTAAGTGATAAAACAGTGCGCTTACTCGGGCAATCGCGCGCGTCCAAACCGCGAGAACGGGTCCGCGTTGCGCTCGCGCCGCGGGGAATCGCGCACGTCGCGAGTCCAAACCGCGAGACCGGGCCCGCGCGTGCGCTTCGCGGTTCGGGCGCACTGTTTTATCACTTAAACAGCAACAGAGCTGACATCGTAGTACCCTCGCGATAAATCTTTTATTCCAGCGCCGGCAGATTGTATTCAGAAAAGGCTTCGGGTGTGTAAGGTCAGCCCAAGGCGCGCTGCTCTGTTGGGTACCCAAGCTTGCAGCCAGCGATGATGGAATGATTATTTTATTTTATTTTATTTTGAGTCATTATCGGCTCACCTATTTAGTGAAGACCTATGAACACGGTTTGGTTTGGTTTAAAAATGATTAGAGCTACAGTGTGTAGCGAATGATGTTCACATTTACGCGTCTCTATAATGATCGCTGCGTAGAAGCACGGCACCGTTTTCTTCGTAGCGAACATGCATTCCTTTCTTTCTTTATTGGTTCGCGCCGGCCGAGTGGCGATATCCTATTACATCCGGAACGAGGACCGATTGTCTTGCGTAAGCATACATGTCTGTGCCGTCTTTTGGCGATGGCAGGATAATTATTGACCTGAGGAATAATATGGATTTATGTGGTTGTGAAAATAGACTTTGTGTTTGTGAGTGTGAAAATGTTAGTGTGTGTGTGTGTATGTGCGCGCGCGCGCACGCGCTGGGACCCCACTTGACAGGTAAGTGTTTGCCTTTTCGTGTGACACGAGTGATACATTTATGTACTATTGCGTGAAATAGTGGTTTTAAAAAATAAGGGCAGTCGCGTTTGCATTGCTATCTGTAGGATAGGTCGAGCGTTTTTAATGGAATTGCCTCGCGAACCTGGTGAAGTCTTTGTTTTGGGCAGGGTATTTTATGAGTGCCCGACGCCGGTCCTGCTGTTGTTTGTTTGTTTGTTTGTTAGTATGTATCTGTCACGTTCGTAGCGCTGTTCAAGCGCTATCCGCCTAGCGATAAGCGGCGATTCTCCGATTATTCCTGAGCGGTACGACTTAAGCCTTTTCCCTGCTCACTTAAGGAAATTTGTGTATCCCTGTCCTGTGACACAAATGCGTGTAATTTTTCGCGGTTCTTTTCTTCTTTCACTGCTTTTACTCATAATGTTGGTGAGGGGGGGAAAAGTCAGCATCCAGGTAGAGCAGGAGAAAGCCGCTCGGCAGAGGAGAGTTCTTCAGAAAGGGATTTGTTTGTTTGTTTTTTGTTATATGTTGATGAGTGTCAGTATTCACTAGAGGTGTACGAATATTCGAAATTTCGGATATCGTTGGAATATTGTTGATATTCGAACCCTATTCGTATTCGAAAATTTGATAATCGAGAAATTCGAATATTCGAAAATTTCGAATAATAGAGCACAAGCGCCAGCATTCCCGCTAAAATGAACAGAATTCCAGGTATTGTGATTAATTTTGCGAAAATTCCACGTTTGGCACGTCCTTAGCGCGATTTCCAATTGGAATCTGACTTCATGTGCATCCAGCAAAACCGCAAGTTGGCTTCACAGCATGCTTCCGCGCATTTCATGCAGCCAACTTTAAGGCACAACGTCTGGTAGGCTACCTAGCCGATTTGATTTTTTTTGTGTGCTTTCGTTATTTTTTAAAGATAATACAGACTCGAAGAAGTGTTTGTTTGTTTGTTAGTATGTGCCTGTCACGTTCGTAGCGCTGTTCAAGCTTTATTTGCTTTGCAAAAATTCAGACTTTATGGTATTAAGCTGTTCGAGCAGAAGTGACTTTCCCTGCTCGCTTAAGATAAATTGTGTATCCCTGTCCTGTGCTTTCTTCACGAAGGGACAATGCAAATGAGTATTTAGCATTATGCAATAATTATCTGATAGCAGAAATGGGTGTCTTTGTCACAGTTTATTAGCGTGTGTGTCGATATTTTATTTTATTTTTCTCTCTTATAGCTATGCGAGCAAAAGTGCGTGTAATATTTCGCTGCTCTTTTCTTATTTTCTCTACTTTTATGTAGAAGAAAGCCTCCTGCGTAAAAGCTGAATAGTGTTCTATGAGTGGAAGTGGGGTTGTTTGTTTGATTTTGTTCGATATCTTGACGAAGTAAGCAGTGCTTAATTTTGCAGGTTTTTGAGCAGAAATGCTGGTATCTGAGCACGGAGTAGATATATTTCTCTGCTCCTTAAGAAAATTTGTACGTCGTTTTCCAAGCAGACCGCGTTTAGTTTACGCGAGATAGAAAAATGAAGTTGTGTATGCTCTATGATGATCCGCCGCAGGCTTAGCCCTTTTCCCCGATGAGCAGTGTTTTGTATGCGATGTCGCATGTCTGGACTTGTTCAGTAGTGTTGCAATTTTTACCCTTTAATATCTTGTTGGTGTCGTCTTGTGTTAGACGTTGAGCTTCGTAGCGACGTGCGGTAACGCTACGATTATTCCTGAGCGCACCGTGTGTTTAATGCGTTGTACTCTGTGCGTGCGTGCGTGTGCTTTTTTTCCCCTGATTTGTGACGTCATCGTGGCATGTCTGGACTTGTTTAGCAGTGTTGCAGTTCTTCCCGCCACTAGTATGTTGTTGGTGTCATGTTGTGCTAGCCGCGTGGCGATGTGAGGTGACCTGAGGTCTTAAGCCTTTTCCCTGCTCACCTAAGGAAATTTGTGTATCCCTGTCCTGTGCTTTCTTTACGCAAGGGTAATGCGGCTGTGTATGTGGCACTATCAGATACCAGACATGAGTGTCTTTTTCTCAGTTTATTGGCGTGCGCTACGGTTTCTTGCAGTTACAGCTATTGGAGCGCAAATGCGTGTAATTTTTCGCTGCTCTTTTCTTATTTTCTCTACTTTTTATGTAGAACAAAGCCTCCTGCGTAAAAGCTGAATAGTGTTGTACCAGTTGAAGTGGGGTTGTTTGTTTGATTTTGTTCGATATCTTGACGAAGTAAGCAGTGCTTAATTTTGCAGATTTTTGAGCAGAAATGCTGGTATCTGAGCACGGAGTAGATATATTTCTCTGCTCCTTAAGAAAATTTGTACGTCGTTTTCCAAGCAGACCGCGTTTAGTTTACGCGAAATAGAAAAATGAAGTTGTGTATGCTCTATGATGATCCGCCGCGGGCTTAGGCCTTTTCCCCGATGAGCAGTGTTTTGTATGCGATGTCGCATGTCTGGACTTGTTCGGTAGTGTTGCAATTTTTACCCTTCGCTAATATCTTGTTGCTGCCGTCTTGTGTTAGACGTTGAGCTTCGTAGCAATGTGCGGTAACGCTACGATTATTCCTGAGCGCTCCGTGTGTTTAATGCGTTGTCCTCTGTGCGTGCATGCGTGTGCTTTTTTCCCCCCTGATTTGTGACGTCATCGTGGCATGTCTGGACTTGTTTAGCAGTGTTGCAGTTCTTCCCGCCGCTAGTATGTTGTTGGTGTCATGTTGTGTTAGCCGCGTGGCGATGTGTGGTGACCTGAGGTCTTAAGCCTTTTCCCTGCTCACCTAAGGAAATTTGTGTATCCGTGTCCTGTGCTTTCTTTACGCAAGGGCAATGCGTCTGTGTATGTGGCACTATCAGATACCAGACATGAGTGCCTTTTTCTTGGTTTATTGGCATATGCTTCAGGTCGAGCACAAGCGCGCACAATTTTTCGCTGCTCTCTTCTTCAAATCACCGATTTTACGCAGAAGAAAGTCGCATGGTGCAGCTGAGAAGAGGGTTTCTCTGATTGTTTGTTTGATTTTGTTGGGTGTTCGATATGTTGAGGAAGTCAGCTGTTAAAGGTATCCGTGAAGAAATGCTTGCATCTGAGCGCAGGATAGGAATTCCTGAAGCACGGCACCCTCAGTGTAAATTAATTATTTTGGATATGAGTCTGCTTCCCTGCATGACAAGGCTGAAATGGGAAGAGAGAAAAAATTGGAGCGCTTCATTAGTAGCGATCCAAGTAATAGGGCAATTATAGTTTCCATAGAAAGTTGGGCTCCTAAAATTATAGTTTAGTTGTAGTTTTTCTAAACTGCAATGCAATAATCATTAATATAGTATAGGAATGCTATCGTGTTCCCGTAAAGGCGTTCTGTCTTGTGCTTTCGCACCTTTTTGCTCGCCATGCGTGAATGGAACTTTGCCCACCCGGCTTCCGCGCCTTTTTTGCTCGCAGGTGTAGCCTCAGACAACGAATGTATGAGCATAGAAAGGGTCATGTATTACATAAGCCTGGAGGTGATGTTGAGTGGTCTCACTTATTATTTTAAAAGAGCAGTGGCAGTTTACTGTAATTCTAATTACCATGATGAGCCTTTGGGGTGAAAATCGATAATATGCGGGGTGCTTTTTTGTTGAATTTTAATGAGAGAATCAATGTCATTAAGAGTAGGACAAAGGAAATAATCTTGCGATTCAATAAATAATAGGAGTCTTTGCCGGTGTCTTCTTCTTCTTCAGACAGGATGTGATGACGTCACGCAGTCTGTAGCAATGCATTGACCGTTACTGGAAAAAAGTGTGGCAATAGAAAAATAGTGTGTATTGTCCTGGGCAGATTTATGATGAGCACTGTTTTTGAATACGAAGAAATAGTTTGATGCTGGTTTCCTTCTTTGTTTCTTTTCGCTTTTTCCCCCCTTGTCTGACAAGCATGTGCTGACATGCCTGGGCTTGTTCTGACATGCTTTCCTTCTGCATGTAGTTTTTTTCCTTTTGTACAAGGCATATTCTTGACGATAGTGCTGCCTTGAATGGGAGTAGAGCAATTCTTAATAATTTTGCGATTCATTTAGTTCAGAGAGTAACCGCGAGGGGGACAGGTGTGTGACTTTATGACTTGCTGAACCATTTTTTTTTTCCTGTACAGTAAGACTTTGAGAATGAAATGCTACAATCTCCTCTTGTCTATGGTGTTTTTCTGCAATAGTTCCCTACGCAATCATTGTAGTAGAATAAAGGAAATAATCTAGGGATAGTGATTCAATAAATAACAGGTGCCCTGTCTAGAGCGTACGCGTCCTTGAGCCACGCACCTGCATGATGACCGCATACCGAGAGACTATTGTTTCAGGTTGACCTTGTCTAGAGGAGCATTAGTGGAAAAAAAACTGTGTAGCCCTGAGACAATAGGATGCCGACACGACCAATGAGACTGGCCTGCAGGGGGCGCAAGGATTCACTTCTCTCTTGGACACTGACGGGTGTAGACACGGTAATTATGATCCTGGCGTTGGCCGTCAGTGGAAGAGCGTAGCTTAGGTGGGGTTCTGTCTGCCTCTGATGGGGTGTGGATGTATGGTTCGTCACTGGTGAATGGTGTTCGACGATGCAGGTGGATTTTGTGACGAGCGGATTTACAATGAGGGAATGCTGTGAACGGGAAAAATGATGGTGAGTGCCTTTTTCACTCTGTTCAAGTGTTCGTTTTCCTCTGTTGCCCAACAGTCGTGCGAATTTGTCCTGACGTGTCCTGACATGCCCCGATATGCATGCTTTCCTTTGTTAACGCTTTGTATTTTGTCTTTTTTGACAAGGAACATTGTCGTCTTGACGATAGTGCTGCCCTGAGTTCTGCGCGCGTTGATTTGTTAAGTGCCTAGTCCTCTTATTAGCCGTTGATGGAGTTACATGTTAGGATGTTTTGTTCTTTTGCAAGTCTCATTTAGTAAGACTTTGGAATTCCTACGATCAGTTTTCATGCATGGTGCTCTTCTGCAATAGTTTCCTATGCAATGGTTATAGAAGAATAAAGGAAATAATCTTGGGATAGTGATTCAATAAATAATAGGTCCCCTGCTAGAGCGCACGCGTCCTTGAGCCACGCAGGTGCATGATGACGTCATACCGTGGCTTCACTGCAGATTGACCAAAGGAGCATTAGTGGAAAAAAAAAAACAGTGTAGCCCTGAGACAATAGGATGATGTCTGGACCAATGAGAACTGCCAGCAGGGGGCGCAGGAATGCTCTTCTCACTTAGCCTCACGACCAATGAGAACGGCCAGCAGGGGGCGCAGGAATGCTCTTCTCTCTTAGCCTCTCGCAGGTGGCGGTAGGAGCGCGCAGAGGGCGCTACGAGCGCGCGCGCGCGCGCATGCGCGGTCGGGTGGAGCAGAGGGCGCTAGGAGCGCGCGCATGCGTAGCACCCGTAGAGTGGCGCTTACGTCAGTCCACCTCTGGCTCTCGTTGGGAGAAGACGTGCGGTCGTTCGCTCCGTCGTCACTTGATCCCTGGCTGTCGACGAGAGCAGTCGCATCGGTCTGCACTCCTACTGTGGTGAGGTGATTTGTTGTGTAACTGATGATTTCGCCAACTTTGTTCCCGCTTTGTTTGCGATTTTCGTGCCCGTGCACGTCGGGTGCTGGTTGCTGTTGTCCGGGCATTCCCGCCATTTTCTATCATCTTCTGCCTTGGGACCGGGAGTAGCGCTGGCGTGATTCTTAATAATTTTGTTGTGAGATTAGTTGAGAAAGTAACCGCTAGGGGGTGCAGCTGCGGGGTTTATACAGGACAAAAACCATTACGAGTCAGTTTCTGCCTGCCTCTCGGATGGAGCAGTCGCATGGTTCTGCGCTCCTGTTCTGGTGGGCTCATTTGTTGTGTAACTAATTTTTTTTGTTGTTAGCTATTGTTGTTTGTTGTTAGCTATTGTTGTTTGTTGTTAGCTATTGTTGTTTGTTGTTAGGGTGTTTGTCCAGCATCTGTATTACGAGTGTTTTTCTCCTTGCATGCCCAGAGCTGTCCTAACTTGCCCAGACATGCCGTGATGACGTCACAGCTGACGTCACAGGATGTCCGGAACTGGTGGTCATAGCTGCGATGCTTTGCAACCTGCTTCTGTGCTCCGTCACCCAGCGACGGTCAGCGGCCTTTCCGGACCGCTTTCTTCAAGATGGCGCCGTTGATCTTCAATTAAACTCCTTCTCTCCACTCTATTTCTATCTATTTTTTTATTTTTTATGGACTCTCACGGTGCACAACGCTCAGCTGGTCTGGACACGAGTTAGACTTTCCCCAATTAGTGTGGTGGCTCCCTGGAGGGTGCTGATTAATGTGGGGGGTCCCAATTAGCTCTAATTGCCAATTAAATCGTGTTCAGGCCAGTTGGGCGTTGTGCACCGTGAGAGTCCAGTACTTACTACTCGTTACCAGCTTGTCACACTCATATGCTGGAAGGATCACAAGTCTTTTGTCCGATGGTACCAACCAACATAGAAGGATATGGCTCCGTTCATGCCTTCCGGGACAGTGGCTCCAAGTTGACCATCATTTCAGACATCATCGCCACTAACAGACCAGTAACTCCATGGAATGGACCCCCTTGTCTGTAGTTGGTGGTGGACACGTTACTCCTGTAGGGACTACGCCCATCACGGTAACCATTGCAGGAATATCAGGAACCGTAGAAGCAGCTATCCTTCACCATAACATTTTGCCCTTCATTCAGGGTGAATATTGGTTCCTAGCCGCCCAAGCAGAACTTCACGTCAAACCGCCCCACCCTTCAGAAATACGTCACCCACCGTCTGGAACTGCCATACTCTGCGAGGAGAAACTAGTTCCCAAAACGCTCCACGCAGTTGTTTTACAGTTACCAGCTTTGGGCATATTCACCGAATCACCTAGCGCAGGACAAAGGACTCCGCTCCGAACACATTTTCCCAGCGGAGAAGACAGAGTGGACAAAACTAAACTGCTTAGTGCATGGGCCAGCTGAGTCAAATGAGTTAGCTACCGAAGACAGTCCACCGCTCTCTGAAGTCAAATTCGGAGCACAGTTGTCAACAGACGAGCAAGACAAGCTCATAGCAGTTTTGAACAAGCATACAAATGCTTTCGCCAGAAGTGACGACGACCTCGGTCTCTACACGGCCACTGAGCACACAATTCAGCTCGTTGAAGGACACCAGCCCTACAGCCTTACAAGAACCAGTTAAAGACATATGCTCGAAAATGGCTCACGGATCCAAAGGCCTCTACACAGTTCTCGAAAAGAGAACACCATACACCTACAAGATGGTATGCATAAACCCAAGCTCACCAAGAAGCAAGTCGGAACAACGTATAGCCCATATCAGCCAAATCAAGCCTTAGAAGGCACCCTATCAAGACCCCTTCTTGTTCCGCCACACAAACCAACAAGACGAAAGCGACGACGGAAGGAAGTCCCCGGCACCTCCATGAACAAAGCCGGCAACCTCCACAAAAGGGACATCGTATACGTGGACGACTCCAACCAATCTCATAAACGAGAACTCTACTGTGACTTTGTGTGACTAACTTGTGTTAGTTTTCGTAATTTTAAAGGGTTTATTTTGTTTTATGCCGAGAGGGCTCGTCAATTTTTCAAGAAGGGTAGGATGTGAGTATGGAAGCAGCGCAAGCGTAGAAGACGACGACTCGAGAAGACGAGCGCGTGATACAACCAAGTGTAAATTCAATCCACACCATCTTGGCGAATGTAAGTCGTAGAATAAAGAGGCGTTTACTTCGACGCCTGTTGTTCCCCCAGCCGTAGCCCCACACTGCTGAGTGCGTTGAGCCCTTGTTGAGTGCGCTGAGTGCTTGTTGAGTGATTGTTGCCGAGTGTTGATTGTTGCTGAGTGAGTGCGTTGCTGAGTGGGCGACAGTACCGCGACCGGTACGAGAGCGTGTATGCTGGTTGTCGCCAGAGTAGTGCCAGGGAGGACCATCATGAAGCAGGTAGAGGCCAGAAAGTGAACTTGCCGTGATCTCCCTGCGGGTCCCGGGTGCGACTTGCCTGCCAGAAGGTGGTTCGCTGCTGGATTGCCGAAAAATTTATGGTGACGAATGGCCGAATTACGCCGAACATGGTGTTCGTTGTTCGGGTCACCAATTGTAGAGGATGTGGTGGTCTTCTACACGCGTCCTGACCGGCGACGATGGAATGTCCCAGCGGGCAGATGGACGTGTCCTCACGCTAGGACGGTGCCGGTAGAACTGGCTGCCAGGCGCAGTGGCGTGCGGCAGCAGAGGCACGTCGTCATCGTCGTCCACGGCCGCCACATATATACAAATGTGATGTAAACTTTATATCAAAGAAATAGTAAGGTGTGAGAGGCTGAAGAATACTTATATAATAGTTTTACACTTTTGATTGCAAGCAACCTGCTGGACAAAGGCCAATGATGGGTGAACAAAATTACCAACGATGCCCAAACCTGTCAGTAGCGTCCCATTTCACCCCGAATTGTGGGTTCAAAGATAGCACCCAATCCTTGCCCCCCCCCCCCCAAATGCAGGAAAATTTTAAATTTCCTGAGGAAAGCTTTAACACTAAATCTGTCCAAAGCATTCAAAAAGGGTACAGGAATAAACACACGTCATTGTCCATCGTCACAGAATAAATTATCGTTATTTGCACGAATTAATTGTTGATGGACAGGGTGGCATCGGGTATAACCTGAATGGTCAGACCATTTTATAATATTAAATACAATCTGTCACTGCAGCACACCATACCTGCAATCCTTGCATTTTCGTTGGATGACAGCTGAAAACAGTGTGGGTCACCACTATGTCTTGTGTGCTATCCCTGCACCTTCACTCGTGCACCAGCCTTCCTTCCTCTCGTGTTACACCCACCGAAGCGAAGCAGTGACTCCCTATCCTGCATGACTTTTCCGACTCGAGCATCCTTTTCCCCGTTCCTACACTCGAAAAATTTGACACAATCCTGAAACCACGTGGTTCACACACCAATCACACAAACAAGCGGGAGAGCTGCAGACCATGCAGCAGACGACGCTGCCGGCGATTTTCTCCAAATGAGGTTTGAGCATGACGTCATACACAATGTCCAATCGGGTGGAGGTGCATTCCTCCCGGCAAACGCTTGTGTCGATCTTGACATGTCCCGGGCAACTGTCCACTATAAACAAGACCTTCCGCTTGTTTTTAGCCATGTTACGGTCGAGAACGCGGACGTAATCCTCGAAGATTGCAGCTGTAGATGACATCTTTCAGCAGCCGTGCATTTTGGAAGCACACAGGATTCTTCGACTTGCCAATGACGAGGAAAGGCAATTTCTCTTCTCCAGTTGCGTTCGCTCCAAACAGAATCATAATCCGGTGCTTCCGCTGCTTTGCACCCGCGGATGCGTCTCCCTTTGTTGTGTTGGTCCGTCTCGGCAGCATGTTGTAAAAGAGGGCAGCCTCATCTAGCTTAAAAATGTATCTGTCACTGTTGATCTTCTGCAGTTCGGCAAGTCTGTGGTTACTCCAGTTTAGGGCGGCCTCACAATCGGCCGCCCCGCCTTCCCCATGCAGCGTCTTCGAGACCACGTTGTTCCTTTTCTTGTACCTGTCAAGCCATTCGTTGCTCACAGAGAAGTCGGTGTATCCCATTTGCAGAGCTAGACACCCAGCTTTGCCCCAGACACTGGAAGGTTCGTTACTCCAGCACTTTTCAGGCAGAGTAAGAGTGCTGCTTCAACCTCAGGAAACTTTAGTTTCGCATGTTTTTCCTCGTGCTTGAGAAGCTTTGGTGTAAAGCGTCGAAAATACGTGCCCTGTTCTTCACAATTGTAGACAGCGTTGAAGGACGAATCCCAAATTCCTTGGCAATGGTGATCTTGCTCCGGCTACCTCTATTGACTTCGTTGATTACGGCGACCTCTCGTTCGAGGGTTAGCGCCTTGCACCTTTTTGCTCCGCCATTTTGTTAGACGTCCACCACGGCGTCCGTTTCGCGATGCAAGAAACTTTCGACTTAACCGAGATTTTGAGATATGCAAGTTTGTGTTAACGGGGTATTACTGTATTTTAAGTGGTCCCTCCATGTACGGTAAGTTCACGTTTGTAGAGAACGTGTTGAGGAACCTAAATGACGTCGTGGACAAGCCACCGTCGCAAATATTGTACGTGCAGAAATATGCTTTACCGAGCGTGCAAGACGAATCTGGGGACAGTAAAGTTTACCAAGAAGCTACCACGAGAGTGGGACATGTCGCACGCTACACTCGTCGTCGATGGCCACATGACTACGCTGGAGGTTACCGATCTTTTTATTCGGGGTTCTCACCACGCCAACGCGTCTATCTTCTTACTCGTTCAAAACATCTTTTTCAACCTGTAGCCATTCTAGAACTATATCGAACAACACCAGTTACGTCGCCCTGTGGCGCACCGTGTGCAGCGTCCACCAGATGGAACATTTTGGGCAACAGCGATTTGGTAGGAAAAGATTGGAGTATTTTTAGACGCATATAAACAAGCGATGTCGTCGCCCCACGATTATTTACTCGTGGATCTTCACAACTATGCGCACGAGGATCACAGGTTGCGTAGCAATGTCTTTCCGGGAGAACGTCAATACATCTACGCTCCAAAATGAACCTCGGTCCTAACCTCACTTTACTCAACGTGCTGTCCACTCTATCCCCACCGCGTCGTCGCGACTTCTTGAGACGTTCTTCCTCGTCCGACATGAAACACATTTCCGAAATTTATATCAATGTATTGAACGGAAAGGTCTTGTTGGCTACAGATACGTTCGTGCATTTGAAGAAGCACAAATGCTTCTTACATCGGCTCGCCTACAAAAAGATTCACAAAAATCTGCAACGTTTGAAGTACAACTTGTCTCAGCAGCGAGGACAGGGCATTCTTTCGGCGGTGGTTCCTCTCCTGCTTTGCGCCGTTTTGAACTTTTCTGACGCCCCGTCCAATGGCCAATAGAATTTAAGTGACTGGCTCCATCGGAAACATTCTTTCCTCGAAGGAGAGTGACGACGTCAAAGTGAAACTCATGCTGCAAGCACTCTATCGCATACTCAAGCAGTACGGATTTTATCCCTGCGACAATAAAAACACGACGTCCGACGCTACAAATGACTTTGACTATTTAGCGGCAGGCTATAAAGAAGTCCTTCGACAGCCGCCACAGCGCTAAGATTCCAGATGTGCAAGTCGGGGACTTCGTCATGGTTCGGACAGGCCTTCCTGGTGCCCAGACATCGTTAATTGGCCCTGTACAAGTGGTGCAGACTGCACACAAACAAGGGATACTAAAGACAATCGCCTACAACCATCCCAATGGGCACTTTCGCCTAGCTACCATCGGCAACGTCTTCAAATATTATCACAGGAGTGATGATCAAGCCCCCCCCCCCCCGCCTATGTAGCCATCAAGGGAAGGACGAGGGAACACGAGGAGAAAAAGAGGAGAATAAAGTGATTCGAGGCCGTTGCCATATGGCGGGTTCTAGCCCACCAAGGCGCGTTTATATGAAGGCGACATAAGTCGACTAGGCGAGATAGGTCGATCTCCCCTCTCCATGTAAACCCGCCTACATCGACCTAAAGGGGACGTCGACGCAGCAGAAATAAGTCGCTACGTTGGGGTAGACCAGACGACTGGAGTCGTCTCACCTTTGCCATGTAAACCGGGCAAGTCGACTGTGCCGACGGTTTCCGCTACATCACAACCGTATCTGCCGCTGTGCTCCGCCCGCAACACAGAAAATAAACATGGCGATGGACACGGTTGACGTTCCCGCCGGTGCAAGCGTTTCAAGCCAGCAGCGTTGTGTATGGACGGAGCAAAACAAGACTCGTTCCATGTGTACATTTATTGACTGGGACTTGGTAGAACACTTTCATAGTTATGGGCGCAGTGAAGGAAGTCACACACTGATAAATCAGTGTGCAATTGCAAAGTGACCACTTTAGTGCCTTGGCGGAGCTGTCATCGACTGAGTCGACTGAATTGCCCGGCGCACTAAGGCGCATCGCTTCCTGCCATGTAAACCGTCCCAAGTCGATCTTTGCGATCAGTCGACTATTGCTTTCAGTCGACGTATGCACCCATGTAAACGCGCCTAGTTGCCATAGTTGCTCCTCCCTCCAGAGCTTGACGAAGAGGAAGTGGAAAGGGTCGTCTCCAAATTAAAACTTATTTCCTGGGATCACGAGGGTTGTATCTCTGCCTCGTGCAAGCCCATCAGGCACTCCTCCATTTACGAACTCGTCGATTATATGTTGCAACGTAAGACGGGGATGAAACCTTCCTGGTTCCCCAAATTCTCGAAACTATTGCGCCTGATTTCCCTGTCCATATCTCGCGAGCCTCAGCAGCAACAGCAGCAGCAGCAAGCCTCAATCGTGTGGACAAGTTATGGAGGGAAATGAGAAACCAGAGGGGGTCCGGGGGGAGTGGACTGCTATAGAAAAGCGCGTCAGTTGAGCAACACCTTGATGCCTACACCTTGATGCCTACACTCTTTACCATGAGTAAGAGAAACTTTAATACGAAATGCATCATAAACGATGTGTGGCAAATTGATCTCGCCGGCTTTTCAAGGTACAAGAGGTTCAATGGTGTCTACTGCTACATTGTCATAGCCATACATTCCCACTCACATTTTCTGCACACCCTCCCGCTAAAGGCGAAATGTCCTGCCAAAATGAAAAAGGCCTTGATACTACTTTTTCGGGGAGGTAATGTTCCTACACGCATCTTTTGCGAGAGAGGAGGGTAATTCTACAACAAGACCGTCAAGCTGCACCTTACATGAAAGAAGGTCTTCATGTGTTCCCACTTCTCTCCTTTAATCAAAGCTTCACAAGCCGAACGAGTCATAAGGACTTTACACAACAGAATATTCCATTACTTTAGGGTAACCGGAAAAATACCACTTCGTTTCCGCGCTTCGCAAAATCGTGCGTGACTACAACACCACCAAACACAGAACATTGGGCATCTGCCCGTCCAAAGTCACTTCCGAAAATGAATTGGAACTGTTCAATAAAATAAATGGGAAGCGTCGTACCCTCCGTGAAAAAGAAGCTCAAATTTGGGGATAATGTGAGGGTCCTACTGCACAGAAAAGGTTTTCAAAACAGCTCGGAAGAGAGTTGGTAGCCTCAGATTTACACCGTATCCCGCCTGACAGACACTTCCCCTCCCGTCGTGCATCTGGAAGATTATCAGGGTAAGGAAGTGGACAGATCTTTCTACCCAGAGGAGGTACTCGTCGTAACCCGCGGCGCCAACCAGCCTTGGCCAGTAACGAAAGTGCTGAGAAAGAAGAAAGTGAACGGTCAAAGCAGAGAACACAACAGTTGGGTTCCGAGCAGCGACGTAGACAAGATTGGGAAATGAGGTGAAACATCTACATCCACCTCCTCTCGAATGCCAGTATGGATATGTTTCCATCGTATAAACTCAATGCCTTCACAGTAGCTTTCGATAGTCCGCTTCAACTCTAGGATCGTTATAAAGTCGGCCTGATGAATGTGAGCATAAGCAACGATTTTTTAAATATCGGATATGAAAAGTACGATGTGAAAATCGAGGTCTCTTTTGAAGACACGGTCGAAACTGGGAGAACTTTTCGTGCCACCACAGATCTTGAGAGGGATTTGGGAAAAGCCCGTTTGGAATTTAATGTTTCTTTCGCGGACAATAAATCGCGATACGACTTCATCTTACCTGAAGACGTGACCTCGTGGAATTGCAGCCTCGTCTCGCTCAGGCACTCGATGCGACGCTCGCATCGCGCGAAGCAGGTCGTGCAGTGAAGCCTCCCAAAATGAGCGAACGCGAAGCCACCTCCATCTTATTGGAGCAGGCCGCACCCATTGCTTCCGGTGACGTCACTTTGAATTCGGAAACCACATCCCTCCGTAACACATTCAACCAGTATTTCCAGTCGCACAAGTTGGACGCCTAGCTAGAATTCGCGGATAACATCTAGTCTATGAAAACGCCGAAAGAGTTGCACATTACAGAACCCTTTTTAAAGCTGCTACGGTGCACGCGCGTCGACGGACACGAAGAAACTATGCATCTCTCTCCCTCTAATTCGTCAATTTTTTTCACGATCAAAACGAAATCCGTCAATCTTTGCAAGCACATCGGCCTCCTGGCTATTATGCTTCACCCCAAGCACTCCTGGATGTGATAAACGAGCATGCTTGCGAACGCGCGCGCTTCACCTTCAACTGAGCTGAACGGAAATGTAAAATCCGGTTTTCTGAGGGCACCACCACCTTAAACCTTTCTGAGTACCAGGCCGTACTTTTGTGCTTCGAATCATGTACCGTATTCGCGGGGGAGGACGATACCACGAGCTCCGCGGAGGTACTCCTGGAACCCCCGTTTCACAACGTAATCATTTACGCGGATATCGTGGAACCCACCTACGTGGGGAGCGGAAAAAAATCCGATATGAAAAATACTACCCTTTTATTGCGAGAAGCACGTCGTCACCTACACGTTGGATAACACCCAGTATTTTAACCTGTCTCAATTCGAAATTCCCTCAGTGACGATTGTCCTCGTTAATGAAACGGGAAGACGTTTACCGTTGTGACCCAAAGGTAGAACCAATTTAACGTTGCGCTTTAAATATGTACCGTAATTCCCCCATAATGATTCCCATGTATACGGGATCCCCTTTCCAACGAGGAGGCGGCGTGTTGAGCAAGATATCTAAGTTTCTCGTACCCATCTGGCAACAAATAAAACCAATGGCCAAGAAAACATTCAAGCGCAAAGCGCAAAGCGCTTGAAAGGCGCAGTAAAAAAGACGGCCATTACAACGGGGCGAGACGTGTTGGATTCAATGCAGGGCTCTGGAAAGAACAATGGAAAGAAACGTCGTAAAGGACATGAAAAGGCGCCGAAACACGATGCACCTCCAGATATCTTTGGTTCGGCGTGAGGGTCACACACCCGGTACGCTCCGGCCATGATGTCAGTGAAAGACAGAAACAGGCTGAACGGTCACCCCTCTGTCTAACGAGTGACGTGATGATCTTCTAGCCCCCTTCTGCTCAATACGGAGTGGAAGATACTTCCTACCAACTCTTTTACCCAATCAACGGGGTAAACTATTCAAAATTAGCTATTCAAAATTTGCAAAGGGCACACTTGGATGTCTGCGGCAGCTTTGTGTCTATGGCCGTACTCATCATTCGCGACGACGGAGAAGAAATGGACGAGAAAGATGTCATTTTCCAATCTGTTGAGCGGCATGGTCACCGTTTGTGCAAACAACAAGCTTGTCAGCTCCAACGACTTGTACGCCTACAGGAGTATTTTGGACGTCGTGCTTCACTCCACCCCCTGACTCAAGAGGCTGTGCACGCGGCCGGATTCTTCGTGGAGGACGACCGAACATTGAAAAAACGATTACGACATCTCGTCTCGCGGTCCGAAACAACGCTTCGAAGCGACGAAAGGTGGGAAATACTTTGACCTGGTCAGTCAGATCAATACTCACCTGTTCCAACAGCCGCACCTGATGGTACCTGCTGTCGAAATTCACGTTATTCTCCTGCTAAGAGGCCATATCAGTCAGGGAGCAACTCCGATTCACGATTTTCCCGATTCTAGGTGGCGCCACGTTCGCCGTCCTTATCACGGCCATTCGCCTCCGACTCCGAAATAATCCCCATTGTGCACGGTTGAGGTCGCGAGTTTAAGGGAGTTAGTCTGCCCTGCGCAGTTTGTCGAGAGGTAAAATGTCGGACTTTGACACAAAAGGTCCGCAGTTCGATTCGAGACATGCACGTCTTTTTGTGTGTCTCCTGCCTATTGCTATATGATTACTTTGCTGTTTTTATTTTGTTGTTATATATTTATGCTATAATTATTCTTTTCACATGTCACTGGCGGCTGTACTGAATGATTATGGAATTTTAGTTGCTCTTCGTGTTGTTGTACTAGTGTATACTTACTGTATGCCGACGTACAAGTGTGATCGGATAGTACGGATGGCACTATGGGCAATACACACACAGATGGTGTTATAAACGAACGTTGCGAACACTGAGTCTGAGCACTTGTCGATTGCCAATTAAGATATCAGGAAATGGCTACGGAAAGGTTACTTCATATGCTGACCCGAGATGCCGGTATCTCGGAGGCTCTCAACTGGATGTACCAGCAGCTGTAAATTAGGCTGCACACAGCGCTTACAACGCCAGTCTGGAAAATCTAGTGCTCGAAACAGTATTTTTTTCTGCACTCGCTTACACACAATTTACCTTGATAATACCTCTATTATTAATGCAAAAATTACATTTTGGTATGTACGAGGGGTGTTCAAGTCAAACCGGAACTTTTCAATTTTCGCGAAAGTATAATGAACTTACAGGCCAGAAATTTGTTTTATTTTCAACGTAATCTCAAGGTGCACATGCATTGTCCTAGCGTTTCACGAAGGCTTGCATGCCAGCACCATAGAAATCCTTACCGGCGTGTAGCAGCATTGACCGGACTGCATTCTTGACCTTGTCAGCTCAAGTGGCGGCCCCCAAGGAACGCCTTCAGTGGCCCGAAGAGATGGAAATCGCTGGGGGCGAGGTCTGGACTGTAAGGGGGATGTGGCAGCAACTCCCAGCCAAGTTTCTGTAACGTGCGTGTCGTGAGATGCGCAGTATGCGGGCGTGCATTGTCCTGTAGGAGGAGGTCTTCTTTGGTGATGAGGCCCAGCCGCTTTTGCTTCAGCGCCTAATGCACATCCCTCAGAACCTAGCAGCAATATGCACTATTGATGGTGGTACCACTAGGCAGAAAATCAACATTAACAACGCCAGCCTTGTCCCAGAAAACCGTTGCCATGACCTTACCCGTAGACGGGGTGCTTCGAAACTTCCTGGGAGCTGCTCAGCCCAGATGCTTCCACTGTTTTGATGCGCGTTTGGACTCAGGAGTGAAATGGTGCACCCACCATATCATAGCACGTGATGATCCGATCAAGGAACGGCTGTCCTTCAGTGTCGAAACGGTACCTTAGCTCTTGGCAGATTTCCAGTCTTCTCTGCCGGTCAAACACGGAGAGCTGCCTCGGGACCCAACGGGCACTAACTTTCCAGAACTGGAGGTGTTCATAAATGATAGTGTTCAACGTTCTCACAGAAAGGTCCGTCTTTCGAGACATGTTATCCGTCGGTCTTTGAGGGTCAGGCGCTCAACAAGTTGGGATCTCAACACATTTGGGCGCTCAACAGCCGGGATCGTCTGCAGTCATGTACGGCCGTCTCGGAACCGTTTGCACCACTCAAACGCTTTGCTGCGGCTAAGTGTATCGTGTCCATACTGAGCCTGAAGTCTTCTGTTAATTTCAGATGACTTTACGCCTTCATTCACGAGAAACTTCATGACAATTCTGTTCGATATGCGCGCTCACATCGTTGTCGGCCACCTTGTCCAGCACGTGTCTTCTGTTTTGCACAAACTTTGGACTCCCACGTGGTGAATGCGGAGGCCTGTCGCGTGTGAAAATAACGAAAAAGAAGTAGCGCGAGCCATTTGTACACTCAGGAGACAGAAAGTCCCGGTTTGACTTGAACACCCCTCGTATATTTCTGGTAAATAAGTATTATCAAATATCTGAATTCATTTTCAAGGCGTTGGTGCAAAATACTTTTTAAAATTTCCACAAAATAGACTGCTTATTATTACCCTGAAACTTTAGTAACATATTTGAAAGACTCCTGTCACCCCTGTTTTCCCTTCTATTTCTTTCACATTACACCAGCCCAGAAAAATGATGTCAGTCGACAATCCCCAGTGACAGGGGACTTCCTTTCGCCTCGGCGTGGTGTGCTATTTGCCAAACCGTACAAAGGAGGTGAAGGGTGATAAAGGCTTCGGGTCGACACACAAGAAACCAACCAAGGAAGATACGGAAAGGTAGAGCGGCGAGGCCTCGCGGCGCGTGTTGCGATATTCCTAACAGAGACAGTTCTCTTTTTTTTTCCTGGATGCCAAGAAAAACGATTCGACAAAAAATAAAAGGGCACAGAGTAGAAAAAATAACAACAATGGTCACCTGACACACAAGAGGTTCTTGTTTGAGTGTAGGAAAAAGTGCACTTCGACCTCCTTATCATATGGGACAAGAAAATATATGCTTCTTTTTCTTCTTTTAGAAGAACTTCTGAAGCGTAAATGTTTTCCTCTAGACTTCGTTGTGTTGGATGCTGAGGTCTCAGTTAATTCAATCCAAACTTGAAAATGTGGAATTCGGTCGTGAAAAAAGCTGAAGAACTGGACAACATGTGAGCCAAATTCATGCGTATTTTAGGCGAATCACTATTCTTGTAGGTCAACACAGACGGAATTATCAAATAGGGGTTTCCAGAGATGAATCTGAGCACTAGTTGCAAAATGAAGGAATGATCACGGAGAAGTCATTTCATATCATCAAAGCTCGCCCGAGAGGCCGGATTTTCGTCTCCGGAAAAACTGTCCCCAAGAAGAACTGTCCTCAAGAAAAATATCCCTAGGACAAATCGCCTCTGCAAGAAGAGTGTCACGAAAGGTAGTTTTCGTCAAACTGCGTTATAGCGTAGCATAGCGGGCGTGCCCAGCTGTGGGTAGGGCTGTACGCCAAAATAGATATTTTAAAATAAAACATTAAAAAATATACGACAAAAAAGTTACAGAAGCCAGCAATAACTGTGCAACAGGAACTTTCATTTCGTAGTGAGGGAGGGCAGCAGGGGACATTTTGTCCACCCCGCTAAGCCTAAGCCGCCAAAAATGTGGCTCTCGTTTGCTAAAATAACTTGGACGGACATCGAAATTTCGTGAGTTTGTGTGGTAAATAGTGATGTCGGATTTTTAAAGACGGCATACGAAGCAATCGAGCATTGTCGTTGGTTTTTCTTGTTTCGAGAATGTGAATTTGGGTTCCGGAAAAGATGGTTCCTCATTGCGTTGGCAGAAATAATTTTGCAGCGATTGCTTGATCGGTTTTTCTTATTGGTTCACCTGGAGCGTTGACGAATAAAAAGATAAAAATAAAAAATCAATAAAAGAGAGAAAGAGAAGAACACAGAAAGCTGCAGTTGTAGATGCCGTTATCCTAAGGAACATTTATCTCTGTGTAATCCGCTTGCTCGTAAATACATTCCTCATGCTGACCCACTTTTTCGCATCCAGGAAGCGGTCCACGGGCCATTTTGTTCACCCTACCCGTTTGGCAACTTGATAGGTTTTCCCCCTCTGACACATAGTGACTAAGCATGCCATTACATGTCTTTCATCCCTAATCCCCAACCCTTTTTCAAGTAGTGGAAAGTAGTAGAGTGAGCAGAAAGTAGTGGAAAGTAAAGTTTTAAGTAGTGGTAGAAAGTAATAACTGATGTCAAATAATAAACATTTTTGACAAATAAATCAGTCAAATGAATAAATGACATCTTAAGATGACGCTCACTGGGTGGTGCTCCTATATCGCATATCGTATTTTCTTATTGTAGGTCAGACACAGACATTGCAGTTGTTCTCTCATACTTTGGATGTCAATGAACCGTATCTTCAGCCGATGCGGAGTTGTACAGGCCATGAAACAATGAATAAATGGGTGTACAGCTTTCATTGTACATAAACATCGACACAGAAAACATGCAGGGGACAACTGTCAAACCAGTGTCTGGTCAACTGTAGAAAAATACTAGCATCCAGAGGACGATATCACTAGCGAACCAGTGCAGCGAATTATATCGATTTTATGTTGCCCATTGAACGGAATTTCAAATCAGGAGAGCAAATGGTAACACTTAGTCGCCTGTGATGTGCTCCATCGCATCGGCTATCTGCAGCTACGCCCCTGTATTTTTGGCAGCGCAGGCGCTTGCAGGACTATTTTTTCCGTCCACACAACCAGGAACTTTTTTTTGCTTATACCCCGCGAATTTCGAGACCGTGATTTTTGCAACCTGCAATATCGAGGTCCTCCCGCAAACTTCAACAGCTTGGAACTGACTGAGGCGTGCACTCTTAGTGAAAAGAAAAGGAAATGACGAAAAATTAGTATGAGAGGCGATGGTAGAATTTCTAACATTTTGTCAGCATTACGAATATTACAGCACAGTCCTGTTGAACGCTACTCTAAAGAATGACTGTAAATCCCGGCTTGCACTAACTGGATATACGAGGGATTCTTGTTAGCCTTATGAGACAGTTCAAGCAGTTGACTGAGTTCACACAAACTCGAACCGGCAAAATCGGGAGAATTGAAGTCACACTCTTCTATACGCGCACCGTGCGCAGAGAGATAGAGAAAAGAAGAGGATTGTTGGTCTCTGTGTGCTTTCACTTTACATTACACAGGCACGACTGTGCAGGCTCAGGGGATAATCCTTTTGTGAACAGCTAAGCAACCTTTTGTACTGGTCTCCAAGGCCATGCTCTATGTCAGTGGGCCATGATGAGCTCATTACGGGGGCTTTCCTTGTTGAAACATTTATTCTCCACTTCTTCCCACGAAGCGTCGATGCGGAGGCAAGTTTGTAAAGCGTGGTAGCTAGACATTTCCACATATTGGTCAGAATGATGATGCGAGTGCAGTGTGTGCTTCCTTCATAGAGCGTTTTCAAAGAAACACACGCAAAGACACGAGAGTGGAACCGAAACGGAGGAGCCGCTAGGAGCGTGCGCAGAGAAAAGAGAGAGCAAAACCGAAACTCGGCAATGCAGGTAGTGCAAGGAGCGCGCGCGCCTGTATAGCACCCGCAGACAGGCGGTGCTTTCGTCAGTCGAGCGCTAGTTCTCATGAGAAGAAGACTTGTGACCGATCACTCCGCCGTCGCCATGTCAGTTGAGGCCTGGCTGTCTACAAGAGCGGATGCTCCGTCACCGCAGGGGAAAGACGAGTGATTTGCTGTAGCGGATAGGCCTTCTTCTCGATGTTTGCACATTTTTACTGTGCACGTGTTAAGCCTTTTCCTCCACATGACTGAACTTGTTTAGCAGTGACTTGAGGAGCGTTGAGTTTCGTAGCGTTGTGTGTCTGAAGCCTTTTATCTGTGCTTTCGCACATTTAGCAGGGTTCATTTTTACCACGCACCAAGCATTTTGTGGTTATCATCTTGTGCTAGCTGTTGAATTTCGTAGCGTTGTGCGGTGACGCTGCGGTTAGACCTAATCGATTTTCTTAAACCTTTCCCCCGATGTGTTTTCTGTGTGCAGTCGCATGTCTGGACTTGTTTATAGTGCCTTCCTAGTATTTCGTTGCTGTTTTCATCTTGTCTTAGCCCTCGTGTTTCCTAGTGATGTGCATAACGCTGCGATTAGGGCTAAGCGCTTGTCTTCAACCTTTTCTCTGTGCTATCGCATGTTTAGCATTTACCATAGAGGTTAAGCTTTTTCTCCGATGTTTTGTACGTGCTCTCGCATATCTAGACTTGTTTAGCAGTGACTTTCTTGTTGCAATTTTTACTCGCCGCTAGTATTTTGTTGTTCTCTGCCTTTCACACATAGACCCATGATGGTGGCACCATCTGATGTGATGCCTTTCAACTAGGTAGCCACCTGTTGTCGATCCGTGCAGCGAGCGGTCGCCAAGAAGCAACATGGTGGTCGCTGGTCACTTGGCCATTCCGGAGCGATTTCTTCGACGCGGCATCATTGATTTTCGAATAAATTGTTTCTCTCCTCTGTTTCTGTCTGTTTTTTTTATTTTTATGACCACGAGTATCCGGAAACATGCAAGTGGCTTAGACACAAGTTAGATGCTCCCCAATTAGTGTGGTGACTCACTGAAGGATGCTGTTTACTGCAGGGGTCTTAGTTGGGACTTAATTGATAATTTAGTGGTGTCCAAGCTTCCTGTGTGTTCCTGATACTCGTGGTCATTCCCTACTACTTACAGTTACATTAAAGGGTCGACGTTTCGGCAGTCAGCGCTGCCTCAGACAGGACGTTGAAGGCGTGCTGGTTCTGCGCAATGTGCGAAATTCTCCTGATGTTCTGCGCGTGCGCGGAACCAGCAACGCTATCCCTTATGCACGCAAAGGCGATAGCGTTCGATGTACTAATACTCACTAATATCCTGAGAATCGTAAAGTGGTATATCAACAGGGAGCTTTAGGAAATCGCATCAACCCTTCAATTCAGTCTCCGTATGGCTGTGAATCAATCAGATATCAGCAACGTTGCATCAGCCACTCCAAAGGAACCAGGATCATGTTTCGGAAATGTCATTGTGAAACTTTCCCCTAGAACTCGCTACTCAGAAATATCGCTGCAACCCCGCTGTTCCCCACTCCTTCCTGCTGTCCCCTCTCCATCTGTCCACATCTGTACCCCGGCCATAGCCACAGTTGCTTCGCGGCGCTAATACCGAATAAAAAATTTAAAAAATATCGCTGCACGTCCACAGTTGACGACCTCAGAATAATCATAGGAAAGTCTATACCAAGATAACTTCGCGACAGGATGACGGTAGCACCGAACCCGACTGGATACATCTACAATCGTAACTCGTAACTGTACACCTTGCAAGTGGTAAAACGGCGCTCGCTTAAGCGCTTTGTAATTCTTTCTCTCGTATGGCGTCTTCAGTTTGCGCAAACGAGCACGCAAGCCCGTAGTTATGATGATAGATGTCACGGCACAGTGAGGGGCGGATCGATGAGTTTTCTGAGAGGGGGTTCAGCCTTGCCCAGCACTATACGCAATCGAGGTCAATTAAACACTATGTGATGCCAGAAACACAGGAGGGGCGTCAGGACATCCTAACCCCCTATAGATGCTCCCCTGGGCACAGTATCTACCAGGGCACCTACTAAACAGCCATCAATAGAAGCAGAGATATCTTGGCAAGGAACGTCTATATAACGCTTCGATGTTCGTGGAAAGTTGGTACGGGGCAGGACTATCGTGCCGGCATGGGACCAGTATCATCCGTAATTTTTTTCGCTGAAAAACGCGGAATTTCTAGTATTTTAGCACAAAAATTAGATATTTTACAGCTGCAGAAAGGTAGGATCGCCGAGGCCCGTGAAAAAGAGGACACCAAGGAGGATCCTCGTGTCACGTGCAATGAGCACCTGTTCCGTGGCCACCTTGAGGTGAAGAAGAAAAAGGAGAGCTTCTTCCGCCGTCGCCTGGACCATCGTTATGAACCACACAGCAAACATGTCAGATATGTCTGAACCTATAGTGATGACGGTGAGTTCCTAATTAGGCTTAGACTACGTGTAGAGCTTCATGCACGTCATGCAATGAGAGTTCGATTGCGATCGTCGCGGCATAAAGGGAAATTCCCATCAAGAGATTTCCAAAAAGTCTGAGTTCTCAGTGGAGAAGGGCTCCGATGGAGGCCTATTACCTGAAATATATCCTATTTTCACCATATTGCATTGCTATGTAACGTTCAACGCAAACGCAGTTCACGCGCAAAAAAAAAAAAAAACACCACTGCAAGCGAACTGACGTCACTCCTTTGCTCACTCCAAGGGTGCACCAAGCTAGCACGCGAATGGGCAAGGTCGCCTGCTTTTGACGTCACAGCCGGTTTCTTCGTAGTGCGGGCAGCGGTGGCGTCGAAGCAGTCGCCTCCTTTGGCCATGGTAACTAATGCTGAGTTCATGCTCTATATTGGGTTTCCGACCTCCTTTCGTCGGACTGGCAGCGATTGCGCTCAAAAGGTCCTCGCGCGCTATACCGCCGGATGGTAGCGAGGCCTATCCCAACATCCTGGGGCAGGAATGTGGGAAAGGCAAGGAGCACGACGAAACAGAAAGTGTATTTACAGAAGTTATACAGAGTTCTCACCTTAACGGGTCACAGCGTGCGCTTAAATAGGCGACGTCCCTGGGAATCAGGTCGTAGTCCGCAGTGGTTCCAGGAAGGTGACTTTCGTTCTCTCCCCTTTAGTCCCTCATGAATGGGTTCTCTTGCTGTGAGGAACATGGCTTTCCGAGTTGAGGGAGCTAAAGCTTTCACTTTTGCTCTTTCATCCCCCCTTGTCGCTTCTGATCCCCATTTGCAAGACCTGTCTGGCTGGTCTGAAAACTGCCTTCCTGGGTGCGCTCCCTTTGTTCCCGTTTTCAGCCGGTGTTTGGCCTACTTCTCTCTGGCACTTTGGCCTCCTTAGCGTCTCACTCCCAATGAGACATATACTAAGGCTGTGCGGGCCGCGGCGGCCTGTACTGTAGTCCGCTGGACTTATCTCGGATAAAGTTCCTGATGTTTCCGGGAATCTCTTGAAAGAATTCTTCCATTTCGAGCACCTCAATAGTTTTTCGGCGTTTCCGAACGCATCTGAACTTTTCAACCATTCGCGCAGGTTTACCTTTATGTCAAATGCCCTTTCAGCAAAACAGCTCACATTCCACCCTGTCCCATTGCGGAACCTCAATGTAAATGCTTCGGCGGGGAGACGGAAACGCTTTATCAACTCTGCTTCACTTTGTCGTAGTCCTTGGCGACCTCTGCTGAAACACGAGCTATGCTATCTGCGGCCTCACACGGTATCACCGTCAATAATCTAGCTGGCCAAGTCCCTTTAGCATATCCTTCCCTTTCAAACGCCCGTTCAATATTGACGAGGAAAAGCCCGATGTCCTGGCCAATCCTGAATGGTTGCAAGAACTTTGACATATCTAGATTTTCCACTCTCGGCACACTTTGTTGGCTCTGCGACTGACTCGTAGCTTCACTTTGGAGCTCTAATTGTAGCTTCAGCCTTTCCAGTTACAGGTTCCGAGACTACCTTATCTGCTGGATTTTCAGTCTCTCTAACTCAAGAGCTTGTTTTTCACACTCTTTCTCTTCCTTTTGCTTCTGTTCTATAAACCTCTACCCGAGAAACGTCATCATGACGTTGGTAGACACACCGAAACCAAAACAGATCGGAAGGGGAGAGCTGGGTTCCACGAATGGGCAATTGTTCGCTGCCTCCTATTGAAAGAAAAGTACGACGGAAGGTCGCGTCCTTTTCAGAGACCATCGTAATCCCCTTGTATCAACGCGGACTCCAACCTCTAGCTCTACACCGCTCCACGTCTGAGGGGGGGAGTGATGTGGAGGAGGAAATGTAGAGGAGGTGGTGTCCCTCTACACCCTCAAGACCGTGGCTTTCGGGCACGACCTTGTTCGCCACTAGCATTGAACGTAGTTCAACTCTACCAAACTCGTGGCGCTGTGGAACAGTATGACGTCATTTGTTTACGAACAGGTAGAGGTCTATTGCCTGATGGTTCCAGTTGTTACCTTCCTGAAGTTCTGCCTCAGAATAGCCTCTATATGATCTGCGCCTTCCTTACGTACTGCCTATTGTGATCCCGAATTCCCTACATACCTGCGTTAAATCATTCCTCAGGAAGCGTGTCAAATCCATGGTGCAAAATCCAGCCTGACGACACTGTCCTACACCCCTCTGATGTACCCAGTAAAACCCAACTAGCACTGTCAGGGGGGACCCCCCGGGATAGATATGATTTTTCTAACATCTACTCCTGGTCAAATGAGAACCAAAGTCAAACCGGCTCACCAGTTGCATTCTGAAACCGTGGATCCCATTCCGTCGTTGATCACCAGTTGATGCGTACCACCGGATGGTAACGAGGCCGATCCCAACACGCTGGGGCAGGAACGTAGGCAGAGGCAAGGAGCACAACGAAACAGAAAGTGCATTCACAGAAGTATACAGAGTTCTCATCTTAGCGGGTCACAGCGTTCGCTTAAACAGGCGACGTCCTTGGGAATCGGGTCGTAATCTGCAGTGGTTCCAGGGAAGCTGACCGTGGTGTCTCCCCTGTAGGTCCGTCATGAATGGGCTCTCGGGCTGTGAGGAAGATGGCTTCCCGATTTGTGGAAGAAGGCGAAAATGGCTAGCCGTGTGTCAAGCAGTCCGGTAAACCTCGCATGTACCTGGTGACAGAGGCGTCGCGAGGCGAGCTACCGCCTGGTGCACGATTGAGTGACCCCCCCCCCCCCCTTAGACGCTCTATAAACAGAGGAGAAACGCTCATACGTAGTTCCCGAGCTCAAAATTCTATTGACTCTCATTGTATTATGCAATCCAGCTCCCACAACCTGCTGTCTGGCACCCCCTCTGGCGAAGGCGTCCGGAGTAACTCATTTTCGCTACTCTCGCAATTTTTCGCCCACTTAGACTAACTGAGAGTTAAGGGGTTGAATAAGAAAACGCGCGCTACCCTCGTACAGCTTGGGACAACAGTTTAGGAACACTGAGGTGTCGCTTTTTGAGTGATGATACCGTACCAGCAACCAAGAGCGGGCACACACACTGCACATACTGGGAGATTGACAGCACAGCCGGTCACCCGTTTCTTATGCGACCTCTTCTCGATATCTCTAGCACAGGAACGCCTCGATGAAGGAATACACCAGTGGCGTGTTCCGTAAGCTTTTGTCCCAAGCCGTAAATTGTGCGCGTTGTGAACAAGGACAATCTGCAAGGTTTGCTTAAATATAACTTCAAAAACTAGGGAATGTGTTTTTCTGTCCTTTCAGGAGTTTCAACGTGAACAGGAGCCAGTGGCAGACGAAAGAAAGGAGACAAGCTCTACCGGACAAGGGCTATTCGCGCTAGCACTCTACGCTCTAGGAGCTCTGATATTTGGAGCCTGTATCGCGATCATAGCGTTCCATCGAAGAGATCGACTATCCCTGGATGACAATTACACAGATGACGACGAATTCCGGATTTCTACAGCACGAAAGACATGTCGGGCTCATGCAACTCTATCCCCAGAAGAACACGAAACGGGCCATTATGAACGCCAAACACTATGCGGCACCGACGACTGCCAGTACATGCGTTGGCTGATCAGTATGTCTGTCGACACGACAAGGAATCCATGCGACAATTTTTTTACCTATGTCTGCGCCGGTGCTATGAAGTATTTCAAAGGGACACCAAACATGCTAGGTTACGGCACCCTCCAGACTAGGCGAGCAATTGAGATGTGGTTGAAAAACGCATCTCCTCCCGCTCAAAGACAAAGCGCCTTCCAGAAAGTAGTCAAGTTCTATCAATCGTGTCTCAAGGGTCCACAGTCAAGCAAGCGAGGAATATATGAAGTTCTAAAACAGTTAAGCTTGTCACTGACACAGGAATTGGACTTTGAACCGCTTGACATGCAAGTGAGGTTTCTGTTTGAAGGATATCCGGCGATATACATCATGACTCCAGCACCGTCTCGCAGCCAGGACGACATCTTCATCGACGTTCGTGTATCTCCTAAATTTGATTCGTTTCGCTCGGTTAAGCCTGGCGGTACAACGGAACGCAGAATGATTTATCAAAAGGTGTTACACTGGGTATTCGAAGGATTAAATCTCGACGACGAGGTTATGGATCATGTTCTACAAGCGGAAGACGAAGTGTACGTCGTCTCCAGCAACCAGACGTACGGAGACAAACGTTACACATTTGGAATGTCTAACATCGATAATTTTGCCGGCAAAGACCGGGGACTATGCGAAAGGTGGAGAAAGAGTCTACAAAAATGGTCAAAGTCGCTTTTCCCCGGAACATACCGACTGCAAATGACTTCAAACGATATACATCTACTTTATAATTTATTTGGCAGCAAAGCATTGATAAGCACCGAAGACATCCGAACATTTCTTGCATGGAGAACAACGTGGTACCTTTACAATGTGTCTCTAGTTGCCACGGAAAATCAAGTCAGTAGGAGAGCTAACATATGCCTAAAACACGTATTACATTTCTTCAGGATTGTTGCGCCGATGAAGACGTTGTTAGAGAACGTAAACCAGTCAAAAGTAGATACTGTACAACGGATGACGGATGATATACTGCTTGGGATCGAAACGTCTTTCAGGACATCGAGTTGGCTCGACAATTCTACGCGGAAGGGGGCCTTAAAAAAGCTATCGCAATTACACAAGCGCATCGGTTACCCTCTTGGTGTTTCATCCGAGAAAGCGGCTGACGCATATTTGAGCAATGTCCCAGACATGACCGACACTTACGTTTCGAACGTGGTGAAGGCGAAGAAACATCTAACGTCGAGTGTCATTGCTTTGTTGAGGAACAAAGACGCCCTCAACGCATCCATCGTGTCTCGCTTCGTAGCCTTCATACCGATTTATTCCGCAAACGCGGCGTACAACGCGCTAACCAACGGGATTTATATTCCTCCAGGCATAATGGTCCGGCCAATTTTCACTTATGGCGGAACACCTGAATTGAACTACGGTGCGCTGGGCGGGATACTGACACACGAAACTATGCACGGCTACGACAATAAGGGAAAAAATTACGACGGTACAGGTAACAAGACAGACTGGTTTTCTGAAGCCAGTAACCGAGCGTACGCTAACCTCGTTCAGTGTCACAACGTCAGCATCGAGAACGCCCCAAAGGCAAGACACTACGCGGATTACCCGCACGAGTACCTAGCGGACACGATGGGCAGAGGGTCAATACTGAAGGTGTACAGGAAAGCTCTGGAAAAATCCACTGTTCGTCTGGGACAACTGAAGGGGTTGACGAGTGACCAGCTCTTCTACGTGGCTTGGTGCCTGATGTGGTGTGGAGAGCCTGTCCCACCGAAGACTCATCCTCGCTCTGACGAGAGGTGCAATGTTCCTCTCATGAGTTCTGAACACTTTGGCGAAGTGTTTAACTGCCCTCCGGGATCGCCAATGAATCCGGAGAAAAAATGTCCCTTTTGGAGAACGCTTCTCTGAATGAAGGTTCAAACGCGTTGCTGAGCGTAGACTGAAGTGTTCAATGAATGAAACACTTTATTTGTGTTTCGATACCTTTGGACTTACTGTGATATTGCTTCTCTCATAAAGTCATTGCTTTATTGGCGTTTGAATGAAAAGTTACCATTTTTTCAGGTGCGTTCTGTTGTCTGTATGGTTTTTGGTTGGTTTATGTTCTGCGTACTGGAGTTGTGCTTCTGTAGTATTGAAGTGGCTCCTGTAAGCATTTCAGGCGGGTTTCCCTTTAATGCAGACTGAGGCTTCGAAACTCGAGAAACGAAAATTTTGCGAACGATATCTTATGTCGAGTTAGCGCAGAGTTAAAGTAGAGTTAACGTTTAGCTACCATTGTTGTTTGTGGCCACAGGAATGGCATCCAACGTATTGCTCCGTAGACGAAAGCGTGCTGGGCGAACGCAATGCACCCTGGACAGGTCCTGGTCGCACGTCACAGCAAACGTCAAGGCACATGTGACCTTAAAGATTGCGGCGCCTGTGATCGGCGGCCAAAGCGTTTGTAAACAATGTGGTTTCTGGACGACGTTTTGGATGTTTTTTGAACACGGTAATTATTTTTATCCGATAATGTCGCGGTAAAACTCTCAGTTTTACACAAAGCCTCGTATTGACAACTTCCAAAGATGTGATGGCGACCGCGCGTTAAGACTTACCGCAGAGGCGGAGAGTTTTCATTTTCCCGGAGGGGGCAAGGGCGCACCGCGAAATAAGTACTCTGGCCCGGGGGGGTATGTTTATTAAGAAAAAAAAAGAAAGCAAAGGTAAGCCAGATAGATGTCGGCTTGTTATTCCAAAAAAGTGAAAGGGGGAAGTCTAAAAAGGCAAAGAAAATAAGAAAACAAAAAGAAGGAAAGAAACGGAAAGAGAAATGAACACAAAACTAGCTCAAGAAGCTCAACAAGCTCAAGAATCACACACTCTGGCGGGATCCTATGATGTATGCAGAACTCGTATAGAAATAAGAGGAAGGAAGAACAGAAAAAGCAAAACAAAAGAAAAAACAGAGAGAACGTAAACAGTGAACATGTGCACAACTGAAGGCATTACGCCTTTGAAAACTGAGTGCAAAAAGAACAAAATGTATTGAATCCTCCGTGTTTGACCCGAAATGCGCGCAATATGGTCAATGAAATGGAGCAGCGGGAGTTGAACCCGCTCCCAAAGAATGTGCGTTACCGTTACACCTCACTGGCAGCTGCTGGTACCTTTTTGACTGCTTCGTTTCATTGATCTGATTGCTTTGGGCGAAATTCAGGATACGTGTTGTGTCATCCTCTGTGTTTCTTCGCCTCACCTTCTACTGTGATAATGAGTATGGTGGGCGGATACATATTTCACAAATTGCAAGATGCATTTTTGGGTTGGTGCCCCTTCGCTCTTTTGACCCGGGCGCGCCGAGCCCCAAAGTTTGGTGTCAGTCTCTTAGCGGGACTTCTCGGGGGAGGCGGCGCCCCGCCTAGTTCATGTTCCGGGGGGGCAAGGGCCCCCGCGCTCCCCCGCAGTCGGCGCCTATGACGTACCGAACCGATGCGATGTACTTAAACTAAGGTGAAATGGGCTACCATGTTGAGGAAGAAGCACCCCATAGTTTACGATGGCAAAATACGGTGATCTCTTGGTGTTATGACGGTGAAAATATGTCGGTAAGCGGCAAAACGACATGTAAACAAAGTCACATGACCTCAAAATGACGTTTTCTATGACGTGCGACGAGGACAAGATGGCATTTTTGCCAAAAGCACCCCCTTGACCGGTAGTTACAACAATGGCGGGTTTCTGTCACCACTGTGTTTGTGGCAATATGCCATGCGCTGCTTTGTATAATGATGTTGATGATGATTCGAGTTCTTTTTTTTTTCTTTTTTTTTTGGCGCATCGCGCTATTGTGTGCAAACATAATTAGTGAGAAAGAGTATGAATAATGAAGTATGAAGTAATTCCAATATCTGTCAAGAAGTCTGGAGGGATTATCGCCTCATCACCAAGCAACATGGCTGGGCGAAGACATGAAAATATCCACAGCGATGTTGACAGTAGGACCCGTAGTGAGAACACGAAATCAGTATGTGTATGATAGGAGTGCACCGCAGTGCTCGCACTGAGGCGGCTGCTCCCCTAGGTGTAGCTTTGATAGTATGACACTCAGGAGACGATCTTCTGAGCACTTCCTATGACTTTATATATATTCGTATTGCTCAAATGGAGCTTGTTATGTGTTTGGGTGTCCCAGAAGTTTTGCAAATTTGTATAAATTGATTTCTTTAGTGCAGATACAATGTCTTGTAGGGGTAATTCAAATGGGGTAACATCACTTGAAACTATACAGCTGCAGCAGCATTGTCTGGTAATTCATTGCTCTGTATGCCAATGTGGCTGGGCACCCATCATAGGATTACAGAATAGTCTCTCTTGTGTGTCGTGTGTCTTGTGCATCGTACTGTGCTCGTTGCTATTCTTTTGTTTGCCTGTATTGTTTGTTTGTCTGTACAGTATACAACTGGTCGTTTTACGCATCCTTCAATAATGTAGTTTGGTGCAAGGATAATAGCATAAACTTCTGCTGTAAAGATGGACGGTGTGACCTTGTGCATGTACCAAACACCATGGCACAAGTCACTGCGACGCTAGACTTTGACTCATCAATGTGCAGGTCAACGTGATCCCCAAAGCTTTCCTTCAAATGTTCAAACTCTTGTTGGAGTATAGGCGTGGCAGTGTTATGTTTGCTGTACTTTGTCAGTGTAATGTCGGATCTTGGAGGTGGTTCCCAGGGTGGGGTCCTCTTACTACGTTCTACAACTAGGGAATTGTAATAAGATCTTAAACTTCTTATTCACAATGCGTAAGATGTCCCGAGATAAATCCTCCGTGTCCGTCAAGGAATATTCATTACATTCAACGTACAAGCTTTCAAATGGCGAGGTTCTGAAATCATTAGTTATCAGACGAAGTCCTTGATGATGTACAGGGTGTAGTATCTTTAAAACAGATGGACGAGCGGAACCACAAAACAATACTCCCATAGTCTAGTTTCGAACGTACGGTCGAGACATAGGCTTTACGCAGCATCTCTCGTTCTGCACCCCGGGACTTGTAAGAAAGGATTTTAAGGATATTATCGTATTTCATACATTTGACTTCCAGGGTTTTAAGATGGGACTGCAATGTGAGCTTTTTGTCAAACGTAACACCAGGGAATTTGTGTTCATTTCTTACGAGAATGTCATGGCCATTGAGTTTCAGTGATGGTTGAGGAAAAGAGCCCCTAACTCTTGAGAAAGGAAAGCACACAGTTTTCGCGGTAGAAACTTAAAGCCATTCTCGGTAGACCATTTCACCAATGGTCACATAGCGTCGGGTAGGTATCAGAACAGGAAATCTGGATGTCATCCATATAGAGAGAATTGGTATATATGGTGGCATTAGACTGGCTACGGAGTTGACTTTCAGGGCGAATGAAATGACACACAGAATGAATCCTTGCGGGACACCGTTCTCCTGCACGAAATTGTGGGATAGCATGGTATCCAGCTGAATGCTAAATGTTCGACTTTCAAGGAAGATTGAGATGCATTTGAGACGACTACTCCAATGCCGATGGAATATGGATATTGTAGAATATCATTCTTTATTTTGTTCATTGCGCTTCTTAGAAGACGCGTCTTTCTTTCACCCCCAATGTGAGAGGGAGAAAGAGCACACTATCGCCTCTCGCGTCCTGGAAAAAGATGAAAAGGAAACAAAATGCAAACCAAGATAAGGCCAGTTCCGATAGAGTCACCCGATACATTTGTTTTTGTTTTGTTTCCGCAAGTTAAAGCTAATCTTCGACGCATGAGGCGGCACTCCTTCCCCCTCTCCCGTTGGGGATGAAGGAAATACGCGTCTTCTAATAAGCGCAATGAACAAAATAAAGAAGAAAATGGCGTTCCTTCACGAATTTTTTGTGGGTGATCTATCGAACGGATTTTTGTTCTGAAAACGGCTACGATATCAGGTGACCGAAAGGAACAGATGTTCTCTTTGGGACAACTTTGTAGCTTTTATAATTAAAAACTTAATTAATGAAAGTTAATTAAGACATTGCCTTTGGACTTTGCTAAAGCCCTGCTAGGGAGTGCCCTTCAGCATATGCTATATTGCAATTGATTTCATCTTGGAAAAAGTGTTATGTATATTTTTAAGAAATCTGTTCACACTTAGCGTGGACACCTTGTATATAAGCTAAACATGTCAGCAAAAATGTCAGCTAAACATATCAGCTAGATGTCAGCTAAACTTATCAGCTAGATACTAGCTAAACATAGGTAACATATTTACTAAACATCTAGATAAATATGCCGCCTAAAATATCAGCTAAACATGCGAGCTAAAAGATCAGCTCAACGTGGTCAACATAGCTAATTATTGCCAAGCATTCTAGCTAAACGTACCTAAATATATCAGAAATATAGCTGAACATGGCTAAGTAAAACTGAACATACCGCAGACCCTGGTGATGAACAGGTTTCTAAGCTTTCAGCACAGATTGGCGTGCAGACCCGTAGATAATACATCCATAATGTAGTCTTGATCGGAATAAGCATGTGTAAACGCGATATAGCGTTTCACGATCTGCACCCCAGGATCTGCGAGGGGATTTTAAGTATATTTACAGATTTCAAGCATTTCCCCTTCAGGTTCTTTATGTTACCTGCAAAGGTGAGCTTTGTATCGAAAATGACACCAAGGAATTTGTGTTCTCGTTCAACGGACAGTTCATGGCCATTTATGCTTAGCTTGGGCTCTGGGAATACCCCTCTTACTCTAGAAAGTGCAACAACGACGGTCTTCGTAGTTGAATGCTTAACGCATTTTGGGACGACCATTTGGAAAGCTTATTGTGAGCTGGATTTGCCTCTCACACATGGCCAGGTTCGTAGAAGAATATGCTATCTGAAGATCATTTATGTGTAAAGAGTACATGATTGAGGGTGGAATCACCATGACGATAGAGTTTATTTTGACAGTAAAAGGTATAACATTAAGGACTGACCCCCATGGGACACCGTTTTCCTGTATGAACAGACAAGAGAGTGATGTACCCAGCTGACCATGAAAGTCCTTCCCTTAAGTAAATTAGGAATGTAGCGAAACAAGCGCCTACATATCCCAAAATCATGCGGGTCCCAGAGGAAACCATATCGCCATGCCGTGTCATAAGCCTTTTCGAGGTCAAAAAACACTGATAAGCAGTACTGTCTCCTAACAAAAGCTTCACGAATGCTAGTCTCAAGTCGAATGAGGTGATCTACAGTGGAACATCCCACACGGAAGCGACACTGGTATCCAGTGAGGCATTCATTCTCCTCCAGTTAGTGAATACGCTCAAAAGTTTTACCTAAACAACTTGTGAGCGCGATAGGTCTGTAATTCCTGCGTATGGAGGCATCTTTCCCTGGCTTCAGGAAAGGAAGGACAGTAGCTATTTTCCAACGAGAAAGGAGATGTCCTTCTTTCCATCTGAGATTGAAGAAGTCAAGGAAACATTGGAGTGATTCAAATGACAGGTATCTTAGCATGTTATCCTATCTGACCCCGGGGCCTGATGGAGGCAGTGCTCCCAACAACTCAGTTATCTTAAAAGGCATGTTGTATGTATAATTTTTGCCATAGCCACTCGGTATATGCTTCTTTTCAGCAGATGTCTTAACTTCAAGGAAATCTTTACTGTAATGCGTAGAGCTTGAAATGCTCTGAAAGTGTTCACCTAGTACATTGGCCTGTTCTTTGAGGTTCGCACATGGTGCTCCATTAACTTGCAACAGTGGAATTGACAAGCTGCAATATTCCCCTCAATATTCCAGAGTCTTTACCACACTTTTTTAGAGGGGGTATTAGAGTTGAGTGATTAAACGCAGTTTCTCCAAGATTTCTGCTTAGGTTGGTTCCGTATCCAGCCTTGGCTTTCTTAAAAGCAAGAAGGTTTTTTTAAGTTTGGCATCTGTGGAAGACTCCCCGAAACTGGTCTTGTTCTTTTCTTGTCCTTTCACAATCGCTCGTCCACCACGGCGTGGGGCACTTAAGGACACGTGTAGACGATTGTAGAATGGACTGAGTGGAAGCCTCTATGATTGTGGTTGCAAGAGTTTCATTAGACCAGTCTTTCGGACCAGTTAATCTCATCTCTGATCTGATGAATCTAATCTCATCTGACCACTTAATTTCAAGATAGTGGGGAAGTGACCGCTACCATGAGGGTTCTCTTCTACTGCCCAGTCAAAGCTTGCTATATTGATGGGCTGCAGAAAGAAAGATAAGATCGTTAGCTGGGAAGGACTGGTTTGTACTGTTCATGTACGTCGGATTTCCTTTGTTGAGCAGGCTGAGGTATCGTGATAGTAACATTTCCTCTAGCATTTTGCCTCGCCTGTCGACCTTTGAGCTGCCCCATGCCAAAGTATGGGCATTAAAATCTCCCAACAGAAGAAGTGGCGGTGGGAGTCTTTTCATTCAACTGTAACTGGTGGTGGTAGATACAGAGTACATACTGTTGACTAACACGTTGCAAACTACGAGGTACTTCGGGTTTCGTTTTGTTTTTCGTTTTACTTCATCTTAATCTGTGTGTGAATAAAGGCAGAGGGAGCGAGCTAAAACGGCACGCTCATTCTGGAATGGATCACGGACTGGGTGGTTGCTCGGGCGAAATGTACGAAGCATATGACCGAGTTAATTCAACATAGGTTATGGGCCCAGAACTCGCTTCATATGTACTTTTGAACCGTGACTGAGTTGGGACGACTGCGACTACTCTACATCGGGATGACTTCCGAAGGTACAGCGAATGTTGGACCAAGTTACGTGGAAAAATTGGAAGGCAAGAATTATCCCATTTGGAGATTCAAGGTGAGCACGTACTTGAAGACGAAGGGATGGTGGTCAGTCATAACGACGGAACGGCCAGGAGAAGAGGCTGAGAGAACAAGATGGGACACGAAGGATATGGAGGCACTGAATGCCATAGTACAGACCTTGTCTTCGTCTCAAGCGGCATACGTAATCAATCAGACATCGGCGAAAGGAGTCTGGACGAAGTTGGAAGAGGTCAACAGAGGACGGATTCTAGAACGAAGATTGTTTTTGCGCCGGCAACTAAATGGAATTAAGTGGGAGAAAGGAGACAACGCTTCCCACTACATGCATCGGGTTGAGGCTATATCTGAAGAGCTGCGCACTTTGGGGGATTCCCTGGAAGACTCCGAAATTGCCTCAGTAGCGCTCCAGGGGTTGCCGAGAAATTTTTACGGAGTTGCTCGAAGCTTCGACGTGTGCTCCATGGGAGAGGTCACACCAGAGCGAGTCAAATACGCGCTCCTTCAAGAAGAATTGAGACAGGGGACGACTCCCGAAGACTCAGCGTGCAAAGCCAAGCTTGTGCATGACAAACCTGATCCCCAGAGCCGAGGTACCTTCCGGTGCTTTAATTGCGGAAGAGCAGGACACACAGGCACGGGAGTGCTACACGAAGAAGGATACAAGGCGTCACAGGGACACGCCGGGGCCAAGACCTCATCACGACACAGGACGCGCGCACGTGAACAAACCAAAAGCAAGGATCGCGAAATCTGCAGCTAACAGATGTTCAGATGAGAACGACCACAGGGAATTTGCTTTCGGTGCAACTGCAGCCTTTCACAGGAATCAAGGTGCATCTCCAGAAAACTGCCATTCTAGGTCGTGGTCCATCGACTCGGGAGCAAGCCACCACATGACGGGACAACAGGATTTCTTAACTGATTTTCGTGAGAAAGAACCAAGACAGGTCGTTATGGCCGACGGGAATGTCATTGATGCTCGCGGAGTCGGATGTGTTATTTTTAAGGTGCGAACAGAGCACAGTGTGCATACCTTAAAGGCCAAGGATGTGCTCTACGTTCCAGGTCTGGCAGACAACCTCATCTCCGTCTCCAAACTGACCGAGAATGGAATCAAGCTGACGTTCGTGGGAGATAGTTGTACTGCATACCGAGGGAGCAGATTCGTTTTTTCCGGGTCAAGAAAAGGAGGCATCTACAGACTGCGAGCTTCCCCCCAATTCACAAGTAATGCTACGGTGAATTCAGCGAAAGCGGACTCCCTCCTTTGGCATCTTGTAAGGATGTGTCATTTAAATTACGGTACCTTGACTCGCATGAGTAACCAAGGTCTGGTTCGAGGTTTGCCGAAACATCTACGTGCTGAGACTAAGCCCTGTGAGAATTGCATCGCAAGCAAACAAACGAGGACATCGTCCAACACATCGGAAGCGCAACGAAGAGAAATACCCCTGGAATTGATCCATGTGGATCTCTGTGGACCGTTCCCGGTTCCATCCTTGGGAGGTAGTAACTATGTCCTGGCCATTACTGACGACTGCAGTAGAAGGGTCTCGGTACGATTCCTGCAACATAAACGGTAAGCAGGTGGGACAATTATCAACTTCATATGTCAAGCGGAAACGCAAACGGGTATGATTGTGAAGAGATTACGATCCGACAACGGTGGAGAGTTCCTTGGAAGGGAGCTGGAAAATTTTCTCACCAGAAAAGGAATCGTACATGAGAAGACTGTTCCTTATTCACCCGCGCAAAATGGTGTAGCAGAGCGCACCAACCGGACTCTCCTCGACACTGCAAGATCGCTACTCACAGAATCAGAGCTTCCGACTGCCTTCTGGGCGGAGGCACTGAACACGGCCGCTTATGTGAGAAACCGTTCGAGTAAGAAACTTCTCAACTGGAGAATACCGGAAGAGATCTTCTCAGGACGTACCCTGTTGGTCTCATATTTCAGGACATTTGGTTGCCTAGCGTACGTTTCATCTTCGACTTCACATCGTACCAAGCTAGACAAAAGAGGAAAACCTGTCATATTCGTCGGGTATGCTGAAGATCGCAAGGGATATCGCTTTTATGACCCCGCTCTGTCGAAGGTCATCATCAGCCGTGCCGTGCTCTTCCTGGAAGGCAAACAAGGATCAACCTTGCTAGATAGGGGAAAGGCCCCTACTCACTCTTACATGGATCTTGAATACCCACACATGCCCACACAGGAAGTGAATGATTTATCGTCATCAGAAACGGATCAGTATGAAGAACTGCTCCACGACGTACCACGCGTAGATGCAGATGAGTTTCAGGAATCACAGCAGGAGAGCTCGAGCAGTGGCGAGACATCTTCGGAGAATTCTGATCGTGAAAGTGGTTAGACATCTTCGCAGAATTCCAGTCATGAAACGGTACCACTTGCAGACGTGGGACAGCAAATCCCTCGCAGATCAACACGACTTCACAGGCCTCCGGATCGTCTACAGGTGGATCCCACCCAGAAGAGTTATTGCAACCAAGCGGACGTACCACTCACAGAACCGCGCAGCTATGAGGACGTCGTGTGTTCACCGCAAAGGAAGAAGAAATACGATCTCACCGTGAAATGAACACATGGGAGCTGGTTCCTCGGGAACCTGGAATGAAAGTCGTTAAATCAAAGTGGGTGTACCGCATAAAAACAGGACCAACAGGAAACGCTGACAAATTTAAGGCAAGGCTCGTCGCCGTGGGGACGTCGCAAGTGTATGGGGTTGACTATTTTGAAACTTTCTCGCCTGTAGTCAAGTTAACAAGTCTCAGAACCTTGCTTGCTCTAGCAAACGAAGAGGGGATGGAAATGAGACAGCTCGATGTCAAGACGGCATATCTCCATGGACAACTCAGTGAGGAAGTCTATATGGAGCAACCTCCGGGGAGCCCCGACTGTCATTCAACGGTGTGCCGCCTGAAAAAAGTAATTTACGGTTTAAAACAAGCCGGACGTACTTGGTACAAAACACTCGATTCGATCCTCCGAAACCAAGGGTACACCAGACTGGAGTCTGACAACTGCGTCTATGTGCGGCAGACGGCATCTACGAGGATCATCTTGAGGGTTTATGTTGACGACATTCTCTTAATGGCAGTGATGGCCACTAACTACTTCTACAGTAGTTTAACTATAACTACTAACTACTTAGTGATTGAGTAGTTTAACTAGTAGTTCAACTACTTTCCGGGGAAGTAGTTAAAACTACTTTTTTAACTATTGCAATGTAGTTTAACTACATCTATAACTACTTAACGTTGTCCACAATCCCTTGTTGGATACCTAAATAGGAATCACAGGCAATAATAAACTTTGGCTCAAGCCGTTGCTATGATCGTCAAATACAAAGCTTGCGGCGGGATTCTTTCTGTGCCTATGCGATAAACTAAGTTGCAGAATTATTTCACAGCAAATCAAATGAGGAAGCATTAAGAGTGAAGATTTAGTACACATGCACGACACAATTGCTCTGCACCTCCGTCCTCATCAAACAAGTAGCTCAAGGTAAAAGTCGGAAGCACAATCGTGCGGTAAAGCTTGCGGCAAAATCGGAAGTAGTTGGCGCCTTCAGTAACCTAACTACTGTAGTTAACTACTTAAAATAGTAGTTTAACTAGTAGTTGCCACTACATTTCTGCAAGTAGTTGATAACTACTTTTTAACTACAATCAGGTAGTTTAACTAGTAGTTTAACTACATGTAGTTAACTACTGGCCATCACTGCTTAATGGCCACTACCGAAAAGGACCTGAGGACGGCCATTATGGAGCTAGGAAAGAAGATCGCACTCAAGGATCTAGGTGAACCCAAGTACATTCTAGGAATCGAGATAGCACGTGACAAACACAAAAAGAACCTCTCTATCTGCCAAGAGAAGTATGTGAAAGAAATTCTCCAGCGATACCACATGGAGGACTGCAAGGCGGTAACAACACCCATGGAAAAGTATCAAAGCGAGGATCAGGTGTACGATCGCGCTCCGGAAAAAGAGGAAGCTCGTCCGAATGTACCTTTTCCAAGCCTTGTAGGAAACTTGATGTACTTAGTACAGGGTACGCGCCCGGACATTGCTTACGCTACTCATTACCTGAGTCAGTTTAACAACAGTTTTCATCTCGGTCATTGGAAAATGGCAAAGAGAATCCTCCGTTATCTGCGTGGAACAAGTACAAGAGGAATAACCTACAAAGCATGCGGGGAACCAGTTATAGGATACTCCGACGCCAGCTGGAATGAATCGGCAACTGGACATTCGCGGCATGGATATGTATACACTTTATCTAGAGGGGAAATCAGCTGGAGATCGGTGAAACAACGAGCCGTGGCTCTATCCACTTGTGAAGCTGAATACGTCGGAATCACCGAAGCCCTTAAGGAGGGGAAGTGGCTGCAAGCCTTCATGGAGGAGCTGGATTTTCAGAAATACGGCGGACGTCCACTGGAAATTAAGAGTGATAACCAAGCTGCCATAAAGCTGATGGAAAACCCTGTTAATCACCCAAAGTCCAAGCACATAGCACTAAAGTACCTTTTTGCACGACATGAAATCGAAGGTGGTTTTTTTGTGATAACCTACTTACCAACGGAACAGATGATCGCGGTCTACATGACTAAGCCCGTGAAGAACGCTCAGAACATCATGTGCTTCAAGGGATGTGGCCTATTGTGACTCATTGAATACAGTTAGACATAACGTTAGACAGACTACGAGGTACTCCGGGTTTCGTTTTGTTTTTCGTTTTACTTCATCTTTATCTGTGTGTGAATAAAGGCAGAGGGAGGGAGCTAAAACGGCACGCTCATTCTGGAATGGATCACGGACTGGGTGGTTGCTCGGGCGAAATGTACGAAGCATATGACCGAGTTAATTCAACACATACGGTTAGGACCCCATCAAGGGAAGAATGGAGTAGATGTTTTGCAGGGTGTGTGTTAGCTGTAAGAATTGCAGCACCACCAGATGAACGTGTTGCATCTAAACGATCTTTCCGGAAAAGGTTCCATCGTCGGAGTGAGTGTATTTGGTGCAGATTCAGGTAAGTTCCATGTAATGCACAACAGGACGTGCCATACCTCTGCGAAATAGCGGTTACATAATCAAAATTGGCGAAATTACTGAAGAAAAAGAACTGTTAGCCACGCAGGTTTGGTAAAATGAGCATTCCTCAAGGTCGCCCACACTTCATGCTTATACGCACGGGAAGGCCCCGGAGTTGTGATAACCAGTCGGCCGGAGCTTGACCAAGACCCCGACCGCCACCGTTCTAGGTTTCTATCCCCTCACCTTCCATCCCCTCGGCACAGTAGGTAACACCTTGGGACTGGGGGCTGGGGTCCGTGGTGGCGCCACTCACCAAACATCAGCATGCACTGACGCCCCCTGCGGTGGTATCAGTTAAACATCCTGCGAAGTCCTGAAAATTGCTAAGTAAAGCTAAACATACCAGCAGTACATATGTGAATATAGATAGTTACATCAGCTAAACATTAGCTACGCTAGCAGCTAAACATAGGTAAACATATTAGTTAAACACCGCTAAATATAACAGCTGAACATAAGATAACATGTCATTAAACATATCAGCTCAACTTAGGTCAATATAGCAAGATATATAAGCTAAACAGGCTAAATATAGCTGAACGTCGCCAAGTAAAGCTAAACATATCAGCTGTACATATCAGCTCAACACAGCTCAACATAGCAAAACATATAAGCAAAACATGTCCCCTAACACAGCTGAACAAACACGTCATCAGCTGAACGCCAGGTAACATGCCAACTAACACATCAGCTAAACATTGCTGAAGATATCAGCTAAACATGGCAGCTAAAATACTGGCTGAACATTGCAAAACATATCATCTAAACATAGCTAATTAAAGCTAAACATACCTGCTATACATAGTGATATAGGGATATCAACAGAACATAGCTAAACATATCTACTAAATATAGCTGAACATGTTAGCTAAATATCAGCTACCCATGTCAGCAAAATGTCAGCTAAACATATCAGATATCAGCTAAGCTTATCAGTTAGATAGTAGCTAAACGTAGGTTATTATACTAAACATATCAACTAACCATGCCTGCTAAAATATCAGCTAAAAATGTCAGCTAAAATATCAGCAAAACATAGCTAAACATCAGTCAATATGTCAGCTAAACATATCACCTCAACATAGCTCAACATCGCAAAACTATATGAGCTAAAGAGAGCTAATCATAGCCAAATATATCAGCTAAATATACCAGCAATACATAGGTAAATATGGCTAAACATATCAGCAAGACATCAACTAACATGTGGGCTCAACATAGCAAAACATATAAGCTAAACATATCAATCATTGCAAAACATATTTGCCAAACATGTCAGCTAAACAGAGCTAAACATCGCGAAACATATCACCTACACATGCCAGCTATATAATACCAGCCAAAAAATCGGCTAAACATATCGTGTATATGTGTCGGCTAAACATATCAGATAAAGATATCAGCTAACATGTCAGGTGAAATATTAGCTCAACATAGCTAATTATTGTCACGCATATTAGCTAAACGTAGTTAAATATAGCATACATACATAGCTAAACATATCAGCTGGACATGGTTACAGCTAAATATAGCTATACCAGCTGACCATCGCTAAACATATCAGTTCAATATAGATTATAGCCAACTGTATAAGCTAAACATACCTAAACATATCCGTTAAACATCAGCTAAATAGCAGCTGGGTATAAGCTACATATGAGCTCAACACAGGTAAACATAACGGCCAAACTTAGCTAAACATGTCAGCTAAGCATAGCTTAAAATAGCGAAACACAGCAGTTAAACATAGCTAAGTAAGGCTAAACATACCAGCAATATCAACGAACATAGCAAAACATATAAGCTAGACATAGCTGAATATAGCTATGCGTAGGTGAATATAGCTCGACATATCAGCTCCAACCAGCTCCCGTGGCATAGTGGTTAGGATGATCGCTTGCCACGCCGAGACTGGGAGAAGACAGGTTCGAATCCTGTCACCGGCTGTGCTGTCTAAAGTTCGCCTGGGTTTTCTGAAGACTGTCCAGACGAATGTCGGCACAGTTCCCCCTGAAGTCGTCCCAGGACGCATACTAATCCCCCTGTCCCCCCACTCCTTCCTGCTGTCCTCTCTCCAACTGTCCACGCCTGTACGCTGCTCATAGCCACAGTTGATTCGCAGCGCTAACATGGAATAAAAAAATATCAGCTCAGCATAGGTCAACATAGCAAAACATAGAAGCTAATTATCACCAAAGATATTAGTTAAACATATCAGCTAAACATCGTGAAATATATTAGACAAACATATGATCCAAACGTAGGTTAACACAGCTAAAGATATAAGCGAAATATAGCTGAACGTAGCTGGATTTATCAGCTAAAATATCAGTTCAACATGGCAGCTGAAAAGCTAAACATAGCTATAGGTAAATATAGCTATATCAACGGAACATAGCTAAAGCTTTCAGCTAAATATAGATGAACATAGCCAAATTTATCAGCTAATCAACTAAATATATCAACACAACATGTCAGCTAAATATCAGCCACACATATCAGCTAGGTATCAGCTAAACATAACCAGGCATGGTAAGTAAAGCTAAACATACCAGCTGCACATAGGTGAATATAGCTAAACATATCAGATGAACATCACCTAATTTGTCAGCTAAACATAGCTACATAGCAAAACATATCTAATCATTGCCAAATATGTATCAGCTAGATATCAGCTAAACATAGCTAGGCATAGGCAAAGGTATCAGCCACATAGTATAGCTGAACATAAGTAACAGAGGGGAAGTTGGTACATGACTAAAGGAAGAAACCCAGAGACAATGGACGGAAGAGGAAGACTTGATATTTTGTCTGTTTGTTTCTTCTTCCTCCGTTTCCCCTGTCTCATGGTTTCTTCGTTTAGTCGTAGTTTTGTGTCTCGTACTCTCGCACTAAACATGGCGAGACATATCAGCTTAACATATCGTCTAAACATATCAACTCATCATGTCAATATAGCTGAACATTGCTAAACATATCCGGGTCATTCCACATGAAGCGATGCAATCGCGTGGCTCGACCACCACGGATCTTGTTCAATTTTCTTACCACTGGTTGACACCTCAGAGAAACCAATGCTCAAAAAATATGTTCGCCCAATTTCGGAGAAATTTTCACGTTAGGTGGCGCTAAACATCTGGGATTCATCTAAATGCGACGTCCCCTTGAAGGTTTCTCCTCGGAAAACGGCTAAATGTATTTCATATCTGTAAACGTCGGAGTGGTCGTCAAGGATCGGTATTTCATTCCGTATGAAGAAATTGTTGATAGAAATCGTTGTTGAAACTGTTGAAAAGATGTTGATTGTCTTTCGTACCGTACTATAGGCCTAGAAAACCACGCTTTCGCGATATGTTTGCTATTTTTTGCTCAGTCACTGCCTGCACATAGGGGCACACAATTTGGAAGGCATGGAGCTGGTCACTTGGCGAACACGTAAAAAATATGTCTCAGGATATAAAGGAAAAGCAAAGAAAGCGTCGTGAGTTATGCAGAATTTGATAAGTTAGCTGTATTGCTAGCTGAAAAAAAAAATCGGTTTGGCCAACGCGATATGAGCAATCTGTCAACGCTAAAGTCATGGTCCACTTGAACATATTTAAAAACTGGGAGGGTACTTTTTTTTTTTTCAGTGCTTTTTTGTATGCGAGACAGGAGTGCGCCTTGCTGGTGCATGATTTTGTCCAGCTAAAATGAATAAATGTACGGCGGCACCAAATTACAAATACTTTGACTGAAGTCATTATTGGACGACGAGGAATGACAACGTGCTATGAGCAGTTAGGTAGAAGAAAAAAAAAATCGACTGCATTACAACGACAACTTTATTTTATGATGATGATTGGCGAGTGCCATTGAGGCGATCAAGCAACCTAACGTTCCTTCGGTCGGCCTACACCTTGGCTGGTGTAGACAGTGACGTCACACAGGTCTTCACTTTTCAAGTGGAAAGGGGCTCGAAGTAATGCAAATCACGTGTGCCTGGAATAGCTTTGGCCACTCCGTATCGTGCTTTCAACGCAATCTGCTCCCGTGACACATCAGTACAGCTTGGGACAAAAGTTTACGGAACACTGGGGCGTTTCACTTTCCTTTGGGAGCGCCGTACTAGGCAAAGAGGAGCGGGGATACATACTGAGAGATGGATAGAACAGCCGAGCAGTCGCTTCTTATTTGATCTCTTCTTGACAGCTAGCAGCAGACTACTCCGATGAAGAAATACGCCAGTGCCGTGTTCCGTAAACTTTTGCACACAAGCTGTACAAGGCGCCGACGTTGTCAATATGTTTCGTATAGGCATCCTTCAGCCCACAAGAAAAGGTCCCGAGGAGTTTATTAAAACGGCTGAGTGGGCCTGTTGGCACATAGCTATATGAAGAAACTGGAGCTATGAGCACAATGGACAAGACACGAGTAAACGGGACCGGCTGTTCCACTACAACGATATTTTTTATTTACTATTACTTTAATATATTAAAATATATTAAACCGGAGCTGCCGGTCCAGTTTACTCGTGTCTTGTCCTTTGTCCTTATGGCCCCAATTTCTTCATAGAGTTAAAGTATACTGTTAGAATGGTATCTGAAGGTTAGCCTTTGCGGCAGGTCGTTTCACCGCACCTCCAATCCCGCCACACTGTCCTTTTCCGTGCAAGGTACCGAAGAAGTTCCATGTCGCTGGAACCCCCAATAGACGATTTTCGAAAGACGCGCGCGCCACCAAGCGCGCGGCGCAAAGCACCACGGGAACTTTGAGGGACACTGCTCTGTCGTCTGCTTCGGTTATGGTTTACTCTGGCTGACGCTGCTGCTGCGCACACCGGGAATGTTGTTGTTCTTCCTCTACCTCCGCCTCTGGCCATCTCGTAATGCTCGAAGGCGCGCTGAGTTCCTATGAGTTATTGCGTGCCACAGGTGGCACTCTCCTGCTCGATGACGCTTGCTTTTCTAAACGTGCCACAGGTGGTGTTCGCTTTGCCGCAGGTGGCACTTTATATTTGAAGCGTTATTTGGGCAAGCTTACGCTTGTCCCATCCTACAGCTGGCAATACAAGGTCTATTCTTCGTGAAAGTACAACTTTGTGTGTGTGGAGCAGCACCATCGAAAAGATAATGCAGCTTCCTGATATATCAGGGTGAGTGATGCTGTCCCATCTGGATTGCGCCGCTGGTATCCATACTGCGAATATTTGTTGCCACAAGGTACTGAAAATGGCATCCATGTGTCAGATGTAATATTGATTTGCTAAGCGTTGCCGTTCTATGGGTGCCGTAAATAGGCATGTCGAACGGAAATGTGACGACTGAAATGCTAACAAATTAAAAAATAAATCTGCTAAATAACCAAAGAAGGTGCCCTCCCATTTTTTTTATAAGTTCAGTTGCACACATTCACCATCATTTTAGCATTGACACTTCTCACAATGCTCATTCACAGCATTCGCCAATGCTCATATCGCTCCACTCTTTTTTCAGCCAGCAATACAGCTAATTTATCAAATTCTGCATAACACGCAATGCTTTCTCCGCTGTTGACTTATATCCTGCGGACTATTTTTTTTTTCACGGGCTCACGGAGTGACCAGCTCGACGTCCACCAAATTTTATGTCCGTATGTGCAGGCAGTGATTCCGAAAAAAATAGCAAACATGCCGCGAAGACGTTACTAACCACTTGCATCATGTTTCTTTCTCTTCTTTTTTTTTATTGGGGGGGGGGGGGGCGAGAGAGACTGCTCATTTTTGGGACCCCAGATTACTGCATCAGCATTATGGGTCATCTTTCGAGCCCATCCAGTTCGAGCTCTTCATGTATCTTCATGGCATTGAGCTGCACTACTCTACTGTGTACCGACCCGGAGGCAACTATACTCGTAGAAACAAGAAATGAAACTTTGGTTTCAACGCTTCGCAAACTGTGTGCATTGGAGTTTTCCCTGTTGCAATCGAAGCTTCAGGAGGCAGCATTTGCCGTCAACACGGCAGTGAATTCCTGCACAGGCTTCGCACCTTTCCAACTTTTGTTTGGGTACATTTGAAAAGATTCCCTTACAACAGCACCGCCCCACCCAACAATCTTCACTCATGGAACGTATCCTGTGCCTATCGTCCCAACGAAGCGAAGCAGCTTCTAACTCCGAAGTAGCTCAGACATCACGCAAGCAAATTTACGACAGCACCCACGGTTCCATGTCTCCCAGCAGCACACGCATTCTTAATCAGCCAAGGACTGTTCACACGTCACAAATCAAGCCTTCTGTTCCGCCATTATCACGATCACATGGTCCCCAGCCACTCCCAGCAAGTCACCTATACGGCTACGAACCCTGCTAGACCTGCTAGACTGCTTGGCGATATTAGTATGTTTTTGAAGCGCGTACGAACCTTTGCACTGCGCCACCAAGAGGAATGCACGCTTACGTTCGCCAAATAAATAAGTCATTATGTATAGCCACAGTGTCTCCATCCTGTTGGTCACTCTTCTCTGTAGGGGCTGATCACTACTCTATTTCCCATCATCATCCCACGCTCAAGCGCGCGCGCGCACGCACGCACGCACGCGCGCACACACACACACCCTAAAATAGCACCTGGTATACCAAGTGTTACCACATTTCGCATTAGTCTGGTTGTAGTGTGGGTTCGTTCTTCGTTCATTCAGCGCCATGTTGAGCACGTACTTCGATCCTGAGTGTATTGTTCAAGCCATCTAAACAAATATTGCCCACCATGAAGCGGGAAACCAATACCGCCTCGAAGGCCTGCTTGGCGTGTTGCACATGGCTGTTTCTAAAGAATGACCTAAAATGCTTAGTGGTGACGAATTATTTTAATTTACAGCGCTGTTAGTTTCATGCGAATTTCGTTATTTCGCTCCAGCGAGGCTCTTCTGCAAAATATATTCACAAATGCTCACGAATAACTACCAGATTTCGCACTTCGTCTTCGGGTTCATGGGCGCCCCTGTGGCACACTTAAACACGTGACTGAAGTGGTGACTGTTCATGAGAACCATATTACATCGATCTTCGTACGGGGTGGAGGTACGGTTAATGTTCCTTCCGCACAAAGAGAGGCACCACGAGGCATAGAAAATCTGGTCACTGGTCAGTCCCTTCACCTCGCCCAGTGTAACGCCGGCCGTGCGAGATGCTGCCCTGTAAGCTCCAAGGATAGTCTTCTCACCCAGTGCGTCCGCGATGTGTTGCCTCTGGTTTCCTAATTGGCTCCATGACCTAGACGACGCAGCGATGTTCTTGTCGTAGCACTTAAAGAAATCGGCGTACGCCACTTTCCCTTGAAACCATCCCCTCGGCTCACCGAACCCGTCGAAACGCCTCCCAAATTCGTCGTAGCCGCTCATTATTTCTTGACCGATGTAACGTCCCAACGCACCGTAAGTCACTTCCGGCGGTCCTCCGAAAGTGAAAGCAGGTGGCAGCATTACAGCAGGAGGGATAAAAAGGCTGTTGTGCTGGGAAACGTATTCGACGCCTGCGCGATAGATAGGATTCGAACGAATGTGTACATACTGAAGAGCTACGTCGTAACCGCCTTTGCCAAGAATTAAATTCCACCTGGTTTTCGAAATCGCTGTGTTAACGCGGAGGAGGTCTTCAGCGTAAACACCGCTTAGTTCTGACACATTTATTGTTAAATTGTTGGTCCCGATTGCAGACCGCAATTCGAGCGGATATCCAATGAAAAATGAGAGTTTAGATAATTTGTCCAATGCCCCTCGCTTCGTGGCTGTGTCAAGCATGGATGACTTATTGAAAGAGCGCTTTGCTTCATTGTAGATGTTGTACACTAGAGTGTGAACAGCATCCACTCTCGTCTGCTCCACAAGATTAAAAAGTGCCTTTGACGATGTAAATAGAGGGAAGTTCCTTAACATAAACATTAGGCATGTACGTTCGTGCACTGAATCTTGCTGTAGGAGTCCCGAATAGCCCAAGACTGTCACCAGGGCTGTCCAGGCTACGAATTTCCTTCGAGCTTGTGCACTTAGAGTAAAATTTCCGAACAGACGATGGAACAAGACAACGTCAGCGATAGACACTCGAAGCATATGATTTGAAGGTAGACGTTGTTGCGAATGTCTTTCGAGGGACCGGATCCACCCTACGTTGATAGACTCGTCATCCAGAAACATTCCAAGCTGAGACATTGGAATAAAAACGACGGTTTCCATATCCATCGTAGTGTTAGGGGAACCATTCAGAATTTCACGCACTTCGTCTTGTGCGTCCACAATAGAATCTATGGTGGTCTTACTTATCCGGTGACCGTGAAAAACTTGCTCCACTAACTTCCTGGTTTCGAATTGTCTTACATATCTCGGTCTTCTTGGTGAGGCCTTAAACGCAACAATGCCCTCAGCCTCCGTCATTGAAAAATGTACGTCTTTCTTAGGTGTATAAGGAATCGGGGCGAGATCGAATACCAGCGGCAGTCCCATGAACATGAGCTCGACGATTTTATCTAGTGAATCAAACATTAGTTCTTCAGTCAACGCCATACCAATATTTCTCAAGAACGTGCCGACTGCCAGATTACTTTCGCTTCGTTGTACTGCACTTCCTTTTCCCGTCGCAGCCACACATCCCTGAAAAACTTTGGCGATTTTAGCGAATCCTGGCTCGGATTGTAACTTATCTTTCGTTTCGAGAAGGAGCTTGTGGGTCGCTGATGTCAAGTTGTTAGAGATCCAGTCTATCATAGTCCCACTAACGTTATCAAAATCGCGCGGAAATTTTGAGACTGCTCCGCTACAGACGAAGTGGTAGAAGTTCGCGCAAGGGTCCTTTGAAGTGTCCACAGAGAGCTTGAGGAGCCATCGCATGTACTTGCAGTCTTCGGTGTCGCAAATCTTCCCGTTCGAATCGTGTTGTTTTTCCATTGCCCTCGCACCTCTGTAATCATGGTCAGGAGCAGCCTGTGTGTCCTGACCTTCCGTGTTCATAGTGAGATCTGGAGTTGCCGTGTGCCTCTTACCGGGCTTGCGTGTGGACCGTGTCCCAGACTTTGCTGGTCTTGGCGACTGATTCCCTGGGTCATGTGGTTCCCTTATGGAACTCGAGTCGCTATCGCGCATTTCATCCATGGGCGGTGCAAGTGTTGCCTCCGGGATCTCATGGCGACGCATTCTTAGAACACCAATTAGGACTAATAGCATCGACAAGACGACGATCGCGAACCCAACGGCCAGAAACCTTGTCCATGTTACCATCTGTCTTTCGTAAGGATCCTGGAAGGCAACATTCCTTATTTACTCGTAAGTTTTACTTGTAACAGTGTGCACGTGTTTGTTTTTGCGTCTTTCAGAGCAATTTCACAGATATGTCGTCAGCATAATAAGATTCCCAGAAATTCTGGTCATGACTAGATGCCACATGGCTAATTTGCTGTTGCACAACTTAAGGGTGGGCTTGCCATCCGCAAGCGCTGTCTTTCCTCAACTTGTACCGGTCTCAAGCATAGGAACCCCCCGATCTCGGCAACGAATTCCGATCAAGCATACTGCTCCCGCAATGTACTCCTCCCGTTCCAGAGTTGAAAACGGAGCAACGTGCATAATTAAAGTGCATAATTTTATTTTCTTACATGAATAAAAAAGCACGACAAACATTAAGCCTGTGACATTGTTTGTATGTTGCTCTGTGCTATCCAATGGGATGCCACACATTCTGATAAGATATATCCAGATGCTTTTGTAACTCTGCATCATTGATAGGTTTGTGGGAGTACACAATGCATTACAGTACAGCAAAACTGTGTGACCAGCGAGCATAAGTGCCGAACACCAGCCCTTAGGAAAACCCACAGTAGCCTCCATTTGTCAGCTGGATGGAACATATACTGAAATACAAAGTGCTGCACGCAAGTCCGTTACGGTAGCGTGACGTAAAACATTTGTAAAGGTGACAGAGGATGGCGTCTTCGCAATTCCCACTGTACCTGCATCGACTCAAAGTATACCCAACAACATTCCTGACGTCCCTTCCTATCAACTATACCGTGTCCAATAAATCTCTCCTCGATTTCCCACGGATGTCCCGGGGATCTTCAGGCTGTTTCTTATGGTATATTCAAACATCCAGAGCGCGATATCCCACCAACGTACCAGGGGCCTCTGTTGTCCGCTGTAGTAAGTGCAAAACTAAATGTCATTGCGTGATATCCCACAGATATCCTATCGATGTCAAGATATTCAAGACGTTGGCGACCTTGTAGGGTTGTCCCAGGAGTATTACTGGAGTATTACTGAGGAGTAATTTTCTGGGGCTGAACTGCACAGTGGAACAACCTATATGGCGCATACGAGTGAAGGAAAGAAATTGTGTAGCGGCAGCGATAATAACCACCACTCAGACGCAGATTATACATTGGATTTGATCAGATAAGGTAAGGGTCGCACATTGTGGAAGGTCACTAATTCAACGCGTGCCATGGTTTGATCTCGCCTCTTGGATTTGACATGTTCACAAAGACTCGATGAAGAAGACTGCTTTCTATTTATACGAAACAGAAATCCTGCGGGAATACTGGTTCCATCGATGGATGAAGATGTCGCAACCAACTCCGTTACCTTTGTCTTAACGTAACCTATACGGTGCACGATGACTACGGAAATTGGGCAAAGAGCATTCTCCGGATTAACATCGCATGGGCATTCGCGGTAGAGGATGGGCCCTACCCAAGTAAATTCGTATTAATACGGATTACATATCCAAAGTTTAGCCAGGCCCATACGTCCAATTCATAACCCGAACTTGCGCGCGACCTAGCGATTTCGCAGGGGAGCACACTGCACGAACCTGCATGGTCCTTTTTTTTTTTCACTCATAACAAAGAGTACGTCACATTTACAAGGACTTAGCAATAAAAATATTCCGAGTGGATATCTTCTATTCTAAAAGTCGTACGAATGCTTACCCGCACAGGCGTCGCTTCATCAGTTTCTATGATCATTGTCGATGCTTACGCAAAGGATCACAGAGATGAGCGGACACAGGATGGACCAGCAGATCGAATCGCACTGCACGAGAAACCTCCTTTTTCTTCTCTTCTTCTGCCTCTTGTCTCTATCTGAACTTCATCCACCAAGGGAGGTTCTTTTTCTTCTTCTTGCAACTTAGTTGCATTCTTCCTCTGGCGCTCTCCTTCATCGTGACTGCAGGCAACATCAATCTGCATAGCAACTGCAGTGCACCATTGGAAACATGCACTTTCCATTTTGAAAAATAAGCAGTAAAATTGTGCAAGCGAATCAGAGTTTTACTGCAAAATGTCACCTTAATCCCTGACAGTGACAAAAACAACTAACCTACACACACTACTGACCGAAGAGAGAAGGCGTCAGGTGGTGGCGGTGGTGGTGGAACTCCGTGGCCTACTATGGCAAGCTTTTCCACCTCCATCCATAATATTGCTCGTCTCGCATTCTAGAACACCGAACTCTTTATTTTCGTTTGGCAATGGAGGCGAGTGACGGAAGCATCAGCTATCGTGTCCGTTAGGTCCAGTTACCGAATTTTGCAAGGGATTCATTTCCGGTTCTAGGTTACCCCTAATTTACGGCTACCGGTGACCGATATAGCTGAACTGGCATATTTTTTCGTTTTCGTCATGAAGCTGTATACACTTCACACGGATGTAACCACACAAGGTAGGCAGGTAGGTTCCGAATGCGTAAAAATGATCTCCCGATCTATGATATTTTGGATAATTTGATTTGTGGCAGTGGCGTATCCAGAAGAATACTTCGGGACGGGTTCTATAGTGTCTTTTCATGGGGAGGCGTAGGAATCGCAACTTTGTTGCGACCTCCCAAATGCCCTGCCAGAGGTACGACTTCGGGAAGTCGTACCCCTACGCAACTGATTTGAGATACGCAGCAGTACTCTAAAGCAATCATGTGGTGACTTTACGTATCAGAGAGTATTAGTAGACTGCTATTAACAGTTAACAGGAAATGATCGTACCTACCGGTACCTACCGGACTCAATGGGTGACTCACCTTATTCGTTGATTGGGTGCGGTAGACTGCTGAGGTCAAGCCGGAATCGTCACCACCGACTCTAGTTCCATGCTCACGTTATCAACGGTCTGCTAACGGCGCTACACATCAGAGCTTGCGTGGCCGCGTGGTTAGCGTGCTGGGAGGTACCCGGGATGGAATCCAGGTTCAAAGGGATTGAAGGGCCCGTATCAAAGTCCGGCTTCCGGACATATGACGTCACAGTTCCCTTAGAAGTCAGTCAAGGACGCTTGTTCCCCATGAGCATTAGTGGTGACGTTGCCCACTTTTGTGTGTGTGTACCTTTTGCCCACCTTTGTGAGGTCAATAACGCGGCGAGCCCATTCCGCAGTACCACTAACGGTACTACAGTGGCGGACTTTACGACATCTGTATGCTCTTCGTGACGGCAGAATCTGGATGGACGTCGTCTAATGTATTCTTGGTGCATACGCCAGTTGAGCAGGTGCCTTTTTATATACATCATGATGGAACAAACATCATTATATATATTTTGGGCCGATGAAGCGCCCGATGCGCTTCTTCTTGAATCCTGTATGCCTTGTGTTAAAGGGAGACTTCGGAACGATCTTTGAAAATAATTGTTGCACGACTTTTCTGGAACATATCGGCCCCCAAATAGCTGCTATTGGCATCGTTTCCCTCTTATGCGATGTACTACCCGGAAATATCAGCTACTCTAAAACAAAACCACAGTCGGGAGAGGAGGCGGCCAGAACTTCCGTTTCCGGGGACGCATGACGTCACAGGGTATGTAGAATGAGCAGAAGTACGCGTGTGTTGCGGCTGGTCACATCGGTGCAGGAGCAGTGTGTCGTCATGGGTTCAGGTCAATACGACGGGGCATCCTTTTCGTCTGACTCGGACGAGTGCAACGAAGTTTCTTCGGAGCCACCATTGGACGCGAACATCAACGTCCGTGTTGCAGGGGTGTTTGCCATGTATGACGATCGGAGTGTCATCTACAATGTATACATTTGGTTTAATCAGAGACGTGTCGATTATCAAAGGAGGTAATATCTGCACCAGCTTATATATCTATACCTTTTTGAGTCTCCTCTTTGCGTACGCGCACCGTTAAGTTAACATAGGGGCACTGGGGAACAGCGTAGGAACAGCCTGGCTCCGCAACACTTTTCGTTCTTGGAAGACAAATAGCTGGTGCTGGGGCGTGCTCTGACGCCCAACACTTTAGATTCGAAATGGTCGGAATATAGTCACGAAGCGACGAGCTTTTCATCTTTCGGGAAGCGAACATGAGCAACACCGAATGTAGCAATCGACTTGTTGCCGCACGACCTTGCACCACCTCTCTTATTAGTTATTGTTGCACAAAAAACAGAAAAAAAAACTACAAGGCGTTAAATAAACGCAAGTACAGATCAAATGGACGCATACCCAGTGACACAGGAGGGCTGCCCAGTGTTGCTAACAAGACATTTTCACAGTGGCGGCTCAGAGCCGCCTCAGGAGGAAAGCAGGACAGGAGGCAGGAGGAGACATTCAAGTGGCTCAGAGCCGCCGCTCCTCTCACTTCAAAAATAATTTTCGTGATCTGAGCTGTTATCAGCCGAGATATTCCATAACTGTGATCGAAACATGTCAATAATCGTAAAAGCAACAGAAGAATGCAACCGATTTTCTTCCGAAGTGTTCCCTTAAATGGATGGTCCCGTAGACCCGTGGCGATTCCAAAACTTAGACGAAACTGTCTTCACGAGTACTGTACACATAAAACCGCCAAAGTTTCATTCAGAATAACCAAGTCGTTTTCGAGGAATTTGTCGACACATGCCTCAATAGCAGGCGAAACATGCGCTCCACTCTCATGCAACGTCACACGTGACGTCGACCTGCTGGTATGTCGCCGTTGCCATGGCGATTGGAACTTGCAGAAGGACTTTGGGTTGAGTCACCCCCTTTGCTTACGAAAGGCGCTCATACATATATCTCCGCCAACGGAGAATGTAGCCCGTACGTTGACTGTGGGGTCTCCGATAACGTAGCGCATAATCGGATACGTGGAACCTAAGTCATGTGTTTTCCTTATGTGAGTATTTAATGCGGTATTTAAATAAACACAAACTCCTTCTCCATGTATGTCGTCAACTACACTCATTTAGAAACATGGTCAGTGTGCAACGGGGAGTGTAATGGAAGCGCGCGTAATGTATTTTTGGTCGGAACTGTAATGCGACCGCGCGCGCCAATGGCCGGCAACTTCAGATTTGTCATGGGACGGGGTTGTTCTGCCACTTTTAACTTGCCTCAGAGGGCTAACATAGTTGTTCTTAATCAACGTGTGTGCGGTTTTCGCATGAGAACTGAAAGAAAATGTATGAGAGTTGCCGTGGTCCCCAGTCACTTCTGAAAGTTGTCTGCTCACGCAGGTACATTAACTCGCGCAAAAGCAGACGATTTCTGTATCCTACCACGGACTTTCCCGCAGGGCGACGTAGCCGTTCTTATTGTTACCAACACAGATCGCGGCACGCTCTGTAATCTTTATCAATTTAATTCGGTTATTTAATAACAGTGACGTGCTTTGTCGGGTAAATTTGCAGTATTCCATTTTCAACAAAGGGCAATCGAATGGTACAGTTTATGAGGGGGGCTGGGGGGTACGAGACAGTCCCTTTAAGGCTTGCTTCATGCTGCTTACTACGAGCGCCTATTTGTCACAGCATCAGGGTGCTCACTCCGCAAACTAATGCCTTTTTAGAAACGTTCATCTGTGGCTGACTCGGGCATGACCTGGACTCGGACCCGTAACAATACTCCGCAATTACTTTTGTACTGAAACTACTACTACCCTTAAAGGTGTCGCTTATGAATATCTTCTCTCTTGATGCCCCTGCGGATGCTCCTTCTGTGTGTGTCATTGACATCTTCCACACGAATATCCGTCAAGTTTCCTTGCCTACCCTGCAGGCAGCACTAACGAACCATCTCTATCAGTTTTCGCACGACGTGGTTGTCGCAACTGAAGTCTGTCTCAGAGGAGCGATCTGGGGTCGGCATCTCTCCCTCAGCTCGATTTTCAGTTCCCTGCTTGGCTCCCAGATTTCATCCCTCCATTTTCTAGCGAGTTCCTTGCAATGCCCTCAGGAAGGTCCCGCCGACCCTCCCGTCGGAGGGTGGTCTTACTTTCAGACTCTCGGTCGTTTCGGCTTTCTACTGCTTTTAGTTCTTCCGTGCGTACGCGATCCCGCAATTACATCGATTCTTGGCCACCGTGGGCTTTCTGTAAACGAATCCGCCGACTCCCTCACGAAAATGTCACGCACACTGGCGCCAAAAGGCGCCATTTTCCCTCGCCTCGCGCATGATTTTGTCCTCAGATATACTTCAGAAGTTTTTATGGCTTTCCGTTGTCCCATCGTCCCAACGGCCGTGGTTAATTTTGGCAGATTTGGAACTGGTGTTACTCGAGGAAACCCAGCTGCAATTACTTTACCAAATATTTACTTGGTTTTCTCGGTTTTGGGATTTTTCGACTTTATCCCCTTACTACATACAGAGGTTCAGTTGTGTAAGCGGCACAGCTCCGTCTGATGCGTTTAATTATGCGAAAAGGTTTTCGTAGTCCAGCAACTACGGTTAATTCATGAATTTTATTCTGATGTTTGCAGTAAGTATCGTGTACCATTGCGTTCAGAACACGAGGCCAAGATGGGTGTTCCCTAATTGTTGTCGTTGAGAGCACTGAGGAGATCAAGCAGATTCAAGAAAAGGGTTGTAATATCCGTGTAGAGCATGATGGCGCCAGCGACGTAGTCCTCGGGAGAGAGAATTTCTGCACGGTTGCCCCCTGCTATGGATTGCGTGTCGATGATTATGTACTGCAACAAAGGGAAATATTATCCATGCATGAAGTCTGCATCCAGTGTAACAAACGACAACAACTTTATTAAATCAATGAGGAAGCAACGAAATATGATGAAATAATGAAACAGTGAAGGAACGGTGGCGCTTCCATATGGAGTCATGTCTGAGGTTCTCTTCTAAGTTGCCGAGGTCTCGTCGCGGGTGTCAGGTTGCCGAAGCAGGAATGACGTCGCACCTTGCACACTTAGAACAGAAGCACGCGCTTCACGCAATGCCAGTGCGGCTGGCACGGAACACATTCAACCCACGTATATTTATGCAGGATGTTAGTTCCCGTGAAAAAAAAAAAATCAGAAAAAAAATGTCCGAGAGATTCGCTCAATGGTACGGTATTCATCTTCTGGGAACTTTTCCACGACTTGCGTCGCTTTTAAATAGGTTTTTCTTGCGGAAGTTCGATTTTTAGAACTCTAGTCTTCCGAAGTGAAGACAACGTTTTTGCGTCAGAAATATGCAGCTCGTGTGAAATACCGCAGCCTACTCAAAAACACGTTCCCTGTTCCACTGGCAGCAGCTGAACAAAGACAAAGAAAAGAAAAACAATGGAAATTGTCGTTCTGAGACGCGCAAAGCACCGCAAGCCTTACTTACGAAGTGCTGCGAAAGGGAGCCCTATGCCCCACCCCTTCAGCTCCCCTTCTCTGTGTCACACTAGTCGCTGCCGCTGATAACAGAATCCCTCTGTCACCGCGTATAGTTTGTTTTATCTGTCTATCCTCTGTCTCTATCTGTAATTCCTTTGCGTTGTGCGTGGTGCGACACTCGTGGACACGGGTGTTGTTATACGGTGTACCCTCCTGGAAGGGAAGTTACGGCAGGTCTGCTCCATTGTCTTGTCCAGTTCAGGAAACCGTCGAAAAATTTGCCCAGGTCGAGTGGTGTCGATGAGCAGGGTTAAAGCACGTCGAGGCAGGGGACGTACAGCGAGTTGAGTCGATGCAGGCACAGCGCCGGTACCGAGACCGGTACGGGAACGAGGAGCTCGAACGGTTGTCCCAGCTGTTGAGTGTTGAGCGAGCACACCCGTGTGATCTTCTAATGGAGTGTGACACAGCGGATGTAAGTCTAGAATCATGTCGTTCAGGCGGCGGCTGTCGGTGGAACCTCAGCTAAACACAGTCAACGAAGGCCCACTTCATTCTCCGGAGCTTCTAGTGCCGGATTCGACGACAGGGGGCCTTCAGTTTACATGTCGGTCCGTGGTTAACGCAATTATTATAGTCAGACGTTTCCCCTAAGTACCTTTTCTAGGGCTCGGGAAAAATGATAATGCTAAAGAGTTGCTGGTCGTCCTGCATTCCATGAGGAAAATGTGGGATTACATCCTCACAAAATATTAGCTGCACATAGTCATCATACTACTGTGCTAAAAAATTATACAGTCGACCCGCGTTTATCCGGACTTTGTTTGTTTATCCGGATCCTGCGCTATCTGGACAAAAAAGCATGGGGACAGATTTCTCCCCATGTATTTCGCCCTCGTTTATCCGGATTTCAGCTTTCGGACTCGGAGTAGAATTCCAGGGAACAGAAGTGACTACTACCCAACAATCGGCTTCAGTTTTCCGGTCATTGTCCAGGAAGGACACTTGGCCCACACCTAGTCAAGGGAGGCCGAGGACCCTGGTCGTGGCCTCCTTTTTACTGACACAAAGAGGTTGTTGCTATGAAGAATTTTCTCCCTTTCCGACTTTGCACGTTACACAAAAGTAATCCACTAAGCAGTCTGGTCATTTCAGACTGAGAAGGTCCGCAACGAGGACCCCTGCGCTGCAATCACAGATGACGACATCGTCGGTGTCGTCGCTTCCGATTGTGTTCAAGAAGAATCTGATGATGAAAGTGGGGATGAGGGGGGGGGGGGGCACCAGCTGTGACGGTACAAAATAAACGGGCGGCACTGACAACAGCGCTAGTATTGTCCGAGCAACAAAAAAACAATATTTCGCAAGTTAATGCCATTACCAAAGGTTTGCAAGAACTGAATGCGTGTATTAGAATGAAACAGGTGACAATGGATAGTTTTCTGTGTAAACGTCAATAAAGATGTCTCAATCGTGAATGTCCTTTTAGGATCACTCTGGATTTTCGTGTTTCACTTATTCGGTTCCCACGGAATCCGGACATTTTAACAGGAAACGAGGCCGTCCGGATAAACGCAGGTCGACTGTATTACGTTTTTGTAATGTCTTGCGGCGTTCTTCCAGTTTCGTTTTCCTTCTAGAAATCGAGCGCAGGTAATCGAACCGGCTAGCCTGCATTGTTCATGTAACTTCCTTTGTAGAAGGTCCAGCGAGATATTTTGCGTAGTAGTAGCTAGGTATCGCTGCATAGCTTTCATAATTTTGGGTATACGTACCACGCTAAAAACCAGGGCTCCGAAGCCGTTGTAAATTATCTTCATTGTCTGTAAAGAAACGTTTTTACATTGCGAATGTCCAAGTTACAGAACATCTTACATATTTCCATTTTCTTACATATTTTACTTTACACTCCACGCGTTTGTCTCAAGGCTGTCTCATATTCCTTGCAGGGGCGGCGGAACAAAGGTTACAGGAGCTACTGCAGACCTCCTGAATTTCTAAAGTGGGCTCGAAATTCCTAAACGGCACAGGCGCGGAGTTATCTCCGGTGACTCATGCGAATAAAATGTCCAACACTCTTTTCGTGAATCGATCAAATTGCCAACGTAGTTAAAGCAATGTAATGCGGTAACTCACGACGACATGACCAGAAGGTGTTCAACGGGTTCTAGGATGCTTTACACAGCTCTCAGTCCCATGTGTGTCGTGAGCTGCATTTGCCACTTTTTGAAATTCAGACTGCCTTGCATTTTTGAGAGCCAAGAATTGGTGGCGGCAATGGGGGATGGTAGGGGGTGCCGATTGGGACCTGGGGTCCTATGAATTCAAGACGTTGCACCACCCCTGATTCTTTCAACATCAATCATTGTCAATGCCGCCTGGTGGATGGAGTGTCACCGTTCGCTATGCAATGGTGGACAGTCCCAACCATAGTTACCGAATGGGGCCACCGATACCGATGAGTGCGGATACGATTGACACTATCCGTACGGGATCCGCAACTACGCTAGTCGAAACAGGTGTATCGCATCCGTACCGCACGGATATTGCGGAAATCCGCTGATTCTGGGTTATTGCATTTGTAGGGAAAAATCCCCATGACCAAGTATGTATGGGTACCAGCTCCTTCAGGAACATTTTCATTCACAGTTGGCCAATCGTTGAAAGCACAGCGGTTAATAGGCAAATAATAACACTTCCACGCCATTTTAGAAGCACTACGTGCTCTCGATTGTGGCTTCCCGTCGAGGACGTCGGCAAATATTTGCGCATAAAATACCGGTATCCGCGCCGTTCCACCGCATTTTATCCGCGCGAATCCGCCTCTAGACGCCCGTTCCATTTATATTTCATTTTGAGGAATTTATATGTGTGCTAATTCCATTCCTGTCAATTCATCGTCACGAACGCTTATGTTCAATGATACCCCTCGAGTGTCTTTGCAACCCCATTCCGTTCTGCGAAAAAAATCAGATATTGAATATTGATAGAATATTGAATTGAAGAAAAATGAATTAGATATTTATATCCCCCACGGAAAAGATTCCTATAGTCTTGGTCCGTCACTCGATCTGCAGCGTGAAACTTACATGCCTGCACAGAGTGAGGCGTCGTACTTTGTAATTCATTAATTAAAATTGGCGATCAGTCGCGCGGGTTCTTCCACGGGTTCGCTACTCCTGCACGATAATGCTGACTGCATGCGCCCATCCTTTTTTGATAACAGCCTCCACACACCACTCCTTCGCCACCACACTCTATGCCTGCCCTTTATGCGCCAGTGTCAGGATTTTTCGTCGTTCCGATAGTCCTTAATCCCGTTCTGGGTATGGTTGTGACGATCCTCACTCGAGCCCATACACACACATCGAACCCATATCGACATTACCGCACGCGCACACAGACAGACAGACAGATAGGTGATCTGATTGCGCTATCTGATCCTCCGTTAATAGCTTCCACAAAAATCAATCATTGTCTGCCATTGGTCACCAATGCTTCACATATACGCGGAAGAGTTTTAAGGAAACCCATCGGCAGGGGCTTGACCAAGACCTCTACCGCCACCATTCAGGGCCTCTACCCTTCGTCTTTCATCCTCTCGGCACGGTACGGATAATACCATGGGACTGGGGACTGGTGTCCGTTGTGGCGGCACTCACCAAACACCGGCACACATTGATGGCTCCCTCGGGGCCATTCCAGTCTTATTCCTGTTAAATCTTTATGGTGACGACGAAACCGACATCATCTCGTGACACCATTCTTGTGTCATTTTAGCTATTCAACATAGTCACTCCTACCCGCTGTCCTGTTTTCCACAATTCCGTTGGCATTTTATTCCCAAGACCGTTCAAGCTTCATTCCATTCTGCGTTTTGACCCGTTGTCCGGGGCTTGACCAAGACCTCGACCGCCACCATTCAGGGACTCTACCTTTCGCCTTTCATCCTCTCGGCATTGTATGGATAATACCATGGGACTGGAGACTGGTGTCCGTGGTTGCGCCACTCACCAAACATCAGCACACACTGATGCCGCCCGCGGGGCCATTCCAGTCTTATTTGCATTTTAATCCCAAGACCGTTCAAGCTTGATTCCATTCCGAGTTTTGATCAGTGTTCTACCTATAGTTGCCCATTCAATGGTGTGCCCATATGCTTTGGTGTCCAAAAGGCGTAAGGAGTTCTAACGGCGTATTGTGGATACTGCTGCGTGGATTCAGCGAATGCGCAGTGACGGTGCCTTATTTATTCGGAGCACCCTATTTTGAATATGTCTGCTATTAATGTCGGAAAGGATATCACTTATATTGGTTGCAACGTGTGTATGTTATGCTCCAGGTCGGCCCCTTTGAGGAATTTAAACCCTCAATCGCTACATATATTTAGGACAGAATTTGGACATATATTTAGGACAACGATGTGCCAGAATGCGCAGGGTAAGTATCGTATAAAGAACGGGAAAAGTATTTGCGTCTCTCTTATTTCATAGTGGAAGTAGTATCAATTGCATTCTCGAATTCATAACGACGCCAGTATTGCGTTACTTTTGACTAACGTAGCCCACTACTTAACCCACTACTTTCTGCGAACCCCATTGAGAGAGCAAATATTGTTACAAAACGGGTGCGGATCAATTTACTACTCTCAGCAGTGAAACAAATTTGCCTCTTCAGTGGAACATTTTTTGCTCGTTCCCGTAGCAAAATTCCAACCCCGGAGTCGCAACTTCGCAACCCTACACACCAACTACGCTTGGCGTCTACCGCGCCTTATTGCTAGAACAAACTAAATCCTGTCGACATATCACGTAATACACGCGACTGATATAAAATGCGTGACGTTGCTTACCCTAGTTGGGAAGATGACCACAGTAATTCCCACAACGAAGAGTATTATCAAAACAGCAAACATGGCTGTGTGACAGACAGTGAAGTCGATCTGAAAATAAATGAATAAATGAAAAGAACGGATTTCACTCTTTCTATGCCACAGCATTAACGCCCTGCTCCTCAGAAATTCTTGTCTCTGCACCGAGAACTCAGTTCGAATGACAGATGTGGGCCGTGGGCCCAGAAAAGTTCGTTGGCCGCTGTAAGGAAGAAATGCGAAACGCACAAAAGCTTCAGTAGTAGCATAGCATCCAAGGGCCCCATCCAGGAATCTCCTTATATGGAGGCAGAAGGTGGACGGCAGCTGTGTTGTCGGGCATTCTAAGTCATTTATACAGGGTGTTTCATGAACAATGAGCCGAAGTTTCAAACAATGGTTCATCGTATGCTAAAAAGACGGACTGCACAGTGTTAAAAGTGATGTCGGAATACAAAATGTTTACTTTGCAATTACGTGCAGTTAGTCAGAAGGATTTGAGCCAATGAGAAAGTTGTAGCAGGCGATACAACAACACGAAAGCCGTTGACTACGACTTCGCACGTTTAACAAATCCCGACTCCAAAGACTTCGGGTTTCACAGCGCGCTTGACCGTCCCGTTATCGAACGAAGACCAGCCGCAGTCCTCATTGATATTTTGACTTGACATTTTGGGTGGACACTGGCCCCCTCGCGTGTCTGTGACAGGTCCCGCGTCCGTCTTTTGCAAATGCAAAAGTTAGTTTTTGGAACAGTTTTGGAAAAAATTACCCTTAGAGGTACGAAGTTTCAATCAGCGGGTTTCGCGACGTTGTATCGCCCACTACGACCTCCTCGTTGACATTTGGACTCTGATCCTTCTAATTAAGAACTGACTAATTAATTTCACTTACTTAATTCGGCCGCCTAGATCTTGGGCGCCTTGGTAGACGACCAGATTTTTGTGGGATGAATTTGCAGTTCAAGTATCCTCACACCACTGGTGACATTATGCAGTCAGTCTTTCTGGCTTGCAATGAACCATTTTTTAAAACTGGCTCATTTTTCGGGAAACACCCTGTATATTCATTTACCCTCAGAGCCGTCAGGCATTCAGAGGTAAGTGCTTAACATTTAATAATACAATATGAATATGGAAGACTAACGAATACCAACATTAGACCATGGGTTCCTGTTGGAGCAGCGTTTAATGTGCGACTGCCGCGGTCAGTTGGAAAACAGCTGATTGCCAGCTGAAGAATGCAGTACGTCACGCGGCTCGTTGCCCATCTTCTGTAACGTCGTCGTCATCCACTACATCCCTCCCTCCTAACGTTGTGAATTTGAAGCGTGCGGGTGGTCTCGTGGACGACGTGCAGGATATCTTATGGTAGGGACAGGGGGCCGATGATCAGGAGACGCCACGGACGACGACGCAGAGAGGTCATCGTGAGGAAGTACCTCAGTCGGGAGCCGAAGGATGAAGGCAAGGCCCACTGGGAGATTTGGTCGACCAGTAGGAGAACGGGTTGTGCTCTCGACATCAGCATTTGGCACATCGTCCGCAGAGATTCTTCTCTTCAGGTGATCGGCGTGAACAAGGCGGCGCTATTTACCTTCCAGGTCCACGTCGTATATAACATTGCCTATGCGTTCCAAGACGACGACCTTGATCCAGTGATGTTTTTGTGTCGGATCCTCTACCCAGACCTTTTCCATGACTTGGAAATTCCTGGTAGACTTGTTCTGCGTGAGTGGCATGACGACGTCGCCACTTTCGCGCCGGAATGGTCGAACCAGGTCTAGGGTCATCCTGAAGAGTCCCTTGTTTAGCAGCTCGCAGGGTGACTTGCCGGTCGACACATGGGAGGTAGCTCTGTAGTTAGCGAGAAACGTTCCAACAGGCTCCTCCTCCTCCCCAGCTTGAGCACGACGTAAGGCTTGCTTCAGGGAATTTACGAAGTTTTCAGCTTGTCCTTTCGACTTGGGGTGATAGGGTAGTGTGAGAATGTGACGGATTCCACGGAGCTCCAAGAAGGATTTGAAATCAGCACTGGTGAACTGTGGGCCATTATCGGTCACCAACTGCTCAGGGGTACCGTGCCGCAGGAAGATTGCTTGGAAGGCTTTCATGGTATCGGTCACAGTCTGACGGCGTGCTTGGACGACTTCCGACCACTTGCTGTGAGCATCTATAACCACTAGGAAGTGTTTCTTGTCGCACTCCGCAAAATCGTCATGCAGTCTCGTCCAAGGATGTTCTGGGCGTTCCCAACGGTGTAGGGGAACTGGTTGATTGTCATCTGCGGTTGAGGCACAAGGTTCGCAACTTTTAACTCTGGCTTCGATGTCGATCCAGGCCACGAAACATACGATCTAGAGAGCATCTTCATTTTGATGAGTCCTAGATGCCCTTCGTGCAACACACCCAAGATACTCTTGCGGTACTTAGGTGGAACGACCGTAAGCATTCCCAGTAAAATGCAGCCGTGAGAAATCGACAGCTCACTTTCACGGTGTAAGTAAGCACGAAGTTCCGGCTTGTCTTCCCCAGCAGAACGACCTTCTAGTAAGTGACGGTAGAGTTGGGCCAACCCCGGGTCCTTTGCCGTCGTGCAATAGAAGACGACGTTACAGGAAGCATCGAAATCTGTCGAAAGAAGGTTAACATCTTGCACGTTTGCAATGTTGTCGCTCGCTATTGCACGGTCGAAATCATCATCCGGCCCCTGTGCAAGCCTCGACAACGCGTCGGCGTTTCCCATATGATGAGTTGGCTTACACTGTATGTCGTACGTATAGCCAATCATAATCAATGCCCACAGTTGCAATCTATTAGCTGCAGTGACTGGTATGCCTTTCTTTGGACCGAAAATTGCGGTGAGAGGTTTATGATCAGTATATAGCGTAAACCGTCGTCCCCAGAGGTATTGATGGAACTTTTTCAGTCCAAAAACGATGGCTAACGCTTCCTTCTAATTCTAATGAGCATAATTCGTCTCAGCTGATGTCGTCGTCTTCGAGGCATGAGCTATCGGCTTTACATTTATGGCCAGAAGTTCGTCGTTCTTTGAGGAGAGGAGAGGAGCCTCCTCGCCTTCTGCCCACTTACTGTAGCGCAGGTATGAAGCATGCAATGACGCAGGCTCGTCGGCAGCGGCCGATTGGGGCGTTGGTGTAGACTTCAACGACACCTTGGTGGGCTTTCTGAAGTAGTTCGGCGACGAGTGTTTGTGCAATTGTATTAGGGAAGTTGCTTTTGTTTGCAAGGCCTTCGGGGCTGGTTTCGATGTTTAGGCACTTAATCTCCCAGAGGGTCACCTTGTTTGGTGGAGTCGGGGTGATAGGCGCCAGTTCTCCGAACTTCAGAGGTGTAGAGGAGCAGCTGCGAGTCTTTAGGACTGGAGGATCTCTTTCCTTGCGTATGTCCTACGGAGCCTGGACAGTTGTTGCAGGAGGGCAGGCGGGGACTCAGCTCCGGCATACGTAGGGTCGTTTCGCGCTGAAAGCGGGATTCCGATGTCGTGTTTTATGCCCCTTCTGTGGAGCCGTTCTAGACCTAGCACTGTTGGGCTGGGGCGGGCATAAGGTAGACCGCATATACAGGGTGTTGCACGAGAGAGTCACCCCTAATTATTTTTAAAAATCTACGTGCGACAAAAATGGGAAACATTCCGCGTGACACTTGTGAAGTTTGTTGCCTCCCAGGCGGTTCGCATGAGTGTATCTCATTAATTAGGCTAATTATATCTTCACTGAACTCAAAATTTTGCCAAGGAAAGGTAACTTGTTTGCGTTAACTAAAAAGTCCGTGGCCACCACATGCTATTCCAATCGTAATTTCAGTTTTTCTTCAACTATTCCTCAATTACTTAACACCCGAAAATTTGCCATCGCTGCAAGCGCGCTTTCGCATTTTGAAGTGCCGGGGCTATCTGAATGCCCCGAAGACGCTCCCCCTGGGCAGGTAAACAGCACGATAAAATGCAAAGCAAAATGAAAAGGGAGGGCGGGGACCGCGCGCAATCACGCATTTTGCCTTTGCAAGCTTATCTGTTCCCAGCCATCAGTTACTGATAGTCACGGACACCGGATGTTCTGTGCTGTTTGCTATGTTGACCTTTCGTCCTCCCCATACTTTAGGCAGGAAAACTTGGCCGAGCGTGCGGCTTGACCAGCGACGGTCTTTCTGGCGGCTGTTACGCGTTTTCAGGTGTGCAATTTTTGTGGAAACATTGTGAATGATCCCGTATTTGTAACTGCAATGGTGTGTTGTGGCTATGGGCTTTCTATTTAACGCAAAAAAGTTACATTTCCTTGGCAAATTTTTGAGTTCAATTATACTAATTAGACTAATTAATGAGGTGCACTCACAGAAAACACCTGTTTGGGTGGCAGAAACCTTCACAAATGTCGTGCAGAAGGTTTCCAAGTTTTATCTCACGTAATTTTTGGTAATAATTAGGGGTCACTACCTCGTGCAACACCCCTGTATCATCAATGCTGTTTTTTTCTTTGGTTGGGGGGGGGGGGCGGAGGAAGGTTGAAAAAACTCGTATAACTTTCTATGTGTAAAGAAATGAGCAATATGTGAAAGGCAATGAGCAGTATGAGCAGCGCTATGGGCAGTATGAGCAATGGTATGAACCGCACGGCAAGGCCAACGACGCGCTATGTGCGCAGATATAAGCAATACGAGAAAAGCAATGAGCAGTATGAGCAACGTTATGCGCAGTATGAGCAACGTTATGCGCAGTATGAGCTGCATTTCGAGTAGTATGAGCAAGATATGAGCAGTATGAGAAAGGTTGACCGTTTAGTTAACCAATTATTCACCTAGAAGTGCTGGCGCCACAGCGTCTGGTGATGGCCTTTCAAGAGACGCTCGTCACAGTCGGCGGGCCGTAACGGTCGCAGCTCCATTTCATTTCTTTTGCGATTCTGTTCAAATTTTAGGTGCATATTTCCCGTTCCGATCGTGTCCTACATTCTCTTTGGCTCCTGGATTCTCATACAAGCCGTTGCGAGTGCCATCTCAGTGCTTGGACGCTTACTTGCTTATTCTACCCTGCTTCTCGGAGCCGTCTGGACGTATTTCGCTGCGCTCTGCGTGGGACTCATATTTTCGTCGCCGTCTCCATGCTGTGACAGCGTCTTTGTACCGTTTCAGTGATCACTGAAGATGTTTTGTGTGTGTACCTTAGAATCAAACTACAGAAGCCGTGGCAGGTGTGTGCGCAATACAGGTACGTTGCAGTCCCGTTTTTCCGTTATCGCCCTTTATGTCTGTCGGGTTAGCTGTCTGCAACTACCATATTCGTGCTTTTTTTTTTTACTTTTTGTGGAAAGCCGGTTCGCTGATAGCCTTTGCATGTGTGTATAGAGTGTTTAAAATAAAGTCGTGCACCAGGGCATACCGAAATCGCACGTTAGCATGAAATGTGTATTTGGAAGCCCCAAAGTGAAGCAAGCCACGAACACTCTGTGTCAGTAACCCGTTGCTGCGCGAACAAGTACATGCACTCAGTTTTGCAACCACAACGCAAACATACTCAAATGTTTCAGAACCGCGTTCATTGGACATCACCAGCATTAGAGGAAGGTTACGTTAAATTTCAATCGGCAAAATGACTTCGTGCGTTATTCCGACTGACTAAATACAACTTAATGCTTTGAAGGTGTGATCTACGCGTTGGGATGAGAAACAGGCCCCAGTCATGTTCATTTCAGCATAAACCCATACGGCTGTATACGTTGTGGGAACTGGAATACTTGTAGGCGCAGAAATTTAGCGCAGTTCTAATTTTGTTCGTTCTTTTCAACAGATACCTTCGTCAAATATGCAGAAAACGGTAAACTATCGACATCAAAGGTGCCTGTACAGAAACGAAAAAAGCTCATCAAAAGCATTTGGCAAGCTTTCTGAGGGACCTACGTCGCGCCAGTACCTGAATAAACCGGTATTTTGTAATCACGTGTTGTCATTTTAGCCTAATCACGCCATGTTTGTTCAGACGGTTGTGCATTCATATACATGAATACGCTGTATGAGAGTGCTCATATAGCTCATACGCTGTTTGAGAGAGTGCTCATATAGTTCATACATGCTCATATAGCTCATACATGCTCATATAGCTCATACATGCTCATATAGCTCATATGATTGCTCATACAATAAACACATATACGAGCCTCATATGATTGCTCATACAGATGGCTGTATGGTTTTTTTCGACAGGGAGCTGCCGACGAGTCTGATAACGTTGAGTGACGACATGCACTTTGCTTTCCGCTCTCGCGAGAAAGGAGCCCCGGAGAATCGGCAGTCCATTGTAATGCCGAGGCCGCACTTTCACGCTGACGCTTCCGCAGTGAAGCCAAATAACCCGTCCGGCGCAACGGTTCTACCTATCCTAAAAGCGCACGATGACAACAACCAAGAGGGTGCGGGAGAATGTTGTGAGAAGTGCAAAGACGAAGATGAAGGGGGAGACACGACGCGCCGAAGTCACGCAGTTAGCTTTCGGGTTTGGGGATTAAGCCGCGAGGTGCGGTACAGTTCAGATCGTACCGTAATTTCGTTTTTTTTTTAATTCCGTGTTAGCGCCGCGAAGCATCTGTGGCAATAAGCGGCGTACAGATGGAGACAGATGGAGAGAGGACCTCAGATAAGTGTGCGGGGAGAGCGAATTAGTGTGCGTCCTGCGCCGTCATTCGCCTAGAAAGTTTGCCAGAGAAGCCAGGGAAAACCTCAGAAAGCATAGCCGGTGGTAGGATTAGAAACCACCCCCTCCCAGACATTGACACAAGCTTGACTACCCCCAACGAGCGCCTTGGACATGCACAGCCCCGGCTTGGCTTCCGAGACATCGTCGAAGACCTCTGTATCCACTACCCAGGTCCCCCAAGGTCGCCATTTTCCCATGTATTTGTTCCTATCCCGATGCGTGCAATGCCGGAGGCCGCCCTTAGATACCCCATTGTTACCAGGCGTTGGCTTGCGTTCGATTGTAGCGCGCTAAAGATCCAGTTGAAGCACAATCCAAGCCAGGCCAAATCACCGAAGGAGAAATGGACGACTGCGCCTGCGGCGCCTGGTACGACAGGTACGCTATGGGATGCACGCAGCCGTGCACTAGATCCTTCCGATCGCTCAACACGTTTAAAAACGGGACCAAAAAGTGAAACACGACACAGAAAGTTGTTATACGCGTTTTATTTGGACATATAAAGACTAGATTCATTCGCAGAAACAACAAAAACATTTTGCCGCTAAACTTAGCGCGCTGAAGTGATCCGGAACGGCAACAGTGGGGCATCTAGTGGTGGCCTTCTACGTTGCACGCTTTTCCGAGGTGAGTTTGGGGGACCTGCCACTACCTACACTCTATTACGTAAGCCTTGTGTGTTGCGTCTACGTTGTTCCAGGCGCGCAGCAGCAAGTTCAATGTGCACGAATGGTCTCCAAAATCCCGGATTAATATCGCAGGATTAATCACAGGACTAATATCCATACACTAATCAGGGAGGTTTCTGACAATGTAAAGCGTACGGTTCGTCCCTGGGTGCTGCGCCAACAAGCCAGCCAGATCCAGAGATTGCCGCTGGCACCGCACATGGTCCATGCGACGCTCCAGCGGGACTCACCACGCATTTAAGTTAGTCTACTTGATGCTGCTATGGACGCGTTTTCTGGCATGGAGCAAGCATACTTGGGTAACCCGGACGAAACGCTCTGCAAACCGAGATTGATATCTGCACTCAGAGAAAAATCTATACCTTTAGAGGTATAGATCGCCTGCTCAATAACTTAGCCCTTCTTAGGTATTATTTTATACCTCCGTTACAGGTATAAAAATAGTCCTCAACAAAGGACTATATGCCATACCTTTAGGGGTATAGCTCTATACCCCTGTGAAAGTCTGCACGAGTACCATCATGGTGTTACATCACACCTAGGCATAGGTATTTTTAGAAGAAAGAACTAGAAAAATCACCTTTGGAGGGAAGAAAAGTTTTTGACATACACACACACGTACTACAAACACACGCAAACGCATGGTTGGCACGCACGCAAACGCATATGGTTGTGAAGTAGGACGAAAACCTCGTGCACATTACTCGGCATCTAAAAATAAAAAAAAGTGGAGTTGAAATCTAAAGAAAATTTTTCAAGGAGCAAGACGCTCTGCGCAGTCATCATATGTGTATCACGATGTATCCTGAGACAGACATAATTTACAAAGCAACATATACTGATATATACTCGTGGCGACTTGACAAACTGTGGAGCAGCTTTCGTCTGGTACGCAACCCTAAGGGTGAGGACATCTAGATTCAACATTCCAGCAATGAAGATTTTATGCAGCCATAAACTAACCATGTGGATTTAGATAGTACTGTACTGATGTGTATGTTTCTTAGTTAAATATCCGTTTAACTTAGCTGATACCGTCTCAAGAAAAAATAATGATGTGATACAGCACGTTGCGGAAGTAAAGGTATAAAAAAACCATAAAGGTATAAAGAAGCAGAAGGTATAAGCAGCCTCATCGTATCCGTGAAAGGCATAGCCTGGTGATCTATTGCTGGTACTGGATATGAACGCATGGTGATGAGGTATAAATATGGTACGTTCGCTCTCCTTTATACCTCTTTCATACCCTTGAGAAGGGTTGGAGGTATAAATAGGAAATGTGTACCTCTTCTATACCCTCCAAAGGTATATATGTGAAGCAGAAGGTATAAAAGAGGTATAAGAGCACATTATTATACCTTATTAATACCTTTTTTTCTAACAGTGTGCTGCAGAACGACGACCAAACGCGAGCGCACTCAGAGTCACACGTGCGTTCGTCTAGCGGATCTCATGAGACTTCGCTCAATATTATATCTTCATGACAGAACTCCTCGACAACAGATAAAAACTACGCATTTCAGCTGTCCATCAGGATTTAACCAAAGTGCGCTAAGACGCAGTTAGGCATACAGGGTGTTCAAAATTAAGCTCTCACGAGCGCTACGCAAACACAGCGATGACAGGAAACCGCATGATAACTTTACGCTACTTGTGTAAGAAACAGGTGCTGCTCGTTATGTAGCACCTGTTTCTTAATCAAGGAACAGAAAAATAGCACCAGTTTGGCTTTTGCTCGCCTATTTATAAAGTGCTAGTGAAAGCATAATTTTGGACACCCCGTCAAGGACAATATGTCTCAGTCATATTGTCCTTTGTGACTTATACGACGAAGGTGTGCTAAGATGAGGATCTCTCGGGAGCATACAACATAATCTAATGGTAATTCAAAAAGAAATCTTGCCGCTCCACATAATCTAATGGTAATTCAAACAGAAATCACGCCGCTCCATTGGACTGACAGTGCATTTGTAGCACCTGACTAAAGCATGAAATCGCCTCAATCTGTATTTGTGTAATACTGGGCTTTTATAGCACTGAACTTGAACGATAACTGAATGAAATCTTGAGAAAGCGCACTTTGCCTCTGCACGCGTACCATCCATGATTTATTGCACATGAACTCGAATTTCAGTGTCTGCCGCATAGCAGCCATGTAGGGTCCACGAGATCCATACATACAGTGAACCCTCGTTAATATGACCCCCGATAATCTGACATACGCGCTTTACGACCATACTCCTGCGGAACAATGAAGTGAAACCTCTGCAAATTCCCCCGTTAATATGACAATTCCGCATTATGACCAATATTTTCGGGAACGACCATGGTCATAATAACGAGGGTTCACTGTATTCAGAGACACCTGAACCCAGCACTGAGTACGCACCTTTGTTTGGAACGCGAATATAGTCAGAGCGAAGAAGATCAGCTGGAAGGAGGAGAGGGCTGGATAAGCATCACAGATGCCTATATATGGAAGGAATAGTGGAATAGGAAGGCATACCGTCGTGGCTCCTGCAGCAAGGACCACTTCGTCTACCTTGTAATGTCTAAACGAAACAACAAAACAAAGAAGCTTGAACGAAGGCGGAATTCAGACCTCCATTTCATACCATTTTAATGTTTCCTAAGATGCTTATGCATCACACGGGCCCTTATATATAGGGTGTTTGCTCTAAAATGTCCAGAAATATTTAAAACGAGCGATAAAAGAGAAACGAGCGCTACTTTTCAGCTGCTTGACTAAGAAACAGGTGCTACTAGTGAAGCAGTACCCGTTTGTTACTCAAGTAGCAGAAAAGTACCACTTGCTTTTCTTTCATCGCTCTTTAATTAGGGAATTTCGTGCAAAAGCGAGATCACAGAACGGGAGATATTTCACGCTGAAAGCCATTCTATGTCTAAAAAATCCTTAAACGCGCACGTGCGCTGAAACATCCGTCGCTGAATTTCGCTATGCAAATGAGCCGAAACAAGACAAATGAGCAAGAAACGAATAAAAATAAGCATCTGTACAGCAGCAACCTAGTGTGGGACTTCAAATGTTAGTAGCTATGTTAATGAGAGGCTATGCATAGTCCATGCATTGTGACAACTTTTACGAGAGGTGTTCATGTCAAACCGGGACTTTATGCCTCCTGAGCGTACAAGTGGCTCGCGCTGCTTCTTTTTCGTCATTTTCACACACGACAGGCCTCCACGTTTACCACGTGGTGGTCCAAAGTTTGTGCAAAACACAAGACACGTGCTGGACAAGATGGCCAACAGCGAGGTGAGCGCGAACATCGAACAGCGAATTGTCCTGAAGTTTCTCGTGAATGAAGCCGTAAAGTCATCTGAAATTCACAGAAGACCTCAGGCTCAGTATGGCCAGGATACACCTAGCCGCAGCAAAGCGTTTGAGTGGTGCAAATGGTTCAGAGACGGCCTACATCAGTGCAGAACGATCCCGGCTGGGGCGGCTCAGAGCCCAGTGTCAGAGTTCCTGAAAACATCCGACTTGTGGAGCGCCTGATCCTCAAAGACCGACGGATAACATGTCTCGAACTGGATCGAAAGACGAACCTTTCTGTGGGAATGTTGAGCACTATCATTCATGAACACTCCCAATTTCGAAAAGTTAGTGCCCGTTGGGTCCCGAGGCAGCTCTCGGTGTTTGACCGGCAGAAAAGACTGGAAATCTTCCAAGAGCTAAGCTACCGTTTCGACACTGAAGGACAGCCGTTCCTTGATCGGATCATCACGTGCACCATTTCACTTCTGAGTCTCAAGGGGCATCAAAACAGTGGAAGCATCCGGGCTCGCCAACTCCCAAGAAGTTCCGAAGCACCCCGTCTGCGGGCAAGGTCATGGCCACGGTTTTCTGGGACAAGGCTAGCGTTGTTCATGTCGATTTTCTGCCCAGTGGTACCATCAATGGTACGGTACCTACCAATGGTACCTACTTACCCAGGTACCCAGTGGTACCTACCAATGATACCATCAATCAATCAAGTGGTACCGTCAATAGTGCATATTACTGCCAGGTTCTCAGGGATGTGCATAAGGCGCTGAAGCAAAAACGGCCGGGCCTCATCACCAAAGGAAACCTCCCCCTACAGGACAATGCACGCCAGCATACCGCGCATCTCACGACACGCACCTTATAGGAATTTGGCTGGGAGTTGCTGCCACATCCCCCCTAATAGTACAGACCTCGCCTCCAGCGATTTCCATCTCTTCGGGCCACTGGAGGCTTTCCTTGGGGGCCGCACTTCATCTGCGACGACGAGGTCGAGAATGCGGCCCGATCATGGCTGCTACGCGCCGATTTCTACGCTGCTGGATTTCTACGCTGCTGGCATCCAAGCCCTCGTGAAACGCTGGGACAAGTGCATTAGTGCAGCTGGAGATTACGTTGAAAAATAAAACAGTTTCTCGCCTGTAGGTTCATTTTACTTTTGCGAAAAATGAAAGGTCCCGGTTTGACTTTAACACCCCTCGTAGTATAACAGAGCAGGGAAACAGAAGTGAAACAAAACTCATAAGAAAATCATGTACAAGTAGCAGAAGCGACGCATGTAAACAATTTACAGCAATTCGCGCGTTTGCCACGTTTTCGCAAAATGAACGGGCGCAATAATGAATAGTAAGACAAATAGCTAAGCTGCTGATGTTTCTTTCCCATATGCACTTACTATATACATCTTAGAGTCATCTTGATGTTTACGTATGATATTTATTTGTACTGCAATTCTGGCCCACGTCTTTTCTCATCCTCAGGCGTGCTCGATATATAATCTTAATTTTTGCCTCTCAACCTACAGACGAGGACCATTCCCATATGCCCCCATTACCCCTCATTTGGTATATTTCCGTGTGCTCCCAATGCCAGTCTTCCAACTCCCCTTTTCCCCGCGTCCATAAAGGACGAGATGCCTGGGTTAGGACAGATCACTGCATTTCCAAATGTGGAGCCTGGAATCATTACTGTACTGAACACTATAATTCATTAATCTCCGAAATATTCGTTTGTTTTCTGTGAGTCTTGCGATGCATGTTGAACTGATGACATTGTATGAACATTATGTAATAAGTATGTAATAAGTCCCGCTCCTGAAGGGCGGGGCCTGGGGCACGTCAAGCTGCAAATGCAGCTTTTTTCCCAGAGCTCCAGGTTCAGCTGTTGAGCCAAATAGATTGTTATTATCATTATTCAACTAAGATTCAATTGATTTTAATTTAGTTCAGTTTAGTAGTTTAATTTAGTTTAGTTTAGTTATTTTAAGTTATTCAATTTAATTTAGATTCAATTAAAGCTTTAAAGGCTTTGCTGCGCTCTGTAGTAGGTACTGTAAAGACTATTTGAGCTATCCTTTTGCTATGTGTTTTTGACGGGTTTTGAGGGTTTGCAGGATTCTTGTGTATATTAATGGGTGGTTCACTCTGTATCTTATTGCTTGCTTTTTACCTTGCTGTTATTATCAATGTTTTAACTCTAAGTGTTAAGCACGCCATTGACTTACCTGCCCACAAGCCCCAAGGCTTAGGCGGGTACTGTTATACTAGAGTTCTTCTTGGAATAATAATTGAATTGAAAATTGAATTTATTACTATTATTATTATTATTATTATTACACCCTTTCCAAATAATACGAGTTACTTCATACCTGCTGTACACCCAGAACGCCTTATTTTTCATAATTGCTTAAATCTGTCTGCTCTTTTTCACTAATGTTTCTTCTTTTCCTTCAGTAGTTGCTACGTGCACTGAACCAGAATTCTAGGCATTGAACATGTGTGTAGCGTCACCCAGTGTTACTCCGTGCCCAGTGTGTAACACTGGATCCAATACACCCTGGTCGGTTCACCCGTTACACGCTTGGTGGAGCTAAGCGCACGTCTAGTAACCGTTGGTTTCATTGGTTCCTGAAGTCTTCCCGTGTGACTCATTTCTATGTAAGAGAGTCGGAGTAAATGCAAAACTTACGCGCATGCACCTGCCAGAAATATCCCGTCGAAGAAGGTCTGTGAAAAGATTGACATATTATACCCACCTATAGGTGACAAAAAGAAAAAAAAGGAGAGAAAAAAAGAAGAAGCTAGTCTTCTCGAATTCCCATGCATTTGAAATAACAGATGAAACTTGACTTTCGGGGGTTTGGCCTTCACGATTTTGTTTGACCTGCCTGCGTACAGGAGCGCATCCAGGATTCTTCTAAGGAGGGGGTCCAGCCACGAAAACCATATGCTGCATACACTGTTAGAAGAAAAGGTATAGAAGAGGTATAACGAAGGTATAAACCAGGGCTAAACTACCATATTTATACCTCATCGCCAACGCATATACCCCGTTTAAACCATGTGGGAGGTATAAATCGCCCAGGCTATACCTTCCAAGCCTGTTGAGGGTATAATAGGGTACTTTTCTCCTGCGTTTATAGCTTTGGTATTTTGTTTACCTTTAGATACGAACCTGTAGTACCACATTAATTTGTGGTAGAGACACTACTACCTCAGCTAAGCAGTAATTTAAATAAGAAACACTGTCAGTAATACAGCTGCATCGTAATTAACAGGGGGAGTGGGTTATAGCAGCGTGCTGTTTGTACCTGAAATGACGAAATCCACGCGTCCTCACTCATATAGTTGCTCGCCGGGCAAAGGCGGACCCATATTTTGCGAAGCCACGATATATGTATTATACCAGTATCTGTTCTCCACCAAATCCTTCCACGTTGCTTCTTGTGTGGCCAGTAATCTGCACCTGCACTTTGTGACTATGAGTTTGTGAGTACGTTTGTGCGTGCGTGTCCAGGTATAATTTTTCTCTTTTTTTCTCGCGGTAGTTGGTAGTTGTTGTCATTAAAGCACTTGTCCTCGAATATTATTTTGTTCTAATTTTGTTACAAGCTGGATCAGGAAAGTGCCTGTCTTATATAGCGCCGGAATAAATCGAATATTCTAGTTTTCCAAGATTACACCCCGGGTTTGAAAATATACCTTCAAGGGGATATATGTTATTACCATGAGGCGCAAATAATATACCTTCAGGAAGGTATAAAGTTACTATATATACCTCGAAGGAGGTATAGCGTCTATACCTCAAAGAGTATGCGCCCTGGTACAAGCCGTTGATACCCTAAAAGGTATTTCTAACAGTGATACAGCACCTAAGGTCAGCGTAGCGTAATTTCGCTATTTTGCTGACGTCAGTGTATAGTATCATTGGCCCTGAAACAGCATGTGCAATGCAGTTTCCAGCATCCGTTGTTTCTTCGATGTTCATGGACATTCAACAAATTTACTCAAACAACAACTAGACTATGGGTCCAATAAATGTGTTATGCTTCTACTTCTTCTTAAAGAGTTCCCAAAAGGCAAAAAGCAGTGAAGAAAAGGTTCAGTTGGACATGCTACGTTGAAAGTAGCGTCCATCTTCAGTTCCTCGTAGTCATGGCATCACTGAGTCAACAGTCAGAGTCAACAGTCAACGAATTTCGACTTTCGCGAAGTCCTCCGTTGCTAATCCTCGCGAAAGCCGCAAGCCGAACGCAAGTTCAGCAAGCCCAAGAGTCTTATGTTTGATTAGCTTGGTAGAATCATACTACTATTCTAAAAGGTGGTGTACTGATCGCACATAACGGTTTTGAAATAACTTTTTTTATGATGATTGATGGGACTTATTTGATGAAGATGAAAATGATGATGATGATAGTGCCTGACGATATGGTGATGATTAGAGTACCTAGGCTTTGAGCTACAGCAGACACAGCGCTACAGCAAAGCCTTCTCCATTATCTTCGGAATGAAAAAGATATTACAGATCTGTAGGCAGTTTAATAAACACCTATACCTCGTACTCGGGTGCACCCCTACCGCTACGAACGTGACACGACACATGCAAAACAATGCAGTGGAATGCATTCTATGGCAAAGCGTTCGGAAGTATAGGAATAAAAAAGGAAGCCAGTGCGACAATACTAATGACGTCTTCCCCCAAAATGACATCGCTTCAATAAAGAAATAGCAGTTTCTGCTCGAATAAACCTCTACCCGAAAAACGTCATCATGTCTTTGGTAGACAGCCTGAAACTGAAACAGATCGGAAGGGGAGAGCTGGGTTCCACGAACGGGCACTTGTTCGCTGCCTCCTACTGAAAGAAAAGTAGGACCGAAGGTTGCGTCCCTTTCAGGGATCATCGTAATCCCCTCATGTCCGTGGTTTTCGGGCGCGACCTTCTTCGCCCCATAGCTTCGAGCATAGTTCAACGCTACCAAACAAGGTGGCGCTGTCGAACACTATGACGTCATTTGTTTATAAACAAGGAGAGGTCTATTACTTCACACCGCCCCTAATGTTTCATATTCCCCATTTGAGAACACGCCGTGGAGACAGGGGAGCAAGGAGAGCAAACCAAATACGTGGTAGCCGATATTTCACTTCTGTTGCGATACTGTGACTGGAAGCATCGTGTTACGTTGCACACTATCGTGGTCATCCTGTAAAGCTGCGTGGCCATGTCCCGAAAAACGAATCCTTAGACACTTACGAAGACAGTGAGGAGTATCATATTTGTAGGAAAGCTCCGGGATAGTCCTGGACAGCAAGTCAGCACCAGAAGTATTGCGAGGCTTACAAGGCTGCAATAAGTACTTTTCAATATTTCTTAACACGGAGCCCCCATTCAGGACCAATGGCATACGTACCCACATAGCAGGAAGAGAAAGAAATATTTCTGGGCTGCTTGCCTTGCCTCGGGCCTGAAGTAGAAAGCCATTCGGGACATTGGCTATAAAAACCACAAAGCTATATATGGTCTTTATCATAGCGTCAACATATATAGGGTCAGAGCTATAGGGAAACTATAGGGTCTTCGTCGCCCTGCACGGTATTTGTGCACTATTCGTTCACATGTATGGGCACGGACATGATTGGCGAGGCTCTAACTCAGTTCATGTCGGCTTTCAGGATATCCTCTTCGTAGCGTAATTTCCGCGCGACAAATCTCGTGAAGGGTACAAACGAGAACGGTTTCGACAGGATGTCTACCGTTGATAAACGCGGACACTACACGGACAGTTTCTCGTTATTAATTCTACACGCTGTGTGGCGTTCAGTACGGAACCGGCACGTCATGGCTGCACCGAATTGATTAGGACTTCGGTGCACTCGACTTCGTGGGCTATCAACTTGCAATTTCTGCACCACTCAACCATCGCTAAAATCGTATGTCTATTCGGTTACTTACACGAACACGCACATGGAGACTATTAGTGTGACCATCAGGAGCTGCAGTGACAGAATACAATATACTTTCCGGATGAAGCCTGAAACAGACAGATAGTGGTCACATAATGCGTGTTCTTTAGGCTACGAGCCATGGCACGGGACAGCAGGGTATTGTGACATTAGAGGGAGGTACAGGTTCTTCCCTGTTGCAAAGCCGACGGCACACTGCACCGCACACTGCCGTTTATATTTGCTTTCAGCCTGCCACGCCCAAACCGCCATACGATGACACCTGAACTGATCTAGCCGCTATAGGCTCGACCGTCTCAGTTCCCTTATGCATTCACTGCATAGTGCGGTACTTCTGAGGTATTCAACATCGCATCATGATAGGCCTCACATCCCACCTTAACTCATCGACACCACAACGCAGCACTTCGAAACCTTAACCTTAACTTCAAAAGCTATCGTTCGACCGCAACTTCAGCATTACGTCGAGGCATAAGCCATCGTTCACCATCAACATCACATCAATCCACAAGGTGCTCGTGATGGTGAACGGTGTCCATGACGGCCATCATGTGTGACCTTACTATGGTATGGTGTGACCTTACTACATGTGTGACGCTATGGCTCGCCAGAGGTGGCCCAAAAACACGCCTCAGTAATGTTCACAACACTAAGATATCGCAACACTACAATATAAGAAAAATATCCGTAATTTTAATGCACAAGTGACTGCTAACATTGCTGCCGGCGTATGTGCGGTAACCTATACGCTGCACAAGATCCGTTTCGAGTGTACAAGACACAGTTCCGACTGAGTTCTCGCAGTTTAACATCCCAGTGGCTCTATATTTTCGCCTATGGGAGCTGTACAATGTGACCTCCAACTGTTTTTTTTTTCTTTTTACAGTAACTACTTTACGGTACATATGCCGGCAATAGAGTTAGCAGTCACTTGTGTGTAAATATTTTTCAGCGTATGTACAGTGCTCCGGCGTATTCCTTCCACGGAGTGACACGCTAGCAGCGAATCGGACCATAAGGTGTTACAGACATGTGCCTACGTAACCCAGTCACGTGTTTGCAAGTCCGTATAGTACCACTCGCTGCCAGCGTGTCACTCTGAGGAAGAAATGTGCCGGAACGTGTTCCGTAAACGTGTGTCCAGTACTGTACATCTACATCGACATAATGCAGCCTGTTGCGAACCAATAATCCGGTTGTATTTAGAGTAATGAACTAAATTTTTGAGACACAGGATGTGGAGAATTGGACGCGGGAGCATGGGGGGACAATGCCGTCCAGTACAGTTGAGCCATTTTGTTCAACCCAAGTACGAAAAAAACAACTTATCCCAACAAAACCCAAGTGACCTCCGAAGACCTCATTACAATTATCCCACCTTTCTTGTATCGCCTCAATCCCCCAGTGGAAAAACAAAAACAAAAAAGAGCAATACCATGGTTGCTCGTCAAAACAGGCCGTTACAGCTTTCTTCACTACTTCATCATTCAAAGCATCGCCTCCCCCTCAGGAATTATTTAAACGTCAAAATCACTGTACAGTGTGTGGTCTAGTTGTTTGAACCCACATTGGTGAATGACAGCCTCAACTTTAGCACACGTGTGCACAAGTGCATTGTCATGTAGCAGCAGGACTCTTTAAGGGTTAGCTTTTTCTTTGACGATTGCTTGCAAGGAAGAATGTAAGCGCAAGTCAAGTTGTTGTTGTTATGGCAGTCTTATGTGGCATGAATACTGACAGCAAACTGCTTTATCATCCCAGAAAACAGTTGATCCTTCAAGCAGATTTCTCAACTTGCATTTTTTAGGGGTGCAGGAGTACGGAAAAGTCCAAATGTACGGAATAAATCTTGAACCCAGGGCCTCTGTGATAGCCCAAAACTTTGTCTACTGTCACCAACCGTTGGGAAAAAAATGTACCAGATCCTCAACGAGCAGTTTCCAGTTCCACTGAGAGAACTGTCACAGAGTACCGTTTCGTAAAGGACTCAACGTTATTGGGGTTTATCTTGCAATAACTTTAGACATTTTTCCTCACTTACATTACAGTTGCCTTAGACATTTTTATCCAGACTGGTCGTACCGAGATGCCTGGCCCCTCCGCTATTCGAGACACTTTCGTTCTCCTATCTGCCAAAACCAAGCGCATTCCCGTTTCTGGCACATTTCTTCGGAGTCGTCCCAGGACGTACACTAACCCCTCCTGTCCCCACTCCTTCCTGCTGTACTGTCCTCACTCCCCTTCTGTAACCACTCCTTCCTGCTGTTACGACGTTCACAGCCACAGTTGCTTCGCGGCGCTAACGTGAAAAAGACATTTCTTTAGAAGTCGTTCCCACAGGACCAGTCCATTCGCAATTGAGTCTCTTCCCGACTTATACCCTAGCCAGACAGCATTTCAAATGTCAATTGCGAGAAATGGCCTTCGGACTCTCAAATGACCTTTGTTCGGGGGCGCCTGCCAGACAGGCGGGAAAGGAGTGCTCCTCAACTGACTGCCCTCACCGGCTCTTTTTTTCGGTTTCGTTTTCCCTGTCTGCTGTGGAAATTTGAAGTTAGTCTGTGCGCCACAAATCAAGATGCAGAAGCCATATGCACTTCTCTAAATAGGATCTAAATACGTTTATACAGTTTCACTCCATTATCCGCATTTTATAGGTTTTCCTACATTCAGCTGTGAAGGTAGCGAGGGTACAATGGCATAACACTGTTGCCGAGATTGCTCCTTTCTGCTCCTCAAATGTCGTTGGGGGCCTCCTTTCGCGTTGATTGTCATTTCTTAGAAAGGTCCTTCGAGCTGCCGTCTGACACGGCTGTTAGAGGTCATTTTTTGCAAATGACAATTCCCCGAAGTCCTTCGAGCATGCCGTCTGACTGGGGTATTAAACTGCTACCTTCGAGATATCACTTTGTATTATCAAGTGGGAGATTACAAGTAAATCGTCACCATTCGCTCAAGTATCTCATTTCTTTTCTTGCCCCCTTTAATAGGAAGTTTTATAACTATGTTTGCTAGAAATCGATCACTACTTCAGGCCTCACGCAGTCGCTCACTTGACATGTTGTCACTCTACTGCTTACAATCGCACTGAACTGTTGCAGTTTATGCAACAATGAAGACAATGCCAAGCATGCAGGTACTTACTGACAGCCATCCGTTACTTTCCGTCATGCTGAGGTAGACAGACTTTCGAACGCTCATCGCACGAACTACTAGCATAAGATAGTTTAGCTTGCAGTTAACTACGGCTTATCACGGTCGTAAACGGCTGTTGTAAAGACACGATGCCTGCCATGCATGCCGCGTCAGTGTATGGCGATTGCGGTAGACACTGGTAAACGATGTACAGTGTTGAAATTAAAAGCTTTCAATTGGGTCACACACGTAACGTACAGGGTGTTTCAAAAAAAGGTGTCATTCGGACTTTATAAGAAACGGGGCGACGGAAAAATATGGGGTAAATGGCATTTGTTTGGCAACTGAATTTGCCACATTGTAAAAATATTTTCATTTAATTTTAATTAAAAGAAATTGAATTTCTTTAATTGAACTTCAAAATTTCCCAAGTCAACCTAGTGTTTTTTTTTTTTTTTGTTTTTTTCACAGAATTAGAGATCCCGTAGCGAACTTAGTCAGATCCACTGCCTAAAGTCCTTGGCAGTAAAGGGAACTGCCCAAAAAGGTCCCGAAGTTGAGGCTTCTCAGTTTCGGGTATTCAACAGCGCACCAAATCAGTCGCAAAGATGCGCGGAGGGCAGGACATGTTCCTGCCCCCATGAAGCTAGAACAGTTTATCGCCGGACCGGCGTGCAGCACAAGACGCGCCGATAACGAGGCGGGTGACATTCCACCATACGCTGATAAGCGGCAAACAAAAATGATGCCGCCTCTTTTTTCCCGCCCTGTTTTTTTTTTTTTTTTACCTTCTATCTTTCATGGGGGCAGGAGCAAGTCCTCCTCTCCACGAATCTTTGCGTCTGATTTCGTGCACCGTTGAATACCCCAAACTTTGAAGCCTCAGTTTCGGGACTTTTTTTTGGCAGTTCCCGTTGCAATATCGAGCGGATTTCTTGGTGGATCTGACTAAGTTCGCTACGGGCTCTCTAATTCTGTAAAAAAAAAAAAAGAAGAAACGCTAAGTCGACTTGGGAAATTTTGGAGTTCAATTAAAGAAATTCAATTTCTTTTAATTAAAATCAATCTGAAATATTTTTGCAAGATGGCAAATTCAGTTGCCACACAAATGCCGTTTACCCCGTATTTTTCCGTCGCCCCCTTTTTTTTATAAAGTCCGAATGACACGTTTTTTGAAATACCCTGTATGGTGAGTTAGACATTCATCACGTGCTGTAAACTATCGCAAACTAAAAAATGGGAAATTAAAAGATGCTGTTTGTGACTGACCTAATCGAACGGCTTTGTCTTCGAATAGGACATTCTGTGGTTCGTCTTCGCTGCTCTCCTCCAATCCAAAATCGAATCCACGTCCTTGGGGGGGTGGAGGTTGCACCTGGGGTGGCATTTGGCCCCCGTATCGTTGCGCATATCCGTACGGATATTGACCCGGAGGTGGTGAGACGTATGGGCTTTGCTGATATTGTCCAAAGGGTGGATACGGGACCTGCTGGTACTGACCAGGAGGTGGGTACTGTCCTTGCTGGTATTGTCCAGGTGGTGGGTAAGGCCTTTGCTGGTATTGTCCAGGTGGTGGGTAAGGCCTTTGCTGGTATTGTCCAGGGGATGTGTACGGCCTTTGCTGGTATGGCGGGGGAGGACGATATGGAAGGTGCTGTGTCGGACCAGATGGTCCTCGCGGATGCATGGTGTTTTGGTTTGTTTTTCCTTTGTCGACAGGCACATGTCTTGTGGGTCTTGCGGGCGGCAGATGGTGTTTTCGGGTGCCTTCGTGCATTTGCTGGATCCAGTATGGTGTTACTCAGCTGTAAGAGATTACTCCGCAATTCACGAGCTGACAGGCAGCCTGCAAGTGCTGAACAAATAAATAATCGCTAAAATGAAGTTTCAGCCCGGTGTTGGTGACTTTCAACGATGACGCGCTGAGAACTCAGAGGTCGCCTCAGGGAACAGCCTTACTTTCTTATGCCGTTGTACAACGCACCCGCGTTGCAACGCCTGAATAAAGTATGGTTCACACTAGTGCGTTCCACTGCGTGCGGATGCGTGCGGGCGCTGGTTACCGTGGCAACAGATACGTGCGCGACCTCCCGCAGCAGAGCGCAAGGAGTTCGCCCGAGCTCAACATTTTCCGACGCACGCAGCAGCCCGCAAGCGGAGAACGAATCGCGAGGCCGCCTTCCGAGCGTGCGCTGTAGGCTTCTCTCTGCGGGACTGTTTTCAACATGGCCGGCCACCGGAGTGGAAATCCCGCTCGGCGCACATTGGCTTACGGTTTGGTGACGCACGCATTCGGACGCAGATATGTGAACAGTGGAATGGATTGCTTACAATGCACGCGTACGCACACAGGCGCCCGCACGCAGCAGAACGCACTAGTGTGAACCATGCTTTAACCTCTACCCGAGAAACGTCATCATGACGTTGGTATAGACAGAATGAAACCGAAACAAATCTGAAGGGGAGGGCTGAGTTACACGAATGGCCACTTGTTCGCTGCCTCCTATTGAAAGAAAAGTACACCCGAAAGTCGCGTCCCTTTCAGGGGCCATCGTAATCCCCTCAAGACCGTGGCTTTCGGGCGCGACCTTGTTCGTCCATATGCTTCGAGCATATAGTTCAACTCTACTAAACCCGCTGCGCTGTCGAACACTATGACTTTATTTGTTTACAAACAAGGAGAGGTCTATTCTTACCTGTCCAAGATATTCTCCTGTCACGAATGCTTCCGGGCGTCTACAGGCGAAATTCTATCAATATATACTGAAGAAGAGAAGAAAAACAGTGAGCTTAATGTAGGATGCGTAAATAAATTAGTGCTGAAAGGGAAGGAGCGCACATCATCTCTGCACGACATCGCCGATATCGAAGAGCTCCGAAATTTCGATTAAACCTGACTTTTGGGTAGGTTAAAAATTAATTTGACGAGACTTGGATTTAGTGAAGTTTCGACGGTACTGAACTGTACAAGAATGAAGAAAGCACGGTAACTTCAATGACTATACGGACAGATCCGCGTACGCGGTCCCCTTATACAGCACATCTTTGACACAAATGACCTTCGTGGTAACAATGGCCATAAAACAATAGTTGTTTACGCATCGTCATTTAGCTGAAATGCTTGCCAACGCTTCAGACATCAAGAATATTCACATGCACGGAGTGCTTCTGCAGGCATGGGAGAAAACATATTATTGTAGCTTACCCTAAAATGCACCGGAACTCCCAGCGATATTCAGTAACGCAGCATTGAAGAACATCAGCGAAAGATTTTGTAGAAGTGGTGTAGGAGTTATGTGTTTACATAGAACGCGAACGTGGGGATATCTTCGAGACCCAGCACACACTTCAGCAACGATTTCTTCTTCTTCTTTCGTCCACATATCACTGCTGGGTGCGCATGCGAGGTTTGGCATCCTTCATTAAACCTAAGCAGTTCAAAAACACCCATATGAACCACGAAATGTAGAATCAGCGTTGAAATCACATTGCAAATTCCACGATAGCTCCGTAGAATAGCAGGCAACGTAGATTCTACGTAAAAAATGTTCGCTCGAAGACACGTACAGAATAACGTATAATTTTATAATGTTATTTCTACATTGACGTTTGTTCTTGCTACGTTGATACAATATTCATCGAGTGTTGTGAACTACGGTTTATTCTGCGTTGTGTATTGCTACCTCTTCCTCTTCCTGTATTCTCTTCTCTACTCTCCTTCCTTCTTTCTCTTCCTACTATGTTACGAGGGTGGATCAAATATAAACGAGACGTTCATTTTATTTGTTTTTTATTTGTAGTAAGAAATAAACATTATTTTCGTACATTATCTCCTGATGTAGAAATGCATTTTTTTTTGCAACGAATCGCCAGCTTTGGTGGTGGTGATGATGAAAGGGCTCGCCGTTGCCGGACTCACAGGGGTGGGCAAAGTTGCTAGCTTTTGGTCCCCGCTCGTCGAATGACAATTCTGTTTTCTTGCTTAAGGGTAGCTGATGTTTTCAGTAACCTTGATGCGAAAAATCTACTTTTCCGATTTTCACTTTGGGCCACATCTTGAGTAGAGGGGTGATCACTGGTGCAGTTGACACAACAATCAAGCCCTCTACACTCTTCAGTATGATGGTCCTGCTGGCCACAACAAGCACAACAGGGCGACCCTCGGCAGGCACCAGCATCGTATCCGCAACGGTTGCACTTGAAGCAAGAAACAAGGTTAGAGATATATACGGATGGACCTCTGCAGACAGATATCCAGTTTTCAATTTATCGGGCAGCAAAGGAATGTTGAAGGTAGGGACTACATTTCTGGTCGTTAGATGTTCATTGTTTTTTCGTAACTTGAGTTTCCAGAAATCAATTACTTCCTGTTCTTTTCGGTTTGCAAGGTTCTCTTCCACTGGGACGTCGATCAACTCACCGACACCTACCACCTCACGACATGTATTCAAGTTCTTATACAAGGACGTGGATATCGGGATACCAAGCATTTTCCTGGCGTTCAGAATCTTTTGGCAGTCTAACTCTGATCTACAATTGATAAAAAGGTCGCCAGATCGGAGTTTAATTTCTGTGATGTGTTTTGACAGGGAAGAATATTTCTTCTTCTTCTGGAAGTAGTAGAAGACAAAACTATGTATTTGGATAAGAAAAATGTTTATTACGATTGGAGACTTCGGTCCGGGGACGATTGTCGCCCCCCATCGTAGGAGAAGAGAAATGTTTAACCATACAGGTTTGGTAACTAGGCATTCGACAAGGGCACCCACACTTCATACCTATACATGTGGGAAGGCGCCAGTTTTCAGAAAACCCGTCGGCCAGGGCTTGAACCAACCCCGACCGCCAACGTTCAAGGCTTCTACCCTTCGCCCTACATCTCCTCGGCACGGTACGGTTAACACCTTGGGACTGAGGAGTGATGTCGGTGGTGGCGCCACTTACCGAACACCGGCTGAAGCCATGCCCCCTAGGTTTGGAGACTCAATTTCAGGTTCAAGGACACTAAGGAGACCATCTATCTGTCATACGTTCGTCCAATTTTATAATATTCAAGTGTTGTCTAGGATCCCGCTGAGTTTAGTTTAACTGGAAGAAGTTCAAAGCCAAGATTCCGAAACCGGCCTCTGGAGTGGCCTCGACCTGGAAGTTGGTGTCAAAAGGGTGCGTCACTTTATCGTCGTCCTGAGTACAGCTGTCTCGTTTGCGTTGCCAAAGTACGCAGCAGTATTGGCTACAATTTGAGGTGATCTGTACTAAAGAGGAGGACTCATCTGTGGAGGTATCAAAGGTATCAGCTCGAAATGCCTAAGTTTGTGGCTAATAGAGGTACGGTGACGTCAGAAATAGAGTGGTTCCGGCTATGACCTATGTGGAGCGCTGCCGGCTCTATCGCGTGAGATAGAGCCGAACGAAAAGCCGAGCAAAGAACAGGACTGCAGACTCCGCCCACTTCAGAGTCGATGCGTCCACAGAGGAACGAACGTGCTGTTGCTATTCAAGTCGAGTGACACTGTACGTTCAGTACCTAATGACCGTCAAAGGACATCCACTTCGAGAGGACCCACAACGAGTTCGGGCACACTTGTAGCATATGTGATGGCATCCGGTTCCAATTTGACTTCACGACAGTGACCAGCAGCCAGTACGATATGTTACAGGCGGAGTTTCTCGGCAGCGGAGTGTGCTCCACCTCTGTCACTGGATGCTGGCAAGATACATGTCGGCAACAAATGGGTTCAAGTAAAAGTAGAGAGTTCATTCATAAATGTTCACAAATGAGTTGTTTGAATTAAGCCGGATCACTTTCCACCATTGGATCCAATCGCGGAAGGACTCTTCTCATGCAGCAGACCCGCAGGCTTCCAGACTACTCCTTCAACGTTAACAACAGGAAGGATCTTATACACAGGTCCACATATCTGGGTGGCTTCGTTAGGAAGTGTTGGAAGGCCGTTGTCAAGCAGTGGCTCAGACACCTGATGGATCGGCCTCTGTATTGCCAGTACTGTATAAATATGGACTTTGCGGCGTTGGCCAATGTTAACGCGAGTCCAGGTTGGAGTGCAGCACAGCCGATTGATGTAGACAGGGGCGTGAGTATTATGGAGGCGATGTGCGAACACGAGTCGGAGGTGTTTGTCACCAGCACACCATGCTGAGGAACGAGGAGCAGTGTCTGGACATATGCTGGGCCAATACAATCAGCCCATCAAGATCATTTACGACGTGCAAGCGGAGGAACTCTCCTTACTGGCCATCTACTACGGTGTATACTGAGACACTTCTCTTTGAACGTCTCAGTTTATGCCGTACAAGCCAGCAAGGTACGGCGCAACGACCGGAGAGGCGCTATGCCTCAGCATGCCTTATACACGGCTATGAAGATACGTAGGCTGCGTGTTCTGGAAGAAAATCAACACCTTCCCATGCGCTTGTTAAGTGGAGGGCATCACAGGGCAGATGGTTGGAGCACTGAGAGTTCCTTGAAGAGTGTGTAGAAAGGAGCATCTCGTTTTTCAAGTCGATCCTCAACCCAGTCAATTACTGTGCTGATAAAAAACAAGGCCTCTTAGCTTTACTCTGGCTCTTGAGAAAACCAACAATGTTCCTCGCGCTGAGCGCCAGCGAGACGCGTTGGCACAACCAATACTCACAAGGCCGGTGCTCGGTGTGTGCGGGGTGTGAGGCAACGGCACATCGCAGGGCCTTTTTTTCACACGATTAAGTGCATACTTGATATTTTTTAAAAAGTAATCCCTGGTCGAGGGCCTCGTGCGCTTCGGTCGCCTTACTCGCCCCCCTCCCCCCCCCCCCCCGGTCCCCGTCGCTGGCCCCGCCTATTCAACATACTCCACAGGCTGAGTGACAACTTCAAGGAAGTCAGTGCGGTGGGAGATTTGACGTGCAACACGCGGTGTCATATGGTCAACGAGGTTGATGGTTTTCAACAAACTGGTCGATGGGACCATGTGTATGCTGCAGACCAAGGCGAAGCGCAGCCCGTTCGGCCGCCATTGCGTCGATTACTTCCAATGCATAGAGTTCCAACATTGCGGTAGTCTGCACGCTCACATACTGCTGTCGGTACAGGGTGATCACGTCCTGATCAGGATTCGAATCAGAATTCTCGACGTCGCCAATCGCCAGAATATTCGAATTCTCGACGTCGCCGATCGCTCTAAAAACGCTATTTAGTGCTGTTTTCACGATCTAAGACGTTTTCAACTTCATTTTTCGATTTCCGGCGCATGTTTGAATATTCGAATTTTTTGACGTCGCCAGTCGCTCTAAAAACGCTATTTAGCGCTGTTTTCACGATCTAAGACTTCAAGTTGAAAACCCTTGAAGTTTCCATTTCCAGCCAATGTTTGAATATTCGAATTCTCATTCGAATCTTGATCAGGTGATAGGCGAGTCCATGCCCAATCCCATGCATGTGCCTGTGCCACGCCGTGCTCGTGCGCCTGGTCAACGATGTGCTCTCTCATCCGCGGCGATCTGCCCGGCGTGTTATACTAAAATCAGATTCACACACATTCACCTGCACCAAACTTAGCAAGGCAAGTTGTCATTTCAACATATCATACTTGCTGATGGATGGATGGCACTACTGTGGTGACACCCATGCCCAAAAATAACAGCCGCGATCTGCGCAGCACACTACGGCTGCAAGGCTACACAAGCTTCGAAGAGAAGCACTACGACAGTTTTGACGACAGTTAGTAGATAACATGATGAGAGAGGAAAGACACGACACTGTGATTACAGCAACGCTGAAGTAACTGACACTGGTGTTCAAGCACAACATGTCAGAAACATACACCAACACTCTGAATGCGTGGGTCACGCGAACGCAAGCCATAAACATAGATCTGCAATTCATAGTTAAAGGAGCATGGAAATAATCAGTTGGAACAGTTTATTTTTCACCGCTTGATATGAACATACTACCTTCATAAACTGTCACGCAAAATATTTCCTTCGAAAAGCGCGAATTTCCTGAGAAAATTAGTCTGTGAGAATGCGCTCCGCGGCGACAGTCTCCCCCAAGCCGAGTCTGGCGTGCGGTGACGTCAGGCGGCCGAGCAATTCACTGGCTGCCGGAAGCCTCCGCTCCCCGCCAGAATTGTCTGCTAGCTCCGGAATCGTGGCGACTTACCGACTGAGACGCTGTTAGTATTTATTTGCGTTTGACATTCACTTGCGTTCTTACATGATTTGTCTCGTACGTTTTGCATAAAACAAGACTGCGGGCAGTGTAAAAGGTGTGGCTAAGCCTCTGTGTTGCCGTGAGGGCCGGAGTTGAGGTTTCTGTTCTGATTGAGCTGAGGTGTCGTTAATTAGTGGACAGTACTGTGCCTGTGTGTGCAGCATATATATGATACGACTAAATACATTCCTGTCAGATGGAGGTTTATTCCACGTGCCACTGCTGTATGCTGCGTATGACCATTAACAAAAGAGAGAGAGAACGCTAATTTGGCCATGTGTTTTGGGGTTTCCCACAGATCGCGAGGAGATGAACTCTACTACTTTGCTTTGGTATCGATGTTGTTGTGCTTGTGGAGATGTTGCCTTCCTGGTATCAGTAAGACATGGTAAGCGCAATGTATAACACAGCTATGCATTCATCGGCCCGCTCTTTCGCCTCGGAGATGCCAGTGTCCATGCGGTTCAGAGCTCATAGTGTTGACCACAACACGGAGAAGTCATGATGGTCGACGACCTCTTCAAATGAAAACACTGGTCACTGACGGCGTCTTCATAACTATGTATTTCTAACCTGAAGAAGCACTGTATTTCAATCTGAATGTTGGTTCACACTTAGCAGCATCACGTACGAGTCTCCGGGACATTCGTGTTTCGAAATCAAAGCTGGCAGAGCTTGGGCTCCAACTCTATAAAACGTTTTGTAAAGAAGAGCAGACGTGTCGCCTGAAGAGCGTTCAGTTCATCACCTGTCGTTTCCATGACGTCCGATGAACAACGCTTCCTGCTCGGTCGGCTTGCCGGCGCCGCGACACCGGAGAAATCGCAAAAAAGAAGAGAGAGACGGCGCGACCACATGACGTCAGCGGCTGGTAGCGGTTGGCGGAGTGAAGGGGCATTTCTGCCGCGAGATTCAAAGCTCCTTCCCGCGCCAGAATTGTGCGCTACACTCAAACTTTTTGTGCGAATATGTATCACAGGACTCCGAATCGTAATTTCACCAGTCATATTTTATTCCGATCATTTCCATGCTCCTTTAACAAGAACAGTCTTGCTGCGTTGTGGGCATAAGCCATCTTCAATGAAAACTTGTCAAACTGCGAGACGAGCATCCCAGTCAAGAGTATATCCAGCTGCTGAAGAAAGTGAGTCTTAAGCTATTGAACAAGGTTGAGGTGTCTGCACAGGAGTCCGCGTGATACCTGCTGATGCAGCATATGACCAACTGCATCCGAAAGGTGTCTTACATTTCGACCGTGTGGCCACACGAACGTCACAAAACTCGCGAGCGCCAGCGGGAGAACTTAGTGAGAGCAGTACCGACGTTTGGACGAAGTCTGTTTTACAGCTCTAGGGAGGCCCACAGAGCTGGACCTGTTGTGTCTGGCAGACTTCACATTGAACAAAAGCCAGCGACGGAGCCGCTCTCCCATGTGAAAATTATTTTCTATATCGTATACAATTCTTATAGACAACCTATCTAGTCTACGCACTGCCTATAAGAATTTGTACAGTGCTTTTACCTAGCAGATTCTATGTGCTTGGAATTGACGAACATGAATGAGAACAATTGTGTTTTGTATCCACAGTGTAGAATAAAATTTTCACGATTGATCGTTTGTCTGTAGAAAGTTTGTAGAATTGTCTAGTTAAAAGATGGATGCAATTTCAACACAGTTTCTATCTTCCTATAGGCTTCCTATAGATTGTCCATAGGACTACGATATAAGGGATAATATTTTGATTCTCCTTGTTATCGTAGTCCTGTGGTCAATCTACTACACCCAGTTTATAGGAATACAGCGACTGCACTAAAACTGTACACATTTTAACTAGAAAATTTTATAAATTTTCTACACGCATCATGAATCCGGGAACAAATTCTATACACTGTGGATACATAACACAATTGTTCCCATTCATGTTTGTCAATCCAAACCGCACACAATCTGCTAGTTAAAAGCTCTACACAAATTCAATGAATTTCCTATGCAGTATATAGGGAGTGCATAGAGTAGATAGGTTATCTATAAGAATAGAAACTCATAAAATAGAATAGAATAGAATTTTGATATGGGCTCCAGCTTGCTCGCGAACATGACATGGACACGCGCAAGAACAGGCATCAATCTTCCTCGCGAAGGATTGTCGCGCTTGCGTCACAGTGGGTCAATTCTGTTATCTCACATTTACTTGAAAACACGTAATAAAAAAGTCAAATAACGGAGTTTAGGTAGCAAGATGCACTCTCATGTTCGCCTGCCTGTTCAGCTCACCTGCAAAAGTGGCATCTGTGCTGCTCATATGGATGTAATGCTTAAAGAAATGATCCAAAACAAAGGTTCGTTTATAACGCAAGTGTAATATTTCAGTCCGCACTGGCACTTTAATGCAATGGAGGGTAAAAATCTTGTATGAGACCAACCACGCAACGCATGTTTACTTCACCATCGACTTGAAAGCTTGCACCAAGGTACTCTTTGAGAGCTCCAAAAATGTGAAACTCTGAAGATGCTACGCCACAGGGAATAAGCAGGGCGCGGGACACATTCAATTCGGAGTCCATGTATGATAGCGACCCTCCTACATAAGTGGAACGAGAGCATTGTCTTCAACCTGGTTCTCCAATTGAAGGAACAGTGTACAAAGATTCTCGGCACATCGCTCATATATCCAGCGACGATGAGCGCTCATTGATCAAACAGGAACGTCTCATGTGCTAAGAATGCATGCCATACGACAACCGCATTTTCACTGCGCCCTACCTGTATCGGTAGGGGGACTGTTTAAACATTCCGTGTTAGTGCCATGACGCAACTGCGGCTGTGCGGCGTACAGATCTGAACAGGTGGGGGACAGGCGGGTTATTATGCGTCCTGGGCCGGCTTCAGGAGGAGCTGTACCGACATTAGTCTGGAAAGTCCTCGGAAAAATCAAGGCAAACCCTTAGACAGTACAGCCGGTGGCAGGATGCGAACCCACCACCTCCCAGTCTTCAGCACGACCTTGGCTACCGCCAACGAACGGGACGCATATGTCCGCTAGACCATGCCGGTGGTCAGTAGAGGGATGCCACGATATCCCACCGTTAAGAATCGACCGTCCCAGATGTTCAAGATTCCAGATATCTAAATTAAAATTTAATATGAACAATGGTGGGATAATAGTGTTGAATACATACTACTGACAAACCTAGCAGTGCTGCGTGATTTTGACGTCGGTAGAAGGCATTAAAACGCAGATCTTTTGCGACTGTTAGGGTTTAGCATGGCGACCACATCAGAGCGTAAGAAATGGTTAGAATTTGGTATGATTACGTTAGTTTTCAGAATTGAGGTTAATTTAGGTCTGTTTTTGACAGGTCACCACAGACAGGTTGGAGGATCCCCACAGCTCGGCACGCGCGCAACGCTACGCCAGCGCCATTTTGGGATTTTGAACATATGGGATCTTAAACGGTTGATTTAGGAGTACCCCCAACACAGCAGTGTGAACTATGTTTTACTTTGACGTTCAGCCGCTGGATGACGCCAGTTTCTCTGACTGTTTCAGTACATTACGGAAATGACCAGCTTGTCAGCCACCAGTTTGGAAGCCGCCGGAGATGCTGATAGCAACGCAGTGGGAATGGGTCCGCAGCAAGGGTATCATACTTTGCATGCGTTTGGGAGGAGCAAAAAGTGGAGGCTACACGGCTAAACATGAGACATTTGTTAATAAGAAGCACGCTCTTCACGTTTTAATTATGATGTTCCCTGAATTTAGACAGAGCATACGCTCGACGCGTCGCCCTGCAGTTGGCTGCTATTAGTCTTTTTGAACTTCGCGTATGATTTGTAATATGTGGAGAAACAAATTAATAACGTCCAGGTATAGCATAAGGCACGCTGTTATGTAGTCCTCGGGTGAAATCTGCAGTTTCCGCTCTCCGCCCATGATCAGCTGTGTGTCCACTATTATGTACTGCGAGAGAAAAGAAGTGCATAGGAGAAGTTAATACGGTGGATACGTTGCTAAGACAACTACGTCTACTCCCTGCTTATTTGTCTCCCCCCCCCCCCCTTGCCGCATATCTGCTAAATAGATAGGTACTCTCACCACCACCACGAAACTCCCATAGGCTTCAAGGATTTCTTCTCGTTCGACCTAAAGTGTCCTCAAACCCGCTTCTCACCCACATAAACTAATCTAACGCGATTACGAGTCGAGTGCAGGACAGCACTCGACAGTGACCCGAAGTGGGGCCGGTAGCGAAACCGTGAACTGCGCAGAGCTAGGCTAACATCAAATGATGCTACCATATCCTCATTTCACCTAACGTCTAAAACACACTGGTGTCACAACAGTTAAAAACCGTTAAAGAACAGACAATTCAGAAAAGATCGCCACAACCAGCCAAAGCAATTTATTAAGGAGGGGGAGGTAGCGGTAGGGTTACTCACTTGTGTTTGAACATTACTAATTTGCGATTGAACGCCCTATTCAGACACATTTCTCTCCAGCGCTTCAGAGACATCGCTTTCGCCGAAATTCAGTGAATTTTGAAGTCCACCGTCATCGTGGGTCACCAGAAGAACTCAGACCGCAACCCGTCATTGACTATATATTATGCCACGCGACACTGTGTGGCATAAAGCATGTGTACGTGTGGAATACTTCGCTACTGTGTGCGCGGGATGTTTTGTATGATTGTGTCGACACTGGATACCACTTTCAAGGTATGCATTTTCGGAATAAAATAGATACATATATAGTTTTGCAGTACTTCATTTCGTGTATTTTATGCTGGTTGCGATTGAGTGAACAACAGAATGGAGGAATTAAACTTCGCTCAAGTCACAGAAAGTCCACAAAAGGTCTTCACATCATACGGGGATGGCGTTAATCTCGCTTCAGTAAATCATGTATCTTCCTCGATTAAGAAGAATATACCGAGTGCCTCACGTAACGGTTGCCAAGCCTTTTAAAAAAGAACGCAAGTAGTTCCGTTGGTGACGCCGACTCATTGATAGCTGAGTCACAACAAAGTCAACAGAGAAATTGAGATCACATATAACAAGACTTACACATGAAGGTCACACGAAATTTGTGTAAAGTATATGGAGAGTCTACAGAAAGACCTGTTACCTTCCTGTGTAATTGTCAACAAGACTTCAAGTTACATAAGTCTACATAAAATCAATATGTCAGGTAAACACAAGGCTAACAGAAAGCCTACTGAATGTCTGAGCTCTCTGTTGACTAAGTTCTGTAGAATGGAAACAAATGGTCAACAGCCATTTTTGTAAGGGGCACACTGAGTTTGCGTGCCCGCACGCATTTTTGCTGGTATATGCGCGCAATATATGCTTTGAACAGTCACTTTCAAATGATTGTTTACAAATCCGTGGTACGATCATCTGAATGACTGTGGTCCTACAGTATAAGTTTGACAGTACAGGATGTAATTCGCAGCACCGGACTCACTACCAGAATGTGTTGGTGCCGAGTTTGGTGGGGTCACCTGAAAAATTTCAGTGGGGTGTTGCAAAAATGCAGGGAGGGCGTACACCTCCCCCCCTGGGGGGTGTAGGGAAATCCCTGGCCGGATGTTTCTTGACAGATCTTCTGACGCTCTTTTCTGATGATGCATAAGTTCCGAAACGTCAATTGTCTGTTCTTTAACTGTTTTCAACTGTACAACCATTGTGTTTTATACGTTGAGGGAAAATGTGCCTCCTTGGTGCTAGAACCTCTTCAATCAATCCTCACTTTAGAACAATGTGGAAATCGTGAGTGAAGGATACTTACGACTGAAAATAACAGAGCACCTAGGCAGGAATACACCAGCCGAAGTATCGGAAACTAGAAGGAAAATCGAACATGTTTCCTTCGATGCTGTCGCTTACTGCTTGACATGTATACACCTGACGTCTCTTAAGGGTGATTCTGAAGTAGTGCAGCGATAGAAAGAAAACCCAGTAACGATGAGATACACATCAGTCTGTACCTCGGACTGTTCAAGAAGCTCTCTGTTTTAGTTGGAGGTCGTTGCTCATTATGTGCGGTAATAATCATACAACTTCCTTAATTAACTTGCTTCAAATATTAGTTACACTATTCATATACTCACAGTTTTCCCGAGAAATATGACGAGAATACCGAATAACAATAGAGTGATTAAAAAGCAGAACATGATCCCATTGAGCGCCGTAAAGTCAATCTGCAACAGAACTGAATTTATTAGTTCTTATCCCAGTGCCTACCGGCATGCGCTTGGAACGCCGCAGGTACTACGACATTTCTTATGTACAGGACGACTGAAATACATCGCAGTGCGAGGCATTCCAAAAATTCTCGCGAAAGTCTACGCAATTAAAATTTGCTCACTTTCGGACTTCCTATATGTTTTCTCTCCCTCTCATAAGGTTCCCCGCAATCATAAGTTGTGCTTCCTTGCCTCTTTAAATAAGCACTGAGGTGGCGCCACTTTCTTTTTTTTTGGCTGAATGATCTGCGAAAACACAACGGGCGCCCCTGACCTGCCGCGCGCTCGCGAGGCCTCTATTCCACACGTCGTGAAGTGGCCTACTCCCCTGACATGCGACTCGTGACGTAGACGCGTGAGCTGAGAACACGGTGGCTGAGAAGGATGAAACAAAGAAGAAAGGCACGGGGACTTTTCCACGTCGCGCGAGGATCGTATCAGACGTCCGCGGCTGCTGTCTGCGACTGTTTTTCTTCTTCTTTTTTTTTTGTAAATTACGTGCTGTGACAATACATTGCACAGTGAAAATATATGCTAACCCTGATGGACGGATGAGACAGGGATTCGAGCCGCGTTAAATGTAATCTCATTGCTCCGTTAACGGGTCATTCGTTTCGCCAATGTCCGCTATAGTGTGTATGAAGTGCGCGTTGATGTTGTACTGTTGGTTGCATATGGGCAGCTGCTCACCCCACCCACGCCCGCCAAACTTCCCTGACCTTGTTGTTCGTCGCGTACTCGGCCACGTAAGCGATAGTAACTGTTTCGATGACTCGTGCACAATAATGGCTTTACGAAAATGGTACGTACTTTAATTATCCCACATACGAATATATTATGTTCACTCACAGCTGACTGCATGGCGAAGATCGTCAGTGATATGAATACGATCTGAAATCGGAAGTTACAGCTGTCAGACAAGCAAGGCTGCCAATGAAATTTGTTGGCTTAAACAACGCATGCTACACAACCGACTCAGCTCTATCAATTGTGCGGGGCTCAGCTGGTATTTCATTGAACCGGATCGCATAATTTGCGCACATGACAATCCTTCAAGGTTACGCACGCGGTGGTACCTATATGAAACCAATAAGGAACGTACACGATGTAGCACCATCCGGCATACGACCCCTTATATATCATATGCATACTTATAGCGCGTGCTTATTGTAAGAGGAATGAACGTGTGTGCGGGCGTCAATGCATTAGTCTTCATGATAAACAATTATGAATGTGACGTAGTGCTAATGTGCTTATATAATTAATGGTAGTCTTGTGGCGCCAATTCTTCCCTATACATTCTTAAAACAGAACTTCACCATAGAGCACGGTAAAGGCCAACCATGACACCAAATGATCACCCATGATTAGTTGAAAGCTCGGGGCGTGCGCCATTCCGTGACAAGTAGCACAGCTACGTAAGCGTCACAAAAAGGCGTACGCCTCCCGTTTGTAACCAATCAGGGCACATAACTATGACGTCTGGGATGGTGTTTGGCTAAGAGCATGCTATGCAGTGAAGTTATGTATTGTACCCTCTGAATTTCGTTCCTATTCGTTGAAATTTGACAGCAAGTGATCACTTACTCCGGTGATTGCAGCGGCTAGCAAGACTTCATGCGTGTCGTAGGCGCTGAAAGTAAAATTACGCTAGCACTAAAAACACAGCACACAGCTATATATGTTTAGGTCGATACAGTTTACACGCTGTTTGGAGTCTACAATTGATAAAGAAATGCAGTTGATGAAAAGGTACCAGCCGAAGTATATGAACCCATACAGTTCAAATACCGGTAAGAGATGGTAGACGCTATCAGAAGGTAGCTGGTATGTACGGTGCAGATTTTGGGAAACCATTTATTTTGTAATGCATTGCCATTACTCGTCACAGTGTTGAAAAACAATTCATTACATTTGCCATTACTTTTTGGCGCATATCGATGTGTTACTAATGCCATTGTTTTAACCATGTAATGACACTACTTTACCATTACGTTTTCTCAGAAGTATCTAAAAGAGTCAGGATTACGTCGTGTTCGAAGCGCGTAGAGTAAAGAGATCTCATCAGTCTTCGTTGCTCATTATCGGTGTAGGGCTCGGGAGTTCATGCAAAATGCATATTTCGTTAATGTGCTCTAATGAATATTCTAACGTTTCTCCGCGCATTACCAATCACAACGACACACATCCACAATGTTTTGTGTGCCTTATAACTGCATATTTCTTCCTGATCGCCATACAGTATGACGGTTGCAGATTGTGTCAAGTATTTCAGCGCCATTTGAACGATATTTTACGTTTCCCGTTCCTTTCGTTTTACCACTGCTCACGTTATCTCAAAGGGGGTCATCGGCGCAAAACCTGTGTCCCAGCTACACATCTGAGCTACTACGCTGCTTTTGGGCTGCTTCATGCACCACCACTAGCACCCAGAACCACTGGATTTTCCACTTTTAGACGGTACTACACATTGTATTCTAAACTAATCTAAACTGCTACACCACATAGCACGTTCCTAGAGAACCATATCCCCGAATGACAACGTTCTCGTCCTAGATTTGTTGAAAGCGGGAGGAGGAGCCTATTTTGCGCCGTGCATAATAGGCACAAAATAGGCTCCTTCTCGCATTTTCGACAAATCAGGGGCGAGAACGTTGTCATTCGGGATGATGGTTGGTTAAGAGCGTGCTATGTGGTGAAGTTCATTTCTAAGAGTGTAGACGCCGTACGCGCAATAGCATATACCACATTCAATGACATATCAAGTGAACCAATAAAGTGGACACATCCACGACCTGCTTTATTACTCTTAATAAAGCAGGTCGTCGACACATCGATGGTACTTACGCAGTCGTAAAGGCAGTTGCAGTTGCAAACGTCGCAGTCTGGGAAGATACGTAGCCATTACAACACAGTGAGGTAACGGCATCATACACACATACATGTTTGTCTCACTTCGTAGCTCTTGCTTTAGCTTTAGTCGATCCTCTTACCGTTACTTTTGTCACGTCACGTACAACTAAATGGCAGAGCTCTCTTCCTTCACAAAGCGGATGCGTTAGCCCTGCACTCGCGCGTGTTCAAACAAAAGACACGCAACGCATTGACACAGTATCGTCGCTGAATTCACGCTACTGTGCTTTTGAAAACCGTATAGGCACCGTATGGAACCGTATGGAAACCGTATAAACTTCGCGTTCGGAAGTAGGAGCGGCCATTCCTTGCCTGTCCGTGTGGTACGATGTCGCGTAAATCTTTAGCAACAGGTCCCATTCCTTTAATGATTTCCATTGTGACATCTCAGGTACAAAGAGTACGTGCAAAACCCGTAACCCCTAATCAGGGCCGGCGATAGGGGCGGGTGGGGCGAGTGAGGCGACCGCCTTAGGCCCCGCGCAGGCCTAGCGGTGCCTGTGAAGCAGGCCCCGCGATGTGCCTTTGCCTCAGGCCCCGCACACCCCTAGCACCGGCCCTGCCCCTAATAGAAAATATGGTATCTACTGAGAGGTGCCTTAGACTGAACGGCAGATACTTACAAAAAGGAATAGTATGATGAAGTTGCAAGGAAAACTTCGTAAAACGTCTGGGCAGCAACATTGGACGGGTATTAATATAAAGAAAGAAAGAAGTCTGCAACAGGTTCCGTAAAATCAGCACGTTAGGAGCTGGGAAAATGTAACAGTCAGGACAGAAAGCGCAGGAAAACACAGTTGTCAGCGAACCAGAGAACGCAGAGGCGAATTATTGCGGCCACTTGACAATATCCGTTCTATGCCGACTACAACGTGGATAGTTTTTTGTTTGTTTGTTTCAGCGCCGCGAAGCACCTGTCACTATGAGCGGCGTACAGACGTGTACAGATGGGGAGAGTACAGCAGGAAGGAGTGGGGAACAGGAGGAGGGGAGTAGTATGCGTCCAGGATCAACTTCAAAGGGAACTGTGTCGACATCCGCCTTGTAAGTCTGCCAGAAAACCTACACTCTTATACCCTAGTCAGACGACAAACTTAAAGGGGCACTAAACAGCTCCAGGAATATTCTCCAGTTATTATGCTCTATGAAAGAACGTGGCTCACGATATCCAATTATGAAATTCATTTACTTCTAGCCAGCGCCTTTACCACGAAACAATGCCATTCAAGGAGCATAATCCGCGTGGGTCTCTCCTTCCTACTAGGAGAGCACCTACGTCACACGTCTCGCACGTGTAGCAAAGCTGCATTCCAGTCACTGGAGATGGGGGAGATTTCGAACTCCTAGCCAATGACGGGCCTCGTTGACACAAACAGCAGCGTGCGGGGAGAACCGGTTGTGAGAACACCGCTGTGACCTCGCGGAGCAATACAGCGCTGAAAACATAGTACGCACATGAAATGGAATATTGTGGGCTTTTGGTACCTTTTGATCTGGCTACCTTGGGTTTGACAAGTGTAAATATGTTTAGAATCGACCTCACTACCCGATATTAAAACAAAATCAGTGTATAGGCGCCCCGCATTTTGAATGGTTGTTGGTGCGCGACGTCAAAATGACGTGTGGCTATTGTCGCCAGGGCATCGCAGGGCGGGGCATGAGCGCGAAAGAGTGCAGTGAATATTCGGTTGGTTTGGAGCCATTATTTACTTTTTTGCGACAAAAATTTTTGCTAAACGTCACATAGGAAACGAATCACACTGCATTACAAAAAAGTGCACCTTGCATACCTGTTTATTGCCCCTTTAAGGCCGTCAACGGGACGGCCGTTACTTCGCTGGTAGCACGCTCCTAACCAACAATGATCGTGAATGACCCCTCGGGCTATACCTCCGGCGAGGATTGGGCAAACCGTTTGAGGAGACCAATGGCAGGGCCCTCCGTGACAAGGTAAAGAAAAAAAAAGTGCGGCGCGGTTTTTTTTTTTTTTTTTTTTTTGCTTTCGTGCATACATCACGAACCGGACAAGTCGCGTTCCTTTTGTGTTCGTGTCAATGCCACGGAATGTGTCATTCCGCGACGAGAAAACGTTGCGATTTAGTTCCCTTCAAAGCTGTTATTTGCAGTGCATGTCAAAGTGCATATAATAGCAGACATCTGCCAGCATGCGTAGGATTTCATAGCAAAGCGGTGTTCACTTACAGGGACAGCATCCCAAAGCCAGGGTTCCGTTTCACCCATTCATTCGTGTGAGGCCTGCGGGAGAAGCAGTGAGTCATGAGACTATCTCGTGTCATTACTTGCCACGTTTTCATGGGTTAAGTATCACGACAAACGTTGAATTTATTTGTCACATGTTATGAGAAAAACATATACACTAGGAAGAAAATAAGTAACGTTCCAATAGCTTTTTATCTTCCTAATCTAACTAAGAGTTGTCCATATTTGGCGTGCTCCAAGTACGCCATACGCAGAATGCTTTGACGTACGTTCACGGCTCTGTGGTAGGGCACATAAGTTTCAAGCGAAAGGATGCAGTCCCACTTCTATACATTCATTCTTTCTTCTGCGATGGAATGTGCGAGTGGAGTGGACCGTGTGCGTCTCTCAGTCTTTGTATGTATGTGTGTGCTTGTGTGTGTTGCTCTGTTGGTACGAGACCTATACTGAGTGCCATACCTGTACCGCCATATGCAACATAGGAGTTACCCAAATCAGTGCTCTACGCTAAAGTAGCGTAGATTCTGTTTGGATTCTCACTTACTCTCTAAGAGAACTGCGTACGATACGCATGGTACACTGCTGGACAAAAGCTTACGGAACACGCTCCCTCGCATTTCTTCCTCGCAGCGACAGGCTATAGCAGCGAATGGGACATGCGAATGGGACATGATGATGATGATGATGATGATGATGATGATTCGTGTTTTAATGGCGCAGCGGTAACTACGACCATAATCGCGAATGGGACAGGACGGACTTACAGACATGTGCCTAGGTAACCCAGTCACCTGTTTGCAATTCCGTACGGTATCATACGCTGCTAGTGTGTCACTGTGAGGGAGAAATGCACTGGAGCGTGTTCCGTAAACTTTTGTCCAGCACTGTACAAGTAGGTTGGTAGACAGAGGAAAGGTGAAAATGAAGGAAAGAAGAACAGTTATAGGACGAGGGTACGGTCCGGTCCAGTCTCAAACTGACAAAAAAAAAAAAAAAAAACGTCCACGTCAAATTACTTTATTCTGCACCGGACAAGTGTTCCGTGCGGTACCAATATCAATGTTTATGAACGCGTTCCTCCGCTGTCGTATGTTTGTTTCTGGTGGGCTAAGAGTGGTTAACCTCTAGAAACACCTGGCCAGTTTGACTAATGGCGGTTTCAGCCGAACGCCACGAACATCACGTAAGTGTCAGAAATATGCGAGCACTGAGCAGCGATGATGTAGGGAAGTATGCATGCATGATGTCAACCAGAACGTCAGAGGGAGGCGGAACCAGCGGTTTATCCAGAAACCCAAACACGTGAGGGGGCGTTGCAAAAAAAAAAAAAATACTGGAGGGATCATTATTACAGTTATGTCATAACAACTTGACGTATCATTACCGAGATGTGTCTTAAGCTGTCTTAAGCGAGAGCCCCCTGTAGGGGGTGAACGGGTAAAAAGTTAGGGGGTGTCACTAAACATTCGGGGGTGTACGGGGAGCCTGGATAAATCACTGGGTGGAACACCAGAACATGCGCACCATAGCGGAATCATTGCGAACTATTCTGTGAAAAAGAGCAGAAAAACTTACTCAAAAACGGTAAGAGAGATCACTGCGCAGGTCATCAAGAGTTGCACAGATAAAATAAGATAGACTTTCCGAACAAAGGCTACATGGAAAAGCAATCTCAGGGTTAGAGACAGGAAACAGATCTGCCGTCATATGTTAGAGAACTGCGTGAATGTTTGTAAGTGCTTACAAGACACGCGTTGTACATGTTGCCGTGATTACATGTACACTTACGTAGGGAATATTGCGAGGGGGGAAATGTACGGTCGAGTAAAGCGACATGCAGGAGTCTAATGACAGAATCAACGTGAAAGAAATGAGCATTAATTTCTTCCTCCTCTTCCTCTTCGTAGCAATATGCCCCCCCCCCCCCGGTAGACGAAGCGTGTGGCGTGTTAAGGTCCTATAGGAGCAGGATGTGAGTCGTCTGATGGCCGGGGGATCCTTCACTCAGGACGTCGCGTACAAGGTTCAACTTGATAGTCAAAACCAAAGACGAGTTGCGCGATGCGGTAAGGTCCGGTGTACCGCGGTGGAAGTTTCTCGGAGTGTCCGACCACCTATACAAGATCTCCCCAACTGTACGGCACAACGCGATGCATTGTGTTGTAGCGGTGGTGTTGAGTGTCCCGTATATCCATAATGCAGTACCGGGACACGTGGCTCGATTTTGCGTTGCAGACAGTATGAGCTCAAGTGGAGTTCAGAGAAACGTGGTCAGGCTGTCAGTAAGCAGGTAGTAAGAGTCACGGTTTCGTGCTGTAGAAAAGAAAACGGGGAGAAAAGCCAGTTGTTGCTCGGCATGCGGTATTGTATGCATATGTCAGGAAAGGTATGCACCAGGTTCGAGTTACCGTGATAGCATATTGTTGAGTTTAAGGACGTGCTGTACAGTTCGAAAGGAAACACATACCACACTCTGTACGTAGCTCTGAAGGCTTCCCGGAAGGCCATGTTGAAGGATAATATTCTGTACAAGAAAGAGTGCGACATCGGACGTAGCACCAGAACGATTGCTTTTGCCTCGGCATACTTGGTCAAGTATTTAACAGATGTAATTACCCGCTTGTCGCCGGAAGAAGGCCGATCTCGATCATCTCAAATTCTGTTGCAGGGGGACCGACGGGTTACAGGTGATCAGATGGACGTGTTGTTTGTACTTTCCTGACTTGGCACGCTGCACATAACTTTACGAATGTACAGAACAGTACATGTCCTTCCAGAAAAATTTCCTCCGTAGACAAGCGCACGCCTTACAAACGCAGGGGTGTCCAGCCGCAGGATCGTCACACCTGGTACTGATAACTGACAGCTGCAAAGTACGGGGAAGAGCCACGCTTCACATTCTCCCGTCATATGCCCGTACAGTCATGACCGCAGAGAGTTGGGCATTGCAGTAAGGCGATGTTCCGGTTTGGGGCTAGGGGGTGGTCTATACGTCTATACGTTGGTTTTCACTTATATGCTCAAAGTGAGTGCAGCAGCAAGAAAGATTCAGGAAGAAGTACAAAACGAGGGAGCGGAAACAGCGCTGCGGGATAATGAATCGGCGTCATGGTGATGTGGGCAATATATCGTACAACATAGGACAAGACTCAAGGCTCTTTGTTCGTCCTCATGTCCTCACTCCAAACTTGCCAAATCAAATTTACACCAGCTCGCTTGCATAATCCTTTTATGCTCAACATCAAGGTGATGCTCTCCTGACCAGTACGGGAAGTTATGCCGTATTACTGCAGCTTAAACACCCAGGGACCCAGTCGTAAAGATGGGGATTCTTAAGCGAAGACAACCAACATGGAGTATGACGACCAGTGAGAAAGAGCGACCGTAAAGATAGAGACGAAACTTTTTAATCGCCCAGCCGACAGTCACTCCTCTAATTGTATAATTTTGTTCTGCAGGTGCCAGTGTACGGCTAGCGTAGGCAATGACGTTCACATTGAGAAAGTCGCTGGAACAGAACAGCCCCAAGCCTCAGGTCATTCGCATCTGTGTGCACCTCCGTATAGGGGCACTTTCGGAAGAGTGTCCCAGAAGTGGTGGAGACAATAGCACAGATTTGGTAGTGGCAAATCTGTGTTCCTGGTCCAGGCCCCATATATAACTTGCAACTTCGCTTCGGGCAACGACGAAGCGAGATGGTTGTGTGTGTTAAGGTACTCATGAGTGCGACCAAAAAGTGTTTCTTCACGCCAAACCCCATAGCGCGTTATCCTCTGTAGCATTACCTCATAACTTATTGCAGTTGTGCTCCTGCATAGGACCGATATCTGCAAACCATTACGCGCAAATTAAAATTATTCCCGCATTTTCTTCGCAGTTCAACTATTGCTATCGCATCACTCCTCGTTGCATCAGGAGGAAGGCGCTAATTTTTTAGCCTGCAATAGTCTACGCAGAAGCGTAAAGTCCTGTCCTTTTTTCCGTGTCGGAACAACTGAGGATGACCATGGACTCTATAATTCTTGTACGAGCCCATGTCTAGCATGTCTTATACCTGCTTACGAATTAGTGAAGGGCAGGAACATATACTGCTGAGACTCACAGAAAACTTTCAGAGAGAATACTTTTTCGCCCATCTTCGCGAATCTTCCGGATCTTCGCGAACGACGAGACCAAGTTCATCCCCCCCCCCCAAATCCGTCAAGCCCATTTTTATGGTCCGGTAGAAGAGAAATTTTCCACTTCTGCCGCTGCATACACGGATGCCGCTTCCAGAAATGGCAAGTCCGCATCGGACTGTGTAGTACCATCCGGAGTCGTAGCGCAAGGACGGCGCCTTTCGCATCCAACCTCATTAACAGCTGCAGAACCATCCCGTTATTTCTGCGGCACATACCTGTTTTTATCCCGCGAGAATGGACAATGTTCACCGACCCCAAATCTGCACTGCAAGCTATTCAGAACACACGCCAATCCGAGGCTCGTTCACACCCTTAGTGACGGACGTGTTAATGGTTTACCAGCTTGTGTACGAAGCAGGACATAGGCTAGTTCCAGCCCATGGTCGGAGGAGCCTGTCGTCCCATTCCTCGAAGTCTACTGCCTTCCCGTCAATTGGCATCCTTCCACCATCTATGCTTGCAAGAGTTGATCCAAAGCTCGCTTTCCGGATGTCATGAAACCTCTCTCGTCAAGACGCTGCATTCATTCATCGGATGCCTCCGACTGCGACTGGCTTTTACAGCTCAGTGGTGTTACCGCTTGCGACAAGTTGACACTCCTAGATGCCGTCACTGCGGTGATGTGAAAGAGTTCATACGGGCTTTCGGTGAGTGCACGCAACGCCAGTCTGTCTGTCTGTGCATGAGAGGTGAACGGAAGAGAGGTCACGTGACGATCAAGGGGGGAACTCGCCAAACACGTCGTCGTTGTTTGGGTGTATGGCGTATAAGTCTTTTTGTCGCCGACGTTGAACCAATGCGGGAACACACGTGGTGCACATCAAACTTCTCTCCCATTTATGTTCACACTACGTCAGTGAATGCCGCGAAAGTCGCGAACGACGGAGATCCCGGTGAGCTTGTCACGTTCACACAGCAGTCCGTGAACCCCGCGGACGCCGCGAAGGTGTCGAAAGCTGCAGCGTGAGAGTAGACATTGCTACTACTTTCGCCGGGAGTGCCGCGAAAGACGCGAGTGTGGACCAATCAGCGCGCTCTGCGGGCGAGAACGCTGGGAAGGGAGAGCAGCGGCGTGGACAACAAACATGGCGGATGCATAACCTTGGTCTACGAAATTATAATCAAGGCTCTAAGGTAGCGCTAAATGTTGTACGACAGCAAACGCAAGAGGAGCGGAAACGTAGATATGAAGACCGCATCATAGCAGCTGCTGCAAGAACACGAGGAAGTAAGTGTGTCGACTCTGTTGAAACATGTGTAGATGCACGTCGTCTGCTCCTCGAAGCGGGCATCGCTTTAGAGTTTGCTGTATAAAACGCAATAAATACGTATTTGGCAATTGTTATTTTGATTTATCACAGCGACATTATACGTATTACACGTGTGGAACTTGAGTACAGTTAGAAGATTGAAACGGATCAGTTTTTGTAGCGGAGTACGGTAGTGCCAGTAGTGCCGGCATTCCCGGCGGTCGGAACACAGTGTGAACGAGAGGGTCGCGAATGCCGTAAAAGCGGTGAATGAGTTTCCCGCGTTCGCGGCTTTCGATGACGTAGTGTGAACGTAGAATTATTTGAAGTCCAATCAATGACGGCACAGCTTTCACAAAAAGGGGGAAAGGAGGAAGCTAGAAGGATGCGCAGTCCCTTGATTCTGATGCAATTCTATAATTGCTCCTGGTCATTTATGGCACTAGGATGTTTACCCCTATAGGTCAATGGAAGTTGAATACCTCTTCGAATAGCCTTATTGGAGAAAGGGTTCCCTACAGCCGTTGCTTCCTCCGAGCTGGCCATGGAACTCCCTCTGTCCATGTCTGCAATGAAAAAATATCACAGCAATTTCACACGGAAGACATAACCGCTATCTCGTCTGCGTGTCATGATTCTTCCGGGACAGAGTTTGATGACACTGCGCCAACATGGCTTGTGGAGAAACATAATTGATCTCAAGACGAAAATGTCGAGCGGAAAGATTTTCTCTTGGATTGTTTGTCCCTGTTACCCCTTCCCTTACGGCAGACACAGGCCGTTAAGCGGAACATATACAGTGAACCGGAAACCATGCTGCGTGCTTCGTCTTGCACAATGGAGGTTGTGTTCTCGGCATGCAAAAGGAGGTCTCACGCTGTAGAGTTTCAACCATTTCAGATTGCCACATTGTTCCATTTTTCGTCTCCAGGTGATGCGACATGAACAAGCAACGCACGTCCGCTTCTAATTGGACGCGAAATGTGTAACACAGAGGCGGGGGCGAATCTAGGGGGAGGGGTGCGGTTGGTCGTTCGCCCCCCCCCCACTAAAACGTCTGTTTATACATGGGATTTCCCTCTCTCCCCTCCCCCACTACACGCTCCCACAAATGAACCGCCCCTCCCCCCAAACCGAGGGTCTGGATCTGCCCTTGCATACAGGTCTCAAAACGGACTTCATCCATGCGCAATTTTTTTTTTAAACGAGCGCCCTACTCCTAAGATCCCCTTCTTTATTGCACGAACTGAGGGCATTTAACGGCAGCTGTTGGCGAAGGAAACGAACACGTCCTAGATGAGCAAGACATGGCGGTTGTAAATATAGCACCAGCATACGACTTAGACTTAACAGCTCTCACCTTACAATTTCGTGGCCACAGTTGATAAGAATTTAAAGACACCGAGAGCAAGGATACCGATCCCTGGTCCTCGGGTAGATCGTGAGCGCGCGCCGTGCGGGAACACTTCGGTGTAAAAGACGAATTAACAGCATAGTCGGGTCATAAAATAAAGGCTACAGAGGGAAAAAAATAACAAAGACGGTTAAGAGCATCAGTTGTTTACTATATACATTAAAAACAAGACTTTCGTGCAGTAGGCTGCACTTCATCAGGTTTGAGGACCTGTTACAGGTCCTGTTGTAACAGGTCCTCAAACCTGATGAAGTGCAGCCTACTGCACGAAAGTCTTGTTTTTAATGTATATAGTAAACAACTGATGCTCTTAACCGTCTTTGTTATTTTTGATTCTGCATCGCCGGAAACTTGCACATTGTTTTTCTTCACGTTCTTCACAGGAAGAAAGAGGCCATACAATAACCACTGGCCAGTCCCACAAGCAATATCCTTCACCCTTCAATATCTAGAGGCCCATGGTTCCTGAATGAACTTCTGGATGTAGTTCCGTAGCCGCGGCTTATGGCTTTTCTGACAAACGGAAATAAACGACAAATAATAGATGGTATTACCAGCAAGAAGAGAAACTAACGGATAAAATGAAACAAGAATCAATGTCGGATGTCCTGCGAAACGTATAAAAATTAAAAGTTTAGCGCCGGTTTCTACAAGATGATCCGCCATGTTTACCTAGGTTCTCAGGACCCCAACAGGCGGCACAGCCTCATTCCCGCACCTCCTGGTGTGTGCCTGATGGGGCAGATCATCCAAGCTGTCATACCCAGACTGACCTAACCTCACTATTAAAGTGAGCTGAAATACCCCACCCAACGACCCTACCTTTTGCATAACGGCAACATCAGAGTCCGCTAGGCTTAGCATTTCCGTGTTTCTCCTGCGAGGGGGGGGGGGGGGGGTTAATGCAAAGTAACAAAGTGCTTCAGACGGCGTTGTTCAAATGCATACAGAAAAGCTTCTAGACCACACATTTTTATAATTCTCATATTTTTTTATATATTCGCTGTATAGCCTTCTTATACTTCTATACATTATTTCACTTTTAAAGACCTCGCTAATTTTTAAAAGCCATAAGACCGTCTACGGAACTGCACCCGAACTGCTGAATGGCGGTGGCCACGTAAAGAAAGAAGGAAGAAGAAGAAAGAAGTTGCAGTGGCTATATATGGTGGGCTATATGCAGTGGCCAAGACTGCTGCATTTTGGATATGTTTATCAAACATCTAAAAGCTGTCTGCAGCCTTATGTACTCTCATTTCCTAATGGCGATGAGGACTATCAAAATAAAGTTGTTGTCACGCGTACGGGCACGCCGCCAGCAAGGCATAGCGGGAGATGAAAGAACTGATGTTCTGAGGCTGGAACAACATAGAAGGGACAAATACATACAAAGCCTCAATTTGCCTGAGAAATTCACGATGAAGGATGAAAGTCACTGAAAAGGTTAGCCAGCTGTAGGAGTCGAACCCAGGAGTCGGCAATCCAGAAGATGTGGGTTCGACTCCTACAGCTGGCTAACCTTTTCAGTGACTTTCATCCTTCATAGCGGGAGTTCTCGGGAGCAAATTCCGTTACTCCCTGTACAGAACGCATACACGCTTCGGCGTCGATCCCTACGGTGTTTGCGCATAACCAGAGTTCTGGATTTTCCGATTTAACCGGAAAAACGACGCCGGTAAAATTTAAGCCAATTCGAATTTATCCTACAAATCTCGCCTTTGAGGATTCCAGTAATCAAGAGCTCAGCACGAGAAACCCATGCCCTGACGACTGGTTGATGGAGTTCGTCGCCATTTTTGTCGACATTGCCTCTCATCGCGAGGTACGTACTATACCCCAAGACAAGGAATGGTGGACCTCTCCACCCAAATCCGCCATGGAGCATGCACTTAGCAAGGCGCGCAGCGCCCGTGTAATGCGGGTGATTTCCATATTTGCCCAGAGGCTTCCCGACCGTTGGTCTTTGTTTAACCTCGACAGTGGAGTCGCTGCATAGGGAGCCCCAAAGGAGCCCAAAAAGCTCCCAGCACCGGAGCAGTAGTTCCGGCAATCGCCGCTTGGCTATGGGATTTGGCGCTAGCTACCACTATTCGTTACGACGTGACTTGCCGAAACCGCGGCAATGTATGGTGGGCTGTGTTGATAACGATGAAGTGGTACGGGTAGCAACATCCTGTGCAGCCCTGTGTAGCAGACGAACGACGGTAGCAAGGATGACGGTGTCATTCACTCTCCCCAATAATGCTATGTGGCGCTTGCAGCCGTCACTCGTAACTATCCTACGACCTGGTTCTCTCATAGGCAATTGACAGTCGTCCAGGTCTCTAGCATAGAGTAACTCGTGGTAATTTCACCCAATCCTCCTGGCCAATCTCCCTTAGCGGCTCACGGCCATCTTTTGCGAAGAAGCAGAATTTGCCCAGGGCGTGCTCGTGCGAGAGTCCTGGTGTGTAGTTCCGTATCGGGACCACTCGTTTTTAAAAATTAGTGAAAGCGTTAGGAAGGTAAATATTGCATAGAAGTGGAAGAAGGTCATATACTGAATCTAAAAATGTAAGAATTATAAAATTCTGTGGATTATAAGTTTTTTATATGCATTTCAACAACCCCATCTGACTCACCTTTAGCGCAGGAGAAAAACGGGAATGCTAAGCCTAACGGACTCGAAACTTGCCATCTTGCAAGAGGTAGGGTCGTTGAATTGGGCTAAATAACCTCACTTTAGTAAGGTTAGTCTAGGTTAGGTTCTTCAGATTGGGGAGGTCTGGGTGGGGCGGGTGGGGCGCCCCCCCCCCCCCCCCCGCTAGGCACGCACTAGGCGGTGAGGGCGTCGAGACTGTGCCTCGGGTTAGATCAGAAGGTCCTCAGTAAAGATGGCGGATCGCCTTCAAGAAACTGGCGATAAAATTTATTTTTTATTCTTTTTACGCAATATACGAGGGTCATTCCTGTTTAATTTCGTTACTAATTAGCTCCTCTTTCACGTAAAAGCTTTGATTTTTGTTTTATTCATTTTTCTTTAAAAAAAAGCCAGTGGTCCCGACACGGAACTACATCCGAGTCCTACCGCTGACTGGGTAAGAAGAAGAAGACGAGGAAGGACAAGAAGGTGACATAACGCTGTGCTGCTACCTTTGGCAATTTCAGCTGATCAACGTCAAAATTATAATTGTCAGGTATGTACCTTCCCATTAGGACCGTATATGCCACGAAAAAGGCGCAAGAAGCCTCTCTGCGATATGCTTAACGTTTAATAGAACTTAACCTGTGAAGCTGGTGGGCTGTATGCGATACTAACAAAATATGGCCGACAGCGGATGATAGGAGGGAGGTGTGTGTGTGTGTGTGAAAGATATATTGCCTAGCTAAGGCCTCAAAATTTCGGCTGTACTATAGCAAGGCAACTGCTCCGGGTGGGGGGGGGGGGTAATAATGGTGTCGTGATGTTACACATAAGGTGTGGCGACATGCTGCACGTGGCTAAGGGTAGGACTGCAGATAATTTCGACCACCGATCGCCGGAAATCTCCGACAGACGGTGCTGCATGGAAGCATTGTTTACCTCCCCCACACGTTGCTGCCGCCCTCGGCAGGGATCGAACCCCCGAACTTGAGCTGAGCAAGCCAACACGTTACCGACTGTCAGGTCAGGTTATTTCAGGGGAATTTAGAGAAGTTAGTCTGGGTTACGTCAATCAGAGTTCGTCTATATCCTTCTTTGTTTCTATATACAGTATAACATCGTTATATGTCAAAACTAGGAATCTCGTGGATTACTGAAGCATGTAGCTCGTTAAATGCAGTGCACACTCTGACGCAGTTGACAGACGTAGGTTTTCGTCCAGTCGTTCCAAAATGCGACCCCCTCGCATTCCATTGATGCACACAAACGTGCACACTCTTGAACCCCGACGACTGGGTCGGCTCTCTTAGCGTATCTCACACCATGTAGGTACTCCATCTTCCTTTTGGCATGTAGAAGAGAAGCCAATCGTCTAGACTCAGCCATTCTGAACAATTTACGTCCTCGTTAAACTACGCTACGTTAGGTAAATGTGCTTAGTCGAAATATCACTGCAGTGGCACACATCGCTGAATTACGCGGAAAAAATACGGGGAAAAGTTATACGCTCCTTTTACCTGGTAAAATTTTTAGCTTGCACGACTGCAGTTCAAAATCCCTGAATTTTTCTGGAAGTTGTATTGTTGTTCCGGAGCGGCGCTCCTTGTCTTCTGCGAATGCATCTGGGATTTTTCGCTCTTGGGGCTGATGCCGGTGCCGGTGATCCTTCATCATCGCAGTAATCATCATCATCATCTAGTCGTCGTGGGCCACCCCACATGGGCAGTCGTTCGGAAATCACTCGGCTTGTCTAGCGCTGAAACTCGATATGTGTCAGACGGGAGGACCTCGATTACGACCAAGGGGCCTTGAAGTTTTGGCTGCGTCCCGATTGGTTGTCCGGTGTGACGCGGGACAGTCAGCATGAAGACGATCTCGCCAACTTCACAGTGATGAATCGGGTAATGCCGCTTGTCATAGGCCAACTTCGTTTTCTGTTAGTGAATAATCAGTCGGTTCCGAACCGCTGTCTGGATCTCAGGGGTCTTGCCATTCCTTGCCGTCGCCAACTTCACAGTGATGAATCGGGTAATGCCGCTTGTCATAGGCCAACTTCGTTTTCTGTTAGTGAACAATCAGTCGGTTCCGAACCGCTGTCTGGATCTCAGGGATCTTGCCATTCCTTGCCGTCGTCTACAGAGAGGCGACGTAATGGAAGAGCGTCACTTAACGCGCACCCATGTAGTTTCGAACGATGTCCTTCCGGTCGTCTTGCTAACGGCGTTGTTTAGGTAGCTCTCGTATTCCTTGATTCGCTCGTTCCAGACTGTGTGTGTTCAGTGCCCCCTAAAGACGAAGCGATCACGAGCAGCACACTTCGATTCATACTCTCAACTTGCCCGTTAGCCTGCGGTTGGCGCGTAGGGGTCAGAACGTGCTTTATGGTCGTCGCCGTGCAGGGGCATGTTATTGGGGGGGGGGGGCGGTCTTAAGGACATTTCGTGCTTTGCGGCACAGCATCATCCAGGAGATAGGGTTTTTACATAGGGAACACAGCCGTATGGGGAATCGCCCCCCCCCCCCCCCCCCATTAAATCCGCCCCTGTCTTCGTGCAAAACTCCTCGAAGGCCCTCGATGTAAAGAACATTTCGTATTAGTTGAAGTTACGATTCCGGGATATCAGAGTTAAATTTTTTGGCATATTCGGAGGGTGTTTTTTTTTTCTTTCCAAGTTTATTATTTTTCCAATAACTCGAGTTTTTCGTCGTTTACATTGTAGAACCGAGTTCTGCTGTGAAACGACATATTCACAAAAAGAATGACATGCTGTCTTGCACAAACGTTTACTGTTATGCGGCAGAACTTATCTACACAATGACATTTGTATCACGTTTAGCTGGCGACGTGAACATCCCGAAGTCCGGGTGTTTCTCCACAGTGTCACGAGGCAGCTTTTGCTTGCGTCCCAGCTTATTGTCTGCATTGCGTCAACTAGCTGACCTTCTTGCAAAACACAATTTGTGCGTCATCTATGCCTTGTCTACATTGAGGAGGAAGGGGAACATGAACCACTAGAAAAGGTGAAGGAAAACCCTAGAGGCCTAGGCCATCACATTTTCCAAGCAAACCTGGGAAATGACCGGAGTGACCTGAAAATGCTGTCATGTCTTGTAGAGTAACTAAATAGGATCCTAAAAACAGTCCAAGTGCCGGGAATACTCACATTGTCCCATTCGTAATGGTCGCTCGGTTTGGATGCCTGTACATACAACGTTTTCCATTTCGGTTGCAGCCATGCCGATATCTGAGGACGATGGAGGCAACGCTTTCTCCGATAAAGCGATTCGCAGAGGTGAAGTTCATTTTAATTTCAGTGCTTTGATACTCAGTGTGATAAGAGCGAATATTCAAGATCTATACCGCGTACTGATCGAGCTAGCAGTTCGATCCTTGCTCTGTTTTGTTTTAGGATCCAGGATTTCTCTCCATTTTGAAGGGCACGTTTCATAAACGTTTCCCTTCGTAATGAGACTGTCAAAACCAAACAAACCAGGGCGGCTAAACAAAAGCTATCACGTGCTTTCTCGTGATGCTCACAGTCACCCTTGCAAGATACTTCAATTTAATCCGCAGCTGGTTTCTAAATTTTTAGCGAGCTTTTCCGCAGTCGTTGTAGCGTCACTGTTAGTAACTTCAATTGTCTTCTGCAAAGAATCAAGACACCGACTCGAGAAAAAGCTTGCCCGTTACGTTCTACTGTATTTTAAAACAGTCCTCAGTCACCGTTATCTCTTTCGCACACTGTCATTGCACTAGAGTCACTAAATAGGTGTAGAGATGTAAAATTCCCGGAAATTTTGAATCGCTCAAAAAAAGAAAAAAGGAAACATTTTCCGAGATTTTTCCGAAAAATTGGAATAGATGGAAACAGACACGGTTACTGCTGAGTGGAAGCATTGCCGGCCAAGCCACAGCATACAATGAGCTAGTAACTTTAGTAGTGTTCACCCTCTAGGCATAAATGCAGAGCAGAGCATCCCATGAGACTGCTGTCTACTCAGCGATAGGTAATTGGAACAACCCGTCCACTCCGACCAGAACTCCGACATTATGTGAACGCGATGGTGATCGCTTGGAGCAGCTATACGGAGCTCTAAGTTGGTGGTTGTTCGCGGATTAGAGGCATCTAAGGCATTGTTTGCGAGTTGGAACGCATCAAAGGCACGAAAATTTACCTGTTTGAATTTTGTCGCCTGGAAATTTTGGGCGATTTTTTTCCGGAGAACAAGAAAAAGAACCGAAAAAGGAACTGGTTTTACCAAAAATTTCCGTTTTTTTCCCGGGGTTTCGCATCTCTAAATAGGGAGACAGAGTACCGAATTCCTTTTTCGCGCCGCATCCGGCGTTCGGTGTCCTCGATTGGGCCGATCGTGTCACGTGGTTTCTCCTTCCAAGAACGAGCCGTCCATGTTGGACACCCTCCATCGAAAATCGGTGTCCTCGGTTGCGATCTGGCTCTGCACCGCGCGCTGTACTCCTGCGGAGAAGGGGGAGATTGGCGTCCCATTGCTAGGCAACGCCGCCGCGCCGGACCCAAGATGGCGGTCTCGCTCGTCGGCGTGGCTCAGTGTCCCTACTCTGCTCCCTATTTAGTGACTCGACATTGCACCAGCCAAAGTTCTGTACAGCACGCTAAGGTTACCGTCAAACCGAAACCACACGTTTCAGCATGTCGTTCATTTGTCTTGTTTCGCTTCAAAACAATGATGTTCAGCAGGATGAAGTTTTGCATGACATATACGCATAACTTACAGTGAAATCAGAGCCTAACCTCAAAATCAATCCACGCCTCCAGACTAATTTTTTATGCCTTTTAAGTTTGGCGTTCCACCCCGACGCAATTTCCAAATTTCGACGGTCATATCAAGAGTAGCATTTGAACATTCGCTTCCGTTTCTTTTTTGCTGTTCATCCAGATTCATTCAACAGTTGAACAATTCGCACAGCCTACTGCTGTGTTTTGCATATTTATAGTACGCACGCTATACAAGGTGTCGTGGATGATGACGTCGCGGCACAGATTTAGAGCTCGTCATTCTCACATTTTTGTGAACTATATAGTCTGCTGAATGTATACTATCGACAGCACTACCCACACATCGTCAGCTGACGAGGCATTATTCTGTTTTGTCCTAATAACATGTTTCCCCGCAGCTTTTATTCGGAAGGTGTACCTTCTCCTAATGCTTCAACTCGTTCTCACCTGCGCAGTCATCACTGCTTGTGTTCATGTGTAAGTTTTCCACTCTTTAGTCTAATTCTCCGGATGGAATAATCTTCCGGATTCGTATTTCCTTGTACGGGATGCGAAGATGGCGCATGCGAGACAGAATACCTGCCCTTTTCTTCCCCTCCTTCTATAATTCTTCCTAGAAATGGTACATCAGACGAACCAGAATATTGGTTGAAACATGATCAGGCGCAACGCGACCGAGACAAGGACAAGGGACACCCCATACCGACAAACAACAATTTTATCTGAAAAATTATGAATGGGGAGTATCATCGCGAACGGCGATACTCTACCCCATTGCTGATGGTGATGTGGGGAATGAAATAATGGGCCCCTTCACAAGACACACACGGACAGCGTTGCACTTACCACCGAGTTTATCAGAACAAAACGAGGACAGCCCTTCTAGTCTCTTGCTACAAAAGAAATCTCAGTATAGGGGAGGAGTTTATGGACCAGTGGCTCACGTTGTTCTGGGATAGCTCAATCCTTCTCCAGGACCAATCAGACCAATCCAAGACCTCGTCTCCGTCGCGTTGCCTGATCATGGTGCAATGTACTAACCAACACGCTCTATAGCTCCTCGCGAAATGTTAGTAGGCCCTACAGACTAGCGACAACCAGGCTAGGAAGGCACGAAGGGACGGTGTAGCTACAATACGACATCATTTACCACTTATTGCTGCGGAAGTTTTTTCTGTCAGTTGCGGTCATATATGACCGGAATACCAGAGCACGACCTATACACCTGTATGACTTCTTCCGCAGGCCTCGTGTGCACGAACTTGCTAGGCAGTACTACTACGTTGGATTCATCTGTATGTGAGTAGATATGACCGCGCGTTTTCGAAAACTGCAGTGATGTCCACAAATACGGGGACGCCCTTTGAAATGGCTGTATTGCGTCCCAGTCCCACTTATACGTTGTCCGAAGTGCTCAAAAGTATTGCATTCAGCGTCATTGGAAATCACAGAAACCATATTTTTCAGTTTTACGTGCCTGAGTCATATAACCTCTTCGCACATCTTTGATTTTGTGCTGGTGCAAAAATATAGGGGCACTGGAATTTTAAGATAGACCTATTTTTAACACATAAGCAAAAGAATATTACATCAACAAGACCAGTTCGATGTTATATTTTGCTGTGCTGGTGAGCAAGAAACAGAAGAACATGTCGGTTGATATGCGCCCAGCAGCATCCTTTGCGCGACGGCGTTACGTATCGGTGACTTAGGGGCTCAGGTCGTCTATTCAACCAACACCAGATGAAGGCAACCTCAAGGGGACTGTCGTGTCATTTCCAGTGGGTTTCGAAACTAAAGTGTCATCTTATTCGTGACGGTTGACCTGTAAGACCACGTGCCTGCGCCCATATTTCCCATTTAAATTGTAATATTTGTGTTGGTGTCGCAATCCACGTAGGTGCTACTGCAACTTTGCAAAGCTTAAACGTTTGAAAGTTTGAGAAAAACTTTACAAAGAGGGTTATGAAGCATATATACCAGGGTTGCGGAAACTGTTCTGGGAATGGAATGGAATTGGGCATTTTTTTATTTTTTTTTTCGCAGGCGGAATGGAATTGGAATGGACTGGCCTGGGTGCCACGCGGTCAAGGGCGAAATAACCTTGTCTTTTTGCTTTTTCTGTGATGGGTAATGTCAGTCTCCTCTCTAGCACTGCTGGGCTACCCAGCACGGTTACCGGTCACTTTTCTTTTATTGATGGAATCAGTAAAGGAATGGAATTGGGTTGCCAAGCCATTTCAAGAGGGGGAATTGGCCATACCTTTTCATTCCGAGGAATTGAAAGGAATGAACTTATCACAAATCTCCATTCCTCGGAATGGAGTTGGAATGGAATGGAATAGGTGATCCCATTCCGCAACCCTGATCTATACTACCCCTTCCTGCGCTCTTCAACCATGCTGAACCAGATACACAGCTTTCAAAATGTGAAAATGTGAGACATGATACCGCAACCATAAACGTTGGCGTAATTCTCTGTGGCACGTTTAAATCAGTAAAAATAGCAAAATATCACCTATACTACTGTGTTATAGGTTAAAGTCCAGTGATATCCGTTAGCCCTGCTTGAGCATACTTTATTTTCGTTGAACTTCTTTCTGGTTTCGTTAGGTGTGTTGCATTTGTCATGAACATACTGGTCTGCTGCTGCTGTTCAGACATGTTTCGATGCTTCCCGTGCAACTTCATCTTTTTATTCGTTTTCGTGAGTAACTTTCGTTTGTTCTACATTTATAAAATCGGTGTCTGTATATAGAATATTTTCTCTGCGATACCCCTCTGCACTAGTTGTATACACGAGGAATGGATTGTACCGTGTTAGTTACTTTCCGAGTTAGAAAATGACTATGAATAGCTGAAGTTCTCTCCGAAGGCGAAGTTAATTGTATTGAAAAGTTGTGATGTCGCCATTATTTACAACATAACATCTGAGCAGTTGAGATTTTGCACATTTTGAAACTTGTAAAAAGTAGAGTCAAACGAGAGCTACACTGAAAGGCGTCCCAGCCGTCTGGTGACAGCAACCATTTTACTCATTGGCCATTAGACAGTGTTTGGAATTTTGGAATTTATATTGTTGCACGCATAATGATAGTTCAACGGAAATATGTAGGATGGGGGACCCGGAAGGATATTCCAGGTTCCTCCCTAATTATTACAAAGGGCATTAGTGAGCGACCTTAATTCGCCATAAACACAAACAAACAAAGAGCACGACAAGCCTAAAAATGATAAATGTTGCTCGCGAAGTTTAGGGACTATTCGAATACACTTCTACTTCCGATTTGAAACTCCAAAATTCGATTTTAAAAAGCCGAATATTCGCAAGCCCCCTACAAGAGGGGGGTCGCATATTAACGTGTTGAGCACCACTGTGTTGCAGTCAGAGCCATATGGGCAAAGAACGTCGTTTTTAAAGAACACTGGTTGCTCTGCTGCATGTCATTATATGGAGTTTTTACAATCGATTTTCAGACGGGCTTGGTGTCAGTTGGGTTGGGCTGCGCCACTGCGTAAGTACTGGCATCCAGCAACATAAACTGTTCTTAGGACCCTCACTGTCAACACCACGTTTCTGCTTCGCATTGTGATATACGAGCCCTTTGCACGAACGAATGTGACCGGTGTCGTCAGGAGAAATCAAGTGACCTGAAAGCTCAATTTTAGTTCGGTACGTTTCGGTAGCGCCCGCGAGGAGAGTACCCTTTTTGCCAGGTTGCGTCAACGGCCCTGTTCCTTACATTTTTTTATTGATTGATTATTTATTATGGCACCTACATCGCCGACAGGCTTTGCAGGATATACAGGGCAGGTTTCAACAGGAAATAAACAGGCATACAACAGCGGCACAACATACACATACAGCATTAGACAAACGATTCCATTGTGATTATACTATTGAATATACATATGGAAAAATAATATTTAAAAACATCCGTCCTTGCACTATATTCGGAATTTTTGTCAAATGGTCTAGACGACGCGTATGTTGGTGGAAAGAAATATGTGAAATAATCTAAAGAATTGAAATGATCTAAATTTAAGTTCAAAATTTCTTCTACGCAGTGACAGCAAATCATATCCCGATATGGCTTCCATTTTATTATTATTATTACACTACCCCAAAGTTAATCTCTTTAGCATACAAACCTAGTTGCATCGCTTGAAAATTTCTCTATTTTGCTAATAGAAGTTAAATAGTGAGTATCCCCCAACACACAAGCGTAATGAACGTAAATGGTAACGTTTCCTTCACTTTTGGGAGGCAGTTTTTAAAATGTCGTACCAATAACCACGAGGTACGACTCGCCTTGCCGGCTCTGTAGTTAATGCGATTATTCCACGTTGGATCACTCGAGAAACTGAAATTCGTCAATCGGAAAGCCGAAATGAACCTACGATATCACACTGACTTGGCACTACACATGATATCACACTATCGCACGTGAAAATAGCATAATTTTTAACGCATAAAGAAAAGAACATATAAATCAAAGTTTAGTTTCGTGCAAGAGCACAAAGATCCAAACCTGAAAAACTGAATGCAATTCGAGAGAGGTCGACTCTGACTGTGATTCGCGACGTCATTCGATAGGACACGCAATACACATTTTGAGGTATAACCGTGGGTGGTTGCATTTACAGCTTCTACAAGGCGGACGAGGTCATGTTAGCTGTGGCAGTAACTGCGGTAAGTGTTTGCGTTCTCCGTCGGGCTGTACACCCCATTAATGGGCATAACTACAGTAACTAAATAAGCTTCGCTTCAGAGTATCGACACTGAGGTCCAAGGGAGAGCAGGAGCGCCATCTTGTTTCCGCACCACACCGGTACCATCCCCAGTTGAGGATCAAAGGCGGCTAACGTAATGCTCGCTGTGGGATAGAGAAGCGTGTGTGGTTGTTGTATTGCCCACCATGTCCACCATGTATTGTCCACCAGAGCGTCCAGAAGATGTCAAGGTGAGTTCAAGGCCGTCAACTGCTGCTCGTAAACGGGACATTTCACCCGCGCACGATAGATGGCATCGTGCGCTGTGCGCGTGGGTAGCGTGGCGCGGAAACAAGATGGCGCATGCTCGCTCTTGGAACTCAGTGTCGATATTCTGAAGCGTAACTGACTTAGTGACTCTGGGCATAACAGAGCGAGGAGTATGGGTCTCTGCAAACGCTTTCTTTTTCTTCGTTCTTCTGTTTTTTTTTTTTTTTACTTACTGAGTGTATGAATTACACGGGTGTGTTCTTCCCACCTTTCTTTTTTATTTAGTGTTAGCGCCGCGAAGCACTGTGGCTATAAGCGGCGTATAGATGTGGAGAGATGGGGAGAGGACAGCTGGGAAGGAATGGGAGTACAGGGGGTTAGTATGCGTCCCGGGCCTTCCTCAGGGGAACTGTGCAGACATTCCTCTGGGAAGTCTCCCAACCTAGAGCCAGCCAAGAGGGTGACGTTGTGGATCAGGAGGATGACTACTTTTGTGTATACAACATAATTCAAGGACGCCAACGCAGTTTCATGACCGGAAACTTCGCAACCCGAAAGTGATGCACACTAACAGTATAGTGAGCGTTAGTAGGCCGTTGACAACGTGGCTTCCGAAGTACCGTATCTACTACACCCATCCAACGGATAAGATTCTGAGTCATGCACGTTGCCACTGGTTACGGTAGGTACGGTAAGGTAGCTTCACGATGACGTTATCTACTAACACTCTCTATAGTAAGCCACTATTTTTTGTGGAATACAATGTACGATATTGCCTTTTGTCGTCTGTTCCCCTAATATTGATAAGATAGCAAACTTCCATCTTCATCATCGTCAATAACACACCATGTTTCCATGTTTCAGCATTGCCTGTAGCTTTCACTCTTTACTACTTGCCATAGTATACATCAGGCAGTGTTTCATATACGAGGGTCGGCTGAAAAGTAATGCGCAATCGCACGTAACTCCGAAACGGACCGGGATAGTCGAATGAAAAGTTCAGTGGTGATTTTTCGGTAAATGCGAGAGACGTGCGTTAGCATAAAACGACTTTTTCGGTCTATACTTGACTTCCCGGTATCCACTTCCTGTCTCAACCCGACTCCCTGTTGTGCACTTCCTGTCTATACATGACAGTGATTACAGCAGGGCACCTGGGGTAATCTTGAATTTAAAATAATTCCATCTAATTACGATTACTTGCCTTAATTACTCTCAATTGCCCTTTAATTGACGTTAATTACCTTTAATTACATATTTCTCTTAATTACGTATATCTTACATGCATTACCTTCAAATTCAACGTTCTTGCTTTCATTACCTCTCATTACCTTTAATTACTCTCGGCTCTTACTCTTAGTTACTTTCAACTACTTCAATTTCATATCATTTACCTTCATTTAGCTTTGCCCTCATATCACCTTTACATCTCCACTAATACCTCTGCCTCGGTGATGCTTCACCATCTCCCTCTCTCGCACACACAGCTTTTTCCACTTTGACACTCCCAATGCTAACGCATTAAAAAGATGGACGAAAGTACAGGGTGTGTGCAGAAAAACATGACCCGCATTTAGGCACATAGCTTGTTTCCTACCTAACTAACGAACTTCCGGTGGCGCACGATGGCGCATTTATGCGTGCGAAATCTGTAGAAAAATTGTGGAAGCCATACCCAGCTTAAAAAATAAACGGAACAACGAAAACATCGGCTTCCGTGCATCAGAATAGGGCAACATGGTGGACAACAGGGTGTATGTGAAAGGGCAACATGGTGCACGTAGGAGAGTTGTGTTCAAGTACCGCTAGGGGAGCTATCGGTGCATAAATCGAAACGATGTCCCACATGGACGCTCATCGGCAGTACCCCTAGCGGTGCCTGCACATAACTCTCATGAGACGGAAATGCACGACAATGCACTGTCATGACCGACCTATTCTAATGCATGGAAGCCCATGTTTTCGCGCTCTGTTTATTTTTTTACACTGAGTATGGCTTCCAGGATTTTTTTGTAGCTTTCGCACGCATAAATACGCCGTCGTGCGCCACCGGAAGTTCCTCGGCTAAGTAGACAACGAGTTACATGTAAAAATGCGGGTCATGTTTTTCTGCACACACCCTGTACATTTTATTGGCTACCAAATCGTATATTTATAGGAGGAGGAGGAGGAGTGTCGTTGGAAGGAACACGAGAGGTCTGCCTGCCTGATTAGGCGGCATGTTTCTCGGGAAGGGAAAGGTGGTGGAGAGGAGGAGAGGAAAGGGTGAAGTGGAAGACCGAGCGGAATCCGCTCGGGGGGAGGATAGCTGCGTCCATGGGCCGACTTCATGGGAACTGTGCCGGCATACGCCTATTACACATCTGAGGGAAACCCAGGAAAAACCCCAGACGGCACAGCCGGCCCGCGGATTCGAACCGCGGACCTTCGACGTAGTCATCATTTATAGAGCTATACACTTCTGCCAACAGTGAACTAGCTTTCTCATCCTGTCAATGAAGAATACCTGCGACGTGTCCTTGATCCACGACATCACTGAGTCCTTCACTTCATTATCCGTGTTGAAATGAATTGTCGCTCTTCCAATTCGGAATGAAGGGAAAGTTGCAGGGCGCCAAGTTCGATGATTCGGTATGAGGGCTCGGACAAGGTTCGAACTCCAACATCACAAGAGCCTGGGCGGCAACGCGCGATATGCGAGGCTGAGCGGGATCGTGCTGTAAGATTATCGGCTCAGTAATACAGTAATACCCCTGTCACACCGCAAACCGAATGGCATTCCCAGCAAATGACATTCACACCCAATGTCATTCGTTTGCCTTACATCGAGCTACACGAAGAAACAATGTCATTGGCAAATGATGTCAGTGTCGTTAATTAAGACACCAGGGCCGAACATATGAAGCATTATACAGGTACACTAGCGATATTTTTATTTCTTTTGCTCGAACCTAGCCAAACGTTAGATTATTTCACAAAATAGTTGTCTTTTCAAAGACACTTAATTAGCTAGGTACCACAAGCAAAGGCAAATGAGAAGCCTATCTGCACCGCACTTGGCAATGTGGCGACTGGGAACGAGGGTGGTTCTCCGAAAAACAGTGTTTAGCCTTGACAAGGATGCAACCCGAGGCAGGGAATTAAACAACAGACAACAATTTCCTGGAAATTGTTGTTTGTTGTTTAATTCCCTGCCTCGGGTTGTATCCTTGTCATCATGAACCAGCTTGTCTGTTCTCTCTCTCTGTTGTCGAGTGTTTAGCCTTCCCAAGCAGCACAATGTGCTGAAAGTCGAGTGCAATAGGGGTGGACGGGTAGGTGCAAGGCCCTAAACAGACTCTTGAAACTAAAGAACATTGATAAGACACATACCGTCCACCCCTATTGCACTCGACTTTCAGTACATTTTGCTGCTTGGGTTCCTTCCTTCGTGTCAAAAAGTTATCGTATTCGTGATAAAATATTGGAGTACAACTTTTCATTCGCCTTTCATTTCTTCGAACGGTGCATCGTTGTTGTTTTTGATACCTCTCTACTGCGAGGGTACGTTGTCGGTGCGAGAGGGAAAAGCGAATGAGTTCCCAGAACTCATTCGCATGTATTGCCATTTGATTTCACCGAGCGATACGAAACGAATGTCATTAAGTGCGAATATATAACTTTCCTGTTCTCTCGATATGCCCAGCAGGGTGACGATGCGATGCCCGATTTGAATGAAAATATTCCACCTCACTTACTGGTCGACCACTGCTAGGTTCTATCCACAATGTTCGCTTTAGCAGCTCCCGATGCACTGCCCACCATTGCACATCATTTGGAAATTGGATCAACAGTTTCATCCTCACAAATTGCTTTCAAAAGGCGATTAATGTCACTATGATCCTCTTTTTATCGTCTTTAATGAATCACTGCACATTGTTTTAAACGCGTTGACGTGGTGGCCATACTGGACTCTATGGCATAATGACGGCTGACAAAGAACGAACGAGCGGAATTCAACGTTTCTTACCACGTTTGTAGTGGGTGAATGTACCTACAAGACTAGAGCACGCGCCGCTCTGACCCTCTGTACGATGTTCTGTTCTCGCGTTACGTGCGACTGTCCATAGCTTTTCAGCTGCCACTCCCCCAACAACACCGGATATCCTCTGGATGTACGAATAATGTCCTAATGAACTCTTACATCCGATGGATGTCACTCGGATATCCATCGGACGTGCGAGTCCGTTGGGACATTATCTGTGCATCCAGAGGATATTCGGTGTTGTTGGGGTCGTGTTTCTCGATCGGGAGGCGAACATGAATGCACCACACAGGAAAGCAGTCGGTTAGGCGAACTTTTAAAAATCGTTGGTTGCAACGAAGCATGGCTTGAAGCTTGCGCTGTTCGCTCCAAATCAAACATAGTAGGCGCGCAACGCACACACATATATAAACGAAGTCCAAAATGTCTTTACTTTGACTGCTGCAGGTGGTGTTCCTGGCGCTGACGATATTCGCCATGCAGAGTATGGTAAGCAAAATCACCTCTCGAACCATACGAAAGACTACTGGAAAGCGACATGCCTGCTACGGGGTTTCCAAATATCAGGGCACAGCGAATACCGTCGAATGTCGAGTCGCATGCACCTAGGACGAGTGCAGCCATGCCCCCCCCCCCCAATAAATTTGAGGCGTCCATGTGTAATATAAAATGTCCAGTAAAACGGACAAATGCTTTCCGCTGCGCAGTCCTGGATGAGGACAAAACTGAGCACATATTTTTAATTGTGCATGGTTCCAAGATCGCTTATATCGAATAGGTGCAATAAGTAAAATATAAGGACGGGCCAACCGAATCCGCGAATCCTCTAATCCGAGGCAGGGACTCGAGATTCGGGAATCCGAATCCCAGTTCCCAAAACACCGAACCGAATCTTTCGAATCCACCAACCTCGTTTGCTTGTTTCTTTTTAAAATTGGCGCCTCCGGAGTCCACCGAGAGCCTGATTGGTCTCTGCCGACATCTTCAAGTACTGGAAGGAAAACCAAAAATATCCTGACCTGAAGAAACAGTCGAAAAATTCCTGGTCTCACTCCCATCGACGGTAACGTCAGAAAGAGTCCTCAGCATGTTGGGTGTCATAGCTGATAAAAAATGCGATAGGTTAGACCCTCAGCGGATGAGAATGCTAGTGTTTTTAACAACAATCTGCGTTCGTCTAAAACGGGCTCATTATTTCATTCCCCACATCACCACCAGCGACGGGGTAGAGTGTCGCCTCTGGCGCTGAAACTCCGCATTCCTCATCGTACAAATAAAGTTGTTTCAGCAGAGTTTTCTTGTTTGTTTGTTTATACATTGCTCTGGACTGAAATCTCTTGTTCTTACATTACAAGTTTAACGGTAACATGCTTGTTGCTTTCGATTGTTTCTTAGTTTTATGGAAATAATTCAGATTCGATAGTATATATAGTCCCTGTAGTCGATGAACAACATATGTTAAAAAAATTACAAGTAAGTAGTATAGGGTATGTTTTCTCCTGAAAGTGAACTTTGTGTTCCATTCAACAAATATATCAAATTCTGCTTCAAAACACTCTTCAGTGGAAGTTTTTGTTGTTGTTGTTGTTTTTAAACTCTTTTTGAAGTAAGCATTCAAAGGATTCGGGATTCGTCGATTCGCAGAACCTTCCTTGGATTCGGATTCGCAGAACCTTCCTTGGATTCGGATTCGAATTCGTAGAACCTTCCTTGGATTCGGATTCGGATTCGCAGAACCTTCCTTGGATTCGGATTCGCAGAATCTTCCTTGGATTCGGATTCGTAGAACCTTCCTTGGATTCGGATTCGCAGAACCTACCTTGGATTCGGATTCGCAGAACCTTCCTTGGATTCGGATTCGCAGAACCTTCCTAGGATTCGGATTCGCAGAACCTTCCTTGGATTCGGATTCGAATTCGTAGAACCTTCCTTGGATTCGGATTCGTAGAACCTTTCTTGGATTCGGATTCGCAGAACCTTCCTTGGATTCGGATTCGGATTCGCAGAATCTTCTTTGGATTCCTAGAACCTTCCTTGGATTCGGATTCGCAGAACCTTCCTTGGATTCGGATTCGAATTCGTAGAACGTTCCTTGGATTCGGATTCGTAGAACCTTCCTTGGATTCGGATTCGCAGAACCTTCCTTGGATTCGGATTCGCAGAATCTTCCTTGGATTCGGATTCGTAGAACCTTCCTTGGATTCGGATTCGCAGAACTTTCCTTGGATTCGGATTCGGAAAATTCTGGATTCGTCCCGTCTCTATAAAATACACGTGCAAATGCATATGCTCACGGGCATACTCTGAAATCGACAGTTTTCTTGTTTATTTAGAATACTTCTGGCACAGAAAATGCCGTAGAAGCAGGGGCAATAGGCAGTACAAAAAGAAAAAAAAACGACTGGCACAACTTCTCTTATGAGACCTTCCAAACGCGTAACAACTTAACTCTTCAACCTTCTTACTATGTTACTGGACGTCCTCTTTCAAAGTCTACAGAGACAGCAACGCTCCTCATACATGTAATCGCAATTTAGTCTGTCTTCTAAAGCGTATCATACCGGCTTTGCAACCGCGGGGTCATCGAGAGAAATTGTGACGTAGCAATGACTTGCCCTTGCACTTCCGTCAACCCTTGAGTCAGTGCGATACGCTCTGGCTCTGTGGTCCGTTACTATAAGTCGCATTACTAATCACTAATCACGGAAATATTATTTTTTTGTAATTCCGCGTTAGCGCCGCGGAGCAAATGTGGCTACGAGAGGCGTGAAGACGTGGACGGATGGAGAGAGGACAACAGGAAGGAGTGGGGGAGGAGGTTAGTAATCGTCCTGGGCCGACTTCAGGGGAAAGTGTACCGACATTCGTCCGCAAACTCTGCCGGAAAACTCCAAACAGCACAGCCGGTACGGGGATTCGAACCCAAGTCACCTTCTAGTCTCTGTGTGGAGAGCGGTCATCCTAACCACTATGCTACGGAAGCTGGTAACATAAATAGCACTTTCGTTTCAGATCGACTTCACAGTATGCAGTGGAGTAATGTTTTGCTTCCTCATAGTCCTGATACTATTCGGTATCTTGGTTGCCTTTCTTGGAAAGAAAGTAAGTACGACATACCTCCCGAATATCGTTTCATTATGACCGCAAACGGACTCTCGTTTAGTTGTATGGTCATTTGAATCGTCCATCTCAAACGTGTGTGCACATAATGGGCTGTGAGGTGTGCACTGCTGTACGCATTCCTCGCTCTAGACTTTTCCTGGAATTAGCCTACGTGCTAGATGAGCACCTAACAAGGCTATTTTCGCGGTTGCGGTCACTATAAAGTTGATGGCAACTAAATGTACATGAACTGGCCTCCAGACTTCAGAAAGACTGCTGTACGACAAAACAAGGTCGGAGAGCGCCATGGAGCTGATTTCTCAGTGGGAATATGTAAGGGGAGGAAGGCATGTGTCACCATTTACAAATGCGTTCTGAACTGATCCAAAATATTTTTTGCTGTCTAACATGAACTTTATTGCAATGACCTCCGGCGCATGACTGCCTTCGTACTATATGCTAAATAGTTTAACCTTCGAATTTAACTGTCGTCTCCACATTTTTCCGGCGCATAGTACCCAGTGATATACAACGGACACCGTTATAACGAAGAAAGCGGGACTCAACAAATTTCGAAATAGGCGGAGACTAGAGCTTCAGAAGCGCGGAAAAGGAGCTAATCTTGGCGGTGGACACCTTGAGGAACTCGTAAACAGCGAGTCGGCTGGAACTTCGTATAATCGTGTTCTAAACTCACGCATTCCGGTCGGAACAGCGTCAAATTCGAATAAAGCGATAATTCGAAAAAGCGATTTCGTTATCATGAGGATTTACTGCAATTGTTCGATCTTCTTTACAGTATCCGATACTACGGCTTCTGTACGCCTGCGCAGGAGCCCTGATCTTTTCAGTTGTAAGTATACCAGTTCAAACCCGAGCGTCGAACCGAACCGGAATCGGAACCGAAATTAACCGTATTTTTTTGCTGGAACTGAACCGTAATTACTAGCGCCATCTTGGAACAGAACAGGAACCGAACCGACCTAAAAACTTCGGTTACCGGTTCGGTTCGGGTTGGTGTGTGTGGGGGCGGTGATGTGGGGATTCCAGCGGTCAGCCTGCCTAGATTGACGGCACGTTGCTCGGGGAAGGGGTGAAAGAGGGTCCTGTTGGTCGAAAAACAAATAAATGCATAAAAAATGAGACTAAGAGATATAGTATCATTCTTAGTGGCTACTTATAATTTTGTAGCGAACCTCGAACCGGTTCCAAACCGGTTTACAGCCACTGAACCGGAACGGAACCTTCATGGCCGAACCCGAACCAAACCGGAAAACGTTTCGGTTCGACGCTCGGGTTCAAACATTTCTACAGAACGTGAGCATCGTAAACGATGACGCCAACAAAGTCCGACTGGTGACTCTTGGAAGCAACAAATGTTTTCTTAATGGACTTCTTTTCTTTCCTTACAGTATATCATAGTGGACACACAGTTGATCATGGGAGGCCACCGGGCATACGCAATTTCGCCGGAGGATTACATCCTTGCATGTCTTACGCTCTACGTGGACATCATTAATTTGTTTCAATACATTTTGCAGATTATACGCTTCATAAATGAACAGAATGGGTGACCAAATGTCATAAGACGTATTAAATTGATGTAAAAGTCGCACTTGTCGCAACTCATCAGGGCACGACAAAATTTTGGGGTGATGGCATTTACTTCTCCCCGAAGCCGGGAGGTAGCCGTGTCACTCTGGAGGTGGAAGAGAGGGGTAGGTCTCATTCCTTCACGCTACTATACGTATACACGTGTATGAATTTCTCGTGTCACTTGATGCACTCTGGAACACCCCTAGGAGTAACTTATACTTGAGCCCTGCGGTGTGTAGGCGACTGTTCCTGGGTGCATATCAGCCTGAATGCCTGTACTGTACCAAAGTCACCTAGATACAAAAGGCCTATATCATGCCTCCTCTCACTCCTTCGCCAGCTGGACACATAACATCGTAATGTCGTCTGCTTCAACAAATCGCCGCAGACCACTGCAGACACTGGCTTTTTTGTGGGGGCTAACTGCGCGCGACAGCTGAAAGCACGTCCTGGCTGACGTTACCCGTGATGACTAGGTCACATCGTTTGAGGGATCATGCTTTCTTGATCTAGATGACGTTGACCATACCCGTACGAAACTTCCTGAATAACCTGAATCAGACCTGATTCCGGGCACTATCCGGCTGATTCCGGCGGAATCCGGCACTGTTCCGGCACTATCAGGACATTCCGGCGTAGGTCCAGCCGGATTCCGGACGCCGCTTTCCTGAATCCGCCTGAATATCGCCTGAACCAAACCGGAAGGACGTGCCTGATACTTGGTCGTCAACCGGGATTCCTTTGACAATCTTTGAAAATATTTCAAGTGAGGCAATAGATATTACGTAACATGATTACAGAGATCCTCGATCACGTTGCCCTCAAAGTCTGGAATTATTAAATTATATGTAGCGTATCTACGACCGTTATCGACAGAATCCCGCAAAACATTTTTTCCCGATACTGAAATACATCCAAGGTGAGCAAGTACTCGGGATCCCTCAACACAATGCACCCGGGAGCATTTTTCTGGAGGCACGTGCTGTGTGCATCATTTCGAGATCCCGTGCATGGCCAGTCGAACCAGCGATGAGATGATGCGATGGCAGGACGATCAGGTGAAGTGACCTTGGTAGCGCGGGACTATGTTAAATTTATGTTTGACGTAAAACCACGAATTAGTATTAATTGTTATTGCTGAGATAATTTTCTGGCCAGGGAAACGGGACACCAGTGAATGCCGGAAATGCACAGTATGATATGATTGATAACTAATGCGTAAACAGGTTGGCAAAAAGCAATAAAGCTTAATATATCATTACTTTTTCTTTTGTTTTTTTTTGAGGAGGTAACATAAATACGGAGGTGTTGCAAAAGTTTCCGTTTGGCTTCAAATCCACCAAACCACGTGTACATTGCAGTCCCTCTGGACAAAAGTGTACGAGGAGCTAAACTGGTTTCGACTTTTTAGGTCAGCGGGAAATTCCAGAGCTCAATGGGAAGCATACACTGACCCTTCCCCTTTTGCACCGCTGCTCCCTTCGGGCTGATAGGGAACATACTTATTCTTGGAATATTGTCAACGTCAGTAGGTCACCTGACATCCGTAGTCATTTGAAGTGCAAGGCCCAGACAGGATTCATTCGCCATCGTCGGCGTCAAGACGTCCTCGTGTGAAAGACAACGCTTTTGTGTGTGTGTGTGTGTTTCTCCACATAGAAAACTACAACAGTGAAACGTGTACAGGTAGGGGAGTTAGAGTACGCTGACAAGCAAGAAGAATGTTTGATGAATATGGTAAGTGGCTGCTTCTTACTGCGTGTGTTTTGTGTGTGCGCTTTTTCCTTCATCACTTCGTCTTTCTTTCTTGCAGACGACAAGACTGCGCTCCAGGATGAAATGTACGTTTTAATAGAAGAATGCAACAGGAATTTGCTTGCGCTTCCTGAGAAGGCGTTTGTGTGTGTGTTGTGTCGTGCGTTCTGTGTTCCATGCCATGTCGTCCATCGATAGGAACCAACTCGATCGCATCAGCGCTCTCTTGGATTACCACAAGACAAGCCCTCTCCTTCCAAAACGGTAAGTTGTCTTGCTATAAGTATTTGCGCCGCGATTCCGCTTAGGGCTTCTTTCTCTGTCTTCATGTGTGTGCCTTATTTGCAGAAGTCACTCAGGCACACAGCGTAGGACGGGAGGAATGGAAGGCGTCGCCCCCGGCTCTAATGAAATCTATTGGGACCAAATTGAAATGCAAACGAAACCATGGAAATAAAATTGTCGATTGAATCTTACACTTTGTGTTCCATTCATGCATGTAGTATGTAAAGGCACGACAAGGGCGCATGGTCAAGTAGCCCGATTTCAGGTTTCACACTAATCCTGCATGCATATCTTGCTGGTCTAGTCACATTTTTGTTGTTTTCAAATAGGTCCACTCGAGTAAAGGTTTATAGCAAGCGAATGCATGCACTAGCATGGATTCAGCATTTCTTCCGAAGTTGTTCAGGCGCTTTCCGTTTTCGTTCAGGGATCATCCTGTATTCTATCAGGTGCATATCCGGGTATGATCAGATAACTGGCGAGTTTGTTCCGGTTACATTCAGTTTTGAGTTCAGGACCCATTCAGTCCCGGAATAAATTACCGGAATAGATCCTGATACCCCATTCCTGAATAATTCCTGATCGTCATTCCCGCCCAATTTTGGGTTCAGTCCGGAATCATGTCTGATCGAAGAAACCTGATTGGTTTCGGATTCAGGAATTTTCGTACGGGATACTCACGGGGTCATGCGAGAAGCGGCACGCACTACGAAGGATTAGAAAGCGCACACGCTTGTATTCGAGAGAGAGAGAGAAAAAAAAAGCGTTGTTCTTCGACATACCTCTAAATTTTCGAAAGAGACCGTTTATCAGAAGACAAGTGATCACATAACGTTCTACGGTAAACGCTATCCGAACGGAGAGAGAATATTTGGTTGCAGCTATCCAACCACTTACCGAATAAACGCGAGGAAACTGAATTATTTGGTGAGTTTCATTGCAGGGCACGCCGTGGTTGATATTTCACGCGCATATAGAGGGTGTTCACACAAGCGGATACTACGACCTGGTAGAAATAAATCATGCTTATCCAACAACGTCGAGAACCCAACTAACCTTGTCTTTCACTCCACGTGATGCTTTCGGGGGTCACTGTGAAACCCTTCCGTGATAAACAAACATAATCGTCGCGAAATATCCAAAACCAGGGACACAGACCACTAGGAACATCTTACACGCGGCACATGTCTCAGATGACCGCAATCCGTATCCGTTACAATCTGTGAAAGCCTCAGGTCAGATTTTGTCATCGGGGGGGGGGGGGGGGGGGGGAGGTACTGAAAGTGTGATTGGCTGAAGTGTTGGAAAGGAAAACCCATAACGAAATCAAGATAACAAGAAAATTGGCTTTTTGTGCGGGCCCATTTTGAAATGCGCTCGCCGTGTGTTATCGCTATCTCTGAATGACACAGCACGTCTGCCGCCTCCTCGCCTGGAAAGGAAACATTTCCGTGATGTGATCCAGCGGCTGAAAGTATTTCTACCAAAGTGACATTCGTCCCCTCAAACGCGTCGGTTGCATCGTGCAGGACTAGTTGTATTCAGTAATATAGGAAAGTGTAAGGAGCTCGAAAGCTGTAGATTTCCAATAACCCATTTGCATGAATTCATGGTATGAAGATCAATATGGGAAAAAGTATAGCGTAGTATACAGACTGGAACAGGTTATAGCATCGCCTGTGGCGATTAGACGCCCCAACCATCAAAATATCAAATAAAGCTGTTCCTGAGTATAGAGCCGGAGATAAGGCTAAACAAGTGCTACGCGCTTTCGAGTACATTTATATATTTCTGGATGAAGCAATGCCTAAATCAGGGTAATCAGGGGTCTTTACACACCACTACCGCATGTGGCACACATCGCGTCGTAAGGAGGAGTTGGGGAGCTGGCACGCAAATAACTTTACTAAATGTTATAAAATAATCTTAGCCAGAGCATAGACAACCGTGTGCAAGGAAAGATGGAGGACTGGAATGTGAACCACGGTAGTGTCAACATTGCAAAGTGCAGCAGATATTTGACATTAGAAGGAGTTGGGAAAGAAAACGAAATATGGCTGTGCGAATATCCAGATTTTCCTAATTCCGAGGCGAACAACTGCCAATTCGGTTCGAAGAACCAATAGTCAGGTTTTTAGAACTTTCTAATCAACGCAAGATTGGCGTTTTTCTTCCCCGCTGCATGTTTTGGCCTTTGTTTTCTCTGTTACGAGAGTTGAGCCAATAATGAGGTCATCAAAAGAGTGAGGTAACCAGGGTCTCTGCTGAGCAAAACCATAGTAGTTGATACGGGTAATTCCACACATGTGGGTGAAGACGAAAGAAAAGTTGACATTGTAATGGAATAATACGGGAAAAGGAGGGGCGCGATAGTAAATAAAGCGGGGCGAAGTTGGTTTACCTGGGAGGAGAGCAACCAAGGAAAGATCCCAAAGCAAGAAGGTAAATCCAACGCGGACAGATGTCGCTCGTGTAGCTTCCGTGGCAAACGAAGACGAGGTATAACAACGTCACGAGGTGCCCCGAGCTGTAAGAAGAAGAAGCAGCACCAGAACGAGACGTCTTCGCCATTCGACTCGGAGCTGTTGATACTTCGTCCGGATCCTCCAGCTCTCCGTCCACCCATGCCCAACACTGAGGAAAGCAAAGTTCCAGTACGTTCCGAAGCGCCACCAAACAAAAACTCTGGAGGCAGCGGACATGACGACGTCGCCTTGGAAAGCAAGACTGGTGATATCCCAACCAAACATGTCCTCTACAAGCCAACCTGGAGCTCCATCGACAATCACGTCATTCCGTCCTGGTACGACGAGGCCAAGGTTGGAATTATGATACACTGGGGCGTCTACTCGGTGCCCAGTTTTGAGAACGACTGGTTCTGGTTCGCATGGAAGAAAGGCGGAGAGCACAGGTACGCGCAATTCGTAAGAAAGAACTTCAAACCCGATATCACGTACCAAGAATTCGCACCGAAATTTACGTGCGAGTACTTCAACGCAAAACAATGGGCATCACTTTTCGCTGCGTCAGGCGCAAGATACGTTGTCCTCACGTGCAAACACCACGACGGCTACACGCTCTGGCCCTCCCCGTTCTCTCCGAACTGGAACTCCATGGACGTCGGACCGCACCGAGATTTAGTTGCGGATTTAGCAGACGCCATTAGAACAGCAACACCCAACGTGCGTTTTGGACTCAACTACTCCCTTCTCGAATGGTTCCACCCGCTGTACCTCGAGGACAAAGCTCTCAGCACGCAACGCTTCGTGACAACGAAGGTCAAACCGGAACTCATGCATCTTGTGGAAGCCTACAAACCTGACCTTCTGTACGTGAGCGGCGACTGGGAAGGAGAGGACAGCTATTGGGACGGGGCCTCGTTTCTCGCCTGGCTGTTCAATGACAGTTCTGTCGGAGAGTCCATAGTAGTCAACGACCGTTGGGGGAGAGCAGCCCGAAATAAGCACGGCGACGTTAAAACTGGCGAAGGATACCAAGGACAAAAATGGGAGAAGCATCTGCCCCTCGATAGATACTCCTACGGCTACAGGAGGGAGGCCCCCGTGAACGACTACATCAGCATGCAAGAGCTCGTAGACATCTTGGCAGAAACAATCAGTAGTAACGGGAATCTGCTTATCAACGTTGGACCTACCAAAGAAGGTGTTATAGATCCACTGTTCGAAGAACGGCTGCGAGGACTGGGAGCGTGGTTAGCTGTGAACGGAGAAGCAGTGTACGCCTCGCTGCCATGGAAGGCGCAGAACGATGCGTACACCTCGCATGTGTGGTACACTTGCGGCAAGGGAGGTATCGTGTACGCATTTGTGCTTCGGTGGCCGAAGGATGAAGTACTGACTCTGGCAAGCTTGCGACTGCGGCCTGATGGGGAACTTACGATGCTCGGCATACCGAAAGCGGTGTTCACCTGGAGCACAGCTGGGCACAAAACGACGGTCAAGTTCCCCAAGCTGACCATAGACCAACTGCCGTGCGAATGGGCATGGGTGTTGAAAATACGGGGTGCAATGTAACATCCGTGACTAATCTAATGACTGCATATCTGTGTAACGTCGATATGGCGTATCTTTGATGTCTTTGCGAGTACAGCTGCATGAACACGCGAATGTAATGACTGAATTGCTTGGATGTAAATATACATACTGCGCAATGGATGCTAATCAGAATCCGAGCGCACAGGGCTACTAGAAGGGTATTCTTTTTCTGCACTTGGGGCTGCCTGAGACATGGAAGTCTTGGACAAATCTCATCCGTAAACTGGTCGGGGAGTCCGGAAAGGTCAAAGGTGACTGAATGGTATGCAGAGTTCTATCTGTGGAATTTTATACCAACACAGGTCCAGAACAAACTTTCATCGCGTTAGTTGTTACGAAAGCTCGTGGAACTAGACCGAAGGAACGGCCTATGAGACTCTGCATTCTCGACGGGTACCAGCGAAATCAATGGGAGCAACAACACCTGAATTCAGCAGAATTGTTCCATAACTAGAGGGGGTGCCATGGCAGATGCTCCAGGTGGTGCAGTGGCTCAGTAGTTTGTAGAGTGTTTCCGAGCAGAATTCCTCGATGTCTGTGGATGAGTGAGAATAACGTGTATTCCAGATTTCATTAGCCGTATAAGTACAGGCGTAACTCGACCGTGCAACTATAATGAGTCGACAAAACGAGGCAAAGAACGTCGTGCTTTTTGAAGCTCTCTGGTAAACTAAACAGCTCGAATTACACAACTTTTGTTACGGGCTGAAAAACGTCAACAAATACACGATACACTACATGATGTGTAAGGCAGCCCTCTGAATACCGTGTCATTCAGCGTGGTTAAGTAAGATGAATGTATGATTGTACCCGCACGGAGAACTTACACAGGCGCATCAAACTCCAATCGAGTCGGGGAGCCGCTCTGACCAAAGATCACGTCATGTGGAGGGTAACACAGCAAAGAAATGGCGGCGGTTACCCATAAAATATCTTGATAAACAATAACTACAAAATATACACACACAAAAAAGGACAGGAGCGGTGCACTGATTCAGGTGTACACGCGTTGAGGATTCATGGTGAAGGCATGGTGGGACTATAGTGAAGGGCTACTACCGGTTCTTCCTCTTTTTCTTAACTGGGTCTTTGCAGGCCGTGTCAGTCCGCATCGTCACTGCACTGGTAGAGAAAAGGACGAAGCACACAAACAAACGTGGTCACACCAGCGCGTGCTTGTGGCAGTGGAAGCGCTTTTCATTGGTACACACACTTTAGTCGTATTGCGACATCCTCTCCTCAGCCGAAATATAAACCCTTCGCAGTACATCGCGCGAGCACCCATTGGGCGCGTTAGGCAGGCTCCCGAGCGCCATATCCCGGGTTCTCAGCCGAGCGCCAGAGCCGCTGAGCGTGTGCCACCTATCGAGCTTTCTTCTGTCGTCTGCTTCTAAGTAAACACAGCAGTAGACCATAGCATTCCTCTATAATATTATAACTATTTACCGCCGACATCCAATGATTCTGGAAACACAAAGAGCCTGGGCGGTTGCAACGTGTTGCAACGGTTGCGCCATTTCTAAAAGTAGTACACCGGAACATGCGTCACGCTCCGGAACTAGCCCTGCTCTTCCCCAGCTCCGAAGAAGGGGTGCGCAGGGTGCACCAGGGAACGTGCACCGGAAGTGACTTTGGAGGTGTTAAGTGATCCCCTGAAAGAGGGAATGTTCCCGGAGCACGAACCTAACACGCCCATTGGGCGCGTTAAGCAGGCTCCCGATCGCCATAACCCGGGTTTTCAGGGGAACATACCCTTGGTGTCTCTACTTAATGGTGTTTGTGAGCCTATCCGGAAGCCGAGCGCTAGAGCCGCTGAGCGCGCGCCGCCTATCGAGCTTTCTTTAGTCGTCTGCTTTTAGGTAAACATAGCAGTAGACCATAGCAGTCATCTATAATCGTATAACTATTTACCGCCGACATCCGATGATTCCGGAAACACAAAGAGCATCGGCGGTTGCAACGTGTTCCAACGGTTGCGCCATTTCGAAAGGCAGTACACCGGAACATGCGTCACGCTCCGGAACTGGCCTCGCTCTTCCCCAGCGTTCCCAGGCTCCCCGGCTCCGAAGAAGGGGTGCGCAGGGTGCACCCGGGAACGTGCACCGGAAGTCACTTCGGAGGTGTTAAGTGATCCCCTGAAAGAGGGAATGTTCCCGGAGCACGAACCTAACGCGCCCATTGTTAGCTCAGTCAGTCACCGGAACGTCAACGTTCCGCTGCCGTTCAGTTGGTAAAGAGCTCCATGCGGTTGGCTAGCCCCTTACGGGCGAACCAGAAAAAATTCAGCGGAGGAGGAAGTATCTCTGAAAGAAGTAAAGGTGTTCGTCGTCAACCATAGAGTAAACTTTCTCAAACATTATTCCGCAGAACTGACGCAGAGTACCGTTGAGGAGAGTACCGTGAGTACTGTTGCCGAGTATACCGCATGACACGAAACACGGACGAATTCTTGCGGAACCGAAATCGGAACCGAACTTCTTCGGCTGCCTGGGTCTCGTTCGAATGAACCTCTCCCTGTTTACAAACAACTGACGTCAGATGGTACAACAGCGCCGTCAACTTGGTAGAGTGGAACTACTATAACAAAAAAAAAAGAAGAAGAAACAATAAGTCACAAGAAAGACACGTATGGCGGGCTAGAATGAATAAGAATAAGACACGTTAACCGAAAGCCACGACAAAACGTGTCACATCCCTACCAAAAAGGATTAAAGATTGCGCAGTTCGGAAGTCCACAATTAAGAGCGCTAATGGCAACCTTGAGAAGAAGGCGGAACGACAGTCAGGATATAAGCGGAACTTCAGCAAAATATTCATCAGTCAGTGCGCTGTGGTTGCGTCGTTTATTTAACTCCCCGGCACTGTGGGTTTAAGAGCTTTTAATTAATCAATTAAAATCCTTACGCCGATGAGAGCCAACAAGCTCGAAACGGCCGTCAACAGCTGGGATTTTGGCACGCTTGACTTGTGAACACATACCTCACGTGCAGCCATGGAGCTTCAGCTCATTTCCCTCTTTATATCTGTACTTGCCGGCTTTGCACTGCAGCCCCCATAGGTGTTGGGAACATCCATGGAACACTGATGTCTCGCCGAGACATATTGATCGTGCCGACCCTAAAGCGTGTAACATCCCTACGCTGTGCCGATGAGAGCCAACAAGCTCGAAACGGCCGTCCACAGCTGGGATTTTGGCACGCTTGACTTGTGAACACATACCTCACGTGCAGCCATGGAGCTTCAGCTCATTTCCCTCTTTGTATCTGTATTTGCTGGCTTTGCACTGCAGCCCCCATAGGTGTTGGGAACATCCATGGAACAGTGATGTATCGCAGAGACATATTGATCGTGCCGACCCTAAAGCGTGTAACATCCCTACGCTGTGCCGATGAGAGCCAACAAGCTCGAAACAGCCGTCCACAGCTGGGATTTTGGTACGCTTGACTTGTGAACACATACCTCACGTGCAGCCATGGAGCTTCAGCTGATTTCCCTCTTTGTATCTGTACTTGCTGGCTTTGCACTGCAGCCCCCATAGGTGTTGGGAACATCCATGGAACAGTGATGTATCGCAGAGACATATTGATCGTGCCGACCCTAAAGCGTGTAACATCCCTACGCTGTGCCGATTAGGGCCAACAAGCTCGAAACGGCCGTCCACAGCTCGGATTTTGGCACGCTTGACTTGTGAACACATACCTCACGTGCAGCCATGGAGCTTCAGCTCATTTCCCTCTTTGTATCTGTACTTGCTGGCTTTGCACTGCAGCCCCCATAGGTGTTGGGAACATCCATGGAACAGTGATGTATCGCAGAGACATATTGATCGTGCCGACCCTAAAGCGTGTAACATCCCTACGCTGTGCCGATGAGAGCCAACAAGCTCGAAACGGCCCTCCACAGCTGGAATTTTGGCACGCTTGACTTGTGAACGCATACCTCACGTGCAGCCATGGAGCTTCAGCTCATTTCCCTCTTTCTATCTGTATTTGCTGGCTTTGCACTGCAGCCCCCATAGGTGTTGGGAACATCCATGGAACAGTGATGTATCGCAGAGACATATTGATCGTGCCGACCCTAAAGCGTGTAACGTCCCTACGCTGTGCCGATGAGAGCCAACAAGCTCGAAACGGCCGTCCACAGCTGGGATTTTGGCACGCTTGACTTGTGAACGCATACCTCACGTGTAGCCATGGAGCTTCAGCTCATTTCCCTCTTTGTATCTGTATTTGCTGGCTTTGCACTGCAGCCCCCATAGGTGTTGGGAATATCCATGGAACAGTGATGTATCGCAGAGACATATTGATCGTGCCGACCCTAAAGCGTGTAACATCCCTACGCTGTGCCGATGAGAGCCAACAAGCTCGAAACGGCCGTCCACAGCTGGAATTTTGGCACGCTTGACTTGTGAACGCATACCTCACGTGTAGCCATGGAGCTTCAGCTCATTTCCCTCTTTGTATCTGTATTTGCTGGCTTTGCACTGCAGCCCCCATAGGTGTTGGGAATATCCATGGAACAGTGATGTATCGCAGAGACATATTGATCGTGCCGACCCTAAAGCGTGTAACATCCCTACGCTGTGCCGATGAGAGCCAACAAGCTCGAAACGGCCGTCCACAGCTGGGATTTTGGCACGCTTGACTTGTGAACACATACCTCACGTGCAGCCATGGAGCTTCAGCTCATTTCCCTCTTTGTATCTGTACTTGCTGGCTTTGCACTGCAGCCCCCATAGGTGTTGGGAACATCCATGCAACAGTGATGTATCGCAGAGACATATTGATCGTGCCGACCCTAAAGCGTGTAACATCCCTACGCTGTGCCGATTAGGGCCAACAAGCTCGAAACGGCCGTCCACAGCTGGGATTTTGGCACGCTTGACTTGTGAACACATACCTCACGTGCAGCCATGGAGCTTCAGCTCATTTCCCTCTTTGTATCTGTATTTGCTGGCTTTGCACTGCAGCCCCCATAGGTGTTGGGAACATCCATGGAACAGTGATGTATCGCAGAGACATATTGATCGTGCCGACCCTAAAGCGTGTAACATCCCTACGCTGTGCCGATGAGAGCCAACAAGCTCGAAACGGCCGTCCACAGCTGGGATTTTGGCACGCTTGACTTGTGAACACATACCTCACGTGCAGCCATGGAGCTTCAGCTCATTTCCCTCTTTGTATCTGTACTTGCTGGCTTTGCACTGCAGCCCCCATAGGTGTTGGGAACATCCATGCAACAGTGATGTATCGCAGAGACATATTGATCGTGCCGACCCTAAAGCGTGTAACATCCCTACGCTGTGCCGATGAGAGCCAACAGGCTCGAGACGGCAGTCCACAGCTGGGATTGTGGCACTCTTGACTTGTGAGCACATACCTCACGTGCAGCCATGGAGCTTCCGCTCATTACTCTCTTTGTATCTGTACTTGCCGGCTTTGCACTGCAACCTCCATAGATGTTATTTCCTAAGATTAAAATTTTTATGCAATTCCTTACAAATAAGTAAGATTTGATGCAATTCCTTACATATTATTAGTTTTATGGGCTTGTTCCGCTCCATTCTACCAGTGGCCCTATCTTTTCATTTGGCCATTCTAAAGATGGCTCTTCCATCTTCAGGAGCCTGGAGTGCAAGTGGTGTCTCTATACAAAGCAAGCGGAAGATAACTCCTAATAATAAACCACATCCCTTACGGGATACGACATTGACTATCCAGATGATGCCACCCTTGGGTGAAGAATTCAGCTTCCGTTGCGGACTGGGAACGCGAATAAAGAAACCAAAGCGAATACACACGTGACCTCTTTTGTGTGTACCATTAATACAAAAAGCGACCCTCGACTTTGTCAAGGAATACTGCTTTGGGAAACGGCGGTGGTCTCCGGCCGCACTGATTCACAATGTCTACCAACGTCATGATCACGTCACGGTGAAGTTTCTTCGTTAGGGGTCTATTCGGTCCCATTCTGACGAGGCCAGATTGCTGTTCCGAAATCGGAACTGCCGTACACTGAAGTGGCAAACGGGTTGACTGTGCGTGCCGCGTATGCGACTTCTCCTATGAATGAACTGGATGGCTGAAAGGAGGTGTGCACAAAGGTACAGTGCCCTAGAACCAAGGGCAGAAGTCTTCGGCCGAACTTCGCCTTCCAGTTCGGCGCCATGCGGTGATGCACGGAAAAAAGTTCAGTCCCGATTTGGGTTCGGGAAGAATTCGGCGCTAGTGTATGCGGTTCAGCCTCTACACCTGGATGAGCACATTACAGACGCCGAGGCTGTTCCCTTCCTGCTGGCACAAGCTAAAAGAACAAAAACCCCTCTTCTGGAAAGTAAACAAGGACGAATCAAGAAAAAGACGTTTGTGCGTTTAGTATGTCACATCAACCTGTCCAGCTTTAACCTTATTACAAGCAAGAGGACAGAGCACAGACAGCATTGCAGAGTCCAGTAGTTGAAAGACTGTGTCGAAAAGGGGGAGGGGTGTGTTGCAGGTCTAACGTGTTTGGATAGCGATAAGCACGCTACTGTTAGCTGCAGTGGCATCAAGGTAAATTTATCTTGGTGGCACCATGTGGTGGATGCCATGGTTCCCACTGCATTCTGGAACAAAAGCTCAAGGTTTTTTTCCCAAGGACCTTTCGAAGTTCAGACGTCATTTTGTCCGGGATGTAAAACACAATTTATGACCAGGGCTTCACTATTTTGCAGAAATATTTATAAGCTACAGGTATCACTTGGGAGAATACATGGGGACTGCACAATATCAGTTCACAGATGTGACTGACAGCTAATGAATTTTAGGGATCACAGTACGCAATGAAGAATTTATTAACGAATGAGGGTGCCGTTCATATCTTGCTGCTGATTCCTACTGCAAAGGGTGCTAACTCCTGTGGATTCTAAGCTACAGTTCCGCCTCTCGAAAGGCGTAATTTGCACAAGCAGTTTCATGAGAACAAGAAAAAGACGCAAAATCGAAGATTTTCAAGGATTAAAAAGAAATCCAGGTTTTCGAGACCTTGAAAATGGCATTTTAAATGCCAGGGTATTCAAGGACCAGTGGGAACCATGGGACGCATGTGCCACTGGTCTTACTTGTTGCTTCCACAACGCTCTGGTCGGAATGGACTATCTTCCTCTCGATCTCGGTTGCGTGACATGAAGTAACACTATTCCATGTTCTAAGAAAGCAACGTGTTTATTCTACACACTAGTGGATACAAAGACTTCGAAAAGTAAATAAGAAAACAACAATCCACTTTTTTTTTTCTAAAACTCTTTACTTCATACATAAATATTTATGGTTATATACAACACAATCAACATGGCTTTTGTTCTGGAAAGTGTGGGAACGAGCCAAGAATTCTCCAGGTCCACACACGAAAATCACCATTAGGCAGACTAGAGCACTACTGTTATGATACTGGGTAAGAAACGACACAAAAGGAGTGTGGAAGCAGCACAGCATCAGGCTTGACCACACCGACGAGCACCGAAAGCGAACTGGTGACTGATCGTTTTTGCAGCAAACTCGAAGCATCTGTGCCAACGGGACCACAGACATAATGCGCCACATCGGGATTCTCTTATAATCATGTAGAATCACGAAAGCTTGCTTGTAGAGTGCTGATAAATTTCCTCTCAAATGGACTGTCATAGATCGAGCAGAGCTCATACCAGAAACGTAAGCTTGCACAGCACATAAAGTAGCAACAGCTTTTTAGAAGGTCTCAAACACTGCTGTAGTTAGCAGCAGAACACCTCGAAGGCTATCCCTGTACTTAGCACGTACCTATTCCAATGCTGTTTTCGATCACAGTTGTCTCGCGACGCATGGCCAAAAACTATCATTCAATGCGGTTGTTAATTGCCTGGGCTCCACGGCACCTAGTCATAGCTGCAAGACACAACATTACAGGTACACGGTAAAAGTACCTGGGCTAAGAAAAAAGGACAAAATAGTACCTGGGCTATGTGCATCTAATTACTCCACTCAGGGGTTTGCCCAGTGCCCTCCCCAACAAATATTTTACAGCACTCCCATAATTTTGCGATATGAATATATATGAATGATTATTATGCGTGGCAGTAGCCAAGTGAGACCAGTGTCCCCACACACCCAATAGAATACAACACCTCGCTCAAATGAACAACCTGAGCAAATCCTTTGACTGCACCGAAAAATATTCCTGAAGATTTATGACATTCGAATACGCATTTAAATTCTGTTATTTGATAATTTGAATGCTGAAGAATGCTGAATGCCACACACAGAGGCACTGAGCTGTTGTCTCGCATTACTGTTTACTGCATTGCTGCTACAGTGTCTATCAGAATGGCTACCTAGGATGGGCCTCCGTAAGAGCATAGGTGTCATAGCACATGGCAAGAGTTTTCCGAGCACTCCCAAGGCTAGCCCAAAGATCTTACAACTCCCGCAAGAAACAAAAAAGACAAGAAAGAAGAAGAACTGTGAACAAGGCCCAAAGAGCCCCCCAGCAGATATCCTTCTACACAATTCCAACAGCCTCCAGAGATGAAAGTTCTGCTAAAACTAACTGACATTCGCTTTCCTAGTGCCCGGTTTCCACTGTGAGAGCAACTGTAGCAGACAGCTGTCATTTTACAGCAAATGCAAGTACCAAAAAGAGGAATAGGAGGCACATGTTACAATGTAGCCGCAATCTCAACCATTCCAGAAACAGAACCAAAACGTATTGTTTAACTCCTGCGTCACCGCTGCACGTACTTTTCACAGATTGCCATCGGAAACATTATCATGCCCAACAGCACTTTGCTTTGCGTACGTATTTGAATATTCTAGCAATTTTTGGAGTCCAAAGCTCGTTTCTCTTCAGAGCACTGTGTTTCCGCAGACCAAAAATCTTCCTCATATATGGTGTGATGCCCACCAATGCTGTGTCAAATGGAATGTGCCATCTTGTTCCGAGAGGTTATAGAGTGGCAGTACTGCAGTCAATTTAGCAGGCACAAGCAATGTTCTGCCTACAAACTACGCTCTGATCAAGTCAGTAGACTGGTATTTCGGTTGCACTTATGCATCGACCACATAAATGCTGGTCCTACCCGTACCTCCCCACTGGTATCCTATTGATATATCCCGCATTACAAGGGAAACTCTGTGCAATTATATTATCTAATAACTATATATAGCCTTTGACAAAATGTACAGTCTGCAAGCACATGACCCTCCACTGAATTATGAAATTCCTCCAAATATTCTGTCCCCCCCCCCCAAATCAGCTGCCACACATCACTAGTTTGAAATCGCTATATCACAGTGAAAAATATGCCAATACGGTGCTTCCTGATTAACGCACCTGTGCAATGTTTTTATTACACACAAACTGATTACCAAGAAATAAGAATATAAATATAATCTTCCAGTCATTGCACTCAGCAGAGTAATTGGAGCTACTCTATGTGCCTTGTCCCACATTACGATCACATGAGGTGTAAATAGGGCACCTATGTGCGTACGAGATATTGAGGTACTCAGCACAGTGAAATTCGGGACTAGGTTACAGGTTATTCACAGAACTATGAGAGAGCTTGTGATGATGGGAAGAATGGGCACGTAACATTTAGCTCATTAACACATCAGAGAGAACCCCTCCTCACAGCATGAACTATGTGAAGGATGTAGAGCAGCAGATTGATAATGTCCACATAAAGGTTGATGGCAGCGAACACGTAGTCTTCGGGTGAAAGCGCGAAGGTGCGTGCACCACCCATCATGAACTGTGTGTCCAAAACAATGTACTGAAAGTGGAATGGGTTTTCTGTAAGTTATGATGAGGCAACTGCAGCAACACGATTGGATTCTGTATTCAGTTTTGAAATGTGTTTTGTTGAAATGTGTAGAAGCAGACATGTTTTTCTATTACAGTTGAACCTCTCAATAATCAACGTCGATTTAACGAAAAATTTCCGTTGCACGAGCGCGTCCCCATAGACGCCAATGTATTTTTGAGCTCGATTTAACGAAATACGCTCGTTTGGTCACCTCTATTTAACGAAGTCCCTGGGCTCGCCTGCGCGTGTCTTTCCCCTTCACCACAAAGAAAAGGAGGAGAAACTTTCCCTCTCCGTTGTTTTTACGCGAGTTTTCGTTGGTCACCTCGTTTGTCACGGAACGTGCCGACACGTGCTTCGCCTCCGCCGGTAATCGGTGCGCCGACGCTGTTTCAAAACCGGCGCGAGGGTCTCTTTGCACCCGTTTTCGGACAAGAAAACACGCATTGCTGACATCTCGCGAAGTCTAATCTGCTTGTGTTGATGACGACGACAGTACGTCGCGGTTTTGTGCCTTTTCATTACTCGTTTTTGTTCGCGCCGCTAATGCTGACGGTGGTAAAATGGGCATGATGCCGCTGCAGTTCAAGGTTCCATCGGCGCAGACGTCTACGTGCCGTGTACCCATTTCTCGTTCTTTTCGCCGGTGTACTATTGTTCTTTCCGGACGTCATGAGTGAAAGTGAACCAACCAAGAAACTTCGATACGCGAGCGCGTAGGAGAAAGCAGTCGAGGTTCATCCGGAGTTACGAAGGTTATGAACGCTTAGAGCGACACTGTGCACAAATTACGCGTTACCTAGCATTATGTAATGAATAAAGCTTGATATTTTGTGCCCTTCTTACCTTAGTACCTGTTTCATGACAAATGACGTTTTGCGGAACACGCGGCGCTGGCTGTGCGGCGGCCATCTTTGTTTAACTTGGCGTGTTCCATTTAACGAATATCTCGATTTAACGAAACAAAAGAGTCAGCATTTACAAATTCGTTATATAGAGGTTCAACTGTATATCTAACATAGCTATGTGGACTATCATTAGTTAAGGGCAAGAAGGGAAACTTCAGATCCTTGACATAATAGAGAATCTCATCTTGGCAACTCTGTGGAGAAGAACACCACACATTATTGGAGCATAACTCCACTACTAGCGAGAACACCTTGCACTCAACAACGACCAGGCACCCCAAGGTTCTGCTGTAGAGTAAATATGCAGATTTTGCAATCGAGACAGAGAACCTTAAACTCTATCTGAAGTGATGAGATTGCATTTTGTGTGTAGCTCAATGCTGCGTGGCCGTAGCGATATAAAAATAAAAATAAAACAGACTTTGTTGGTGTCGATACTCCACTGGTGGCTGCCGTCATGTCGGCAAAAATAGGCAATAACTATTCGTTTTCCGTTACTCTGAGTGACGGAGGCCCGTCGTAGCGCTTTTGGGTCTTCGTTTCGGCAAAGGCTGGCGAAATTCACGAAGGCCAGCACGTGCTGTCCAGCCACGAGTCGCGCGATCGTCCTTAAAGCGAGCTTCACCTAAAGCACGCAGGCGTTAGGTGAAGCCGACTTGCGGAATGGTGACGCCTAATCTAGCCACAAGTATGTTTCCTCCTCCTCCACCGAACGTCACCACACGCGAGGAGACTCTGGGTGACGTCGCCGCCGTGCTCGCCAGCACTACATCGCGAAGCGGAGGCGTCGTGCAAAGGCTGGCAGCCAATCGCAGGAGCCTTCCACGGATTAGTGTCCGGTCGAAATTGTAGGACTCAAGTTGTCACTGACTATAGTTTTCTCAGAAAACTTACATTTCCAAAGGAAGCATTTTGTGTGACGGTTCCTGAAGGTCGTATGTTTAAATGACGTAGTAAAAGAAATATATGCTCCAGTAGAAGAAGATAGGAGCAGGAAAGTTTCCTTTGAGGTGCTGAGAGATTCATGTACACATCCCATAACGTAAACTTGAGAGAAGGGTAACATTACGTGAATAACAATCTTAACAGCATAACTTATTAGTCAATATTGCTCTGCATTGCACTTGAAAGCCATAAGCATAGGCACATCCTACACATGGCCAAGGTGTGCCGAGGAAAGCAAATGATTACATAGAGCAATGAAAAGGTGGCCAGAAGGAAGCTCAGAACATGAACAAAATGAAGACCCACAAAAGAAGGATAAGGAAGCAGGGGAGAGCTTGACAGGGAGGTAAGGAAGTAAAAAGGAGATAAGGTGACCAGATAGGAACAGAGAAAGGATGAGGAAGAAGTCCACGAAAGGAAGGCAATCTAAATCAAATGAGGCGTCATAACAAAGAAAGTCTCCAACCAACCCCTCAGTCTCGATTGGCATATCCGACGATCTGAAGAATCATGAGGAAGAGGTTCACAATGTCAACGTAGAGACTCAGGGAGGCGAAAATGTATTCCTCTGGAGACACGCTATACTTGTGGTTGCCGCCCAGCATGAGCTGTGTGTCAAACACTAGATACTGAAATATGGCACAAGGAATGCAAATCAAACTCAGTGCTCCACTTAGCCTCAAAACACACACTTTGCATCACAAAATGTCGAGAGAATTAGCTCATATCAATTGAGACGAGACCCTCGTTTCTTAAAAAAAAAAAGGGTTTGCCACGTTGAACTTAAAAATGTTAAGAATACTCCGCAGCCTAATTAAATTAAACTAATTAAATAATCTCAATCAGAAAGCCTTACCACTGAGAACAGTAAAGCTCCAATGCAGGCGTAAACAAGGCGGACAACCTGTAAAAGAACAGTTTTATATATACATTAACAGCTGGGAAACAGTTAGCAGTTCACAGTCTAGAAAATACCGTAATTTCACGCGTATAAGCCGCACCGCAGATAAGCCGCAGGACGCGTTTTTAGGAACGTTTTGAAAATTTTCTGGCAGATAAGCCGCACTCGCAGATAAGCCACGGGCAATACGAGACGACTGATTTGAACGACAAAGGAGACCATAGAGAAGGCCATAAACCCTGTGGTCCATAGTGTACAACAAAGGAGGTCAGCTCTAGAGTTCTACCAAGATCGGATTGTGCCCTTGTTGGGCGTTTTTCATGGATTGATCGGTCAGTAATCTTCCAATAGACGTGAATCACTGTCACCACTTTCGTTAAAGCTGCTTGGGGGAATGCACCAGGAAGATTATTCTACGTGAATGTGGGCGCGTCCCTGTTACGCACTGTTCGTGCATCGGCAGGGCAGTACTGTTCCAGAGACACTGTCGGCCCGGCCCTTTCGTTAAAACTGACGTATGGGGAAAATACCAGGAAAAAATAGTCATCAGATAAGCCGCACCGGTGGATAAGCCGCAGAGCACCCGTGAGAAAAAAAAATCGCGCATAAGCCGCGGCTAATACGCGTGAAATTACGGTACTAGTTTTATCTGCAAAATTAACTAGCTTAATAGCCAGCGTCCTAATGAGAGCAGTACAATCTAGCATTGGAACACAACTTACATCATTATGGAAGAAGATCATGAGAAACCCGAAGCACATGAAGACTATGGCACAGACAAAGAGTATACCGGAGAGAGCAGTGAAGTCCCACTGTCAAAATACAAAAAAATGTGACCATTAAAGAAGCAGTGGGACGGGTCCCCATATTCTTTCTGGCCATGGCCTGCTCTGCGGGAAATAAAATGAGCCCCTGCACGGGACCTCTTCTGCATGCCTTGCAGAAATCTTCAGCACTTCCTTTTAGCATTGTGGAAGGTGGAAATCCAAGGCTCCAACGAGAGCAGCGGTGCCTGGTTGCAATTAGCCAACAAGGACATAATTTTTTTAGGGATGTGGTACCATGTCTCTACCACGTGCCACAACACAAGGGGGCAGGTTAGGCCAACGGTAGCACGGTGACAGCATCATGTACGATATACGGACGTGATGAAATGAATGATGAATGAAGTGAACGCGTGTGATGAAAACACACCTTGGTTTGAAAAGCGAAGAGCGTCAGTGCCAGACATACAACCTGAAACACAAAACAAGCAAAATTATCTTTCGATTTACCAGCAATTTTAAGTAAGTAGATTAAATGCACAACATATTAAACGTTTGTCAATCCAAAAGAGTGCTACCACCAGCCACCACAATAGTGTTAGAAAAAGCACTTACCGCACATATACCGACAGCAATGATTACTTCATCAGCTTTGTAATAGCTGCGATATGGAAAAGTACGCGCAATAATTACCACCCTGGGTTTTTCACCTTGTGAACATGATGAACATATAAAATAGTCTGTACTCAAGCATCCCACAACAGATCAGGTTCATTCTTACCTTGACACTGTTCCAAGCAGAAAACCTTCACAAAGAGTCTGCAATTTGGGAGAAACAGTTTTCAATAGAACAAGACAGCGGCAAAAGCGCAAAAACGTTTATTTGGAAAGGACTGTCATAATTTGCACTAGGTAATGACAAGCACATGCATAAGGTTGTTAGTTCTATTAATCTGTACCTGCAATCCAAGTTGTAGCCATATAACACATTCGCATGCGAGCATTAGAATCTGTAACTAATAAAGATAACACAGCTGTGGTATCATGGTACACCGTACCGCTGTCCAAGCTGCCAGAGGAAAGGAGTGTACCATGCTGTTCCTGGTACAGTCTGTTTGTGCTACCTTATATAGACCATCATAAATACAGTGGTACTTCCCACTTAGAGCCTACAGGTTTTCTGGACTCTTTGTGTACTGATTGTTTTTCTTTCTTTCTTGCTGTTCCTAGCTGTTACAAGTCTCACTTCAAGAATTTACTTCTGAAGAATTCATTAATGTATGTTGTAATAGCAGGCGCATTACTAGCATTCTGCTATGTGTCTGCAAAAGCTTGTTCAAATCCTGTAGTATTTGATGCTAATAAACTGTCAAAAAAACAAAACAATACGGCCATTCTGGTCCCGGTTCGGACCAATGTGATGCTCTAGCACCAAACTTCACGGTTCAAGAAAACTTGTCAAAAGGTGAAGCAGCATTCATTGCATATTTCCCGTAGTATGCCAAGTTTTAACGTGTCACTTTTACAGCATGAAAAGGGAACTACCGTTCTAGCTGAAGAACTAAGTCACTAAAGCCAACAACTCTCGTTATTACAACGTTAACGTTGACAACAACGTTAGACACCTATTGCTGTAGTCATTCGCCTACCACTGTCACTTGTTTACCGTGTGTCAAAACGTTGCCATCAATTCTCCAGCGAGATAAGATGAACACATATTGAAAACAGAATACAGAAGTTGACTTACAAAGATGAACAGGAGAATGAGGTTAACTGGGAACGATCGGCGAACACCCTCGCAGCAAGCTAGTACTAACATCAACACGAACGTCACAACCCTGCAAAGTAATTTTATGGGAACCTTAACGCGTAATCACTGCACAGACCAAAAATAAGAAAGCTAATTAGAGCCTGAAGTCATAGGGTTTTACCCGATTCTTCCCCGAATTTGCCTCCCCCGAATTGAAGGCTCACTCTTTAGGGCGAAACCCGATTTTTACCCGGCAAATTCCCCTCACTGGGATGTCTGTAGGAATGCACTAACTTACTTTGTTTGGCAGCAAATGCAGTTACATCTCCTTTTGTACCAAACTACTACAGTTAATTTGAGTAACTGAGCCCGATTTCTCCCCGAATTTAGCGTACTGGAAGTTTTTCCACCTGAATTCGCGTGAATTTAGTGGACATGTTTATTTAGCCGATTTTTACCCCCCGAATTTAGTAAAAAATATTTCCCGAAAACTTCAGGCTCTAAAGATAATGTTAACTTCTCACAAAATAGCATGACAAGCATGGCATAACAAGTGCACGCACCATAATTTCACACGTATTAGCCGCGGCTTACGCACATTTTTTTTTCTCGCGGATGCTCTGTGGCTTGTCTGATGACTTTTTTTCTTGGCATATTCCCCATACGCCGATCTTAACAAAAGGGCCAACAGCGTCTCCGAAAGAGCACCGCCCTGCCAATGCACGAACAATGCCTAACAGGAGCCTTCCTGGTGCCTCCCCCAACCAGCTTTAACGAAAGTGCATAGTGCATGCATATGCACTGTGATACATAGCATGATGACTTGTCATTGTCTTTTCTGTGCTCCCAAGATCTGATTCTACTGCTATTTTACACAATTTCCTCCTTTTGGCAGTTAATAAGCAATCTATATCACAAATGTGTCATTGGCTTCTACTTATCACGTAACAACTAAATCTAAACTGAAACGCTAAAACTGAAAGGTATGCAAATTCTTTCATTTTTTGTGTTTACGCTTACGCCTCTTTTTCATGGCAACATTGTATTTTGCTGCACATCATAAAGCCACATAACAAATGAATTATGCGTGCATTGGGCTTAATTTGGTTTATTCTGTGTGATATTTGGGAATGCAAAGATGCATGCTTCAAATTTAGGGTTTCTGTTGGCTTGCACTTTTTTATGCCAAAAAGTAGGTCTTCTTGGATTTTACACTTAGAGACTAGCACCAGGACACTGTGCACTAGGAAGAGGGATAAGTCAGGTAATAACAAGCACAATTGATTGTGTGTGCACACGTAAATAGAAAATGTGCCATAATGCTCGATCCATATTCAAAATTTGTTAAGGAGTCAGAACATAATTACTTTCTCTTTTTGTGACACCACCAAACGTGAAGTGACACAAACTAAATTTGCAATGTACTTAACAAGTACTTTGCCTCATAGTTTGTACTTTATTTGTAGTACTGCGCAGGTTGTACCTGGCAACGTTACTTTAAAGACGACCTCGAAGTAGTATGTCCTTCACTGGGAACCAGGTTTGTCTAACTCCATTACACATTTTAAAACTTCATTACAAATTATCTTTACAAACTACTTACATGGCTGCAATATAAAGTCCAGGGTTTGCCCGTGAGAAGGCTTTAACATTAGGCCTGAAAGAAAACGATAAACATTTGATGTCATTGTGGACGAAAACTTTATGCTTAGCATTTACGTTTAGCTTCAGGATTCATGTGTTACTGATTTCAAAGTTAGCATCATGACTTCTCATTCCTTATACAAAGGTAACTCAAATGAAAACTGCACATGAATCAGCAGTAACTGGGTATCTTACATGTTGGTGAAATTACAAGTTTATCAAAACAGCAACAGAATCTGCTTGTTGGTAGGAGCAATGCATGACAAACGAGAGCAACAAAAACAAGACAACACGATCTCATTAGCATTAACTTCACATACAAACATTCAAGAAAGAAGCACAAACACGTGCGCCAGTGACTCAGTGCCAACCGCGTGCGCCTGTGATGCTAAGGTAGCATCCCTGACCGGTGATCGGGAGGGTCTAGGTTCGACACCTGGCTCTGGCACTCAGTGGCTTTTCATAAATTACAGTCGCCGACCGATTTTTCGGACATGCTCGATTTTTCGGACTCGTTCGTGGAACGGCCTCGGGTCCCATAGAGTTCATGTATAAGAATGTCCAAAATTTCGGACGCCATGCAGCTCCGTCGCTCGATATTTCGGACTCTGTTTGCCCAACCAGCGAATTTATCTCTTGAGGTGACGGAAAATATTGGTACCATCCGAAATTCGTACCAAAAGAAATCAACCAACTAAAATATTGAGCCAAAAAAATAGGCAGTGTTGATTGTTCATTTTCTATTCCTCTGAGTAGAAGAGGTCTGTCTTAACGCTTTTGCGTCTTCGTTTTTGGCCAACAGCGCAGCACGTGCTGTCCGCCTGCGAGTCTCGCGACGGCGCTGTAAAGCGAGCTTCACCTACAGCACGCATGCGTTAGGTGAAGCCGACTTGCAGACTTGATGACGGCGGTGCCTCTGACAGTGTACATTGACGAAATGTCGCTTCGGGAAATAGAGGCTGATGTCATCAGGCAGAGCTGGAAGCACGTTAGGAAAGCATCGACAAATTTTCCAGCCTATTAGGGCTTAGTAAAGTTTATTTTGAAGCGAAATTCGTTTTTTCGGACTGCTCGATTATTCGGACTTTTGCGCGATCCCCGCAGAGTCCGAAAAATCGGACGGCGACTGTACTTGTTGGTGTGTTCCTAGCTGCTATCCTATCTCCTCAACTATCTCATTTGGAGAAATAAAAGATCATTGCCCACAGTAATTGCAACGAGTCAGGCTGGCGTTGTCAGCGGTGCGTGTCGTCAGCTAGCTATCTATGGCTCACAGAGAGGTGGAGAGGAGGTTGACATGGCGCAGGCAAGTCGTGGAGTGCAGTTTCCCGCTGAAGTACAGCTGATGTGTGCCGACCGCCCAGTGGTATCATCCATAGCGACCAGAGAAAGTGTCTGTACCGTCCCAAAACGCAACGTACCGTGCACAAGGCCTTCTGGCTGGCACAGACTTTTAAACAATTCCATGAATGCATTATCGAGATTCTACTACACGTTCAAGTTGATGTTGCTTGCCTAAAATTTGTGGTATAAATCTTTCCAAATTTAATCAATTTTGGTACAACGAGATAGTCCATACAAGAAAATAAAACCGTGATCCCTGTGAATTTCGTTATATCAAGGTTAGAATGTGTTTGGCCGCATGTCTGAATGTAAGTGTTGAACTGGCCACATGGCCCTAACCATAGGCGCCTATACGGGGTGTCCCAGAAAACGTGTCATTGAATTATAATAAAAAAACTACACCACCTAGAGTCATGCGGTCAATGGCATTTGTTCTTACTGGGTTTTTGCCACCTCCTCATGTGAATGTCGTGTAACATAAGTTTAATTATGTAAATTTTTGCGAGCTTAAGTCGGAAATTTGCCTAGTAAAGGTCACTTTTTTACCCCACCAATGTGAAGAGCGTGTCTAATTTAGTCAAATTAATGATAATTGACAGGGATATTCAGGAGCTATCCCATCGGAAAAAATAGCCGAACATCATGCTCTACGGAGGTCGCACAGAATAGCGCACGATGAATTTTTCAGCACAATCTTTGTCAGCCTGACAAAAGTAGGTTGGAAACCCAGCCCTCCTCGACATCACAGAAAGAGATAAAACAGGCATGGCTTATCACGTCCGACTTTCGCTGGTATAATGCTTTCCCTCTCCCAATTTTAGGAACTGTTTCTTTTTCTACTATCACTCTGTGGGCTGGCTTCGGAACCTCCTTTCGTCGCACTGAGAGCGATTGCGCTCAAAAAGTCATTGCGCTATGGTCCGGTGCTCCGAAAAGCATGATATTCGGCTATTTTTTCTGATGGAATAGCTCGTAAATATCACTGTGACTTATCATGAATTTGAGTGAATTCGGCACGCTCTTCATATTGGTGGGGTAAAAAAGTGACCTTTACTTGGCGAATTTCAGAGTTGAGTTCACAAATATTTACATAATTAAACTTGGAGTACATGACATTCACATTAGGAGGTGGCAAAAACCTAATAAGAGCAAATGCTCTTGACCGCATGATTCTAGGTGGCGTAGTTTTTTTATTATAATTCAATGACACGTTTTCTGGGACACCCTGTATGCTACATCCTGCCCAGTGATCCCGAAACATACAGGCACTGGTCGTCCACAATGGTGGCACTAGCTTCCTCGGGTGATGATGGTTATCTCAATGCGATATCCGCAGTATCGGTCGTGATGCCCTCCTCCTACACACAGAGTGTAGATTGTAACTGGTGACACCTGACAGTCGGAGACATGACATAAAGAGAACACACCAGCGCCAAGTGGCTGGGTGTCTCTAGATAACCACTGGCTTATCCAAATATGGCAGGGGCCTGCACAGCGTGCACCCACACAGGACGCTTATCTCCGCTAAGCGCGGTAGAGCAGCGTATGCACCGAGCTTACGGCGGCATACACTTACGAGATGGGCAAAGGTTGTCACTGCTCTGACTTGTCTGTGTTTCCGACCCTAGAAAACTGGGGTCGGAATACTGGCTCAGAAACTCTGGTGCATAGCGTGAACGGCCAATTTTGCCTCGTTGAGCAGGCATGTATGCCCTAACATAATGCACTGTAATAAGCGACAGCTTCCATAAACACAAGCACAGATACTTACTCAAAAATGAAGAGCGCAATGAGCGCAGTTGTAATAGCCAGTTGAACGAGAAGAATGCCATAAACCTTGCGGATAAAACCTGCAAAGAAAGCACTTTTTGCACATTGCTTCGCTCAAGTGGACTACACTCTACCAACGAGGCTTTTGGAAAGATGGACAAGTTGTGCCATTTGGTCTCATCAGGGCCAGGGTGTTTGAACAGAGTATAAGGAAATTTAATATTTTCATATTCCACTAGAGATAATTTGACAATGCAATACATCAAACCCGTTCAAACACGTCTGGTTCGTAACATAACATAAAGCCCAACAAGTGTCTCGAATTGGATGAATAAATTACTGCTGAAGGCAAGTAGAAAGAGGAGGTTCTAACTACTGTCTCGTTTCTGGGTAAATGTGCCCTGACATTTGCAAGTAGTTAGCTTCCAAGGCTAATGAATGCCAGGGCCTGTCCTGATCACAAGATGAAAAATGATTGCCCTTCACTCGAGACGTGCTTGGATTTGCATAGCAAAAGCTCATGGATGTTTCAAAGCATGTGCTCACTGCAGGATTTTTAAAAAATGAGGTGGCTCATTTAATGATAGCCACTGCCATCTCACATTTTCCCACATATATTTCAGTAAAAGGTGTCTACATTCTAGATATTCGGTCACCGACCTGTACAAAACATATGCCTAGCTATGTAATGGCAAATTCACTAGGTCAAAATGTGACAACGTGGCCTAGTGTTCCAAAATTGCAAGCCATGTGCTTGTGGCAAGTCACCCTAACACCCTAACACACCCTAACACAGGTAGCCAGAAGATAGCAGCTTTAGGTGCTTGGGTGCAGAGTTCGAGGTAACTCGTAACTGTAACCAAGTTCCTGTTTTTGGCAACTTATAACTAGGGCCTGACTTTTTAGGGTTAAACCCGTATCCGCCCGATACTTACCCCCCGAACGAAATCTGTAAAATTCGGGTTTAACCCGAATCTACCCGAAAACATCCGGGTCACGTGGCACACTCATAAGCGTGCATTAAAATAAAGTTTGATAACATTGCTAAACATTAGTTCCATGTTAAGACAAATTTTTATTAAACAAAAAAAATCACCCGAATACACCCGAATTCCTGACGACAGAATATGCCATAACAGGATTTAACCCGAATACACCCGAATTTTCGAATGAAAAATATCACCCGATATTTACCCCCCGAATTTGGCCAAAAATAAAACCTGAAAAAGTCAGGCCCTACTTATAACTTAACTTGGTACTTTTGCGCCGCAGTAACTTTCAGTTGGAACTCACTTCTTTTTCAGGTAACTTTGCAGAGTAACTTAAGCTGAGTTCCAAGTTACTTATAATTCGCTTTTCATTCACGTCCACATATTTTCTTGCTTTCTTTCCAGTTCTTTCATGGCATTTTATGCCATAAAACGTGATATTCAATCAAACGACAGTATTCTATTCAGGAAGTGAGAACCGCTGCCATTGAAATGAAGCTAAACCACTGTGCGACCGCAGGGAGTAAGATGCAAAGCGTTCGTATTATTGTATTGTATGTTCGTATTGTATCGACATAAACGAAAACGATCTAAGCGTGTTTCACTCCTCCGCAGGCAACTCCAGGTCTAACTCAACTGCTTACGTACGTGCGCTGCACCTGTGTAGTGCTGCTCTGTGTCCGAGGTAACTTGGAAGTAACTCGTTCTTTTTGTAAGCAACTACGTAACTGCGTGTTACATTTCAGGCTGAACAACTGCGTTATTAACTTAGTTACATTTTTCACATGGTAAATTCCTGGCACTAGGCAAGCACCACGAGAACACACACGATTGCCACGTTTTGACCAAAATAATGTAATTGTGCAGAATCTGGCAAAGAAGGGAGCTAGCAAAATGATCATGGGAATTTGCACTAACCCATTTGCAACAATGGCACCTGTGCTGTTCTTTAAGCATATTTATAAGGGAAAGCTGTATTGACTAAAAAAAAAAGCCCACTGTACAAAAGAGTAGCACAAGACAGAAGGTACAGCAGATGCTTGCATGTGCACAACATGTATGAAGCATAATTCATTCTAAAAGCACAAAGGCTTCTAAGAACAGGTTCATAACATAAAAACATTTGGAGAATGCTTACCATGGCGAATCATTTTGTCAGAGAAGGCACTGGGATCCTGGTACCCAACGCCACCCATGTCAGACCCGTAGTATGCCATCTTTCTTGCAAACTATAGAGCAATAGAACAAAGTGAGACATGACATTCAAAAAAAGAAAAGAACAGAAAAGATAGTGAGAAAATAAGCAATCAAGGAACAATGAGAATAAGCAACAGCAAATCAATCTTTGTATGGATGAGCAGACAAATAGAGATTAAAGTACAGTCTCCTGGGTGCATTTTTTCAGTTACTCTCTCTTAGTGCATGTTGCACGTGGCCCTGTATGGACCTTATTTTGCCCTTTATTTATTTTGCTCTTTCTTATCCTGGCTGTAAGTCTTCTGTGGTCTGCTTCACGTTCTCTGCTTCTTGTTTCAGCTCCCTCGACAAGAGGAGGTGTATCTGTACTTTGTTTTTCTATTCTATTTGCTTGTATATTTCCCTCTTTTTCCCTCCCTTTCTACTTGTACTATATATATACAAGGTGTTTGCCCCAAAGTGTTAAGAAATTTTATTTAAAGCGAGTGATAAAAGAGAAACGAGAGCTACTTTTCAGCCACTTGACTGAGAAACAGGTGCTACTAGTGAAGCAGTACCTTACTTTCTTACTCACGTAGTAGAAATGTACCACTTGCTTTTCTTTAATCGCTCACTTTAAATACAATTTCTGGTCACGTTATAGCAAACAACCTGCATAGATGCTGTATGTATGCTTACTCTATAGCCTGATGAAGATTAGGCTCTGCACGAAAGCCTCGTTTTTATTGTTTTAAATAAAAGTTGGCCCTAACCGTCCTCCTATTATTGCTGTACTTCAAAATGAAATATGCAAAAATGATCTCCGTATGAACCCGTAAAAGTTATCCATTTAAATCCGATCTTAAATGCAACACATCACTGTCTGTGCAACAGATCAGGACCCTCAGAAGTAGTAATGCTCATGCACTTACAAGGCAACAAATCACGTAGTTGAGTAATACTGCCCTGACATGTTATTATGGGGAGTTTGATGGGGAGCTTGATGGGGAGCTTGATGGGGGAGGTGAGAGGGGAGTTGAGAGGGGAGTTGAGAGGGGAGTTGAGAGGGGAGATGAAGTAGGAACAGCTCACGAAATGCTCGCTCACATTCATGAAATTGTACTGGTCTTTTTGCTGGCCGTCGTCTGTTTGGCATGTGCTTTTGAGACATCAGTCTCAACTCTGCCACAGTCTTCAAGCCTTTGTTTCGCCTTTGTGACATGCCTGAAGATATTTGTTCCTTTACAACTGATTCGGCATTGCACATGGATTACGGGAAGTGTCAACAGCGCAGCTCGTCACATGACTTCGAAGACGTATTAAAGCAAGACGCCATTGAAGCACCTTTGGGAGTTGGAGTAGGAACCGCTCACGAAACGGTCTCTCACATTCCTGTCATTTCACGGGTTGGTGATTGTTTTTTTTTTTTTTTTTGCTATATTTGACGCGTTGGATACCTGTGTTTCCTACTCCACACCCACCACTATGTAACGCAATATGTGGCAGACGACGTCTAATGTCGTATGTTGCGTCAGTATACAGGGTGTCTCAGTTAAATCCCCGGGCTAAATAGTTCACGAACCGGTGCACCAATCGAAGAACTTTCTTTTTTACAAGTATCTGTCCGATACCGCCTACAACCTGCGCACTGTGTGAATGAGTGGGAGGCGCTCATTATTTAAATAAAAATTCAAATGAGTTTTGTAAAAAAACATAAGTTCTAAAGCAGGACGCCATCGGCATTAAAATGGGTACATACCCTTTCGGGACCTTCAGTGGACACCTTTTAGAGAAAATCTGCCACCAAAGCAGGTCATTTGTTGCAGTAATTAATTGGTTTCGGTTTACGTATTTTTGTTGCGGATGGTCGTGGAGAAGCGCAAAAGGACGCTCTTTCACTCCCATGTCCACCAATGAATTACGTACTTACACCAATGAATTACACAAATTAATTACGTCCTTTTTCACTTTGTCGCGAGCAGCCGCGACAAAAATATGTAAACCGAAACCAATTAATTACTGCAGCAAATGACGCACTTTTGTGGCACATTTTTCTCTAAAAGGTGTCCACTGAAGGTCCCAAAAGGGTATGTACCCATTTTAATGCCGACGGCGTCCTGCTTTAGATCTTATGTTTTTTCACGAAACTCATTTGAATTTTTATTTAACTAATAAGCACCTCCCGCTCATTCACACGGTGCAGAGGTTGTAGGCGGTATCGGACATATACTTGTAAAAAAGAAAGTTCCTCGATTGGTGCACTAGTTCGTGAATTATTTAGCCCGGGGATTTAACTGAGACACCCTGTATACGTCAGTATGTTTCGTTCCATGTTAACTGTGGTCTGGTGTGTGGATATTTAGCTTTTTCAAATCAGACACAATAAGCGCAGTTGTTGCTTATGAGCTGGGTCATAGGAAAACAGAAAAGTTACGTTTTATTTTTGTGCGTACGGCTGCTCCCCCTTGTGAGAGATGCGGAATTAAATCCAGGCTCGACAGACATAGATCACCTAGATAAATTACAAGACACGACTGAATCTCTGAGTCCCACGGTGCTGAAGTATCAGAGATAAAATTCCGCGAAACTGCGTGACACTGCAGAAGGAGTCGCAGACCGAACCGAACGGGTTCGAAGAGTAAAATCTAGTCTTGCAATCATGACTGATACTCAAAATGATGATGTCCATTTGAATCAAAATGTTAGTGAAATTCAGTCAGTCTTACCGGGTGTTCTGTTTAATTTACGAACATATGTCACACATATCGTTGATCTAGAAAACCACATGAGATAGAACTTGGTATTTAAGGGCATTCCCGAAGCCGGTGCAGAAGCTTTGGCTGAAACTGAGCGAGAAGTTACTGATACTGAGGAAGATACTGAGAAGTTCAAAGAGTTCACCGACTCAGACGTAAAATGCGCGGAGGGACGATGCCGCCCCATCATAGCAAAAGTTCTGAACTATAAACAGAAAGAACGTATATGTTTTGTAGATATAGTTGTTCGTGTATATATTTTGTATATACATTTTGTAGTGCACCTGTTCTAACAAAACATCACACAACCATGAGTGTAGATTGAAGAAGATCATTCTCCACAACTTAGAAGTGGCCGCAAGCTACTCTGAAAATGTGGTGAATCTTTCCCGGTTCGTTTATCATTTGATAAGATATTCATTGATAGCGATGTGCATATTTATGACTAGGATCGAAACAAAGTTGTTTGTCTTGAGGTTGGGCAAACGACAACAAAAAATACAGCTGTAGCACCAGAAGGTGACAGCCCAGTTGTTTCTCATCCAAATATAGCAAGTAATCTATCAATGTGTTGACAGTCACAAATGTTTTTGGAAACTTTTTTGAACGTCCCATAGGCTTCTCGGATGGAATAGGTCATGCAACGTTTCGCCTCCACCACTTTCGGCTCGTCTTGTGTCACCCGTATGACGTCCCTCGGTCTTGGACTTTGAACAGAGCAATCCAGTTCGTCTGCGGTATAAAAGCTCAATGCAGCTGCTAAACCTTTCAAACGATGTCCTCGATAGGGGTCAGGTGTCGCCCACACGTACTTCTCTGAGACAAGTTTCTTGGATTTCCGAATGAGCTAGCGCGTTGGTTCAGGTACTACTTTCTGCACATCGTGCTTGTGATGCAATACGCCCGCAGGGTGTTTTGACGAGTCTGGTGGAAGTCCGGTTCTGCAGTTCCGGAACTCCTTGATGGGAAAGAAATGTCGTATGCTCGCTTAATCCGTCGACATGTTTTGCAACACAAAGCAACCTGAATCTGCGAATGTTTGCGTTTGGCATATGTCGTCGATGACTTCTCCTGTTTCCTCAATGGCATCACTTCGATTCCTCGCGAAGTAATCTGTTGATTAATAATTTCGATTGTGCCATCCTGCATGACAAACGGTGCGTCCTCAGAGCTGTTCTGAGAAGAGGTGGATGTAGACAGTGGGTTGTGCAGCCAATAAGCCCTTCAAATGCACAAAGCAGTTTCGGCAGAGCATGTCCGTGTCGCGAATGTTTGCTGTTTGTCCAGCACCTACAACCACTTTTACACTGTCCATGCCGACGACAGAGACACACCGGAAATCTCTCGTTCGCAGGATCTTCCCCTTATGCCGGTATACCGGTAACCCTCACAATAAATCCTTTTCGCGCCATACGTCGCAGACATGGTACAGCGCCCGGAACAATAGCCGACTCGAGGTATCTGGAAGTCGGCTTACACTAAAGTGCACACGACTGTTGAATACGTCGAGCAAGAACGGCAGGGAGACCTAGGGAAAGGGGTACCACCTTTCGCAGTGAAAAAATATTGGCTGAGGGAAAGGAGGTGGTAGTAGAGGGAAAGGAGGAAACGTGCAGAAAAAGAGAAAAGGGGTGGAGGAGCGCACGCAGAGAGGAACGGTGCACGCTCAAGACAATACGAGGAAACATATGTGGCTGTATGCGGCGGGATTATTGATGTTAGAAATTCTTATAAATAGTCGACAATGCTGGATTGGATTGGATTGGAACTGCCGGATTGGATCGCCATTCACTTTGAAAAGTGCATCAGCACAGACAAACCTTCTTAGCAGGCGGAGAACGAACGATGGTCGTATATACGGCCTAAGGTTCTAACTTTCTTGACACGACCACCAATAGCTTTGCCCAGCCGCTGCTGCTACCCCCTCCAAACACAAGAATGTAACGAATAACCAAGAAAACAAGAAAGACTCCAAGAGTTGGCCGACTGGTGTGGGTACAGAATAGAATGTCAGTTGTCGACCCTGTGTCCACGTCCCAATTTCCTTATCTGATGACTGCGGAGATTAGTCTATGCTCCATATTTTTTCAAGCTGTAGTGGAATGTTGCAGGGAAAGCCCGAAAAAATCTCTATAAAGGGCCTCGAGCCACAAAACTGCCGGCCAAAGGCTGCTGGTATTGCCTTTTTACCGGCACAATGAGCGAATAACTGGGCAATCCGGTAAAATACCTGCCGGGTGGCAACCCTACATGGGGAGCCTGGGAAGTGGCCAGTCCCGAAGGTCACTTGGATGTGGAAGGTCGTTCCCACTTTTGGGCCGGGTTACAACCATTATGCTTTACACGGGTATAAAAAAAAATGAAACGAACAAACAAAAAAACAAAACCGGAAAGAAGAATGGACAATGTTTGCCAAGGCGTTTAAACTTTGTTTGTCGTGGAGTTCGCCAAAGCCCTGGATTCCTTATTCTACATATGGGAGAGGCCAAGTCCTACTTCGACTGATGTTACTCTCAAGAAAACCCAAGAAGCGGAGCTACATGTATAAGTTTCTAGCGCTTGCTGACATATGTTCCTGACATATGCTTGTGTCTTTCGTATGCGTTTCACTACGAAGTTAAAGCCCAGTCACGCCTGTACACGCTGTGTCCCGTGCCTGCAGGATGCTCCCCTCGAGGGCATGCACTGACGTGCTTTTGGAATATCCCCAGCCCGCGCAGAATTGCAAACGAAAAGTAAATTTTCGTCTGTGAGTCGAGAAGGGATGGTTCTAGAACATATAAAAAAACTCGCCCTAAGTTTTGTTTAGCCTTCTTTTGTCTACAGCCGTATCAGGCGAACTTGTTGGTACAGCAGCTCATTAAGACAAAATGTTGCCGTTTCACAGCACTATGGGTAAGAGAGCTTTGAATGGTGAACGCGGCAGTGCACCTTTTGTCTTCATTGGACAGTTGGTACGTGTAAGAGAGCAATCTGGGATCCGCATAATAAATGTTTAATCACTGAAATCGAAAAAATTCAAAACCGGGCTGCCCGATTCATTACATCTGATTATTCTCCTTTCTCTAGTGTATCCCAGATAAAGCAACGTCTTCAGCTAGCTGACCTCTCTCATCGTCGACGGATTTCTCGTCTCTGTCTCTTCAACCACATTTATCGCTCGAACTCGTTACACCCCCATTACATATTACCTCCTACTCGCATTTCAGCTCGACTCGATCATTCTTACAAGGTTTCCCGTATTCGGTCTCGCACCACTTCTTTCAGTAAATCATTCTTTCCTAATACTATCATCGACTGGAACAACTTACCTCAGGACACTGTCAATGTCATCGACCCCCATCAGTTCCGCATTGCATTACAGCGTCACTTCGCTGTGTCATAAACATTTTTGTATTTTTGTACAGAATTTTTTCGTGTTATTTCCCTCCAGTTCCTCTTTTTTTTCTTTTTCTTGTTGTACACTTGTTGTTTAGTATGTACATGTTGCCTGGCCCACCCCCCTCATGTAATGCCCTCTGGGCCCTTGAGGTGTATGGAAATAAATAAATAAATAAATTCCAAAAATCATTCTTTTTGCACCTGCACAGCAGTTTGAGATTCCTTTTTTCAATAACTATAGCAGGTGGAACAGTCAGTCTTTGCTGTGTTATTGTGTAGTTGGTACACTTTACTAAAAAAAAAACGTTTTGAGTTTCAGTCACACACCGTTCGCGCTGGAATGATGCTCAAGAACGGTAGAATCGTCGATCACAGAAACGACTGACTTTTTTCGCCCTTCGTTCTTCCAAAAATGGTTCCAGACTGGAAGCTAAAAAATAGGCTATTTCTTCATCGTTTTGTACGTCCTAAAGAATTTTTTTTGTTTTTCCCCAAGAAATCGAAGATGTCGAAGTTCCACGGGTGGTCGAATTTCGGTGGAATTAGCCACTGGTCAAAATACTGCTTTCGTTATCAACTACATCAAAGTAAAAGTTTCCGTTACAGACATTAGACCATATCGCTTACACTGGAAAGATAAACAGGAAGGGATGACTGAGCATCGAGCTCGCTGTACGAAAGCATGTCATGATGAGTCACCCGGCTTGGCTCAATTATCAGACACTCCAGATCACTTGCACACAAGAGAGGATGAAGAGAAAATAAAGACAACAGCTGCAGTCGACGCACTCTCTCTCTGTCTCTTTTTTTTTTTTTTTTGTCAAGAAGATACGTCTTTTTCTTGCATCTTTGAACGTTTATGCTCAAACCCAAGCCCAACGTGAACCAATAAAAAACATGGCTCAGCAGTCTGGATTCAATGATAATACCCTTGCCTTCATGTTCTTCTCAACTGCTGTATGAACTTTCTATTCACAAAGAGATATAAAACAGCAAGGTTTGAATGTTTCATCACATCTGCCGCGAGTTCAATGAATTGTCCGCAACATTTTGTCCCAGACACTTCTCGTTCAGGTACGTGGCTGCGTCTGTGACAATCCTGCATAATTTGTCGTGGTACAATGACACTGTGAGCAGCATTGTTACTGCACCTAAATTATGAGGTGTATGTAGCTCGCTGCGCTCCTCCCACTAGCAGGGGCGAACCTAGGGTGTGGCAAGTGGGGACACTCGCCCTGAGGGCTACTTGAGGGTGCAAACTGAGTGCAGAAAGGAGAGAAACTGAAAACGTTGACTGCAATCACATCATAGACCAATTTGCAGCAGCAAGAGCCATGCAGAATAAGCTATAAATTTCCTGTTGTATTATCACTTACCTTGATGTTTTAATGCACTAAAATTGTTAATTACTATAACAGATTAACAAGCTTGGATTGTACTTTGCACTGATAATAGGGTGACATTGTCCTAGAGATAAGCGTCAGACAATTTGTTAGAGTCAACTACCCCGCTTGCCACGGGCTACTGTCACAAAGCACATATGTAGTTCACTGGACAATGAGGGGGACACTGGATACTTAGAATTTGAGCAAGTTGATTATTTTCATTTTTTTAAGTAACAGTGTGTTATATGGGACTGACCTCTGCCGGGAGCCAGGCAATGGGTAAATGAGAGTGCAGCTGTAACTGCAGAGTGTCCTTTTGCACTCACATAAAATTAGTCTTTTGCCTGCTCCCTTTATCGGTAAACGGCCTTGTTTTTTCACGTCAATGCTTCTAAGAATTCAAAACGCGGGTAAATAAAAAATTGCGGGACGGCAGCAAGGACATCAGAAGTGGAAAAGAAGCCGTGCAAGCGAACGGTTGTGTGTTGGGATTCCCCGATGAAGCGTGAGCTTGATGCAATCCTTTATGAAAATTCGATCTGTCCACCCACACAGTTAGCATGTAAAGCATGTCCCTTAATTGTTCGAACTCTCCGCCAATGCAAATAACATGGTTTAAGTGTCTCAAGTACCTGACCATTGTTACGTTTAAGTACCGTAATTTCACATGTATAAGCCGCAGGAGGCGTTTTTAAGAACATGTTGAAAATTTTCTGGCAGATAAGCCACAGGCAACACGAGACAAGCAATTTGTGCGACAAAGGAGAACATGGAGAAGGCCATAAACCCTGTGGTCAATATTCCGGGATCGGCATAGTGTACAACAAAGAGGTCAGGTCTATAGAGTTCTACCAAAATCGGATTGTGCCCTTGTTGGGCGTTTTTCATGGATGGATGGGTCAGTGATCTTCCAGAAGACGTGAATCACTGTCACCACTTTCGTTAAAGCTACTTTACGGGAATGCACCAGGAAGATCAATCTACTCGAATGTGGACCCGTCCCTGTTACGCCCTGTTCTTGCATCAGCAGGGCAGTGCTGTTCCAGAGACACTGTCGGCCCTTTCGTTAAAACAGGCGTACGAGGAAAATACCAGAAAAAAATAGTCATCAGATAAGCCGCACCAGTGGATAAGCCGCAGAGCGCCTGTGAGAAAAAAGATTGCGCATAAGCCGCGGCTAATACGGGTGAAATTACGGTAAATGCATTTTTGTTATGAGAGTTACACTTGTGTTCGGCCTCCAGTTCATTCTGTTCTCGATTTTCCAGAAGTGTGAACCACACCAGTCGAATGTCCAAAACCCTCAATATTCCTTTTGTGCGCACATGTACAGCCCATGAGGAATGACTTATCTGCTTATGCTAAAATATGCTTCCAAGATATGCCACCGCCGACCAGACTGGGAACTGTATGCATAGCTAGTTATCTACAGTCATGAAGACCTACCTACTCCTTGTATTGCAATGCAATAAGTGGAGAGCACTTCACTGTTATTATCGCGTAAAACAAGTTCCGCGTCGCGGAGTCAGGTGAAGGACATGACAAAACGTTCAGAAATAGGTGTCCTGCCTGAAAAGCAAACTAAACGTTACCTTTAAAGTTCGTTTCACTGTGCTTCATGAGGATACAATATTTCTGCTAACTTATTAGTTATTCTTCCGCTAAAAACCAGGTGTTACGAACTCCACTACTTCATTTGCCACGTCTGCAACACAATTCTGCACTTAGTCACGTTTTTTTCTGCACGTTGTAACATTGTTTTATGAAGCAGTGAATTATCACTTTCGAGGAAACATAAGTGAACCAAAGTGCGACATCGTTCGTAATTCATTCACAACCTTGTAACGTAAACGTGCGAAGGACATTTGATTTTACACTGTGACAACATTACATTACAGATCCATATCTAAAACGGAATTCCATTGATCACTAACGAATATCATGTTACACTGTGTCTGTGGAAAGCAGCAAACCCGATGACTCACAAGGTGGGTGCAACAGTGTGCAATACAGGCTGCAAGACGTCCTACCTAGTCCTACCTATGGCCTGTCTCAATGTATATGCAAATGTCAATGAGGTAGGAAGCCGCAAACCACCAAACAGAAAATGAACAAACGCAATTTCGCTGTGAGACACAAATCTTTGGTGAAGCCTAGAAGTTTCGATTCACTCATTGAGCGTTACCACGGCGTCGAAATGTAAACAGAGTACTTTTCGACTTTGGTTCTGCCGTCTTCAAAAGCAGAGGAAGACTGCAACACGCGTGACAGTATAAATTACATAACGTACCTCCTGGTAGTTTGTGTGATGCTATCACACCATACAAGCTGAATCAGCTGTACCTTCTCGCAACTTCTCTGTGAAGCCTGAAATGCCGTGAACAGTGAACACTTGACTTTGTTGTTGGCACTTCTAGCAGCTTGGCTCGGCAGCGATATTCCGACTGGTTGCTAGACTTGAAAAACGGCACTCCGCGCTTCCTGGCTTGCGCGCACCTGGCTGCTGCGCAGTGCTGCACTCACACACAGCCTACAAGATTACAACCAGGAAAGGGTAACGGACCTATTTTCGCTACTGCTATATTTTCGTTTCCGTTATCCGTTTCTGATACCAGCTTTTGAATTTCGTTTCCGTTACTGCCCAGTAATGGAACGGAGGACAGCCTCCCTGTTCTGCCCAAATATTGCTTTGGTGTCACGCGTACACACCACACAAGTAATTTTACGTCGCTGGGATGCGCGCATCTTGCAGGATTTTTAAAGAAGTGTAAGAACATGTCTTCAGTCAGACTTTTGTCTACAGTCACTCTGACTCCAGCAAACCAAGATGGGCGTAACCTTCATCCAATGTAGCATTCATAGGCGGACGCTCTCAGTAGTAAACAATACTGCCACAGCCACGGTGAAATAAAGAAAGTAAAAAAATGAAAACAAAAATCGTGGGCTGTCATCCTCGTGCTATGGTGGAGAGGAGTGCGTGGAGTCTATGTTGTGTAAGCTCATGTCTTGATGATGTTAGTACGTATAATGCCACGAGTAGGTAAGCGAATGATGCACCCTCGATATGTAATATTGCGATTTGTTTCCATCACAGGGGTGACACAAACCCGCCATAGTTGTAACTACCCTCAAGCGGGTGCTTTTTGCAAAACTGCCATCTTGTAGAAAACGTCATTTTGAGGTCATGTGACTTTGTTTACATGTCGTTTTGCCGCTTACCGACATAGTTTCGCCGTCATAACACCAAGAGATGACGTATTTTGCCAGCGTAACCTGTGCGGTGCTTCTTCCGCAACATGGTAGCCCATTTCACCTTAGTTTAAGTACATCGCATCGGCTCGGTAGGTCTAACGCGCGGTCGTCATCACATCTTTGGAAGTTGTCAACAATACGAGGTTTTATGTGTAAAACTGCGCGTTTTATTGCGAGATTATCGGGTAAAAATAATTACTGTGATCGAAAAACATCCAAAACGTCGTCCAGAAACAACAACAGCATTGTTTACAAACGGTCTGGCCGCCGATCACGGGCGCCGCCATCTTTAAGGTCACGTGTGCCTTGACGTTTGCTGTGACGTGCGACCAGGACATGTCCAGGATGCTTTGCGTTTGCGCAGCACGCTTTCGTCTACGGAGCAATACATTGGATGCCACCCCTGTGGTTTCCATGCTCTCATGTAGTATTTAGAGCATTACAGAGAATGAAGTCATCAAAATACAAAACTAAAATGAAAAGTCACTGAAATGTCACTGCACAGCAGTAATAGCCATTACCGGAATCCAATACCGTACGATAATTTTCGTTTCCGTTTCTGTTTCCGGTAATGGAGGACAGTGGTATGCGTTTTCGTTATCCGTTACCATCTTCAATTTCGGTAATGTTTCCGTTACCATTACCCTTCCCTGGTTACAACGATCATATGTCATAATCGGCAACCACTTATGAGGAGGGATTAGAGGCGAGACTGTTTACAGCAGCCAGTTGCTTCTGGCGCTAATAGATGGCGCCACAGTAGCCCCGCCATTGCTTGCCTTCTGCGAGTGTCTGTGTGCCTTTGCCTATGTGAGTACCTTTTTTTTTTGCCGCTGTGCTACAGTTCTGTGCAAAATCTGGAAAACAGAGGGAAGACTGATTCCGTGTAGAAACTGAGTGTAGAAATTGTGACAGAGATCTGATCGTGTGGTACGAAGCAATTTGTCAAATTCACGAGCCGTCGCTATACAAAGACTGCCCGTGTTCGAGGCCTTTTGCAATGCACGGGTTCCCACAAGGAGACACAACGGTGGGTATCAAATCTTCAGAGTAAGGATTTAAAACCAGGAAAGGAAGCGAAGGTGAGTAATGCAGCCCTCAAGTGGCGCAGCATTTCTGTGTGAGCTCCAAAATCTGCTGTAGGCGTTGGCTGCTGCTTGTAAGAATAAACTTCCTCCATAGTAGCAGGGGTCACGCAGTTGAACGGTTCCATGTACATGCCTTGTCAGTGCACCAAGCACTCGTGAGCCCCTTGTTTGTCGCCTCTACAACCTTGATGAGCAGTGTACAAATATGATTGCGCCTGCTGCTCAAACCCGCTTTACATGTGCATGTTGCCGCCATGCATACACCATCGTTACACTGGCACAGTACTACACTGACATGTTGACTGTCAAACAGCTTCATTCCCTTTGCAAACTCTCTGTAGTTCAGCGCAGGATTTCCATATCCCTCTAGCTCGTTGATCATGAGTTGTAAACATCTGAAATCAACAATAAAAGAATGCTGCTTCATAACGAAAACATAACAGCCTTTACATGAATATCTTCCTCAGGTAGCTGTACCACAACTCTTGTAATAAAAAGTAAGAAATCACGATCTTACGTTATTACATTATGAACGTATCCACAACGTAACGTATGCGCAACAAAACAAGACAAAAAACGCCGAAATATGTAGTAACTCGAGCGTAGTGGGACCGATCATGTGGGACGCACGAGGACAGAAATATCACCTTAAATCAAGCAAATGAACTTACATTATGTAAAAAAGCGCACTAACCTGGCTGTTGAAGCTTCGGCCAAAGCCTCGTGTCATCCGTCTATCCCGAATTCGTTGCAAAAAGTTTAAAATTGGGGAAGCATCCCTGGGTTGCAACGCAATACTGCGAGCGCCGTGCCAACAGGCAACCGAAAGAGAAGGCAAGCGATGGGTGCGCAAGGTCATGTGCGCTAAGATGGCGGCGCCAGGATAACTGTGCTGTAAACGGTCTATAGGAAGACTCTAGAGAACGTACTAGGCGCGCCGTCAATGGGATTCTCCTATCCCCGAGCATGACCGCCCGGGAGCAGCCATCCGTTGGGCACTGTAGTCATGGACAGTGTCTGTGGACGAATTTCTGCCCCTATAACTACGGATGGATTCGTAGCGCTACCCCTGGCGGGCCTCTTTGTAACGAGGGTCCTGCATTCGGTAGCCCGAGATGCGGACGTACCAATTACCTACTATTTCTTCGTTGTCTCTACAAATGTGTCAATTTTCAGTTTTCCTATTTTCAATTTCTGGTGCATGAGATTTCTACTGTCACTCTGGCCGTGTTGGCGCTGGGCAGTTTGCATAGATCCGGTATACTACTATTGTTGCTATTGCTCAGTTCTGTACTTCCTTCCTCTCAGTTCTTACTTCGTGACGTTTTTGGAGAGCCCATTGTCCAAATCGGAGCTTTGTGGTTGTCACTTCTGCTTCGTCGCCGTTTCTTGACAGGAGTTCGAGTGCTTCTTGTATAGAACACCTGCGCGGGGACCCCAGTGCCGTGCACTCAATGAGGCTTGTGCAGTGACGTCACGTTTAGTCATGTGACTCGGGAAAACATATTGCCGCACCGGAGTTACAGTAGGAGGGCATGTCGTGAGTTGTTGCGGTATGCGTGATATTGGAAAAACACATGCTGTTACCTCATTCGGCCCGCAGCAGGACGCATGTGACACATCCACATGTTTTCCCTAGTCACGTGGCTCAAAGGCGCTCAAAGGCTGCGCGTGACGTCATGTGCACGAGCCTCGTTACCACATGATATGTGGATTCAATCTGGCCCGTCCCGCATAGCTGGCATTGTGCATCCGTTGCTTCGAATTTGTTTCTCCACTCCCGTGTTCGCAACATGCCACTTCTAGCTTCGTATAGTAGGCCGCTTTCTCGGGAATTATCGTAGAGTCCTAGCACGTTGGTTAGGTCTGTTTTGCTTGATCTGTACACTTCTAATGCTGGTTTGTTTTCCATTCGGCGTTTCCATTCTTCCGTCTCTGCTGTTGTAATTTGTTGTCGTACTTCTTTGTTGCTGGTGGGGGGGGGGGGGGATATGTTTATTAAGTGAGTGTGAGGTACGGTCCAGAAGCATTACGGGGATGTGGTACTTATCTGCCAGCTTTCTTGTTGGTTGATTCCATTTGGTCGTTAATCCCATGAGTAGTGTGGCTTCATATATTATTCGTGGCCACCTGTTCTCTTCCACTTAAATAAGTCTGCTCTCGTAAGGTAGTTTGCTGTCTCTTGCTTCGAATGAGGAGAGACCAAGGTCTCCCATAACTGCTTCATTAGGTGTCGATTTGGATAGATCGAGAAGTTAACCGTCATAAAGAACTCGTTACGAGTTAAGCCACCGTGTGAAAAATGTAACTAAGTTAATAACGAAGCTATTCAGCCTGAAATGTAACTCGCAGTTACGGAGTTACCTAAAAAAAGAACGAGTTACTTCCAAGTTACTTCGTACACAAAGTAGCACTATACACAGGTGCTGGGCGCGTGAGCAGTTGCGTTCGACAGTGAGTTGCCTCCGTAGGAGTGCAACACGCTTAGATCGTTTTCGTTTATGCGCAACAATTCGAACGCTTTGCATCTTGGTCCCTGTGGGCGCACAATAGTTCAGCTTCATTTCAATGACAGCGGTACTTAATTCCTGACTGGAATACTGTCATTGATTGAATATCACGTTTATGGCCTGAAATGCCATGAAAGAACCGGAGAGAAAGCAAGAAAATAAGTGGACGTGAGTGAAAAACTAATTAAAAGTAACTTGGAACTTAGCTTAAGTTACTTTGGCAAAGTTACCTGAAAAAGAAACGAGTTCCTCTGAAAGTTACCACGCGCAAAAGTACCGACTTAAGCTGCAAGTTACCAAAACAAGGAACTTAGTTACAGTAACGAGTTACCTCGGACTCTGTCGATTTGTGGCTTCGTAGTGCCACTCGAACTGATCGGAACCAGCGGAACTGATCCGTTTGTTGCCAACACTGCGCAGTCACGTGGGATAACAAGCGGACAAACTCGCCGATGGAGGCATATGAGGGCCAGTTCTCACTTGGCGACGTACGACGCGACGTCGTGAACGGACGGCGGAAGTAGAGGCGCATTTCCGCCGCTCCGTCCGAGCGGCGGGTTTTTCAGGAGGAGGAGGAGGAGGAGTGTCGTTGGAGGAACCGAGAGGTCTGCCTGCCTGACTAGGCGGCATGTTTCTCGGGAAGGGAAAGGTGGTGGAGAGGAGGAGAGGAAAGGGTGAAGTGGAAGACCGAGCGAAGGAATCCGCTCGGGGGGAGGATAGCTGCGTCCATGGGCCGACTTCAGGGGAACTGTGCCAGCATCTGAGGGAAACCCAGGAAAAAACCTAGACGGCACAGCCGGCCCGCGGATTCGAACCGCGGACCTCCCAGTCTCCAAGCGCACGCGTTACCGGTGCGCCACCGGAGCTGGTCAGGAATTTCATGTTCCCACCACAGTGGCATTCCGTCGTCAAAAGCAGACGAAAAATCAGGAGGCGTGGCCTTTCTGTGTCACCTGATTGGCCTGTATGTCGTTCGCCGGTATATCGTTCTCGTCAGCTCTCGCCGACGTCGTGAAAGAAGTTCGGCATGGCAAGTTTTTTGGCTCGACGTCTATCCTGTTTCAACGCCGGAAATGCACATCTATTTCCGCCGTCCGTTCACGACGTCGCGTCGGGTGTCGCCAAGTGAGGCCCTGATAGAGGAACGACCTCCGGCGCAGGAGGCCACGCGTGCATAATTGAGTAATGCTATCGGCATCACAAGATAAACGTTGTCATATCAAACAATCATATGTTATCTGGGAGATTACGTGCGGAACCGCCAGCCGTGTTGAAGTGGCGTTTGTATGCTTTGTGAGCGAAATCAATAGGGAATTTTAGGAAATCGTGAGCGCGCTCCGGCTCCTCCCCGACAACACGTATCGTTTTGGGGACGTCCCAAACAGATCCCAACGTCGCTGGCTCGATTGAGGGATCCGTGGGGATGCCTTCAGTACTTCTGCTTGCTACGTCGTGCAACGAGGTCCGAAAAATGTCCCCATGGGAGCATGTCAGAGACCTCTGTACGAGTGGAGGGGGAACTGATGCACGGCAATGAGAGGAGGAGGGAGAGACTGCTGACTGCGCCATCTCATGAGTTGCCTTCGGTTATGTGCAGAGAAGCTACATTTTGAAATAACCCTTATTGTCCACTTCACACCTACGGAAAAATACACGTCCACATTATCAGTGATCGCCGCACTTCATGCAACGTACTAAACAAGTCGAAGGCTCCACGCATCCGGGAACTCTTATGCCGCGGTTAACCGTTGCCGTGTTACACGCTTGGGGTTCAATTTTCAACGGTCTTCTTGCGATCGCATGTGCTCCAACGAGGCCTTGTCAATGTTGCTGTCAGCGGCGTTAAGTCAATGAATTGTAAGTATACTTTTGCTGTGTTATTCGGAATCGAGAGTGAAGCTTGCTGTTAGTTTGAAAGCATGCAAAGCGTTGTAATGCTCAAGCGCGCGTTTTTCTTCGTTTAACTTCGGTTTAGGAACATCGTGAGCTACTCCTCGATCAAAGTGTGTTCATCATGAGACGCAGCAAACGAACGTCAAGGCGAACACTTCATCGTCATGTGATCCAAGCTGTAGCGGGAAGCTTTTGCGCGATAAACTGAAGGAGCATCATATGACTGTCGCAACGATGGTGACGCCGGCAGTGAAACGCGTTCGATGTTTGTGTGCCAGTCAAGCGAACCGCTTTCGATGTTGGTGAACACTCCTAGTGATCATGACTCACGTCCCGTGACTCGGGACCACTCGACCACGGGAGCAGTGATGTGGATGAGGTTCGTGACATTCGTGACGGCGAACTTGACGGAATCACGGCCTTCCCACCCGGAGAAAGCACTTCCAAAACTGACTGCAATTTTCGTACCTGAAGCATCATGTGTGCTTGAATATGTGGCTACCTACACTTTTTACGTTTTACAAGTCAGTATTTTTTCACCTTTCATGTGCTGTACATGCAGATAAGTGCACAGTGCTTGGAACTTTGATACATTTGAGATTATCTCCTTGTCTTATTGGAACCTGCCATCGCCTAAGTACCATCCTTTATTCACACTCACACACTGTTGCGAGAAGAACGACACCTGGTCGCCGCATCTCATCAACATGTTCAGGCGAAGTCAGAGTCTTTTTCATTGGAATTTTTCTTAGTGTTTGAATGCCAGGGTATTATGAAAGGTCGTATTTTCTGTTTGTTTTTACAGATTGTTTTGTGGGTGTGTTATAGCCAGCGAAGATGACGAAGTGCGCATCGAGCGCGTGGGGATTTGGCGCGTGGTTAAGAGCCAATAAACGATTTTTAACCATGTGGTTGTTAACCGGACTGGTCGCTTGTCTTGTTCGCTCCTGCTAGGACTAAAACATGGTGTCAGAAAGTTCTAGAACATAACCACGCTTCCACAACGATGTCTCTCCCCGACGGCGACACACAAGAGCGTTCGACATTTACGGCATCCTTGGCTACATTCAATGTAACGCCACCGGAACCTTTCACGTTCAAGACGCCGAATGACTGGCCCACTTGGAGGAAACGCTTTCTACGTTTCCGTGCTGCCTCTGGCCTCAACGACAAGGCTGAGTTAAGCCAAGTAGATGCACTGATCTACATTATGGGTGAGCAAGCGGAGGACATATACGCCACGCTGAAGCTTAGTCCCGAAGACGCACGCAAGTTCGACAAGGTGCTAGAAGCGTTCGATGCCTACTTCGTTCCACGCCGCAACATCATCTTTGAACGTGCAAAGTTCAACACGAGAGTACAACAGGACGGGGAATCTGTGGAGGAATTCGTGACTGTCCTGCATTCAATGGCAGACTTATGCAACTATGGAGCGTTGCGCGAAGAACTGATTCGCGACAGACTGGTTGCAGGCCTTCGAGACAAGAAAGTTTCGGAACAACTACAGCTCGACTCTGAACTCACTCTACAAAAGGCTATCACAGCGGCTCGCCAGCGAGAAACTGTCCGGCTGCAGCAAGCTGAACTTCACAAAGGCAATGACGCTACAGTACATCGACTAACGACGCACAAAGTGTCACCGGGGTCCGATTCAAGGACACTGGCAACCAGGAAGATTCACGCAGGCACAACCCGTCCTTCTTCAAAGGCAGCTTCCCAAAAGCTCTGCCGGTGGTGCGGCCGTGACAGGCACGCAAGACAGGACTGCCCAGCAAAAGACAAGATATGCTCCAAATGCAAGAAGAAGGGGCACTTCTCATCAGTTTGCCTTTCGGCTGAGCAGACCCAATCTGCCCCCGACGGAACTACTGCATTTCTGGGAGTTGTAGCTCATGGAGGAACGTCGAAATGGCAAGTCCCAGTCCTTGTTCAAGGAATACCGTTAACGTTTAAAGTTGACACAGGGGCTGACGAAACGGTTATACCAGAGAGCGTTTTCCTTAAGCACTTCACGGGAATCCGGCTCGAACCTCCCAAACGTCGCCTGCGGGGTCCAGACGGCAAAATGCTGAAGGTCACCGGTATGACCTCTCTCCAGACAGTTTTTCAAGGACAAGAAAGCCAACAAGACATTTACGTCTTGAAGGAACTTCCTACATGTTTGCTTGGTCAACCAGCCATAGACAGCCTCAAAGTCCTTCCGACAATACAAATGCTCTCGAAGGCATCCCCATTCGAGGAATATGCTACGGTCTTTCAGGGACTGGGAGTTCTACAAGGAGATTATGACATAAAGCTAGCTCCTGATGCTAGGCCCTTTGCCCTTTCATCTCCACGGAGAGTACCATTGCCCCTATACCAAAAAACCAAAGAGGAACTTCAACGTATGGAGAAGCTAGGAGTCATAACGCCAGTCATGGAACCGACAGCCTGGTGTGCGCCAATGGTAACCGTCCCAAAGAAGTCAGGAGGAATTAGACTTTGCATTGATTTCACTCAGCTCAACCGCTACGTACTGCGTGAATTTCATCCTATCCCTTCTGTCGAACATTCACTCGCAATGCTAAAAAATGCAAAGGTCTTCAGTAAACTCGACGCAAACTCGGGTTTTTGGCAGATACCGCTGAGCGAACAAAGCAAACACTTGACGACGTTCATAACTCCGTTTGGGCGATATTCCTTCAACAGACTTCCATTCGGGATATCGTCCGCGCCAGAACACTTCCAAAAACGAGTGGCAACGCTGCTGAAGGACCTCCACGGAGTTTTGTGTCACATGGATGACATACTCATTTGGGGAGCAAATCAAATCGAACATGACCATCACTTGGAAGCTGTAATGACACGCATCCAAGAAGCAGGGATGTCGCTCAACAAGGACAAATGCATATTCAGTGTTTCACAAGTGGCCTTTCTAGGTCACATCGTCGACGGCTCAGGCATTCGGCCTGACGAAGAAAAGGTGAACGCCATTCTCAAAATGACTCCCCCTACGGACAAGACGGGCCTCAGGCGGCTACTTGGGATGGCAACGTACCTTACACGCTTTGTACCCAAGGTAGCAGAACTTCTACAGCCACTATCGTGTATGTTAAGCTCCAAGCAGGAATTTGTGTGGGGCGCACTACAACAAGAGGCGTTTCAGAAATGGAAACAAATCCTCTCTACAAGCCCTGTCCTCGGCATCTACGACCCAGCCAAAGAGACGGTCGTCACCGCGGACGCATCTTCCTTCGGCCTCGGAGCTGTCCTGCGACAAAAACAAGACGACGGGAAATACCAAGTCATCGCCTACGCCTCCAGAATTCTCACTGATGTCGAGCGTCGTTATGCTCAAATAGAAAAGGAGGGTTTGGCACTGCTTTGGGCGAGTGAGAAATTCCGAGACTACCTGATCGGAAAAAAATTTCTTCTCGAGACCGACCACAAGCCCCTGGTGAGCCTGTTCTCGACAAAACAGCTTCATGACTTGACGCCGAGGTTACAGCGCATGCGGATGCGTCTCATGCGATATACCTACGAAATAACGTACGTGCCAGGAAAAGACCTTCTAGCGGCAGACGCCCTGTCCCGTACACCTCTCCGGAAAACGGACGGCACAGACCTTACAGAGGAGATCGAGTGTTTCGTCCACTATGTTGAGACTCACCTTCCAGGGACAGCGAGAAGTCTACTTGACATACAGCAAGAACAGGAGAAGGACGAGACGTGTCAGCATATCATCAGGTTCACCAGACACGGGTGGCCTACTCGACGAGATCTCGGGCAAGACCTTAAACCCTTTTGGCTAGCACGGCACCAGCTGGCAGTAGCCGATAGTCTGCTAATGCATGGAACGCAGATTGTCATTCCCAAGACCTGTCAACAACAGATTCTCCAGCTTTTACACGAGGGCCACTTCGGCTTGGAAAAATGCACCACACGAGCTAAACATGCTGTTTGGTGGCCAAGTATCAACGACGACATCGCACAAACGGTGAAGAACTGTCACGAATGCTTGCAACTAAAGACAAACCGGAAGCTACCCCTCATTACAACGGACTTCCCAGACAGGCCCTGGCAGAAAATAGCTATGGACTTGTTCCATTGCCAGGGATCGTGGTGGCTCATTGTAGTTGACTATTACTCGCGGTACCCAGAGCTAGTCCGGCTACATTCATTGTCCAGCGAAGCCATCGTGAATCACTGCAAATCCATATTTGCACGACATGGAATTCCCGAAGTTGTGATAAGCGACAACGGTCCGCAGTTTTCGCAGAGCAGCAGCTCCCCTTTCGCACGATTTTCAACGGAGTATGGCTTTCGACATGTTACATCCAGCCCAGGCTATCCGCAAAGCAATGGACTTGCCGAGGCGGCAGTGAAGATCGTTAAAATGTCTATGAAGAAGACAAAAGATCCGTACAAGTCGCTGCTAGCATATCGGGCTTCACCCTTGAAAAATGGCTATAGCCCAGCGGAACTTCTAATGGGACGACGGTTGCGCACGAACGTACCTGTCGCGCAGTTACAGCTTGTACCGTACACCCCTGACTACAAGAAAGTGGCAGCCTTCGAAACTAAAAACAAGAGGGACGAAGAGAGGCACTACAATAGGAGACACGGGGTGCGGGAGCTACCTCCACTTGGAGTCGGCACAGATGTTTGGGTAATAGATCTGCAACGGAAAGGCGTTGTCCAGGGACAGACTCCGCAACCCAGGTCCTATTCAGTCTCCACAGAGCAGGGAGAAGTCAGAAGGAACAGGACGCATCTAGTTCCTCTCCCAGGCCAACCAGAGCCCAGTACATCGACAGCGAGCGCTCCGCAAAGCAGCCACCTCGAAACGGACACTTCAACCGACGTACCGACAGACCAACAGTGCACCGACACGACCCACTGGCACACAAAAAGAGGGCGTTGCGTCATCCCTCCAAAAAAGTATCAAGCTTGATCTTTATCTGACTTTGACTTTGACTTGACTTGACTTTATCTGCAAAAGGAGGGGGATGTGTTATAGCCAGCGAAGATGACGAAGTGCGCATCGAGCGCGTGGGGATTTGGCGCGTGGTTAAGAGCCAATAAACGATTTTTGCATGTGGTTGTTAACCGGACTGGTCGCTTGTCTTGTTCGCTCCTGCTAGGACTAAAACAGTGGGTACCTTGTAGTGTGTTGCAGTCTTTGGTGCCATATTTTTATGGTCATTTTTCATTTTTATTCAACACGGATACCACAAAGTTCATGTGACATAGAGAAAGGAACTCTCTCTAGCCGGTTCTTTCATAAGGTGATATGCCCAGCGATTAATTTTTAGGTAATTAGGTTATGTTTTAAGCTTTCTCTTTTTACTGTACTGCATGTTTGATAAACATTTTGGAGCATCTCCCTTCCAGCAGTGCAATCTGTTATTGTAAGGCTGAGTTGAGTAAGGTAAGTTGAGACCCAACTGAGAAAGTACTTGTACAACAAGACAAGACAAAAGTACAACAACAGGAAGGCCACAACAATGCTGATCTGTGATATACAGTTTATTACTGTGGATTGCTCTTGATACTGTGGTATTGTGATTTACTGTTATGCCAAGTGCTTCAATTCCGCATGCAAATGATGGATGTAGAATTACACTTGCGAGTCTCAATAGTAAGAATAAACTAGTTCTTTTCTGAACTCCCTGCTTCAAATTTTCAATCGTCGTTGGGCAAGCGCATTTAGTATTTAGTGCGCTTTTTTTTTGTAACGGGCCCAAGCAACGCAGAAAAAGGGAGGGGGTAGGAGAGGAGGAGCAGCCTCCGGGCACATCCCATTTGCGTACCACGCTCATCCCCAAGAAAGCCCCATGGGACCTGCCAGGTACGTCCCAGAGGCATATCTGGGTGTGCCATTGTTACGTGACAGGGATCATTTTGGGCTGTATTTCAGATGTTTTAGGGATATCATCGTCTTCCCCAAGTGACGTCTTAGAGATGTTTCTCGGACCTGCTTGTGTTGTCGGTATCGCTGTCAGTCAATCAGATATCAGCAACGTGATGTCAGCCAATCCAAAGGAATCAGGCGATTGGCTTATCATGTTTTCGGATACGTTATCGTGAAACTTCTACGTTTTCCTAAAACTCCCTAACAAATCGTTACCCATCGTAACGAATGTAGGCATGTATTTCCGAAGACAACAGTAATCCAAAGATGAGTACACCCCAGGGAAGACGGACTCGCTCAAGGAAGCGTGACCGCAAGGGAGCTGCCATCCGTTGGTCATGGAAGACGTTGCCTTCCGTTGGCTGCTTCATTCCGCTAAACCCGAGCATGTTTCCAAGAGTTGGTTCACCGGGAGGAGCTTAGTATGCATGACGCAAAATGCGCCACCCCGCACTTGCCTTCTCCCGCGCTCGCCGCCGTCTTTACACAGTAGTCGGCAGCTGTCGGCGGCGCCTGTGTTTACACACTTGCATTATCATCATCTACCGGCTGGTTACCCATATAGAGTATATTCACTGACGTCACCTCGCCGCCATACTGTAGGTACCTCGAAGTTGTATTCCCGCATTCGTTCGCTGCCATTAGCTTTTTGGATGACTATTAATGTCGGAAACATGGAAATTGCTTGGATATGCTACAAATCACATAGCACAATAACTTTGAAACAGCAAATATACGGTGAGTACGATATGGGTAACGGCTTGGATGGGACCTACACTATGGCTGCCGAATGCAGCACATTTGCCTGCTAGCGACATTGGCGGTCTCCTGCGGATGACGTCATGGGAATAAACCCTATACTTTATGTCGATCGTTGTTTTCATTAGACGTTTGAGAATACTTTATTTTGGATGCAAAGGTGAGGGTTCACAAGCGGAAATAACCACAATATGCGACGCGAGTAATCCAACACATTTCAGCGAGAGCGGTACAACGTACACACCATCTACATATTGATATTTAACAATATATCACATACCGTTCATTTCAGGAATGATTGAACCGAAAATAGTGTTCCTAAATCAGCTGCAAAGTATCTAATTTTTTTTATATTTATATTTACCTGCAATTTTTCTTTAATATTTTTCAACTCTTTAAAAATCGAACCATTTTTGAAAGTTCATATGGTGGGTTCACGGTAAACTTTTAGTTATTATTAATGAAATGAAGAAAATATACCAAAAATTCAGATGCATTGGATTTGTTACTTCACTCTATTTTGGCGTCTTCATGTGCTCGACACTGGCAATCTTGCATGGCGAGGCGCGTTATCATTTTTCTGTTGTACAGGGTATTTGGGAGTCGGTCACGTGGCTGCGCAACTTCGCGTACCCCACAGGGGTGACACAAATCCGCCATCTTTCTAAGTACCCTCAAGCGCGTGCCTTTTTCAAAACCGCCACCTTGTCCTGGTCGCACGTCGTAAAAAATGTCATTTTGAGGTCATGTGACTTTGCTTGCATGTCGTTTTGCAGCTCACCGACGTAATTCCGCCGTCATAAAGCCAAGAGGTTAACGTAAGTATTTTGCCAGCGTAAACTATGCGGTGCTTCTTCCGCAACATGGTAGTCCAAAGTACATCGCATCGGCTCAGTCAGTTTTAACACGCGGTCGTCATCACATCTATAGAAGTCATCAACAGTACGAGACCTTATGAGCAAAACCGCGCGTTTTACCGCGGACCACTTAAACCGCTGTGCGCAGTACTTTTGTAACGGACGCGTTGGTTTCAGAGAAGCGCGCTGGAACTGACTGGTTTTCCCCTCAACTTGGTTTGCAGTTTCCAGTTCGGCTCCTAGGCTTCACGCCACCCTTTGACGGCGAGTTTTTAGCTATGGCTCTTGTCCTCAGGGGGGTTCCTCCCGCTTTCGAAAGTATTCTCTCGCTGTCGGACTCCCTACCCGTCATTTCAGCTTTGGCGTCGCCCTCAGGTTGGCTGCCATCCTCAGAGTCATTGTTGTTCATTTTGGTACATCTTGCCCCGCATCGCATTCGCGAACTCACCGTAACGTTTAATTCCTGGCCACCGCGTGGACTCACTTTTAACGAAACCGCTGACACCCTCGCTAAAATGTCCCTCTCTGGGGAGATATTTCTTCTCCTCCCATCAGTTCTTGGGCGTACTTCTGTTGCCACGTGAAGACGGCTGACAAGCCTGTCTCGACCTGCCCTTCCACGACCGCCCAATGAACATCTTTCCTTTTCATGGAACCCTAACCCCTGCAGCTCCAGGCAGACATAATTGTGGGTGAACTTGAAGAACTTGGGGAAACGAATTCCAGAGCTGACTCTCGTTGACGAAAGCGCGATCCTTCTCGTTTACTTCCTACAAAAAAGTCGAACGGTGCTTCGAAATATACTGATATTCAATGTTTCGCAGTCGACTGTGCATACGTTCTTGTCCCTCCGTATTCTTTACATGTCGCAGCTGTCCCTCTAGCGCCCATCCAACGTCACACACTAGGCGTGCTTAGGGTCTCTACACGTACCAGACGTCCGCATCAAATGGGATAAGCTCCTTGTTAATGAGAATCACGAGGTGGAAATGTTCACGTTGATGACAGAGTTGACCAGAGAGTGAAACAGAGAATACTGAACGTGCACGGAGGACAGAATCGCCGCCACCACAAAGTGATTCTATACGGGCAGAATCATACTGGAGTTATACCTTGAAACGACCTCACCTACCCCTGCAAGTGTAACCGTAGGGTACGCCAAGAAACGGCTCAGGCCACTGCGGTATCGTATCAGTTATTGTTCGCGTTATCGTTATAGATTACATGTCATCGCAGCCTGCCGCTGGCCTCCCATACGAAAACATGATGCAATGGCGGATGGCAGCCGTCTGTTTAACTATGCGACGTTGAAAGTGCACGCAAGGTGGCATTGCAATGTCTCTGCCGACAACAATCATGGGTGAAACGCAGGCACTTACACGGAGAAAGCAACGAAACATACTCCACTAACGGCGTGGGTTTCGTGGAAGCGATGCAACATATTTTATTAAGCTCGAAAATAGTGGAATTTCTAGCGCAGGTATGTGTAGACAGGAAGTAAAAAAGACAGACAAAAAATTCTATCGTCATTAACCAACAATCTACTGTGGTGTACCTTATCGTGCGTAAGTCTAACAACGTTCACCAGACAGCGATTATCCGTGTTCTTATGGCATTCGAACAGAAACCTTAACAGAATCGTACACTACATACCCACCTCTCTCCGCGTCTCTCATACTCATCATTTCACTAAATCCCCATCCCCCATTGCATCTCCATCTCGGTCTCGTAAACTTGTAGATATTCTCTTCGTTCAGTTCTCTGACAGTGTAGGAGATATCTTTCTCTGACGACTTCGGGTGGTGAATCGTCAGGGTGTAAGGAGGCGAGAATGGCCATGCCAGTTCGTCATCGTTGCCCCCGGGGCACACCCTGAGGAATAATCCCAAGGATGGTGACTTTGAAGCATCACTGTCGTACCGTTTAGCCTTTACAAACATTTCCATCGTGTAACGGCTGAGATCGAATTTCCCGCTCCATATGTGGCCTTCGCCGCCGCGGACCGAGGCTTCAGCGTACATCCTCCGGAAACCCGTCATGTACCTGACTACTTCGTCAATTACGTAGGTTTCCCGTGTCACCTGTAATTGTAAACGCAATGAACTTTGAAAAAAGATACACTTAGGTAAACTGGCAAGTATAGCTCATGGGCAAGATTGCATTTCGTATTGCAGAGCTTGTAACATTCGACAATAAGATTCATTCCGCAAGATTGTATCGTCTTTCTTAAGTGATAAGATGATTTACCTGTATCCGCTATCCTGTTCCCCTTCTTCTGTTCTATTTTTTGCCCTATTCTACATGTTATTCCCGGATTCAAAATTCACAGCACTGAATTCTTCTTGTTAATTTTTAAGGCCTTCTGTTTCTTAAACTCGTACCAGCATCTTCCACCTCAGTCAGCGTTGTCCGCGACGGTGTGTTGAGAAAAATCACAGAAAGTTAACGTAGGACACACTTTAAATCACGTCCGCGAAAGAGGCTATTCGCAAGCCGCAATCAACCACACCATACAGGGGGAGTTGCACGAGAGAGATGCAGGAGGCCACTAATTATTAAGAAAAATGTACGTGAGATAAACATTGGAAACCTTCTGCACGACAGTTGTGAAGGTTTTTGACACCCAAACAGGAGTTTTCTATGAGTGTACCTCATTAGTTAGTCAATTACCTTAATTGAACTAAAAAAATATGTCAAGGACGTGTCGTTTTTATTTTTATTTTTTTAATTACAAGAATACATTCCTCGTGCTCACTTTACTCAACATGGCACAAAATCTGTCCCGTAATGCAAACGCAGATGCTGAAATAAATTCGCGGAAAATTGGCAGAAATATGCCCCCTGCTGCACCAACTTTTTTCCTGCTCTATAGCCTGAGCGTTAAAGGGCGACGAAAGAAAGGACCACACTTTGGGAACCACTGGCCTACCGGATGATCTGGCGTCTTTTCAATTTTGTTCTGCAACTTGTTATACTTTTCATCCTTCGCTTTGCAGACTTTTTTATATATTGCTGTTGAAGAAGTAAATTTTCGTTACACCACATGTTCTTTTTGTATATATGGTAGGTTTGCATGACTTGTATTTAATATACAAAAGCATCTCCGAGTATCGATATAAATATCACACATGCGACAATGTGTAAATCCGTAAATGACAGATACGAAAACTTAGTGACAGTTTGAAATAGAGAGTTCGGTGCCATAAATGCAGTTGCGAAGGACACGATGAATGCCAAAGAGCCAAAACAGGGGGGGGGGGGGGCATGTTTATTAAGCAAAAAAGAAAGGAAAGGTCAGCTTGACCTTTGACGGAGGTCGGCTTGCTATTTCAAAAAGGGGACAAGAAACGGAAAGAAAACGGAAAGAAAAAGGTGTGGGGCACATGGATCTCAGCAAGTATATACTCAGTATATATTTATATATACTATATATAAATATACTACTATATATATACTACTATATAATATACTACTATTTATATATACTATATAATCAGTCCGACGTGACGGAAAAAGCATCGCTAACTACACATTTGCTCCGTAACATAATTTTCAGATGAAGCTTTCACACGAGGTACAGACACACACACATAGATGGGATGATGATGTGGCGAGCTACAGAAACTTTCTGTACAACGAGTAAACGGAACATCCGGCTTCAACTGAGAGGAAGCGCATAATACTTACACGTCTTGTTTGGTTGCCATTCTTCGGCAGGGTTCCGAAGGCGCTACACAAAGCAGCTAGAAGAATAATAGGCGTCAACCAGCTACGTATCAGAGAGACCATAGCGGTAGGAGTTCGTTCGATGGCTGCTCACTGGCATGAAATACTACTCTGACCATTTATATAGAGCACTATGTCCTTGTTTCGTCAGTGTTCACGCTAAATGACATGACATAATATTTGCTGTCACTTTAGGTGCTGCGACGTTGGACACGGACTGATAATGCCGTTGTCCAAACAGCACAATGTACAGAAAGTCGACTGCAATGGGGGTGGACGGGTAGGTGGTAGACCTTGAACAGGCCCATGACAGTAAAGACCATTGATAAGACACGTACCGACCACCCCCATTACATTCGGCGTTGCACTCGTCGGTGATCTTAATCCTTATTTTGTACATACTGAGGTCACCCGTAGCAATCACTGAGAACAATGCTATCTGATTTCTCGGTATAACAGACAAGTGAGACAATCACATACTACTATTGTCACCTGAAATCTTGTGGGTTGTCCTAGCTCGTCAAGACATATCGTCATATATCGACGTAGGAGAAATCACAGCTGTAGGAATCATTGAAAACAATGAAACAATGCTATCTTATTTCTCGGGATACAACATGAATTCGGGGAAAGTCATGCCTCCCAAGAGCGACATCAATTGCGCCTGATAATAGATAAATAGGATGATAGTATAAGTGATAACAGACAAGTGAGGCAATCCCATACTTCTATACAATTGCCACCTGACTGAAACCTTGTGGGTTGTCGTAGCTCGTCAGGAAATATCCGAATATCCGCCCCCCCCCCCCCCCCCTGTAATGCCTGTGGCGGAGTAGGTATCTGAAACAAGAGCCTAGTTGTCGTTTTATCATACATCCTCCGATGCCACCTGGAAGAATGCACCCCTGCCCTCTTTTCGTTCATGAAATCCAAGATGACGATGATGTTAGTAAGTTCCTAGCGAGTCAAGAATCGTTACCCTTATTCGCGTTTGCTACTCTCTATGCTTTGACCCTTTTCCACTCCTCTAGCACTGTATAGCAGATTCTCGCTTTCCGTTTCTTTCTTCTTCCTTTTTTTTTTGCGCTTGTGAAACACGTGTCTTCTGTTGAATTGCCTTTACAGTTACTGACAAAGTCACTTACTATTGACACGCACTTAAGTATTTGTCTCACCTGATGGAGTACGAAAAGTTTGTTTATTAAGGTACAGATGCTTCCAATCGCTTTATTAGTTTTTCTATGTTATTCTTTCCTGGACTTACGTTTTATTTGGCTTCCGTTAGCGTAGACGACATAGAAAGAGCATAGGATTAACCTTTAAAAACAAAAAAAAAAGTAAACAAAGAAAAACAGTACGAATTGAGGCGAATGTGTGCAGTAAGAAAGTTTTAGGGTTAGCAGGAATGAAATAGAACAACCAGAAAGAACAAAACCTGAACCGTCCTAGAAACAGCAGACGACATGATGAAGCCACATCTCCCTGCTCTGATTCATACAGAATCACAATGGGATAGGAGACAGATACGAGAATGTACGTAGAAAGCATGGAATGCCGAATGTTTCGTGCCTTGCAGCCAATGACGAGCGAAGTATTATTTGTTTCGTAGTTTGTGTCGTCATTAGAAATCGGTGCTGTGTGCTGTAGTTGGCCGAAAGACTCGGAGTCTTGTCGATCGTACTTCAAGTCAACCAAGGAGTAATTGGCGCAGGTTCTACCTTAAAGGACTATGGAGTTTCTCTGGCACCCCAGATTTTTGCTGAAAAAGGTTATTCCCATTGAGAAATCCATATATCACGACATTTCTTTTTTTTTTTTCACTGCGTGGGGTCAAAATCGGCTCCTCCGCTTTCCCCCTTTCAAGCGCCTTCCTCCTCTCACCTCGCATGTCACAGTGCGGACGGAGCATTTGCCCACGTCCCACTCCAGAGCACGGAACTTGGTCGAACGGGGCGAACATGCCGTGACACATAGCAAGTCAGGGCAAATCATTCCACGCCTAATTTGCCCTTGCACCGCTCCCAAGGCGTGGCGCAGGGTAGGTTCGCGCGCCTAGTTCGTTTCAATTCGTTCGTAAAAAGTCCTCGCTTGCGGAGCATCAGTCTTCGTCGCCTGTTGAGGACCATCCATCCTCTCGCAGAGACGAGAAAACCGAATAGTTTCATAGACCATTTAAGTACAGTCCAAGCTACCAAGAATCTAGTGTACTTAAAGTAAAGTACACGGTGCTGTGAAAAGTGTTAGCTTCCCAGAGTTCTCCCACGATGTAAAGTTACAAATAAGTCCGAAAACTGCGCCATCACTTATAAATTCAAAAACTACTTTCTATTCAGCGTGCACCTACGCGTGTAAAAAGATAGTTGCACGCCTAGGTCCTGACCACGGTCGAGAAATGATCATTATTGATTTCTGCCGAAACGTGTATTTCTGTACATGTTGAATGGGGTCTCAAGAGAAACGAGGCAAGACAACCGAGGGAAAGCCCTTGAGGAAACCCTTCCAACAATTTTTATCCTTACTTTACTCGCTTATCATTTTCCCCGCAACCTTTATAACACAGTCAACACGCATTAATATGACACTCGTTAGTAAGACATCATCACTTTATGACCACTTCTCTGGGGCAACGTTTGTTCCCGATGGAGGTCTTGCGTAAAGACCCCTCGTTATTATGACAATCCAATAATTCTACTATGGCCAACATATTGGGGAACGAACGAGGGAGAACACGTGTATTCTTCCCCCGTTATTGTGACCAGGGCGTCGAACCGCAAAAAATACGGGTTCGGTTCGGGTTCGCGTTGCTTGGATTTCGTTCCGGTTCGACCACGCAAAAAATCGAACCGGTTCACAAACCAGCTCGCAGCCCCGAACCGGTTCACGAACCAGTTCAACGCTACTACTTTCATCTACGACTTTCATCTTTCATCGTCAGTTCAACGCCTCCATTTTATATCTCCCACAAAACTGCTTTTATGAGGAAGTGCGTGGCTAATAGCATACTGCTGTTAGCTGCATTGAACAAAGATGTGCTGTAACTACCTTTTAAGTAGCTTAACTATCACTATTAACTACCACATCAAAGTGTAGTTTAACTATTAGTGTAACTACATCACCATAGGACTATTTAAAACTACTTTGCGACTGCTAGGATGTAGTTGTCAAGCTACATTTATAACTAGTCTGGTATTTTGTGCGCGTCGTTATAGACCATTTACAGCAGCCAGTTGCTTCAGGCGCTAATAGGTGGCGCCACAGTAGCCCCGCCATTGCTTGCCTTCTACGAGTGCCTGTGTGCCTTTGCCTATGTGAGTGCTTCTGGCATTTTTTGCCGCTGTGCTACAGTTCTGTGCAAAATCTGGAAAAGAGAGGGAGAACTTGTTCTATGATTGAGTGTAGAAATTGTGACAGAGATCTGATCGTGTGGGACGAAGCAGTTTGTCAAATTCACGAGCCGTCGCTATAGAAAGACTGCCCGTGTTCGAGGCGTTTTGCAATGCACGGGATCCAACAAGGAGAGAAAAACAACCTGATCCAACAACAGTGGATATCGAATCTTTAGAGGAAGGACTCCAAACCGGGAAAGTGAGCGAGGGTGAGTAATGCAGCCCTCAAAGTGGCGCAGCATTTCTGTGTGAGCTCCAAACTCTGCTGTCGGCGGTGGCTGCTGCTTGTAAGAATAAATTTCCTCCATAGTAGCGGGTGTCACGTTCCTTGCAGTTGAACGGTTCCATGTACATGCCTTGTCAGTGCACGAAGCAGTCGTGAGCCCCTTGTTTGTCGCCTCTACAAGCTTGATGAGCAGTGTACTGACTGCGCCTGCTCTCAAACCCGCTTCATATGTGCATGTTGCCGCCAAAGTGGGCCCGAAGCGAGTCTCTGCTCACTGTTCGTGTCGACCTGGTGTTTGCACTGGCACAGTACTACATCGACATGGCCACTCTCAAACAGCTTCGTTACCTCTGCGAACACTCTGTAGCTCAGCGCAGGATTTCCGTCACCCTCTAGCTCGTTGATCACGTAGTTGTATACATCTGAAATCAACAATAAAAGAATGCTGCTTCATAACGAAAGCATAACAGCCCTTACATGCATATTTGGAGAAGGGCCCCTTGATAACGCGGTCCGCCCCCGGGTGGGCCGTGTCTTATAATGCGCGACCCGTAAAACGGTCGTCGGGGCAGCATCGCTTGCGGTGTTGTTTCCGGGAAGATTTTTCCTAAAATCTTCGTGGTCTCCCTTCAAATCCGCGTATTGATATTTCGCGGTGGAGGGAGGCGAAAGGGAGCCGGTCCTTCATGTTTGGAGAAGGGCCCCTTGATAACGCGGTCCGCCCCTGGGTGGGCCGTGTCTTTGAACGCGCGGCCGATAACAAGGTCGTCGGGGCAGTACCACTTGCGGTGCTGCTCCGGGAAGATCTTTTCTTGATCTTCCTCAGGTAGCTGTACCACAACTGTTGCGATGGAAAGCAAGAAATCACGATCTTGCGATATTACATTATGAACGTATCCACAACGTAATGTATGCGCAACAAAAGAAGACAAAAACGCCAAAATCTATAGTAACTCGAGCGTAGTGGGACCGATCATGTGGGACGCACGAGGACAGAAATATCACTCTAAATCAAGGAAATCAACTTAAATTATATAAAAAAGCGCACTGACCTACCCGTCGAAGCTTCGTCATGGCCTCCGATCTGACCACGGAGAGGGCATAAGCTTTTTGAATGTGTGTCGATCGTTATGTACCACGACTAAGAAAAAAAAAGACATATTTTCTGCTCATGTACCTTAGCATTTCTGAACGGAAATTCGACAACGAATGTCTCCATTCCGCGTCTAACCGCAATTTCACGTGCGTTTCGTGCGTTAGAGCTCATGTGCCCACACTCCTCATTAATTGGGGGGCACGTGACGTTGGGCCACAGGTCACTGTTTGCGTTCCTGTAAATAGAGCTCAAAGACCAACATTAGTGATACGTCATGCACTCTTTCTATGCGGTATTGATTCATGCAAACAGTCACAAAGTGGGCAAAGCCCCATTATCCAAGCACACATCATTCACTCACTGATCCATTCATGGCAGTTTGATTTGCCATATTGCCCTGCAAAAACAAATTTAAGTAAACCAAACGGAATTAAAAAAACACACACACACATTTGCTGACTTTCGAGGCGTTACCCTTCTCCTGCGGCCACTCTTTCATACGCAAGAGATTAAAAAGGAATAAAATAGGGTTTTCATTCACTGGCTTATGGGCATTTACACCACTACAAAGTCCTCTCTTTCAAACTAGAGTCACTAAATAGGGGGCAGAGCAGCGACACTGAGCCACGCCGGCGAGCGAGACAGCCATCTTGGGTCGGGCGCGGCTGCGTCGCCTAGCAACGGGAACGCCAATCTCCCCCTTCTCCAGCTGACAACAGCGCGTAGTCGTGCCAACTCGCAACCGAGGAAACCGGCTTTGGATGGAGGGGACTCAACATGGACGGTGCGTTCTTGGAAGAAGAAACCACGTGACGCGATCGGTCCAATCGAGGACACCGAACTGCGGCTCCGGCGCCGAAAAACGCGATACTCTGTACTCCTATTTAGTGACTCTATTTCAAACTGCTGCAGGGGCGTCCAAAAACATTGCCTCAGGTGCATGCGCGGTGGCTTTTCCGGCCACCGTACGCATGCGCTAACTTACGGGCTTTACGCCGCGGCCCCTCATTCATTCTGCATGCAGGCTTCATTCTTACCAAAGTGCTATTGACATTCGAGACACTATAGTTGTCTTTGCTTACTGACCTGTTTACTGGTTTCTTTTTTTTTTTTCCTTTTAGTACTGCGATGCCACACACTGCATAATTTCATCAGTGAGTGGTGAGTGACTATGACGTAATGGGTAATGATTTTATGATGGATGAAGGATGATAGGTGACTGTGATGGCATAAGCCTTGAGGAAAATATCTAAAGTTGAGAAGGGTAAAAATAAATGGGGAGGTTAAAAGGGATTCAATATAAATAGTTAAGGATTAAAGAATGAGATGTAATAAAACGTAGTCTGTAAGCTGGACAGCAGTAGTAAAACCACTTTCATGTCCGAACTCGAATAACATTATCATACAGGCTAAAAGGTAAAATGAGTAAAGGAGTTAAAAGTTGGGAGGCGAGCGGGTTAGGTTGATCAAGTTAGAGTTTCACGATGTTTTCGTTTCCTGTAGGAGGACGATGAGGAGAGAAGAAAAAAACAAATCAAAAACTAGATGTTTTACATCGTGTTTGTTTTCATATTTTCACGATTATGTCATCGCTTTTAATTTCGAAGATCACGACATGTGACATCCACTTTTTGATGAATGCCGTCTCCGTCATTTTCTTCCTCCGTCTCCTTAGAACCCATTTTATTTGTTGTGCAGGCGCACAAGATGGATCTTTTCCGTGTGCTCAGTGGTTAGCGTGCTGGCCATGTCACGTCGAGACTGGGAGGTACCCGGGTTCGAGCCCCGGTGCCGGCTGTGCTGTCTGGGGTTTTTCCTGGGTTTTCCTCAGACGCTTTCAGACACATGTCGGCACAGTTCCCTTAGAAGTCGGCCCAGGACGCACATTCCCCCAGGGCGTGAGTCGTGACGTTGCCCACATACGTGAGGCCGACAACGGCAAGCCCTATCACCACCACCACCACCACCTTTCCGTTGATACGTTTTCCGTTTTCACCTGATAATTTACTTCCGCCACACAGAGTGTGAGGTGTCTTCGTCACCACAAGCACCACAAGCACACACACAAGCACCACAAGCACCATTCGGAAGTGGGTCTAAATGTCTCATTGTAGAATAGGAGAGCTTATCTGTTCCAAATATGTCCTTTATTTTCGCTAAAGCAGGTGCAAGGAATCTACAGTTAAAGAAGTGCTGCAAAGACTCCCTCTGATTACAAAAGCTACACTTGTTTTGCATACGGCGAGCGTTTCTGTGATAGTTGAGTTTTGGCAGGATACCGTGAGCAAACCGCTACGCAAAAGTTTTTCGTGTACCCTCCAGGTATTCTGTGTTTATGCCAGGGTGTCGAACCGCAAAATATACGGGTTCGATTCGGGTTCGGGTTGCTTAGACTTCGTTCCATTTCAGTTCCGGTTCAGCCACGCCAAAAATCGAACCGGTTCAACGCTGCCATTTTATATCTCCCATAAAACTGCTTTTATCAGGAAATGCGTGGCTAATAGCTTACCGCTGTTGTCTGCATTGACGTTTTTAGTGGTTAGGTACTTCCTTTAGCGAGAGAAAGGAGAAATGGATGAACACTTGCAAATAGCGTCCACGCTGATAAAGCGGTGTATAGTCCTGCTACTTTCTGTTCCCAAAATCTCTTTTTTCACACGCACAATGCAAGCAAGATACACTCAAAGGAAGCCGAATAAGATGGACAGGATTTTATAAAGACAACGGTACTTGCCGGCACACTGCATTCGCAGCGTGAATCTATCTGAAACCGTACATTCTTCGAGCAGCGCAACAGCGTGGCTCAACTCTATACAATTAGCAAAAGTTTGCAGGAATCGAGTGCCTACACTACTATGTAACAGCTGTCATTGACGAGATTTCTTTGTTTTAATTAAACCTTGCTCTGTAGGACGTTTCTATTCGGTCGTTTCATTTATCCGGATGCCCCGGTATCCGGACGATTTCGCCGGGAACGGCACCGTCCGGATAAACGGGGGTCGACTGTATATGACATGACGATGACAATCTGGGCGGAGAATGTGATGACTGAAGTGATGGAGGTGGTGAATGAAGGCTTCTTAAGTTTGCTTGTTTTGGTTTTATGGCACAAGGGCAACTATTGCTCAAAGAGTGCCATCACACATGTTCACATAGTTCATACGTAGTATCATTGTAGATATATGTCTTTGTGTGTTTGATAGTAGTTTTACATTCTAGGTAAGTAACAGCTTTCCGAGTTAGACACTCTACAGGGTGTTGAAAATTAAGCTTTCACGAGCGCTACGCAAACACACCGATGACAGGAAACCAGATGATAACTTTACCCTACTTGTGTAAGAAACAGGTGCTGCTAATTATGTAGCACCTGTTTCATACTCAAGGAACAGAAAAATAGCACCAGTTTTCTTTTGTTCGCCTATTTATAAAGTGCTAGTGAAGGCTTAATTTTGAACACCCTGTATACACTGAAAGTCAAGAACGAAGTGATACTTAAAGTAATCGAAAGCAAACAGACGTCAATTGTATCCTTCGGCCACCCTTTTCAGACTTTTGCTGCTACTTCGGAGGTCCGGAAGCAGCGGGACTCGACTTGGGCGAGGGAGTCACTCCTATTCTTCTGTCCTAGAGGGCTACTTGGGTGTGCGCGCGATAACACGCAATGGATGATGATGCAGGTGCGATTGGGGGTGGATGAGGAATGAGGCAAAGGTGGGCTAAAAGCGGCGCGAGCGAGAAAGGAAATACGAAAGCCCTACTGCCACAGGTTTATCCCAGCGGGAAGTGCGGGAGGCTCCAAAAGAAAGGAGGACTGACAGGGACACGGGAACCCCCAGCAGTCGGAGAGGGAGACTTATGTAGGACTCTCGAAGCCTAGCGTAAAAGCTGCAGCGCATGAGGAAATGTTCAACCGTCTCGCCCTTGTCATATGGGGACACGCGGGAGATGAAGAGCAGACGACTCGGTGAAGATAGAAGCTGAGAGGCAGGGCGAGGCAGCGAGCGAGCGTCAACGAGACTTCTGACTGCCGAGAAAAACAGGAAGCCGGCTTCCACGAGAAGGACAGGTGCGCGTACGCAGGCCGCGTAATGGGGCCGAAGGATAGCCGTAGAAACTGTTTGTATCTGGAGACACAGACGTGTGCAAGGGGAGGGAGCAGGCCAACAACCGCACCAGAGAGGGACATTTTTGCGAGGGAGTCAGCAGTGATGGATGGCTCCTAACACTGTTCGACATACAATATTAGGTTCCGGTTTCAATGCGATTTTTCAGTTTTCCTTGCAGGGTCTATTCAGGAATATTTCCATAGAAAATGTTTAAACAGCCAAATTTTGATCGTCAGGCGTAGGTGCCTTCCAAAAACTACGTCTGCAATAAAAGAAGCCAAAGAGAAAGTTTCTTCAATTTCAAGGGACCTACACTTGGGAAACTGGCCGATCTCCCTTGGGGCTAATGGCCATTCTCCGTGGGACGAAGAAGAAGAAGAAGAAGAAGAAACTATTCGACGAGCACAACCGAGAATAAGACGACGACAACAACGAAGACACGCGCTACACTCCTCGATCGCTGCAAGGGCGTAGACATGCGGATATCTGCATTCTTAATGACCATTCGACTTCTAGGTCTCTTCCCGTTTTCATATGGTATACTTCCTGTTTTCATTCACTTGCTAATTAATTGTGTACGTGGTGGCACGCGATCGATTCCAACAGACTTTCCCTTTCAGGCAGACGCTTGAATGCTTTCGTCAAGCATTTCGAACCCATTTCATACGGTGATCCCGGCGCTCCTGGTAGCCATGTCCGGTTAAAGCGTGAGGCATCGTCGAGCAAAGAAGTTCACTTAAAATTGCACGCACATAGCAGGTAAAATGGATACATGTTCCGCCTGGTTTTTATAACTTTATTGCTATGTACAAGGAAATTGGACATTTCGATCAATGTTAGGCTCCAGGGGAATGAGAAGAAAATGTTCGACAAATATTCTCACTTGTATTTAGAGAGGGGTAAGGGTTCCAAGTCTGTTTTTCCAAGCGACTGTACATGGACCGATACGAAATGTCACCGCGTCTTGTTGACCGTTACAACGCTTTCATTACGCCTTTTGAAGAAGCGGCGCCGAAGTCCGTTTTCGCATTATGCAATGCTGTCACATCCCGTGAACCAAAATGTCGACTAGAAGCAGAGCCGGCCCGAGGCGAATTTCTGCTTGAGGCAAGATCCCCACCCAGAGCTCCAAAGACCAGCCGTCCTGCACCCGGGGTGGCTGCGCGTCTCGCCCCCCGTCCGAACGAGACACACGTACACATCAGGTACCGGCGTATGATAAATTGTGGTCGCTTGTAGCGGAATTACGCGCTTGTCAAACTGCATTTTGTTGCCTGAGCTTTTGAGAACTCAAAAGAGAACATTCATTGTGTTCCCGACACGCCAACGGTAGTGTTGCTCGAAGACTTATTTCCAAATACAATATAAGTAATCCTCATCATAACCTTAATGCATTATTATAATTCAGGGATTTTCACCTGCGCCTGAGGCCGGACACGTCGGTGTTCCACAAGGACTTCGTTGTCGAGACTGCATCGGAAGGTGTTGTCAAGGTGGGCACGGGCCACATCTATTCTGGGGAAGTCGTGGGTGAGCGCTTTCACACTTGTGAATCCAAGACGACCGTAGTGTTCAAAATGTGTTGTTTTCACGATGGATAATTATGAGTAAGAGAAAGTTTAATATAGTACATGCCCAAGCGTGCCACAGCGAAACCCTTCGAGAACTCTGTGGAACTGGTATTTTTAGACCATATACATTACGATGACTATCTCCAAATATGAGGGCTGGCTGAAAAGTAATGTTGAATTCCAATGGCAGATTCGGAGCGCCTCCGGAGCAAGTTTTGTTGCTCCGCCGAGAGCAAGTCTGTTCGATTGGCAGATTGAGAACAGTTCTGGAGTCTTCCAATGGGAGCGGCATTCGAGCCAAGGTCGCTCCAGGGAGCAACCCAGATTGCTCCGCCAAAATAGGCAGATTCAACCGGAACTCTATGTGGCGTGTCACTTGTCGCTTGTGCTTTCTATTTCCTGTCTCTGCTTCGCCAACATGGCCGCCTCGCAACGAGTCTTCGCCGTGACTAGTCTTCCGCATCGTACGCTGGCAATTTTGTTTTATGAAGGAAGCGATAAGTCAGACATTACAATGGCAACGTTAGGAGATTAGAAGGACCTTGATGTTGCAAAACATGGCGTTATAATGGAACATGAGTAGCTTCTTCTTCCTCCGTCTCTGGCCGTCATCCACCAAGGGAGATTTGTTGTTCAACAACAACCAACCAAGAAATTGTTCCATTGGCCGAATCAGGTACGAAACCAATGCAAAACCCTTGCTTCAAGGAGCAATACTTTTTTATCCTCCAATTCACATCAGGCAAAACGAGCGGAAGTAGACGGGAGAGAATAGGCACGCGCTCGACAACTGAAGGCGCTAATATCGGATACTTATCCTGAGGTTGCTACATAACAATGTACACAGCGTAGCCAATCCAATTCAAGAAGTGACTCGAAGAGCGCTGTGTAGTGTGGGAGAGGCGCTTTTCGCCCGCCGAAGTCAGGTAGCATTCCATTGAGGAGGCAAATCTGTTTGACATAGCCGGACCGGGAGTAAGGGATTGACCTGCACCAGCCGTGGGATGTTTGCTCTTTCAGTGGAATTCGCCACTAGTGACATTCGCATAGGGTTGGAAGTTGGGAGAGTCAGTTACGTGACATGACTAACGCGGAGCGACACACACAACGCAACCACAAGGTACGACATTAGTCGTCGTTTACAAGCTGTTCTGTTATGGTGATGAAACCATTGATCGGAAGTACTGTGCATAGGTGGGCAAGAACATTTTGTGCTTCGGAAGCTGCTAAAGCGAACATTGAGCGGTAACGTTTCTTGACGGTGTTCTGTTATGCCAATTACGTGTACGCGACGGAGTACCTGGTAGCTAGGACGACCGTGATTTCTCCGTGATGCATAGAGAGTTAAAAAAATTGAGAATACGTGTGTGTCGTCTTCGAAAAGTCACTGAGCCGGTAGTCTTGCAACACGATAACTTGCGGCCACACACTTCGCGCACTACCGCTCTGTAAAGTTGAAACTCGAACCTATCCAGTATACACTCAGCACTCACCGGATTTGGCGCCCAGCGACTGTCACTTCTTCCAGGAACGGAAACATATGAACTCTTATCTTTGCAGGCGAACCTGAGAGCCACGTGTACGGGTCACTACATAATGGCGTCTTCGAAGGAAGTATCAGTACGAGGAAAGAGAACTTCTACGTTGAAGCGGCTTCCAAGTACTTCAAGAAGCCTATGCCCTTTAAGTCTATCATCTACTCCAGCGACCAGGTTGAGTTCCCCAAGTCAAAGAAACCGGGGCACGGAAGTTGGTGTGGCCTCTCTGGGGACACAGAGAAGTGGATGAATAGAATCCTGGAGAATTCGCAAAGCAAACATGTCGTAGGTGTCTCGATTTCAACTGATCGGAAGTGATCTGCTCTAGGCCTATGCCGCTGGCACGGCCACACACGGCCTCGCGCCTCAGGCGAACATCACTGACTAAAACGGATAAGATAGCGCCCCGAAAGCGTGAGCTAAATGCACTATACGTATATTCATTACATCACATACCAGCCCTGCAATGCTCTCGATCGGAAATGAAATACCAGAATCTGTTGTCTTATCAGATATTATTTTGGAGTTTGCTAGAAAGACAAAGAAAAATAGTTCAGTAAACTTCTACCTATGTAGTCAACGGTTTCATACTCATACAAATATATATAAAACAGGCCATCAAGAAGAGTGCACAGAAGTGTAGTAAATCGGGGTAGTAAATATTTTGTTGTACCGCTTAAGCATTTTTGTTTTATCGCTGATTTGTTGTTTTATGACTCCAACGCCACTCTGGCCATGACGCAGCTTTTTCGCGCTTCTATCATTTTTACATCAAGCCCAGCATCGGTTCACAGCACCAGCCCCGTGCTTGTCCTGAGACGGCCCTGGGCATGCCATAACGTACGAAAGACGTGTCTGGGCTACAGATGAATGTGATGCTCAACTGCTTGCCATATCTGCTCACTAGCCTTAACAATGGTGGAGGTGCTGTTCGATGTGCCTTTTAAACACGTGCTGAATTAGACATTTGGACAATTGGGCATTTCAGTATGGGTGATTTTGTGACGTACGTCATATACTGTGCACACATACGCAATGGTAATCGGGACAAGACAAAAGTGGCACAAAAAATGTCTCAATACTAGACGCTAGCACTGTCATCTGTAAGGTTCCTTTGGATAATCTGTTATTTCACTAATCGTTTCAGAAAGGCCACAGAATACATCGTACTCACGAAAGGATCGGGCGACGCCTCCACGGTGAATATCTCGAAGATGACTCTGATGATGTCGACGATGATAACAATGCCAATGTGGTGTATGCGCCGAGAAAACCGCTGACAAACGACAACGCTCTGATGGACAACAGAACGCGTCGGAAATCTGATGCCTCGAGACGTGTGTGCAATCTCCAAGTTAGCATTGACCACCATCTCTTCGAATATGTTTCGCAGGTGGTTGAGAACGCTCTTCACGTGCGACAGAGGCTCACAGCGCTCGTCGCCGCGCACGCTGCGAAACTTAACGAAGTGTTTGGTTCTACCAACTTTGATGGTATCGAAGACATCAGCTTTATTGTGCAACGAATCAAGGTAAAGAAGGCTTCGTGTGAATTGTTTCTGCCCGGTGCTCCGCTGAGTGCAGCAGGCAGCGGGGCACTATACTAGTACGCAGCCACCGTCAGACACAGTCCTAACGAGCGATCGCGTGGGCTGCGCAGTGGTGGATACGGAGGGCGGGGGGATTGGACGATCGCCCCCGAAAACCTCCCTTTTCCCGCCCCCGGTTACGCGCTTCGACAAAGAAACCGCCCCCCCCCCCCAAATAAACAAATAACTGAGGATCTGGATTCGCCCAAGGCATGCGTAGGCGCCTGCGCCGTGGACCGTTAGCCTTTGTCTTGGGGACCGCGTCCGTCATCTTGAACCGTACACTGCCTATAACGACAGCGGATCAGCATGCTCGGTTGGGCGCGGCTACCGTGCCAACAGTCTTTCTCTGCTTCGCAGTCACCATCGACACCGGGGCCATCGTGACTGTACTACATGCATGCTGCGACGTGGTTTCAAACCCAGCAGTCAGCACTCTGCAGGGCTCGCGTATGCTCAAGCCACGCGCTTGCGCGTTATGGTTGGGCTTGGCTGCGGCTGTGCGACTTTGTGCACGTAATACTGGAACCTATTTACTGACTGTAGTATTCAGGGTCAGTTCCCACGGTATTACATAGCACGAAGTGTCCTTGAGGTTCCCTCTTGTTCTTGCAGATTAACGACAGCACCAGTTGCTTGGGCAGCAAAAGCAAGAACAACCCGTTCTGCTCCATTGCCGTCGACTCCGCACATATGCTTCATTTGGCGTCGCTGGGGAACTACGATGACTTCTGCCTCTCCTACATATGGACTTACAGAGATTTCGCCGATGGTGTTCTTGGCCTTGCCTGGATAGCTAAACCCGAATGTAAGGATACCTCAGATTCGCGCGGTAACAAGAGCTTGACATAGTTGTTGATTACGACTTTTCTATCTTCTAAACCCATACCTCTCTAGTCGGTAGTGGTGGCCTCTGCGAAAAGAACCGGGCTTCGGTGGATATCGAACCTGGAACCGGAACGTATCAGGACTACGCTCTTAGCCTCAACGTCGGCATTGTCACATTCCTTAACTACAACAGCTTCGTACCTCAAATTATCTCCGAGCTATCGATGTGTCATGAGGTTGGGCACAGCTTTGGAGCACCCGTAAGTTGGCTTAGAGTGAGTTCATGTTGTCAGAGCACAGCCAGGGGAGAAAAAGTTACACCAGAACAGAGCTTCTCTTGAAACGACAGATGATGATGGCATGGAAGTATTGAATTCCAGTTATGGTATTAGTTATGTTATCCGAGGTTCGAGGCAAATTTAACTTGTGATCAATTTAGTCGAAAAATTCGAAAGGGACGTGAGAAGCCTGTGCGACGACATCTCGTATTACAGAACTCGGGACCTAGGAGACGTGAATCATGTAATATTCGACGGCTGACTATGTGAAGGTAGTTAATCACATTCTTGATGGATCCGCAGCATGACGACGGTCCTGCGTGCGTTCCTGGAGGATTCAACGGCAACTATCTGATGTACTCCTCAGCAACAACAGGGCTGCTCAAGAACAACGCTATCTTCTCGCCTTGCAGTGTTCGAAATATATCGAGAATCCTGCAGACACTATTTGACGGCAAGAGCGATCGCGAGAACTGTTTGCTGAGTGAGTAATTTCTCTTCGAATAGGTACATCGCGATATAATTTTGGATTTTCGAGTAAGTGGATATCGAACCTGACAAATCAGCCAGAGATAAGACGTAAGAGCCAGACTCTACTGCATGCTTTGCATGTTTTAATGTTTATAAATTTAAAAACTTGCAAAGCATGTACTAGTCTCGATCTTGTGGGACGACTTTGGATGTGTCCGCAAATGAATGGCAATGTCATTTCTGTAGTACAGAGCTTATCTAAACCTTGCACAGTCACGTAGCAGTTCCCTGTACCTGAGACGCTGCTACACAGGGCCGGCGATAGAACTCAAGAGCCCCTTACACGATATCAAGAGCCCCCGATCAATATCAAGATATCACGATATCAAGATCGAGCCCCCGTTAGTAGATAATTAGCGAGTGTTAGTAGACCGTTGATAACGTCACCGGGAGGCTACCGTGCCTACTGGAACCAGTGACAGCGTTCCTGACCCAGAATCTTATCACTTCACTGGGTGCGGTACTACTGCGGGAGACACTTACCACGGTGAACTAACACTCACTAATCGAAGTACCGTGTCTACCGTGCCCAGTCAAGGAATAAGATTCTGAGTCACACAATCTACCATCGGTTCCGGTTTGGTTGGCTCCAGCTGTCTGCTAACACCTGCAAATACCTACGCGCTCTACCGATGAAGATCGACCCGAAACACGCGCAGGAACTGGGCTATACACTGCAGTGATATCCATCTGCAGCAGTAACATCTCATGTTTCCTTGTTCATCAGGAAACATGGAACCAATATGTGGCAACGCGATTCAAGAAGGCGAGGAACAGTGCGACTGTGGAATGGGAGAAAGCGACTGCTTAGACAAGTGCTGTTACGCACGCCATAATGATCACAATGCTACAGGGTGCACCCTAAGGCCGAGAGCCGAATGCAGGTATGGTCGTCGAAGGCATAAGGCAAGGCCGTCGAAGGATGCCCATCCGTCAACAGTATAGAAAGCTTGGCTGTCTCCACTTGACGCATTATGCGCCTGACTGCTTTATATGTACCCCATTGCAGCCCGTCGTCTGGATCCTGTTGCGGCATACATTGCAATATTTTGCCTACTGGAACTGCCTGCAGACGTCCCACGATGTGCTCCGGAAGAGCTTATTGTGAATATCCTTAAACGCGATGCACGTTCGCGTTATACTAAAGTGGTTGTGACACTTTGTTAAATGTAGTTTATTATGCATGCACATATTGTATTTCACACTAGAGTATCGAGGACTTTTTTTACGTGTCTTACTTGGCGAGATGCGAACCCTCGAACACATGTACTCGTCAAGTTCTTACATCAGACCTCCGACACTTGTCATTTATTCAGCGTTTAGTGCAGTAGGTGGAGCATTGGGGAACCGAACGGTACAGTACCAGTGATCTTCCGGTGAATATACACTAGAATTACCAAAAAGAACCAACTCCGAATATCGGTCCACGTGTTATCCACACTAGAAAGGTGACCGTTTCGCCTCCTCTAGGTCGATCTCGTAGCGAATCACTTTTGGCTAGTTCCATCTCAAATCGAACAATCCGGTACACTTGATGTCTCGAATGAACGGGAAAAAAATATATGTTGAAGCCATCAATGAGTTAGGAGAAATAAATGCTTTCCGAATTCTCTGCGCTGCGCGGTTCGGGAAATAGGAGAGGAGAAAAAAACTGTCTCTCATAAGGCGACGTCGTCGCGAGCGGGTTTGAGCGTTCGCTACAAGACCATTTCTTCTCGCATTATAGTAATTTCTTGATCTCGCTTTAGACCACTTAGGGCACAATAGGATCCTGCGTTGGCAGTGCTGTACCGGTTTTTGTTTGTCTGCAAAAAAATATCAAAGTTGAAAGTGCCGAAAAACACCATATTCACTGCAGCTTTGCGGACGATGTACAAAACGGATAAGACTGAGCTTTATGCCGTTTAATTTGTCATTCATAGGGCTATCGAATGATGTATAATTTGTTGCTCTACTCTGTAAGGAACGTAAGCGATACCTCTTTTAGTAGCACCATACCACCGAAAAATGACGAATTTTGGAAGCCTTTATCTAAAAAACCCCACCAAAAACTACCTCGAAAATTGTATATGTTGTAGGTAGTTCCTTAGACTATGCACAGAAGCAAAATCGAAATTCGGACTTGATCGGTAGGCGCACTGTGACTTTTTTGGCAGCCCTATACGCGGAGCGCATTCAAGCGGAGGCACCGTGTCCCGCGTGTTGCAAAATCAAATTTTCCAAAAGGACTTTCAACTTCTGTCTTCATATAAAAAGTAATTGCTCTCATTTGAAACCATTCTGAGGTTTCAAGGTTTCTTTTTCAAGGTTCTTAGCGTTTGCGTTCATAACAATGGTGTAATCGCTGAATCTAGATTGTGGAGCAACCAAATGGGGGGGGGGGGGGGGGGGTGCTCGCATTTTTTGTTTGATGTCACACATGCATTGCAAGTGCTGGGAGCCCGGGAAGAACAATGATTTTACATCTTTGTAAGAGGCATATCTGTTCAGGGTTATTCTAAACAAGCATATTTACTGTACGCATTATGGCAGGAGGGACGCAGTGACTTCCAGTATTATTTGAAACATTTCCTTTCCTACGGCCCCATGACCTCGAACGGGGGAAATTGCACTGAGGAAAATGTTGTAGTGTGATACGCACACACTCAAGGCTAATTCATGGTGCCTTTTGTGAACCTTGCCGAAACAGCCCGACTGGCGCCGCTGTCCAATATGTTATTCGGCTCGACATGCTGCGACCATTGGAAGGTCCTGATCGCATTTACTCCCTGAAGACACCTTGCGCAAAGTTTCGCCTACACACAGAAGACGCTTCACTCACTTCTCGACTACAGAAGTGCATGGAGTGCCCTTATACAGAGTGTGCGACGACATCTGCATTACTGTAGTGTGTCGTCCTGGTATCACACCTACCTCAATGGCCCCTTTGTTGTACAGTGCTGATCGTGTGGATTTCGCTGACTAGATATATATACCGCCTCATACACAAGAAAAAAGTGCTATAGACAAAGGATTTTCGCTTTGCTTCGGAGATCTGCGTAGCTGCCATAAAGACTGTGGTTCCAGCAGATCAAGCCGAAGGCGTAACAGAAATGGGCCAGCTATGCAGAAGCTGCTTCAAGTACTTCACAGCAAAGATGGCTGAATCACAACACGCAGCAATGTTGCCCACATTTGAAAGAAAATCTGACAAGAACCTGCCATCAAAAGTAACATTAAGGAAAGTGGCTTCCACAACGGCCTAAAGCAGTTCATGACACGAGCACTCTCATCCACCCGGAATGCTCTGCATAACTTTCGATATCTTCTTACCTTCGTCACCTTGTCTTCTTCGCTGTCAAGTTATTGTTATTCTGTATACTGTAAATATGCTTCGATATGATCACTGTGGACAAATATACCTCATATAAAGACGCAAAAGTTTTCTAAAGCACTCTGTTCTTCACGGGCTCCCAGCACTTGCAACGCATGTGTGTCATCCCGCAAAAAGCGTGAGCACCCATATGGTTGCTCCACAATCTACATTCAGCGATTACAACACTATTATGAACGCAAGCGCTCAGAACGGTTTCAAATGATAGCAATTACTTGTTATGTGGAGACAGAAGTCCCTTTGGAAAATTCGATTTTGCAACACGCGGGACACGGTGCCACGGCTTGAATGCGATCCGCCTATAGGGCTGGCAAAAAATTCACAGTGCGCCTACCGATAAAGTCCGACTTTTGATTTTTCTTCTGTGCATAGTCTAAGGAACTACCTACAACATATAAAATTTTCGAGGCAAGTTTTCGGTTGGGTTTTTTAGATAAAGGCTTCCGAAATTCATCATTTTTCGGTGGTATGGTGCTACTAAAAGAGGTATCGCTTACGTTCCTGATAGAGTAGAACACCAAATTATACATCATTCGATAGCCACATGAATGACAAATTAAACGGCATGAAGCTGAATGTTATCCGTTTTGTACATCGTCCGCAAAGCTGCAGTGAATATGGTGTTTTTCGGCACTTTGAGTCAACTTTGATATTTTTTTGCAGATAAACAAAAACAGGTACAGCACTGCCAACGCAGGATCCTATTGCGCCCTAAGTGGTCTAAAGCGAGATCAAGAAATTTCTATAATGCGACAAGAAATAGCCTTGCAGCGAACGGTCAAACCCGCGCGCGACGACATCGTCTTATGAGAGGCAGCTTTTTCCTCCTCTCCTACTTCCCGAACCGCGCAGCGCAGAGAATTCGGAAAGCGTTTATTTCTCCTAACTCACCGATGGCTTCAACATATATTTTTTTCCCGTTCATTCGAGACATCAAGTGTACCGGATTGTTCGATTTGAGATGGAACTAGCCTTTTATGAGGGATCAAGTATAGACTTCATTGTAGAATTATCGCAGGTGTGGAAGGGAAACGTTGTGTGAAATGGCCACGTTTATTGACGCTTTTGTCCTTGACACTTGCTGCACTGGCGAAAGTGCGAGATGCCCATTTGCCCCTTGGAAGCCGGACATGACACCCTGCAACAACGATACACAAGTGTGCAGGAGAGGCACATGTACGGGATCCATCTGCGAGAAATTCGGCTTGGTGGAGTGCTCCTTGTCTGGACGGGCGCTTACCGCTGAAGAACAGTGCGTCTTAGCCTGCAGAGATCCGGGTACCATATCACATCATATATCATATTATATATCATATCATGTATCGTACCATATATCTAGGGTTCTGCGTTTTCGGTTTTAATCGAAAAAGAACCGAATACAGAGGGACATTCCAGGACATGACAGAGATAAATTGCTGCACATGCCCAGCAAGTTGTTGATGCAGATCAGGAAACCATACAGAAATACGAGGGTTGTGAAAAATGCCACCGCTGCGAACAACGCCATGTTGATTGAGCGTCGTGCGGAAATTACATTGCGATTTCTATTCCCCGATAACTGTCGGGTAAACCGTGTACACGCCAGGAAAAACATAAAAATGCCGATTTCGTGAATCAATTTCGTGAAAATCAAAACATACACCGAATCCAAACCAAAATAAAAACGGAGAACTCTGAACCCTACATATATCATATCATATATATCGCCGGCGAACCTTCCTAGGCGGCTCGTTGGTTATCAGATCTCTTCTCCCTCCGTACACTGCTGAGCAAGAGCAGCACTTACGCGCATAAGTGGGCATTTTCCTGCGGCCTCACTCATCCTCACCTCACGAAGCATAGACTTCATTGGCCTCACTCACGTACCCTCACCAAATTTTTCTCACCAGTAACTAAACCTCAGTCGCCCTCACATTCCATTTTAAAATCTTGCCCTCACAAAAATCACCTCAGGGCATCGGGATCCCGAAAGGCCTCACCATGCTCATCCTCACGTGTCCTCACCTCATCAGGGCCCTCATGTAGTTTTCGCCTATTGAGGACCCTCATGGCCTCACGACCCCTCATCCTCACGAGCCGTCGCCTCGTGAATACCCTCATGGCCTGACGTGTCTTCAAGTCACTAGAAGGCACATGAGCTTCATAAGAACTTTCACATGACACGTCGGCGTTGAACTACTGTGTCGGTAGTTGGTACTAATGATACTCGCGGCATTAAACTGCTTATAGGGTTTCGTGTTGTGCTTGGATAAATTTGGTAACAGTTGTTACTGTCACAGTGAGGTTTAACGTTAGTGTTTGGCATCAGCACAGAGGAGCCCGAACCCATCACCTCATTCGTGAGGTTCCTCACGGCCTCATCCCTGAGGTCCCTCACGAAAGGCCTCACGGCCTCATTCGTGAGGTTCCTCACGAAAGGCCTCACAGCCTCATCCGTGAGGTTTCTCACAAAGGGCCTAACGGGCTCATCCGTGAGGCTACTCACGGAATACCTTGTACCCTCACGTATTGATGGCCTAACGACGACTGGCCTCATGAGGGCCCTCACGGTGGTCCTCATGAGGGAGAATGCCTCACGACTGTCCTCGTGAGGAACGTTCAGCGTGGTCTGGCCTCACTCACACTCACCTCATCGTCGTGAGGTGACTGTGAGGAGTCTTCATGAGGGTCCTCATGAGTGAGGACGCCCAGCTATGCTTACGCGCCCCGACCTGCACGCTGGAGCGAGAGAGCTGCTCAAGAGCGTCACGCTCCGGAAAAGGAGTGACACCGTTTAGTAAAAAGGAGCGCGCTCCCTGCGCTCTGGAGCCGCAGTCAATGGGCGCGTTAAGTAGCGGCTCCATAGCGCAAGGAATGCTGCTCTGACGCCGTGACGTATGGAGGAGGGGGACGCCGGAAACCAATGAGACGCCTTGGAAACTTCGCCGGGGCGCGTATCGCGCTCATGGTTCTGAAAGACCGTTTAGTAGAGGCTCCGGAGTACGAGGGACAGAGTACACTCAGTGTACTGTCGTTGTGTGTTGTTACTTTTTGTTGTGTCAAGCCAGCGTTTCCATTTTTTCTCGCTCTTAGTGAGCGCGTTCGGTAGAGCCGCTAGGTAAACCGCCCAATAGCTTTGGCAGAGCTCCCTGCACGCGCAGCCAGCGCGTGCCCCATGCACTGCCGATGCTATTGATACTACTGAAAATGAGTGAGACTCGTACTCAACTTTTATGCTAACGGATCCCTATGACTTTGTGTTATTAACAAGTTGTTCGCTCTTAGGCACTTCCGGTAGGCCGTGCCTGCCGGTGTGCCATTTTTCCGGAATGGAAGAACACTGCGGGAAGAAGCTTCAACCCGGATCCCCATGCAATGGTCTTCGAGGGTACTGCGACGTCTTTCGAAAGTGTCGCCCAATCGACGCCGATGGTCCGCTTTTCCGCATGGAGCAGTTTTTCTTTGGCGGCGAAGCGGTTTATTCCCTTATCAATTTTATTAAGGTAATGTTGACATGTAAAACGCGGAATAATTTTATAAACTTTGCACACCTGCCATACCACCGCTAAATCCTACTGCACATTAGGTAGTCAGTGCTTACACATATACATGATTTACGAAAGTTTTATTTTTCCAGGAACACGTGGTATTATCCGGCTTCATTGTACTCGGGTCCATATGGTGCGTGGTGTTGGTATTAAAGCTGGTTGCCGTGCACACACCCAGCCACAACCCGAAGCGACGGTCCGCGTACAGCCTAAAGGATACGATAAGACATCCCTTTCAATACCTGGTAAGAATTAGAGATGAAAGATTTCCAGAATTTTTGAACTGCTTAGAAACCATTTCATGTCTTCTGGAAAAAAAAAATCGAGATTTTCACTCTCGTACGCCGACACGCGAACATCACAAAACAAATCGTAGTGTAATATATTTTGTGTGTTTAGCACTCAAACGCAAATGTAACAAGTTTTGGTCAACTTGGGTCAACAAAGCCACTCCAAGCGCACAAGGATATGCATGAAGTTATGTGGGGATGCAAAATTCGCGGTAATTTCGACTTGTTGAAATATGAGAACGACGTTCTCAGATACTTCGACAAAATTTGAATATTTTCGTGATTGGAAATTTTAGGCACTTTTCGACGTTGAGGAAAAGGGGAAACAATCCAGTTATTTTTTTACTTTTCGAGGTCTTGCATCTGTACACGCAGACGCCCACGATGCGAAAACAGTTATTTAATTTTTTTCGAGGCCTTTCATCACTACACATGTACATACACGTACCTACGAGGCCTACACATGTACAGCTCGGTCTCATTTGAGTCTTCGAGCTGAGGGCATTGAAATTAGCATATTGGCTGAATGTGCACGTTACACAAAACTCAACTGCAACAGGCATAAGGAAGTAACGTCTGATATTTCTCTTCTAGGAGTGAAGCAACCAATGTCAATATGGCCAATGCTGCGCCCATTTACTGCTTGAAGATCGAGTTCTGCGCTTCGCAATTAAATGTTTTACTTCGTCCCAAGTCTGTTGATGTGATATAGTATACGCTGCCATCTACAATGACGCTATGTTGATAGTGACATGAACACAACAGGGCACCTACAACAAGTACTAAATCCCAAAGTAGAAGCTAGTTGGACTACATAGTGTAACTGTTCCCTATTGAAAGAAACACAAGTCGCATCCGTCGCGATTCCGAAACTATAATGCCGTTGTACACCGCGTTCATCACTGACGCCGAAATTCCGACGCAAATTAATGGAGTTGTTCCTATGCAGTTGTTCCTATGCAGTTTAATTGTAACGTATGGCAAGAGCAGATGACGGACGTTGAGGGTATTCCGGAATTCATTCTCTGGAAACGTCACACAGACAAGTCCAATCAGGGAGCGGCTGGAGGGCCCTTGGCGACAGACCGGGAGGCGCGAGGGACGGCGGGCGTCTGCTGTTCGCAGCGAGTCTGATCTGCTTGTGGAATGGTGTTTCTGGTTAGCATCTTACCGTGTTCCACGCAACATGGTCGCGCAGTGGAGTCTATACGGATGAGCACATGAGTGCAGTCGGTGAGGTCTTGTGACAGAAAGACATTTCTGCGAGACTCGGCAAGTCTTAGTTCGACTGGTGTGTCCGGGGAAGGTTGCCGTAAAATTTCCGGGAAGTCACTCAGGATGGTGGCGTACAGGGATGTGGAAGGTGGCAGCAGAAGAGTGGGGGCCAATGAAAGGTACCGAGAGGGTGTTTCATTGCAGTGAATGCCAGTAGGAAGATTGAGAAGGCGTTTTCGGCGAAGTGTTTTAAGAAATAAGCTCGTAGTATAGCGTGCGTCACATCAGCTCGTATACCAGCCAAGCGTACATCGGGTCAGGGTCCGAAATTCAAGATTGTCATCCGTAACTGGCTATAGGTTGGGCGTTGACAGCACGTAATTTGTACTCCGCTGGATAGTGACGGCGGACAGCAGGAGTGGCGTGAATGAGGCGGACATCTGCATCGGCGTCCACGAGGAACCGTACTTGGGATGTCAGCGATGAAGAATAATGTACTGATCGAGGAAGTCGTGTTGTTGACCACCGATGTGCGACGGTAGTGGCGGGTGGCGGTCAAGCCGTGCTCCGTAGCCGCCTCTAAGGAGTGGCATTTCCGTTTTCCGGATATGAACATGGGCGCAGACACGGCACACTCCCAAAAAAGGTGTGAAAAGCTGGTAACTCTGGTCCTTACCACCCTAGCAGACATGCTCTCTGATGGTTAAGATCGAAAAGGGTGTAACAACAGCAGGGAGCTGTAAGCGGGCATTCCTTTGTGATTGCTGCAGTGGGCTGCAGTCGAGAAGCAGACAACTGAGAATTGTTTCGAGATTCGCTGAGTGGCGATGAATGACATTTGTCTCGACACTGTAAAAAATGCCGTAATTTTAATGCGGTAAATGGGCACTTGTTAGATGACTCCTACTGAACGAAAAATAGGACCGAAGGACGCGTCCCTTCCAGGGACCACCTTAATCTCCTCAAGACCGTGGCTTTCGGGCGCGACCATGTTCGCCTCTAGCTTCGAGCGTAGCTCAACTCTACCAAACTGGTGGCGCTGTCGAACACTATGACGTCATTTGTTTACAGACAGTGAGAGGCCTATTGGGCAACCTGGTATGTCAAAGTGTGGGTACGTGAGTGAGTTTCTTCATTTCCTGACTGATCGTGGTCGGTTGATGAAACTCTCTCTGCGGGTTGCGCCGCTGCTACGATTGGGTGTGGGGCCAGCTTTAGTACTCTGTCAGCGAGTCCAGTATTATATCCTCGAGAGCGAGAAACATACACACGTTTGAGGATAGCCACTGCAGGAACAGCTGACGAAGAATAGAGTCATCGACGAGGCTGGTCATCGACGAGGTCATCGACGAGGGTTGGACGACCACCTAGGAGTTGCTGCATTCGCCGAAGAAACTGCGACGGCGCGTGATCCCCTAATTCTTCGTGCATGAGGTGCTGCTGGGGCGTTCTCTGTTCCGATACTGACACGCGTCGAATGAGCTCTGCCTTCAATCCTGTGGTGGGGTGATGAGGAGGTCACGAAATTCAGCACCTTGAGCTGGCTGAAGTGCGGACACTACGTGGTAATATTTCGGAACCTGCGTCGTATTTCGTCGAATTCCAAACTCTGCCTCAGCGCTCCTTACCTTACACTCTAAATCTTTTCACACCTTTAAAGGTGTAATAACGTGCATGGCGCACGCCTTTTTAGGCGTAATTTTGGTAACATCATAATAGAGCACGGTTTCGCACAAATTTTCTTTACTCGAGTGTTGTCTGTCCTCCAAAAATTCAGTCTTGCCACAAATCAACATTATTCAACAGTATTGTAGACACTTGCGCGTGCTCGATTATCGATAGCGATGCATATATGCGTTAGCTCGTACCTACGATATCCAAGACATAATGAAAGCAAGATTTGCAAGTAGTATTCAGTCTGGTCCAGGCTTCGACAATGAGAAACTACGGCACCCCCTGCCCTGAGCCCTGCGCGTATTTTTCCCAGCGCGGCGCGTGTGCAGAGGGTTGTCCACGTGATTATCGGCGGGGGAGGGCTGCGCGTGCGCTCATCGTAGCATATTTTTCCGACTTCACATATTTTTCCGATACAGCAGGTGAGCGGTTTACATGCAGAGACATGCAAAGAAGGGTCATACACAAAAAAAGGACAAGTGAAAATATATTTATTAATGCCATTCAAGTAGAGATATATTTATTAAAGCCAGGAATTGTACCAATTGTGATGCCAATCATGTGAAGGAGAAAAACCCAGCCGAAAAACCTTCACCACCTGTAACAGGACGGTGCTCGGGTGGAGGGTTGCTGTGGTGGGCGGGGCGTGACCGGAGGGCTGCGTGCGCGCTTACCATTCACCCTGGGCTGACTTCTTCCACCATTTTCATACTTGGGCCGAATTCCTTCCCGCGACAGGTGGGCGGTGCTCGGGTGGAGGGCTGCTGTGGTGGGCGGAGCGTGACCGGAGGGCTGCGTGCGCGCTTACCATTCACCCTAGGCTGACTTCTTTTACAATTTTCCTACTTGGGCCGGCTTCCTTCCCGCGACAGGTGGGCGTCGCGTGGCCGGAGGGCACGCGTTTACCATTCAGGCTGGGCCGCCGACTTTCGTCATTTTCAGCCTGGGCCGCCGACTTTCACCATTTTTCAGCCTGAGCCGACTTGAATCATATTTTTTCCAGCTACAACAGGTGTGCATAGGCATACACAAAAGTACAAGTGAAAATATATTTATTAAAGTCATTAGGAATTATGTTATGACTCTGCGTGAATGGGAAAAACTTAGCCAAAAATCTGAAATAGAAGGAACACAATACACGTAACAATACTTATTACAGGTATGATACAATAGCATTGAATAGGTATCACAAATCAAACACAATATTTTTTATTAGTGGAAGTTTTCAATGAATCAGAAGTGATAGCGCATTTAAGATATTCTTAATCAATACGATTACAATCAACATTTCAAGTGCTATTATAAAAAGTCTGAGATGTTAGAATCTGATAGACTGTGTAAGTAATTTCGGGCACAATAGCTAAGTTTAATATTCCAATGTGACACAAATTTAATTTCTATTGAAGTGAATAGCACAGACATAAGGCAATAATTCGAATCAACACATAGCATTAATATAGAACCTAACGGACATGCAGGGAAATAATAGCTACACCATATCAAAACGAGAAACGATCACCACATTTAATCAAAGAAGATATTCTTAATCAACATGATTATAAACAAAGTTATAACTTGTATTATAAAAAGTCTAATATTCCTATACGTGAGAACAATCTTTGCAATAGCGGGAAGTTCTGATAGTTGTATGTAATTAACTGTGAACAGCAGAGACACTGGAAGACTATGGGACACGAACACAAGACGAAATAAAATCTATACCACTACAAAGAAGATATTCCACTTCACCACATAGCACACACCTAGCCAACAAACAGAATAAAGAACGACACGAACACAAGAGGAAATAAAATCTATACCAATACAAAGAAGATATTCCACTTCACCACATAGCACGCTCCTAGCCAACAAACAGAACAAAGAATGACACGAACACAAGAGGAAATAAAATCTATACCAATACAAAGAAGATATTCCACTTCACCACATAGCACGCTCCTAGCCAACAAACAGAACAAAGAACGACACGAACGCAAGAGGAAATAAAATCTATACCACTACAAAGAAGATATTCCACTTCACCACATAGCACACTCCTAGCCAACAAACAGAACAAAGAACGACACGAACACAAGAGGAAATAAAATCTATACGAATACAAAGAAGATATTCCACTTCACCACATAGCACACTCCTAGTCAACAAACAGAACAAAGAACGACACGAACACAAGAGGAAATAAAATCTATACCAATACAAAGAAGATATTCCACTTCACCATATAGCACACCCCTAGCCAACAACCAGATCTGATGATATCTACCCTGATTTGTTGAAGACAGCTGCCAATAGATGTATGGAAGACCACGGAACACGAGCCACAAGGGGAAATAAAATCTATACCACTACAAAGAAGATATTCTTAATTAATACGATTACAATCAAATTACAAATTGTATTATAAAAAGTCTGAGACGTGAGAACCATCTTTGCAATAGCGTGAATATCTGTCATAACATTTCGAGCGCAATAGGGAATCTCAGTTTCCATTCCAGTATTCCAACATTACTCAACTTTTAATTTCTTATTAAGTGAACAGCATAGACGTAAGAAAATAACGAGAAACAACACAATCAACAGCTACAATTAATAGAGAGCCAAACCTGCGAACCATCCAAAACATGGAGAAATAATAGCTAATCAATCTATCAAAGGCGAAATAGCACAGACTTAACGCTCAAGGACAGAGGAACACGCGGCGACACGTACACAACAACAGAGGAAAATAATCTATCATTGAACCATCATAAAATCAACCAATATACAATTTTCATTCTAACAAACACTACGAACCTTGATGGAGGTATCCAAGACGTAGAAAATATGCACTGTTTTCACTCTTTTCATCAAAGCCAGGAGTCTTTATGCCTCTATCTATGTGACCATAGCACCACGCATGCTTTATCACTCAAATGGTTAGGGGCTATATTACTTCGTCGAGCAAACGGGACGCTCTAGAGGTCAGCTAAGAGAGTTCAAAGGCGATATATTTTATTGTGCAGCGCAAATAGATGTCGATATCACTCGCTGGGGTCACTATCTTTTCGCATCCTTTCCCTGAAACGGAAATCTTTCGTCAAAGTGATTGACAAGTCGGCTAAGTTTGTAGATATGCGATATTGTTATTGAAGATGTAGAGAAAGTCCAAATTATTAATTGGTAGCAATGATTTAATTACATCAATTTTTGTAATATCTTGCAATAGAAATTTCTAATGAACCACACAGAAATATCAAATGTGAAATGCAACTCAGAGTTAGGAGGCATTCCAATCTTAGAGATACTTACTTATGTCAATCGAGTGAACAATTGAAGCAAATGCAAGACAATAATTATTTCAGGCAGTAAGTTCACAACTCATAGAGTATCAGACGAGTGAATACTTGAAACAAAGTCAAAACAATAATTCTCACGACAGGTGGAGATTATAGCATTCTAAACCAGATAATAAAATTTTAATCAATAAAATAAACATAGATATGCTTTTAATTAAGTGTAGATGTGCACTTGAAAACAGAAGAGACATTTGCTCTACATTGAAAAGATGGACAGATTTTGTACTCGATACCATAAGTCATGGGAAGATGTGATAAAAAACTGCTTCGAAAAGGAGGAGCCGCGAAACGATTTCATTATCGCTGCATTTCAACACGTCCTAGACATGGTCGTATTCGGGGTTATGGTACAAACTACAGAACTGAAGGTGCAAGAATTTATATGCCGAATTTACAATACTTATAAAAATATCTGCACATCAACGTCGGAAGGGCCACTAGGATTGATGGCGGAGTTTTTGAGATTTGCTAACGAAGAATTGAAATACACTAGACCAGATGTAATTGTAATCATTGCAATGGGCATTGCCTTCATCAAGAAAGCAGTCGGATCAAATTATCATATACAAGCGGTCTATATCACACGATTCATTACGGATTTGTTGAAATTACACATATCCGAGATGGGAAGTACATAAAATCTTATCACGTGATATGTTCCAATACCACCGCATTTTTCTTCATTTACCATTTTCTTCTACCAGTCTCTGCAACGATGTCGAATCAACAGAAGTTCAATATTGTCGTGCAAGGTCTGATGTATTATCACCTGTTGAAACTCAACAAACATATCAATTGCGGTGGACCACCGGACGATTTTCATCTAATACTCTCCTGTACGCCATTCAAGAATCTTCATACAAAGAAAGGAAACATCAATAAGAGACTGTGCAAGTTCATCGCGACAAAGTGCAAGTTGTTGAAGCAATACAAACACGAGGACAACATAGCGCCTGCGTTAGTCAATGCTGGATTCAAGCGCCCAATAATCAGAATAAACTATTTAATGTCTTCGGAATTCATCAATGAAGACAAGAAACGAAAACTTCAGAGTTTGAAATAGAACTGTAATTTATCGAAATAAACAATTGTATAACTGAAACAATAAATGTAATCTTTGTCATCATTATAATGAATTCTTCGCATCACAATGAAAAACACCTTACATTTAGCATGGCTAGACTGAGAACAGCGATCGCTAAGGAAACGAATATTCCACAATTTGTGTAAGAATTCTCATATGGAACGAGACCTGACCACCAAATAGGTTTTACTCGACTACACTCTGTACAAGTTCAACACCCGAAGGATAGAATTGCCGGAGAAGGATCGGTCATTGAAATTTAGAGACATGTTACATCAGTCTATGATTACAAAAAGGATCACTAATCTCACGTGAAAACTTATCATATTTCATGAATTAAATTCCACAGTGCATGTATATTTCTCAATGAGTTGCACTAGCACAGAAATAGTAAAAGAAGAAGAAAAGGCGTCTTTGACAAGCAACCGATTGGAGTGCGGAACAAATAAATAAATATTTTTGTCAACACAGTTGTCCGTATGTATGACTGGACAGGAAAAATGTGCCGTCCAGGATAGCGCAAAACGGGAAATAAGGGAAGATAACTGATTGCGGTGGGATAAGTCAAAGCGTTCGCGACACAGTGTCATTGACTTTTCCAATCGCATTGGGGTTCATTGCCTGGGAGATAATACGAAGCCTTCGCGAATCAGATGCCACAATGCAAACGAAAGATTTTACGAGCACGACGTGCAGGCCAAGTCTACATTTCTAATCACATACCCCCGTATTCCCAACCAACCCTGAGGGCTCCCTATGTAACCTCTAGCCCTGAGGGAGGAGAATTTTGTTTCCCAAAGCGCCCGTATCTGCAAGGGGCGCCCCAAGGGCACGCGCCAGCCAAGTGAGCTCGCGAGCTCACTGTACGCTCCCTGAGGGACGCTCGCCTGTCAACAAACATGGATGACATGTGCATTTGTGGATCGCGTCGTGCGATTCGAGCGTTATACACTCATGGTGGTATTGCCGTAGTGACGGTTCGACGAATTCGTGACTGGGAAAACCACCTTGTGCGGTACGACGAATATGAATTGAAAGAAAGATAAGTTGGGCGTGTGCATGAACACTACAGACTATACTGAACATCAATAGGGGCACAGACAATCCTGGCTTCCCTTGTCCGCCCATTCAGTGATTGTTACAATCTGGCCGTTTAATACAACACACACACACACACATAAGGAGACGATAGTGAGATGTGTACATATCATATCCGCAATATCCAACAGTTGTACAACATTTGAATACTGACATGAAGTAGCCCACCATACATGAACTTTGCAAGTCAAACGCGAACAGAACAGGAGAGGTACCAAAGTAGCAGACGACAGCCGTCGGAAGCGGAAATGAAGCGCGCTCCTGCGCATGCGATTTTGCTTCGTTCTACGAGGAATCGGGCCGAATCCCCTTCGAGCCTCCCGACGGCCAGCCCTTCGCTGAAGGCGTGCACGTTTACGTTTGAGAAAAGCATGCTGCCCTGAGGGGATGTTCGCCCTCAAGGGACCCTGGGCTACGGGCTCCCTGAGGGCAAAGTTGCGGGTGGTTTGGGAATACGGCCCGGCACACAAACGTATATGAAATAATTTCCAAGTGGCAATCAGATTTTGAGAGAAGCGGATCACACAACCGCCATCAGAAGTGCTTAACCAATATACAATGAAGATGAGCGTTATGCATAAACACAATGGAAGATATATTAATTATAATAACCAGATCAGCGCAGGTCACACATAAACGTAGATCAAATTAACAAAATATACTCGAGATTTCCCTGTAACCATACAGAAAAACTATCACACTATTTTAGTGTCATAGAATCCGGGCACTACAAATGGAAAGGCCATACTTTGATTTTAGAAGTCTTTAGCTCATAACGTTGTAACACGCAAATTCCACACTAAAGATCATTTTCTTCTTTAAATTTTCAAAGTCAAAACTGCACGCTATTTCTTGCGCTTTTCTAAAGATATAGATTAAAAAGTTGTGCATATACTCACACATACTATACAAGATATTTGATTGTGGATTAATTGTTAAAATTTATCGATTCACATTCAGGAGACGTGGTGACTACCACACATCAGTAAGAGTTTAATTACAATTTCACAATACGCAAGCTTTAGGTCGCTCACTTTGACGAGCACTCTTTCACGATGTCAGAGAAGTTATTCGAATGGATTGATATTTTCTGTATACACTATAACATAATGCGAATTCTTTATGTCGTGGATATTAAAAGTTACGAATATTTTTCGAACGAAAATTTACTTAAGACTCGAAGAAAGGGTCACACGCGTCATCGAAGACGTTTCGGCAACACGCCGGGTCGCGTTTCCCTAATGCCGTACCCGAAACCGAACGCGATTCTGCGCCCGACGCGTTAACGCGGTACCGCACGCGAGCGTGTTGCTTTTTCCGGAAACGGGTTCGTCGACGCTCAGATATGTGTAATTTCAACAAATCCGTAATGAATCGTGCGATATAGACCGCTTGTATATGATAATTTGATCCGACTGCTTTCTTGATGAAGGCAATGCCCATTGCAATGATTACAATTACATCTGGTCTAGTATATTTCAATTCTTCGTTAGCAAATCTCAAAAACTCCGCCATCAATCCTAGTGGCCCTTCCGACGTTGATTTTTATAAGTATTGTAGATTCGGCATATAAATTCTTGCACCTTCAGTTCTGTAGTTTGTACCATAACCCCGAATACGACCATGTCTAGGACGTGTTGAAATGCAGCGATAATGAAATCGTTTCGCGGCTCCTCCTTTTCGAAGCAGTTTTTTATCACATCTTCCCATGACTTATGGTATCGAGTACAAAATCTGTCCATCTTTTCAATGTAGAGCAATTGTCTCTTCTGTTTTCAAGTGCACACCTACACTTAATTAAAAGCATATCTATGTTTAGTTTATTGATTAAAATTTTATTATATGGTTTAGAATGCTATAATCTCCACCTGTCGTGAGAATTATTGTTTTGATTTTGTTTCAAGTATTCACTCGACTGATATTCTATGAGTTGTGAACTTACCGCTCGAAATAATTTTTGTCTTGTATTTGTTTCAATTGTTCACTCGATTGACATAAGTAAGTACCTCTAAGATGGGAATGCCTCATAACTCTGAGTTGCATTTCACATTTGATATTTCTGTGTGGTTCATTAGAAATTTCTATTGCAAGATATTACAAAAATTGATGTAATTAAATTTGTTTCTCGTTTTTGATTGAGTATCGTTGCTACCAATTAATAATTTGTACTTTCTCTACATCTTCAATAAAAATATCGCATCTCTACAAACTTAGCCGACTTGTCAACCACTTTGACGAAACATTTCCGTTTCAGGGAAAGGATGTGAAAAGATAGTGACCTCCACGAGTGATATCGACATCTATTTGCGCTGCACAATAAACTATATCGCCTTTGAACTCTCTTATCTGACCTCTAGAGCACCCCGTTTGCTGGACGAAGTAATATAGTCCCTAATCCCTCTAAGATTGGAATGCCTCATAACTCTGAGTTGCATTTCACATTTGATATTTCTGTGTGGTTCATTAGAAATTTCTGTTGCAAGATATTACGAAAAATTGATGTAATTAAATTTGTTTCTCATTTTTGATTGAGTATCGTTGCTACCAATTAATAATTTGTACTTTCTCTACATCTTCAATAAAAATATCCATCTCTACAAACTTAGCCGACTTGTCAACCACTTTGACGAAAGATTTCCGTTTCAGGGAAAGGATGTGAAAAGAGAGTGACCTCCACGAGTGATATCGACATCTATTTGCGCTGCACAATAAACTATATCGCCTTTGAACTCTCTTATCTGACCTCTAGAGCACCCCGTTTGCTGGACGAAGTAATATAGTCCCTAATCCCTCTAAGATTGGAATGCCTCATAATTCCGAGTTGCATTTCACATTTGATATTTCTGTGTGGTTCATTAGAAATTTCTGTTGCAAGATATTACGAAAAATTGATGTAATTAAATTTGTTTCTCATTTTTGATTGAGTATCGTTGCTACCAATTAATAATTTGGACTTTCTCTACATCTTCAATAAAAATATCGCATCTCTACAAACTTAGCCGACTTGTCAACCACTTTGACGAAAGATTTCCGTTTCAGGGAAAGGATGTGAAAAGATAGTGACCCCCGCGAGTGATATCGACATCTATTTGCGCTGCACAATAAAATATATCGCCTTTGAACTCTCTTATCTGACCTCAAGAGTGCCCCGTTTGCTGGACGAAGTAATATAGCCCCTAACCCTTTGAGTGATAAAGCATGCGCGGTGCTATGGTCACATAGATAGAGACATAAAGACTCCTGGCTTTGATGAAAAGAGTGAAAACAGTGCATATTTTCTACGTCTTGGATAGCTCCATCAAGGTTCGTAGTGTTTGTTAGAATGAAAATTGTATATTGGTCGATTTTATGATGGTTCAATGATAGATTATTTTCCTCTGTTGTTCTTTACGTGTCGCCGCGTGTTCCTCTGTTCTTCAGCGTCTGTGCTATTTCGCCTTTGATAGATTGATTAGCTATTATTTCTCTATGTGTTGGATGGTGCGCAGGTTTGGCTCTCTATTAATTGTAGCTGTTGATTGTGTTGTTTCTCGTTATTTCCTTACGTCTATGCTGTTCACTTAATAATAAATTAAAAGTTGAGTAATGTTGGAGTATGAAATTGAGATTCTCTATTGTGCTCGAAATGTTATGCGAGATATTCCCACTATTGCATTGATGGTTCTCACGTATAGGAATATTAATTTTCTGGTGGGTTTGATTTTCTGAATGATAGATTACTGTGTTGTTTTGATTAGGAATATCTTCTTCGTAGTGGTATAGATTTTATTGCCTCTTGTGTTCTTGTCGTTCTTTGTTCTGTTTGTTGGCTAGAAGCGTGCTATGTGGTGAAGTTCATTTTTAACATGTCTATTTTCTGATGAGTTTGATTTTTTCTTCTGATTTTCTGAATGATAGATTACTATGTTGTTTTGATCAGGAATATCTTCTTTGTAGTGGTATAGATTTTATTTCCTCTTGTGTTCTTGTCGTTCTTTGTTCTGTTTGTTGGCTAGGAGCATGCTATGTGGTGAAGTGGAATATCTTCTTTGTAATGGTATAGATTTTATTTCCTCTTGTGTTCTTGTCGTTCTTTGTTCTGTTTGTTGGCTAGGAGCATGCTATGTGGTGAAGTGGAATATCTTCTTTGTATTGGTATAGATTTTATTTCGTCTTGTGTTCGTGTCCCATAGTCTTCCAGGGTCTCTGCTGTTCACAGTTAATTACATAAAACTATCAGAACTTCCCGCTATTGCAAAGATGGTTCTCACGTATAGGAATATTAGACTTTTTATAATACAACTTATAATTTTGTTTATAATCAAATTGCTTAAGAATATCATCTTTGATTATTATTTTTGATTAAATGTGTTTCTCGTTTTGATATGGTGTAGCTATTGTTTCTCTACGTGTTGTATGATTGGTTCTATATTAATGTTATGTGTTGATTCGAATTATTGCCTTATGTCTGCGCTATTCAGTATAAGAAATTAAATTTGTGTCATATTGGAATATTACACTTAGCTATTGTGCTCGAAATTACTTACACCTATCAGGTTCTCACGTCTCAGACTTTTTATAATTTTGATTGTAATCGTATTGATTAAGAATATTTTAAATGCGCTATCACTTCTGATTCATTCAAAACTTGTGATTACTGTTAATAAAAATACTGTGTTTGATTTGTGATACCTATTCAATGCTAACGCTGCGTAGCGTGAGCAGCGAATTTGAACTGGAGCCCCAGGACTTGCCACTGATCCTTCGGAGTAAATTAAGAGTCTTCTTGCCTTTACACACTGTTTGGTTCACTAGTCTAGACCAGCGTAAAGCACTGTCAACATACAACCGACTTCTATTCTCGAGTCATACCCTGTGTAGCCCAGTCACACCGGCCTGCACGGAAACACCCGCGCAGCGCCTTAGCACGTCGGGCACATGGGGACGTCACCTTCAATAATTGTCTCCTACAACTTTCAGCCTCAGCATGTCGGTTACGGACACAGCGACTCCGTCATAGCGGCACTCGGCAGTTTCAAGAGGACGGTGTCCGACTGAGCGATCATCTCCAGTCTATTGACCCGTCGATGGATTTCGTTGCCACACACCACTGCTTGCGTCAAGAAGCGTCCATTATACACCAACTACGACTTAATGCCGGCAGGGCCCCTCTGCTTCTCTGTAAAATGGGTCTTCTCCAGTCGCCCAAATGCCCCACTTGCGCTGTTGAAGCTGATATTCAACATCTCCTCGACTGTCACAGATTCGACATCCCTCGAGCCACGCTCAGACGACGCCTACTCGAGCTGCTACTCTGCTCGGCCCAGTACGACATCACATCCTGGTATTGGCGAGCAGTGGCCACACACACATGCAATGTTTGTACAATTTAGAATGGTGTCACGATCAGGCGGAACATATATACGCAAAAAAGTGCGCTTTCATGGATGAGTCTTACCCGTCAATCGATTCCGGATCATCCACTACTCCACTGGCTAACCACGTTGTTGTGGCAAAGGGTCAGCAGCTAAAGGTTCATCAACGTCCCCGTTACTCAATCGGTCGGCGCCGATGAGCTCATCTTCACCGCATAGTGACAGGGACCCGTCACTATCGCTAAATTTGCTGTCAGACATTACGACATCGCGCGTGACAACTTCCAAGCGGAAAGCGCATACACCTCCGACTGTATTGTGCATTGTGCTTCGGTCGCCCCAATGGGCGACCTGCCACCATAAATCTCATAACCACGTCACATGTGACGTTGCATGAGAGGGAGTTGAATCCAGCTGCAACTTCCGTCGTCTGCTGTCACGGCATATTTCTTCAAATTTCTCGAAACCCACTTCGTTGTTCTGGTTGAAACTTCGCGACTGTGTTTCTGTAGCACTCTGAAATATAATTTCGCCTAAGTTTCGGAATCACTCGATCTGTACGAGACCGTCCCTTTAAAATGCACCCTGCCTGTAGTTGGATCGCTGGAACCATATCACCAAGTAATCTGTCAGCTCAGGACGCTTTGCTGTGTTCCCAGCGCGACGTAGACAAAATTGCTAAATACGTGCACACCAGCCCTTTAAAGTGCACCCAGCCGGTAGTTGGGTCGCTGGTACCATAACATCAATGCCTTTTTGCAATGATGATTTGCGCACGTCTGGTATGCCTCATTTGACCTCATTTCTGAATGGCCTCATACTGACCTGACACCCATCAGGCCTCACCAGTGACTTCACTCACACAGACCTGGCCCCCCTCAGACCTCATGAGTGCACTCACAAGAGGTCTCATGAGGGGCAAAACCTCATGAGTGCACTCAGAGGAGAACTCATGAGTGTAAGATCTCATGATTGCACTCACAGGAGGTCTCATGAGGGGCAAAACCTCATGAGAGCACTCGCGGGAGACCTTTTAAGGGTAAGACCCTCATGGGTGAGGGCTTGCGTTTGTGAGGGCCGTGGGGTTGAGGGCGAGTGAGGGCATGTGCTCGTAAGGGCGGTCAGGGTGAGAGCGAGTGAGGGCATGTTTACTGTCAGCCTTCACAAACAGTAGACTTAAAATAAATTCGCAGTGCAACGTTTTTCTAGTGAGCTTGAACAGAACGTTAGTGAACTGTTTTAATTCCGTGTTAGCCCCGCGAAGCAAGAGAATGTTATGGAACTATTTAAGACAATCGACCTCAGGAAATGTACAGAATCCTTTGCTCTTCACGTTCATTACAACATCAACACAATGTCCGCAGTGTACTATTAAAGAGAACAATTCGAAAACTGCTATAGCCATCCATTTCATTCATTTCTACGGGTGTTGTTCATCACAACACCCGTAGATATCAAGACGGAGTGAAGTACACGGTCGCAAGTCCTCACAAACGGTACGGAGAGCGTTTCTTGGCGGACGGAAGACAAAATCTGTCTCGTCCAGTTGAAAGGCATCCTGACGCCATCACGTCCATGGGGCACAGTTAGCCGCTTGTGTGATCGCCCAAGCGAAGAATCCTTCCGCCATACATCTTTGTTTGGCAGCTTCAACGTCAGCGAGTCGTTAGGAGTAACGAAACGAAGAAACTTATCGACGCTCTGCTGTGGCACAATCTCTGCTCCTCGTTTAGCCTCTTCGTTGAGGCTATCGTGCCCGTTAGGCCGCGTACCCACATGCGGAGTATCTGCGCGGAAACGCGAACGCGGCGCGATAAACTCTTGCCGCTGTGCGGGAAAAGCCACCTCCGCTTTCCGCTTTTTGGCGATCGCGCAGTGCACGATTTTTAGCGGCATCCGCACATGCTCGGCCAATCAGAAAGTAAACGGAAGTTGCGTACGTTCTTGTTTTCTTCCGGCCTCCCGCAAGGAGAGCATTGACGGCGTCGTTGACTGGAAGGTATGTCGCAGTGATGGTCACGTTTTTCAGCCGGCGAATTTATGACGGAAATAAAATGTCATTGCTGCCTACATTATAGAGCGTTGCATTAAAATGACTTTTTGGGTCGACACTGGAATAAAACTGGGAGTGCAGGTAGCAGGTAAGTAAAGTGTAAGATATTGACTGTCATAGTGTCAGAAAGTTGAAAGCTAAACATCGTTCACAAGAAAAGAATGCGCTATCGCCACAGCGAGTGAACCCAAAGCCTGCGTTTATTGTGTCTGCGATGTTGATTTCGCAAAAGCTCAGATGTAAGAAAGGAAACATTCACTACAGTCAGTAGCTCGACTTCGCTGTCGTTCGCCATCTTGTCAAGCTCTCGCTGTGGAGAGTCGCGGGCGGAGGCAGTATAGCTGGGGCGGCATGCATACGCGTCCGCTTGCGGCATGCGGTTGTGCACACCTCTACCGCATGTGGGTACGCGGCCTTACGAGCCCTTACGTGTTGTGATGTCACCGCCCTGAACGAACTACAGCTGCCAACGAGGCTGCAATCTTTTCGACCAATGAGGTTGTTTAATTTTGTTTGGATAGCTCGTATGGCTTGGCTATGGTTTGTCTATGGCTTGTCGTTGTCACTTCTTCGTCTTCTTTCTCGTCTTCATCTGCATCTTCTCGAGAATATCTCACAGCCCTCATGTAACCACTGGTGTAAATATGATGAAAGGGGGAGCATGTCATTTTGTACACAGTCGTGGATCAATACATGTTCGTTTCTGCAGAAATTCCGCTTTTGCAAATCTCCAAATGAAGATGCTTCACACTCTAACGTGTGAGTAGACCCACTGGTTAGGCAAACGATCTCATTCGATCGTAACTGGACCGAGAGATTACGCCCCTGTCACTTTAACGAAAAGAGCGCGTCATACATCACGTGCTCGAGCTCCCGAGTGTCTCGCGCTTCGTTAGATCATGAGCCATGTAGGCGATGAAGCTAGAGTCACTAAGCGTAGCTTATTTAGTGACTCTAGATGAAGCCTGTGAGCACGTGAACACATTCGTTCGCAGATATAGTCCGACGTAACTGTGCTGCGCGTACGCGCGCTGCACAGCTACGCTACGCCGGGGGAAATCACACCCTCTATAGTCTAGTGGCTAGCGCGGCCGGCGGCATTCAACGGGCTAGGACGCCGTCCGCGCAGAATAGAACATGTTCTATTTTTCGCCGACCGCGCTCGCGCAGTCAGATCAGCGCAGTCGCAGTCGCGCTGCTGCAGTCACAGCGACTTTGCGCATGCGCAACGATCGCAGGCCACTGCTGACGCGCGTCTGACTATAAACGCATATTTCCTGGATCGCTTTGCTTGGCGTGTCTGACTGCGACGCCAAAAACGTTTGACTATATCTGCGCCTTTAGGCAGACGACGCCGTCGGTCGTTACGCGAGCAAGAGATTACGCCTTTGTCCCGTTAACGAAAAAAGTGCGTCACGCGTCATGTGAAACGTGTCACGTGTGCGTGTTAACGAGAGCTCTGCCCCTCGTTGGCTCGCGAGCGATGGAAGTGATGAAGACCCCAGGTCCTTTCAGCGGCCTGTGAACTCCAGTCGTGCAATCTCATTCTTCAATGCCCCACTCTCGCCCTCAACGCATTAACCTCATGCATAGCCATGCTTCTGTAATCCATCTCATCATTCTTTCACCGTTTGTTAGTCATCTTTTTTCTTTCTTTTTTGTCATCTTTCTCTTTAATCAATCTCATCCTTCTTTCACCGTTTGTTAGTTTATTCTTTATTTCCTAATTATGTTATGTGATTCCTTTTCTTTCTTTTGTCCCCTTTGGCTGACCTTTCCCCTGTTTTTTGTTCTTTGGTGTAATAAATATATCCCCCTTTCCTCCCACTGTCCATGGTGACGCCAACATAACGGCAAAACTCACATCTTGGGATGGGAGTGTTGTTGATGAAGAGATTAGGGAAACCCTTGCCAACGTACTTTCGGTGGGGAATGCAAACCAAGCAGTGAGAGTTTTCAGGAGATACAACTAGCCCCCTTTCAAGAAATGCCGCACTGAGGCCGTTGAGTGTAATTTCGGCGGTGTCGCGAAGCTTCTCCTTGTTGTCTCAGCATTGTGGAGGCAGGTATCGTCCGCGTAGATGGTAAGTTGAAGGGTATACGGAGATTGGCGAATCTTGCGGGGGCTAGCGTGTTTTCGACTTCACGATGGCCAATGCCGCGAGAGTATTCTTTTGTGGGGGCGCATCCTTAAGAGCTCGAATTGTCCTCCAGATCGTTGTGGCCGGGTAAAACGGGGAAAGGTGTTGACAAAACTTACGCCAACCTTTCCGGTCTTCTTTCTTAAGTTCTCGTGTTACTTTAGCTTTCATCCGGCGGTATGCTACAATGTCTGGAAGTTGCCCTGTTGGACGAGCCGTTCTTTCTGCTCTGCGACGTAATGCCCTAAGGTGGTTAACTGCTGGAGAATGACCGACGTGACCTGCTACCCTTTTAGACAGGACCACAGCGTCCTGAATGGCGCAACGAATGGCTTGCGAGAGGGCCTCTGGGGACATCCCTTACAAAAATAGGTTAGTCCTTGCTGTGGACATTCTGTGCACTTCCTGTATACCCTGTGTACTTTTTGTAAAATGATCCTCTCTGTGTACCAGGCACAAAGAAAGTATGTACAACTCTTGTACAGATCTTGTAACCCTTTTCAGCATGCAGACATCCGGTGCGTTATGTATAGACTTTCGTATACTACGTATGGATATATTCTGTGTATTATACGTATACTTTCTATATACTACGTATGCGGATATTCTGTGTATTATATGTAGACTCTGATATGTACATTTTATACGTATACTTTCTGTTACCATGCATGCAGACATTCTGTGCATTATGTATAGACTTTCTGTATACTACGTATGCAGATATTCTGTGTATTACATGTACTTTTTATATGTAGAATTTCCGTATACTACGCATGCAGACATTCTGTGTGGTGCAGCCCCATTGCCAATTCTCGTCCCGCGCCTTGGTTGTTCGACTCTGGCTTTAGGACCATTCGGTCACATTAAAGGCTACTTCCTCTCCAAACCTGTTTGTCGTCTCAGTCACAACAACTGGTGACCCGAACGTGATCTGGACGACTTCTGAACCTTTGCTGCACATATTTTTTTTCGGTAGGATGGCTACCGGAACACCTCCCGCCCCAGCATCTCCTCCTACACTAGCCGCCCCCCGGCCACCGCACGCCTGATTCCTGGACAGGCCTCTTCTCCAGCTCTTGCCAATCCAGCGTTCCATTACGCCGTTTCCAAGACTACACTTCCTTCTTCAGCTCCGGCGCCACTCGACGTCGCTGCCGTGTATCTCAAGTTGCCCTCTTTCTGGCCCGCGGAACCGGTGGTCTGGTTTGGGCAAGCGGAAGCGCAGTTTGCTCTTAGAGGTGTTACCACAGGAGGGCCACTACGAGAGTTTCACGGCCGCGCCAAGTGTGTCGCCACGGTAGTATCGATTGGGGCGCCATCACTTCGCAAGACTTCATTACGAAAACAAAACCCGACTTAATAGGTGTACTTCTTCTACAACAACTGAACAAAGTGCGAGCCTACGTTTCTTTGAGTAAACTCGTTCTCTTCGATTTAGAATGTGTGTGTCACGTGGGGGGGGGGGGGATATGTTTAATGATAACAAAGAAGAGGAACACGTGGTCACATTCCTTCAACCTCCAGCAAGCAATCCGAAACTTTGGGCGCGAGCTTTCAACCTTTGACCGTTGGAGTGGCAGCAGTGGAAGGTGGAAGCTGGTGCGTTAGTGTGCGCTTTGTACCCACCTGTATTTTTTAAAGTAAGCAACAGTAGAAATATTATGAGTTATGATGAATGTGCCTGGGTGTGTGTGTGAACGGTTTTGCGATTTTGTTTTGCGCAGATGTGATAGACACCAGTTCCGAATACGCGGATATACGGCAAGCAGAGGCGCGCTGGTAAGAACACTCATATCTCTGCGAAGGTCGTTAGTGCGTGCAGAAACAGGAATTGCAGGATTCACATTGGATCGATTATTTTCAGCTCCTTCGAGGTGCTGAGCACCGAAACTGCTTTCGTTGTGTACGTACGGAAATCCACATTGGACATGCCAAAAAACCTTGCAAATATATAAAGACCGCCTGAAAGCCAAGCTTCATGATACTGGAAAGCAAGTCACCAAGCATGCCTGCTCCAGAAGAGACTTGCTGCGAAGAAACCCTGTGGTGTGTTTGTTAACTATGTAATTATACTTTTTTGCAACGCCTGTGTGCAGCGATTTCGAGAAAAGTAGTGACATCATATTTGCGTATCTATGAATAAGCTTGATGAATACAGTGTTTCCGTTCCAATATCTGTGTTTGTCACTTTCTGACGTCCGCCTCGTAAACCAGTAGAATAATTAATGAAAGGCACAGAACCGCAGCGCCGGAGAGGCCGCAGAGCGCTCCGCCATGTTGGATAAGCAAGAAAAACAGTGTCCTCGGACGAATGCGGTACCCGCCGCCTTATCCAAAATCATAGCGAATGCGCATGCGCAGAATTGGTTTTGCAACCACTGGGGTCGTATTTGGCGCTGCTGCTGCCCGAAAAACGTCCTCATTGCGATCAATGGGAGTGTCCCATCCCTGGTATTACCAACCAACTGACGAAATTTTACCACGTCGTCGCGGCGCTGCCTCCAACAGAGGCAACTGAAGTCAGAGTCACCTCCCCTACCTCGTCCTGGAACGGCACCCTAAGTGGTACCGGCTGTCCATCCAGGGCCGCCCGGACACAGTCTTTCTTGACCGTCTCAAACCGGGCCATGTCGACACGTCGTCACTGACCACTTTCACCCTGCCAGGTGACCTGGACCCTGACACCCCCACCAATCAGCAAGGCGCCGCAACGGCTACTACGCCTGCTCTCCTTCCTCCCAAAACGGCATCTTGGAGCCCCATTCTACGCCGTTTTTACCGCCCAGGCTTCTAACATATTCTTTTTCCATGGGGGAGGGGGAGTGATGTGGCAGCCCCACTGCCAATTCTCGTCCCGCGCATTGGTTCAAGCCACCGGCGCGTGAGCCATTAGTTCGGCTCTGGCTTTAGGACCATTCGGTCACATTAAAGGCTACTTCCTCTCCAGATCTGTTTGTTGTCTCAGTCACAACATGCCTCGATGCCAATACACACAACATGTGCATTATGTATAGACTTTCGGTGTACTACGTATTTGGACATTCTGTGAATTGTCTATATAATTTCTGTATACTATGTGTGCAGACACGCTGTGTATTTTATGTAGACTTTCTGTGTACGCATGCATATAATACCCGTGTCAATTCCACAGGTATATCATTCACAAGGGTTGCGAGGTTCAGAACAATTAATCCCAATGTTAGCACATATAACACTACAACACTTGTAATTACATAAGTTCAACGCTGTTCTCTCTGCACCCGGAGCAGCCAGCAGGAGCCGAAACGAAACAAGTTGGCACCGTGGTTACGTACTTAATGTATTATTAACAAACGCATAAAAGAAGTCGGATCGAACACTATAAAAACAAGGCAGGTTTGTTCTGCGCCTATATACTCAAAACAAAATACAAAATACATTTTGCGAAAGTTATGCATTTAATTCTTTCGTTTGAGCGAATAACAAAAAAAAAAAAAAAAAAGGCCTCGTTTGCTCAGTCGGTAACGTGTTGGCTTGCGGAGCTCAAGGTCGTAGGTTCAAACCTGCTCGAGGACGGTGCTAGTGGTAGGTAAACATTGCTTCCAACACCGTGTGTCGGTGGACGGCCAACAGAAAGCTCGTGTCACTGCGCCATCTCATGCCTGTCAAGCGACGGATCACCGCAATCCAACGGTGGATCTCCCAGCTTGCAATGTGCTTCCGCCAAGAGAGCCCAGCATCAACAGTAAAACCGAGGAACCTATGGTGAGACACGTGCTTCAATGACATGCCAGCAACCGAAAGCTGGAAGGGCCGCATGTTCCGCCTCGTAAAAGGGAGTATTACTGTCTTTTCTGTCGCGATGTCCAAGCCCGCCAGTGACAGGTACTGCCATAGATAGCGTCGAGAGCAAGTTGGAGGCGTCGCTGGAGGGCAGGACGGGATTTGACGTTGATCCAGAGACAAATGTCATCAGCATAGATGGATATAGCCACTTTCCTCCCGACGCAAGCTCGAAGACAAGACATAACAATGTTAAATAAGGTGGGCTCAGAACGCTCCCCTGGGGCACCCCATGGGCCGACGTGGCAAGGTCTGTATCTCCCTGGCTTGTGCAGACGAAGAGCTCCCGTCCACGGAGAAAATTAGTAAGCCATGAGAGCGCTCTGGAAGGTAGGGCAGCATCAACAAGACCTTGAAGGACAGAAGCGTGGCTGACAGTGTCGTACGCCTGCTTAGCATCGAGGAAGGCTGCCAGCACCGTGTTCTTGTGCACCTTTGCCGCTCCCACAGAAGTGATTAAATTCAGAATCGAATCTTTTGCTGCTCTATGCCGACGAAAGTGTGACATTTCTTGCGGGAAGACGCAGCGATGTTCGAGCCACCACTCCAGTCTGGCGAGTACCATGTGCTCCATGAACTTTCCAAGGCAGCTAGTCAGGTTCACTGGTCTAAAGGAGCAGAGCTGCGATGGCGATTTACCTGGCTTCAACAGCGGAATAACGCGTGCACGCTTTCAACTGTCAGGTACGTTCCCTGACCTCCATGGTTTATTAAATACTTCCAGCTGATACTTCACACACTTCTGATCAAGAATGCGGAGAGCCCTATAGTCCGGCCCAGGAGAGGACCGAACCCGAGACAGGAGCAGCGCACTTCTGAGCTCGGCCAGCGAGAAATCCATATCCATGTCCGGAATATTGACTGCCGGCGCAGCTTGAATCCGTTCGACTAAGGTAGTCACATTGTTCTTGATGGTATAAGGTCCGTCAAAAGGGCCTCTAATTTCCCATCTCTAATTCCGTTGGAGAAGAGCACTTAATCTTCGATTTGAAAGGCTGGCTTTGGGTGTTTGGAACCAAATCTTGTCTTCATACCCTCCAAATACTTCGTAAGATTGGCGTGGGTGCAGTTAAGTGCGTGTTGAATGTCTATGCCGAAAGCATCACAGTCGGATGTTCAGTTCGTTGTCGATATATCGCCGGGGGCAGTAATTGTCCATGTTGACGACAGAGTTGATCAGAGAGTGAAACAGAGAATACTGAACCTGCACGGAGGACGGAATCGCCGCAATCACAAAGTGATTCTCCGGGAAGAACCATACTGGAGTTATACCTTGAAAGGAACTCACCTACCCCTTTGAATGTAAGTGTAACCGTCTAGTACGCCGAGAAACGGATCACTGCTGTACCGTGTCAGTTATTGTTCGCGTTATAATTATAAATTACATGTCATCGCAGTATACAGCTGGCCTCTCATAGGCAGACATGGGGCAATGGCGGAAGGCAGGTGTCTGTTTAACTATGTGAGGTTGAAAGTGCACGCCCAGTGACATTGCAATGTCCTGACGACAATCATGGGTGAAACACAGGCACGTACACAGAGAAAGCAACGAAACAAACACCTCCAACGGCGTGGGTTTAGTGGAAGCGAAGCAATATATTTTATTAAGCTCGAAAACAGTGAAATTCCTAGCACAGTTATGTGTATTCAGGAAGTAAAAAAAGACAGACAAAAATAATCAATCGTCATTAACCGACGCTCGCCTTCCACAAATCTACAGTGTTTTACCTGATCGTGCGTAAGTCTAACAGCGTTCACCATACAGGGATTATCGGTATTCTTATGGGATTCGAACAGAAACTGTAACAGCATCGTCCAATACATACCCAAGTGTCACTGCGTCATTGGTATTGATCATTTCCGCATTTCCCCATGGCCTATTACATCCCTTATACGGTCTCTTAAACTTGAGGAAGTTTTTTGTGTTCAGTTCTCTGATAGTGTACGAGATATCTTTCGCTGGCGACATCAGGTGGTGAAGCGTGAGGGTGTGAGGAGGCCTGTATGGCCATAGCAGGTAGTCATCGTTGTCACCGGCGCATATCTGAAGGTATAATCCAAAGGATGGTGGCTTTGAATCATCGTTATCATACCGTTTAACCTTTAGCAACATAACCATCCTGTAACCGTTGAGGTAGAAGCTCTTGCTCCATTTGTGGAATTCGCCGTCGCGGACCGAGGCTGCGTTATACATCCTCAGGAAACCCGTCGTGTGCCAGTATTTTACGTTTTTGTCTTCCCGTGTCACCTGTAATTGTAAACGCAGTGAACTTTAAATTGGGTAAATTGGTAAATATACGCACGTAGGTCATGCGTTCATTGGCAAGATTGTATTTCGTATTGCAGAGCTTGTATCATTCGACAAGGAAGAAAATTAGGTGAAGTTCACCAAGACGGCAGAATAGTCTTGTTGGTCCATGACTGTTCTAAAAGCTGGAGCATAAAGGACGAAAGAACGTGAAATCCACACATCACCCGGGAGGGAGAGGGTAAGAAAGTCAGCCAACCGAGGAGTTGTGACAGGGCGGGGCAACGCGTGTCGCGATATCCGGAATTATATTATTAGGGCTGGGCCTCTTGCTCCCCTCCCTCTCGTGTCGTGTCGATTTCAGGCAGACTTGTACGTAACGGGTAATTGCGTTACTAGTAATCAATTACTTTTTGAGTAATTTGTAACGTAATCGATTACTTTTGGGGCCCAGTAATTTTTTGAGTAATTCAATTACAATTTTCAGTAATCAATTACCAAGTAATCGATTACTTGGAAACTAAAGAATCAACATTGTTCGGGACGACGCACACACACATATATGGGATGATTCACCGCCGCGAGATGACAAAACCAACTGCCCTCTGCAAGTTCGGTGCAAGGCAGCTGTCTTATCTCTACGGCTTTTCCCGCAACAATTACTTACCCGAGGACCCCGAGGTCAATTGCCACAGTGTTCCGCACGTGTAGTGTATTTTTGAGTCCACTGTCCTCTCCCCATTCATGTGTACTATCTATCCGTAACCCGGCCTGTATGCAGTAAGTTGGACTGTAGGTTGTACCGTGAACCTGATGAGTCATTTGATGAGTTCCAGTTGGGACTCTTTTCACAGAACTCTGAAAACTCTCAACCTCTGGACACATTTCTCACAGAACTCTCGACCCCGATAACCCTTTTTTTTTTTTTGTGGATATCTTTTTTTCTATATCTTTTTTCTAGCTTTTTTTTATATCGTTTTCTCAGATATCGAAAGTAATTCGCAAAGTAACGCGTTACTTTTCAAGGCGTTACTTCATTACTTTTTCCGGCAAGTAATTTGTAACGGTAAAAAATTACTTTTTCGTACAAGGTAACGGTAACGGTAATCAATTACTTTTTTTTAGTAACGTGTACAAGTCTGATTTCAGGTTCTTGCGTCGCGTTTTGAGGGTTAGACTAGTGCTGATAAAAGTGGGCGGAGTCGAGGGCCCATTTCCGCCAATTTTCGGCAAATTTATTTCAGCAATTGCATTACAGGACACATTTTGCGCCATGTTGAGTAAATGACCACGGTGAACCTATTTCCGTCAAAAATACGTTACCCTTCCTTCGCAAAATTTTCAATTTTCGCATTAGGAACAGCAATTGGAAAGTGGTCATGCAACTTAGGCACAAGCGAGTGGTTCTGTCTTGCGCATCCTCGCAGCCTTGCCCCCTAAAGCGTGGTTGCATACCGCGGCGTTTTCCAAACTCTCTTTGTGTCGGAGCCCCTAAATCACTGAGAATTGACATAAATATGGGACGCGAAGAAAGAAAAGAAAAACAATCAAACATGGCACCATCATGAAGGAAATGAGCATTTAATATATTTCTGCCTTCTTTAGTATTGTAGGTGTTAAGCTACAAGCGACCGCACAGGAAGCCAGTCGCAGGAAGAAGAGAGATTTACTGAGCGTGAACCAAAAGGGGTGAGCGCGAGCAGGTGAGTCGCCGGTGATGCTCGTCGTTGTCGTCGGGCTGTTACACAACTTTCCCTCTGCTGTGGACGAGAGATGTTGTCAAATGGACCATGCGGGTGGTTTGAGCGGCGGGGGGTGAGGGGGGCATGAGGGAAACAGGCGGAAGGGTTATATGATGCGGGTCGAGATAGGCGGGCTTGAGCCGCTACACAGAAACGGTGTCCTGACGACCGTTCAAGTCCAGGGTGACGTGGCGGTCCGAGGACCTTGTACAGGCCCTGGTAAGGTGGCTGGAGGGGAGTGCGGGTGGCGTCGGTCCATACAAACACGTGGGACGAGTCAGCAAGATGCCTAAAAAATGAAAGGGCTGGTGGAGTGGGGCACACGGGCTGGTGCGGGCTGAATGTGCCGGAAGATCTCCCGGATGCTGTCGAGGGATGATTGTACGGGAGGATGGTGGGTTGGGGAAGAATTCGCCAGGAAGACGAAGGGTAGTGCCGTAGACTAACTCTGCCGGTGAGCATTGCAAGGCGGTTTTCACGGCTGTGCGGAGCCCAATCATGATGGCGTGTAGGTCGTGGGCCCATGCGTTGGGGTCGGGGTGGCATCGTAAAGCTGTCTTAATCTGCCTGTGGAGACGTTCCACAAGGCCGTTGCTAGAAGGAAGGTATGCCGTTGTACGAATTTGTTTGCTGCCGAGGAAGCACGGAAGGTCTTTAAAGGTCGCGAATTGCTGGCCTCTGCCGGTTGTGATGACAGCCGGGGCGCCGAAACGGGCAACCCAGGTTGACAGGAAGGCGCGGGCGACAGTGTTGAAGACAACACAGCACAGTGAGAGGTGATGAGCTATTTACTGATGAAGGGAAAAGAAGGGAATGAACTGAGAATATGAGATCGCGTGCGAGGGGACTGGGACGTCGTCGTCTTCGTCAACGTGGAGCGTGTAAATATTCAACAGGCTGCCGCCCGCGAAGGAGCATGACCCAGATGTACTATAATGCGTTGCTGTGTGTTGCGTTCACAGTGTATAACAAGATGTGTTCCAGAGAAAGGAGTGTCCTGTAAGATAGGCGCTTCACGAGTAGACTGACTGTGCCCAACATCAGGTGATCTCTTCTCTGTGATCAGTACTTCGTGCATGCCTGGTCCAAGAAGTCACCTGCTCGTCGTTTACCGAGAATCTATCTGCATGCCTCGACATTCGGACATAAAACGCGAAGCAAACGATGGAAGACAGGGAGCGGAAACGCCGAACAGCATGTTGCTGTCAACGCCAGAAATAACAGTGATAGCAGATAATAACGAACAAGAAAGAGGGACCAGGGTACCTGATAACAAGTTCCCACCCAGAAGAAAGAAATTGACAGGGCAAATGGTACTGTGTGTGCTGTAAAAACTGTCTTCGTCCAGTGTTGATGGCTGTCCGGACGTGTGCTGCGCAGTGTGGTTTTGCAATATTTTCTCGCCCGTAACGGGACCAGACGCTACTGAGCAGACGATCGAAGACGGTCGAGGTCCCATACCTTGGCGGTCGAGGTCCCACACCAGTTCTTTTGGCGGTCTACATGCAGCAAATACGTTTGCCGAATAAGTCATGCCAGTTGATACTTGATGCAGATATCCTTTTCCAACGTTCTGTTGAAGTCTAAACAGTCTGTGGCTAGTGGATGCCGTCCAGCGTGCAGTAGATCGGAAGACTGGACGTTGTATGGCCACATCATGCGGGTTTTCTTCGCCAGTGTCTTTCGATGTTAGAATGTCGGTGTCTTTGTTCCGTGGAATGCTGAGGCATGTCGTAGCTATGGCGAGAACATCGGTGTTCGTTTGGTTCGGTAATTCCTTATACCTTGGTGGACTATTGGATTCGAGGTTCTGCGATCCTTTGAGTTCATCCTGTGGGGTGTACTGTTCGCGGTCTACTGTCTTTTCACTAGTGGTGTCAGCGTTTTTGACATTCTCCTCATTATCCATCGAGTCGTTTACATTTTCTTGTGATGTTTGACTTACATGCAGTGCTTCGGTCTGGTCGCAGTAGGCTCTGTGCATGCTGTTCCCGGTGGACGTCGTAGTGTACTAGTGTCGATCGCGATGACAGCCGGATCAGTCGGTGGTTTTTGCCTCTGAGTAACTTGTGTCTCTTGATGTTCGATCATGGCAGACGGTGTGGAAATATGCTGCCGTCGCGCGGTCATAGCGGCGGAATGAGCTCTATGCGTTCTTGTAGCCGTCGCTTCTGACTTCCCAAATATCTTTGCTTGGAACGTGATAGTTTCAACTCGATGTTGGTATTCCAGCTGCTGCTCGTATTCGTCTTCAAATTCATCTTCGGTAAGTAGAAGATCGATCTGCCTGTCAACTTCTGTTAGCATTGCGTTAAGACTTGTTAGACGTTCGAGTCGCTCTTCAAATTCGTTCGGGTCCTGTTGATCGCCGTTCATGCACCGCTCGATGTCATTTAACACGGATGATACTTGTGCGCGCAGAACCTTTCTCTTGATTAGCAGTCTTGGTTTCTGCATGTCAGTGAACAGCTTCGGTCGTCTGTAGCTCAATGTACTGCAGTCTTCCTTTCCGATCCGGTCAGTTCGATGAATCCTGGTCATGGCGCCATTTGTTGAAGACGACACAGGACAGTGAGAGGTGATGAGCTATTTACAGATGAAGAGAAAAGAAGGGAATGAACTGAGAATATGAGATCGCGTGCGAGGGGACTGGGACGTCGTCGTCTTCGTCAATGCGGAGCGTGTAAATATTCAACAGACAGTATCTGCGGTGATATCGGGTATAGGTTGAGCCTCTGGCCAGCGGGTGTAGCTGTCGATGCATGAGAACAAATACCTCGTGACGGGGGCAACGGTCTGACAATGTCCAATGCACGTGCTCAAAACGACTGCCGGGCGTTGAGAAGGTCTGGGGTGATAGAGTGACGTGACGGGTGATCTTCGCTCGCTGACATTGCAGGCAGGAGCGGGCCCACAGTCGGACGTCGGAGTTGATGCTCGGCCATAGGAAACGGGCAGTGACTAGCCGCTGGGTGGCGCGGATGCCTGGATGCGACGGGAAATGAAGGGCCTTAAAAACGAGGAAACGGAAGGTCTTCGGCACGAACGGGCGGTGGGTGCCAGTAGAAACGTCGCAGGAAAGGGGTGTAGTCAAGTTGGGGAGTACGACGTCCTTCCAAGAGAGGGGACCAGGCGAAGAGCGGCGAGACGCGAGCTCGGCGTCTTCGGCTTGCGCTTGAGCCATCGCGTCGAAGCCTATCGGTTCACCGACTGAGAGCGCCGAGGAAACATGAATGCGTGACAAAGCGCCTGCGGTAGCGTTGTACGGTCCACGAATGTGCCGGAGGTCGGTGGTAAATTCGGCGACGAAGGCGAGCTGACGGATTTCACTTGGACTGAGCTTGGATTACTTGAGTGGATGGAATGGGTGAGAGGCTTGTGATCGGTGAGCACATGAAAGATGCAGCCTTCAAGGAAATACCGGAAATGTCGTATGGCAAGGTATATAGCCAGCAGCTCGCGGCCGAAGGTGCTGTAGTTGTGCTCGGGTGGCCGCAATGGCTTCGAAAAGAATGCAAGTGGTGTCCACACGCCATCGATCTCCTGCTGCAACACGGCACCAACGGTGTCGGTGGAAGCGTCCACGACGAGATTTGTTGGTGCATCGGGGAGAGGATGCGTGAGAAGAGCAGTTGCGGCGAGAGAGGACTTGAGATTGTGGAACGCGGCTCGAGCAGATTTTGTCCAAACGAGGTTGACTGAGCGAGATTGCGCCTGAGGCAATAAGGCGTGAAGATGTTGCATGATGTGCGCGCAATGGGGAATGAAACGACGATAAAAGTTGATCATGCCGACGAATTCACGTAGCTTCTTCGGCGAGTCTGGTAGGCCTCTTGCAAGGCCTGGACACGATGTGGCAGGGGTTGGATACCACTCTTGTTGATGAGGTGGCCCAGAAATTCCAGCTCTTCAACGCCAAACAAGCATTTACTGTGATTGATGATCAGTCCGTATTCTTGCAAGCGAGTCGGAAAAGCTGGCGGAGGTGCTGGCGATGTTCTTCAGGGGAAGTACTTGCAACTAGTATGTCGTCGATGTAAACAAAACAGAAATGTAGTCCTCGGGTGACTTCGTCGACAAACCGTTGAAATGACTGAGCAGCATTGCGAAGACCGAATGGCATCTGTTGGTATTCAAACATGCCGAAGGGTGTTATTATGGCGGTATTCGCAACGCTGTCGGGGTGCATGGGGATCTGATAATACGCTTTTACAAGGTCGATCTTGGAAAATAGTAAGCAGCCGTGAAGTGATGAGGCGAAATCGTGGATATATGAGGTATGGGATAACGATCCGGGATGGTGACGCGATTGAGCGCACTGTAGTCCCCACAGGGCCTCCAGTCTCCCGTCTTCTTGGGCACTATGTGGAGAGGAGACGCCCATGAGCTGGAAGACGGGCGGACGATCCCAAGCTCCAACATGTGTTCAAACTCGGCTCGGGCAATCTTTAACTTCTCCGGTGCCAGGCGTCTGGGCCGGGCGAAAACAGGACGTCCTGTGGTTTCGATGTGGTGATAAATGCCGTGCTTGACGGGGCGAAGATCATTAGATGGTGACGTGAGCTCTGGGAAGTCGGTTAAAATGCTTGCGTAGGGGAAGCTGGAGTCGGGCACCAGCACATTCAAGGGGTACGATGGCAAACGGGTGGCTATTCCCGACACGCAGACTGTAGTGGTGCCGTCCGTGAGGCGACGGTGACGCATATCGACGACGAGGTTTTAGTGGCGCAAGAAGTCTGCGCCAATGATGGGGTGGGATACATCGGCAATGAGAAAGACCCTTGGGCGGCGGAGCCCAAGGTCGAGGGTTAGGGAACGCTCGCCGTAGGTGGCGATAGGGGACTTGTTAGCGGCCTGAAGGGCGGGGCCGTCAAAATGACGATGGCGACGATGAGATGGTGATGCGGGGATGATGCTGACAGCGGCGCCGGTGTCGACCAGGAATTGTCATTTGGAGCTGCGGTCCCAAATGAAAAACAAGCGACCTGGGGCTTGGCCAACAACGGCGGTCACCTCTAGTTGCCGGTTCCTGCGTTTCCCCGGAAAACGCAGGGCTCTTCGCACTTGGTGCAGCTCTGCCGAAACGTGCGTGATACCAGCACAGGTGGAACTGGGGGCGGCGCCGGGATGGGAAGCGATAGCGTGGTGATGGAGAACGCGGGCGGCTAGGGTGAAACAGGCAGTGGCCAGTAGATGGAGGCCGCCGTGAGACAGCGGAGACCTGGGCTCTCAAATTCAATTTCGTCCTGAAGTTGGGAGGTAGAAACTGCAGGGGTGGGTTGACGAGGCTCTGAGGTGATGGTCAGGCTGTGAACGAGAGAACGAAGGCGCTGGACTTCTCGGAGCGAAGTGCACTCAGAGCATGGTGCTACTGGCGGAGGTGGAGGTGCGGGGCTGTGGGTAGGAGCAGGTGAAATATGATTGACGCAGGAAGGAGTGGCTTCCATGATCCTGTCCGCCAATTCGGACAGTTCTCGTAACGGTACGGAGGCGGAGGCAGAGAGGATCATCCTTACGGTCTGGGGAAGACGTTGCAAAAGCTCCTTTAAAATCGATTCGTCCAAAGCGGATGATTCGTCGCCGAGAAGCTGGTACATGCGACGTAAAAACAACGTTGGAGTGCGATCTCCCAATTCTTCTGTTGCCAGCAGCGCACGTAAGCGCTGTTGCTGTGATTCAGACAGCCGTTTCATAAGCTGCTCCTTAAGCTTGTCGTAGGGTTCGAAGATGGCGGGTTGATGACGATGTCCCGAACTTCCGCCATTACGGTTGGTGAGAGCGCAGTAAGGACATGGTGGTATTTGGAGTCTTGGCTGGTTATGAGTCGTTTGCCGAACTCGGCCTCTACCAGGACGAACCACAGTGTGGGGTCATTATGCCAGAATGTCGGGAGTTTGAGGTCGGCAACATTTACCGGAAGGGCTGGAAACGACGGTGGCTCGGTGGATGGCGGCTGGGTGGTCACCGTGTTTTGCATGACTGAAGAAGGCGGCTGGTCTGGGTGTGGCACCGTTCGGGTCACCAATTTGTAGGTGCGAAGCTACAAGCGACCGTACAGGAAGCCAGTCGGGGGAAGAACAGAGGTTTACTGAACGTGAACCAAAAGGGGTGAGCGCGAGCAGGTGAATCACCGGTGATGCTGGTCGTTGTCGTCGGGCCGCTACAGTATCATATAATCAACCCTCGACTTATGAACCTTCGATTTATGAATTTCCTCGTTTTATCAACAGGAGCACGAGGAACCAAAATTTTTACATGCATTTTTCCCTCGTTTTATGAACCTCGATATTCGAATAATGAATGGAATTTCTGGGAACCAACGAGGACTTGTCCTGCGTTTTTTGCCCTCAATTTATGAACGGATCGTTCCGAGGTCAACAAACATCTTCAAATGAATTATTCCGTGGTCTTATGAATGATGCCGGAACGGACGAACTGTCTTCCTGGTATTGCACCCTCGGTTTTTAACCCCTCGAAATCCGAACAACAAACGGGTTTTCCGGGGACGCATTAAGGACGACCAAGTGTAAAGCAGAAATCATGGTCGAAAGCAAAATTACAATATATATTGCATTATAAATACAATCCCAACTCGCAAATACTGTTTCGTCAGCTCGATAGTACTGACTTAACGGAATTTTCGATTTATGAACGATTTTTTCCGGGAACCGAGAGTGTTCATAAATCGAGGGTTGACTGCATCGTCATATATCAATATCGTCCCCCTCAGAGATGCCGTGTCCGCCACTCGCCAAGACGGTATTCGGGCTGTCTTCGATCGTCGCGGAACCCCACGAACACTCTCGGGGACCCCTGGGTGTACACGGGCCACGCTTTGGGAACCGCTGGCCTATACTCGATGATCTGGCGTCCGTTGAATTTTATTCTCCAACTTGTTATAATTTTCATCCTTCGCTTTGCAGACTTTTCTTTTTATTGCAGTTGAAGTAAGTTTTCGTTACACCACAGTGTTCTCTTTGTATATATGGTAGGTTCGCGTAACTTGTATTTAATATACAAAAGCATCTCAACAACACACTTGCTTCGTAACATAATTTTCAGATCAAGTTTTTACTCGAGCTACAGACACACACACACATAAATGATGATGTGACGAGCTACAGAAACTTTCTGTACGAGTAAACGGTACACAGTTTCAACTGAGAGGAAACGCGTAATACTTACACGTCTTGCCTGGTTGTCATTCTGCGGCAGGGTTCCGAAGGCGCCACATAAAGCAGCTAGAAGAATAATAGGCGTCAACCAGCCACGTATCAGAGAGACCATAGCGGTTGGAGTTCGTTCGATGGTTGCTCACTGGCATGGAATACTACTCTGACCATTTATATAGAGCACTATGTCCTTGTTTCGTCAGTGGACACGAACTGATAATGCCGTTGTCCGAACAGCACAACGTACAGAAAGTCGACTGCAATGGGGGTGAACGGGTAGGTGGAAGACCTTAAACAGACCCATGACAGTAAAGACCATTGATAAGACACGTGCCGACCACCCCAATTACATTCGACGTTGCACTCGTCGGTGAGCGTCATCCTTATTGTGTACATACTGAGGTCACCCGTACCAATCACTGAAAACAATGCTATCTGATCTCTTTGTATAACAGACAAGTGAGACAATCACATACTACACTTGTCACCTGAAACCTTGTGGGTTTTCCTAGCTCGCCAACACATATCTAAATACCAAAATAACCCCCGCCGCCCTACTGTGTCGGTGATCTTCATCCTTCTTTTGTTCATACGTAGGGCAGCTGTAGGAATCATTGAAAACAATGAAACAATGCTATCTTATTTCTCGGGATACAACATGAATTCGGGGAAAGTCATGCCTCCTAAGAGCGACATCAATTGCGCCTGATAATATTTAAATAGGATGATAGTATAAGTGATAACAGACAAGTGAGGCAATCGCATACTTCTATACAATTGCCACCTGACTGAAACCTTGTGGGTTGTCCTAGCTCGTCAGGAAATATCCGAATAAGTGTCCGCCCCCTGTAATGCCTGTGGTGGAGTAGGTATCTGAAATTAGGGCCTGGTTGTCGTTTTGTCATATATCCTCCGATGCTACCTGGAAGAATGCATCCCGGCCCTCTTTTCGTTCATGAAATCCAAGATGACGATGATGTTAGTAAGTTCCTAGCGAATCAAGAATCGTTACCATTATTCGCGTTTGCTACTCTCTAAACTTTGACCCTTTTCCACTCCTCTAGCACTGTATAACAGATGCTCGCTTTCCGTTTCTTTCTTCTTCCTTTTCTTTTTTTTTTTTTTGCGCTTGTGGAACACGTGTCTTCTGTTGAATTGCCTTTACAGTTACTGACAAAGTCACTTACTATTGACACGCACTTAAGTATTTGTCTCACCTGATGGAGTACGAAAAGTTTGTTTATTAAGGTACAGATGCTTCCAATCGCTTTATTAGTTTTTCTATGTTATTCTTTCCTGGACTTACGTTTTATTTGACTTCCGCTAGCGTAGACGACATAGAAAGAGCATAGGATTAACCTTTAAAAACGAAAAAAAAGAAGTAAACAAAGAAAAACAGTACGAATTGAGGCGAAAGCGTGCAGTAAGAAAGTTTTAGGGTTAGCAGGAATGAAAAATAATAGACTAGAACAATCAGAAAGAACAAAACCTGAACCGTCCTAGAAACAGCAGACGACATGATGAAGCCACATCTATCTGCTCTGATTCATACAGAATCACAATGGGATAGGAGACAGATACGAGAATGTACGGAGAAAGCATGAAATGCCGAATGTTTCGTGCCTTGCAGCCAATGACGAGCGAAGTATTATTTGTTTCGTAGTTTGTGTCGTCATTAGAAATCGGTGCTGTGTGCTGTAGTTGGCCGAAAGACCTGAACTGATCGATCGTACTTCAAGTCAACCAAGGAGTAATTGGCGCAGGTTCTACCTTAAAGGACTATGGAGTTTCTCTGGCACCCCAGATTTTTGCTGAAAAAGGTTATTCCCATCGAGAAATTCATATATCACGACTTTTCTTTTTTTTTTTCACTGCATGGGTCAAAATCAGCCCCCTCGCTTTCCCCCCTTCCAAGCGCCTTCCTCCTCTCACCTCGCATGTCAGTGTGCGGACGGAGCATTTGCCCACGTCCCACTCAGAGCACGGAACTTGGTCGAACGGGGCGAACGTGCCGTGACACATAGCAAGTCAGGGCAAATCATTCCACGCCTAATTTGCCCTTGCACCGCTCCCAAGGCGTGGCGCAGGGTAGGTTCGCGCGCCTAGTTCGTTTCAATTCGCTGGTAAAAAGTCCTCGCTTGCGGAGCATCAGTCTTCGGTCGCCTGTTGAGGACCATCCATTCTTTCGCAGAGACGAGAAAACCGAATAGTTTCATAGACCATTTAAGTACAGTCCAAGCTACCAAGGAACTAGTGTACTTAAAGTAAATTACAAAGTGTTGTGAAAAGTGTTAGCTTCCCAGAGTTCTCTCACGATGTAAAGTTACAAATATGTCCGAAAACTTCGCCATCACCCTTATTCATTCGAAAACTACTTACTATTCAGCCTGCACCTACGCGCGTAAAAAGATAGTTGCACGCTTAGGTCCCGACCACAGTCGGGAAATTATCATTATTGATTTCTGCAGAAACATGTATTTCTGTACATGTTGAATGGGGTCTCAAGAGAAACGAGGCAAGACAACCGAGGGAAAGCCCTTGAGGAAACCCTTCCAACAATTTTTATCCTTACTTTACTCGCTTATCATTTTCCCCGCAACCTTTATAACACAGTCAACACGCATTAATATGACACTCGTTAGTAAGACATCATCACTTTATGACCACTTCTCTGGGGCAACGTTTGTTGCCGATGGAGGTCTTGCGTAAAGACCCCTCGTTATTATGACAATCCAATAATTCTACTATGGCCAACATATTGGGGGACGAACGAGGAAGAAGACGTGTATTCTTCCCCCGTTATTGTGACCAGGGTGTCGAACCGCAAAAAATACGGGTTCGGTTCGGGTTCGCGTTGCTTGGATTTCATTCCGGTTCGACCACGCCAAAAATCGAACCGCTTCACAAACCAGCTCGCAGCCCCGAACCGGTTCACGAACCAGTTCAACGCTACTACTTTCATCTACGACTTTCATCTTTCATCGTCAGTTCAACGCTTCCATTTTATATCTCCCACAAAACTGCTTTTATGAGGAAGTGCGTGGCTAATAGCATGCTGGTGTTATCTGCATTGAACAGAGATGTGCTGTAACTAGTTTTTAAGTACCTTAACTATCACTACTAACTGCCACATCAAAGTGTAGTTTAACTATTAGTGTAACTACATCACCATAGCACTATTTAAAACTACTTTGCAACTGTTAGGATGTAGTTGTGTAGCTACATGTGTAACTACTCTGATATTTTGTGCGCGTCGTTATAGACCGTTTACAGCAGCCAGTTGCTTCAGGCGCTAATAGGTGGCGCCACAGTAGCCCCGCCTTTACTTGCCTTCTGCGAGTGCCTGTGTGCCTTTGCCTATGTGAGTACCTTTTTTTGCCGCTGTGCTACAGTTCTATGCAAAATCTGGAAAAGAGAGGGAGAACTTGTTCTATGATTGAGTGTAGAAATTGTGACAGAGATCTGATAGTGTGGGATGAAGCAGTTTGTCAAATTCACGAGCCGTCGCTATAGAAAGACTGCCCGTGTTCGAGGCGTCTTGCAATGCACGGGATCCAACAAGGAGAGAAAAACAACCTGATCCAACAACAGTGGATATCGAATCTTTAGAGGAAGGACTCCAAACCGGGAAAGTGAGCGAGGGTGAGTAACGCAGCCCTCAAAGTGGCGCAGCATTTCTGTGTGAGCTCCAAACTCTGCTGTAGGCGTTGGCTGCTGCTTGTAAGAATAAATTTCCTCCATAGTAGCGGGGGTCACGTTCCTTGCAGTTGAACGGTTCCATGTACATGCCTTGTCAGTGCACGAAGCAGTCGTGAGCCCCTTGTTTGTCGCCTCTACAAGCTTGATGAGCAGTAAACTGACTGCACCTGCTCTCAAACCCGCTTCATATGTGCATGTTGCCGCCCAAGTGGGCCCGAAGCAGCGAGTCTCTGCTCACTGTTCGTGTCGACCTGGTGTTTGTACTTGCACAGTACTACATCGACATGGCCACTCTCAAACAGCTTCGTTACCTCTGCGAACACTCTGTAGCTCAGCGCAGGATTTCCGTCACCCTCTAGCTCGTTGATCATGTAGTTGTATACATCTGAAATCAACAATAAAAGAATGCTGCTTCATAACGAAAGCATAACAGCCCTTACATGCATATTTGGAGAAGGGCCCCTTGATAACGCGGTCCGCCCCCGGGTGGGCAGTGTCTTATAATGCGCGACCCGTAAAACGGTCGTCGGGGCAAAATCGCTTGCGGTGTTGTTTCCGGGAAGATTTTTCCTAAAATCTTCGTGGTCTCCCTTCAAATCCGCGTATTGATATTTCGCGGTGGAGGGAGGCGAAAGGGAGCCGGTCCTTCATATTTGGAGAAGGGCCCCTTGATAACGCGGTCCGCCCCTGGGTGGGCCGTGTCTTTGAACGCGCGGCCGATAACAAGGTCGTCGGGGCAGTACCGCTTGCGGTGCTGCTCCGGGAAGATCTTTTCTTGATCTTCCTCAGGTAGCTGTACCACAACTGTTGCGATGAAAAGCAAGAAATCACAATCTTGCGATATTACATTATGAACGTATCCACAACGTAATGTATGCGCAACAAAAGAAGACAAAAACGCCAAAATCTGTAGTAACTCGAGCGTAGTGGGACCGATCATATGGGACGCACGAGGACAGAAATATCACTCTAAATCAAGGAAATCAACTTAAATTATATAAAAAAGCGCACTGACCTACCCGTCGAAGCTTCGTCATGGCCTCCGATCTGACCACGGAGGGGGCATAAGCTTTTGAATGTGTGTCCATCGTTATGTACCACGACTAAGAAGAAAAAGACATATTTTCTGCTCATGTACCTTAGCATTTCTGAACGGAAATTCGACAACGAATGTCTCCATTCCGCGTCTAACCGCAATTTCACGTGGGTTTCGTGCGTTAGAGCTCATGTGCCCACACTCCTCATTAATTGGGGGGCAGGTGACGTTGGGCCACAGGTCACTGTTTGCGTTCCTGTAAATAGAGCTCAAAGACCAACATTAGTGATACGTCATGCACTCTTTCTATGCGGTATTGATTCATGCAAACAGTCACAAAGTGGGCAAAGCCGCATTATCCAAGCACACATAATTCACTCACTGATCCATTCATGGCAGTTTGATTTGCCATATTGCCCTGCAAAAACAAATTTAAGTAAACTAAACGTAATTAAAAAAACACACACACACACGTTTGCTGACTGTTTATAGGCTTTACGCCACGACAGCCGCCCCTCCTTTGCTGACTTTCGAGGCGTTACCCTTCTCCTGCGGCCACTCTTTCATACGCAAGAGATGAAAAAGGAATAAAAGAGGGTTTTCATTCACTGGCTTATGGGCATTTACACCACTACAAAGTCCTCTCTTTCAAACTAGAGTCACTAAATGGGGGGCAGAGCAGCGACACTGAGCCACGCCGCCCAGCGAGATCGCCATCTTGGGTCGGGCGTGGCTGCGTCGCCTAGCAACGGGAACACCAATCTCCCGTGTCTCCGCCGGAGAACAGCGCGTAGTCGTGCCAACTCGCAACCGAGGAAACCGGCTTTGGATGGAGGGGATTCAACATGGACGGTGCGTTCTTGGAAGAAGAAACCACGTGAGCAATCGGTCCAATCGCGGACACCGAACTGCAGCTCCGGCGCGGAAAAAACGCGATACTCTGTACTCCTATTTGGTGACTCTATTTCAAACTGCTGCAGGGGCTTCCAAAAACATTGCCTCAGGTGCATGCGCGGTGGCTTTTCCGGCCACCGTACGCATGCGCTAACTTACGGGCTTTACGCCGCAGTCCCTCATTCATTCTGCATGCAGGCTTCATTCTTACCAAAGTGCTATTGACATTCGATACACTATAGTTGTCTTTGCTTACTGACCTGTTTACTGGTTTCTTTTTTTTTCCCCTTTTAGTACTGCGATGCCACACACTGCATAATTTCATCAGTGAGTGGTGAGTGACTATGACGTAATGGGTAATGATTTTATGATGGATGAAGGATGATAGGTGACTGTGATGGCATAAGCCTTGAGGAAAGTATATAAAGTTGAGAAGGGTAAAAATAAATGGGGAGGTTAAAAGGGATTCAATATAAATAGTTAAGGATTAAAGAATGAGATGTAATAAAACGTAGTCTGTAAGCTGGACAGCAGTAGTAAAACCACTTTCATGTCCGAACTCGAATAACATTATCATACAGGCTAAAAGGTAAAATGAGTAAAGGAGTTAAAATTTGGAAGTGAAAAAGGGAGGCGAGCGGGTTAGGTTGATCAAGTTAGAATTTCACGATGTTTTCGTTTCCTGTAGGAGGACGATGAGGAGAGAATAAAAAAAAAAAAAAATCAAAAACTAGATGTTTTACATCGTGTTTGTTTTCATATTTTCACGATTATGTCATCGCTTTTAATTTCGAAGATCACGACATGTGACATCCACTTTTTGATGAATGCCGTCTCCGTCATTTCCTTCCTCCGTCTCCTTAGAACCCATTTTATTTGTTCTGCAGGTGCACAAGAACTTTGTCAATTGCGGTGGATCTTTTCCGTGTGCAATTGAACATCGCATGTTCCATACCTGATAATTTACTTCCGCCACACAGAGTGTGAGGTGTCTTCGTCACCACAAGCACACACACAAGCACACACACAAGCACCACAAGCACCATTCGGAAGTGGGTCTAAATGTCTCATTGTAGAATAGGAGAGCTTATCTGTTCCAAATATGTCCTTTATTTTCACTTTTGCAGGTGCAAGGAATCTACAGTTAAAGAAGTGCTGCAAAGACTCCCTCTGATTACAAAAGCTACACTTGTTTTGTACACTTGTTTTGGCGAGCGTTTCTGTGATAGTTGAGTTTTGGCAGGATACCGTGAGCAAACCGCTACGCAAAAGTTTTTCGTGTACCCTCCAGGTATTCTGTGTTTATGCCAGGGTGTCGAACCGCAAAATATACGGGTTCGATTCGGGTTCGGGTTGCTTAGACTTCGTTCCATTTCAGTTCCGGTTCAGCCACGCCAAAAATCGAACCGGTTCAACGCTACCATTTTACTGCTCTCCCATAAAACTGCTTTTATCAGGAAATGCGTGGCTAATAGCTTACCGCTGTTGTCTGCATTGACGTTTTTAGTGGTTAGGTACTTCCTTTAGCGAGAGAAAGGAGAAATGGATGAACACTTGCAAATAGCGTCCACGCTGATAAAGCGGTGTATAGTCCTGCTACTTACTGTTCCCAAAATCTCTTTTTTCACACGCACAATGCAAGCAAGATACACTTAAAGGAAGCCGAATAAGATGGACAGGATTTTATAAAGACAACGGTACTTGCCGGCACACTGCATTCGCAGCGTGAATCTATCTGAAACCGTACATTCTTCGAGCAGCGCAACAGCGTGGCTCAACTCTATACAATTAGCAAAATTTTGCAGGAATCGAGTGCCTACACTACTATGTAACAGCTGTCATTGACGAGATTTCTTTGTTTTAATTAAACCTTGCTCTGTAGGACGTTTCTATTCGGTCGTTTCATTTATCCGGATGCCCCGGTATCCGGACGATTTCGCCGGGAACGGCACCGTCCGTATAAACGGGGGTCGACTATATATGACATGACGATGACAATCTGGGCGGAGAATGTGATGACTGAAGTGATGGAGGTTGTGAATGAAGGCTTCTTAAGTTTGCTTGTTTTTGTTTTATGGCACAAGGGCAACTATTGCTCAAAGAGTGCCATCACACATGTTCACATAGTTCACACGTAGTATCATTGTAGATATATGTCTTTGTGTGTTTGATAGTAGTTTTATATTCTAGGTAAGTAACAGCTTTCCGAGTTAGACACTCCACAGGGTGTTGAAAATTAAGCCTTCACGAGCGCTACGCAAACACACCGATGACAGGAAACCAGATGATAACTTTACCCTACTTGTGTAAGAAACAGGTGCTGCTAATTATGTAGCACCTGTTTCTTACTCAAGGAACAGAAAAATAGCACCAGTTTTCTTTTGTTCGCCTATTTATAAAGTGCTAGTGAAGGCTTAATTTTGAACACCCTGTATACACTGAAAGTCAAGAACGAAGTGATACTTAGGGTAATCGAAAGCAAACAGACGTCAATTGTATCCTTCGGCCACCCTTTTCAGACCTTTGCTGCCACTTCGGAGGTCCGGAAGCAGCGGGACTCGACTTGGGCGAGGGAGTCACCCCTATTCTTCTGTCCTAGAGGGCTACTTCGGTGTGCGCGCGATAACACGCAATGGATGATGATGCAGGTGCGATTGGGGGTGGATGAGGAATGAGGCAAAGGTGGGCTAAAAGCGGCGCGAGCGAGAAAGGAAATACGAAAGCCCTACTGCCACAGGTTTATCCCAGCGGGAAGTGCGGGAGGCTCCAAAAGAAAGGAGGGCTGACAGGGACACGGGAACCCCCAGCAGTCGGAGAGGGAGACTTATGTAGGACTCTCGAAGCCTAGCGTAAAAGCCGCAGCGCATGAGGAAATGTTCAACCGTCTCGTCCTTGTCATATGGGGACACGCGGGAGATGAAGAGCAGACGACTCGGTGAAGATAGAAGCTGAGAGGCAGGGCGAGGCAGCGAGCGAGCGTCAACGAGACTTCTGACTGCCGTGAAAAACAGGAAGCCTGCTTCCACGAGAAGGACAGGTGTGCGTACGCAGGCCGCGTAATGGCTCCAAAGGATAGCCGTAGAAACTGTTTGCACCTGGAGACACAGACGTGTGCAAGGGGAGGGAGCAGGCCAACAATCGCACCAGAGAGGGACATTTTTGCGAGGGAGTCAGCAGTGATGCATGGCCCCTATAACACTGTTCGACATACAATATTAGGTTCCGGTTTCAATGCGATTTTTCAGTTTTTCTTGCAGGGTCTATTCAGGAATATTTCCATAGAAAATGTTTAAACTGCCAAATTTTGATCGTTAGGCGTAGCTGTTTTCAAAAAAACTATGGGGGCAATAAAAGAAGACAAAGAGAAAGTTTCTTCAATTTCAAGGGACCTACACTTGGGAACCTATTCGACTAGCACAACCGAGAATAAGACGACGACAACAACGAAGACACGCGCTACACTCCTCGATCGCTGCAAGGGCGTAGACATGCGTATATCTGCATTCTTAATGACCATTCGACTTCTAGGTCTCTTCCCGTTTTCATATGGTATACTTCCTGTTTTCATTCACTTACTAATTAATTGTGTACGTGGTGGCACGCGATCAATTCCAACAGACTTTTCCTTTCAGGCAGACGCTTGAATGCTTTCGTCAAGCATTTCGAACCCATTTCATACGGTTATCCCGGTGCTCCTGGTAGCCACGTCCGGTTAAAGCGTGAGGCATCGGCGAGCAAAGAAGTTCACTTAAAATTGCACGCACATAGCAGGTAAACTGGTTTTTATAACTTTATATCTATGTACAAGGTAATTTCGATCAACGTTAGGCTCCAGGGGAATGAGAAGAAAACGTTCGAGAAATATTCTCACTTGTATTTAGAGAGGGGTAAGGGTTCCAAGTGTAGTCTGTTCTTGTAAGCGACTGAACATGGACCGATGCGAAATGTGACCGCGTCTTGTTGACTGTAAGGGGGCGTTCACACGGGCCGATTTTCAGCACCAACACAGACCAACTCGAAGCAACGTCTTTGGACCAACTTCAAGACGGTACCGTCTCCACGTTCACACGTACCAACTCGTTAGCTCCGCCCACAACCAACCTTACGGCAATCGGGGTGTATAGGTTCAAGTCCAACTGCTGGTGACTTTTTTTTAACTGTCAATAATCAAAACGAAGTCATTTTATTTCGCCAGAAGGTCACCAGTATCTAAAAAAATTGAACCCATGCCAGGCAGTACGACAGGAACGACATCGCTTGACGCCCTCGAGGGTCACGTGGCAATGCTCCTCGCGTTGATTGGTTAGACCACCACCAACTCTCCGGCGACCGATTCCCACCAACTCGAGTTGGTCATGGTCGGTGATGTCGGCCGACTGCCACCAACTACAAAGTTGGTCCGAGTTGGTGCAGAAAGTTGGCCCGTGTGAACGCCCGCTTGCAACGCTTTCATTACGCCTTTTGAAGAAGCGGCGCCAAAGTCCGTTTTCGCATTATGCAATGCTGTCACATCACGTGAACCAAATTGTCGACTAGAAGCAGAGCCGGCCCGAGGCGAATTTCTGCTTGAGGCAAGATCCCCCACCCCAAGAGCTCCAAAGACCAGCCGTCCGGCACCCGGGGTGGCTGCGCGTCTCGCCCCCCGTCCGAACGAGACACACGTACACATCAGGTATCGGCGTATGATAAATCGTGGTCGCTTGTAGCGGAATTACGCGCATGTCAAACCGCATTTTGTTGCCCGAGTTTTTCAGAACTCAAAAGAGAACATTCATTGTGTTCCCGACACGCTAACGGTTGTGTTGCTCGAAGACTTTTACTAGAACACCTTTCAGATACTGCAGAAAGGTAGAAGATCCAGTAACCTGTAAAGAAAATGCTATGGGAAGTGCCTGAGCCTCGTCCCTTAGTATAACGGATACTGAGTACCGATGTATTTCCAAATACAATATAAGTAATTCTCATCATAACCTTAATGCATTATTATAATTCAGGGATTTTCACCTGCGCCTGAGGCCGGACACGTCGGTGTTCCACAAGGACTTCGTTGTCGAGACTGCATCGGAAGGTGTTGTCAAGGTGGGCACGGGCCACATCTATTCTGGGGAAGTCGTGGGTGAGTGCTTTCACACTTGTGAATCTAAGACGACCGTAGTGTTCAAAATGTGTTGTTTTTCACGATGAATAATTATGAGTAAGAGAAAGTTTAATATAGTACATACCCCAGTGTGCCACATCGAAACCCTTCGGGAATTCCTGTGGAACTTGCATTTTTGGACCATATACATTATGATGACTATCTCCAAATATGAGGGCTGGCTGAAATGTCATTCAGAATCACGCGTTGCGTGATACCAAAACACGATACAGAGTGGCGCGTGCTGTCATCTTATTCATTTGTTCATCAGTTCATTTGTTCTTCGCCAGTAGTCGATGTCATGCGGCCTTCATGCTATATCAAACCATTTTGAACAACCCCGACACAATGAATTGACCGCCGAAAAAGTGTATCCTATGGCGAATTCTATTGGCAGAGCTGGATCAAAATCTTGCTCCGAGCAGGTGCAGAAATTGTTCCATTGGTCGAATCAGGTCAGGTGGAGAACCAACGCAAAACCTTTGCTTCAAGGAGCAATACTTTTTTACCTCTCAATTCACATGGGGCAAAATAAGCGGAAGTAGACGGGAGAGAATAGCCACGCACTCGACAACTGAGGGCGCTAATATCGGATACTTTATCGACGTTTCTCATTGTCGGTATGAAAGTTTATTGCTGCAGTCACAGTGGAGTATTACAATGTGTAGTAGGTCGTGATTCGGAGGAATCCTGAGGTGGCTACATAACAATGTACACAGCGCGGCCAATCCAATCCAAGAAGTGACTCGAAGAGCGCTGTGTACTGTGGGAGAGGCGCTTTTCGCCCGCCGAAGTCAGGTAGCATTCCATTGAGGAGGCAAATCTATTTGACATAGCCGGGCCGGGAGTAAGGGATTGATCCGCACCAGCCGTGGGATAATGTTTGCTCTCTCTGTGGAATTCGCCACTATTGACATTCGCATAGGGTTTAAAGTTGAGTTAGTCAGCAACGTAACATGAGTAAGGCAGAGCGAGAGAGACACAACGCAACCACAAGGTACGACATTAGTCGTCGTTTACAAGCTGTTCTGTTATGGTGATGAAACCATTGATCGGAAGTACTGTGCATAGGTGGGCAAGAACATTTTGTGCTTCGGAAGCTGCTAAAGCGAACATTGAGCGGTAACGTTTCTTGACGGTGTTCGGTTATGCCAATTACGTGTACGCGACGGAGTACCTGGTAGCTATAGGACGACCGTGGTTTCTCCGTGATGCATAGAGAGTTAAAAAAATTGAGAATACGTGTGTGTCGTCTTCGAAAAGTCACTGAGCCGGTAGTCTTGCAACACGATAACTTGCGGCCACACACTTCGCACACTACCGCTTGTAAAGTTGAAACTCGAACCTATCCAGTATACACTTAGCACTCACCGGATTTGGCGCCCAGCGGCTGTCACTTCTTCCGGGAAAGGGAACATATGAACTCCTGTCTTTGCAGGCGAACCTGAGAGCCACGTGTACGGGTCACTACATAATGGCGTCTTCGAAGGAAGTATCAGTACGAGGAAAGAGAACTTCTATGTTGAAGCGGCTTCCAAGTACTTCAAGAAGCCTGTGCCCTTTAAGTCTATCATCTACTCCAGCGACCAGGTTGAGTTCCCCCAGTCAAAGAAACCGGGGCACGGAAGTTGGTGTGGCCTCTCTGGGGACACAGAGAAGTGGATGAATAGAATCCTGGAGAATTCGCAAAGCAAACATGTCGTACGTGTCCCGATTTCAACTGATCGGAAGTGATCTGCTCTAGGCCTGTGCCGCTGGCACGGCCACACACGGCCTCGCGCCTCAGGCGAACATCACTGACTAAAACGGATAAGATAGCGCCCCGAAAGCGTGAGCTAAATGCACTATACGTATGTTCATTACATCACATACCAGCCCTGCAATGCTCTCGATCGGAAATGAAATACCAGAATCTGTTGACTTATGAGATATTATTTTGGAGTTTGCTAGAAAGACAAAGAAAAATAGTTCAGTAAACTTCTAACTATGTAGTCAACGGTTTCATACTCATACAAATATATATAAAACAGGCCATCAAGAAGAGTGCACAGAAGTGTAGTAAATCGGGGTAGTAAATATTTTGTTGTACCGCTTAAGCAATTTTGTTTTATCGCTGATTTGGTGTTTTATGACTCCAACGCCACTCTGGCCATGACGCAGCTTTTTCGCGCTTCTATCATTTTTACATCAAGCCCCGCATCGGTTCACAGCACCAGCCCCGTGCTTGTCCTGAGAACGTACGAAAGACGTGTCTGGGCTACAGATGAATGTGATCCTCAACTGCTTGCCATATCTGCTCACTAGCCTTAACAATGGTGGAGGTGCTGTTCGATGTGCCTTTTAAACACGTGCTGAATTAGACATTTGGACAATTGGGCATTTCAGTATGGGTGATTTTGTGACGTACGTCATATTCTGTGCACACATACGCAATGGTAATCGGGGCAAGACATCAAAGTGGCACAAAAAATGTCTCAATACTAGACGCTAGCACTGTCATCTGCAAGGTTCCTTTGGATAATCTGTTATTTCACTAATCGTTTCAGAAAGGCCACAGAATACATCGTACTCACGAAAGGATCGGGCGACGCCTCCACGGTGAATATCTTGAAGATGACTCTGATGACGTCGACGATGATAACGATGCCAATGTGGTGTATGCGCCGAGAAAACCGCTGACAAACGACAAGGCTCTGATGGACAACAGAACGCGTCGGAAATCTGATGCCTCGAGACGTGTGTGCAATCTGCAAGTCAGCATCGACCACCATCTCTTCGAATATGTTTCGCAGGTGGTTGAGAACGCTCTTCACGTGCGACAGAGGCTCACAGCGCTCGTCGCCGCGCACGCTGCGAAACTTAACGAAGTGTTTGGTTCTACCAACTTTGATGGTATCGAAGACATCAGCTTTATTGTGCAAAGAATCAAGGTAAAGAAGGCTTCGTGTGAATTGTTTCTGCCCGGTGCTCCGCCGAGTGCAGCAGGCAGCGGGGCACTATACTAGTACGCAGCCACAGTCAGACACAGTCCTAACGAGCGATCGCGTGGGCTGCGCAGTGGTGGATACGGAGGGCGGGGGGATTGGACGATCGCCCCCGAAAACCTCCCTTCTCCCGCCCCCGGTTACGCGCTTCGACAAAGAAACCGCCCCCCCCCCCCCGAAATAAACAAACAACTGAGGATCTGGATTCGCCCAAGGCATGCGTAGGCGCCTGCGCCGTGGACCGTTAGCATTTGTCTTGGGGACCGCGTCCGTCATCTTGAACCGTACACTGCCTATAACGACAGCGGATCAGCATGCTCGGTTGGGCGCGGCTACCGTGCCAACAGTCTTTCTCTGCTTCGCAGTCACCTTCGACACCGGGGCCATCGTGACTGTACTACATGCATGCTGCGACGTGGTTTCAAACCCAGCAGTCAGCACTCTGCAGGGCTCGCGTATGCTCAAGCCACGCGCTTGCGCGTTATGGTTGGGCTTGGCTGCGGCTGTGCGACTTTGTGCACGTAATACTGGAACCTATTTACTGACTTGTATTCAGGGTCAGTTCCCACGGTATTACATAGCACGAAGTGTCCTTGAGGTTCCCTCTTGTTCTTGCAGATTAACGACAGCACCAGTTGCTTGGGCAGCAAAAGCAAGAACAACCCGTTCTGCTCCATTGCCGTCGACTCCGCACATATGCTTCATTTGGCGTCGCTGGGGAACTACGATGACTTCTGCCTCTCCTACATATGGACTTACAGAGATTTCGCCGATGGTGTTCTTGGCCTTGCCTGGATAGCTAAACCCGAATGTAAGGATACCTCAGATTCGCGCGGTAACAAGAGCTTGACATAGTTGTTGATTACGACTTTTCTATCTTCTAAACCCATACCTCTCTAGTCGGTAGTGGTGGCCTCTGCGAAAAGAACCGGGCTTCGGTGGATATCGAACCTGGAACCGGAACGTATCAGGACTACGCTCTTAGCCTCAACGTCGGCATCGTCACATTCCTTAACTACAACAGCTTCGTACCTCAAATTATCTCCGAGCTATCGATGTGTCACGAGGTTGGGCACAGCTTTGGAGCACCCGTAAGTTGGCTTAGAGTGAGTTCATGTTGTCAGAGCGCAGCCAGGGGAGAAAAAGTTGTACCAGAGCAGAGCTTATCTTGAAACGACAGATGATGATGGCATGGAAGTATTGAATTCCAGTTATGTTCGCGAACCAGCCGAGGTTCGAGGGAAATTTAACTTGTAATCAATTTAGTCGAAAAATTCGAAAGGGACGTGAGAAGTCTGTGCGACGACATCTCGTATTACAGAACTCGGGACCTAGGAGACGTGAATCATGTAATACTCGACGGCTGACTATGTGAAGGTAGTTAATCACATTCTTGATGGATTCGCAGCATGACGACGGTCCTGCGTGCGTTCCTGGAGGATTCAACGGCAACTATCTGATGTACTCCTCAGCAACAACAGGGCTGCTCAAGAACAACGCTATCTTCTCGCCTTGCAGTGTTCGAAATATATCGAGAATCCTGCAGACACTATTTGACGGCAAGAGCGATCGCGAGAACTGTTTGCTGAGTGAGTAATTTCTCTTCGAATAGGTACATCGCGATATAATTTTGGATTTTCGAGTAAGTGGATATCGAACCTGACAAACCAGCCAGAGATAAGACGTAAGAGCCAGACTCTACTGCATGCTTTGCATGTTTTAATGTTTATAAATTTAAACTTGCAAAGCATGTACTAGTCTCGATCTTGTGGGACGACTTTGGATGTGTCCGCAAATGAATGGCAATGTCATTTCTGTAGCAGAGAGCTTATCTACACCTTGCACCAGTCACGTAGCAGTCCCCTGTATCTGAGACGCTGCTACACAGGGCCGGCGATAGAACTCAGCCCCTTACACGATATCAAGAGCCCTCGGTCAATATCAAGATATCACGATATCAAGAGCCCCCGTTAGTAGACAATTAGAGTTAGACAATTAGAGTTAGTCACCGGGAAGCTACCGTGCCTACTGGAACCAGTGACAGCGTTCCTGGCTCAGAATCTTATCCCTTCACCGGGTGCGGTACTACTGCGGGAGACACTTACCACGATGAACTAACACTCACTAATAAATAGTTTTAGCAAACCGGATTTTGCAGCTCCCGAACGGCAACAAATACGGTGATTGCGAACCGATCGTATTCGGGACAACGCCGGCGCGAACACTTTTAGCAAACCGGAGTGAACCGGACACGCGCTCGCCGGGGGCGAAGGGAAGACTGATGCGCAATGAACAAAATATAGAATATAATGGTTTTCCTTCCCAAATCGTTTGTGAACGGCCTATCGAACGGATTTTTGTTCTGGAAACGGCGTTGGTATCAGGGAACCGGAGGGACCAGATGTTCTCATTGGGACAACCTCGTAGGTTTTATAATTAAAAAGCTAATTGTCGAAAGTTAGTGAAGACATTGCCTTAGGAGTTTGCTGGTGCCCTCCTATGGAGTGCCCTTCAGCATATACTATATTGCAATTGATTTCATCATGGAAAAAGTGATATATCTATTTTTTAAAATTCTGTATACATTTTGCCGGGACACCTTGTATATTCTTCGGAAGCAGGCCACTGGGAGATCAGAAAGCTCTCAAACTCATATCAAGAAGAAGACGAAAAAAGTCTGGCTCCGGTCGCTCTTTCGCTTTTGAATGCCGTGTCGTCGGCGATTGTAAATCTCTTTCTAGCAGGTGCCACCGTAGCAGACGACACAGCCATGATGAAATTTGCTACCGTAAATGCCTCCGGTAATGGCGGCTAGCGAGCGGAGCTCCGGCGACGGCCGGAGAGATACGGTGAGGGTGACGTCGTCTGAGCGTGCGCCGTTGCGTGGCTGCGCCGACGATAATCTACCGTGCGGGAGGACGCAGTTTGCTAAAACTCTCTAATATGGCCTTCGAAGTACCGTGTCTACCGTGCCCTGTCAAGGAATAAGATTCTGAGTCAGACGCTACCATCGGTTCCGGATTGGTTGGCTGCAGCTGTCTACTAACACCTGCAAATACCTACGCGCTCTACGGATGAAGATCGACCCGGTTAAAAGAGTGACGTTCACCCAAAGAATTCTCTTCTCCCATTCACCACAAAGAATTTCCGCTTTCCTTCTTTCCTCTGACAATAACAGAGCGGAATGACATGCCACAGGCTGTGCTTGACTCTCTCACGGTGCAATCCTTCTACTGTAATCTCTTATCACTTGAATTCTGTGTGCTTTCTGTGTTTTTGTGTGCATTCTTTGTGCTCCACTTGTTCCCACTCCTATTTAGGCCTGACAAAGGCCAGTACTATTTGTTAAACAAATCAAATAAAAAAAGTACCAGTTCTGCCCCTGTCTGTCTGCCTGCCTGTTCTGCCCTGTTCTGCCTGTCTGTTCTGCCTGTCTCTGCATCCTTAGTGGCCGCAATGCTCAGTTCGCAAAACACGCACACTGCAGTGATATCAGAGTAACATCTCATGTTTCCTTGTTCATCAGGAAACATGGAACCAATATGTGGCAACGCGATTCAAGAAGGCGAGGAACAGTGCGACTGTGGAATGGGAGAAAGCGACTGCTTAGACAAGTGCTGTTACGCACGCCATAATGATCACAATGCTACAGGGTGCACCCTAAGGCCGAGAGCCGAATGCAGGTATGGTCGTCGAAGGCGTAAGGCAAGGCCGTCGAAAGATGCTTATCAGTCAACAGTATAGAAAGCTTGGCTGTCTCCACTTGAGGCATTATGCGCCTGAGTGCTTTACATGTACTCCATTGCAGCCCGTCGTCTGGATCCTGTTGCGGCATACATTGCAATATTTTGCCTACTGGAACTGCCTGCAGACGTCCCACAATGTGCTCCGGAAGAGCTTTTTGTGAATATCCTTAACCGCGATTAACCGCGATGCACGTTCGCCTTATACCTCTGTCAGACGGGCACATATACGGCCCTTAAAGTTACGGCATTAAGGAATGGCCGTAAGTTACATACGGCCCTAAGCTGTGGGGAGCTGCCAGACGGTATCCGTGAAGGCATTTTGTCGATGTCCAAGTCGATAAACAAGTCTGTGAACGTTGAATGTAATGTAGCGAAATCACGCTTTTTCTTACTGAAAGTACACGAAAACAACGTTTTGTTGGTATTTTCAAAATACAACAGCAAACTATATTTGCTTTTAAGTGCTTTGGATATTTTTTTGAGTGGCGTCTGACTTTTTGGATGCAGACGACACGGTGCGATGCCGTGTGCAGTGGTTCGAGGGTGTAACTACAAACGTAGCACTTGTACATGTGGGATAAAAAGTGAAGCAAATTGCAAAAACGCCAGAAAAAGACGAAAAAAAAAAAGATGACAACATTACGTCGGGTAAAAAGCATTTTATTTCGAATTGAATTAAATGTGCTAAATCCTGTTTATGGTATGCTTGGTGACGAGGCTTGGGCAGTTTCGATGGAACGCCGTGAACGGTCTTGCGGCAACGCCGTTGCCCTTCTACCTCAGTTTTGTCGCAAAGACCTTATTGCTGGCCGTCTGGCAGGAAGTTAATGACAGTATGCATTTACGGCCGTGACCGTTAAGGCCGTATATGTGCCCGTCTGACAGGTATTATACTAAAGGGGTTGTGACACTTTGATAAATGTAGTTTATTACGCATGCACATGTTGTATTCCACACTAGAGTATCGAGGACTTTTTTTACGTGTCTTACTTGGCGAGATGCGAACCCTTGAACACACGTACGCGTGAAGCTCGTACATCTGAGTTCCGGCCGTTGTCAGCGTTTAGTGCAGTATTTGGACCATTGGGGAACCGAACGGTACCGTACCAGTGATCTTCCGATGAATATACACTAGAATTACCGAATAGAACCAACTCCGAATATCGGTCCACGTGTTATCCACACTAGAAAGGTGACCGTTTTGCCCCCTCTAGGTTGGTCTCTTAGCGAATCACTTTTATGAGGGATCAAGAATAGACTTCATTGTAGAATTATCGCAGGTGTGGAAGGGAAACGTTGTATTAAATGACCACGCTTAATGACGCCTTTGCCCTTGACACTTGCTGCACTGGCGAAAGTGCGAGATGCCCATTTGCCCCTTGGAAGCCGGACATGACACCCTGCAACAACGATACACAAGTGTGCAGGAGAGGCACATGCACGGGATCCATCTGCGAGAAATTCGGCTTGGTGGAGTGCTCCTTGTCTGGACGGGCGCTTACCGCTGAAGAACAGTGCGTTTTAGCCTGCAGAGATCCGGGTACCATATCACATCATATATCATATTATATATCATATCATGTATCGTATCATATATCTAGGGTTCCGCGTTTTCCGTTTTAATCTAAAGAACCGAATACAGAGGGACATTCCAGGACATGACAGAGATAAATTGCTGCACATGCCCAGCAAGTTGTTGATGCAGATCAGGAAACCATACAGAAATAAGAGGGTTGTGAAAAATGCCACCGCAGCGAACAATGCCATGTTGATTGAGCGTCGTGCGGAAATTACATTGCGATTTCTATTCCCCGATAGCTATCGGGTAAACCGTGTACACGCCAGGAAAAGCATAGAAAAATGCCGATTTCGTGAATCAATTTCGTGAAAATCAAAACATACACCGAATCCGAACCAAAATAAAAACCGAAAACTCGGAACCCTACATATATCATATCATATATCGCCGGCGAACCTTCCTAGGCGGCTCATTGGTTATCAGGTCTCTTCTCCCTCCATACATTGCTGAGCAAGAGCAGCACTTACGCGCATAAGTGGGCATTTTCCTGCGGCCTCACTCACCCTCACCTCACGAAGCATAGACTTCATTGGCTTCACTCACCCTCACCAAATTTTTCTCCAGTAACTAAACCTCAGTCGCCCTCACATTGCATTTTAAAATCTTGCCCTCACAAACCTCACCTCAGGGCATCCGGATCCCGAAAGGCCTCACCATCCTCACATGCCTTCACCTCATGAGGATATTCACAACCCTTATGGCCTCATGTATCTTCACCTCATGAGGGCCCTCATGTCCTCACGGCGCCTCATGTTGTTTTCGCCTAATGAGGACCCTCATGGCCTCACGACCCCTCATCCTAACGAGCCGTCGCCTCATGAGGGCCCTCCTGTCTCACGACCGCTCATCCTCACGAGCCGTCGCCTCATGAATACCCTCATTGCCTGACGTGCTAGGAAGCACATGAGCTTCATGAGAACTTTCACATGACACGTCGGTGTTGAACTACTGTGTCGGTAGTTGGTTCTAATGATACTCGCGGCATTAAACTGCTTATAGGGTTCCGTGCTGTGCTTGGATAAATTTGGTAACAGTTGTTACTGTCACAGTGAGGTTTAACGTTAGTGTTTCGCATCAGCACAGAGGAGCCCGAACCCATCCCCTCATTCGTGAGGTCCCTCACGGCCTCATACCTGAGGTCCCTCACGAAAGGCCTCACGGCCTCATTCGTGAGGTTCCTCACGAAAGGCCTCACAGCCTCATCCGTAAGGTTCCTCACAAAGGGCATCACGGCCTCATCCGTGAGGTTCCTCACGGAATACCTTGTACCTTCACGTATTGATGGCCTCACGACGACTGGCCTCATGAGGGCCCTCACGGTGGGCCTCAGGAGAGACAATGCCTCACGACTGTCCTCGTGAGGAACGTTCAGCGTGGTCTGGCCTCACTCACACCTCATCGTCGTGAGGTGACGGTGAGGAGTCTTCATGAGGGTCCTCATGAGTGAGGACGCCCAGCTATGCTTACGCGCTCCGACCTGCACGCTGGAGCGAGAGAACTGATCAAGAGCGTCACGCTCCGGAAAAGGAGTGACATCGTTTAGTAAAAAGGAGCGCGGTCCCTGCGCTCTGGAGCCGCAGTCAATGGGCGCGTTAAGTAGCGGCTCCATAGCGCAAGGAATGCTGCTCTGACGCCGTGACGTATGGAGGAGGGGGACGCCAGAAAACCAATGAGACGCCTTGGAAACTTCGCCGGGGCGCGTATCGCGCTCATGGTTCTGAAAGACCGTTTAGTAGAGGCTCCGGAGTACGGGGGACAGAGTACACTTTGTGTACTGTCGTTGTGTATTGTTACTTTTCGTTGTGTCAAGCCAGCGTTTCCATTTTTTTCTCGTTCTTAGTGAGCGCGTTCGGTAGAGCCGCTAGGTAAAGCGCCCAATAGCTTTGGCAGAGCTCCCTGCACGCGCAGCCAGCGCGTGCCCCATGCACTGCCGATGCTATTGATACTACTGAAAATGAGTCCGAGACTCGTACTGAACTTTTATGCTAACGGATCCCTATGATTTTGTGTTAACAACCAGTTGTTCGCTCTTAGGCACTTCCGGTAGGCCGTGCCTGCCGGTGTGCCATTTTTCCGGAATGGAAGAACACTGCGGGAAGAAGCTTCAACCCGGATCCCCATGCAATGGTCTTCGAGGGTACTGCGACGTCTTTCAAAAGTGTCGCCCAATCGACGCCGAGGGTCCGCTTTTCCGCATGGAGCAGTTTTTCTTTGGCGGCGAAGCGGTTTATTCCCTTATCAATTTTATTAAGGTAATGTTCACATGTAAAACGCGGAAATAATTTTATAAACTTTGCACACCTGCTATACCACCGCTAAATCCTACTGCACATTAGGTGGTCAATGCTTACACATATACATGATTTACGAACGTTTTATTTTTCCAGGAACACGTGGTATTATCCGGCTTCATTGTACTCGGGTCCATATGGTGCGTGGTGTTGGTATTAAAGCTGGTTGCCGTGCACACACCCAGCCACAACCCGAAGCGACGGTCCGCGTACAGCCTAAAGGATACGATAAGACATCCCTTTCAATATCTGGTAAGAATTAGAGATGAAAGATTTCCAGAATTTTTGAACTGCTTAGAAACCATTTCATGTTTTCTGGAAAAAAAATCGAGATTTTCACTCTCGTACGCCGACACGCGAACATCACAAAACAAATCGTAGTGTAATATATTTTGTGTGTTTAGCACTCAAACGCAAATGTAACAAGTTTTGGTCAACTTGGTCAACAAAGCCACTCCAAGTGCACAAGGATATGCATGAAGTTATGTGGGGATGCAAAATTCGCGGTAATTTCGACTTGTTGAAATATGAGAACGACGTTCTCAGATACTTCGACAAAATTTGAATATTTTCGTGATTGGAAATTTTAGGCAATCTTTTCGACGTTGAGGAAAAGGGGAAACAATCCAGTCATTTTTTTACTTTTCGAGGTCTTGCATCTGTACACGCAGACGCCCACGATCCGAAAACAGTTATTTATTTATTTTTTTTCGAGGCCTTTCATCACTATACGCCTACACATGTACAGCTGGGTCTCATTTGAGTCTTCGAGCTGAGGGCATTGAAATTAGCATATTGGCTGAATGTGCACGTTACACAAAACTCACTGCAACAGGCATAAGGAAGTAACGTCTGATATTTCTCTTCTAGGAGTGAAGCAACCAATGTCAATATGGCCTATGCTGCGCCCATTAACTGCTTGAGGATCGAGTTCTGCGCTTGGCAATTAAATGTTTTACTGCGTCCCAAGTCTGTTGATGTGATATAGTATACGCTGCCATCTACAATAACGCTATCTTGATAGTGACATGAACACAGCAGGGCACCTACAACAAGTACTAAATCCTAAAGTAGAAGCTCGCAAGCGTTGGACTACATAGTGTAACTGTTCCCTATTGAAAGAAACACAAGTCGCATCCGTCGCGGTCGATTCCGAAACTATAATGCCGTTGTACACCGCGTTCATCACTGACGCCGAAATTCCGACGCAAATTAATGGAGTTGTTCCTATGCAGTTTGATGTAACGTATGGCAAGAGCAGACGACGGACGTTGAGGGTATTCCGGAATTCCTTCTCTGGAAACGTCACACAGACAAGTCCAATCAGGGAGCGGCTGGAGGGCCCTTGGCGACAGACCGGGAGGCGCGAGGGACGGCGGGCGTCTGCTGTTCGCAGCGAGTCTGATCGGCTTGTGGAATGGTGTTTCTGGTTAGCGTCTGATTACCGTGTTCCACGCAACATGGTCGCGCAGTGGAGTCTATACGGATGAGCACATGAGTGCAGTCGGTGAGGTCTTGTGACAGAAAGACATTTCTGCGAGACTCGGCAAGTCGTAGTTCGACTGGTGTGCCCGGGAAAGGTTGCAGTAAAATTTCCGGGAAGTCACTCAGGATGGTTGCGTACGGAGATGTGGAAGGTGGCAGCAGAAGAGTGGGGGCCAATGGAAGGTACCAAGAGGGTATTTCATTGCAGTGAATGCCAGTGGGAAGATTGAGAAGGCGTTTTCGGCGAAGTGTTTGAAGGAATAAGCCCTTAGTATAGCGTGCGTCATATCAGCTCGTATACCATGCAAACGTACATCGGGTCAGGGTCCGAAATTCAAGATTGTCATCCGTAACTGGCTATAGGTTCGGCGTTGACAGCACGTAATTTGTGCTCCGCTGGATAGTGACGACGGATAGCAAGAGTGGCGGGAATAAGGCGGACACCTGCATCGGCGTCCACGAGGACCCGTACTTGGGATGTCAGCGATGAAGAATAATGTACTGATCGAGGAAGTCGTGTTGTTGACCACGGATGTGCGACGGCAGTGGCGGGTGCCGGTCAAGCCGTGTTCCGTAGCCGCCTCTAAGGAGTGGCATTTCCGTTTTCCGGATATGAACATGGGCGCAGACACGGCACACTCCCACAAAATATGTGAAAAGCTGGTAACTCTGGTCCTTACTACCCTAGCAGACATGCTCTCTGATGGTTAAGATCGAAAAGGGTGTAACAACTCAAATTAGCACCACAACAGTAGGGAGCTGTAAGCAGGTATTCCTTTGTGATTGCTGCAGTGGGCTGCAGTCGAGAAGCAGACAACTGAGAACTGTTTCGAGATTCGCTGAGTGGCGATGAATGACATTTGTCTCGACACTGTAAAAAAAATGCCGTAATTTTAATGCGGTAAATGGGCACTTGTTCGCTGACTCCCATTGAACGAAAAATAGGACCGAAGGACGCGTCTCTTTCAGGGACCATCTTAATCCCCTCAAGACCGTGGCTTTCGGGCGCGACCTTGCTCGCCTCTAGCTTCGAGCGTAGCTCAACTCTACTAGACTGGCGGCGCTGTCGAACACTATGACGTTATTTGTTTACAAACAGGGAGAGGCCTATTGGGTAACCTGGTATGTGAAAGTGTGGGTACGTGAGTGAGTTTCTTCATTTCCTGACTGACCGTGGTCGGGTGATCAAACTCTCTCTGCGGGTTGCGACGCTGCTGCGATTGGGTGTGGGGCCAGTTCTAGTACCCGCCGTCAGCGAGTCCAGTATTATGTCCTCGAGAGCGAGAAGCATATACACACGTTTGAGGGTAGCCACTGCAGGAACAGCTCACGAAGGATAGAGTCATCGACGAGGTCATCGACGAGGGTTGGACGACCACCTAGGAGTTGCTGCATTCGCCGAAGAAACTGCGACGGCGCGTGATCCCCTAATTCTTCGTGCGTGAGGTGCTGCTGGAGCCTTCTCTGTTCCGATACTGACACGCGTCGAATGAGCTCTGCCTTCAATCCTGTGGTGGGGTGATGAGGAGGTCACGAACTTCAGCAGCTTGACGTGGCTAAAGTGCGGACACTACGTGGTAATATTTCGTAACCTGCGTCGTATTTCGTCGAATTACAAACTCTGCCTCAGCGCTCCTTACCTTAGGAGATCCGCTGGTATGAGACCAGGTAGTTTATGGCAATGTTCCGAGCGAGTGAAAATATACCTCAAGTAACGGCAGGCCGATGACCAAGCCTATAGGCCAAGCCTAACGGAGGTGGAATCTGCCACCTCATGTAAGGTTAGAAATCGTTGGGACACTGACGCCCTCTGCTAACGAATGGAGCGGTAGGAATAAAATACATTACGTTCCTAGATGATTTTACATTGTATGTTTCATTTGATAGTTGTAGAACATACATTCAATCGAGGTCTTTACCTACAACATCTTCCGATCTAGTAAGACCTGGTATTATTTGAAACTGAAAATCGATACTCGCAGACCGAACGCACTGTGGCGAAAGCATTGGCGTAGGTCGAAAAGGCAGCCTTTGGTATTTTATGCGGCATGGAAAAATTACATGGCTTCACCTGCGGTGCACAAGTGGTGCTGTAAGCTGACTGCAGGTACTTATTGCCAATCGAGAAGAAGGCTGTTGGGGATATGCCACAGCACCTTGCGCCTCATGAACCACGACTCTAAATTCCAGTCAGTTCCAGGAAATAACCTGATTGTTCCTGACACGTACTGTAGGCTTCGGTGGGAAAACACCGGGTTTACTGAGGTGGGCATCAGAAGATATCGAACCTCATGCTACTGCGACTCGGCAAAACGTCGTTAACCAGGCCACAGCAGCCATGTTGATACGACTGTAAATGACCCCAGCATAAGCAAAGAAATGGGGCATGAACATTAACGCGCAAAATCGTGAACCTGTTGTAAGAGAGTTCAGAAGAGTTGCGGCAGTGTTGACTTGTTGAGGAGATCAGAGATAATCGTGATAAGACCTCCAGCGGGGAATTCTGAATTTTGGAGTCGAAGGCTAAAGATGCCCGAGCGAGCTCCTCATGGGGCACCTGCTGAGTTCGCGTCTACCAGACTTCTCGGAGCGACAGCAGAGACACACACAAGCTCAGCAACTCAGACGTCTCCAGGAAGGGGACACTTTTCGTGTGAGAGGATGATAGGGGGATCGTGTTACAAGGCAAAATCAGCAAACGTATAGAGTAGCGGGGCTCATCGGTCTTACAGAGCAGTGATGGACGACAATCAGCAGTTGTAATGCTAATGCTAATCAGTAGTGCATGACGAGTTAAGTCTGAGCATGTGCAGCACACACAACACACAAAGTACGACACTGAAACCAGCAAAAATGCATTAAGTTAAAAAATGTTGGATTAAGTTAAAAAATGCTGGGTCAATTTAACGTGTGTTCTATTAAAATGTTCTATTCTTCGTTGCGGAACGGAAGATGTGCCGGAATCGTCATGGCCTATCGGGGCGGCGGTGATCGTTACAGGATCTTCAAAAAATAAAGTGGATTTAAATAATGACTCGCTCCAGTTCTGCTATCTCGAATTTCCCTGAAAACGTGTAACTCATAAATTGATTAATGAGTTGTAGGTAACTAGTCGTCCAGTAGTTACATGGGCTTCCCGACAAATGTCTGCCTGGCCGCAGAACCCGCCTGGGAAAATCATATCTAGGTAGCTCTCATGGTTTTATTGCAGGTTGGGCTGTGAAGCATTATCACAGTGGGTGCCAACGGCTCAAGGCGGTATGCCTTGAGCCGTGTATGAACCTATGAACACCCGCACAGTCCGCAGCGTCCGAAGGGCGAGGAGGTTGCACGTTTCCCCCTGGAAGCACTTTGCTATCCCTCGGGAAAAAATGCCGGGAATGCCCATATCAGGTGCTGCTTCTGTACGAAAACTTGTCATTAAAACTGGATGCTCCTAACCGGTTGAACTTCATTCTGACTTCGAAATTTTTACAGTTTGACTATTTGCGTCTTTACATAACCTGCTTCTTGACTACCCAGTCATCACTCTGAGCCAATGTCTGGTGCCGAAGTATGGCCCGCCATAGCCGAAGCAAGAAGGACGGAGCCATCATCATCAACTTCTTCTTCGGCTTCCACTCTCAGCATGTCACCTTGTGTGGCTTGTGGCCACTGTGCTTAGTGGTGGAAGAAGCAGAAGATAAGCGTGAAGCGGTCCACGTTCTGACAGCCGTTGACCTGTTGAGAATGCAGATTGGTGTTCTCTTGTATCTGCTTTCCGTATTCTCTTGCATATTGCCTTCTCAGTCAGGTAACAAAAGCATAGTCTATATTTTGTCTCTGCCATAGGTTTTGATGGTTTCACCTCTCGTTCCAGGCCGCAGACTGAATATCTTTGTGCGTCACTTCGAACCATTGACGTACGACCATCGCCCCGTCCATAGCAACCACATACGAGCCAAGCGTTCGCTCTCGAACGACAATCATGTGCACGTTCGCTTTTCCGCTCACAATAGGTAAGATTGTCATCTTGTCAACTCTGTAAACCTGCTATAGTGGGTACACGTCAGCTATTTCAGTAGCAATGATAGTACAGTGCAATGAAAGCAAACGCAATTAAAGAGACACTTATTCTGCCAGGTATTCCGCCATCGAGTTGCTATGACTGTACCCTACAGTTGAGTAGCACTGGTTTTGAGCACTGGTTTTGAGCCCTAACATGAGCTCTGGGCAACTGGGGAAAAGCGCACATAGTGCTCAGAGTTGAACGACTGCGTTTCTTCCCTTAATACTTCACTGGCTTCGCACTGGGCTTTCAGAGGTGATTCTTTCACCCTGACGGGAGGACATCACGTTCCAGGCTGACCTTCCGACGCTACTCGCTCAAACATCGCCCACCTGCGTACTGCTGACGACGGCCTAACAAGGTCGAAAGAGCAGTCCAGTGCTGGTGTGGTGACGTTTTTGGGACTTAGAAACATATGTTCTATGTGCAGCAAAAGAGCTTCTGCTACGTTTCTTCCCTTCGATGTCGATAGTTTTATGTGGCAGCGCGCTCCGTGTTCGGCCGACAATGCGGGAAAGTATTGCTGCCGCCCTTGCGCGCAAGGGGCGCAGCAAGCAGGCGACGCTTTTCTTGACGCTTTTCTTCTGCTGCTAGGGGCGGCTTTTCTTGCCGGCAAGGCTTGCAGAATTCATACTCGACTCCTGCCCGCGCCGGCGAACGTTATTCACAATATTTTCGTTTATGGTATCTCTTTGGTATTGCTCAGGGATTTCCACCTCCGCCTCACTCCGGACACGACGGCCTTCCACAAGAACCTTACCGTGCAGACAGCAACAGAGGGAGACCTACTAGTTGATATGGGCCACATTTACACGGGGAAGGTTGCAGGTTAGTATGGGGCTGGTTCATGTGAGGCTGGAAGACTGAAGGTCGAAGGCTGAAACACTCTACGTCCTGAAATGTTGTCTCCTACTTCATGTATTCAGTGATGTTTGAGTTTTGAGTTGAGGTATGGAGTGTGTATCGAAACGTTCGTTCGTCAAGTACGGGAGAATTTACCCAACACCCAACGATGCAGTGGACAGTTGCAATATGGCTTCAGCTCAACCAGCAATTTTTCATAAATGCCAACTGGCTGGTATATTGCCCGAATTTATCTGGTAACATAGTCTACCGACATAAGATTCGTGGCAGTATTATGTCATATGATCTTACTACCACAGTCAGGGATCATCGCTGAATAACTGAAAATATAATTTTGAGCACATATGAGTAACCAAAGATAACTGCGCTGTAGGACTGCAGCTGTGGGAATATTTCTCACAGGATACAACGTAGTGCACATTCCTCAATGAAATCAGATATACATTTCATTTCCAGAGGGGTATACAAAACCCACGTATAGACAACGGCTTGTAAAGGTTACTGGGCCAAAAGCTTTGGTGTCGAAGCACCTTCGCAGTCCTGGTGGTCGATGGCTGCTGTGATTAACACGTATGACAGAACTATTGGAACTGTTTAACCATGGCATACCTCCTTTGTGCAGGCGATCCGTCCAGCTTTGTTTATGGTGCGCTCCACGATGGGATTTTTGAAGGCGGGATCGATACATCCAACGGCAGCTATTACGTTGAGCTAGCCACAAAATACTTCGAACACCCGACGTCCTTCCATTCCGTGCTCTACTCTGCAGGCGATGTCGAATACCCGCACGGTGGGACAAGTTTTTGTGGGCTCAGCGGTAACAAGGAAAGTTTGATGGACGAGCTTGAAGAGGAGAGCCAACAACGCCGCACGGTTAGTTAATAAACGTTGTCCGGCGATACGCCCTATATAGGGCCCGGAACAGAATCGGTCCAACTTTCATGTCACTTTGGCGATGGTTTAAGAAGTGAACTTGATATGCGATAGAATGAATGTATGTTTGAATGACTATGTAATTTGTAATGTATGTTACAGTACGTAGCAATGTTTTTGACTTCATCTGCTTTCTATAACCCTGAAGACTCAACTAGTAGAAGCCAATTAAACACGAATAACAAAGAGAACAACTCGGACAAAATCCGCCTGATGAGTCAGACTGTGGTGGTTTTCTTCAATATATGGGTGTTTGCAAATGATTGTCCTCACTCCCGTTGGCAACGACACGATCAGTGTAGCAGCCGCATCATCAACCACAATCGTCCGACCACACAAGTACTAAACACCATAGCGTAGAAAACGAGGCTGTGTCAAACGAATGACGAGCAGAAGTATATATTGCACTGTCCCACATTTTCTGTCCAACATTTTAGGCGTAGTTGTCACTTTTTTCTCGCTGCTTCTAGGCTGCTAACCGACCTAGAGCAGAGGACGTTATGTGTGTACCTCCGCGTTGGCGTCTGATTGGATGCTATAGTTCTACGGATGACGTAACAATGGATAGAACTAGAACTAGATGGATGGATGGAACTAGATGGCGGTACTTCTAGTCGGCCGTGTACGAAAAAAGTGTGTTTTTGTATTAACGCTGCACCTGTTACGATGGAGGAGTATTAAACAAGAATCTGTCAACAGAATTACGAAGCGTAGAACAATATTACACCTATCACACCCGTAACTCATGCAGACAGGAGTCCTCACCTATTTCAACACAATGGCAAACGTAACAAGCGTGGGTCTCATTGGGTAAGCATGCCTGAACTGAAAATTAGATGTACGGATTGTATTTATCGCGGTCCAAACATGCACGGTGGTAAGTATTTTTATTGCGAACCACACCGTGTAAAGACTGACATGTAGCACCTTCTCAGCTACAATTTTTTATCCTTCCACTTGGTTCGGTTCAAGTATACTATATCCAGTGTACACTACTTTTATCCCAGAAATAATTATAATGCGCAATATAGACTCTCTATTTATGAAGTACACATTATGTCTAGAACTTGCGCTTATCTTGAACGGTATATAGCTTAATTACACGATTTCGCGTCCTACTTCCTATACAACCTTCGACGTTTGTAGTTCGCGTGGTGCCACGCAGGATGTCGTTTCGTTAGACGCTGTGTATCATTATCTGTGTTAACTGTGTTTGCTGTTACTCTCTAAACATACAGGAACACAGTCGCGACCTTCATAGGCGGATAGGACGTCGCCTTCACACGAGCGAAGACTACGGAGACCACGCCAGCGACGGCTGGTATCCTGAAGGCTACGCAAATGAGACTAGAAGAGCGGGGAAAATATCGAGGCGCGTCTGCAATCTGGAGATCGTCATCGACCATTTACTCTACACCAAATTTTCGCGGCCCGACGGCAACCGCCGTCGAACCGAAGAGCGCTTAACCGGCCTGGTCGCTTCACTCGTTACAAGGGTTAACAGGATTTTCCGTTCTACCAACTTCAACGGCATAGAAGATATCAGCTTTGTCGTGCAAAACATTAAGGTTAGTCGCTGAAAGCGCAATCGTAACCCTATCAAGAGATGATCAACGACACTTTATTGGAAGCATACGTACGTTTGTTGTCTCGCGATTTAAAGCCCCGAATTATTATTACTAGCATATGTACGTCAGCGTCCAAATGCGCCAGGGGTTTCCACACCACCAGCAGTATTCGCTGCGATATCGACCTATAGGGGGCGACACCGTCACCTTTCTAATGTGGATAACACGCCGGCCGATGTTCGGAGTTCCTGGTTCTTTCCCGTAATTATTCTGTACATTCACCGGCGGATCACTTTGGCCGCGATGGTACTATACTTTTCGGTTCCCCGATGCTCCACCTACCGCACTGAACGCGGAATAAACTTGTAAAAGCAGACGACACCAGGAAGCTATCCACACTACGGTAGTTCATCGTTTCTCCGCAGCGCGCCCACACCGTTCGATCTCGGAGCGAATAGCTATGCTCTGCCTTCCCGTTAAAGGAGCACCGAAGTCGCCCAAAAATATTTTTTTTTCGCTGCGGCGTCTTCTGCAATGAATAAAATGAGCTCCTGCGAAAGAACGATGAGCGCAGATGACCTACAGAGCACGCGCAAGGCTCTATTCCGCACACCTTTAATAGAAACCCTCTCCACGTATCATGGACTCCGGCACGTGACCAGTGACGTCCAACGGCACAGCTCAAGCATGTATAAGCAGTGCGTGAGCCGAGTAGAAAAAAAAAAAAAAAAACTGAGCACTGAGCTATTTCTACGTCACGCGAAGCTCGTGTCTCTCGTTCGCGACTGACTTTTATAAATTTTACTGCGCGTGCGCAGTGACACTACACCGCAGGGGTAAAATATTTTGCATCGTGACCCCCGGTGGACAGCTTCACAGATAGTGTTTCGAGCCATGTTAAATGCCACTTCCATGCTGCTTTACGCCACTCGATGTGCAGATAAGGCTGCATTCTCAGGCTGCGAAACATGCAATAATATTTGTACGGACGGTAACATAGCAGCCGAGTAAACGGCAGAGGGACTCCACAGGAGTAAGGAGCATGGGTTACGCAAAAGAAACGCGCGTTTTCTTAAGTGCTCGCGTAGCAAAGTTCGATCTCGGTTTATATTGCATCTCTTCACACTCTTACAACAATTAACAGCAACTAAACGATACTCGCTATGCGAAGTTCCCATGGTGCGTCACGTACTCTAGTTGGGAGCTGCGTTGTACTTGTGGTAAAGGGGAAAAAATGCTTCTTCCAGGGCGTAACCATAACAAAATTTTCCTCGAACATCATATTATGGAACTACAGTAGGTTGAATTCAAATGTTTCAGATCAACGATACGTCCGACTGCGTGGGGGCAAAATCTCGGCGTAACCCCTTCTGTACTTTGAGCATCGATGTCAGTCGCTTGCTTAGCCTGGCAGCTACCATAAACCATGACGGCTACTGCGTATCACAACTGTGGACTTATAGGGACTTCGCGGACGGTGTCATGGGGCTTGCGTGGGTCGCCAAAGTTTATAGTAAGTAGCTCGAGTCCAAAGCGCATTACGCTGGCCCTCCGAAAAAATGCCTGCCACAGAGAAAAAAAAAATCGATATCAGATTCACAATTCGTTCTAACTACTAGAATATTTGTATCTGGCGCTAGTGTGTTTGCTTGTTGTTGCTGAACTGTGCCCATCAATAAGAGGTAGAATAAGAGGCAGGGAGTATCGCATAAGTGCAAGTCAGCTGTTCGTGACGGAAAAAGATAAAAAGAAAAAGAAAGAAATATCATCAGTGTTGATAGCCTCCCCAAGAGTTCGTTCGGTTCCTGGTCAGTATAGTGGTTCCATGGTCGTTGTGAGAGACATGCTCCATCGCCGTGCCCCAGCCCGTCATAACCAGCGTTCAACCCTAGAACGACACGGAAAATGCAGTGCGTCAACCCTAAAAAGTTATTTCGCTGGAGAAATTATACTGCGGCACAACCAGGTTCCGCCTGCAGCGCTATAGCTTTGCTGCCGGTAGAGGCGGATCTATTGGAGGGGGGTTACAAATGTCCTGACCGCCCTCTTTGTGCCGTTTCATAACCTTTAGTATTAGTGTAGGATGTTTTCTAAGGCACCCCCCCCCCCTCACAAAAATCCCATAGATCCGCCTCTGGCTTCCGGTACACTCCTTGTCGTGACACATAAAGTGATGCGGCTAGCTATACCACACAGCCAATAGCGACAAACGTAGGACGGGGCTTAAACGCGATGGTGCTCCTCTGGTCCCACCTCCGCAGAAGGACCATTTACCTCGGGTGGCATCTGCGAGCGGTACGCGCAGTCTGTGATGAAGACGTCGAGCGGCGTGCATGTAACCGAAACGTTGCAGAGCCTGAACACGGGCGTCGTCAGCTTCTTGAACTACAACTATTTCGTGCCCCTCCTCTTGTCTGAGATCACCGTGTCCCATGAACTCGGACATAGCTTCGGAGCTTCTGTAAGTACTCGGCGTTACCTATGCCAGGGGCCAGTGTGTACGAAGGAAGGGTTAGGGTTTTTGTGGGTAGTTCACAGCGTGAAGACTAACCATTTCGTGTCAATGGACCACTTCCGAAAGCGCATGCCCAGCCCTTGCGTTCGCCATCTTTGACTGGAAAACTTCACTGTGGACCCATCTGCGGGCGACTGTCATGTTCATTGGGTGGAAATAATCGGTTTCAAGGTTACGCGGACGTTTGAGGTCTACATTTGACAACCCTTCGTACTGGTAATGAGTAGAATGCGCTTTCACTCTTTCCGCATTCTTCATCCAATCTTCTCTTACTACTTTCTCATGCAACGTGCCAGTCCGAAAAGAAGCGTCACCATGTTTATTGGGGGGAAAGACACGACGTTCGACATTCCGCCGCCAGGGGCGACGCGAATATGGAAATGGTCCATTCCTGTATATCGTAGAGTATACCAGCAGCACGGAAGTTAGCTGGTACAATTCCGACGACGATAGATGTCCTTGAATTTGGTTGCTGGACAAGGATGAAAGAGACGAGAACAGGACGGTATATTTCAAGGCAGCTCTCCTGTCAAAAGGATTATTACAGCAAACACGGAGACGCAAACATTTCTGAACGGAGTCATGCGTCGGAGAAAAGTCAAATTTTCCGCATTCGTTGAAGAGGCTCAATTTTTTTAATGCCCTATGAATGCGTGCACACAGTTGTAGTTGAACGATGTCTGTGTGTACTGCGTGAGTTTTTCAAATATACATCATCACTCGAGTGCGGAAAGACATGCATGACTTCCGAAATACGCATCCACCTATGAACTGAAAATCCTCAATATATGCAATGTTTTTCGTTCTTGGTATGTAAGCAATGCACAAAATGCATATTTTTTAAATATTTTATTAGGAATCAGACGGTGAAACAAAGCCGCCTTCGTTCTACAGTACAAGAAAGAATAGTTGCGCCATATAAGTCATGGAGCTGGAAACATGGAAACTAGGTCAAAATATGCACTTTCGTGCGAAATACGCCACAACTTGCAAAAAACCCATTTATATGCACCACAGAGCCCTTCTGATCAGTTCCAGACCAAGACCAAAACATCCAGATACGAAACCATATCGAGGAAAAAAAAAGACTAGATTTGCATGAAAATTCGCACTCTGTAGTTACCACATTTCATACTTGCATGATACACATTGTTTTCTTGCAGCACGACAGCGAGACAGAGTGTGCACAAGAGGGTACCGATGGGCAGTACATAATGTTTGCATCCGCTACGCGAGGGGACAAGAAGAACAACCACGCATTTTCCCCCTGTAGCATCAAAGCCATAGCGACCGTACTTCACGATATGATAAGAGGCGAAGGAGGACGTGAGAACTGTTTTCAAGGTAAGAAAAACCGCGCAGGACAAACTGTGCAATTGAATACAAGCTTCCGTGTACACAAGGCTGAATTGGTTGATTGATTCTGTTTTTTCTTTGTTCCTGTTTTGTATTTTTATTATTATTATTTTTTTGCGCAACAACAGCGAGTGCAAGACTAAAGTATAGGTCTTTCGTTCGGGTATTTCGCCAACGCATGCTGTTACGCCGCGTACCTGCATGCGGCAAAAGCGTGCGGTAACGCGTGTGCGGAGCGGAAAATCCTTGCCACGGTGCGGGAGAAGTCGGATCTTTTCCTTGAGCGCGCAATGCACCATTTTAGCGGCATGCCGCGCATCTTCGTCCAATCATGTGGTCAACGGAGATTGCCGTCACGCTTTTTTTTCTTCCGGTCACCGACGCAGTCTACAGCACGTTGCAGCGTCGTGGGCATCGATATATTAAAGGAGTACAGACGGCCATAAAAAAAAAAGAAGATTACGACGTCTGAGGAAAGTGTGTGTATCATTTTATCGCATAGCACGAAAGGTTGTGGGCAACTTGTAGCTCAGAAAAAAAAAAAAAAAAAACTCGCATAAACCTGGCTTCGCGCGTTCACCCTTACCTCGCCACTCCGGGTAAAAGGAGGAGGAGAAGCATGATGCCACGTGACAGATGACGTTACAGGGGCAACTCGTTCTGGTTCGCTGCTCAGTGGAGGTCAGCGCCCTGTACATTTGCCGTGGTAAACAGTTTTGCCCGTTCCCCCTGAGAGTCGGGGATAGAAGGAGCGACCGAATCATGAACGAGCCAGGAGAAATGGTTTTTTCCGAACCCCGAACAGCGGAATAGCAGATAACATTTCTAGGGACCAATCAGGGAGCGTGGTCCCTTTAACGTTAGCGAGAGGTCCCAGGCAGATCGTAGGCTGGTCACCGCTGCTGCGCACTTTCGCTTTGTGCGGGGGAAATTCAGTTTCTGCGATAATTATGGCTCTATGGGGCGAAGTAATTCTTAAGGTGCATCTTACTGGCCTGCTTTGCAGTTATATACATAGAAAACAGGAAGGTTGTTAAAATGACTTCTGTGCTACTTTAAGAGCCGCGCAAACGGCAAGCGGTAGCGGCTGCTTGGCGGAAAGCACTCTTTTAACCGCCCAGCGACAGCCTTCAGCTGGTTTCCGCACAAGTGTACCGTATGTGTCGCATTAACATGCCCTTACGACGAAGGGTTTAGTGGCCCTCTAGTGTCCAAAGACATAGGCAAAAGACAAGACTTAGCTTCGGTTTCACGGCATAATCACGCGTATAGTAGCCCGCAGATAGAACAAGGGTTGGCAACCATGCTATGGAAGAGATAGAAAGAAAGAACAGGTACTTCTCGAAGAGCAGCCAAGAGAAGATGATCACGCGCAGCAACGCTATAAGTTAACCTACTCCTATGTATGTGTGTGTGTTATGCAAGACAAATAAATCCCTCTCGTTTGAAGCCTACACTGTGGGGACTAAATGTCCCGTGCCACATGTGTCAGGGAGTGCATAGCTGTTTGGATAACAGGATACCATCCTGTGAAGCAACGCGAAATGCATTAACTGGACTGGAGGTCGCTCTGCTGATGCAACGGGGCGTAATGTGACGGCATTGCTACTGATTTGCTGAACTGCAAAGAAACTGCTCAAATTGTAGATATTGTTTCAATTAGCAGTGGAATCTCATCGAACTGCATTGCAATGACAGCAGGAAGGTTGCCGTTTAGAAAATCATTGATTTTATCATGGAACACTTGTGATGATCGCACGTAGAAAATCGCTACCAATGGGCGCTTTAAGTAGCGGCTCTACCCAACCCGCTCTGTGTAGCTTGTTCCTCGTGCTCCGGTGCCTCTACTGAACGGTCTTTCAGAGCCACGACCGCGATGCGCGCCCCGGCGAAGTTTCCAAGGCGTCTCATTGATTTTCCGGCGTCCCCTTCCTCCATACGTCACGGAGCCAGCCTGCGAGCTGGAGCGTGAGAGTTGCATCCAGAGCGCCATGCTCCGGAATAGGAGTGATACCGTTTAGTAAAGAGGAGTGCGCTCCCTGCGCTCCGGAGCCACTACTTAACGTGCCCAATGAGTCAACTCTAAACTCTGTGCAATGCCGTTTCGATGGCGCGATATATCGCCGCTCAGCGCTACTAGTTTTTGCTCTAACGGCACAAAATATCCTCGGTGCTCCCACAAAAATCCTACAGATTCAAAATGTCGTAGTGTTGAATTTCTAGATTGTTTACTCATCGGTTAACTGGTTACACGGTTACTCGTACAGCTCTCGTCAAAGTTAATAATAACACTGGAAAAAATTGTCTCAATTCCGAACGTGATAACAGCCACCCTGGTGAACTCGAGGAATGTAAAATGTACAAAACTAAACAAAGTGAAAGTTAAACTAACGGAATAATTTTGTTTTGTTTTGTGTAAGATCTCCGCATGGCCCAAAGGGTTGCTGTAATCGCGCTCGGGAATGAGAATTTTTTTTCCAGTGTAATTATTAACTTTGACGGGAGCTGTACATTGATCACTGATTTCACGTAAACATACCATAGCGTCGGAGGCGAACATAAGTAACAACAATTAGAACAACTACACAAGAAATTGGTTGCCTTCCCTTTGTGGTTCACCACCAAAACAACGCTACCAGTTAAATGTCAGTTAAAATTAATGGGAGAAACCTCGCGTTGGGAAATTTTGTGTGACTCGCTCTTGCTGGACCAGTATAATCATCGTTCTTTAGCTTCCTCTCAAACTTTTACCATACATTATTTCATCCCTCACATCACCACCAGCAACGGGGTAGAGTATCGCACCTGGCGATGAAACTCCCCATTCATAATATCAGATTAAAGTTGTTGTTGTTAAGATACATTTTCATTTCGCAACTGTCGGCGTTCGCAAGCTTTATCGAGACATTTCTGAGTTTCGTTGTGGGCTTTGTGTTAGTACAAATTCTTCTGATATGCCCCTTCCTTACCAGAGGACAGTGGGCCAGTGTGCGGCAATAGCATTGTAGAAGGTGCAGAACAATGCGACTGTGGCTTGGACCTTAAACAGTGCACAGATAGCTGCTGCAATCCCAAACACGGCGATCCTCAGCACGGGGGCTGCACCCTAACGCCTGGAGCCGTGTGCAGGTAAACTGAAACTTCATTCACTGTATAGTCAAGAGGCAGGTATACATTAGCAGCCCTTCAAGTTTGGTTTTGACCATGGACCGGTTGTGTTGCGAACATTCAGGATATTCCTCAGTGGTCTCCTCCGTAGATTCTAGATATAGTGCTTCTGGCACAGGATACACACCTCAACGCTGCGCGTGCGTAAAGCCTTACCAAAGCACTGCTCAGAGGACGCCACTGAGTTATCTTCTCGGCGTTCCTGTAGTGAACCCATATTTATATCTAGGGCTAAGGCTACCACTGGTAACTACCTCTTGCTGCATTCAGGTAGTCACATTAAAACACATTTCCGTGAAGCTACAATATGCCGAAGGATAGAAAGTGCAACTGCACTCTATGCAGATTTGGTCCTCTGGGGACGACAAATAGTCCCTTTCTGGAATCAATGCACGGAAGTTCGTGCGAGGCTTAGGGACTATTTGTTGTGCTGGTCAGAGGACTAAAACGGGCAGAAATTTCAATCTAGGGGTTTAAAAGCTATAATTGCTCCACAGATTACTCTCTTTTTCTTAGTGTGAGGGTTCCAAGCTCACAAGTGATCAACGAAGATGGTCTTGTTGGCACGACATGATATAATTTGAAGCGGAGAACTACTAAGGCGGACGGAAAGGACGAACAAGCGCACGCGCTTACTTCCAATACACTTTTTATTGAATAGCTTAGAATGGCAGTATAAATAAGTCTATTGCCAAGGAGGTGTCCGCCTGTTATGTGACTGGCAATGCATTCCTACATTAGCTAAGTTCTCATCAGACGAGGAGATAGTGAAATCTAGTTCTGTTGCCCTCCTCTGAGGAGGGTAACGATGTGGGAGGGCTAACATTGCTTCCAGCACCGTGTCCAGAGATTTCCAGCGCGCATCAAAGGAACCCCAGGTGGTCCGCAATTATCCGCAGTCCTGCCCTGCGGCACGAGCAATATATATCGCTTAAGATATAGACAAGCATTGCGTCTAATATCACCGAGCCATTATTTTTTAGTAGTTCTACGCTTCAAGTTATACAAGTGATAAGCGTTGTCATGTGATCGTAGACTTTCATAGATGTGTGCATGACTTTGTCGCTTAAAGGCGTAAGGAACCGAAAGGAATCGTGAAGCAAGACTGTTCATAATCATGCGTCAAACGATTTGGGCAACTTTACCATCGCTTGTCCCGTGCAATAATCCATTTCTCAGCCCTACAGCGGGACCATGTTGCTCCGAGAGATGTCAGTTGGAGAAACGCAGTACGCTTTGTGCCCATGAAAAGGAGTGCACGTACGCGTCATTTTGCTCATATCCTTTTGCCATTTGTGGGAGAGGAGATTGCTAGCATGTGCCTGAATACAAATATGAGCGTCAACATATAACACTCATCTGGACCCCGTCACACAAAAGCGAGTGAGCACTTGATCCGATACAAGATATCCCTAAACTTTGTGTTAATCATCAACCCTGTTTCACCAGCGCGGGATAGCGAGACCAAACAGGATCACATATGCAGTCGTTGGTAAAAGTTGACGAGCTTAGGGAAGTCGAGTCTCTGTTCAAGTCATTGACAGAATGGCGTAAATGCAGGCTAGCTGGTGGATAAATTCCATGATAGGCAAGCCGGAGCGATGGGCAAGACACGTAAGCAAACACAAAGACGAAGGCTCAAGTGTACTTTTTGATTGCGTGTTAGCGCCGTGAAGCAACTGTTCAAGTGTTCACTTGCGTAAGTGGAGGGGGAGGGGGCTTGCTCAGGGGAAAAAGGGGAATGAAAGGGGAGGGGAAAGACGATGGCGGTACAGGAGAGGGAAGCGATGTGCCGTCCCACTTGGTAGTCCAATAGGACTAAAGATCTACTCACCACTGAAAAGATGCGAGCATGACCCAGTAGCCTTCAGTAGGATGCTCCCTATAGTAGGGTAATCGCCAGGATGATCTGTGAAGCTACCCCATGGCAGCGTCGGTGGCAGGCATAGGTGAAACCATGGCAGGCGTAGGTGAAACCAGGCCCTATGACCAATTAAACATCTCAGGTGAACATAGTCCTCGTAAATGTGTTGTCATGTTTACATGTGTGATTTCCTTAACTGAAGCGCCACTGGTCAGACCGGAGCTTGTCCACGTCCTGTTTCCAAGCCAAACATGACGGTCTGCAATAACAACACTCAAGTCTGTAAGGACGGTGAATGCACTGGCTCAGTTTGCGAGAAATACGGGCTTGAGGAGTGCTCCTTGGGCAAAGGATATTCATTTGCCGAACAGTGTGTCTTGGCATGCAGAGACAAAAGTAGGTTTCTTCAGTGTTCTGTCTCGAAGCACCCTCAAATAAACGACGTCGCAGTTCCTCGGAGAACCCGTGCAATAACGTTCCTTTCGCGTTGATCAACTCGGGGACATTTTTGTGGAAGACATCGATAAATCTGTAGAGTGCTCGCGCGCTTTTAGCCGACAATGACGTGACGCTCCCTCAATTCTCTGCAGCACATCTATATTGTGCGACAAATACATTATAATGACATTATTTCTCAATGCAAAGATGAATACAAAATTGGCCAACCGTCGTGCCGAAACTACAAAGTTGTGTTCCAAGACCGTTCCCAAAGTTCTATAGGTTGGATCCTGTGGATGGTCTCTGGGTTATATGCCTGGGCGACAAGAGAACAGAGAATTTTTCTGAAAGCAGGGAAAATAACTGTGCGGCTTCTCCTTTACATTTAACGTTGCTACATTATTCGTTTAGATACGATGGGGCGGCTGGTGACATGCGTCTAGAGAAAGCCATACTCAGCATATCATTGATGTGCTTAAGCACTGACATATAAAACCGGACTGAGTGCGGTGCTGCTGATGGAATGCTTAAAAAGCCCATGAGAGGAAAAGAAAACATGCTCTCGAATGAATGTCCGTCGTTCTGAGGACGTCGGAACGTGATGAGAAGTCCTTAGCTTTCTGGTTGAGCCTTGGTAAAGACACCATGCATTCCAGCATAGTAGAAGTACCAGATTCGAGATGCTGCAGAATATTCCTAACGTTGTGTAACGGTTTTCACTTTCTTTTCGACTACAGGAGGGTCTAGAAGATGTCTCCCCGCGTGCTCCATCAAGAACATGCGGGCGCTCTGCGGTGCAAAGATGATGCCGGGAGCCCCATGTAATGATATGAAGGGATACTGCGACATATTTTCCAAGTGTCGTACTATTAATGCTGAAGGTCCTCTCTCCAGAGTACACGCCATGATATTTGGCACTTCGAAAGAAGGGTCACTCCAGGAATATATAACCGTAAGGATTCTTCTAAGAGCACTCCATGGGAGGGAGGAACATGACAAACATCGTCATTATGAAATCACGCAATCGCTGATCAGACGTTCGGCAAGTATACTCCATGATGATGTGCAGTACATCGAGAATGCGGTTCGTTTTCACAAGTTATACTAATGTGTAGATGCCGCTGGCAAAATAAGATAAAAGTAGCCAACTAGTTGTACATACAGAGAACTGGGATTGACGTGGGACTCAGTGTGATGATTTGTGGCGGAGCTTAAGGGAGGCAAGTTCAGATGCAAGTCAACGTCGAATAAACTATATAGCCATCTAGTGCCTTGAACAGTCCATCTCGATTCGTCGAAGCGTAAGAGCTTGATGCTGCTGACAATCTTCCTATCATCTGTCTCTCTACGCACGCGTAGTAATTCTGACGGCCACAACAGATCGCTTGGCCGTGATTTACACGTACGTATTGTGGTGGCCTTCACAGAGTACGTCTTTTCTTCAGTCTTATAGTAAATGTAGCCGTACAAAAGCTTCCTTCAACACAGTTCGGACCAGGACTTTGGCACGATTTTTCTTTTTTCTGTTTTCAGAACAACTTTTGGTTGGTAACACTCTTTATGTTGGGCTTCTTGGGATTGCTCACCCTGGCGATCCAGTGCTTCGCCGTTCATTTTCCGAGCAGCCATCCATTAAAGCCGGCTAAGAAGATAAAAGACACCATTACACATCCGCTATCCGCTTTTGTAAGACCATGCCATACGGGACTAATGAGGTGAACTAACCTGTATCCTCCATCTTCAGAGCAAGTCTTCGTCACTGAAGACCCCCATCAATTTGAACAGATGAAAATGCTTGCGCCCGGGTCGAAGTACCATCGAATTTTATTAGATATAATGAATATATAACGATTATGAGTATGCTGGACATGTGCCCCTTTTTCTCGGTATACTTGGGGATGGGTTGAGGCGGAATTCGTGAATGGAACAGAAAATTAACACACGCCATGTAGCCCGATGAACTCAGTTCCACATACTCTTCGTTACAAATCTGTATCCTACAATTTTTTGGTACCTCACTCATACTGAACAAACTTAGTCGTACGTCGTACGCCGAAAATGCCAACAGCGTCGTTCGCCAGGACGACTTCGCGTCCTTCTGGACACAACAGAACGGATGTGACACATGCGATGCTTCATCTTCAAGTGCCCCACAGTGGGGAATATGCGAATAAATGAGCTTTATTGGGATCCAGAACTGTTTCGTCAACTTTTTGGTTGGTCTGCAAGTATCACATCTGCTAGCGAAAGGTAACCGTCATCATTTTTACGTCTGCTACACTTCAGATATAACGACTCGCTCGCTCCTTGGAAGAAAACTTCTTTGGCGAACAATATTTCCCTGCCGAAGGCGGTTGAGACGAGACTCTCTTGCAGAAAGCTGCGGTTCTCCGAAAGTCTCTTCTCATTAAAATTATACTCTTCAACATACTACTAAACTAGTTTACTTCATTTCTATCTATTTGCATTTCCAGGGAACTCTCAAAAGCCGCGTTTAGCATCAAAATTGCTAAGCCGTGATGAGCCTTCCTCGCAGTTCAGTTCTCAAAGGCATACATGTGACAGAACCTGGCATTTTTGCTCCTCCTTGCACTCCCGCCCCGTTGATATCTAATTGCACCCCTCTGAGCGAACCCATGTTGCTGGAGGCAAACTAGCAAAAGAACTTGGTTCCGACTGCTCGCAGAAGAGTCTCCCACAATAGAGGCGTTATCCTCCCTCGGGTAGACAGAGGGACAATCCTCAGACTGGCTGATACGTAAGAGCATCCAGAAGGGGTAAATTGACACAGCTGTGGCGGACGGCTTCACTTCGCAAAGGTAGTCTTCAGAGGACCCTACCTGTCTGACACAAGAATGCCTAGAGATTGCCGACATCTGTAGGTAGATGACACAGTAGATATGGTAAAAAACATATGCTTGAGGCAGCTTACAAGGTATGAAGAACAGGTTTCTGCCGTGGGGTCAATGCTTCCTCATCACGGTGCGTGTTGTTTACCAGATGGACCCCATGACTACTGCGAACATTTATAGGCTTTTGTACTCAGTTCATGATAAGCACCAGGTGTGCGCGACGTCGGCGAGAAAAAAGGTGTGATCATCACGCGACGCTGAATAAAACTCATGAGGACCCCTCTTTCGTGGCAGTTGGTCAAACATGTCAGTAGAAGTCTGACGTCGCAGCACCAGCATCCATAAGACTAAGAGTGTACCAGCTCCGGAAGTTTATTTTTAAATCCTCCGTGATTGTCTATCAGTATCGTTGCTGAGGTGAGGTGATGTGTGATCATCGATTGGAATTATGTCTGCAAGTCACATCAAGAGGACCGAACACTGCCACCATCTCAACAGCTAAGACTTCGATTATATTTTGCCTACGTGCAAGAACTTTAGCCGACTTATCTTATTCGATCTTATACCATTGTACACTTTCCTTTCTTTTCTTTCTTTGTAAACGTTATCATTGTGCTATTGCTGTCGTAAGGTACCCGGTAGAATTTAATTACTACTAGCACCTGAGCACGTGTCGATTGACATGGGACAGTTCGCCCACCACTTCTGTATTGCCCCAACGGGGCTACATCGGTCACTGTGATATTGCTTGTAGTCGTTGCAAGTGAATTATGCCTATAGCTTCTGTCGGTGCGCAGTTTCTTATACACCCATTTCTTCAGTATGTCAAGGCAGCTGTGAGGGAACCTCTATTGGGAGATAGGTTTGTATCAAATAATGTTGCAAATAAGATGGCATGCAACAAATTATTATGATGACAGTCATTACAACAACCTGACAAAGCTCGGACACAAAGGAGCTATCGCAGACACACCACCTCACCACCCCAGCGGAGGCACCAGTTCTTTGTCACCACCCAACATGAGGCAGTAAACAATACCAATAGTACATGAAAACAGGACGATCCTCTTGATCTGATCATGAGTTAATACTGAACTTGTGCGCGAAGCTGATTCAATGAGATTGCTGTACACTTCCTTTGGCAGAGAACATCCTGTACAGGGCTGGAAATGCATGCAGTATGGCGCTCGATTGCGCACATATTCTGATGACAACATTGCCAGTGTAGCGAAACATGTTCTCCGTAGCATATTATGCTCGCAAACCATATTTCCCGCCGGGACAGGTGTGCTCTCTTTGGCCTCAAAAGAGCTATCAAATAACTTGCAGTGCTGGTTTCGTGTAAAAACAACAACAACAATACGGTTCAGAATGGTCAAATGAATGTACAGACTGGACGCCAATTTATTCCTTGATAACGAATGACTCAGCTGTGAAAAGTTAAACCCAGCCTTTTTGCCTGTACGGTTGCTGCAATCGTAATTGCAATAAGCTGTATGATCGCTGCGGCGACTGTTTAGGGCATGCACACCAACATTCCGACCGGTTGTCGTGCTCTCGTGCTCCCTATCCGCGATACAGCCGCTTATAATAGTGACCAGTGGTCCAACACTACTACAGGGTGTGTGCAGAAAAACATGACCCGCATTTAGGCACATAGCTTGTTGCCTACCTAACTAACGAACTTCCGGTGGCGCACGATGGCGCATTTATGCGTGCGAAATCTTCAGAAAAATTGTGGAAGCCATACTCAGCTTAAAAAATAAACGGAACAACGAAAACGTCGGCTTCCGTGCATCAGAATAGGGCAACATGGTGGACAACAGGGTGTATGTGAAAGGGCAACATGGTTGACGTAGGAGAGTTGTGTTCAAGTACCGCTAGGGGAGCTATCGGTGCATAAATCGAAACGATGTCCCACATGGATGCTCATCGGCAGTACCCCTAGCGGTGCCTGCACATAACTCTCCTGAGACCGAAATGCACTACCATGCATGTCATGACCGCCCTATTCTAATGCATGGAAGCCCAAGTTTTTGCGCTCTGTTTATTTTTTTACACTGAGTATGGCTTCCAGGATTTTTTTGTAGCTTTCGGATGCATAAATACGCCGTCGTGCGCAACCGGAAGTTCCTCGGCTAAGTCGACAACGAGTTACATGTAAAAATGCGGGTCATGTTTTTCTGCACACACCCTGTACTACTCCCACTACTAAGAGAAGAAGAAAGCGTCAGCATCAGCATCATCGTCAACGTACACGAGTTTCTGTATCAACGCGGAGCGCAAGCACCGCGTGATCTTGCATCTTCGACTGTTGCTAGGCTAAAGATGTGGCCTGACGTTGTTCTCCCACTGGTTTACGTGCTCTCTTCCATTCGGCCTTGCCAGTCAGGTAACGAAGGCAGAGTTTGCATTCTACACAATCTACATACTTTCTGTGGTAGGTTTTGATAGCTTCGCCTCTCGCTCCAGGTCGCAGACTGAACATCTTCGTGCGCCACTTCGAACCATTGTCGTACGACCATCGGCCTGTCCACAATAGCCATATGCGAGCCAAGCGTTCAATCTCGAACGACAATCATGTCCACGTTCGCTTTTACGCTCACAATAGGTATAACAGGCATTTCGTAATCCTGTCCGCACGTATACTGGAAATCGGCTATAGGGGACGTGATGTCTATCTTATGCGGTGCAGGGCTGGCGAGAGGGTGGGGCAGCCGTGGATGACCCCCGGGACCCGAGCCACTTCCGAGGCCCGCAGTCCAAAAGCATGTCGCAGTAATATAAAGAAATACTGAGGGGGGCCCTGGCATGACCCATCCACGGGGCCCGTCATTTCTCTTGCCGGCCCTGATCCAGTGTGCTTTCTGTTACCCTACACTGTCGCCATTACAGCCTTGCAGAGTTTGCTTTTACTACCAAGCTTTGGGCACTCGGGAAAACCATTAAAATGAGCCCAGTTCACAGCACGTAGTTTTTGACGAGTTTGTTTGCAACGCTCGGCTCTGACCCTGAATACAAGTGATCATGGATTGAAATGACGTAGAGGGTAGTATACACCCACTGCTTAACTGAAAATACTGGATCTGACTTTTGCCATTCCATGCTTCCGTTGCGAATGGCCATGGCTAGAGTATCTATTTTTGTTTATGTGCAGGGATTTCCACCTCCGCCTTACTCCAGACACGACGGCCTTCCACAAGAACCTTACGGTGCGGAGAGTTACGGAGGGCGACATAGGTGTCGACCTAGGCCACATCTACACGGGAAAAGTTGTAGGTTAGTATACTCGGCCGCATCTAGTATAGGATTGGTTTGGTTCCTGTTCACATGGTGGTGTTGACCTACTGCTCAGAACAACACTCTCTGTTCAAAATATCGGCGGATCTCGTACTGAGGTTCTTCCTATGTCATTGTCCTTGCCGGTTCGTCGGATTTTTGCCCTTCTACTAGTACTGCTACTACTACTACTATTGGTTGTGAATACGAGACAATTTGTTTTTAATTACACGCTGATGAACAATGTGGGCGGACTTACTGCGATTATTGCACTGCAGTGCCACGCGCGTTCGTTTGATTTTAGCAGCACGCGGAGATTAGACACAAATGAAGAAAAAAAAAACAATAATAGCGCGCAGCACAACTATTTTGTATGTGTCCCGTCTCGGATTTCCTAATGAAACTTCCAAGCTACCAAGTACTCGAATTACCGAACCCATACTGTTACCAAACGATGTAAGTTAGACATTTTTGAGCAGCTCTGCAATTAAGACATCCTTCCCTTGGCATAGCCGAAGACTTTTCACACAGTGCGTGCAGATCGATGTTGACAGTCACTGACAGAGGCGTCGATCATAATCGTAGTTGTCTTGGGACGTATTACTATATTGGTATCTGTAGTGCCATAACCTTCCGGCTGAATTACCACCACGTAAGCAAGTTTGCCGAGGCGACTCACTGCCATATACCGAGTATAGCGACAGCACACGCTTGACCGTTGTATGACCCTCATTATATGGTCGAGAGATATATGCACAACACACCCGATACCTGTATTCATTTCTCAAGCATAGTAGGCAACGTCCTGTAATAAATAGTGCAAACTATCAACTAAAGCGGCGGTACCGAGCGATGTTTGATTTCTTTGGTGATCGTAGCAATCTGTATCTGTCCCCTTCATGCAGGAGATACGTCTAGCTTCGTCTATGGAGCACTTCACGATGGGATCTTCGAGGGCGGGATCGATACATCCAACGGCAGCTACTACGTTGAGTCGGCCGCAAAATATTTCGAATACCCGACGTCCTTCCATTCCGTGCTCTACTCCGCTAGTGACGTCGAATACCCGCACGGTGGCACTCGCTTTTGCGGCCTGTACGGTAACACTGAACGATGGATGAACGAGGTCCTCCAAGAACGAAGCCAACGAAGGAGTGCGGTGAGTTGCCAAACGTTGACAGTGGTGCAGGTTACTTTTCGGTTGAGGTCCATGGTTGTTCCAAAGTGAAGTGCGTAGTGCGAAACACGTAGACCGTAGCGCGTCAGCTTCCACACGACATGATCAATAGTCCTTGCTGACTGTATACGCAACAAAATTTAAGATCTGCAACTGTACAGTCAACGCGGAAGATAATGTGCACACTGTTTGTCGTTCGTGGAGCGATTGTTGCTGCTTCTTTGGAGGGAGAGTCTGTTGACTATGAGCACACGAACGGAGTTTCCCACACTTTAAGTTGTGTTAGAGCAATTGGACGTCATAGGATCTGCGTGGATAGCATCGTTTGCTCTGCACTTGCAACATACGCGTTCGACATTTTCATTGGACACCTCCACGAGCCTCCAATCAGTTGCCTGTTTGACATACAATGGCCTTGAAACTCCCAGGAACGCCTTCACAAGCCGCGCCAACACCCGCGGCTAGGACGTCGCTTACACTCTATTGAAGACTCCACAGCTCCCACCATCGACAGCTGGTATTCTGAAGGCCACGTAAATGAAACCAGAAGGGCAGGAGAAATATCGAGGCGCGTCTGCAACCTGGAGATTGTCATCGATCACTTACTCCACTCCAAGTTCTTGCAGCCTGACGACAACCGCCGTCGAACAGAAGAGCGCTTAACGGCCCTGGTCGCGGCACTCATTACAAGGGTTAACCACATATACCGCTCCACCAGCTTCGACGACATAGAAGATATCAGCTTTGTCGTGCAGAGTATTAAGGTACGCTGTTCCTCTTATGGCAGTAGCGATTGGCTTGCTGGTGAAACTTCCAAAATACTTTTGAGGATAATAAGAGGCCGAGGCGAAGAGCCGAATCCGAAAGCCTAGTGACACGAACGACAAGTCTCGTGACGGAGGGTCGGGGAACAGACGTGTCTTCTTCCTCACAGGATGTATTTTCTTCCTGTGAGGTAGGACCATCGCCATCGCCCTCTCAATGAGCATTGTCTTCGAACTGACTCTCGGACACTCAATAGCCCATCAAAGCTACATTGCCTCTAACATAGGAACATTGGAAGATGATGTATCTATCTTCCTCGCAATACTTCCGATTTGTATGCCACCTGGCCTTTCCCCGACCGACTGTCATCCGACCTTTGTGTCGCAGAGTGCACTATACGAGGCAAGGTGAACACACTTTGTTAAAGCACGCCATTATGCGACTGTTATCCATCCTAACATTGAACACATGATAAAAGGAGTAAAATTAGACAGGACGAAACACGAATCACACACACACCGCACAACACCAAGTGCCAATGTTTCGCTTGGCCAGTTTCGTCCTGTCCAATTTTAGCACTTCAGCTCAATGTTGCAGCAACAAGCCCAAAAGCTGTCTTAAGCGTCCAGCTATGTGGAAGTTAAGCTAAATGGAACAAACGTACATTGTACTATTGAATTAAACAGTGTTGTGCCCTCAGCACGTATGCTATAAACCGCTTGTGAAATGCAACAACGCATTCACATGTATAGGTTGCAAGAATATACAAGCACTTGCTTTGCAATGTTCTTTGATAGAACATATGTCTGCTGAAGAACGTTAAAAAAAAAGATGGAAATAGTAAATTTCACGTGTAGAGGTTGGTTAGTATGCCAGGAAAGTGGGCAGAGCTACATGCTCCTCCTATTGCGTGGCCCCATGAAGAACACTATAGTACCGGACTGCTCCGCCCTTCCAGCTGCTGGATTAGTTTCATTGCAACGTCACGTCGCGGATGCCCTATATGGATAACTGTTCAAACGTTTCAGATAAACGATTCGTCCAACTGTATTGGGGGCAAAGGGTCGCAATAACCCCTTCTGCACTTTGAACACGGATGTCAGTGGTTTGCTAAGTCTGGTGTCTACGATCAACCACGACGGCTACTGCTTGTCGCATTTGTGGACTTACAGGGATTTCTCCAACGGCGTCATGGGCCTTGCGTGGGTCGCCAAGATGCATAGTAAGTGGCACGAGTACAAAAGCAAACTCAGCTGCTTTGTCGCTCTGGATCTCAGATATTTTTCACAAAATTGAGAAATGAAAGGAGCAGTGGAAGATTCCCACAATATGTTCCATTTTCGAGTGTACAGCGCACGTCCTAGCTTCGCGCAGCTGATCACGATCACTGATCACATTTCACGATCTCCAGGTTTCGATGTCATCGCCCACCATAACGTCAGCGGCCATTGGGGCCACCAACCCAACTCTGCAATAGTCCGGTGCGACCAGGGTGGGCTCGTAAATGGAGCTGTGCTGTCTGTGTATTGTCCACATCGATTGAGAGAATGCTTCCAGCACAGCATGCGGGCTTGGGCTCACCCGAAAGCCTGAGTCCGACCCGGGCCACGGGCTGGACACTAGACCGGGCTGGGCAGGGCCTGGTAGCCCAGAAATTTATCAAATTTTCGTTGTTCCAACGGGCGTAAATGCAATCCAAATCGAGTCCGGATTTAGATTGTTCTAGCAAATCAAATCATTTTGAATCCTGATTTATATTTTCCATGTCAAAGCATATCCTATTATAGATCCCGATTGTTCAAATCCGCGACCAAATCCGAAAAGTTCTTGAAGCGGACTCCAATTGGAAAGGTTAGAGGGTGACTACGATGCGTAGAAATGACTCTGAATCCGCCATATTACAAATATCACGGATAATAGTCGCGGTCTAACAGCCATATTAGAACAAAGAACGACCAACAATTGCGTAATTGGCCTACACTGACTGATGGAGAATATCAGACAAGGGTAGCTAAGTTAGGGCACGTGGGAGTTGCCTGACTCAAAAGTAATGAAGTTACTGAAACAAAGTAAAATGTCATTCAGCTGCAGTTACTTCAGTTACTTCACGCTGTGCGTCACACTTTGTAATGTTTCGCGGAAGATCACTTAAAAACAAGTTTTGTTAATACTGGAAGATCAATGTTTAGATAACGCGCTAGAGAAGGCAAACGTTGATGTGAACAACGAAACTAACCAGAATACGGAACACTTAAACAAAACTCAGCAACGAAAGCTATTTAACACTGCTGTGAAATGACTATCTCGCTAGACCCGTGATAAGCATGCGACCATAAACTAAATTCATGCAAACAAAGTAAAACTCTTCATCGTTAACGATAGCTGAAATTAGTGTCCGCATGAACAGCTACAGCCTTGTTTGAGTGTACAATGTTACAAATGAATGCGAAATCCGGTGCAGACCAGTAGCCGTGAGAAAAATTGAAAACTTATGCATAATGTAAAACCCCGAGACTATAGGGAACACGAAAGGACAGACACAAACGTCCGTCCTTTCGTGTTCCCTAGTCTCGGGGTTTCACATTATGCATCATCTTCACCAGCTCGCTTGCTTCTGGCTGTTTTTTCATTGAACACTTAGCACGCGAATGCTTCACAGCACAGACAATATTACGGACAACATTGGGGACAAATTTAGAATGAGCTCGTTTCGGGAACTACGGAAAGCAACTATCCCTCGAGTACAACTTACAGGCAAAATGCAATTAAACCACAGGTCTGTTTTGAAAGTACTTTGGGACCGGTATTTAATCACCCTTAAAGTAACTTAATTGCTTGTGACGTCACAGCCCTTGTTGTTACACATAGCTGTACATCCCACATCTGGGTATTGAGTTCCAGTACAGCAGGGGCGAAAACTGGACCTTCAATATGACAGTGTGTTCCTTTCGTCCCTGTGTTTTCAGTTGCGCTGTTCGCTGTATGATGTACCGATTGGCCCCATCCCTTTGAAGTGCAATGGACCTTTCTCACATACGCGTCGTATCCTAGTGGCTCTCCAACGAACCATGCTCGGCGCGCGTCAAAACAAATCCACGTGGATAGCACAAAGGACCAAAACCGGTCCGGAGTGTGGCCAACTAGAGTCACTAAATAAGCTTCGCTTCAGAGTATCGACACTGAGGTCCAAGGGAGAACAGGAGTGACATCTTGTTTCCGCACCACACCGGTACCATCCCCAGGTGAGGATCAAAGACGACTAAAACATAATGCTCGCTGTGGCATAGAGAAGCGTGCATGATTTTTGTGGGATAATCCATGTATTGTCCAGCAGAGCGTCCCGAAGGCCGTCAACTGCTCCTTGTAAACGAAAGGAAAATTTCACCCGCGCACGATAGATGGCACCGTGCGTTAACGCGCGCGTGCGCGTGGGAAGCGTGACCCGGAAACAAGCTGGCGCGTGCTCGCTCTTCGAACTCAGTGTCTATACTCTGAAGCGTAGCTTATTTAATGACTCTAGGGCCAACAAGGTCGCGCCATTCGTGCGGTCTTCCCACTGGTCCCCACTTTTCTGTCGTCCCCATAGTGCGCCATCTGGTGAAGACGAAAATAATCCTCCCCGCCGCATCAGGGTCATACGCATGCGCATAGGCGATCGTGAAAAAGGTCCCTTGAAGTCCACGTGTAAAAAGCGACTCAGCGCAAGCTCAATTCCATCTGCAGCGAACGCATTCACTATGACTCCAAATCCCTCAGCAGCAAAGTGACTTTCAGTCCAAGTGATTCAAATTACCTGAAACCCCTAGTGAGAGGATGCAGAAACAGCCACTCGCACTATCTTCAGATGTTTCATGTTTGCATGAAGCATGTACGACGGAGTTACGAGTAGCCCCGGCGTAGTTAATGATAGTTTTTTAGCCTTATTGTATTGCAAAATGAATCAATGTCAGTTGTGCGTTTGAATCCTGATGCCCTGATGCAAATGATCTGCTCCTAAATTATCGCATTGCCGTTTTTTTTTCCCCTTTGCAGTAGGCCCATTTACCACTGGCGGCATGTGTGAGCTTTTCGCTCAGTCCCTAATGATGTCATCCGGCGAGGTACATGTGACGGAAACATTTCAGAGCCTCAACACAGGAATAATCAGTTTCTTGAACTACAACTACTTTGTGCCTTTACTTTTGTCCGAGATCACTGTAGCACACGAAATTGGGCACAGCTTCGGTTCTCCTGTAAGTATGCTCCATGCGATGCTCGATGCCATTCTATGCACCGCTGTTTGCTTAAGCTGGCATGTCCTACAAAAATGTTATTTACTGCACGGTCGTGTCATTCAACCGTTCCGTCGTAATGTTGTGGTCTAAGAATGTATGGTTGCCATGTTATCAGCGATAGCCTTGACGCGCGTGTGCGCTTGTTTACTTCCACTCCCATTGGTTGGTTCCGACGGCGAACGATATAAAAGCGGACAGATAAGCGGATGTTACAAGGTGTATCTAAACAGGTAGCGCAACTCCCATAGGCCCCTGTGTCTTCAGAATGACGCCATGATAGAGACGGTCAGCGCCATCCATCCGTTGAGCGGACTACTACGATTGTAAATAAATGACGTCAGCACTATGAATAATAAGTAGTGCATAATTAGCCATGGCACGTTTACATTAGCGCACTTTGTTTGTGTTGTATACCCTTTCCCTCACCCAAGCAACAACACCAGACGAGAATACCGAAAAATAAATCACATCAGGTTTAATTAAACATATCAATTCGAAATCCATAAGAGTTACCACAGATTTATACAATTCCAGACTGAAGGGCATCGTGATGACCACACAGAAATTAGGAAGATTCACTTAAGTTACATTTCTCTCCTAGAGCTACACGTACACGCAGTGATTAGACGTTTGCATCGTTGGTGCGCAGCTGATTCCTGCTAACACTCACGCTATCATGGCCGCTCGTCCCATGACGAAATTTTTTTTCGCGGGGCCAGCAACAGGGGATGCATTGTATTTATCTGTTCACACAAGTGGTTCTTGGTCTACAGCTTCGAGATGTGAACGTCGTTTGCTGTTTAATCCAAAAGGTGCACCAACTCAGTATTACAATGCACGGATCAGCACGGATACAGAGATGCACGGATAAACACGCCCACTGTGACACATGCGCAAAAGGAGCAGGACACGGAAATGTACTCGGGTGGTAGATGATTTCGTATATGTGCACGAGCAGGGAAACAAAGTTTTTTCTACATTGAAATTATGAATAACCTATTAGTACACACACAAGCCACGCCCATGTTGTAAAGTTTTTGTGTTTACGACCGTACCTCTACTGTCAACACCCAGGATCGCTCGTGCCTCTTGCTGGTGGCTTTGCCGATAGGTCTGATTTGGTATTTTCGCTTGTTTACGCTACCAGTTTAGATATACCTTGGATGTTATTCTTCTGCCTGCCCCGCTTACTGTCAGTGTACGTTTTGTTGGCTGTGGAATAAATCATTCCGTATGACAATGGTTTCTGTGCCTAAGTACGGATACAACACGTAGAGATGCTCATTTCATTCAGAGGTGTGGGGGATTAATTGGTGTCTAAAGGTGCGTCCTCACTATGCCGATCGGCATAGCACACAGGAAGAGCCGATCGTCCTTGCCGATGGGCATACTGAGGACGCACCTTAAGGGATGTCGCCGCACGATGTGGCTATTACTCAACCACAGTATTAAGGTGCGTCCTCACTATGCCGATGGGCATAGTGAGGACGTACCTTTATATGAGCCACAATCGTACTCCTAAAAAAATTCCAAAGGGGATCACTATATGTCCTTACTGAAGGATTCTAGTGCGGAACCGTAGCGAAAAGCTTCCATATCAAGTTAGCTGGCATCTTTTTGATACTTGATGTGCAGGAGGACTTCGCAGGGCGCGCGGTTTTCAAATGGTGCCAAGGAAGATATATTAGTCACGGGAATACCGCTGGCGACGTTATCCATATTCCGTGCCTTCGTAGAATGTCAATTGTGAACTTTGTCGCACATTTTCACTGAACTGTTATTGTTTTTATCTCGAAGGTTACACGACTAAAATGCGCGGTACGAGCGTGTGCCCCTCCCGTTCGAGTATTGGTACGTCCATTTCGCTGGTCCTCCTTCTGCGACCCTAGTGCGATTCGATCCCCTTGAGTCTCAGTGTGGGAATGCCCGATGCTAGGTGACGGGCCTAATAAAAAGCTTCCCATAGGCAGAATCCATATTGTGAAAAGCCTCAGTCGGAGCACAACTAGAGGGACAAGACAGACACATGAATCACACTCGATTACGACGCAAGTCTTGTGTTTGTCCTGTCTCTCTAGTTTTCACATGGTGGAGTTTGTCCACCAGCTGGCCTGCATCAGTTGCATACGCCCAAAGGCTGAATATCCGAAAACGCTTGTTTTGCTTTGTTTCTAGCCATCAAATCTGATCTTTGCATCTTACCCTCATTGCCCGGAAGTGACAGGATCGTATCTGCCTCGAAGTAAGCATATCCCATGCACTTGCTGCAAAGAGTGCATGCGGAATCCCCCACGCTATTCTCAATCTGACGAAAACCTCCCCCACTGTATCCAACTCCAACTCTCCAACTCTCTCCATCTGCCCACGTATGTACGCCTCTCATAGCCACAGTTGCTTCGAGGCGCCAGCGCGGAATATCGTCATAAACATGACCTCGAGAGGTCAGTTCGTCGACGACGTAAAAATCCTGCGGTTTGCTCCGCCAGTTTGTGGAAGACCCTTCGCAGACGTGATAAATGTGGGACAGTGTACCATGGGTAGCAGGAACAATTGAGATAATGCTTCATCGTTGTTAACCACTACTTTTCCTTCGTCCAAAAGCCGTCATGTCTCTTTTTAGTTTAGTTTTAGACTTGGAAAAGACATGTCAATATATATGACAAGACATGTTCTCGCACTGGTGGGGAGACAACCGCACGACCAAGAGAGATTGAAGACGTTATAGTCTGGAAGCAGAACAGAAATAAACGTTTTTGGCATCGCCCACGGTCATTACCAAGGTGTCCAGGGTCCTGATCACGCTTCCTTTTATTGCAGCACGACACTGAACCAAAGTGTATACCGCGGGGACCCGATGGACACTATCTGATGTATCCAACCGCTACGAGAGGCAACCTGAAAAACAACCGCAAATTTTCACCCTGCAGTATAACAGCAATATCTAAAATACTTCATGCATTGATAGAAGGCAAAGGAGGACGTGAGAACTGCTTGCAAGGTAAGATGAAACCCTTACACTGGCAGACAACCAAGCTTGCGTGCGGTGCAAATGAGAAAAAATAAAAAATAAAAAAGATGCAGCAAGTATGGCTGATGTTGAATGCATTTAAGTCCTTCAGGACATGCATTGCCTTGTTGCTTTGTGCATTGCCCTGCAACAGGAGAACGCCTTCCTGTAGCTTTCCGCGCCGTTTCTCAGTCTCCTTTAACCGACAGATTCTCTCTTCTGGAGAGAGTCAGTCATCAAAACACATTCCTTCTCCCAGAAAAATGAGACCATGACCATTCCCGCTGATCGTTGAGTCTCGAATTTCTTCAGTCTCAGAGAATACCCCAGTACCACCATTCCATGCTTGGAAGGTGTTGTTTTGTCTCAGGATCATAGTGACGCAGCCATGTCTCAGTACGACCGACTTACTCGCACAAGAAAAATGACAGTAGAACGCTCAAAATGCTGCAAGATCAACGGATGGCATCCATCGGGCGTTGTTTATATATAGTATCTGCAATTGTTTTAGCCAAAATGAGGTTATGGGCACAATCTACAATGTTGGGTGTTGACACCGTTGGAGGTCTTCCTGATCTTCCGGCGTCAAAATCTCCACGCTGAACGTTGGCACACCACTCGTTCGCGGTTGATTATGATGGGCACTCGTCCCTTAATGTTTTTATCATGCACTCATACATTTCTGCATGAACAGGACCTTTATGACAGGCCGAAGTTCAACCTTTGAAAATATCACGGTTGTAGTAGACGTGGTTCTGTTGACAGTTGACAACAAATGTACGCTTCGCGTTACAAACCTAGAATCCCTTCGTCTAGCTCTGTGTCTACAATGACGAGATAGCCCTCGTATTCATCTTGTTTTAGCGGATACTTGTCTCCAACAAGAGATATTGTTCTCCAACATTTACAACTCTACTGAGAAAGTAGCATTTCCTGTTGTTTTCACTCCGGCACGATGACATGCTGTTCTTCTGAATAACCAGATCAATCTTGTTTCCTAGTTATCCCTGTCTGTTTTAGTACACATTTACCAAGCGTTCTTCTTTTTACTGCCGTAGTGTACCATCTTTTACCTAAAGGTTCTTCCGTGTGCTATTCTCTGACCAGAGGACAGTGGACCAATATGCGGGAATCGCATTGTAGAAGGTCTTGAGCAATGCGACTGTGGCCTGAATCATGAGCAATGCACAGATCGCTGCTGCAATCCCAAGCGCGGTGATGCTGGTAGTAAGGGCTGCACCTTAACGTCTGGGTCCACGTGCAGGTAAATCGACGAACCGAGTTTTTCATTCTGCGCTAATCGACGATATATTGATGCTTACTCGTGGTTGGGTGGTCGTAAACTTAACTTTGCGTGAAGCTTCATGCGTCTAGGACATGCAGAGGCGATATTATTCGGAAGAGTTGGTACAAAAACCTGAAGCAACTCTTATGTTTGATCATCAGTAAGGCTTTTCTCTTCTTAGCCCTACTGCAGGACCGTGCTGCTCCGAGAAATGTCTGCTGGAGAAAGCTCATACGCTCTGCGCGCCCAAGAAAGAATGCACTCTGGCATCGTACTGCTCATATCCTTTTGCTGTTTGATGTATTTCTGAGTAAGATTACACGCACGAAACTAGTATGTATATTAGTAAGGTGTATAGCAGTATGAAGGTAGTGCTATGGTACTAAGTACTATGTGGTAGGTAGCACACGTCCCCCGTCTCATTTCCCCAACGGTGTTCCTGCCGTGTGTCAATTCCCCCTGCGCCAATTCCTCTGTGGTACTTTTCAAAAAAGGAAATACTCTGCTGAGCGTCAACTGTGACCCATTTAGCGGTTGAGCCATCAATATCTCATCGAGTGATGGTCATCAATGGTCAGCCGCACGCACCCGTTTTTGGCGGTACTAGAGTAACTAAATTGGGAGCAGAGTAGCAACACTGAGCCACGTCGGCGAGGGAGCCCGCAATCTTGGGTCCGGCGCGGCTGCGTTGCCTAGCAACGGGACGCCAGTCTCTTCCTTCTCCGCCGGAGAACAGCACGCAGTCGAGCCGTCTCGCAACCCAGGAAACCGGTTTTGGATGGAGGGGACTCAACATGGACGGCGCGTTCTTGGAAGGAGGAACCACGTGTCAAGATCGGCCCAATCGCGCGCATCGAACGGCTGCTCCGACGCGGAAAACGAATGCGATTCTCTGTACCCCTATTTACTGACCCTAGGCGGTACATCTTACCGTTCCAAGAGCACCCTTTCTAGAAACCCCTGATAAAACCACCACCGTATGGAGGGAGAAATGCCCCACATGGGCCTTAAAGGGGCACCAGGTGATCCTCGGGGATACGACTTTGCTCCATATGGTGTGTACATGTACGACCTGCAACGGTGCAACAAGAGGAGCAATTAATTGCTTGGAGACGCTGATTATACCACGAAAACTAGAGGCAGCGATTTTGATAACATAAGGTAGCGAACGTACGTCGTGAAGATGTCCGCTTCCGGAACACTGTAGGGGAATGCACATCTCGAATTCCATGTCCGGCTCCGTAGGTATATTCCACAAACTCAGCACGTCAGCTGGGGGCGTCCGTGCCATCTCACATGCAGCGGGTATCTTTAATGAACAGTAAACAAAACACCTCTGTTAGTCGCACCGCGCTCTATGTAAAGAGGTATTGTGTCCGCATACACTAACACGTCACTACTGCAGACATCTTTGTCTCGTAACTTGTGGTAACGGTAATGTTCCTTTAAATTTTGGGCGCAAGTAGAGACGCTCCCAACTTTCCACGTTCGAGAACCCGCCGCGAATGGCAGCTGACTCGGCTAGCTGTCCCGTACACGATGGACGAACGCGACTGTTTACAATAGGTCATTTGCAAAAGTTCCAGGGAGCAGCGCGCGTCCTGGTAGGGCATGCCGGGAAATGCTGTGCAAAACGACAGCGATTTGCTATCGTCTCCGATCGTCGTCGTCGTCGTACTGGTGTATGCACCGTCGCTGTCGTTTTGCACAGCATTTCCCGGAATGTCCTCCCAAGACGTGCGCTTCTCCCTGGAACTTTTGCAAATGGCCTATTGAGCGTAGGCCGCATCATATGTTCACTCACCGGCCTTAGTTTCATAACAAAATTTTGCATATTTTGTGGCATATATACCTGGCACGCCTCAGCATCGTTATTTTAAAATAAAATGTGAAAAAGAAATTAAGATCCAAAATCATCCTCCGGTTGCAACGTTTGTGAGTCAATGCACAAAGGCTTTGGAACTGCGACAGGTGTATATATATATGTGATTAGGATCATGTAAATCAACGTACATCGTCATCCATATGATCATGCACATGTCGTATGTCGCCAAAACTGGAAATTCCCTACGTGAACGCTCTTTTGGTAAAAGTGTTGTCGTATCATATACGTGACATTCTTGACTGATGAACCACTGGGCAGACTGGGACGTGCCCGCGACCAGTTTTCAAACCGAACATGACGGTGTGCAATAACAACACTCAAGTGTGTAAGGACGGAGAATGCACGGGATCAATTTGCGAGAAATACGGCCTCGAAGAATGCACCTTGGACAAGGACTACAGCATAGACGAGCAATGCCTCGTGGCCTGCAGAAACACGAGTAGGTTATGAATTTTGACATGTTACCCTCGAAACAAATAAACGTTGGTCAAGAAAAATTATGATATGCAGATATTTTTATGCTGTGTCTAAAAGTGGGACTCCGCAACAAAATCACCAAAAAAGACAGTACGAATCCTTGCGAAGTCTCCCTTTAACGGATATTCTAACGCACAAGGAATATATTAGGAAGGAAGGAATTAATATACGCAATGTCTTGCACGTCACGTACTTTCTCGTTTCAGCGTATTACCTCCTGGTGGTTGTATTACACGACGGTTCCATTATATTATGACTTCAAAAGGTACCTAATGAGCCCAAAACCTGTCTTCGACCTGCACATGTAAACTACACTCTAAATAATTTTACACCTTAAAGGGTGCAAAAGAACATGTGCATGGCGCACACCTTTTAAGGCGTAACGGAACACCCTCAAGAAATCAAGGGTGTAATTGTATGGAAGGGTGTAATGTAACCTCCAAACCATAGAAGAGGCAGCTGGAAATTATTACAGCTTCACTGCGAAAATATAGTGTTTTTAGTTTTTACAGAAGGCACATGCTTGGTACTTTGGAGTGTCATTGTGGCTATCTTGGCATCACTCTTCGATCGCAGCCATGCAAAATATTCTTTAAAAAGCCAAGAATATACTTTTCTCACACTGAACTTGTAATACTTTCCAGGTATACTACTCAGCTCTACCCTGTGTGAAGCAAAAATAGGACATTGCAGACACATGTTGCACAAGACACACATGTTATAGGTGATTGATGTGGGTATATGTGGGCATCATACATATCAGACACAATCACAGGAACTGAATAGTTATGCTTTTATTAGGTTGACATTATGCCATGCCGCATACATATCCTACATTACGTAGGCATGAAGGTATTCAAACGTATCACTTAATACAACTTTATCACATAGTAGTAATTTTATATTTTCCAGTCATCTAACCTTGAGGGGTTAGATGACAGTGTACCAAATGTTGAGTAACTGTGCATTTGGTCTTTATATCACAACTTGTATCACAAGCTTAAGTTCTGAGTACCACAAGCACTCCAACACTGCATAGGAACAGGAATACATTTAGCCTGTGTAATGGAGCCTGTCCCACCTCCATATGCACCCTCTGCTGCACCCTCATCACACCCTCCTGACAATGTCTCATGAAAGGGTGTAATTCACCATAGTTACACCCTCGAAAATTTCAAAAAGTCAAGGTTCTAGGGTGTAAGATAAATGTAATACATGAGAATACACCAATTTTACACCATTAAAGGTGTGAAAATATTTAGAGTGTACGGTACTTCTACAAGCATCCGTGCCTCGCGACATGTTTTGTGCTGTTTTTGTCTTTGTTTTTCACACTGTGACTTAGCAGATTCACTTGAAGCACAGTGGTTGAAGTAATTATGCGACCCACCGGCTATCGGCCATAGCAAGTGCTCTGCAAGACCCCGGATTTTATTTAACCGTGCCCAATGGATCGCTGCGAAACATACCGGTATACCAATACATAAGGTGTCAACAGCCATAATGCGGGTGACTCCTCTAGAATTAGTCGAAATATCTAGTCAATTCCGAAAATTATTCACTGACGATCTCGGCTGGAGAATCTCGACGGGTCTAGGTAGGTCTTCGAAGTTGCCAATCGATCGAGGTGCGCCTCAAATGACTATATGGTATGCAGAGCGAAAAGGGTCGTAGACAGCGAAGTAACAGCTTGTATTGTCGGCGCACGCTCTGACGGATATGAGGGCATGTTGTGAGGTCTTGCAAGCAGATTTCGATTGCTGTGTAACAGGTTCCCTGTGTCTTGTTCACCACAGAGACGTCTACAAGATGTCGTCCAGCGTGTTCATACAAGGCAATGCGCTCCTTGTGCGGTATCAAGATGATGCCGGGAGCCCCATGTTACGATATGCAAGGATTCTGCGACATATTTTCCAAATGCCGTATCATAGATGCAGAAGGTCCTCTCTCAGGGGTGCACGCCATCCTATTTGGCACTGGGAAAAGCGGGTCATTCAAGGAATTCCTAATGGTAAGGCTTCACTTAGAATATTGTTATATGTCATAATACTTTTAATGTACGTAACCACAGAACACTCCATGTGTATTTGGCGCTGAAGTAGCACGCAGCAGCACCGAGGCTTTGCTAATAACAAGAACGAAATTAATCAGCGTAGCTCGCATTATGCCCCGAGAGGCCCGCGACACCTCATGAGCCCATTACCAGAAGCGCAGCGATGGCACAAAATATAAACGTCAGACTTGCTATGGGTGCGGTCACTGACACTCCTGTAAGCTCTGAATAAACGGCACAGAGGAAACAGGGCTTTTTTTTTTCATGCCGTACCCCGATCTTGTTTGGAAGTTACGTATGAGGTTGATAACCGGAGAATAGCTGAAATGACGAAAGTGACAGCTGGTGAAAGAAGCTCATCATTATTCGTATTCCCAAAGGTTGAAAGAGTTTCATGAAGAAAACTGTCTGAGCTTGGGTAGCAAACAACACAGGAGAAGGACGACACGGACGATGTTCAAACCAGCAAAACGTGGATCACATCCATCAGCTTGTCTGCGTCTATGGCCACCTCATTCGAAACGGTCTATTCGCTTTGCGTTCCCAGAAAATCCGCAGCAGCTTACCGACCTTGAGAAAGAACCCCACCGCTAAAATGCAGATATGCCGAGCGCAAAACTACATCAATTGACGTCGAAAGCCACACTCTCTGAGTATGATAACGAAGGAGTCGCATTAATGCCAGAGTTAGATAACAGTGGCAAAGGAAAGATTGCTCCTCGATTAGGAAGCCTCGTGGAACGAGCACTGGACTTCACTGGCAGCAATCTGAACAAATATCTTTCCGGACCTGGCGTGATGCTGCTTTTCGGAGGGTGTTTCTGATCACACGTATGTCGTGCTATCAGAGAGGTGTCGCTACTTATACGCACGTCACTCAACGCGATAGAGCATTCGCAATGCTCAAGAGGTTGTATTCGTGGTATAGCCTTAGCAGTATGACACTTACTCGGGACTGAACGCCGTCTTGTTGCTTTCCAGAACAACTTCTGGTTTGTTGTGTTATTCACGGCAGGCTTTTCGGCAATGCTCGCCCTGATGATCCAGTGTTTTGCCGTTCATTTTCCGAGCAGCCATCCGTTGAAGCCCGCGAAGAAGATCACAGAGACCCTTACACGTCCACTATCTGCATTTGTAAGACCATGGTTTACGGAACTAAGGAGACCAACTAACTCCTATCCTCTACCTTCTAGAGCAAGTCTTACTCATCAGCATCATCCACTAACAAGTCTTACGCATCTGGATCATCCACCGAGAAAGCAGCCGATGTGAGCAGCTGAAAATGCTTGTATACGGAAGCAAGTGTAACATTTCCGCTGGATTTTCTTCAGCGATGCGGCTGTACTGAAATATAACGATTCCGATAACATCATGTGCTGTTTTTCTTGACAAAAGAACGCAGACACTGCATGGACCTAATAATACTCCTTCACAATTCAAAGTTCCACAGTATCCAACACTTAAAGTGTATCCACAGTATCCACACTCCGTGCATAAAAACAATGGCTGTGCGCAGCGTCTGTGGTTGGACCAGATTACACATGTGATGAGGAATGCCATAGAAAACATGGCTTACATATGGGATAACCTAGCTATAACTATACGCAGAGAACAGGCATGATGAGACACATGATGAATAAACTACGTGAAACTGTCTCTGTAAATGTGCTTCATAGTAGTCAGGACAGGAGCCACCGATATTTCGAGACTGTTCTCTGGGCAACGTCCTCATCATTGGCATGGTTTTTAAAGGGTTAGATGTGACGTGTTCATGCGAATTGTGGGTCAACAGCCCGGAGGGAGGAAAGGGTCCGTACGGGCTTCTACGGCCGGAGTGAATGGCCGCTTCGTTAAATGTGGAGGGAGAGTGTGGAGGGGATTATGTGAACGAAGTGATCTTGGCTCCAGACTGGTTACAGAAATGGGAGGTTCACGTACACGGGGACGAAGTTAGCAGCTCCTATCCTCCAAACGCCCATTTCCACCGACGTCCCAAAAGCTCATTTCCTCCGAAAAAATATTCGGAGCTTCTGGGATTTCGGTTGATCTGGGCACGCGAAGCCCGACAGACATGACCTTGAATTCGTATAAGCCGTTCTAAGTGGCAAATGCAGTTCTTTTTTTTTTTTTTTTTTCGATATTAACTTGCGCCCTAGGGATCTTCCAGTATCCCGACCTTAAATGGATCGAGGAAATGAAAGTGGCGTCTGTCAAGGTATCGAGGGCATCATCTTCACCTGTTCTGGGCATGGTGTAGACGTCTTTTTACGGGTAATTTTGTTTAAGCGTCGGTAGTCCACACAGAAGCGTATACTGCTGTCCTTTTTGGTTACCAGTACAACAGGTGATGCCCAAGGACTCGAGGGTGGTTTAACGATACCCTCCGATGAAATGGTCGAAACTTTCTTGTCGATGGTTGCGCGTAAGGATGCTGAAACGCGGTAGGGACGTTGTCGAAGCGGAGGAAGGTCACCGCTGCCAACATCCCAGGCAGCACGCAATATTGGGCCATTATTGGCTGGGTATTGGTGATACAGGTCCAATATGGGACCCGTTTTGCCAGGATTTTCCCCATACTGGTTCAAACTTGGCAACATGGGCCCTATATTGCCAAGTTTGAACCAATTTGGGGAAAATGTCGGCAATATGGGCCCCATATTGCCCATGTGCACCCCATATTGACTGAAAATGCGGAAAATGGGACGTACCGGAATTGGTACTTGTACCAAATTCCCTAGCAGCACGGAAAGATTGGACGTTGAAGCTTGTGAAATGCCCGACTCAATACGTCATTATATCCAACAACTTCCCGCAGATGATACACATTGTCCCAGTCAACATATCTGGCAATCCCACTGTGACATGCACTATAATTCAACTGGCACACGTGCTGCAAACAGCTGCAATCTTGCTTCACGATGCCAATCGGTCGAACCGACTGGGGGCTGCTGAAAGGGTTATTCAAACAGTTAAGAACATGCTTAAGAAGGCAAGCACAGGCGATTTCAAGACGCAGTTATATGGGGCACTATTCAGTTATCGAACAACGCCGCACGAGATAACAGTTGCATCTCTAACAGAACTCTTGTGCGGAAGAAAGCTCAAGACTGCTCTGGATAATCTGCATCCGGATATGCGCACTGCGCAGCAAACTCTCCCATGACAAAAGCGTTCGTTTCCACAGCGTCTATCGTCATGGGGAATCTGAAGAAATTTTCGACCTAGACCAACTTGGATCCCTGCTGTTGTCACGAAGGCACAATCGGGACAACACACAACAAGGACAAGGCCACAACAAGGACAATCGTCTTCTGTTGTGCGGCTACCTTGGGGAGTTATTTCTACCAGACACCAAGATCATCTACGAAGGGATGCGCAGCGATCAGAACCATCAGCAGACAGCAACGCTGAAGCAGAACCGTCGCAGTTGTCACCGAGTGTGCCACCAGCTGATTCTCACCTTGATACCGTAGAGAATCGTAGGTCACGTCCAGACGGCAGCAGCACTTCAGGCGATAGGGCGGTGATATCATTACCTAGACTGTTTACACGAACCAAGCGTCCTGTGGACAGATACTGCCCATAGTTGGTGTTGATGACATTTTTGTCTCTCTAGCCTAATTTTCCCGTTAACGTGTGCTGTAATGCTTATACGTAAGTCAAGTGTTCTGGTTTCTTCTGAGAGGGGAGGAGTGTGACATCCAGTGTCAAGACAGTGCTCTCCTGACCTCATTCTCCTTCAAGAAACGTGGCTATTCCCCCGACGGTCCTTTTCTTTTCCGGGCTTCCAGGTATTTCGCCTGGACCGGCCCGTGGGACGGGGAGGAGGTCTGTTAACGCTCATCTCCCTTCGCCTAGTGCATTCTGCCCGCGTTGTGTGGCAAACCCTGTCCCCTCTTTGCGAAGCCCTCGCGGTGCGGGTTACTCTCCCACGCTTCGGCCCCCTGGATGTCTTCAATGTGTACTGTCCGGCTGGCTTCCAGTCACCCTCGGCGCTCAGTGGTGCACTCTCTCATGTCTCTCAGCGGTACATCGTCGCCGGTGATTTCAACTCCCATCATGTCTCGTGGGGTTCCAAGACTGACTCTAGCGGCAGAGAGCTGTGGGAATGGATATGTCGTCATAACCTCAGTGTTGCAAATGATGGATCCCCGACGTTTCTGCGTGGCACCGCTAGGTCGGTGCTCGATCTCACGTTGCATTCGCCTGCAGCCCGCCTATCTTCGTGGCGCACGCTGGCCTCGGGCTCTAACAGTGACCACCTTCCAGTCTTCTTTGAAGTGGTCATACCGGCAAGACTCGCTGCTACCTCGCGCTCCCTCTGTAATTACTCCCTGCAAGACAAGAACCTGGCCCGCCTCCTGGAGGGCAGCTCTGAGCTCCCGCCCGTCAACCGTGCTATAAGTGCTGCCTCCTCGCTGACCCGCTCGATAGCGTCATCCACATTCCGCATCGACAAGCGATCGCCGTCAGGCTGTGCGCCATGGTGGAATGCTGATTGCTCAAGGGCCTACCGGCGCCGCAAGGCCGCTTGGAAACAGGTGCTCGCAAATACATGCTACGTGAATTGGAAAAATTATCAATTCCATAAAGCCGTGTTCAGGCGTACCATCTCTGCGGCAAAGCGGGCCTTTTTCACTGAACGAAACGCATTCCTCTCCGGCCCGAAGAACAGGAGAGCCCTACACAGGCACGTTTCCAATATCAGCAGGTCTCTCTCCTCAGGATTCCCCCCTGACCCTCTCGTCATGTCCGATGACGCGGTGAGGGCCCAACTGGAAGATATCGCCAGGGGTCTGGCTCTCCGCTTCCAACGCTCTACTTCCTGCGCGCGGCAGCCTCCCGTGACGTCGTCGTCCGGCTTCGTTGCTGTTTCTGCAGAGGAACTTGACTCAGTGGTGCGCGCTCTCCCAAGCTCGGCTCCCGGCCCGGACGGCGTCTCAGGCAGAATGGTGAGGTCCCTGTGGGCTGCCCATCCAGAGGAGCTCCTGAACATTGCGAACGTCTCCATCGAACACTCGTGGATACCGGATGACTGGAAGGTGTCTAAGGTGGTTATAGTCAAGAAGATCGCCTCGAGGGGCTTGGCCATGGATAACATTCGCCCGATTGCCTTGACATCCGTCCTCTGCAAGACCATTGAGCGGATTCTGCACCGCCGGCTCTCTTCCTTCTTGGAAGCCTCTTCAGCGCTTAATGATAGCCAGATCGGCTTTCGCCCCCGCTGCTCAATCTGGATGGCGCACGCCAACCTGGAAAGCCAGATTTGCCTTGCGCGTGAGTGTGGGAAGATGTCTGCCCTGGTTACCTTGGATGTGGCGAAGGCCTACGATAGCGCCGAACACAACGTCCTCCTCCATCGTATGGCAGCTCTCAACATTCCCCCGTACATCGTTTCATGGGTTTGCAGCTTCCTTACTGGACGAGCATTCTTTTGCTCGGATGGACGCTTTGTCTCATCTTCGCATCCGCAGCAGAGGGGCGTCCCCCAGGGGTCCGTTCTTTCGCCACTGCTGTTTAACATTTTGATGAGTTCCCTACCTCTCGACCCGGGCGTCCTCACTCTGACCTATGCGGACGATATTGCCTTCTTCTCCTGCTCTCTATCGCTGCATACGCTACGTGAGAAACTGCAAGAATATCTCCTCGCGCTGTCGTCCTGGATGCGTTCCGTCCACCTCACGTTGAACGTCCAGAAATCTGCAGTCCTGGTGTTCCCCCAGACCAACTGGACTGGAGGAGCTGTGACCATCATTCTGGATGTTGCCGGCCAGACCATTCGCCAGACCAACCTGCTGCGCTACCTAGGCGTCTGGTATGATCACATGCTTCACTGGGACCATCATGTGGAAGTCATAAGCCAGAAGGCTTCGAAAGCAATTGGCACAATCCTCCGCAGCGCCAGCGCCCGCTGTGGTATGCGCACGAGCACCCTGCTCTTCCTGTACAAGTGCTACGTACGGCCAATTCTTGAGTTTGGGTGTGTCGTCTTCTCGCACCTCCCCGACTACCGTCTGAGCAGGCTATTCGCCGTAGAAAGGAGAGCCCTCCGCCTGTGCATGGGCCTCCCCCAAGTACACGGCCAACCAGGCGCCGTACGCCGAAGCCCGCATTCCCCCTCTGAAGACTCGGTTCCGCCTACTCACTGTGAACACCTTCCTCTCGCTCTGCCAGAGCCCATTAGCCACCAGACAGAACCAGTCTCTCAGGGATCGGGCCCAGTGGATCGCCCGGAGGTGGCGAAAATCCAACACCCCTCAGCTCGTCTTTGTCGAATCCCTTCTAGCCTCGCTGAATACTTCTCTGACTGCCCCTCCTGCGCCCATCTGTCCGGTCTCTTCCATGGCCCTGCGAGTTGTCGACGCGTTCCAGCCCGGCGTTGCCTACGCTCCGTCTCCCCGGCTTGAAGCCCTCCTCTCGGCGCACATCGACCAGTTCTCATCTCACGTTGTTGTCGCGACAGATGCCTCGTTCTCGGCTCAGCTAGCGGGTGCCGGCGTCATCTTCCCTCAGCTCGACTGTCATTGCCCCATCCGCCTCCCTGACCACACTCCCGTGTTCGAGAGCGAACTCCTCGCCATGATACTGGCTCTCAGAATGGTGCCCCTTACATTTCCCAGGATCCTGCTTTTGTCCGACTCCCTGTCGGTCATCACTGCCCTAGCCAGCCCCCCCAGCGAGTGGCTCGAGCTCCTGCAGGCCCTGAGTCCTAGCCACATCACGGAGGTGGTCCTGACATGGATTCCTGGTCACTGTGGCCTATCTCCCAACGAGTTGGCGGACAACCTTGCAAAAATTTCCCTCTCCGGCCCTATCATTGACGTCCTTCCGCCTCTGCCCTCTATCACGCGGGCCAGGTATAGAAGGCTGCTGGAGCTGACCGCTCTCCGCTCACTGCCAGCCCGGTACGCCCATCTTTCCCACGCTTGGCAAACTGACCGCTGCGTCTCCCGTCATGTAGAAGTCTTGTTGACTCGACTGCGCTGTCTAGCCCTTCCACTGAACTTTTACCTGCACCGCGCGGGTGTCAGCCGCTCTCCTGCGTGCGTCCACTGCGGTCAAGAGGAAACTGTGGAGCACTTTCTCCTGCACTGCCCCCTCTACGACCGCTCCCGCCTTAGCTACCTTGCCCAGCCGCTGGCTAGACAAGGGGTTCCCCTCTCCCTGGACGCCATCCTGTCATTTGGAGCCTCCCACACCGAAAAATGGCGGTTTGAAATAGCGTCGAGAGCCGCCGCCTTTCTGACCATCTGCGGCCGCTTCTGAAACATCTTGTACCTCCCGCTTCCTCCCTCCCCTCTGCTATGGCTTCCTTCTACTAACATGTCACCGTGGGTCCCATGAGCCTCTAGAGATTACTCCGCACGAAACCCTGGCCAATAGCCCTGTGTGGCTGGTGGCCACTGTTCCTTGGTGGAAGAAGAAGAAGAAGAAATGGAGAACTGAGAGGCGATCCTCATGTTGTATTGGGAGTATTTGAGTACGAGATACCACAAAATGTATTTGAAATAGGGTACAAATACTGCCTCGAAAAAGTATTGACTAGGATACCAAGACACCACAAATAGTACTTAAAATACAGTATCTTAAATACGATACTCTAAATACGTACAAATATGAATCCAAGATGGAGATACCTTGGAAGAGACTGTTTCATAACGGCCAGTGAATCAGGTAGAAGAAGACGAAGGCTGATTTGTGCTGTTCCATTCTAGCTGTCCTACGAATGCGTGAAGAAAACGCGCCTTCACAGTCGCCAATCAATTCAAGAAATCGTGATGAAGTTGAACGCCTGCCTGTTCATTATTGCTGCTTCCTCCTTTTCATTGAGCAAAGGTAACTATTTGTAAGAAATTTTTATACCGCTATACTCTTTATGCACTGTGTTCGTACAGGACGTAGACTAAACACATTCGTCCGCCACTTTGAGCCATTATCTTACAAGAGCCAAGTCGCCTTTACTGACCACGCACGGGTCAAGCGTTCCCTTTCCGAGACGAAGCATGTCCTCTTCCGATTCTACGCGCACAACAGGTAACTATAACGTTACCGCAGTTCCTGTACCCAACGCAACCACGACGTTTTGTCGGTTTAATACCCGAAATGTTTGAATTTGCTTTCAGACACTTCCGCCTTCGTCTGTTCCGTGACGCATCAGTGTTTCATGAAAACTTCGTAATGGAAACGGAGGTTCATGGTAGGGTTCCCGTGAATACGAACCATCTCTATAAAGGACATCTTGCAGGCGAGTTTATGAATTTATTGTGGTGTTGTATTAATGGAGAACAGTGCATCAAGTTACGTACGTGGTGGTGGTGACGTGTTATGGGCATTTCTGACTTGTGAGAACACATCGCTCAGGTATTTCTGACTTGTAGTTGTAGGCAACTGTTCCTTGAGTATGAAAGAAACAGAAGACAGACATCACACAAAGAGGCGAGATTTCGTGTGTGTGTTTCACGTAATGTCTTAAATTCTCTCTTTGTTTTATACGAGGCATACATTCAGTGAAAAAATGGCTAAGAAACAAGCGAGCTGGTGAATACGATGCACAATGTAAAACCCCTAGACGAGGGAACAAGTTGTGTCTGTCCCTTCGTGTTCCCTGGTCTCGGAGTTTTACATTATGCATACATTCAGTTACACACTCGTGTGCATTAGGGATGCAACGCTTTACGACCCGTTTGCTTTGCGAGTGCTGGATATGTGATTGGCGTGTGGTCTCAAGATATGGTGAGTTTCAGAAAACTCTTAAAGGGGTTGGGGCACCTGCATCGGTTTTGTTCAATACATCATGAACGCGTTGTACTGCACGCCAGAATACTGAGGAAAAAAGAAATACCCCTCTGCGCGAAGTACTTAGCGAGATACGAGCCCTCGAACGAGCTCCAGAGCAAAGGGCAAACGTCACAGAATTCAGAGATTCGTCCATTCCCATTGGCAGCCGTGAGCACGTGACCTCTCGTGCGCTGACTCACTGGCGGCGGCGAAGACTGTGATGTCAGAGCCGCACGAGTTGCGGTTTTCGCGGTGCCCATTTTCTCCGCTTTTATTACCCTCTTACTGAACTTTGGTGGATAATGCCTGCCAATACAGAAATGTGATGACCACATTTTGAAAGCAAAGTCACTGATGCTATAATGTTTAAAAATCTCGCGGCTCTTCCAGTTCAGAGAGTTGACGAGAATCTGGTGCGAGGGTAGCGTGCAGCTTTCACATGCTGTCGAATACTCTGTCCAGGTTAACAGTAACGCATTTTCATAAACCAGAGCCCGAGCGGAGCCACCTTAGCGATGCTTGGGAGAGATAAAGGGAGTCAGGGTCCGGAATATGTTCACGAACTATTATTGTTAAGTGTTCTTCAAGCGGTGTGTCTAAGGAAACTCGTGGAACTTTGCAAACTACCGTTTCATGGCCAAGAGCCTCACAGGGCGGACAGCGAACGCTGTTCGACGCATGGTTTCCGTGTGCGTCATCTCTATCTTATGTAACGCGAAAGTGTGTTTCCACGCAGGAGACCGGCATAGCCACGTGTACGGCGCCTTCCACAACGGAATTTTCGAAGGCAGAATACAGACCAATAATACCGATTTCTATGTGGAATCTGCGTGGAAGTTCTTTCAACGTCCGACAACGTTTCATTCTGTGTTTTACACGTCGCATGACGTTCAACCTCCTCATGGAACCTGGTGCGGCGTCTGTGGGGATACAGAAAAATTGATGAACGAAGTTTTGCGACAACAGAAACACGACTTGTTGGTACGCTTGCAGTTTCTCTAATAAGTGCCCGTCAATGATGTTCCAAGTGTTTGTGAACCGAGCGTTGGGCTACTACGGTACATTACGTACTGTTACTACAAAGAAAAAGGTAGTAATGCGTCCCTCGAATCATATTGTCAAAATGTCCGAGCAATCACACACAATAACACTTAAGTAAACTGACAAGGTTAGGGTCTCATAAAGCTAAGATGATTCTAGTTCATAATGTTTGCTGTCTTCTCGCAGAAACAAAGATAATCTGACGTTTTATTTCGAAGCCTTGAGCAGGAGAACTCCGTAGCTCATGGGCACGTCCCTTTTACAAGCGCACCTTTACAGCGCAGCTCCTAGGCGCCTGTTCCACGTTTGAGTGGCGTCGGCGTTGTAACCGGCAGAGCGAACGAGGAGCGAAGCGACGGATGAAAGTACGGGAGAGCGTGACGAGGGAAGTAGCGGGGTCCCATACGGCGAGAGTGAAGAGTGTGCGAGGAGGAAAGTGAAGGAGGAGGGTGCTACGGCACTGGGCGAGTGAGCCACGCTCGGTCTTCTACTTCTGCCCATATAAGCTCAATAAAATACGCTCATGACCATCATGACCATGAGACCAAGAACTGGGATAGGAGTGTTACCTGAAGAAAGTACTATGTGTGGAAAACAAAAAACAGTGGTGTATAACTCAAATTCAACAGCTGCGATCAATTTTGCATTACCGACTATCGTAAATCGTCCAGTGATTTTTGTATCGGAATCCAGACAAATAATTTGACCGAGGGAAGAAAACATAAAGACAAGTAGACGTTTCTGTAGAATTTTGTCATATGGCGCCACTGCTCTCTGTTTCAATTGCGTGTTTCGTTGTTCATGTTTAGACCGTACATGCCTGTAGCATATGGCGCAGTTAATAATCGGTAGTCGATATGTTTAGTGTTATAAAGTTCGGTAGCCCGGTTATAAAGATCCCTTACACACACCCGGCTGTCGGAGCCTGCTTTCGGGAATAATGATAACATAATACGAATTTTAATCCATAAAAAAAACCCTGAGAGAAAAAACTCACACGACTTTCGGACGTCGCCGATATTTTGAATAGAGATTATCTTCATTCTACATATCGTAATTTGCAGAGGCCCAAGTAATGATCTAAAAGACGGCTGAGGGCTGACGATAACTACCGTCTTTCAGTTCGAAATATCGGCGGCTCAAGAAAGTCGTGCGTGTTTTGCTTGTTTTCCCTGGTTTCGGGTTTTTCGTCATGAGTTTATGCCGCTAGCGCGCTGCTTTTTAAGCATTCTTTCAGTGTGATATCAGTAACCGCCTGATGAAACTTGTTAGGGTACTAAGCGACACCGGCACCACTGGCAAGGACGTCGCCTCCAGTCAGCGACGGCATACCAGAACGACAGCACGAGTGAGAAGAGTAGACACATGGAACAACCGAATGGAACGGTCTCTGCTTTTGAAAGCGACAGCCACGACGAACAGCAAGCTGTGTCGTCTTCTAGACGAGTGTGCACTCTCGAAGTCGTCGTGGACCACACGCTGTTTCGACGATTCTCGGATCCCAGCACGAACCGGGCTCAAACGCGGCAACAAGTTACCAGTCAGATAGCGCTACACGTGGAAAAACTGAATCAAGTGTACAAATCAACCAACTTCGACGGCATCCGAGGAGTTCGCCTCCTTGTGAAGAGGATTAAGGTAGGGAAGGTCGATGGTACCTATATCGTTGAAAATTGTTCGCAAGTACATGTGCGGTGCCGGTGCGCGTACACTTTTTCGCGCTACGATACTCATTCCGACAATGGGTGCGTTCATTTGGCGCCCCTGAGCGCGAGCGTGCGCCAACTCCACTCACTTAACGCGGCGCAAGCGCCGCCCGCGCACCCGAGAGAGTGAGACTCCGCGCCGCTTTTCGAGCTCCCGTTTCAGATGAGTGCACGGAAGCAGACGACAATCGCCCTTTTTAGCGCCGGCAGACGATCTTCCAAGTGACGGCTCGGAAGGAAAATACGGAGTTGCTACGTAGCCAAATGCTTCCATTTCAGGAAATTGTAATAATTTTATCACTGTTATCCTGCTTTTGTGGAGAACCTCCACACGGATATCGGCGGTTATTCGCAGGAAATGCGGTGCTTTAACGAAGACATCTTCATGTCATGCAGCCATTTTCACTCTAAACAGCTTCTACGACGTCTGTTACCAATTCCCATCTTTTCCATTTTATCCGCTGTTATAAGGAGTAGTCTTTACAACCGCAGTCGTCCCTTCGAACTTTGCTGTAGGCTCAAACTAAGCGAACGTGTGCTCAGTCTGTGCACTGCATGAGCACACAACAGGAAGCGGCATTAGCGAGCGAACTGTGTAGCGCTCCAAATTTGCCTTTTGCTGTTTAGTGGCCGCTCCCAGTGTCCCATACTCCAGATATGAGTGCGCCAAAAGAGGGTGGCCTACTGAACGCACCCAATAATGACCCGTGGCACGAAGGAAGCGTGTTCGCATGAAACAACGAAAGTAATAATTGACGAGGACACCCTATTTATGGTCCGGCCGAACGAGAGTTACTGTTAGCCTACTTTTGGGACTAATATGGTTTACTCACATGATATCATCCGCAGGAGAGCGCCACCATCGCTAGCGGATTTGCCGCCATAATGTAGGTCCTCATTTTTTGACTGTCCAGAACTTCACCCACATCGCATTCATCATAGATTTGGTCTTTCAAATTTATTGTACTGTAGGAATATTATTTGCACCATATCCAAGTAATTTTCAGGTTCTTCGACGTTGATAGTCCTCTAAATAGCATATGTAAACGACCGAAAACCGGAACCAAACTTCGGGGGAACTACATCATGGCAGCGATTTCGCCTCTTCGAAGTGACTGCCATCTGGAGGGGTGACGTCAGTGAATAAGTTCTATATGGCGAAACGAAAAATGTACCACAAAGCGGCTTCCCGCGCCGGCAGGAGAAAAGGCGCAGTCCTGCTGATTCTGCGTGTTCGTCACGTGATGATCAGTAAGGATATGATTATTTGATGGGGTCCTATATGGGTGCGGAACCTACTAGCAGACCTGGAGCGCGAATGCCGCGGCGTGAACTGTTGGTAGACGAGGAACTAGCGCCACCCTGGGGGGAGGAGACGAGATAGGCGGAGAGAGGGAATGGAGTTCTTCCTGTTCCGGTTCATTATTATTATGTTTTTCGTTTGAGATGAGTGTCATGTGTGTAATCGATCATCATCCGGACAATAAATCCGTTTAAGGTTTGTCTTTTGTGTGGCATCAGACGGAAGGACAGCTGACAGAACACAAAAATTACTCATTCTTATTCATAAGTGCGTGCCATCTACGTACGGAGACGGAGACTATGTTTACGCCGCGCCATCTTTGAGTATAGCTGCCGGTGGTTTCGGTTTTCGCCACATCGAACACCGAAGGCAAAAGCAACGAGAAGGGTCACTCTAAACGAGTGACATTTGCATTTAGTGCCATCCGTGTGCTGTCACACGGCATCTCTTAGTAACGCTCGGCAGAAAGTGCACTAACGATAGAGTGAGCTCCCCAAACTCACTTCACTTCTCTCCGGAGAACAGAGTGCGTAGCCTCGACGGCAGGCGTTGTGGTACAGGTAAACATATCGAGAAAAAGCGGGGGCCCCGACACCAGAATATTTTTAAGCAAGTATTTTCAACAGCGTGTTTATTTGATTTTAGTGCAGTGCGACATTGTGACGAAAAAACAAAAACAAAACAAGTCATTACTCTCGTTAACAGACTGTGGAAACTTCGCGGTCTCGGCATCGGCAATCTGGCGACGGCCATTTTTGTTGTGGTACATGTTTGAGGCCAGTTTGTTTTATGTTGGAAGATGATCTGGAGGAAGTGTTGCTAAATCAAAGAAAAACATTCTGGGGAAGGTATTATCCCGCACACGTAAAAGTCTGTCGTAATTGCCATCATTGCTAAAGTGACCCTTACTTAATCCGCGTTGCAAGCATGTAGTGTAAGTGACATTCGCTTGGTTGGAGTGCACTTCACGAAAATGACACTACATTAGCCAGTGTCACAGGGGTATTAGTTGTGCATGTCAGTTTGGGTCACTGTTGCTGTAATTACTTTTAAAAATGAGCAGTGTACGAAGCAGATATCCAAGTACGACACATAAGATTTCAGAGCAAAAGCAACGTGCTACTTCTGGTGTGCTGTTGCCTTTGCGTCATTAAGAAAGACGACATGACACGCGAGGAAATAGTCACATAATCACCGAAAATCTGATTTTCTGTGTCCCCACTTGACTCCCATTATTTCCGTACACCTTGTGTTTGGTGTCCGACACCAAACAGCTACAGGTGGGAATACGTACTTGAAAGCATCTGATATTTTACTCAAGGTACACAAGTCACAGAGCGGCATTGCCAGAAAAATATTTCGGGAAGGAGTTTATGGGCTTTTTACACGGGATAGGAGGATTCCCTTGATTTCCCACTCCCAAACGCACTACCAAAGGTACCATTTCGGAGGGGCCGGGGAGGGGGGGTTGATCCCGCAGAACTGGTGCAGTCACTGGTGCTCAAATACTGTACTCGGTTACTGAACGAACCCAGCCGCTAAGCAGACAGTCCCGTAGTAAGGCCGCCTCTGAAAGTAGCCACTCCACGCTGCACAAACGCGCACATAGGGACCCTCTACGTAACCGCGTAACACATCGCACCAGAACACTCGCTGCTGTAAACTTAGAGCAAGTAGTTCAGTATTCATACGTCCAAAAGCGACAGAGTTCTAAAAGTGCGCAACTCGACGTGGGATTCACTCACGAAGTCGCAGCTATGCCGAGCGTTTCTATACGACGCTGTTTGCTCGCTGCAGACGGCAATAACGAAGTTGTCTGTAGAAACGGCAGCTTTGTGAGCTCGGCTGTCCATTCTTCCTGCTCGCCTGACATAGTAAAGAGCTTGAATCTCAAGGATGGCGACTGGCGCAAATTGGTAAACATGGCGCCGCTGACAGTCGCCGCCACGAAATGGCAGCACTTATTAATAAGGCGTCAGCGGCGTGGTAGTCTGGTCTCCTTACTCCCCTTACTCCTCCTCCGTAGCTGGCAGGCCGCCAGCAGCTGTGGCGACGGAACAGATATCGACCTTCATGGACAGTGGAGTAATGTTGCCATGCGCGTGGTAGATAGCGCACCTCGTGACATACAGGGTGGTTTTTATCCTTTCCAGAATTTTCAAAAAAAGAAAAAAAAATGATAGCAGCATCCTCTCCAAAAAAAAGTGCGCAACTACAAGATGAATGAAAGGTTATGCCAGGTGAAAGCCATTCCATATTTTAAAAAACCCTGAAATACGCGCACGTGCGAAGATATCCATCCCGGGATTTTGATACACAAGTCAGCCGAAACCAAAAAGGTGCTCCTCAGGAGCCCATTCCCTTCGCCGACGGAGGCTTATCTGATCCGAACAGCGGTTTATCTGGCAGACAGATCTGCAACTGCTCCAATCATCTCCATCGTTCCAAATCAAGTGTCCCTCTGACGTGAATGAGAACAGTGCCCCCTGCGTTCCCGGTCGTCGCGGCTTCGGTTCATTTGCATATCAAAATTCGGTGATGGATATCTTAACGCACGTGTGTGCTTCATTGCCTACACACTTCAAACCTACAACTTCACCGCATAGCACGCTCCTAGCCAACCATTATCTCGAATGATATCGTTACCTGCCCCGATTTGTTGAAAACGGGAGGCGTACGCCTTTTTTGTGACAATTATGAACAGTATAAGTGTCATAAAAAAAGGGCGTACGCCTCCCGTTTTCAACAAATCCGGGCAGATAACAATATCATTCGAGATTATGGTTGGCTAGGAGCGTGCTATGCGGTGAAACTCATTTTTAAGAGTGTAGGATAGTCTCTCATTCTACTATCTCTCTTTTCCATGAAATCCCCTAATTTCGTAGTTAATTGATGAATTTTTGGTAACCACTGCTGTCGTAATTGCATATTTTCTTATTTTCTTCGAGGGGATATCAGCCTGGTTGTAGAACCCACTGCAAAAACGACATACCTGCTGCTCTCATAGCTTTTTCATTTAAAAAAATCTGTAAAGGACTAAAAAACGCAGTGTATAGCATATACAGGGGCATATAAACACATCAGGGTGAAAAGGTAGCCGAAGTTCCTTCACTCTTCAAAATGAACTTCACCACATAGCACGCTCCTAGCCAACCATCATCCCGGGTGATATCGTTCCCTTCCTTGATGTATTGAAAACGGGAGGCGTACGCCTTTTTGTGACACTTATGCAGAAATGTTAATTGTCACAAAAAGGCGTACGCCCCCCCCCCCCCCCCCCCCGTTTTCCACAAATCATGTGAGAAAACAATGTCACTCGAGATGATGGTTGGCTTGGAGCGTGCTATGTGGTGAAGTTCATTTTTAAGAGTGTTGGCTGCACATCAAACATGGCCGAACAAGGTCGAAACAGCTGTCCAGTGCAGGTATGGAGACGTTTTGGACTTGTAAACCGGGAAGCTAGAAATAGATAGCATTAATACCCCCGTGTCACATACAAAGAACCGTTCTCGATGTTGTTCCTTTTTGGTGTGAATACCGACTTTTTCTCACACAGATCAACGACAGCAGCGACTGCACCGGAGAGAGAGGCCAATCCAACCCTTTCTGCACGAATACCATAGACTCCCCAGACATGTTGCAACTCCTCTCGCATGTCAATCACGACGATGTCTGCCTTTCGTTTGCTATGACCTTCAGAGATTTCACAAGTGGCGTCCTCGGACTCGCTTGGGTCGCTGCACCCCAATGTAAGATTACTGTTGTGCCGCACCTGAGTGGTGGGGCCATACGTCGTAACTTTCGGACGAGAGAGAAGCTGTTGGTTTTAACTGCGGGCAGTCGAAAGGTCCTGTGATCGAGTAACAGAGGTGTAACAAGCTTTGGTCTTATTACTTGCATAGAACCAGGATTGTAACTGAGTTAGATTCGATAATACGGACAATGCGTGCTCCTGTAATCTCCAGAGGCACAGCTGAATGGGAGGCATATGGCACGCAGTTCGCTGTACGAATTCGAAGAAATAGGGATGCATTGATATCCAACATTTCAAAATGAGCTTAAGATCACAAGGAGAAAATCGGACGTCGAAAAATGTTATCTCCAGACAGCACATGCACTCGTAAGCACACACATTAATCGTGGTTATTACGCAAGACCAGAAGGCGTTACTGTGTGAATACGCCAGGAAGAATGTAGCCCCCAGTTAGGCAGCTATATCCCATTACAGCAACACAAAACAAACGAGCATGTCGTCTAGGTGCCGTTAGCTGAACGCGATGCAAATAAGGGGACGGAATCATATTAAAAGCTCTGCCTTACCATGGCTGGCAAGGCGATATGAAAGTAATGTAATCTCTGTTTAAATAGCTGACGCGTGACGGATGAACCTCATTCTGATTATGAGGCCAGGATAGGCCCCGAAACGTTAACACTTACGGTATTTTAAATCTTGTTTTTATCCTGTTGTGCTGCCGTTGTGGCCTACGTATTTTAATAAATGTCTACCTCCGGTACTTGGATTGTTTTTAATATAGTTAGGTAACCGAGAAACCAAGACGTTCAAGTGATATCATCGCTGTTTTTCGAATACAAAAGGAGGAACTATGGCCTATATAGCGCAAGCCATCCTGATCCGGTATGGACTACTCCGGAGGTTGGGAATAAGGCACTAATGCGCAGATAAGTAATCATATTTTTAGGGCTTCGGGAGCTCAAATTGGAGTTCTAAACTTGGTAGCTTGCACGCAGGACTTCTCTCTATTTTCCCCTCCAGTATAACGTGTGTGTGTTTCTTTCTTTCCTTCCTTTTATGCCCTTTGAGTCAAACGCAGCAGCTCTGAGCAGTGTTGCTCGCACACATGTGCTTATCAGATAATGCACATCCCTGACTTTCTCCGCAGATCCATCCACCGGTATTTGTGGAAGACGGCCTTCAGGAAAGTCTCCAGCTGATGAATTGAGTCTCAACACTGGCGTCGTTACGTTCCTCAATTACAACGCTTTCGTTCCAATGATCAATAGCGAACTCACCCTCATCCACGAAGTAGGACACTCGTTTGGCTCGCCAGTAAGTTGCGAACACACTCCAGTTCATCTCCACTGACATGGGAATGCACAGAAATGAAATTCCCAAAGTGAAACACTGAATATGTCACTATGCGAATATTGATATATATGCAGGGTGTCCCAGAAAACGTGTCATGCGGTCAATGGCATGTGTTCTTATGGGGTTTTTGCCACCTCCTGATGTGAATGTCGTGTAACGTAAGTTTAAGTCAGAAATTTGCCAAGTAAAGGTCACTTTTTTACCCCACCAATGTGAAGAGAGCATCTAATTTACTCAAATTAATGTTATTTTATAGGGATATTCAGGAGCTATCCCATCTGAAAAAATAGCCGAACATTATGCTCTACTGAGCTCCCACAGAATAGCGCACAATGAATTTTTCAGCGCAATCTTTGTCAGTCCGACGAAAGGAGTTTGGAAACCCAGCCCACCCCGGCATCGCAGAAAGAGATAACACAGGCATGGCCTATCACGTACGACTTCCGCTGGGATAATGCTTTCCCTCTCCCAATTTTAGGAACTGCTACTTTTTCTACTATCACTCTGTGGGCTGGCTTTGGAACCTCCTTTCGTGGGACTGAGAGCGATTGCGCTCAAAAAGTCATCGCGCATTATGGTCCGGTGCTCCGAAAAGCATGATATTCGTCTATTTTTTCCGATGGGATAGCTCGTGAATATCACTGTCAATTATCATGAATTTGAGTGAATTGGGTACACTCTACATATTGGTGGGGTAAAAAAGTGACCTTTACTTGGCAAATTTCCGAGTTCAGTTAGCAAATATTTACATAATTAAACTTACGATACATGACATTCACATCAGGAGGTGGCAAAAACCTAATAAGAATAAATGCATTTGACCGCATGATTCTAGGTGGCGTAATTTGTTTTTATTATAATTCAATGACACGTTTTCTGGGACACCCTGTAGAGGAGGGTGCGGGTGTACCCACGAAAACCCGCATATCCCGCGCACTTCTGGAACTTGCGAGTAAAACTTCAGTGTCGCTGCGGGGTGCGGCTAAAATGCGGGTGTACCCGAAATTAGTCCGCGGGTTGGGCGGATATGCCCGCACTACCCGCACTCTACTAAACTAAGCCTTTGCCTGGTGGTTACCAAGGTAGTGCTGAAGACTGGGAGGTGGTGATCGAGTTCAGATCCTACCGGCGTCTGTGGTTTTCCCTCTGCTCTTTTGAAATTTTCCGAGTGTCTGCACGGTTCCCCAGGCCCAAGTCGGCCCAGGACACATACTAAACCCCCTTTCTCCTTCCTGCTGTCGTCTCTCCACCTGTTCACGTCTGTCGCCGCGCATAGCCACAGTTGCTTCGCGGCGCTAACATGGGATAAAAAAAAACTTTTGTCACTGTAACGTATATACACATTAGTTTTAGCATTTTCCCTTATTTTCACCGAGAAAAACACCCGCAGAAAGACCTTTTCACATGTCCCGCGGTCATTTGACCTTCCACAAGAGGAAATTAATCTCGCTGCTTTCAAGCCATTCTATCCATGCAGCAAACACCAACAGACACTCTCACGGTATCGCCGTCACATTGGCCTATAGCTGTTTCCATTTCAGTTGTTTTCCCACGAAGATCGCACTTCACCTCATGACACACTCTGGACTAACCGGCACCGATCTTTCCTTGTGCAGCACGACAATGGTTCTAAGTGCGCGCCTGGAGAGCCGCACGGAAACTACATTATGTACCCGTATGCCACGAGAGGCACGAAGCCCAACAACGATAAGTTCTCACCATGTAGCATTGGCAACATCTCGCGTGTTCTCGTCCAGGTTCTTACTGGTGGCAGTATGAGGATCAACTGTTTTGAAGGTTCGTGACAGTGAACAGTTTTGAAGTCTGGCAGCTCAACAGAAGTCCCGGAGATACGACGCGGAAATGGATATAATAGCGGGTTTTAGTTTCTTCGCTTCGGAAGAATTCTGCGAAAACTACGTGATAAAGGAAGTTATTAAGTTCTCAAATCCAAGTGTGATACCACCTGCTTCCAAGGAACAGGGTGGTTGGCTAAGCAGGTTTTCGGAACTGTTGTCGTGAACACCTTCCGATCTGCTCAAATTCGCGAATAGGATATGTTCCGGCTCCCCCCCCCCCCCTTCCCCGCTACTATTAACTGGATAGTGTTTATGGGAGCTACAAAGAGGCACAATGAACATAGGGTACGGCAAAAAGGCTTACTGAGGAATACAGAAATACGGTAACAGTGAGTTCGTGAAGTATCACGGGTAAGGATTCCGGATAATCGGAATTCAGTGGTTGTTCGGATAGGTCGGGTACACTATGTTCAATACACGAGATTAAAAGTACCCTAATCTGTCTGTTCCCTGGTAGAAGTCTAGAAAAAATCCACTGGAAATGGATCGCGTATCACCTTTCGAGACGCCCTTCTCTTGATGTCAGTAATTTGTATAGAGACACGAACCTGCTAGAATATTCGTGAGGTCATAGTTCGAGTTGCTGCGCTTTCGAATTCAAACCTTATGGGAAACAGCCCATCGGGGGATCAATAGAAGAGTTCAGAAAATCCCAGTGCTCTTTGCGCACGCATTGCATCCTGGGCGCTTGCTGAACGGGGGAACGAAGAATAATCCTTCACATTTCGCTTTCGCTGACCTTGACACGTCGTGGACAATGGACCGGCAGGGAAGAAATCGGAACAGTTTGGAGGCCACCCGTTTCTTTCGTATTAGTAAACTCCCATAGTTCAAAGCGACGCTAAGCACTCTGGGATTTTCTGAACTCGTCTATTGGTGTTTAACGGTGGTTCTTCCAGGGTTCTTTACTTTTTCCATCTGTCACCCCCAGAAAACGACGGACCCCTCTGTGGCAATGGCATCAAAGAAGCGGACGAGCACTGCGACTGTGGGCTGGACGAAACTGACTGCCAAGATAAGTGTTGTTTCGCGAAGCACAACGCGGAAGATGCTAAAGGTTGCACGCTTCGACCTGGAATGGCATGCAGGTATATGACGTCATTATGAATATTTTATGTGGTTTCTCCTGTCTCTTAAGTTCCTTTCGCCAGCAGCGTCATATTTGAGCCAGTTGAACTGCGTGACACCTCGTTTAACGTCTAGGCAGGCATGTTCTTTCCTCAAGGACATGCCTTGCGAGGTGCAACCCCCGGCATTCGCTGCGATATCTACCTATAGGTGGCGACACCGCCACCTTTCTAGTGTGGATAACACGCTGACCGATGTTCGGAGTTGATGGTTCTTTTCCGTAATTCTTTTGTATATTCACCGGAAGATTCACTTGTGCTGCGATGGTACGGTACACCGTTCGGTTCCCCAATTCTCCACCAACGCCACTGCACGCGGAATAAACGTGTGAAAGCAGACGATGCGAGGAAGGTATCCACACTACGGTATAGTTCAGCGTTTCTCTGCAGCCCACCGACACTGTTCTATCTCGGAGCGAATACGCAGTGACTAGCATAGCAAATTTAGACCCATAGACTTTGATAGCAAATTTACTTGTCTCGTCTGCTGATCCTACTGTACCGTCCCCTCGCGTGCAGGCGAAAGATTGAGAGCGCTGACTTCAGTGGCAAAAAACGAAATGAGACCTACCTGCAGGCCGGTGATATGCCGAAGTTATGCCTGCCTCTCGTACAGGAGGGCATAAGCGTGAACTCGGCAACACTTTTTCTAAGTGTTCTGCAGTAATCCTGAAGTAACAGTTTTGCATTTTGTCCTGTTCCAGTCCCAGCGCCGGAAGTTGTTGCTCTTCAGATTGCACTCTGTTGGCCAAGGGTGCGATGTGCATGAAAGACAACGAGTGCACGCATCCTGTCAGCTGCGAATATCCTTTTGGAGCAAAAGTACTCCATGGCACACCATGTAGTCTTCTATTCGTATTAATAGGAAGCTTTAAGATAAGTTAAGTAAGGCTGTTAGTTCATGTAATGTTGATATAATGTTATTTTCACATAACGTCTCAAGTAAATATCTAAATATAAATTCTAAATTGCTGATGATCATAGAACAGTTTTTGAACGTTGCAGATTCGCTTCATGGAACCTATTGTCCAGTACAGAAGTGGCAAAAAAAAAAAAAAAAGCAACGGGGCAGAGAACTAAGCTCCTCTAGGATGCTAAGGGTACACTGCTAAGGGTATTACGTAGAGCGCGCAGTATTGCGTGGAGACAGTCAATTATATCTTTTGTGAGCATTCGCCTTTAACACTTATTGCTTCACTGGTGTGAGCGCCGAATGTCCGAGGGCAATACCGAAGCCCAACACAACATTATGCAACAACGGAACTCAACTATGTCTTCAGGGAGCGTGCCTATTGTCCATATGCGAAAAGTACGGGGCCACCGAGTGCACCTTGCTCGAGGAAGATTTTCCCAATACAGACCTATGTCTCATAGCATGCTCCGATCCTAGTGAGTCTTACTTTAACGAAACTCGTTATTTTGCACTGTTCAGACTTGTTGCTTTTTTTCTCGTGCCTTGTTTTGTTCACAACGCATTAAGATGTTCGGTAAAAACGGATGTTTTCCACGGTAATAGAGTCATATGTCCTTCTTGCAAAGATGGCAGCAAACAAATACAGATCTTTATGGTCTCTAATGTGGCCAATATATGAGCATTTTGTTGGGCTTCGCGTAGGGTGACAGAGAAATGGAGGGCACACCGAAAAATCTTTACGTACCTTTCAGGGTGTAAAAGGGCTGGTTTTCCTGATGAAACTCCCTTCTGTATTCTGTAGGATCAACCGAAGCTTGGAACACGTGTAGTAAGAGTGTTGAAAATATTTCAGTATTTTTATTTATTTCACAATATTTCCAGCATATTGCTCTGCCGTTGAAGGAGGGGCATTCCAAAAGATCACTCAATAAACTACAGAAAGAACAACGTCTACGAATAATGTAATTCAAAGAAACAAATGTGTTGAGGTAAAAGGTTCCAATCTGCAATCGCCACAGCAAAATATAACCTCCAACTGGTCTTCTCGTGAGGTCACGTGTTTATAAACAGAGCGTCGTCTACAGTTGACAGAATTATTGACAGAACAGCGAGGACAGCGATAAAGGACACTTTTCTTTTGAACACCAGGGGGAGACAAGGAGTGTCACCCTATGTGTCACTTCCCGAACATGCGAGAACACTGTGGAATCCGGATGATGCCTGGATCTCCGTGCAACGAAATGCGAGGCTATTGCGACGTCTTCCAGAAGTGTCGTCTCGTCGACGCCGAGGGTCCGATCTCTAGGCTAGAGAGTATCTTGAAGAGTGAACCTGCGCGTTCGGTTACCAACCTCATCTCGGTAGGTTCTTGAACCGTTTTGCCGAAAGAAATTGGTTCTCTTTATTACGCCCTCTGCTTATATAGCTACGAGGTTAAAGATAAGCGGCTACAATATTACTTCAGGTAAAGGAAGATTTGAAGAAGGACATAAGTGTTGAAGGACTAAGTTGAGCCATTGGTAATAACTAATAAGAAGTGGTACGTCCTACGCGAAAGAATTTGGTTCTGGGTGATTTCGCGCCGAGTCAGCCAGGGTGGTCCGGTCTACCTCAAGGTTTTTTTTTCGTTCCAATATATATTGAAGCATAGTGCTTAGGAAGTACATTGGCGGAGGAAATATAATCTTTTAAGAATGGCCATTCCAAGCAGCGCGCTTCCTCACAATTTTCGGGCCTCGTATCTTAATTAATCATTAAGGCTATGTAGTTAATTATTTCTACACTTATTGCCTTTGTGCTTCTACACTGTCTGCTCTATCTTTGATGTTCCAGGTCTTCTAGGGGCCTAGATAAAAAAAAAAATCGCAAAGTTGCCTCATTCGCAAAAATCGCACATTTTCTGCGCGTAACTGCTTTTCTACAAATACAAGAAACTTAACCTGAGTGACGGCGTCCTGTTCGTCTTTAAAGTCCCTTTCCATTCATATGAAACACGTTGTTGGAAAATCTCGGACGTACTTCCTGACCAGCGTTTAGTGAGCGCAGCTTCGGCAGCGTATTTTTTTGTATTCGCCCACTCGTGACACGGCTCATATTCCTCACACGTCCGTAAACAGTAGTATTTGCAATAAAAAGCCGCAATGATGCAGTCCTTCAAGCGCGCTCCGAAAGAATGTCTGTCGACCCACGAACGTCCTGTGAGCAGAGGTGGGCACCCTCACGAGGACGTGCGAGGGTGAGGGCTTCCTTACCCTCACCTCACGATATTTGAGGTGAGGTGAGGAGAGGGCCAATTTTTCTGGTGATGTTTGAGGCGAGAGGAAAATTTTCAAAAAAAAATTTTGAGGCGAGGAAGATCTTCAAAAAATTTTGAGGTGAGGTGAGGAAAATCTTTGTAAAATTTTTTGAGGTGAGGTGAGGCGAGGAAAATCTTTTAAAAATACCATAGGTGAGGAGAGGAAATTTTCAATTTTTTTAGGTGAGGCGAGGAAAAATTTATGAACGCGCACTTTATGGAAACTTTTCCCGCGCATACGGGGATATCTTTCCTTCTTTCCTCAGCTTCTGTTTCTCATCTGGGCGGGGACTACCCTCCCCTCTCGCCGCTGATCTGACGCCCAACTTTGCGCGTCATTCGCACACCCAACTGAACCTGACTTTCCGCGCAACTTTTACGGGTATAACAATCGTTCCACGAAGCGTTTTCTGTGATTGACTAGCCCAAATCATCCAGCAAGAAAAAAAAAAAAAAAAGAACGTTACATTGACTAAGCAATTTCATGAGTTCAATTTCGAAAATGTATTTCAACGGCAAATTGATGAAACTATTTGTATTTGGTGACAAACTAAATGTCCAGAAGAAAGTTGTTTACCACATATTTTTCCGTCAACCCGTTTTCTTATAATGGCCAAAAGACACGTTTCGTGCCGCACCCTGTATGCACTCACGCTTGAGGTATACAGGGTGTCCCAGAAAACGTGTCATTGAATTATAATAAAAAAACTACACCACCTAGAGTCATGCGGTAAATGACATTTGTTCTTACTGGCTTTTTGCCACCTCCTCATGTGAATGTCGTGTAACGTGAGTTTAATTATGTAAATTTTTGCGAGCTTAAGTCGGAAATTTGCCTAGTAAAGGTCACTTTTTTACCCCACCAATGTGAAGAGCGTGTCTAATTTAGTCAAATTAATGATAATTGACAGGGATATTCAGGAGGTATCCCATCGAAAAAAATAGCCGAACATCATACTCTATGGAGGACGCACAGAATAGCGCACGATGAATTTTTCAGCGCAATCTTTGTCAGTCCGACGAAAGGAGGTTGGAAACCCAGCCCTCCCCAACATCGCAGAAATAGATAAAACAAGCACGGCTTATCACGTCCGACTTTCGCTGGGATAATACTTTCCCTCTCCCAATTTTAGGAACTGTTACTTTTTCTACTATCACTCTGTGGGCTGGCTTCGGAACCTCCTTTCGTCGCACTGCGAGCGATTGCGCTCAAAAAGTCATCGCGCGCTATGGTCCGGTGCTCCGAAAAGCATGATATTCGGCTATTTTTTTCGATGGGATAGCTCGTGAATATCACTGTGAATTATCACAAATTTGAGTGAATTCGGCACGCTCTTCGTATTGGTGGGGTAAAAAAGTGACCTTTACTTGGCAAATTTCCGAGTTCAGTTCGCAAATATTTACATAATTAAACTTCGAGTACATGACATTCACATTAGGAGGTGGCAAAAACCTAATAAGAGCAAATGCTGTTGACCGCATGATTCTAGGTGGCGTAGTTTTTTTTATTATAATTCAATGACACGTTTTCTGGGACACCCTGTATGCATTTACATTGGCAGTCACTCAAAGCCAACGCGCATCGAATACACAATCTTCCCATCGAATACACAAATAGCTTTAAAAAATTTAGGTGAGGTGATGTGAGGAAAATTTTTTAAAAAAATTGAAATGAGGTGAGGAAAATTTCGAAAAATATTTTGAGGTGAGGTGAGGAAAAGTCTCAAATTCCTTTGAGGTGAGGTGAGGTGAGGTGAGAAAAATTTTTCAATAAAAAAATGAGGTGAGGCGAGGAAAAATTTTCAAACAAATTTGAGGTGAGGAAAATTTTTCTCCCAGAAAACTGGGGTGAGGGCGAGGCTAGTGAGGACAAACTCCCACCTCTGCCTGTGAGTGAGCGGACTCCGGACCCTTTCTGATCGCGTGCACGTGACCAAAACGGTGCAAGTGCGCAACACTGACGGTGAATGTTTTTGCCCGTCGAGTGAGAGCCATGTGCGAATAGTAAACATTCCGCGTTCCTGTACCGGGTGGATGTGCGAACTACTACGTCTTCGATAACGAATCTCCAACTACCATCATAAAATAAAGTTGTTGATAACGAACTCGCATGCGTCTAAAAACGCAGTGGAATAAAGAAACAGTCATGTGGCCGTAGGTGACCGTAGCCCGGGGCTACTGCCCCTCTCCCGCCTCCCCAGGAACGGCTCTGAACGTCGGTGTCTTTTGAGTCCTGGTGACGTTTTATGCATATGTCACAGAACGCACTGTCGTCTTTACCGCAGGACCACATCATTATAAGCATAATTGTACTGGTTGGGATCGTGGGAACGCTCTTGGTGTGTTTCCGTCTGTGTGAGGTCCACGCTCCCACAAGCAGTCCCACTCAAAGGCCTGTCTTGCCTCTCAAGGACACGCTGAAGCACCTAAACCCACACGAGGTAAGCATCACAGCGTGACCGAATAACGCAAACGACACTGCCTTTCCTTCCTTCCGCATCCGCTAGCAACAGAAGTATCGCAGATGCGCGCCGAACCATGTGGCAGCGCGTTTAGGGAGTCCACAGATGCGGTGGGACGCTGGAGCAGTGCGCGACTAGTGCATAACAAAGCATATCACCTTATGGGGTTTTTCCGTTTGAGTTTTCAACAGCGGAGCCACGTCCTCACCCTTTTCCACTTGTAGTACTTTGCTAGCATGCTTGTCATGCCCCTGGACGTTCGCACAGTACATGCGCGAAGCGTTCCATCTTGAATTTGGAGCTTGAATTGAACTCTTCTTCCCTTTGTTTCTTCTTGAGCTGCCTTTTCTTTCCTTTTTTCTTCTTCGCTGAACGTATTCTTCTGTCTGAACGTAACTGTCTGTCTGTCTGTCACTGGCTTTCTTTGTTAGGAAGTCAAGCACGATTTGTTGATTCTCTTCCAGGCTCTTGAAGGCGCTCCACCTGATGCACAGCGATCGCCACAGGCCAGTGGAGACAACCAAGTCAACCAGTAACTCTGTAGCCTTTTCCCTAATGGCTTTGCATTTGTATCTGAATACTTCAATAATACGCCATACTGAACAATATGCCTATCTGTATATTTGCCTATGTGTTTGTGTGTGCTTGTTTGAAGTAATATGTTCAGCTGTAATCGGGGGCGTGAAAGACCGTCCGAGCGCTGCTCATTTAAAGTGACGGGGTTGTTGTCTAACAAGACAGATTAATGTGCTATCTTCTATCGTCTCTCCAACAGCTAAAACGATACGCCTCAACCATCCTTTCTTGTCGATGTTCTTGTGCAACTGAGGAGGAAAAAAACTCACTTCCTACACTCAATATCCACTTGCTAAGAAGCTGTTATGAGTCTTCGGGGCGTAATCTGAAACGTGAGGGGTTCAACTTTTAGTGCAGTTTCAATACTTGTATGTTTTAAGAATGATTCAGGACGCATAAACCGAGAGAATACTTAACTACTTAACTGAACTTTACTGGTTGCTTGTAAGCCAGTTGCTGACTTGAAAAGAACACCCCAGACCCTCTTTCCTTTTGTATTTTTACAAAGCGTCCAAAGTGGGCAAGCTCCTTGTCCGGAGCAGGCGTTGCCGCGTTATGGAACAGGTAAGCAAACCATACCGAAACCTTCGTGTTGCGTTTGTGCACATGCTATTACTATATGTCATAAGTTCATGCTATAAGCATACAGTGATGACGTTGTCCTTTACAGTTCTATATTTAAGAACGAACAACTCTATTTCGCAGATGTTTAATGCGTTTCTCGCGGTATGATGTTGTCACGACACGACCACGGCGTTCAGCCAACGCTACTTAAATACAGAAGGTCTGCTTATTGCCTACTCTCCCTCCTCTGCTACGTGGACAGCGCCTGCTACTGCGATTCGCCCTTCTGCGAACTGACGAATTCGCAAATTATTGGACCTAACTTAGAACCTGTAGACAAAAAGTGCAGCACGCTTTCCTTGAGTAAGATATGGGACAGTTTTGCGCTTTATTTTAAACTTTTCCCATTTAGTACCCGGGGACGCTCGCAGACGCGACTACTCGCAGACGACGGTGGTTCTTCTCCATCGCTACGACCGCTGAAAGCTCGTTCGTGATTGACTATGCCGTTGAAAACATGATCCGGATTGGCTGACTCTTAGCTGTTACGTCACGTCGACGCGTGAGCAGGTTTTCTCTATCTAAGTGGTGTTGGTTCAGTGCGGAACGCTTGTATAGGTGCGACGACATTGACTGCTACAATATGGCGCGTCTCTTGCTCATACGCTGATTCAGCGGATCTTTTCTTCTAGCGTATAGTCCTTATGATTTCTACGTTGACAAGTATGCTACAAGAACAACAAGTTTTGATCGAAATTATCCGCAGTCCTACCCCGCGGCACGTGCAGCACGTCCACACGAATAGGCTGACACACCTTGCAGGTAACCCTACTCAATTAAGGCCGGTTCACACTATTGCGTTCCAATATACGTGCGTGCGGCTGCGTTGACATCCTTCTTCCTCGTCATGGAGCGCGGCCTATGATACGCGGGGTGACGCACGCGTTCGCATGTGTTGGAACCGGCCAGTGAAAATTTGCGTCCTCGCACTGGACCGTTCGCCGTTTTGCCAGTTCTTCGCTGTTCGAGCTTCGCGATACAGATTTCAAAGAACGACAGACAAAGTCGACACATGTCAATACACAGGTATAGGTTGACGAGAACCAAGCTTTTTATACAGCAACTTTGATGCAGTCCACGAATCTACCGCGAGGGATTAAATGACAGACGTTAAACTGACGGACAGCAGAGCGTCCTTGTTAAGAAAACATGTTCGAATACAACCCATGTAAAATCTGGACTCCCTCAAGGCTCTGTCCTTCGACATCCATGCTTGCCATGGCAAGGCTCTTATCATGTCTGAAACCTCTTTGGTGTCGCCCTCCCGCGTACGTGTCAAGTGGTCACCAGTTTCATGCCATGCAGATATCCCTGCTATTACTTTCTTGTTATAGTTTCTACTTGTTATTTTTAGTTACAAGTACCTGTGAGGTGATAAAATGAAATGCGCTGTACAGAGATTTTATTTTGTGCTATATATCTGATATTTCTTTTTGTTACATTCATCTTCTGCTCTATTATCATGTTCGCGGAGCCGGTGGCCTTTACTTTCGAATGGAGCATCGTCTTCTCATCTCTCCAAACCACTCCCTCGTCTTGGAAGCGAACGACTTGCTCCGCTGTCGACCCGTCTCACCGGTCAAAGTGGAAGAAATCGTCGGAGAGTTTTCCAAGGTGCTGATGCGAAGCACGTCTGCGCGCGGTAGAAGCACCATGGTAGTCTGGGTGGGGCTGGCGCCTTCGGGTGTCAACGTGTCTTCCGAGGTATCTCCCCGGCGGAGCTCGTCGTCCGTCTCTTCGTCATCGTCGTCTTCAGAGAGATTTCGATAAAAATGTAGCAGCTCTCGACTGGAGTACTGCTGCTCGTCGTCCCAGCTGTAGTTTGTGGTGTTCTCCTGCGATGAGCACTCCAGGTTTTCTTCAACGGCTGCAGAGTGGCGAGAATTGCAGAATAGAGAGTCGTAGAGCGACATGTCAGACAATCCCCGGAGGTTTGAGGAACACGACGAAAAGAGATTGGGACCAATGTTTGTCTTTTCGTCGTGTCGCTCTCAACCTAGGAAACACTCACAGCAGCAGCCAACGCAGTGGACACGCTGTTGTCGATACCTCGCTGCATTAGCAACGTAATACGAGCAAAGACCAGAAAGTGAACTGCTACAAAAGCTGAACTTACGAGGAGACCTCGGTGATGTGAAGGTATCAGTCCAATATCTGGCCCTTAACATCCCAGACACGACCTTTCTTTCGCCAGGGACTACCTTGAGACCACACTGAAGAAGAAGAGCCAAAGACCCGACTTCCTCGTCTTCAAACATAATTGATCTGAAACTCCTGTTCAGGTATCTACGCAAGCACTCTGGGCTTTGAAACCGACTCGTTGTGTAGTCACCCAGAAGCGCTAATCGATCACCCGTTGAGTGAACTCTATTCTTGGTGAGAACCAGGAACTTGCGTATCTTCCAGCGCCAGTGGCAGGTGAGTGCCTCAGCGAACATAGCGCACAGACTCCACATGTCAATTCGGTCAGCCTGGAGTTCCCACATCTTGTTGTCCATGCCTATACGGGCAGCAACTACCTCGGGCGGTGCGTAGATCGTGTCCACTTTGACGGCGTCTGCAGTCACTGTCCCCGCGCGATGAAGGTTGGCGAGCCCACCTAATGCTGCCCGGTTGCCACGAATGATAAATACGTTCCTCATGTGGATATTGAGATGGTACATGCCGCGGCTGTGGAGGTAGTCTAGGGCGTTCATAATTTCGTAGAGCCATGCCTTGATCTGGCCGTAGGCGGTTTCGGAGTAACGGAACACCTTAGGGGTCACCTTTTGTTGCAGGGTGAAGTCAAAGGCGGGCATGACGTACGCGATGCATGTCTGTAAGAAGGGCGTGCAAACGTCTACCCTGCAAAAAGTGGAATACTCGTCCTGAACTGCATTCTGGGACGACATTTAGCTATTTTCTCCGTCCTATTTAGTACTTGTCATGGCATGTACTCAACATCATCTTGCCATATTTTGTGACAGGGTTGTTTTATGCACTATACGCAATACAAAGCCATCGACGTCATCGATCAAAAGATTCACAAAGAAACCTTAAAGAACAGCAATGCAACACACTAGTACGTCTTTGTTCTCTAAGTGTATTTCTCTAAGTCTAAGTCTATCTATGTCATCAACTCGGCTGCTTTTCAGGCGCTGTTTCAGTATCAAAGCGATAGCGTTTACGTTAAGTTATGCGGCTCAGGTATCGGACTAGGCGGGTTTCAGATCATTTGCTCGGATGTGGACGTAGTCGCAGGATTTTGATCGAGACTTGAGTTTTCACACATGTAGTAAGCACCAGAACAGTGCTTCGTGATAAGACTCTGCTTTAAAAATTGGACAAGTACGCGTAGCTTGACCACATTTTTGAGACATTTCTGCGACATTATTTGAAATCGAAGGTGTATGTCACTCTGCGGGTGAGACACCGTTGACGTACCTGATTCTCCTCACCAATTCCATGAGATTAGGGTGTGATAATACACGCCAAAGATCTTCTTTGCGTATATTTGCCTCGTCAGTGAACCACACAGTGACCTCAGCTCGTGCTTCTGGTTCATACATCCGTACAAAGCGACCGAAGGTTCCTTCCGCTATGTTGTAGTCGAAAAAGTAGCCGAGGTTCGTTCGCATGTAGATGAGCGTGCGCTCGTAGATATGGTCCCAGGATTCTTCGCGTACTTGTCGCCATAGGTCGTCGCTCTTTCGGAAGCAGGCCTGATCCAAAACGTCCAAATCTCCGACGGGCTCTATGAGTTCTTGCAGTGCGGCATCCTCTATCAGATGGCAGCTGTCTCTAGTGGTTTCTAATTGGAACGCGGAAATCGAAGGGCTCGACGAGGGCACCGAGTTCATTTCTGCTGCCTCTGTCGATGTACTACTTCTTCTTCTTCTTCGCCTCAAGGTGACCGTCGTCCACGAGGAGGTGTTATCCACCAACGCGAATATACGGGGTGTCTTTTTTTTTTTTTTACACAGATTTTTCATTAAAAAACTATATGGGCTATAGACATGCTGTTTTCACTTCTATCGTCTCATGGCCGGCGGACGTTCTTGGCCATATGTTGCTCAGCCGTCAAATGACTAATTACCTAACAATCTTTAATTAACTCTTTCATTATAAATGCTACGAAGTTGTCCCAATGAGAATATCCAGTCGTTTTCGGAACAAAAATCCGTTCGCTAGATCGTCCGCAAAAAAAAAATCGTGAAGGAACACCTTTTTTTTCTTATTTATTTTGTTCATTGCGCATCTTCGGAGACGCGTCTTTCCTTCACCCCCACCTTCGACTCTTTCGTGAGGTTCTCCACGAAAGCATGTTATTGAAACGTAACCCATTGGTACCTCCATTACCCCCATGAGCCTGGGCGCCTTCCCCCGAGGGTCGGGGTAAAGCAGCAGTTTAGGAGCGTTGCTTTCCTGTGTTCTTGGTAATAAAATGCTGCAATTCTGCTGCCCAAATAATTAGGAATACTGCCAGAAGGACTAAGGACACTAACCTGAGAGTTTTAGCTCTTTGCGTCTATCTGTTTTTATATGAATATTCTTCGAAAACGAGGGCGCAATCCCCGGACTTAGCCTAATCACTACAACATGTCTGTAATATAGCAATATAGCAACAATATAGCAAGCTTGAATATCCGCTTCTCGATAGCTTCCCACAGTGTATAAGAGCTATACAGTAACATGTGATTTATCAGAAAGCACGCTATGTCTTCCTCTGACGTCGAATCGATATTCCTATGCAGTGAGATAGCAGTGCCACCAAAGTTCCTGTGCACCGAATGGCCTACGACGAATAGATCAATTCATCAAATAACGCCTTTAACACTTATTGCTTCACTGGTGTGAGCGCCGAATGTCCGAGGGCAATACCGAAGCCCAACACAACATTATGCAACAACGGAACTCAACTATGTCTTCAGGGAGCGTGCCTATTGTCCATATGCGAAAAGTACGGGGCCACCGAGTGCACCTTGCTCGAGGAAGATTTTCCCAATACAGACCTATGTCTCATAGCATGCTCCGATCCTAGTGAGTCTTACTTTAACGAAACTCGTTATTTTGCACTGTTCAGACTTGTTGCTTTTTTTCTCGTGCCTTGTTTTGTTCACAACGCATTAAGATGTTCGGTAAAAACGGATGTTTTCCACGGTAATAGAGTCATATGTCCTTCTTGCAAAGATGGCAGCAAACAAATACAGATCTTTATGGTCTCTAATGTGGCCAATATATGAGCATTTTGTTGGGCTTCGCGTAGGGTGACAGAGAAATGGAGGGCACACCGAAAAATCTTTACGTACCTTTCAGGGTGTAAAAGGGCTGGTTTTCCTGATGAAACTCCCTTCTGTATTCTGTAGGATCAACCGAAGCTTGGAACACGTGTAGTAAGAGTGTTGAAAATATTTCAGTATTTTTATTTATTTCACAATATTTCCAGCATATTGCTCTGCCGTTGAAGGAGGGGCATTCCAAAAGATCACTCAATAAACTACAGAAAGAACAACGTCTACGAATAATGTAATTCAAAGAAACAAATGTGTTGAGGTAAAAGGTTCCAATCTGCAATCGCCACAGCAAAATATAACCTCCAACTGGTCTTCTCGTGAGGTCACGTGTTTATAAACAGAGCGTCGTCTACAGTTGACAGAATTATTGACAGAACAGCGAGGACAGCGATAAAGGACACTTTTCTTTTGAACACCAGGGGGAGACAAGGAGTGTCACCCTATGTGTCACTTCCCGAACATGCGAGAACACTGTGGAATCCGGATGATGCCTGGATCTCCGTGCAACGAAATGCGAGGCTATTGCGACGTCTTCCAGAAGTGTCGTCTCGTCGACGCCGAGGGTCCGATCTCTAGGCTAGAGAGTATCTTGAAGAGTGAACCTGCGCGTTCGGTTACCAACCTCATCTCGGTAGGTTCTTGAACCGTTTTGCCGAAAGAAATTGGTTCTCTTTATTACGCCCTCTGCTTATATAGCTACGAGGTTAAAGATAAGCGGCTACAATATTACTTCAGGTAAAGGAAGATTTGAAGAAGGACATAAGTGTTGAAGGACTAAGTTGAGCCATTGGTAATAACTAATAAGAAGTGGTACGTCCTACGCGAAAGAATTTGGTTCTGGGTGATTTCGCGCCGAGTCAGCCAGGGTGGTCCGGTCTACCTCAAGGTTTTTTTTTCGTTCCAATATATATTGAAGCATAGTGCTTAGGAAGTACATTGGCGGAGGAAATATAATCTTTTAAGAATGGCCATTCCAAGCAGCGCGCTTCCTCACAATTTTCGGGCCTCGTATCTTAATTAATCATTAAGGCTATGTAGTTAATTATTTCTACACTTATTGCCTTTGTGCTTCTACACTGTCTGCTCTATCTTTGATGTTCCAGGTCTTCTAGGGGCCTAGATAAAAAAAAAATCGCAAAGTTGCCTCATTCGCAAAAATCGCACATTTTCTGCGCGTAACTGCTTTTCTACAAATACAAGAAACTTAACCTGAGTGACGGCGTCCTGTTCGTCTTTAAAGTCCCTTTCCATTCATATGAAACACGTTGTTGGAAAATCTCGGACGTACTTCCTGACCAGCGTTTAGTGAGCGCAGCTTCGGCAGCGTATTTTTTTGTATTCGCCCACTCGTGACACGGCTCATATTCCTCACACGTCCGTAAACAGTAGTATTTGCAATAAAAAGCCGCAATGATGCAGTCCTTCAAGCGCGCTCCGAAAGAATGTCTGTCGACCCACGAACGTCCTGTGAGCAGAGGTGGGCACCCTCACGAGGACGTGCGAGGGTGAGGGCTTCCTTACCCTCACCTCACGATATTTGAGGTGAGGTGAGGAGAGGGCCAATTTTTCTGGTGATGTTTGAGGCGAGAGGAAAATTTTCAAAAAAAAATTTTGAGGCGAGGAAGATCTTCAAAAAATTTTGAGGTGAGGTGAGGAAAATCTTTGTAAAATTTTTTGAGGTGAGGTGAGGCGAGGAAAATCTTTTAAAAATACCATAGGTGAGGAGAGGAAATTTTCAATTTTTTTAGGTGAGGCGAGGAAAAATTTATGAACGCGCACTTTATGGAAACTTTTCCCGCGCATACGGGGATATCTTTCCTTCTTTCCTCAGCTTCTGTTTCTCATCTGGGCGGGGACTACCCTCCCCTCTCGCCGCTGATCTGACGCCCAACTTTGCGCGTCATTCGCACACCCAACTGAACCTGACTTTCCGCGCAACTTTTACGGGTATAACAATCGTTCCACGAAGCGTTTTCTGTGATTGACTAGCCCAAATCATCCAGCAAGAAAAAAAAAAAAAAAAGAACGTTACATTGACTAAGCAATTTCATGAGTTCAATTTCGAAAATGTATTTCAACGGCAAATTGATGAAACTATTTGTATTTGGTGACAAACTAAATGTCCAGAAGAAAGTTGTTTACCACATATTTTTCCGTCAACCCGTTTTCTTATAATGGCCAAAAGACACGTTTCGTGCCGCACCCTGTATGCACTCACGCTTGAGGTATACAGGGTGTCCCAGAAAACGTGTCATTGAATTATAATAAAAAAACTACACCACCTAGAGTCATGCGGTAAATGACATTTGTTCTTACTGGCTTTTTGCCACCTCCTCATGTGAATGTCGTGTAACGTGAGTTTAATTATGTAAATTTTTGCGAGCTTAAGTCGGAAATTTGCCTAGTAAAGGTCACTTTTTTACCCCACCAATGTGAAGAGCGTGTCTAATTTAGTCAAATTAATGATAATTGACAGGGATATTCAGGAGGTATCCCATCGAAAAAAATAGCCGAACATCATACTCTATGGAGGACGCACAGAATAGCGCACGATGAATTTTTCAGCGCAATCTTTGTCAGTCCGACGAAAGGAGGTTGGAAACCCAGCCCTCCCCAACATCGCAGAAATAGATAAAACAAGCACGGCTTATCACGTCCGACTTTCGCTGGGATAATACTTTCCCTCTCCCAATTTTAGGAACTGTTACTTTTTCTACTATCACTCTGTGGGCTGGCTTCGGAACCTCCTTTCGTCGCACTGCGAGCGATTGCGCTCAAAAAGTCATCGCGCGCTATGGTCCGGTGCTCCGAAAAGCATGATATTCGGCTATTTTTTTCGATGGGATAGCTCGTGAATATCACTGTGAATTATCACAAATTTGAGTGAATTCGGCACGCTCTTCGTATTGGTGGGGTAAAAAAGTGACCTTTACTTGGCAAATTTCCGAGTTCAGTTCGCAAATATTTACATAATTAAACTTCGAGTACATGACATTCACATTAGGAGGTGGCAAAAACCTAATAAGAGCAAATGCTGTTGACCGCATGATTCTAGGTGGCGTAGTTTTTTTTATTATAATTCAATGACACGTTTTCTGGGACACCCTGTATGCATTTACATTGGCAGTCACTCAAAGCCAACGCGCATCGAATACACAATCTTCCCATCGAATACACAAATAGCTTTAAAAAATTTAGGTGAGGTGATGTGAGGAAATTTTTTTAAAAAAATTGAAATGAGGTGAGGAAAATTTCGAAAAATATTTTGAGGTGAGGTGAGGAAAAGTCTCAAATTCCTTTGAGGTGAGGTGAGGTGAGGTGAGAAAAATTTTTCAATAAAAAAATGAGGTGAGGCGAGGAAAAATTTTCAAACAAATTTGAGGTGAGGAAAATTTTTCTCCCAGAAAACTGGGGTGAGGGCGAGGCTAGTGAGGACAAACTCCCACCTCTGCCTGTGAGTGAGCGGACTCCGGACCCTTTCTGATCGCGTGCACGTGACCAAAACGGTGCAAGTGCGCAACACTGACGGTGAATGTTTTTGCCCGTCGAGTGAGAGCCATGTGCGAATAGTAAACATTCCGCGTTCCTGTACCGGGTGGATGTGCGAACTACTACGTCTTCGATAACGAATCTCCAACTACCATCATAAAATAAAGTTGTTGATAACGAACTCGCATGCGTCTAAAAACGCAGTGGAATAAAGAAACAGTCATGTGGCCGTAGGTGACCGTAGCCCGGGGCTACTGCCCCTCTCCCGCCTCCCCAGGAACGGCTCTGAACGTCGGTGTCTTTTGAGTCCTGGTGACGTTTTATGCATATGTCACAGAACGCACTGTCGTCTTTACCGCAGGACCACATCATTATAAGCATAATTGTACTGGTTGGGATCGTGGGAACGCTCTTGGTGTGTTTCCGTCTGTGTGAGGTCCACGCTCCCACAAGCAGTCCCACTCAAAGGCCTGTCTTGCCTCTCAAGGACACGCTGAAGCACCTAAACCCACACGAGGTAAGCATCACAGCGTGACCGAATAACGCAAACGACACTGCCTTTCCTTCCTTCCGCATCCGCTAGCAACAGAAGTATCGCAGATGCGCGCCGAACCATGTGGCAGCGCGTTTAGGGAGTCCACAGATGCGGTGGGACGCTGGAGCAGTGCGCGACTAGTGCATAACAAAGCATATCACCTTATGGGGTTTTTCCGTTTGAGTTTTCAACAGCGGAGACACGTCCTCACCCTTTTCCACTTGTAGTACTTTGCTAGCATGCTTGTCATGCCCCTGGACGTTCGCACAGTACATGCGCGAAGCGTTCCATCTTGAATTTGGAGCTTGAATTGAACTCTTCTTCCCTTTGTTTCTTCTTGAGCTGCCTTTTCTTTCCTTTTTTCTTCTTCGCTGAACGTATTCTTCTGTCTGAACGTAACTGTCTGTCTGTCTGTCACTGGCTTTCTTTGTTAGGAAGTCAAGCACGATTTGTTGATTCTCTTCCAGGCTCTTGAAGGCGCTCCACCTGATGCACAGCGATCGCCACAGGCCAGTGGAGACAACCAAGTCAACCAGTAACTCTGTAGCCTTTTCCCTAATGGCTTTGCATTTGTATCTGAATACTTCAATAATACGCCATACTGAACAATATGCCTATCTGTATATTTGCCTATGTGTTTGTGTGTGCTTGTTTGAAGTAATATGTTCAGCTGTAATCGGGGGCGTGAAAGACCGTCCGAGCGCTGCTCATTTAAAGTGACGGGGTTGTTGTCTAACAAGACAGATTAATGTGCTATCTTCTATCGTCTCTCCAACAGCTAAAACGATACGCCTCAACCATCCTTTCTTGTCGATGTTCTTGTGCAACTGAGGAGGAAAAAAACTCACTTCCTACACTCAATATCCACTTGCTAAGAAGCTGTTATGAGTCTTCGGGGCGTAATCTGAAACGTGAGGGGTTCAACTTTTAGTGCAGTTTCAATACTTGTATGTTTTAAGAATGATTCAGGACGCATAAACCGAGAGAATACTTAACTACTTAACTGAACTTTACTGGTTGCTTGTAAGCCAGTTGCTGACTTGAAAAGAACACCCCAGACCCTCTTTCCTTTTGTATTTTTACAAAGCGTCCAAAGTGGGCAAGCTCCTTGTCCGGAGCAGGCGTTGCCGCGTTATGGAACAGGTAAGCAAACCATACCGAAACCTTCGTGTTGCGTTTGTGCACATGCTATTACTATATGTCATAAGTTCATGCTATAAGCATACAGTGATGACGTTGTCCTTTACAGTTCTATATTTAAGAACGAACAACTCTATTTCGCAGATGTTTAATGCGTTTCTCGCGGTATGATGTTGTCACGACACGACCACGGCGTTCAGCCAACGCTACTTAAATACAGAAGGTCTGCTTATTGCCTACTCTCCCTCCTCTGCTACGTGGACAGCGCCTGCTACTGCGATTCGCCCTTCTGCGAACTGACGAATTCGCAAATTATTGGACCTAACTTAGAACCTGTAGACAAAAAGTGCAGCACGCTTTCCTTGAGTAAGATATGGGACAGTTTTGCGCTTTATTTTAAACTTTTCCCATTTAGTACCCGGGGACGCTCGCAGACGCGACTACTCGCAGACGACGGTGGTTCTTCTCCATCGCTACGACCGCTGAAAGCTCGTTCGTGATTGACTATGCCGTTGAAAACATGATCCGGATTGGCTGACTCTTAGCTGTTACGTCACGTCGACGCGTGAGCAGGTTTTCTCTATCTAAGTGGTGTTGGTTCAGTGCGGAACGCTTGTATAGGTGCGACGACATTGACTGCTACAATATGGCGCGTCTCTTGCTCATACGCTGATTCAGCGGATCTTTTCTTCTAGCGTATAGTCCTTATGATTTCTACGTTGACAAGTATGCTACAAGAACAACAAGTTTTGATCGAAATTATCCGCAGTCCTACCCCGCGGCACGTGCAGCACGTCCACACGAATAGGCTGACACACCTTGCAGGTAACCCTACTCAATTAAGGCCGGTTCACACTATTGCGTTCCAATATACGTGCGTGCGGCTGCGTTGACATCCTTCTTCCTCGTCATGGAGCGCGGCCTATGATACGCGGGGTGACGCACGCGTTCGCATGTGTTGGAACCGGCCAGTGAAAATTTGCGTCCTCGCACTGGACCGTTCGCCGTTTTGCCAGTTCTTCGCTGTTCGAGCTTCGCGATACAGATTTCAAAGAACGACAGACAAAGTCGACACATGTCAATACACAGGTATAGGTTGACGAGAACCAAGCTTTTTATACAGCAACTTTGATGCAGTCCACGAATCTACCGCGAGGGATTAAATGACAGACGTTAAACTGACGGACAGCAGAGCGTCCTTGTTAAGAAAACATGTTCGAATACAACCCATGTAAAATCTGGACTCCCTCAAGGCTCTGTCCTTCGACATCCATGCTTGCCATGGCAAGGCTCTTATCATGTCTGAAACCTCTTTGGTGTCGCCCTCCCGCGTACGTGTCAAGTGGTCACCAGTTTCATGCCATGCAGATATCCCTGCTATTACTTTCTTGTTATAGTTTCTACTTGTTATTTTTAGTTACAAGTACCTGTGAGGTGATAAAATGAAATGCGCTGTACAGAGATTTTATTTTGTGCTATATATCTGATATTTCTTTTTGTTACATTCATCTTCTGCTCTATTATCATGTTCGCGGAGCCGGTGGCCTTTACTTTCGAATGGAGCATCGTCTTCTCATCTCTCCAAACCACTCCCTCGTCTTGGAAGCGAACGACTTGCTCCGCTGTCGACCCGTCTCACCGGTCAAAGTGGAAGAAATCGTCGGAGAGTTTTCCAAGGTGCTGATGCGAAGCACGTCTGCGCGCGGTAGAAGCACCATGGTAGTCTGGGTGGGGCTGGCGCCTTCGGGTGTCAACGTGTCTTCCGAGGTATCTCCCCGGCGGAGCTCGTCGTCCGTCTCTTCGTCATCGTCGTCTTCAGAGAGATTTCGATAAAAATGTAGCAGCTCTCGACTGGAGTACTGCTGCTCGTCGTCCCAGCTGTAGTTTGTGGTGTTCTCCTGCGATGAGCACTCCAGGTTTTCTTCAACGGCTGCAGAGTGGCGAGAATTGCAGAATAGAGAGTCGTAGAGCGACATGTCAGACAATCCCCGGAGGTTTGAGGAACACGACGAAAAGAGATTGGGACCAATGTTTGTCTTTTCGTCGTGTCGCTCTCAACCTAGGAAACACTCACAGCAGCAGCCAACGCAGTGGACACGCTGTTGTCGATACCTCGCTGCATTAGCAACGTAATACGAGCAAAGACCAGAAAGTGAACTGCTACAAAAGCTGAACTTACGAGGAGACCTCGGTGATGTGAAGGTATCAGTCCAATATCTGGCCCTTAACATCCCAGACACGACCTTTCTTTCGCCAGGGACTACCTTGAGACCACACTGAAGAAGAAGAGCCAAAGACCCGACTTCCTCGTCTTCAAACATAATTGATCTGAAACTCCTGTTCAGGTATCTACGCAAGCACTCTGGGCTTTGAAACCGACTCGTTGTGTAGTCACCCAGAAGCGCTAATCGATCACCCGTTGAGTGAACTCTATTCTTGGTGAGAACCAGGAACTTGCGTATCTTCCAGCGCCAGTGGCAGGTGAGTGCCTCAGCGAACATAGCGCACAGACTCCACATGTCAATTCGGTCAGCCTGGAGTTCCCACATCTTGTTGTCCATGCCTATACGGGCAGCAACTACCTCGGGCGGTGCGTAGATCGTGTCCACTTTGACGGCGTCTGCAGTCACTGTCCCCGCGCGATGAAGGTTGGCGAGCCCACCTAATGCTGCCCGGTTGCCACGAATGATAAATACGTTCCTCATGTGGATATTGAGATGGTACATGCCGCGGCTGTGGAGGTAGTCTAGGGCGTTCATAATTTCGTAGAGCCATGCCTTGATCTGGCCGTAGGCGGTTTCGGAGTAACGGAACACCTTAGGGGTCACCTTTTGTTGCAGGGTGAAGTCAAAGGCGGGCATGACGTACGCGATGCATGTCTGTAAGAAGGGCGTGCAAACGTCTACCCTGCAAAAAGTGGAATACTCGTCCTGAACTGCATTCTGGGACGACATTTAGCTATTTTCTCCGTCCTATTTAGTACTTGTCATGGCATGTACTCAACATCATCTTGCCATATTTTGTGACAGGGTTGTTTTATGCACTATACGCAATACAAAGCCATCGACGTCATCGATCAAAAGATTCACAAAGAAACCTTAAAGAACAGCAATGCAACACACTAGTACGTCTTTGTTCTCTAAGTGTATTTCTCTAAGTCTAAGTCTATCTATGTCATCAACTCGGCTGCTTTTCAGGCGCTGTTTCAGTATCAAAGCGATAGCGTTTACGTTAAGTTATGCGGCTCAGGTATCGGACTAAGCGGGTTTCAGATCATTTGCTCGGATGTGGACGTAGTCGCAGGATTTTGATCGAGACTTGAGTTTTCACACATGTAGTAAGCACCAGAACAGTGCTTCGTGATAAGACTCTGCTTTAAAAATTGGACAAGTACGCGTAGCTTGACCACATTTTTGAGACATTTCTGCGACATTATTTGAAATCGAAGGTGTATGTCACTCTGCGGGTGAGACACCGTTGACGTACCTGATTCTCCTCACCAATTCCATGAGATTAGGGTGTGATAATACACGCCAAAGATCTTCTTTGCGTATATTTGCCTCGTCAGTGAACCACACAGTGACCTCAGCTCGTGCTTCTGGTTCATACATCCGTACAAAGCGACCGAAGGTTCCTTCCGCTATGTTGTAGTCGAAAAAGTAGCCGAGGTTCGTTCGCATGTAGATGAGCGTGCGCTCGTAGATATGGTCCCAGGATTCTTCGCGTACTTGTCGCCATAGGTCGTCGCTCTTTCGGAAGCAGGCCTGATCCAAAACGTCCAAATCTCCGACGGGCTCTATGAGTTCTTGCAGTGCGGCATCCTCTATCAGATGGCAGCTGTCTCTAGTGGTTTCTAATTGGAACGCGGAAATCGAAGGGCTCGACGAGGGCACCGAGTTCATTTCTGCTGCCTCTGTCGATGTACTACTTCTTCTTCTTCTTCGCCTCAAGGTGACCGTCGTCCACGAGGAGGTGTTATCCACCAACGCGAATATACGGGGTGTCTTTTTTTTTTTTTTACACAGATTTTTCATTAAAAAACTATATGGGCTATAGACATGCTGTTTTCACTTCTATCGTCTCATGGCCGGCGGACGTTCTTGGCCATATGTTGCTCAGCCGTCAAATGACTAATTACCTAACAATCTTTAATTAACTCTTTCATTATAAATGCTACGAAGTTGTCCCAATGAGAATATCCAGTCGTTTTCGGAACAAAAATCCGTTCGCTAGATCGTCCGCAAAAAAAAAATCGTGAAGGAACACCTTTTTTTTCTTATTTATTTTGTTCATTGCGCATCTTCGGAGACGCGTCTTTCCTTCACCCCCACCTTCGACTCTTTCGTGAGGTTCTCCACGAAAGCATGTTATTGAAACGTAACCCATTGGTACCTCCATTACCCCCATGAGCCTGGGCGCCTTCCCCCGAGGGTCGGGGTAAAGCAGCAGTTTAGGAGCGTTGCTTTCCTGTGTTCTTGGTAATAAAATGCTGCAATTCTGCTGCCCAAATAATTAGGAATACTGCCAGAAGGACTAAGGACACTAACCTGAGAGTTTTAGCTCTTTGCGTCTATCTGTTTTTATATGAATATTCTTCGAAAACGAGGGCGCAATCCCCGGACTTAGCCTAATCACTACAACATGTCTGTAATATAGCAATATAGCAACAATATAGCAAGCTTGAATATCCGCTTCTCGATAGCTTCCCACAGTGTATAAGAGCTATACAGTAACATGTGATTTATCAGAAAGCACGCTATGTCTTCCTCTGACGTCGAATCGATATTCCTATGCAGTGAGATAGCAGTGCCACCAAAGTTCCTGTGCACCGAATGGCCTACGACGAATAGATCAATTCATCAAATAACAAAGGCTTCTCACATTGTTTCGTTCGTCCGCTTGCTGGACCGGAAATGCCTGGAGAACGCGGAGCTGTTTGCAGAGTCGGACCATAGAGTATACGTCTGAGGCGCAGTTTGTATCGCATTTCCGGGTCGTTTCTACCTGTAATGATCATGTAACACGTCTAAAATTTACAACCACGTTCGAAAAAAAAAAAGTTATTAGATTGATGTTCAAGAAAAACAAAAGTTGTTGCTGGGTCATTTGTGAAAACGCTTTCTTCCAGCAGATCTTGCAACGATTTGCTTCACACCTGTGTTGCGCATGTTTTAAATCTACATTACAAAATAATTTAAGTCAGTTTAAACTTTACATTGTTAGCGTCAGGCTGTCTGGAAGCTTCATGTGGGTTGATTAGTGGTTCGTTATTTTCTGAACGATCTGCCTACTAGTACGAAGATTCAGTGTAGTACCAAAAGAGACAAAAAGTGTTCATCTTGTTGTCCTGTTTTAGTATGGTTACGTAAAACGACTTTGATCGTGTGCTGCAATGTCGCAATGGAAGCACATGCAGCAATGAACAAGGACCCAGAGTCACGAAGACAGTTCCTGGAGCCAACGGAACCATCGCAGAACAGCTATGGTTTTTATGCTGCGTTCTGAATTGTTTTTGTTTGCCGTTGAATTGAAATCGAAGTTTTCAAGATTCCGCTGCATTGTCCTTCTTATTGTGCTTCTCCTAGTGCCTTTACAAGCTTCATATGTTTTACCTCACACAGTGTATGTAAGGGTTTTGCATGATTCATCACTGTCGCTACTCACGTCTCGTAACACTTGTCATTTTCGTACAGTCGACTTGGTAGTTAACAGAGCCCCTTTACACCCATTCAAAAAAGAAGAAAAAAAAAACATATAACGACTGGCTCTATTTTAATACCCCATAACACGGAACCGTTCGTCTCCCAGAGAACACACAGGTAAGGAAGCGTCATCAATAACCTGTTTTCATCGCCGTCCCTCAATTTATCGAACGGACAATTCGCTCAAAATGACAGGTATCTGAACGTGAACTCCTTTATACAGAATACGCGAAGCTTAAGCGCACCAGGGGGGACATTCTGAAATTGCCCAACAAGATTCCCCAACAGTTTATACAATGGAACCATATTGCGGGAAGAAAATAATGGAACAAGCCTTTCGAGACACCCCTGCTCTTTTGTGCAGCGAAACGTTTTCACGAAAGAGCGCATCTTCCGTCATGTTTCCCCGCTATTCAGGCGCTGATAAATTGCCTAAAGGTGGGGAATCTACGCGAGGTATCGCGGAAGCACATTGAGGTGAGTAATAAGCAGGGGGGAGGAAAGGAGGAGATTGGCGGCCTCCGAATTCGACGGTTTGGGAGCGCTTCCCGTTCATAGATATCGCTTTTAATTGCCGCTGTACTTGCACACACTGTCAGTTTTGAGCTAAAGTGATTTTAGTTTTGCTTCGTGGTTAGTGTCAGGCCAATGGATTACTCGTAGCGCAACAAGAAAGCAGGCGAGCCGGTTTGTGACGAACATCAATACTTACTGTTTCATTCCCCACATTACAACCACCAACTGGATAGAGTATCGCCCCCTGGCGATGAAACTCCCCATTCATCATCTCGAGGTAAATCTGTTGTTCTTGTTTACTGAAAACCCCCGAGAAGTGTGTGTGTGTGAGGGGGAAGATGCAAACGGCCCGTCTCTTCTTTTCTCCGTCCTCATAATTTTAAGTATGAATAACTCCAGTCCTCAACCCTCCATTGACTCCACAAACTCGCAATGAGTGCGCAGGATAGGAGTCATATCTTTTTCGATTTTATGGACCATGCGACAACATATTAAAACATATAATCCGTAAAAATTGTTTCCTTTCCAGGTGGCACTGGCTTTGCTCCTCACGTGAGGCTTAGCAATATTTTTTGGACATCCTTCATTGTTCAAGGTAGGGCCAATACAAGCCTTTACGTAACAGACCCTTCCTCCCCCCTTTTTTTTCTTTGTTCTAATAAATATAGCCCCCCCCCCCCCCCCCCGGGGGCGTAATAGGAAGAGGCGTCCCATATTGTGGAAGTCTTCAACACCGGAACGGCAACCATATTACGTTATGCAACTTATGCCACATGTATTGTTCTCTCAAAATATATTAACACCGCGCATGTGAACCTCAATTGATCTGAGTAGACGGCGCTTCCAGCGCTAAACAGCGCTTCCTTCAGTCGAGACAATGTGTGGTGTTGAGAGGGCGCAAAAAGGCATTTTTCTCGACTGTCTGCCTCTCACCATAATAGACGCGTACCATCAGCTCTAAATCAAGCTAGGTCCTTTATTCCCCATCGTGTACAACATCGTCCCGGGCATTTACTATCCGCTCTCCCGGTCGGAAATGGCCAATAGGAAACTATTAGCGCCCTCCACGTTCCTGCCTCGCCATTACAAATGGGGATACGGAGGAACGCGTGTGGGAAATCGCAGACGCGTTCCAAGTTGGGTTTAACAGCTGCTTGCTCTTTAGGGATTAGTGGTTAGCGTACAAGCCGGTCTTGCGAAAGGTTGTGGATAGAGATTGTTGGGAAAAGCAAACATATGACCCTGAAAGAGCAGTGTGTTATGGACATCATTAGCGCTGCGAGGGAGCGAAAGCGACTGGAACAAAATTATTTTCTTTCTAAATCGGGTCATTTCCGGGATATTTAATAAAATTAAGAACTCTTAAAGGTACTAATTATTAGTATTGCTACACGAGCGTCGGAACAAGAAATCTATTCACTTTCTAACAAAAGTATAGGGCAATTATCTTCTCCCAAGAATCATAGTTACTGATGATAAGCTAAGAGTACTAGCACCAAACTACAGTAAACCATATAAGTTGTGCGTCCTACCCCATTGTAACGGGGCCCATTCGTTCATTCCCTGCTTCACCTTCAGCAACGGGGTAGAGCATCACCCCCGGCGATGAAACTCCTCACCCATTATCCTGAAAAGTTGTTGTTGTTGTGCGTCCTAAAACAGAAAAAACAAAAACAAAAACTGACTACCACTGATCTCTATGTATAAAGGCCGGATGGCGCATGGGAGAGGGGCTCGCGGGGGAGAGGCGTGCATTCGGGCCGCCATGTTGGGAGGCCCTAAAGCGCAGTGTGCGCCCATAGAAAACAATGGGAGGCAACGGAGATTGTGAGTATTTATAGCGCTGCAGGCGTTGATCGTTGCTTGTCATCACACAATTTTGTAAGGTGCCAGTATACTGATGTATCCTAACAGTGTTTCACAGGTGTCCTGCCGTTCGATTCTTAATTACGTTATGTTTTGCATTCCGAAACTAGACCGTCACAGCAGTGCAGCGCTGGGGATTGTACTACAGTACGTTTCCCAGCCAATATTTCAACAAGAAACGATGTGAGGTTAACAACCACCATGTATGTAATATCCCGTGCTGCGTTCTGGACAAAAATTGTTCCATAAAGAACGGTCCGGGAAAGGGTATACTCGCATGGCAGAAAGAGATCGTTCTGTAGTATCACAGCCGTTGTTTTAGCCGTGTATCGGTTTCGTATGATTTATATCAAGCACCGCCGCAGAAAGTGTCTTTTAGTGAACGACTGCGGTGCTTTGCCTCGCAAATATGGACACACCGAAGCAGCCCAAATACGTTGTGAGCGTGATCTAATTGCTTCACGCAATTAGAACACGCTTGTTAGGACAGTTAATCAGGTAGTGATGTAAGCTTAATCAATTAAGTTACTTCACCTCCTTGAGATGCAGGATTTACCTCTTTTTGAAGTACAGCCCTTCTATATGTTTGTTTGTTTCTTCCTTCATTTGTTGATTATTTGCAGGCGCGGTTGTGCCAAACTGAATGCCCTTCTCGAGTACTCACATGCTTTTGCTGAATACAACTGCAGCGTGAGCAACGCTGCTTAGGAACGGGGGCCTGCTATCCAGTGCTGACTTTGTCATGCTTGTTATGTGGAGCATGTTCAAAAAAATGCAGCTGCACATCTGAAACTCCAATGAGTATCATCGTCATCTAATAGAGAGCGTCGTAGCACCGTTGTGAGACCAGACACGCTTTCTGAATATCTTCTATGGCACCTTCCGCAGTTTGCACAATTTTGTTCAGCATCGAAGTCTCTCATAGGAACCACTTTGCATTAACTGTGACTCCCATCTTACATTTTGATGTGCAAGGGCCTTCTTGCACTACACACGTATGGTCTGCAACAGGATAATTGCAGCAGGACGATTTGGAGCTTGAAACAGTTGTGATTTTGTCATTTTGGCCCTCGTGTACCCAGTCTGTGAAACGTAAACAAAAAAAAAATCTAACACGATATGCTTTTGTAAAGAAGGTCACTGATGGTGAGTAAAGAGAATATACAAGTTCAAGTTTATTCAACATTTTATATCATACATTATATTATTCAACATTTTGTATCAAGTATATACAACATCAAGTTTATTCAAGTTATTTCTTGCACTTATGCGTTTCAGGATACAATGAACGTGCAGGGAGGTCACAAAAGACTACATTTATTGTTTTATGACCTTGCTACAATGACAATATATATTTTAGGAATGACAATGGACAGGTACTCTCTCTAAATTTGTAGCACTCAATTTTAGGTTAGAATGAGCAATGAATAGCAACTTCCCTCCTGGTATTTTCTTATATATGATGAATTTTGAATTTAATGTGATCAAATATGTGTTAACATAATAGTATATATAAGAATATAATACGTGATAAATGAATGTGATCAACAGTAGATGTAAACAACACCAGTAGCCAGAGAAGTGCATTCTCAAGAAATAATTTTCTTCTTATAGCATATATGTGCATGCCTATTAACTGAAACAATTATCACGGTTCTCACGGTTTTAATTTCTGAGAGTGTACTGTAGAGACGGCTTACATCTACAACAGTTAATACAAGGTATTATATACTGTGAACGCCTTTAAAAATCCCACGTGACACATATGCCTTTACTTTCTGGAGGTGCTGTGGTAGTCAAAGTTTGTGGGCATTACGCAGGTTCTGCACCCATTTCTTGAGTATGTCGAGGCAGCTGTGAAGTAACCTGCATTGATGATGATTATTCCAATTTTTATGGTGCATCGACAACAAAGGAAATAATACATCAGAACATTGATTTGGGTGCAACCAGTTAAAAATGAATATGTTGTTTAATAAATGCATTGGACAAATGTTAAAACATCAGTTTAAAACATGGTTTACAATCCGTGTATCTTCTAAAAATTAAAAAGATGAAAAACTATTCTAAAAAGAATATGGGGAACTCTTCTAAAAAGAATTATAATCTCTAATTATTATATTGCTGGGTGAAGGAGCCTAAAGTGTAAGGTGTATTTCTGATGTGAACATGTAAGAAAATATGCAAAACTGAGAGAGGCTAACCACAGTGCGTGCACTGAGGTTGTTCCTTCCTGTAAAGTAGAAACCAGTGGATGAGGAACGTGACACTTACCTGTACACCCAGCCGTATCACACTACACAGATTATCCTTGGTTTGATTTGTGACAAAGAATCCTACGTAACGGTGGTGTGGCGCGACTTGAATAACGCCTTTGTCTGAGCTGTATCGTCAGCTTGTTACGATAGTAATAATTTGTAGCGTGTCGCGCTATTTGAAGCAGTTTTTAAGGCAAAAGCGGTCTCTCAATACAGGTTTCGTCATGAGGGCTACCCAGTGCACAAAACAATACCAATACATGAAAAAAGGTGACAATCGTGGTCTCATTATGACGTAATACCGAACTTGCGCGTGAAGGTAATTCAAAGAAATGAATGTGGCACTTGCTTCCGCAGAGAACACCGTGTACCATGCTAGCAATGCATGCAAAAAAGCGCTCGAGTGCTCGCACATATATTGATGACAACACTACCTGTGTAGTGTAACGTGTTCTTTCAAGCATATTATGCACTCAAACTGTATTTGCCGCCGGGTAAAATGCAAGTGTGCTCGATTGAACGTCGGAAGAGCGATAAAGCAACCTGCATCCAGTGCTCGTTTTGGACAAAAAAACACTTCATAATGGTAAACTAAATATACAGAATGAACGCCTATTTATTCCTCGATAAAGAGTGACTCACCTGTATAAATTTAGGCCCTGTAACCTTGCCAGTACGGTTGGTACGACCGTAATTGCAAGAAGTTGCCATGATCGCTGCGGCGACTGTTGTGAGCACCGTAAGATGGCGGCCGGTTTCTTCACGCTCGCGCTCCCTATCCGCGATCCAGCCTTTTACAATCGAGATCAGTGCTGACTACTGAGCAGACGCACACCAACAATGTGCGTGTGCGTTTTGCTCGTCATCAGTAGCCACCGTTTTCTTTTTTCTTTCGTTCTTTTTTTTCTTACGAATGTATGCCACCGCTCGCTTTTTAATCATTCTTTCAGTGGCATATCCTTGTCATGTATAGAGTGTGGGATGTGTGTGACCGTTGAACTGGAGCTGGCCTTGTGCTGCGCTAGTACAGAACTGGCCCCCCACCGCCCGGAACTGGTTCAGAGAGTGCAGGCCTAGTCGAACGTACCTAGAATGATAGTAGAAAAAGTGACAGTTCCTGAAATTGGGAGAGGGAAAGCATGATCCCAGCGAAAGCCGTACGCACGTAAGTCATGCCTGTGTTATCTCTTTCCCGGATGATTGGGTGTGGGCTGGGTTTCCAACCTGCTTTCGTGGGACTTACAACGATTGCGCTGAAAAACCCGTCGCGCGCATTCCTCTGGGAGCTCTGTAGAGCATGATGTTTGGCTATTTTTTTCGATTGGATAGCTCCTGAATATCCCTGTCAATTATCATTAATTTGAGTAAATTAGACACGCTCTTCACATTGGTGGGGTAAAAAGTGACCTTTACTTTGCAAATCTCCTACTTCAGTTCGCAAAAACTGACGTAATCAAACTTACGTTGCACGATAGTAACATCAGGAAGTGGCAAAAACCTATAACAAATGCCGTTGACCGCATGATTCTAGGTGGTGTAGTATTTTTATTATAATTCAATGACACGTTTTCTGGGACACCCTGTATATTTCTCCGGTAATCTGGTCGTGCCCTATTTCTGGACAGTTTTAAGACATTTACGGCAGTGCATACTCGTAGGTAGACAGAATGGTATGAAATACAAAAAAAAAAATATTATGCTCGTTTTGTAAACTTTGAAGATCTCGTACGGAATCCAAGAAGCGTACCAATCACCAGCCCACAGGCAATAACCCTAAATATAAAAACAAATAGAAACAATGGGAATTGCAAGCAAACAAAAAAATATCAATACGGATAATCCCCACTTACGTTACTCAGTCCTAATATGCTGAAAACAAACTGCAAAGTAACCAGCGTGGAAGACAACAAATGAAACAGCGCGCGGGTCGGCTTCACCTCTAGATCAAACATGCTGCAGTGAAGTACCCTTTACAGGCGCGTCACTACAATATCTGTATCATTTGCAAAGCGGCATTTGCGAAGCGGCGTATCTTTGTTTGAAGAGAACAAAGAAGAGACAAAGGACGCGACAAAACGGACAAAGAGTGAACACATTGCGAGTCTCCATGTCTGCTCGGTCACATCTTTCGCTCCCCGTTTGTTTTCCTAAAACTCAAGAAAATGTTGCCCGGTTCACGTAACTACCAGCTCGCTTGCATTACTTGTAGCTAATTTGCTCATCCACTATCATTAGAATGGCTACAATAGCAGCCATAACACTAGCAACAATGTATATCTACTGAAGAAATGTAAACCTCTCACGTGCATAACCTTACTATTTTTAGGTGTGACGTCAGAAAATAAAGTCATCAAAATTGCATTTTCCATGTGCACGAGTCGTAGTGTCACGATTTCACCCGCACTGCGTTAGAACACTCTTCAGTTGAACACTTTTTGCGTTAAAACACTTTGAACATGTGAGCTGCATTAAAACACTTCAACTGGATCTGCTGTGGTCCTTTGTCGTTATAGCTCCCGGAATCTGGTGATCCGACCTTCGAACGCACTTTCCGTCTATCATTACGCCATTGCCTGCCCGTATTATGGCCCACTAACCTAGCGGCTTGGTGCACGCAGGTCGAACGCCAGTTCGCCCTTGCGAACGTCACATCGTGAGCGACCAAATGCTGAAATGTCGTCTGCGTCCTTCCAGGAGGGTTTGCCATCTCCTAAAACGTTCGTTTCGTCAATTGGTGGTCCATGGTGGTCCATAGAACACCATGCCCGCCACCATGCCCACCATCCAGCAACCAGCGCTCTGCCCTCGAAACTCTTCTGACCTTTTTCGACACCATAGGAATTCGATCCCTACTGTGAAGGGGCTCATTATTTCATTCCCCACATCAGCACCAGCAATGGGGCAGAGTATCGCCTTACGATGAAGCGCCCCATTCACCATCGTTAAATAAAGTTGTTTAACATCACCGGCACGTTTATAGCAGAGAAGGATGCAAGAACCTTCACAGAGAACGACTCGTTAAACACTTAACGGATGTAATCGCTTTCACACTACCCAATTTGCACCGACAGCCCTAATTCCCCTAGTAAAGCACCTTTTACGTAGATACCCTTTTATTAGAAGAAGCGAAACCACGAAACAAAACGGCAAAAAACAAACAAAAGAGAACATCCTATACCCGGCGCAGCATTCACTAAACAAACAATCCTAGTCCGAATGAAACACCAATATCAAGCAACCCCACGCAGACGACAACAAACACTCCAACGAAATACGTCACCGTGGCAATCGTCGAATTACCAATCAACGATGAGGAGGCGGAGTTACTTAGAGAGCCTTTTATTGGCTGATGAGGGGGGAGAAACAGAGAGTGAAGCGCAATTTCCTTTCCCGGCGGTTGAGGGGAAAACGGGAAAGCAGGGAAGAGGAAATGAAATCGCAGTACGATGGAAGGGAGCAGTAGGCAGTAGGCGCTATTTCAGTGCAGGTTAAGCGAAGCCGCCAAATGTAGGGGATTCCCATTAATTTGCACGAACGTGTTGAGGGACCGTCGCGGTGTGGCGCTGTGGGAAATGGTCAGGTGGCGCCAGCGCCCGGTTTCACAGGTAATTAGTTCCGTGGTGAAAGGGAAACGATTGAGTGAGAGGGAAGAGTGATGCAGGCCTGTCGTAATTGTACGTGTAAAACGGAACTAAAGATGCCTTAACAGCTCGCAGAAAAGTTCCAATGTCAACAGAAACAAATGTGCTAGTATGGAGCGCTGCGGCTTTCTGGAAGATAATACTATGTTAAGACCATCCGACTGGGATAGCAACGCACTATATTCAGACTTTCATAGATAAACGGTGGTAATTTGTTGTCTGAAGCTGCTGTATGTGTACCGAAGATAATGGTAATTACTGTCGCGGTTGGAATTTATCCTCGACAATGAAGAACGCTGGCAGAATTTCAAAGATGCGCGGCTGGGGATCCCTGAAAGGTACATCACAAATAAATACTACACATCAGGACGCACGGTCAGGAAACGTCACGCTGCTTAAATGAAACCCCGTCGATTCCTATGCAAGAGTTCAAATGTTCCGATATATACGTTGATGAAGAAGTAAAATGTTCCAGTCTGTGTGCACACAAACGTCTATTCCATCCTTCCGTCAACGCTGCCACGAATTAAGTGTTTTAAGTACTTTAGCGATGTTGATGAGATACCCTTGGACTTAAGACATTCCTGGCGAGTCTCAAAGTTTTCTGTGCAAAATGCGACGAGTTGTTAAAAATACCTACGAAGGAATAAAAAATAACAGAAAAGCAGACTGTATTATGGCAAAAAATCTGTCACAATTGTAGCCGAAAGATGAGCAATAGGTCAGGCCTGTACAGGTTGGGACAAAAGTTTACGGAACATGCGAGCGGCGTACATTATCTTCGGTGCGACACCCTGGCGGCTGGCGGAAGCGGGTGAGTTCACTGCTTCGGAGGGGTGGAAGGGTGCGCTGTTAGCGACACACAGTGGCAGTTCTGGTGCCGCTTGAGTGTGTCTGGAAGTGGAAGTTGCCGCTGTGTGACGCTAACAGCGCACCCTTCCACCCCTCCGAAGCAGTGAACCCACCCGCTTCCGCCAGCCGCAAGGGTGTCGCACCGAAGAGAAGGTACGCCGCTCGCGTGTTCCGTAAACTTTTGTCCTAACCTGTACAAGTGCAAAATATTCTGTGGCTTATTTTGTTATGAATGAGGAAAGAACTATGAAATATCACATAGGCAGATTCACTATTTGTCAACATTGTACATAGAAGTATGTTGCGAAAACTCATTTCAAGCAATTTGTAAATAAGTAATGACTTTACCGCAATGCAAGTGATTACTTTGCCGTGTGGCAATTTTGACTAATTATTCGACTTTGTGGTAATTCAGCTTCTTATTATTTAAGTTATTCACCGTCAATAATTTTCATGATTAATCACACCGAACTCGATGGCTTAACACCCACAGAACGGTAGACCGGTTTCGACGTTCCAAGCTGATACCTGGCCGAAGACGCCTGCAGTTTGGTTCCGAGGTTGCAGAGCCAAGCCAAGCTAAGCCAAGTTAAGCCAAGGTTTGATGCCATGCTAGAGAAACTACAGCAGGGCAGAACTAACTCGAAGTCCTGCCACTTGCTTAAAACCCGGCTGTTTACAATCTTAGACGGGCTGAGCTGTCGCAAAACATGCTGTGCTCGAAACGTTTCGAACAGCCGCTTCCAGTAACACCAGCCCGTACGAGATAACGCAGCCATCTCTCTACCACGTTTTAAGTGGCACAATATTCCACGGACTCATATACGAGACAGCAATCGTCATACACCGGAGACAAAAAAGCGCCCTTTTCGCTTATCGATTCTCCACATCTAATCGATGCCTAATGGCACGCAGCACGTGGCTGTGCTCATCTCCCGCTTGTCTAAAAGCTTTTTTGAGAAGATAGGCACCGATAAACATTATACGATACACCAACGGACATGCCGCTTAAAATCATTTCTAAACACGAAAGCCCGTCCCACATAATGGCCCCAAACTCTCCCTCCACGTACTAATAATGTGTTTTCGAGAGCATGATTCACTTACCTCAGAATCACTCTTTGGCGCGCCATTCTGTTTTAAAAAGCGACAGTCATTCCCTACTTTCCCAGCTTTGTTCCGCGTGCTGATAAAGTGCACGCACGGGCAATTCGAAAACGGCAAATTAGCTGCCACCAAGCGAAATCTATAACTGATTATTTCGTTCCGGCATAATTTCGCTGCACTGTCTCCTACCGCTATTGCCTCCCGCGGCGAACTCGTCAGAAACCCGTTAATGCTCTTTCCCTTCTTTCCAATCCAAATCAAATCCAGAGCTGTTAAAGCGTCTCCGTAAGAATCGTCTGCTAGCTCGACAGTACGATTCTAGAATCAATAAAGAATACATCTCGAGAAAATCGTTACAAGAAGAAGAAAAAAAAAGAATTTGCTTTGATAGGAAAAATGAAGGAACAAAGTGAAGCGATGAAAGTTTAATGCACGTAACAGCCGGAGTCCTGATGGTCTCTAATTCAAAGAAAATGTGGACGGCTATTATTTGAAGATTTCGGTTTATTCCTCTGTTATGGATAGATACCACTTCGGCAGCAAATGGCCGGAAATCGGCGCTAGCGAAGAGAAAATTGTAGAAAGGCGGCGAACGACGGTGTTTTGGAGCTACTGGGACGGGACCATTTTTCAAAGCGAAGCACCTATCTGTCTTTCGACTGTTTCTGCTCCCAATTGGGTCTGTACATAAGAGCTGGCAGCATGTGTTCATCTATCCTGTTCCGTTTGTCTCCTCTCTGTGTGGCGGGCGAACGCTCCATTTTATGGCGTGGTGTTTGTACTGCGGAAAAAGGATGATTTGGGTTCAGGCGGTGTTTGAGGTAGAATTTAAAAGGATGAACGAGGACTTCCATTCTTCGAACGAAGCAAACGGTTTATGGACCGCCGTCCAGTTGTTGTGTATGCATTTTGCCGGTAAAGATTGTTTGTGTAAATAGGTACGCAGAAAGGGGTATTCACGGTGCCTTTTTGAAACTGCATATCGTGTTCGCAATAGTGATTAAGCGCAAATCGAAAACAACCTAGATTTTTTTATGCGGTTTCGCTTAAAACGAAAGAAATGGAACGGAACTCTTGAAACAACGCATATTCTAATATGTGTTTAAATTTTAAATGAGCAATGGGGTTACATCTGACGGTGCTCGAAACCCTGTTTCATCTTTCAAGCTATGTCTCTACCGAAGAAACGCACCGTGACGTGATCATGGCTTTGGTAGACAAGCGAAACTGAAACTGCATCACGGCGGAGAACACAGCCGTTTCAAAAAGCCGTATTCCTACACGAAGGTCAAGGGTCGCTTCTTTGTATTAATGGTACACACAAATGATATTACGTATTTGGTTGATTTGGTGTCTTTATTGCGTCGTCTCCAAAGTCAATGTCGTACGCAGAATGTTGTTGTTGGTTGGTTAAATAGCAAGGGGAGGTTGAATTCGCGCAAGCGAACTCTGCTACCCCAAAACAAAGAAACGGTACGATCGCACCACAGAAGGTGTGAGCGCATCGCAAAAGTTCACCGGGGCGAGCGTCACGACCGTGACCACGCAGGACCGAGCGCGCCGTTCACATCAAGGATCATAGTAATGTCCACGCACCGTCTAGTGTAGGGTTTCTAGTCCAGTTTTCACAATGAAATTGACAAGAGCATTGAAGGCCGCGTCCCTGTGCTTAGCGTCCCATACGCCTAAGACTTTTTCTATGCTGAAGTCCCTGCTGTCGAGATGGCCAAGGGTCCGCCTCAAGATGCCTCTTTGTGCAGCATGTTTTGGACAATGTACGATGATATGTTCAGTGTTTTCCACTGCCCCGCATAGTAAACAGTTGGGCGAGTCCACCTTGCCCACTTCATGAAAACTGGCGACCATAGGGCACATTCTGGCGTAGACTATGCAGGAGAGTTTCTATTTGACACATAGTGTATGGGGCCGGTTGGTACATATCCCCTGGCCAGGCGACAACCAGAAGAAGCTTTCTTCTGTTGTCGCTTGGCCAAGAGAGTTTCTATTTGTTTGGGCGTTCTTGAAGGTATGGTAGACTTCAGCTCCGGTTCTAGCGTGCGCAGGAGTGACGGCCCACTGTCGGCTTGGTGCCATTTTGTCCTGCGGATGTCAACAGTCATAGATTTTAGGAGAGATTTGATGTGCTGCTTAGAAAACGTGACTAGATGTTCTGGTGCGATGTTCCCATTTCGTCCGCCTTCTCGTTACCACTTATGCCAATATGGCCAGGTATCCACTGAAGAATGACGTCGTGAGCGATGTCTGCGCACTTGCGATACGCTAACAGGAGGTCTCGTACTATTGACGCCGTACTGCCTTTTTCCAAGAACGATGAGATAGCTTCAAGGCCGGCTTTGTTGTTGGAGTTGCGCTGAATGTATTTTGTTATCATCACTTAGTTCCCGCTTGTTTTGTATGGAGATGCCACGTGCATTCCGAGAGAAACTCGTGCCCTTCAGGCTCCTGAAGATGTAACGGCCCGGTGGCCATCCTTAGGAAGGGCTACCGGTTGAATGGAGCAGAGCAAGGCCATACAGCTAATAATATGGTTATTGGTAAAAAAAACGCACACTACAACATTAGAAACAAGTAAAAGCTTGACGTTTCGGGAACAGTACTGCGCCCATCATCAGAAACAAGTTGCTTGTTTATCCATTAACGGTAGGTAGCCGTCCGGAAGAGGGCATGGGTGTTTGTTGACAGAACTGCGTATCTTTTTGATGAACCAAGATTCGAGTTGTTTACGTATTCACCATCGTTCTTCACGTGCCAAAATGTCAGGGTTATCTAGGTCAACTTTGTGTCCGCTTAACCACACGTGGGGGGATATATATTTATTGAATGGAAAGCTACACGTGGTCAGTCGCATTTTTTGTCGATTTGGTGATTTCCCGTCTATGTTCCTTCATTCTTGTGCGATTCTTGATTCATCAAAAATATTAGCAATTCTGTCAACAAACACCCAGGCCCTTTTCCGGACTGCTACCTACCGTTAATAGATAAATAAGCAACTCAACCAAGACACTTGTTTCCAGACCTCGGCAAAACTCACTCATGAGCGCGCTCACTCATGCTCATTCACGCTCAATTCGCCTAATGAACTGAGCGTGAGTGAGCGATCCGAGAGCTGAGCAGACGGTGAGTACGCGGGCCGAGAGCTGAGTGGGCTGTGAGTGAGCATTAGGCGCTAACCGCATGGAGCGTATTTTACAACCGAAATGGGCCAGCGTTGTCTCTGCCGAACCGCGCGGAACGCGAGCAGAGTTATTCGAACCGCATGCGACGGATTCTCGGCGGGCGTGGTTGGCATGGTGACGCGTCGGCTGCCTGCTTGTGAACGCGGTAGCGCCATATGTACGTACATACTAGTTGCATTGTAGCCATGCTGATGATAACACGCAATGTAATCTGTTTCCACTTTCGTAAAACTTCGAGCTGTCAAGATGTGCGTCCTCTTTTGTGTACCCGCGCGTCCCCGAGGCACTTCTGGCTTCGCCTGGTTCCAGCTGGTCATGTTCCTTGTTGCTGTCATGCTTCTAGTCGCCTGCTTCGCTTCGCGATATTAAGTAATCACGGTAACATAATCAGACTGAGTATGCCGATCATGTGCTGGAAGCAGCAGCGATAAAATATGACAGTCAACTTCAGTCACATACAAATACCCGAGACGTCAAACCGGGACTCCAGTAATCAGTCATCGTAAGCGCATGACACAATGAAGAAAGGCGACACACACACACGAAGCGTACTGTCAAAAAAGTTTATTGACTGACATATATATTGTTTAAAAACTTGCTAAAATTTTCTTTGTCGATTACGCCATTGACGGAAACGGCGCTAATCCCCACCGCTCTCCGGTAAGTATAAATACATTTGCTTAAACACGTAAATACACTTACGAGTTCGTCCGCGAGTTTTGTCCAGAATAAACGATTCGTCACGTCATTGTACTCGTCCATCTTCACATTCCAAGTGTTCAACATCGTACACCACGAATCGGGCAGCCATGTTTTCTGTTTATGTGCCGTGCTCACCGTGCTGTAGGGAGGGCAGTCACGTGTACTTTACTCTCGCTGCTCACTGGCTGGCCCGATTCCGCTCCGCTCGTCAGTGCCGAAATTTCTATCCCGCCAGATATGAGCGTTTCGGCTGTGTGCCTATTGTTCTGCCGTTCGGTTGCACGCTCCGCTTGAATTCGGCGAGAAAATACGCTCCATGCGGGAGCATGAGTGACCGGGCCGAGAAGTGAATGGGTAGTGAGTGAGAGTGACTGAGCGAGCCAAGAGCTGAGCGGGCAGTGAGTGAGTGAGCGTGAGTGCGCACTGAGTGAACGTGAGCGCGCGATTCGAGAGTTGAGCGGCCAGTGATTGAGCGTGAGTGTGCGAGTCTGGATCTGAGGGGCCAGTGGGGCTAACTGAGTAGTGAGCGGCCCATTTGCATACGCTCACTAATTACATAAACATCCTAACTTTTAAATTTTACTTCGCACGCTTACGGTACCTCTGTTTTACTATGTTCAAAGCTAATAATATGTAAGGAATTACAAAGAAAAAAATCTTACACTATGAAAAGCTATATTTAAAAGTGGCTATATTCTCACTTATTGATTTTTTGCTATATAGTAGTTCCAGTCTAGCAAGTTGGCGGCGCTGTTGTACCATCTGACGTCATTTATTTGTAAACAGGGACAGGTCTATTATATTGATAAAAACAGTCGGGAAAAAGCAGCCGCGCAAGACCGACACGATCCTCGGGTGACGTCGAAAAGTCCCCGTGCCTTTCTTCATGTTTCTTCCTTCTCAAATCAAGCGCTGCTTATACCCGTCTGAGCATGCGCCGGTCTACGTCACGAGTCACATGTAAGGGGACCATGTTACGTCACGACGTTCCCTCATTCGCTGATACGATCTTTCCAAGAGTTGAGGATCTTGGGAAGTGTACGGAACAGAGGCCTCCCGAGCGCTCTGCGGGTCACCTATATATAATTGCGCCTGTCGTTCTTTCGCAGGAGCTCACGTTATTTGTTGCAGGACACGCCTCAGACGCTTTAAGACAAATGTCGGTACAGTGCCCTGTGAAGTCGGCCCAGGACGCACGATCCCCCAGCGATACTAGTGACGTTGGCCGCCTGAGCGTGGCCGACTACGGCAAGCACTTCCATCTTCCACCACCACCATCACAAAAAAAAGGGGGGGGGGCGACACCTCAGTGTTCCTTTAAAGTGTTCGCGACACTTCATCCCAAGCCATCCCAGATAAACGTAAAAGGGGATTATTTGTATCGATGCTTATCTTCCGTTTTATTCCGTGTTAGCGGCGTGAAGCAACTGTGGCTATGAGGCGTACACACGGAGACAGATGGAGAGAGGACAGCAGCAAGGGGTGGTGGACAGGAGGGGGGGTTAGTATGGGTCCAGGGCCAACTTCAGGGGGAATTGTGCCGTCATTCGTCTGGAAAGTCTGCCGGAAAACCCAGAGAAAACCCTAGACAGCACAGCTGGTGCGGGGACTCGAACCCGTGTCACCTCCCAGTCTCAGTGTGGAAAGCGGCCACCCTAACCACTACGTCACGGGAGCTGGTCGATGTGAATCTGAATTCCTGGCTCTGTAGCATAAACGCCTATGGAAGATCGAAACCGAAACCGCGAATACAGAAAATTATCCGGCTCTGACTTCACGGCCGGTGGAGAGGGACTGCGCGAGGCAGGCAGCGCGGGAGGTCACGTGGTAACGGCTACCAATGGGAATCACCGCAGCTCTCTTTCCTTTTAAGTCGGAGCTTGACGCCGTACGTGTGTTCAATGGTTCACATCTCGCCAAATAATTAATTTGTCCTGAGTACTGTGGCATGCTGTACAATCCGTGCAGGATGTCATGAACCACATCTATCAAACTGTCGCATTCCCTTAGGCTACATACAATTCACATACACGACAGCCCCACGCACGGCCTTCATCACAGAGTTAACACACCTGAGCCTAAAACATGATGCCTAACGCAATAGACATTTTTAGAAAAGCAAGCGCCACCTGTGTCACACAAGGGATCATGGGAACTTCGAGCGCCTTGAAGCACAACGAGACAGCCAGGCGGAGGTGCAGGAAGAAGATCCAACATTCCCGGTGTGCACAGCAGCAGCGTCAGTCGGGGTAAGCCATAACCGAAGCAGACAACAGAGCAGTGTCTCTCAAATTTCCCATGCTGCTTTGCGCCACGCGCTTGGTGGCGCCCGCATCTTATTAAAATCGTCTACTCATGCCAACGCGCAAGACGCTGCATCCATTGCCAAGGATATGCCATTAACAGACTGCGGTCTCATCTTTTACACAGCGTTTGGTGTAACGCCTCAGCAACCCCACTATCGATCCCGTATGCGTGCAGACCAAACGCTTTTTTTTTTTATTCCTTGCACTTTTCACGTATACAATACTGTGTAATGACGACAAAGCAACTGTGGTTTATAGCCTGTACGGCTTATAGCAAAGATACAAAACAGACCTCATGATACTACGGAAGAAAGGTGGAGGCGTCCACACGATGGGATCAACGTAAAATCTTGCAATATCACACCATCACGCCATAACTCGGTGCTTCTATGAGCACACCACGGTCAATATTAAAAGAAGAAGGCGTAATGACCGCAAACGCCGACCACCGAAACCAATTACCGACCAGCGCTTCAAACGAAATCACGCAGTAGCCGAATTCACGGAGACCTCAAGAGTCCAACCAATGATCATCTATAATTCTCTGGCGCAGATCGGATAAATCACGCGACTGCAGCGCCTCGTGCGTGTGTTAAACAGTGGTCGAACGCGCGTGCGGTTCGTGGCACGCGCGCCTAGTATCCACACGGGCTTGAGAAAAGTGCACGCGATCGTGCGCCAAGTAATCACGAAGCCGGACGCATCTGCACAAATTCTCGTATCGCTTGCAAAACGCTGGTCCGTTACTTGCCCTTCAATCGTGCGGTATAAATGTTGAGAAGCCGCCATTAATCATTGTTCTATCTGCTTTCGGGAAAAGATTCTCTGCTTAGCGAATCATGGTACCATTCACATTTTGCTATGAACAAAGTTGTCATATAACGCCATGAAGCGATGTGCAGGGTACGTAATACGTGTGAGTGTGTGTGTGTGTGGGGCAGTGGCGTAGCCAGACCTCCAATGTAGGGGGGCTCGATACGAAACCCCCCCCACACACACACACACTGATCCTGGATGCGACAACACACATATACTTGTCCACACCGCAGAATGCGGTTGAAAAAAAAACCGAAAATAATTTATTTGGACGTTCACAATAGGATTACATATATAGGCTGTCATGTCCAATGAGGTGGTGTCACGAGATTGTAAGTACTTTGAGAAGTTCATACTTTGAAAACCATTCACGAGTGCTGCTTAGATAGCCGTCATGAACTGCAAGAACTTTCGCGATCGTCACACTGGTCCCCCCCCCCCCCCCCCATATATTATTTTCTTCTCGGATTTGCACGATTTGCGTGGGTCGGGACGTGGCAGGTAGGGGGGGCTCGAGCCCCCCCTAGCCCCCCCGTGGCTACGCCACTGGTGTGTGTGTGGGGGGGGGGGGGGGGTAGGGTTGCGAAAAAGTTATCCAGCTCGACAAGGAAGAAAGCGGCCTAGAGTTATAAACATTTGTTGCAGTTCGTCATGTTCACCCCGAGGTTTAACGCACTTGGCGCATCGTTCCTGAAGATTATTTAGCGATTGAAAAAAGAAATCCGACGTCTGCTCTTCAAAATATGAATGCGCTGCTCCTATCATCTGCTGCTCCTGTGAGAATCTCTAACCTTTCAAACTGCTTTATTTTTAAGATTGAAAACAAAAAATTGTCCGATGGGGCGAGATCCGGCAAGTACTGCGGACGTTCAATGTATTCAAATCGCTAGTCCTTCAGAACCCGCATTTTCTTTCCTGCTTTGTAGGCCGCTATGCATTGTCCTGCAAAAGGAAAACGCTGTAGCTTCCTGCGGCGTTTTCCTTTCAAAACCTCCTTTAACCGGCACAGCAAGCTACAGTAGTATGCTGCATTAACTGTTTCACCCTTCTGGAGATAGTAAATCTTCAAAACAACTTCCCTATCCCAGAAAACCGTCGCCATAACCTTTCGCGCTGATCGTTGAGTCTTGAATTTCTTCGGCCTTGGAGAACCCGAGTACGCCATCCAGTGGACTTTTGCCTCAGGATCACAGCGATACAACCACGTTTCATTAACTGTAACACGTCGCTCAAGAAAGTGTCACTAGAGCGCTCAAAATGCTGCACAATCGACCGGCGTTGCTTGTCATCGCCATTCAAAACATTACGATACTTAACTGGCGCTCTTTGGTCTCTTGCGCCATAAAACATTCAACTACACACACACTTGCTGAAAGATGCTCAGCCAAATGCGTTCGCTGAGCATGCCTAAGGTCTCCGCAACTGTTTTAGTCGAGATTCGCTGATCCGCCCAAATAAGGTCATGGACACAGTCAACAATTTAGTTGTATAGAATTATAGTTACCCCGATATAGTTACTTGATACATGCCGCCGAATACCTTCTTAAAGGGACTGTGAAATTTCTCGAACATCCCAGGATTTTTTTGCTGAAAACCGTTCATCCCGTCGTGAAACTTGCACACGTTTAGTTTTTTCCCGATTTTTTTTTTTTCCGATTAGGCGTGTCATTTTTAACCACTCGCTGTTGAAATCTCCTCCGGATGGACCTCTCATCCACGATCCTCCTTCCTAATACCTTGGGATGGGCGCGAAAACAGAGGAGGACAAAGTGGGAGCACAAGGCACAAGAGCGCCTACCAACGTTTTAATGACACCGAAGTACATTGGGAATCTGAGAAGGTTTCACTTTTTTCGTGACTCATCTAATCAGTCAACGATACAAGTAGGTTTCTTTTTAATATTACATCGGGAGCGCCCCCTTTGTGAATGCCTCAAGTGTTTTATCTCCTTTGTAGTTAGGGCGATAGATGGTGTGCTTATACACACCTATCCCCTAATTTATCAATTTCATCTGCTTCCACAATATCAGGTGTCAGCCATTTTGTTTTTCTTTGTCGGTAACTTTGTACTTCTGAAACACGGGTAGACATTTACATATCTTACGATGAACAGCCATCTAACCTTCTGTTTCTCCTTCCACATTCCGACGGAGCCCATTTAATTAGTCGTTTACTGTATACACCGACCGGTTTGTCCCATGTTGTACCTACCACAGGAAAGGGGGTCGGGGTCCTGTAAACAACGTCATCATTATATTTAGCATGCTGGTTTTTTAGTGTTTATGGCATGTACGTCCAGGTCAGGGATGGGCAGTATTTAAATACACTGTAATTAAAATACTTTTTAAAATGATAATACATGCATTTATATTTTGTATTTAAACACAGACTTGAAAAAATGTATTTATAATTATATTCAAATACCAGTTTTCGGGTATTTATTCTTGTAAGTACTTTATAAATACTCTTAAATATAGAATATATACTGCCTCATATCTTAAAGTTACTTTGCATTTGACCTTTCGGGAAGAAGGACGAGTTTGGGGCGCAATTATGCTGGGCTTGCGCTAGCATGCGCATGCGAAAAATCATTTTAGATGGCGAGTTTTTCACTGTTGTTGCGGACAACGGCGCGACTACCCGATTACATTGTTCTATGAAGCATCTTCATCAAATTTAGTACAAGCATTTGATCATCGGCACATGTGGAGAACAGGTTCTCCTTTACGAATCTGATTGTACGGCCGAACAGAAGATGCCTAAAAGATGCACTCGTCGGGAAACTTCTAATATTCAAATCGCCATGATAATCTACCAAATATAGGCTATTGTTCCTTGCTGATTTGTTGTTATGATCATCGTTATTTCTGTAATTCCAGATCACATCTTCCTCACAGTATTTATGGCAGTAGTTACGATATTACGTTTCTTTCTTTTTCCAATCCAATCCCAGTTACGATATTTAAATACTGCACTTATATTTACATACTCATGTTGAAAACTATTTATGACGAAAGTACTTAAATACCACTTTCAACAAAGTATTTTGTATTTATATTTAAATACTCAAAAAATGTATTTATGCCCATCCCTTGTCCAGGTCTTGTGTCTTGTTGACATAGTTCTCTAAAGTTATTTTAGTGCTTTGCTTTTAGTGATGGACTCATGCTTTTCATTTATGTTAGGCTGAAAAAATTACCTTCATAATAACACGTTCTCCGATTTTGTTGATGTAGTGAAAAACAGTCGTATTATGCATATAGGGGGTGACTGCCAAATGACACTGGAAAAACTTGACAACCGTCCATTCAGCTTCTGCAAGATTCGTGGACCTTGGCTCAGCCCTCAACAACAAGACATGGCAATGAAAGCCTTCTGTGCATTCTTGAAAAATAGCTACTAAAGAACAAAAAGTTGTAAATAAGACACGATAGTACATGTGATGCTCACTACGGAGTGTCACGTACGATAGTAAAAACTCACAAGAAATGGAACTCACAAAACTCACAAGAAATGGAGCTGCAGGCGCCCCTTTGGGCAGCCACAAAGTTCCAACTCCCGCCGAGTTAGCTAAGAAGAAGAAGACTGCCAAATCGGAGTTCCTGTTGTCCGCCACACCTTGCGGACTGCTTCGTTGCCTGTGTAGCCTACTGAGCAAAGACTGCGCCACTGCTGTAAGAACAAGTACACGATACACCGCCTTACCCAGTTTTTCTACCTGCCACCTAAACCTGAGTTATACCTTATGGGGCCACGATTTGCGCAGAGAACTGAGGAAGCATGTATTAATAATACCGCCTGATTAATTTCGAGTGGGAAGAAGAATAAAAGCGTACTCCTCTCGCGCAATAAAATCAGCAAGTGCCTTTATCGTGAAAATCATATCTTAGAGAAACTAATCGATCCTTTATCTGCAAGTTGAGTCTTCCTTCATCCTCTCCTGTTCCTCCTCGCATCCCTTGACTACGAGTGGTCCTAGGGGACTACTTGCGTTGTATTTGCACACGGCAGTGTAAGTTGGTCGACCCATCTGTGAGTACTGCAGTGAGCGAAGGGTAACGGCACTGCATCATGTCTAGCGCAGGTTGTTTCAACACGACCCCTATTTAGCATTGTTCATCACCTTATCATCAGGACATATCCCATCCTGTCTATTGTGCCTTGGTGTAGTGGGCCGCTCCTCATGTGGCGAATTTCCCCATTCATTATCATTAATTTATCTGTTGTTGTTGTTAGGAGCGATGTATTGCCTTAAAACGGCTGTCTTTCAAATTCAAAATTCGTGTACAGTAGCTTCGTCCGTTTTATCTCAGAGTGAAACAGAAATTACAGGGCAATCTCATTCCTCGTACGGAAATTAAGAGTCCACTCAGAACGATCTTTAAAATCCATCAGCGATGAAATCAACGAGATCATTCCAACACAATTGTGCCTCGAATGAATACCCAGTTCCAAATTGAATTCTGCTGATCTTATGCGTCAGGCAAAATGCACGCGAGGCAATAATACTTCTAAAGCAGAATTTTCAATAAACGCTGCCGTCCGCAAATCGTTTTCGAGAGAAAGCCCGCGGTTCCTTCCAAATGAGCTTTCCGGGAGCGGCTAATTATTGAGAAACAGAATATCTAAGCATTCATCGCAGGCGAAAAGCACGCTAAATAATTATTTATTCATTTCGGAATGCCCCATTTTTTTCCTTAAGGAATAACCAAGCCGACCGTAGTCGGGCTCGCCTCTGTTTTCATACCACTACGCATAGGAGTCTCAGGAGGCTCAGCTGTCTGCGCAGCTACCAAGTTTCCCTTTCTCCCCATTGCCCGTGGAGCTACCTCATTGGTCGCTTTTCGAAATAAGGGGTTAACATTTCCAGGTTGAGATACACGTGGTTTCTTCTGTGGACGCGTGCCGGTCGACGAATACCTCCTTGTGAGTGGACAGACAGTTCGTCACGTGGTTTCTCCAAACTTCACCCCCTCCCCTGTCTGTGTGCATACAGGTCATAGCGTTCTCGTATAAACATATTCAACCATGATTCTTTGTGACCGATTAATCCTGCCAAAGGCATTATAGATTTAAAGAAAAAAAAAGAACACGGAAAAAACACTAGCGTTAAAATAGCTGTGCACATCTGGTACTCGCAGCTGAAATACAGCGCCGACTGTGTCGCTACGGATCGTGGGTAGACTTTAACACTATTCTCTCTCTGCGCTTGGGAGCTCTTAACATATAATATGTTAATATTTAGAAGTTATCTCTTACAAATGCATTGCAACTCGAATCTTGTTCAGATGTTTAGGAATCTTTCAATCTTTTTGGAACGAGTCCGTATTGCAAGTACAAAAAAAAAACAAGAACCTTCACGAAGAACCGTCCTCTGTGGAGGCACCCTGGCGAAACGCCTGGCGTCTTGTCCTTTCCACTCCTGCCACCTGCATCACCACACCTCACCTGATACCCAACGCCGTATCAAGCCAACCTCGCAGCGCACCATCTTCCGTGACTCACCGCGCCGCGATGTCTGGGACACACGGCGCACCTATATATTGTCACGAAGCGAAATGGGTCGGCGAGTCGTCGAATAAACAGCGAACGGTATATATTAGACTACTTGGTAGCAAAACACAAGAGTGATAGCTCTCTGAACACAACTGAGTCCAAAGAATGAATGCTCCAGCTTGGAGCGCACAAGCATTTAAGCGTCGCCACGAAAAGTCTAGAAACAGCACGTGCGTTTGCCAGAGTGCAGGCGATGTGTCTTGAAGCTTCTTGCTTCTTCTTCAGCATGCGCCGGGATGAGATGTACCGTTTCGTGCCTACCCTGGAAGTTTCGCGAGGATGATTCGTGGCAATATGCTATCCGATGCTTAAATCCGCATATACATTAATAATAATAATAATAATTGGGGTTTACGTCGCGAGACAACTGAGAAATCCGCATATACAGCTCTCGCCGTAAAATACACGCGGCCATTCTTACTAAACCCTGACGCAACATAAGAGCTACAGTCATAGAGGATATTCCCGCCAGCGGACAAGCGGACGAGTCCGCACATTGAGAGAGGGACATACGAGAAGATGCTGACGACAGGCAGATAAGGAAGCAGATTCACAGGCCTTATTAACGTAACTATTTTACGTGGTTGCTTATAATTTTTTTTTTTTGCAACATCATACATATACAAAAAACAATTTGAAACATGCGGGAGCACTACGTTCTGAATCGGAGGCGTCATGCGCACCCATAAGCCAATCACGAATGTCTTTAGATTTGTGGGCGGAATTGACCTGTAAAAGTTAACCTGTCCCGAAGTATAGTAGGTATACCAGTCTTCATATATTTGAATGATGGTGGTGATGGTGGTGGTGATGGTAGTAGTGCTGAAAGAGCTCGCCGTTGTCGGCCTAACAAAGGGGGACAACGCCACGACTAACGCTCTGGGGGTAATGTGCATCCTGGGCCGACTTCTAAGGGGAGTGCGCCGATATATTCGAACAGTAAAACTATATCAATCAACCGATTGATCATTCGAACGTTTAGTTTCACCGGAACATTTTCGTTAGATTTAGCTGGGAGAGAAAGCAAAGCCACCGCGCTATTCGAAACTACGTGCCGCTATAAGCCACTGCGTACATTCAAAACTTTCTACCTCGAAGAAAAGCACAACGCAGAGTGGCTGTCTACTAGCGCCACGGAAGGGAAAAGAAACGGCAATTCAAATTAGAGAGGAGGAAATCATAATGAAATTCATCCGCAAACGGACGCATAACGCTACTTACTGCAGAGAAACGCACGGGAGTTCTTAAAACTACGGCGATGTCCGTCTCATCTTTTTTGTTTAATGCCTAAATAAATATTAATGATGCTCCCGAATTAAGTGGGCGCGCAGCGCTTAAAAAATTAAGCGCATTTCATGGGCAGCAATTTTTTTTGCGAGTAAAAAAAAAAAACGGGAATCTCGTCGGGAGGGTCCGTGGAGGACAATTAATCACCCCAGCACAGATTATATGCTGTTATACGGCGAAAGGATGTCTTAAAAATGAAATATAGCGCGGAGTACGCATATCCATGCAAGTATGTGCACGAGGCTGCTATGCGTATATAAACTTAAACAGATTTCGAGTAACTTCTTTATTTTTTATTTTTCCTTTTTTTAAATCTCGTTCTAAAATGCAATAATATGCATCACGTCGACTGTACGGTGTGCCGTGAGGTTGTTTCGTTTTTCGTGCGTTTGATTTCGTTTTTATTCAGAATTTAGGCTTACGTTTACTTGCATCCAGATTGCAATAAACCTGCATTTACGCTATAATGTTTACCCTGTCGCGTTCCCCTGGCTCATACGTTTTCTAGTGACAACAGACCCGCTGGTTCTCGAGGTTCGACGATCTTTCAAATTTGCTGGGCAGATTCGCAATGGTTCGTTGACTTGACATTTCTAAACAGAAGTTAAAAACACTGTTACTTCTTTAAAATCGAATGTTATGAATGTGTACCACGCGCAGGAAAACTTAAAAGACGTTCGTGTGGTGGTGGTGGTGGTGATAGGGCTTGCCGTTGTCGGCCTCACGTATGTGGGCAACGTCACGACTCACGCCCTGGGGAAATGTGCGTCCTGGGCCGACTTCTAAGGGAACTGTGCCGACATATGTCTGAAAGCGTCTGAGGAAAACCCAGGAAAAACCCCAGACAGCACAGCCGGCACCGGGATTCGAACCCGGGTACCTCCCAGTCTCGACGTGACATGTTCGTGTAACGTCGTCGTTCTGCTGCACCAAAAGAGCCAGTTACGTTGGTGCCCCAAACAGCTATTTTCAACGTTTTTTGTCTGGCCTGCACAAGCTCAAATACGTACTCTTTGACTTACTAAATAAACCTGCGGCGTCGTGTTATTTGTTACAGTACATGTTGCCAATGCATGGCAACTTCTTCAGTTATAGAACATTACACAAAGACGGTACGCGAAACAAGGAGTTTACATTGAACACAGATGTACAATGCAAGCGAGCTGGTGTATACTTGACATTGGCAACATGCCGCTGAGCTTGGGGGAAGGACGAAAGACAGAACAACACAAAAACGAACAGCACAAGACTATAGGCTCAGGCTTTGTCAGTCAGACTTGTACGTATTTGGAGTATTGTATTTAAAATACTGTATTTTAAATACAATTTGTGGTATTTTGGTACTCTACTCAATACTTTTTGTTTTGTGTATTTGTACTCTATTTAAAATACATTTTATGGTATTTTCTACTCAATACTCTAATTACATATTTTGGATCTCCCTCTCAAACTTTCTGTGTCTTGTCCTTCCATTATCTTGCTTGTTTAGTGGAAATTCCCTGAGTCCCTCGGACTGGACCCGGACATTGGCCCTTCTTGGTAGTCTCCATTTAGAGACCTTGCCCCTTTTTCTTTTCGTTCCTTTTCTTTCTTGGAATAGCAAGCTGGCAATAGCCTGGCTGACATTTCCGTTTTCCTTTTTTCACTCTATTAAACATATCCCCCCCTCCCTTGCCCCGTGTGTACTAATCCTTGGCGAGTGAGGTTTTTTTAATATGTGTGCCCTGACGTGGTGACGCCGAATTCTGACCTCGCCCAGCAGGCACCTGCTAGAAGTTTGCTTTGTTCTGGGTCACATATACATAGTGGAGTTATGTGGTATCTCTTTGTCATCTTTTTGGGACATATGTTTAGATGACTCCTATCACACAGCGGCAGCTTGCGTAGTGCGCGGGGTTTAGGTGATTCATGTCACATAGCGGCGACTAGCCGCATTGACGAGTGACCGGTGACTTTTTGCGTTCAAGGATAAATAGTATCTTAATTGTATTTCAAATACTTTTTTAAGTATATTGTACTCTATCTTAATTACATTCTAACGTTAGTATTTATTATGTTATCTTAAATACATTTTTGAGTATCTTGTACATGTCTGCTTTGTCTTGCTTGAGCTTTGTCTTGTGCTGTTCGTTTTTGTGTTTTGCCTTTTGTCCTTCCCCCAAGCGCAGGGACATGTTGCCAACGTCAAGGAGTTGCGCGTCTGCAACTCTGGAGAGCAACGTCTGCACCCGACTGCTCCTTTCAATTATGAAACATATGCTTCCGGATTCGAGATAGACAAACTTGCGCAATGCAGCCGAACTTTCGAACTTTTTGAGCGGTCGAACTTTTTCGAATATCGCGAACTTTTTCGACTTCGAAACGCGACACCTTCCTCGCATCAGCACTTATTTTGATGTTGTATTCATTGTTTCATTATTTTATACCGTGCGGTACAGCGGCCTGTACTGTGGTGCCTGTTCCGAAGAAATATGATTTTCACCTTAGTGGTTCTTGAATAACCTACAGGCAAATGATTTGTTCGAGATGTGCGCATGCTTAAAATAGGACGCAGGTTTTAATGTGTAAACATCATTAAAGATGGGACTTTTCCATTCGTATTGCTTTGAGATTAAAGGGGGCAATCCAGACACTTGTGGTCAGCAATTTTGCCGTCTGCCGTGAAATGGAAGAACTTTGATGGCAGAAGGTTTCATGTAACGACGATGGGACGTCTTGCACATGGTCGCTATCTCTCTTTGTAGTCTCATTTGTCTGAGTGCCCCAACGTCTTCACGACAAAATAGGGATCAGCGTCAAGGACGTCGTACAGTTTTCGTAACTAAAAAGGAAAATAGGGGTAGGGATGGGGAAAGATGATGGTGATACACGAGAGGAAGAGGAGAGGCGTGCAGTCCCTTTTGTTCTGGGGTTAGCGGGCGTTCACACGGGCCAACTTTCTGCACCAACTCCAAAGTTGGTCCCAGTCGGCCGACACCACCAACCATGGCCAACTCCAGCTGCTAGGAATCGGTCGTCGAGAGAAACCTTCGGAGAGTTGATGGTGTTCTAACCAATCAACGTGAGGAACATTGCCACGTGACCCTCGAGGGCGTCAAGTGCTTTCGTTCCTGCCGTACTCGCTGCATGTGTTCAAATCCTACAGGGGTACTTGGGATTTCTTTCTTTTTTTTTTTGTTTTTTTACTAGCGCCTTATAAGCATATCAATAGGCATTTTTTGATACAGAGGTAATCTTCTGGTGGAATAAGATGACTTCGGTTTGATTAATGACAGTTGAAAAAAAAAAAAAGCCACCAGCTGTTGGATTTGAACCCATACACCCCGATTGCCGAAAGGTTGCTTGTCGGTGGAGTTACCGAGTTGGTACGTGTAAACACGGAGACGTTACCTTCTTCGTCATAAGATGTTGGTTCGATTTGGTGCAGAAAGTTGGCCCGTGTGAACGCACCCTTAGGGTAGGCCTGAAGAGCTATATTCAGCACAGAAAACATGAGCATCCCTGAGTAGCCTTCTTCGGGATCTGGTAGTGCCAGTACAATTGGTGAGGTTAGCCCACGGCTGGTGCAGTCAGCTGCTTCAGAACGAACACGCACACATGAACATATCTTTCTTTTTACACATATTTTCTTGATATCGGTGTAGTTGCCCCCGACTGCCGTGACTAGCTTTTCATTTCTCCGTCTCCTTTTACATTTGCAACAAGAGGCAGAGGAAATATTGATAGGAGAATGAAAAAAAAAAAGAAGAAACATTGTTTCTGCTAACTTGCCACTCTACCTGATGGTCGATGACGATCCACGCTGGAAACGTAGGTTATCAATGCCTCCGCAACTTTTCCGATACAACAACAGTCACTTGGAGCGTTCAGGAAAGTGTCCCCTCTACGGAGCAAGAAAGAAAGAGTGCATTCGCGTAAGTGAGAAGGCGTTTGTGTAGGTGGGGCTGGTGGCTTGGCGGGTTTCCCCGGATGGCGGTTATAGTCAGCTGCATCTGTCCCACGCTCCTGTGCTGTCTGAATGAATGGAAGTGAAAAGGAAAATGGGGAGGGCAGATGCCATAGTTTGCTAGTGAAGCAATGAAACAGGAAAGACTGTACTCACAAACGCGTGCACTAAGGGAAAATAGTACGCAAATTGATTGCGGTTGGTATCTGTGTGCCGCTACGCGCGGTTCGCTATAGCAGAAATTGACACCAAATACCATTACATAACCATTTAGTGTTACGTTCGATAAGGAACTAGATTTAGCAGGGTGTAGCAGCATGTGGTAGCAAGATGTAGTGGCGACGGCGACTTTCAGCGTTGGTTTCACGGTTCCCGGTCTATACTGGCAAAGAAGCGTGTGCCTACTCATGTCCAAACGCAACACACTAATCAAATAATTAACTAATCAGACAGACAGACTGATGAACTAATCAACTAACTAACGAAAGTCACGCGGTAGTCTATACGGACGGGCTCGGTTCGCAATGTACTGCACGATTAGCGTGTTCCTTCGCCGTATAGTCGCACCTGCTACTGAATGCGGTGCCCGTTTGTCCCATGCGACATCGTCGACACTATATTTGAGTTATACGTTATGCTTCTCGCAGTGTAATTCTACCGCAAAGAGCGCCGCGCCCGCATACCAATTGGAATTACAGCAGTAATACAAGTTAATACATGTACAAATATCTAAAAGTGGTAAGACAACAAGGTACTATATGATATACATTGCTTATGAGAATGGAGATATATGCATATGTACAATTCATTACACAAGTATCATAAGTTTGAAAATATGAATAAGTTGAATAATCAATCGAATAAAGAGCTCTTAATGACCGACATGAAAGAAACTCAACTTGGATGTTATTACTAGCGTGCGAATTTATAAGTACTCGTAGTTCGTGCGCATAGTTTGTGCGTAGTTTGTGTATTTTATTTTAAAAAATCTATGAGAGCAGCATAGATGTCGTTTTTTGCGGTTGAGTTATACGGGCAAGCGGACATAATCTCGAAGACAGTCTGGAACTACAAGGTGACTAATTACCTAAAATACACTTGAACTGGGGGATTTGGGGTGAAAGCGAGATAGCAGAATTGGAGACAACCCTCGTTGAAAGCCATTCTGTTTTTCAAATATCCTGAAGCCAGCACGTACCTTGAAATATCCATCGCTGAACTTTGCTACGCAAATGAGCCGAAACCCAGGCCGCGCCGATCGGGAGGAAGCGCTCATTGCGCTCATTCCGCGTCAGATTGCCACGTGCTCTGGAGCGGGTTTACCTCGAAATAAAGCGATCGAAATCCCCGCTGCAAAATAAACTACTGGAAATAAGTGTTATTTGACCATAAAATGCACAGTCGCGCGGGGAACTGCCAACAGCGAACTTCGACTAATCTGGACATATAAAATGCAAACACCGCACCTGGACTAACCTAATAATAAACTAACCAACGTGGTGTTCCCTCGTGTCTGCCCTGCTAGGCCTAACGGCCGCTAAAATTCGATTTTCGTTCGCTAACACCACTTGGACAGACATCGAAAACCCGTCAATTTGGGTGGTTTACTATTGATACCGTGCTTCTAAACTGGCATGTATACCGTGCTTTTAAACACGGCATACCATGGAGGAGGAGGAGGGGGAGGAGGAGGAGTGTCGTTGGGAGGAACCCGAGAGGTCTGCCTGCCTTGATTAGGCGGCATGTTTCTCGGGAAGGGAAAGGTGGTGGAGAGGAGGAGAGGAAAGGGTGAAGTGGAAGACCGAGCGGAATCCGCTCGGGGGGAGGATAGTTGCGTCCATGGGCCGACTTCAGTGGAACTGCGCCGGCATACGCCTATTACACATCTGAGGGAAACCCAGGAAAAACCCCAGACGGCACAGCCGGCCCGCGGATTCGAACCGCGGACCTCCCAGTCTCCAAGCGCACGCGTTACCGCTGCGCCACCGGAGCTGGTACGGCATACCATCTTACAAGGCAATCGAGCATTCTGTTTGATCTTCTTTATTTCGAGAACGGGAATTTCCAGATCGGGGATTTCGCAACCGGGAATATCGAGGTCCACACTTTTGGGGCAATTGAGGTGATTTGAGTAGGTGATGACCTGCTGGCCAAATCAACCGCTCTGTCGGCGGAGGTCATGGGCTTCTGAGACGCGCGAACGAATAAGATGAGTCCATGCGACAGGACGACGCGGGCAGGTAACGTGCAGCGCGCACGCGAGGCTTCTGTTCCACACACCCAGCCGCCGGCTCTAAAGCGAAACGCACCGCCTCCAAAATAATGTCGCCACCGGCGCGCGTACGCTAACGATCTCTGATTGGCTGCGCAATATATGTATAAATATTTGGATGCTCATTGGTCTAAAAAACTGGCGTCAGTTTCTTTCGCGCTGATTGGGCGAGAGTCATTTGACTTAGGAGCGAGCATCCGAACGCGCGAACCGCTCAACGGAAGCAGTCGAACGGAGGAGAAAGAAAAACGACAGAGGAGACATCGCGTCTGTCCGGCCACGCGTGTTCTCTCGGACTGCAACCGTTGTGCACGCAGATGCTAGGGGGTAGTTTTAGAGCTTTGAATGCTTTAGACTTAGATTGTGGCGAACTGCTAATGTGAGAACGGAATGGCACATCAACCTCATCATCACAACAGCGGGAAGACGAACATGACATGGAATCCCTGCACCATCAAAGGACGCAGAAATCGTCAGAGAGGAAGACTGCACTCATTCCGACGTACTGCAGGTGAATGGCAAGTTTGATTACTTTTTTGTGACTGAAGGAAGTAATGCAGGTTTATCACGTTAAGTGTATTACGTACAACATTTACGAGTCACTCAGTACGTTAGCGGCGTTTCATTGTGCAGTGCATTGCCGTAACTTGTACGTTTCTGATATGCCGTTAATCAAATTATGTGTGGTTATGCTAGTTGCCCCTCATGCGCGTCGCAGCCGTTCATTCACTCTGATCTACGAACATTCGTGACAAATGCCTTGGTGTTCAAATACGAAATCAAGATTGATTGCCTATCATAGGAGTGATTTTCGTGCAGAATTACGGATCATCAATATATTTTTTTGTTTTTAGTTATCCCGCAGCCATCGGCAACAACGACGCACATAGCTCAGCATTGGCTTTTGAACTGCCCTTCGATGTCGAAGCACCTAAAGCTCCAGTGAAGCCTGTTACAAGACGTAAAAAGATATGTACTGTAGCTTTTTGGAGGCAGTTCCCGAGGACAAATAAAGTTGATTTGTCATACACCATCGCTTTTTGATTGTTTGCTTTGGGACAGCATGATCGTTGCTCTACAGCAAGACAGCAAGCGCCGAAGACAAACAACAAACGGACGAGGCTGGGGTGGTAGGGGGGACGAGAGGAGAGACGAAAAACCCGAGGAGAGAAGGGGAAGGAGGTTGGGAGAGGAGGTCGGTCTGCGCATGCGCACTGGGCCCCAGCTTTTTTCCCGCGCTGGCCAGCGGAGACGCTGTGAGTGGCTCTTGGGGATCACGTGGTTTGGGCGCCCGCCATTTTCCCTGGACCATTGCGTAAACGGCAGCTTCCGGCGGATGACACACCTTTCAAGAAGCATCCCATAATCAGCTCGTGAGCCGAGAAGAAAGAAACACGCCACAAGCACACAGCCACGAACAAAGGCACAAGGAGTTGCTGATGTCACGCAGGGATCGTGCTGACCGTCCGCGGCTGCTTTCTCATATTTGCAAACATAGGCGCCGACTACGGGGGGGCGCCGCCTCCCCCGGGAAGTCCCGCTAAGAGACTGACAACTCCCGCTGCTCCATTTCATTGACCATATTCATTATATTGCGCGCATTTCGGGTCAAACACCGAGGATTCAATGCATTTTGCTCCTTTTGCACTCAGTTTTCAAAGGCGTAATGCCTTCAGTTGTGCACATCTTCACCGTTTACGTTCTCTCTGTTTTTTATTTTGTGTTGTTTTTTTCTGTTCTTCCTTCCTCTTATTTCTATACCAGTTCCGCATACACCATAGGATCCCGCCAGAGTGCGTGATTCTTCAGCTTTAGTTTTGTGTTCTTCATTTTTCTTTTCCTTTTCTTTCCTTTTTCTGTTTTCTTATTTGCTTTGCCTTTGTTTACTTCTCCCTTTCACTTTTTTTTTGAATAACAAGCCATCTGGCTTACCTTTCCTTTCTTTTTTTTTTCTTAATAAACATATCCCCCGCCAGAGTACTTACTTGGCGGTGCGCCCTTGCCCCCTCCGGGAAAATGAAAACTCTCCGCCTCTGTTTGCAAATATGCACAGTGCACAGCAAAGCGAAAATATTTTCTATGGTGACCACCGTTGGGCAGTTCGGAAAATAAGCATGTTAAATATCACCTCGTTGCTCATTTAAGAAGGACAAATAAGGGGCTTCCGGAACAATCGGTCCCGGAAAATGTGGTCCCGGAAAAAATGGTCCCAGGATCGTCGTTGCGGACAGCCAATGAAACGGATCATATATAGCCGACCAAGAGATATCATTCGCCCTCTCCTGGTGTGTTGAAATTGGGAGACATGGGCACTTTTAATTCACACCGATGTTAATGCACAATAAAAGCTGCATGCCATTCAATGAAGAACATAAAAGCGGTTATGTTTCTCAAATGCTAGCGAACTAGTGCAACGAATAATATCGCTATTATGTTACTCATTGAATTGCATGCAGATTTTGTTACCAATTAACACGTAAAATATATATATATATATATGTCTCCCAATGTCAACAAATTTGGAGAGCGAGTGCTAACACTCTGTCGGCTGTGATGTGTTTCATCAGCTATGCGCAACCACGCCCCTGTATTGGGCGCCCAGGAGCGTGCGGGACTAGCCGGACCATTGCGGGACCATTTTGTCCGCTCACACAACCAGGGACCATCTTTTCCGGGACCAAATTATCCGGGAACATTTTGTATACAAATAAAAACAAATAAATATATGGGAACAAATAAATGTATGCAATCCACGTGTACACGTCGTATGAATAAACGTAACAATTGATGTTAATGTATACACGATCCTGCTTGTAGTTGACATAATAGGATGCGCAGCACGTAAATGTCCAAATATACACACAAGTAAGTTTACTAGGCGACCAGGAAACTTATTTATTTCGAGACCGCGGAAATTGAGACCGGGGATTTCGCAACCGCGAATATCGAAGTCCTCCCTTCCCAAGTTGCTCTATACAGTCTCCTACATCCGCAGGAACTTCTACCTGTGTCGCCCCTGTTACAAGTGATATCCTGGAATTGTATATTGTCACAGTGTAAATGATGGACGCGACATAATATTCCGCCGGATACCCAACCACTGCTATATACTTGGGCATGACGAAGCCGGCGCTGTTGCGCGCAGAGCACGTCAGAAACGATCCCCCCCTCCCCCCCACAAATATGAAGTCCGACGCAAGATGCATGCTGTCCTTTCTGCTAAGCGACAATGGCTTTCCAGCAACGTTCAATCGCTTCTCCACCAGGTTGACCCATCGTTAGCATCTATACCACACCGCCATCGTTTCCGGAGAAGTTCCCACGTTGTCCGCTCGCCTGAATTTTGTCCTACACACACATCACATCACACCACACCATCACCACATATACTTAGGAAGGTGGAATGCGTAGATCTGTAAAGGGCACAGAACATATCAGTTAGCACTTATCATTCAACACGTACAAGCCCTGTGGAGCCGTTTGTGGAGCTCTTTTTTTTTCTTTTTTTTTTTTACACACACCGAGCTGGTGATACGTTCAGTGCGGGTGCGTTCAGTGGTACGCAGGTATCATCGCACCAGCTCCCGTGGCTCAGTGGTTAGCGTGCTAGCCATGTCACGTCGAGACTGGGAGGTACCCGGTTTCGAATCCCGGTGCCGGCTGTGCTGTCTGGGGTTTTTCCTGGGTTTTCCTCAGACGCTTTCAGACATATGTCGGCACAGTTCCCCTTGAAGTCGGCCCAGGACGCACATTTCCCCAGGGCGTTAGTCGTGACGTTGCCCACATACGTGAGGCCGACAACGGCAAGCCCTTTCAACATCACCACCACCACCACCACCAGGTATCATCGCTATGTGTCGTGTGTCTTGTTGCTGTGTCCCATTTTTTCTTGTTTCCCTTTCTTTCTTGTCTTTTTTCTAAAACGGACCGCTGACATTCTCCCCCCACCCCGCCATTCTGGTTACATCCCATTTCGCCTAATCCGGATTATCGGATTAAAGAGGCGAGAGGGGTGACCGGCGTTAGGCGAAATGGGACTGCTGTGCAATCTCATTAGGCGAAATGGGACTGTCGACAAGTGGGCGTTACTTACATGCCCCGCCCCGATAGTGACGTGACGACAACCTTTCGTCGTCCGAAACAAGGACCCTTTACATTTGCAAATGAAGGTGTGTGCCATACCACTAATAATAAAATGAATTGATTACTATCGAGTAAAACATGTTCACTAACTCATGAATGAATGGATGGATGAATGAATGTTTAACGCAAAAAAGGGATAAGTTTCCATACAGACTGGAAACGGAAATGGACCCGCTACCACTTTGCAAAATCGCTAGCAGGGACACAAGCTTTTCGTGCGGCTCAGGGAATTGGTCTTGGAATGAAAAAAAAAAGGCATATTTTTTTATTTTTGCTCACTTCAAAAAAAAAAAAAAAAGAAAGAAAGAAGAGAGAAAGAAAGAAAACTCCACTCGGTGAAAAGAGCCAAGGGAACACGGAGGGATGGCGAAGGATACGCCGTGATCAACCAGATGGTTGTGACGTAGCACGAGTGCACAGCCTGTGACACCCTGTGCACGTGACCTGTGACAGACCTCATTAATGTAACACACAGATACGAAATAAAACAGGTATAGTGACTTCTGGCAGCACGCTTGAATAGAACCAGCAAAGGGGTAAAGTTGTTATGTGGAGACAAAGAATAGCAAGTTTCTCGCATTTTCAGGAATACTAAAAAGTGCATTTAACGCAATGCTATGCTTGAATAAAACCAACGAGGTTGTAAAGTCATGTGAAGATGCGAAAATGACTTTTGGCAGCACGCCAGTGGATCGCCGCGTGTCATCACGTGACACGGATCAGTAAGCGAAGCGGGAGTCTGCAGCATGCATTAGGCCAAATGGGACCCCCTTGAGTTGGAAGTTGGTGAACCTCCTGAGGGATTGCGAGATAATCCTCTAAAAAGCATTAGGCGAAATGGGAATAGGCGAAGTGGAAAGACACGGCCATGCTGAGCATAGAGTTGACCCAGCGCCGCATGCCTGCACATATCACTCGTCAAGATGCCGCATTAGTTCATCGAATGCGCCTCGATGTGGCCTTCACAGCACAGTGGCGCTACCGCTTGAGACAAGTTGCCTCTCCCCACTGCAGCCATTGCGGTGCTGTCGAATATCTAGAGCACATCCTTCCCCTTTGCCCACACTACCAACCTTCCCGAACAGTACTCTCCGGATCCCTCAACGAGCTAGACTCCCCCCCCCCCCCTCTCTCTCACACAAAATTGCTTGGTCCCTGGCCACATCCACACTCTAAGAAAAAAAGGAGTACTTTTACTCCTTTTGGGGAGCAATTGCATTGCCACAAAAAATAGTCCCTTTCGGGAGTAAATGCATGGGAGTAAATGAATGTCACAGAGTGAAGACCGCATTTCACGCGCTGTTGTAAGAGTCCCAGGTACATAATTGGTGCGCATGCATGAAAATACTTTGAAACAAACCGTCAACGGTGATATATCGAGTTATATAAAATCTTGCGCCATACTAGGGCACAATTTGCGAAGAAAGATGCGCTAACTGTTTCTTACTCTGTGTGGCTGGAAAATTGCTACGTTGTCTGAGTTATACAGCCTTATGTCGTTCAAATTGACCAAGGGCACATATTTACGTGGACTGTTGCATTCAGGAGACCATTCGCGAAGTTTAGTGACAATTTGCAGTCCTGGGGAGTAAATGTCGGGTCTAAATGTTGGGTTAGGGGACTAAAATGGGGAGTAATTGCAGGCTAGGGGAGTGGAAGCTGCAATTACTCCCCGTTTTACTCCTTTTTTTCTTAGAGTGCTGCAGCATACCAACGCTCTGCCCTCAACGCTCTCTTCACCTTTCTGGACACCACAGGACTTCGATCGTTATTGTGAAGGGGCTTCATTATGTCATTCCCCGCATCACCACCAGCAATGGTGTATAGAGCATCGCCCCTGGCGATGAAACTCCCCATTCATCATCTCGTAATAAAGTTGTTGTAAAGTTGTTGTTCTCTCTCTGTGGCAACTTGCCGCCCGTCTCGGCAGGCAGACCGCTCTCTCTTTATTTTTTTTCCCTTTTTTTTTTTTTCAATAAACGACCCCCCCCCCCCCCGAACTGGTGGATGTACTTACGACTTTTCGGTAATGCACCACGCGACATTTGCGCCACACGGCCGTCTCTGCCATTTTGATGATGATGATGATGATGATGATGGTACAAGAAAAAAATTGAGATGTGAGCCCGCTCACTGCAGGACAAGCTATACTCCAGGTCTAGTATAGAGGGGGGGGGGGGAAAGCGTTTTATTTTTCCTTCCTGCATTCATTCATTATCACCTCACTTATTTTATGTAATCTCCGGTTGAACTGGGAGCCGCCGGCCCACATCACGAACGTCACAATCTCCATTTCAGTTCTCTATGCACGAAATTAGATATGCAGTTCCTGGAGACTGCGGAAGCACTGAATGATCTTTTAAATCATTCAGTGCTTTCCACACGTCAAGCGTCGTGGAACAGCTGGTCTCACCAGTGCGATCTACGTTTCAATTTTTTTCTTTCTATTTCTATTCTATTCTATTCTATGGAGACTGCAGGGCTAATACAGATGTCACAGCACAAACAAGCCACGAACAACGTTTGACATTTTGAGCTTCTGTGTTTTAACTACTATCTTACACAAATGAATTTATCTATTGCTCACCAATGTCTCTCGCTTCCTACGTCACAAATAAAAAAAAAAGCACATACACCATTCCTGAGCGCACAACATCGATTGCGTTATGAGCAAGTCCAGCACAGGTGAATAAAAAGTTTATTCCCTTTAGGTGAGGTAAGGTAAGGTAAGGTACATGGAAGAATTTAGCTCCAGGAACATGAAAATTGGCCAAATACTTGAAACATATTTGGTTCAATGAATTTGACTGGAACTTCGCACACATCCTTCGTAACATATATTGGCGTAACGCTCTCGATATTCACACGTGGAAGAAAGTAAAATGAACGGTTCTCTACATAAGGGAAGATGGTGAGGGGGAAAGTGGCTGCCTCTTTGTGCCGAACCTGTTTGAATGTGGAAGCTTTATAGGGTCACCGTTGTCGGTAAGTTTTCGGTCACGTGGTCCTATAAAGCTACAGACAAATCTGCACAGCGATCGGTCCTCCAACTGAACACACCCCAGGCACCAGCTGGAACCAACATATACCGTAACTAAGGATAAACATCTTCGTTTCACTACCTTTTGTTCCCACTGCACACGGCGTAAAGCTCACCTTGTGCGGAAGAACCCACGCCCCTGGCAGTGGAAGTAACGTGACGGCGTCGCTGTCTGTGCAAGAAGCCGCCGCCAAAGACCACCCTCACGGCCCATCACATTACGTGATGGCCGTGACCCGACAAACTCAGGGGACAGCAGTGCCTCGAAGGCCTCGCGCTGGTGGGCAAAAGGGGCTCGAAAACATACGAAGGTCTCCGCGGCGAGCCGGCTTGTCTAGCGCGGAACTCCGGAAATTGTGTCCAATTTGCCGCCCAAAGAACCGCTTCTTTTATTTGGTAAACGTTCCTCGTAAAAGGGGTAAAGGAGCCGCATTTCTCGTGGCCTTCAGGTATGTTCCTCTCAAAAAGAGAATACAAAAGGGGTGAAAGATGAAAGATGATGAAAGATGAAAGTCACTGAATAGGTTAGCCAGCTGTAGGGATCGAACCCATATCTTCTGGATTGCCGGTTGTTCGATCGAACCTTTTCAGTGACTTTCATCTTTCATCGTTGATTTCTTAGGCAATTTGAGGCTTTGTTTGTATCTGTCCCTTCTATGTTTGTTCCAGCCTCAGAACATCAGTTTATCTCTTGTACAAAAGGGGGTGACAGGAATGCTTGTCGCCTGTTTGTCCTGTTCCTCTAGTTTTTGCCCAGACTCGGGCTTTTCACATCATGGAGTTTGTCCACTATCTGGCCTTCACCTATGTCACAGTCTCAGATGCTTGTTGAAAGCGACAAGCGTGATTTTCCTTATTTCCTTCCACAGGATATTAGGTGTATCAGCCTAGATTGCACGATATTTCTTCGGACAGATGGGCAGTGGGGGAGGATTGTGGGGGAAAAAAAATAATGGGTGCATCTTTGGCCACTGTGCCAAACGCGCTTCAATGCTGTAGCTGTTGGATCACTGATGACGACAATTTTTGTAGCGAAACCCTTTTTCAATTTATTCGGTGGAATTTCAGGATCTCTCTCCCTAATCTCTCTCCTACACCAGTGTGGTGGTACCTGAAGCTTTGGAGGTTTAGTTAGTCATGGGGAAGTTCCACGCAGTGCTCTTCCACAATCGGGTCAACGTCTTCCTGGGCTATAAATACAGTAGAAGTACAGATCTACCTGTCGTACGCGTTTTTGTTTTTCGTGTAATTTCAGCTGTTTAAGTTTTTCTCTTTTTTTTTTTTCTGGGGCACACAAAGATGGGTATAATATGCGTGAATGCAGAGTAACGCCCGGAGTAACGCGTTACTTTTCTACTCGTTACTCAATTAAATTTGTAGTCGAGTAACTGGTAACGGTAATCAATTACTTTTTTCGAGTAACAGGCACAAGTCTGAGCACAGAACGATACCCAAGTCATATGCACACATACAGGATGATGTCTCGAACATACATAGATACATCGTGTTAATGTTATAAACTTGTTGTTGATAAACTTGGTGGTTGTTAGCAAGTTAGCAAGTCAATCAATAGAGGGTCTTAGTGCATCGTAGGCTATCGCCTTTGCGTAGGTAAGGAATAGCGTTTGTGGTCCTGCGCACGCACAAAACACAAAGAGGGCTTCGCGCAGGGCGCAGCACCATGCTATTCCTTACGTATTCAAAGGCGATAGCCTACGACGCACTAAAACTCTCTAATGTCTTGTCCGCCGCTCGCCGATGTTGAGCTTGCGGAACTGTTTGCTTCGCCGAAAGGCCGTGTTACCGCCTCCGTTTTCCTGCTGTGCAGGAAGGAAACGAACCGCGCTGCTATCACATGTTCACTCTGGCAGTATGCCGGAATAAATCTTTTAAAATAAACCATTAAAAACCCACGCTTAAAATTCCACCCTTGGAAATCCATTTTCTGAAATGAAGCGCTTAAAAATACACGCCCTCAAGATAAACGCTATTAAAATAGATCATGATCAGGCTTAGGAAGGTAATGTTTCGTATGACAGTTTATAGGCGACACAATGTTCTTTTCGGCGGAATATGGTATTATGATGTTTCTTACTCATGTTCGTGCTGTTATGAATTGCATTTCTTCACATAACAGCTTAGGACTTCGAAATATCCAGTTTAAAAGTGATGAGGACGATGCGCGTGTGAATACAGGACACGTACTCTTGACCCTTGAGCCAGCTGAGCGCTGTGAACGAGGCTTCCGGGGAGTGGGGGGGGGGGGGAAGAAAAGATGGCTATGGCGGTGCTGTTGACGAATTGCTCGGCGACGGTCATTCGCACTGGTAAAAAAAAGGCCAAGAAAGCGCGCGCACACACACGAAAAAGAAAAAAAGAGACAGAAAGCCGGCCAGGATACACGACCAAAGAAAAATTGACAGCCGCCAAATTAGAAAACATCCCCCAAGTTGGCAACACTGGCCACGGCTCACATACAGGCAGACAACCTACTTCTGGCGGGGGGGTATCGTTCATCGAAAGAAAGGAAAAAAAGAAAGAAAGGGTGGTCTGCCTGCCGAGACGGGCGGCAAGTTGCCACAACCTACTTCTGGTGAAAGATGAAAGCTGGCTACCCTTTCCAGTGACTTCCATCTTTTATCATTCATTTCTTAGGCACTCGAGGCTTTGTATGTATTTGTCCCTTCTATGTGTTCCAGCGTGAGAACATCAATTGTTTCATGTTCTACTTCTGGTGTAGCGAAATCGTCGTTCACAGTTCTAGCCCTGGCAAAGCACGGTGTCGCCCTTTCCAATGCTCCTCGATTGAGGCGAAGCCAACAGTTACGGAAACGTAACTGCACTCAGCGAGCCAGCGGTCAGCACATCTAGAGTTGCTAAATAAGCTTCAGGCAAGCGTTAGTGAGTCCAAGTAGAACCAGGTTCGATTCCTGGCGCAACAGCACCTCTTTTCTGAAACTGAAAATAAACAAAAGGAAAGAAAGAAAGGAAAGGAAAAATGAAAGAAGGACAGGCACGCAGTGCAGTGCAGTACAGGCACGAAAGAAAGTCCAAAGAATGTCCAGTCAGAGGGCAGACGCAAGGACCGAGTCTTTCAAGATGCGGAACAGGGCTGTGGTGACGGCCCCACTGAGTAGGCCGAGGGACGGGACCAAAGAGGGTGGCCATGGACAATGTGTTGCAGCAGCCCAGCTGTATTAGGCAGCGTTCACACGGGGCAACTTTTTGCAGCAACTATGAGCAACTTTGGCGTTGCTGTCAGCCGGCAACCTCCAGCAACTCGAGTTGCTCAGAGTTGCTGCGAATCGCACCCCGACCGAAAACTTGAGAAGTTGCTCGTGCATCGGCCAATCAGAGAGGGAAGCATTGCCACGTGACTCCCGATGGCGTTGTGGATTTCGTTCGTGGGTTCATGGGTTCAAATCCTGCAGGTGCAGCTGAAAAATAACTTTTTTCTTTTTTTACGAACTTCACGGAAACATATCAGTTGCCACTTCTGGAAGGCACTAATGATCTATTGGGGCGATAAAACTGACTGAAATCTGATAAACAGCAGCTAAAGAAAAGATTCCACCAGTTCGATTCGAACCCACATTGTCCGGTCGCCATAAGGTTGCTTGTGGGTGGAGCTACCGAGTTGCTGCGTGTGAACGCGGACTCGAAATTGCTCAAAAGACGTTGGTTTGAGTTGCTTCGAGTTTCTGGGAAAAGTTGCCCGTGTGAACGCCGGCTTAGACGGCGATGGAGGGCTTGCCGCTGGGGAATGTGCCGCTGGCAGTGCAGAAGACAATGAGGAATGTCGGCCTCCTCGCCACAGCTGGAACACTTCGAAGTAGTACGACGATGTGCCAAGGTTGAGAGGTTAACGTCAGCTTTCAGTGCAGTTACTGACGTCGCGGTGCAGAAACTGTTTCAAATGAATCGTGCTGCCCCGTGTTGGATACGTTCAAGACTATCAATGAGGGTTCTTTGAGCAGGACGCCGGGCTTTGCGTTTTTTTATTCGGACCTGGGCCGGGCTGAGCTTTCAGCCACCGGGCCCGTGCCGGGTACGGGATTGACCACGCCGGCCATGGTTGGGCATGTACGCGAACATATTTCACGAGGCTGGACACCTGAATTTTCATGTCACTTTTTTTCCTCATTGGGTATGGGATATCATGGTATTCTCATCTGAGAACTATCACTTTTTTATATGTAATCATGCCTATTTCGTGTAATGGGTCTGGATTTCACACGTGCACTCACACACATTTGGGGACGATTGGTGTGGCGGGCGCGCTGAGAGTCCCTCACGAGGGTCAGTTAGGTTAGGTGTTCTGACATATTTCGTTCGCGTGAGAGTTCGAGAAAGGGGAACTAACACCTCTGCATGCGCAATAGAGCGGAGATGAGTCTCTCTTGAACAGCAAGGTGCATACAAATCGCCCACGCGCCGCTGCGCGTTGCCTTGCCAAGCAAGCAAGCACAAAGCACAGAGCGGCTTGCCGGCAGAGAAACACAGCCGACCCGTTCGAATGTACCTCCCCATTCTCCACCAATTAGCTGCGTCCTTTTCCTCGCTGCGCTGTGCTCTTTAGTAAATCTAAATACACCTCCGGGCCTCGAGAACATAGAGCAAACGCGGGCTCGGACCAGGCCTGAGCATTGAAATAGTCGGGTACGCGCTAGGCCTGGGCCGGGCCCAGGCTGTAAATCTATAGAAGACGTTGGGCCCGGGCCGGGTGCGGGCCGTAGCAGCCGCGCCTGGGCCGGGCACGAACCTGAAAATTAGTCCCGTCAGTGCTCTAATGCTTCTATCCACGGAAGAACATGAAAATCCAGATTTAGTTACGTGCGATCATATCTAATGTTTTTCAGAAATCTAAGAATGCAGCGTCTGTTCTAGAGTTGGTGTCCGCATGTGAAAGAATATGAACAAAACAAGCTAGTGGCGTTTCACAATCTTGAGAAGTTTCTCCTAAACCCATGTCCCAAAGGGTTGAAAAAATTATTTTGTTCAAGAAATTTAGACATGTTAGATTATACAATGTGCTCAAGAACCTTACATGATATACAAGTAATAGAAATCGGACGGCAGTTTTGTGCAAGCCGCGTGGCACCTGACTTGTGAATTGGGATGGCCATGGCAGTTTTCTAGTCATTCGGCAGGGTGAACAGATGAGGAGACTTTCTGAATATAAAATACATGATTACACTTGATATCTGTCTAGTGCTATGTAATACCTTGGTCTGTACGCCGCTCGTAGCCACGGTTGCTTCGCGGTGCTAACACGGAACTTTAAAAAAATGTAATACCATGGAGTTAATTCCATCCGGTCCAGCGGATGATGAGTGTTTTAGGTTTTCCATTATTTACAAATGCCATGTGGGCTAATATCTACATCGAACATTGACCCAGCAAAATGCGATGATAAAGAGGGATGCATGCTTGAGCTATCAGTACTGAAAACAGATGCGAAGAAGGAAGCAAACTAGCACTGAGGTTATCTGCAGTAGAACAGTCCAGGTGGAATCCCTTAAAGTGATATGATAAGATTTCGGTGGTGAGAGATCGTTCCAAAATTTATTTGGGTTGTTTTGAAACAAGGAGGGAAGGTCATTCCTATAAATTTTTTTTGTTTTGCTCGCTTGACGGAATGGCTGAATTCACGGGTACATTCACCGGCCCATGCGTTGTCAGCTTTAATTAATTTTGCTCGCCTAAACAGGCGCTTTTTCTTGTTGAGAAGAGCTTGATGATGCTTTGAAAACCATGTGTTGCAGTGGAATTAATTTATTTTTATTTTTGAAATGTGAGTCCTCATACAATCATGGAAAAGACATCAGTTACGATCAACTGTGCGTGATGTGTAGTTTAGGAGAGTTTTCATAGAATGGGGGGGGGGGACATGAGACCCTCATTAACTGCTTGGAAGTTAGCTCGATTCTATGCATAAATCGTCTTGACGGTACAAGCACGAGAGAGAGGTCGCGTTCTGGCTATGTCGATGATGATGTTTATTTGTTTGTTTGTTTGCTTGTAAGGAAAAAAAAACGAGGAGAAATTGAACTCGTCTCCCGACTTGTTCTGCTGCCCCTAACAAGCTCTCACCCCATGGTTTTATGATCGCTAAGCGTCACTCATGTGTACGGATGATACATGATACGGGTGTGAAGTCAGAAGAAGATCGAGGATGGATTTCGTAGTTGATGTTACTCTTGTTGGTTACGTGATCACTTCTGTGGCTCTATGACGTTTCGGTACCGGACGTTTCGGTACAGCCATTTCGGTACACGGACGTGTTTACACCTGACGAGACAGCGCCTGCGCAAGACAAGACTAGGCTAGACTAGAGCCTGCATGAAAATTACCGCTTAGACCTGAGTGAGCATGAGTCGAGTAGTCGTGTTCAACTTAAGCAGGAAAATAAATCTAGTCCGTCAACTCCATGCGCTGTTAGGGATAAGGATAAGCAATAGTGCGCCAGGAGAAATACTGCACCGTCAGTAGGGGGAGTGCACTTTCTGCCACAGCGTAGTGCCATGCGGCCAGTCTTAACAGCCAATACGGAAGCAGAGTGAGTATGATGGATTACGTTATCTGGCGCAAGCAGTGAGGGTGGCCTGTCTGTGTCCATCCATCCTATCCGCGGCGTAGTAATGTTTTGAGAGATGACGGACTAGACTTTTTTTTTTCCTTCTTAAGTTGAACACTACTATAGACCCTAGTACGTAACTACATATGTTGAAAAACGACAGTTTGAATAACAAGATGGTAGCGACTCTTCTGAACCGGGGAGACTACTATAACGTGTAGAACGGTTTTAAAACAAACGGCTGCAAGACGTTTCCCATATTTGAAAATGTTTTGCGAACACCTTTGGGTACTCTGAACGTGTTTTTAAAAGACAACATTAGCGCAAATTGCAGTTCTGATAGAAGTGCAAGGGTGCAGGTGAGCTGGTACATTGTAAAACGACGATAAAAACCGGAGACACGGAACAGAAAAAAGACAACACGACACGTTCTCAGAGACAGAACGTGTCGTGTTGTCTTTTTTTCTGTTCCGTGTCTCCGGTTTTTATCGTCGTTTTACATTGCAGTGAGTTGTATGGAAAACGTGTATGCGCTAGTTGTCTTGATTATAAAATGCGATCAGACTGTAAAATGCGTAGTCACGCGCGGGAAGCTGCCAACGGGGAACTTATAGGCTAACCTGGAGGTTAAAATGCAAACACCGAATGTGGACTATCCTAATAACAAACTATAAGCAACATGCAGCTTCGTCGTATCCGCCCTCTGGGCATCACAGCTGCTGAAACGTGGCTTTCGTTCGCTTGAGGTTTTGTATGTGTTTGTCCTTTTTATGTGTCCCAGCCTCAGAACATCAATTGCCATAATGTTTCGTTCGCTAAAACGACTTGCACAGACGGATAAAACCCCGCGAATTTAGAGTGGTTGAATAGCGAGGTTGTGTTTTTAAACTCGGCATATCATCTTACGAAGCAATCGAGCAGTCTCCTTGAATTTCCTTGTTTCGAGAACGTGAATTTTGAGATCGAGGATTTCGCAGCCGGGAATAGCGAGGTCCTTCCCCTTCAAGAAGTATCCAAAAAGTAGCCAGAAAATAGCCAAGTCGCCATCGACCCAAATATCGGCGCCACGATAGCCGGAAAGTAGCCAATTTGGTGCTAGCAAAACCTGGCAACCCTGCTTCCGATCTACCAAAACTGCCTACTGTGTCGGCATGTTTTGGTTTTATTTTCACTGAGAAAATCCCTTATTTCTTTCACTCATCTCCGAAGGTTTTCTTTCTGCATTTCGTGTGTAATAGTGTCACATACCTGATATTTTTTTTCACCTTATTTGAATATTTATTTCATTTGTGTACGAAATGTGCATAACACCCTCTACCCTCTTCTACCTTCTGTACCTACGGGGGGGGGGGGGGGGAGTATGTTTATTAAAGATAAAGAAAAGGGGAAAGGTCAGACAGGCCAAGGCCGAATCTGTATACGAGTCCCAGACACGCGGCACGCTATCAGTTATTCCGCGGCCAGAGCGCCCAGACCACCGAAGAGAAGGAAACTGCCCCTCTCAAAAAACGTAATGAAGAACGAGGAATAAAACCACGTTTTCAAGCGATGTTTTTACCCTTGCCGGTCGCGGTGCTGTCCCTATTTGTTAAGCATCACGTACGCAGCATGCAGTACGTATCCAGACCCCCCGAACAGCCACCAAGTTTTTTGCGACAACCCCCAATTTTTTCGCTACACCCCCATATCTGTGATTGTGAATAAACTTCTGCACGTACGTATGGGAGCACTCCTTGCGTCTCATAAACCTCAACAAGTTGGGCAATCTGGTCTTCGAGCGCACGTTGGTAAACTAACATTGTGACTAATGTCAGGATTGAGATGAGCTCATCCTAATCCTCACACTAAGTTTACAGTCTGTGCAGATGTCATCCGCGAGAAAGGAATTCATTACGAGAACGATGTGAAGAAAAAAAGAGATTAAACAGTTATGTACAAGGACCATTGTATTTTACTTCTTAGGAGTCAAACGGTAACGAACGGTAACCAAGTCAACGAAGCCAAGCAACTAAGTCAAAGGCAACTAGCAAGCCCGAAATCATCCAGAGCGCTATTCCAGAGCGCCAACACCATGGCCTTAGCGGCCGTTCTTGGGCACTAATAAAAATTATCATTATTATTATTATTTTTTTTTTTATTAATATGCTTCCTGTGTGACTCTGGGCTCCTAGACTGCCTCTGAGCGACCGTGCACTCATGCCCCCCTGCTGCCCATGTGTTTTTCCTTTTCTGTTTCTGTTTTCGTTATTTTTTTTTCTTTTACAAGGAATAGCAAGTCGGCTTCTGCCTGGCTGACCTTTCCTTTTGGCCTGCCTTTGTTTTTCGTAATAAACATATCCCCCCCCCCCCGCCGAAATTTATCATCCGGTATCAACAAATTTACTTCCCCCCCCCCCTTTGTTATGTCTGATTTTTCTCTTTCTTTTTCCAACACTCCCCACTCTCCAAGGCCGAAAATAAAGTTGTTGTTGTTTTTCTTTTTCCAAGTTGAAGCTGTAAGTAATGGTAACATATAGCGTGGAAATAGAAGATAATTTCAGTTTCCTGAAAATAGTCATAGTCGTTTGTCGACGTATTTTTCTCGGATCGTTTTTTTTTAAATATCTTCAGTGCACTTCATTTGGAAAGACAGTATACTCTTGTATAGGTTTGTAGTGTGTTATTGCCGAGTATAGTCTGCCTGCTGGTGTTGCGGTATGTTGCTTAGGGACAGTGCGTCCTGGGCCGACTTCACAGGGAACTGGGCCGAAGTTTGCCTAACACTCTCATGAAAACACAGTCTTATGTGGAGTCATACACCGTAAAAAAAATCTGATTTTACACAGAAGGGACTGCTAACTTTGTTGCCAGCATATGTACCGTAAAGTAGTTATTGCAAAAATAAAAATATAAAAAATGTTTGGAGTGCACGCGGTGCAGCTACCATAACCGAAAATAGAGCCACTTACATTAAAGGGACATTAAACAGCGAAAAACACAGTCCGGAACTGTGTAGTGTGAAAACTGATTTTGCGCAGTATATATGGTACGGCAACAGAATTAGAAGTCACATGTGCAGTAAAATTACGGAGATTTTTCCGACAGTGTAGAGTCAGCGAAGCTCACAGAGCCTTGCCTAGTAGACCTCCCACCCCCCACTCCACCCCATACGAAATCGTTTCATTAGTTACGGAGAGCTTTTCTTTCTTTCTTTCTTTTTTTTTTTTCTTTCCTACAACCATCCTCATCATTATCAGTTAGAGTGTAAATTTTCTCTCTGTCTATTTACTGTCTAGAGTTATTTGGTGGACATCCTTTTCGAAGACACGAGGATCATACGATACTTTCATGTTCGATGTTACGTTTAATCGTATTTTTATGTTCAATGACAACTCGACTTGCAAATTTCCATCAAACTGAAGCTCTATTTTATAACTGTGGTCAACAGAGGGACACAGCAGTGCAGACGACAGCGTGGGGAAACCGGAAAATCGTACCTGCCAGACGCGGAAGTAATTTTCCCAGCCCGCACGGTTTACAAATTTTCCACATGGCTAACGCGGAAACGCATTAGCCATCGATGGCTGTTCCACACCTAAAGTGGATTTGTTTGGGCGCCACACAAAAGCGTATGTTTCAAGGACACAGACGACGCTGACTGCAGCGCTCATCAAGCCGAAGCAGCCTCTGGAAACACTTTCAAAGGAACGGGGGAAATGGGACAAGGACACGGCACTGTTCCCCATTAAAGACATTTTGAAACCAAAACCTGCCGCCGTTTTGGGAGGACCCTCGGAGAGCGTCAATTGCTGGCGCCAGACGGATCAAACATTGGGCGGCCGCGCCGAGTGAAAAAAAAAAAAGATGTCACCCAAAGCTATGGGAGGAGTCATTGTGGCCACGTGACTTCAGCCAGCGGCTGAATCTCGCTCAATGTGCGTGCATCTCGGACCGGGATTGGCGGAGGCGATGCGTGACGTAATGAATCAAAGTCCCTGGTACGAGTTTAGAACGCGGGCGTGTGTTCCGCCGTTGAATTTTTTATCGCACGTGCGACGGTGGAGGTTCCCGTTTAGGGTTGTGTTCGGGAAGCATATCGGATGCGTGGGGATCTTCCGGGAAGTGTCGCCGTCCAAGAAGGGTTCCCGTTTGACGGAAATCTGGCTCGGGGAAGCACTGCAGCGGGTGAGTCGTGACTTTTCGCAATTAATTTGCCATTTTCTTGTCGATGTTGCTTAGTTGCTAAACCATTGATTAGCATTCAAGACACTGTTCGATCTTGATGTCATCTTCCTTGATGTGTGTGTGTGTGTGTCACGAATGCTATAGGGACTCGGCGAACGCCAGTCTCCAGTAACATCATCTGTAGCAAAAGCTAGTTCTTCACTACAACCATTGCACAAATTCCTAAAAAACAAAAACGGCCAATTTTAGCTGTAGAAGTGACACTTAGACTGATCATGGACAGGCTACATTATACATGGTGATCAAAGGTCTCGCACGTCAGAGAAGTTGCTTCTTGGTATAACGCTTATGTTTATTTTCTTCTTTTTGTGAAATGACGTTAGGAACTCAGCTTTTGAGGGTATTAAATATAATTCCACATTTCTTTTATGCTCCCGATGTAGCTTACAACGCGTAGCAGATTCAACAGAAGTTGAGGGCTTCCTAATATGATACCATATTAATATATTTCAAGATCCATATAAGATGCAGTTTTGTGCTCATATCCATATACAGTGAAACCTTCCTATGTTGGACACCCGCGGTGCAGCCGAAGTGTGTCCTACTTATAGAGGTGTCCGAGTTACAGAATATGAGGGAAAGAAAAAATGGCAAAGATCACAGCTGTGCTGCAAGAAATGTCCCCCTTCTTCAGTTTATGGTCCTTAGTGGTACCTGGTGGTGGTGCCTGGTAGTGGTACCTGGTGGTATTGGTACCTCTACCCACTCTTTACTGATAATTATTACTGATTTTAGTAGATTCAATTCCGTTCAGATTCCACTCAATGGCATTACGTGTGGAGCTTTTCGAGCAGCTAGGACTTGTCTCTGAAGCGTCAGCCCACTTTTCATTGCTTTGGTGCAGTACGAGTTCAAAGCCTCTAGACAAACTGAAGACAAGTGCTTACACAAATAATTACAATATAGACTGACAGCTTTGTTTTTGGACTCTAAAAATTGTAGCAACAAAATGCTGAGACCAGTATAAGGGAAAAAAGGGGCTAGAGTCAAGGCCACTGGCTCATTTTGAGTCTTTTTGGTGCAAAGATGGGCCGATATTGAGCTAATTTGGCCAGGGTTTTGTCCTACTTAGTAGGGAAAACCCTGTCCTACTTCTGAGATAGGGAAGTGTCTGACATAGAGAATTTCATCCCCATGTAGTTTCAATGGGAGCCTGCCCGTGCAATTAAATCTTGTCCGACATGGAGAGTTGTCCGAGGTAGGGAGGTGTCCGACTTTGGAGGTTTTACTGTAGTATAAAACCCTGAGTCTATATTTGGCTGACCTTTCCTCCCGTTTATTTTTCTTTCTTCAAATAAATATATCCCCCCCCCCCTTTGAGTTTGTATGGACACAAACAGATGGACGACACCAACACCAGACTCGCTGAGACATTTGAGTCTCGTGTTAGTGTCGTCCTTGTGCTCATATAGTTCGGTAAAAGCTTGCTTTTCTTTATTTATTATTATTTAGGTAGGAACAAGATACACTGATGCAACATCAGCGCCTTTAAGGAATAAATGTACGATAGCTTGTACGAAGTTTACTGACTATATTTGCAGTGACGGGGAGTAAATGTCAGGGTCAAAGAACTAAAATGTGGAGTATTTGCAATCTTGAGGACTCGAAGTTCCAATCGCCCTCCCAATTTACTGCTTTTCCTTCTTTCTTTTTTGTTTTCTTAGTGTAAGCCTCAACTGGAAATCAACCTCGGATATAATTGTATCAACCACATGGTTATTTCCTTTCCCTGGGGGCTGAAATCGTCGTTTCGGAGCCTGTTCGCATAGCAATCTCCGTTTTGGGAAATCTTTATTCAGTTCACGTGCTCCATACGGAGCTTCTTAGTAGCGAAGCTGCCTTTTTTCCCCGATCTGCTTTTTCTTTTTTCTTTTTTTGCCCAAATATGTTATGACGAAAAAAGACAAAACACTGGCTTGATACAACAGGCAACAAAAACTTACTCGTACGGTTTCGACACCTGTGCTGGCGTCCTCATAAGACCAGAAAAAAAACAAAAAGAAACGGTACGTATCCGAGACCAGCCTCTTATATCCTCGTTGTGCTTTTGTAGGATTCTGGTAGAGACGTTCGTAAAGACATTTGAGATAAAAAAAAGAAAAAGACTGTGAATGCCCCATGCATCCAGATGTCACTGGGACTCAGGGATGGAGGTATTTAAGTAGAGGCTCGAAGAATGTATTTATAATTATATTTAAATACCCAATTCTTGGGTATTTATTCTTGTAAATATTTTATAAATACTCCTAAATACAGTATATACTGACTCGTATCTTAAAGTTGCCTCGCATTTGACCTTTCGTGAAGAAGAATGAGTTTGGGGGCGCAGTTATGCCGTGTTTGCGCTAGCATGCGCATGCGACAAGCCATTTTAGAGGCAAGTTGTTGCGGACAACTGTCGCGACTACCCAATTACCTGGTTGTACAAAGCATCCTCGTCAAATTTAATACAAGCATTTGTTGATCGGCACCTGTGGGGAACCTGTTCTCCTTTACGAATCTGGTTGTACGACCGAACAGAAGATGCCTAAAAGATGCACTCGTCGGGAAACTTCTAATATTAAAATCGTCGTGATATCAATCTAACAAATACATGCTATTGACGGTTGCTGATTTGTTGTTATGATCACCGTTATTTCTGTAATTCCAGATCACATTTTCCTCACAGTGTTTATGGTAGTAGTTGCGGTATTTAAATACTGTATTTATATTTTGCATTTAAATACTCATGCTGGAAAGTATTTCTGAAGAATATTTAAATACCCCTTTCAACAAAGTATTTTGTATTTATATTTAATTACTAAAAAATGTATTTATGCCCATCCCTGCACTGGGTACATTGGGAATATTTCCGATTAATTGGCATTCGACACCACGCGTCGCTGAAGGAGACGGAAGAGGAAAAAAAAAAAGAGAGGAACAGAAAGTTTGTGCACCTTCTGTATCATTTTTATCTGTCACACAAGCGATCATTTTTAACAGTAGCATGATGTCTTTTTTTGTTATGTAGGTCTGTGGCGTTTCCGATCGTTACACTAATTCACTGATACTGGGACATATTTTCAACCAATCGATGACTCTATGGCAAACAAGAGCGTATAAAAAAAACCTGCTCACATATAAAACAGCCCACAAGCATCGAAAGAGGTCACCATACTTATTTGCTTTCTCTGTACACTTTAGTAGTCATTACACTAATACATATTTGCCAAATAGAAATATTGAGAAAAACATCGTAATCTTAACCATCATAGTACCATGTACCACGACATAACACATTCGTTGGAAAAAGCAAGTTAATTTGGGCTGTATCATTAGGTTATATTGCAATATTTGTCTATAATTACGTCCCCCCGATACGTGTGTCTTACATAAGGCCATGATCATGGGTGACATGTTCAATACATTCCGTAACCACTTTGTTCTAAATTACAGCCTTATTACATATTGAAGCGAGTAACATGGGTAGCTGGTTCCTTCTTCAAATGTAAAATTGATTCCACGGATTAATGTCAGAGGCCAGCTGCTGTGTGAGAGCACACCGCTGCTTGAAGCAGTGGTTTCTAGTTGTCGCTCTTGTTAAAGAGAAAAATGTAAGGTCACAAAGGGCAAATGTTAGAAACGGTAAGTTGGGACACATAATTTCCAAATACAGTAAGTGCGCATGCACGTAAGAAACCAATCAATAGAGCATTTTCGTAGCTGACGGGGCTCCAATTTAAATATTCTAATCAGTTAATTAATTAGCGTGTATAAATTTCTGCGGACGAGCACCAGTATACGGTGAGCTTTCACCTCGAATAATTTCATATATTGTTGGTCGATGTATTCTAATATATACAGAAAATTTATTTGCATGTTATACAGATGTGAAGGAAAGGATGATAGTATGTAGAATGTTGAATGATGCGATAGAGGACGAAAAAATTGGGACGTAAATCACGACGAAGTAGGACTGGCTAGACCAAAAAAGAAAGAAAGGAACAAAACCCAGTAGTTGTGCGGGGGGGACAAACAAGTCGACACATTGGGAACACTTGTCACAGGCGAGGGACCTAATATACTCGTAGATATAGTTGACAAAGGCGGTGAATAACAGTGAAATATGCATGATATGAAACATTACAAGCGACAACATTCTAATGCTTATTCAAACGCTTATTCGTAAAATTCATGTCGAGAAATCGTGAGAAACATAGGCAAAAATTGCTCCCTCTCTAATTGCCATCAATCGTACCTACGAGGTTTCGCGCCCTATGGATTAAAATGAGCGAGGTGTCCAATATAATTTCTCAACACGCACACACAAAAAAGTAAAGTCCAAAGGAGGGTGAGCGGATAAACGCTATGTTGAACAGTCTTCATCAGCAGGCTATTAGAAAAACACGGAAAGGGAAAACCACACGTCGCAGTAGACATTAACAGTGGCAATGAATGAGGAAAAACATATTTGATGTAGAGGTTGAAGAGGAAAGGAACAGGGGCAGGAAAAGAGGAGGTTGAAATAAACACTTTTGGTGCACGTTCTCCAGGAGAACGGTGGCGGATTTCCGCTGCTCCTGTGCCATACCAGTTGCACATTATATTTGATGGGTGGCAGGCACATTAGGTTGTAGTGGTGGACAACAAGCGCAATATATAACCATGATACTCATCTTCAGTCAACAACAGGTAGAGTGCGTGCATGCGTTCCCTGATGTACAAACCTTGTCTAAGTACATAAAAATGGTTGAAGATAGCAATGCTACATGGTGACAGCAGACAAGAAATTCCAGACATCCAACCGATAGCAATTATACTTCCCATTTTAATCACCCAGTGTTGTACCCGATACCAAAAACGAAGTAACAGAGTACCGCTACCCCACAAAAAAAGTAGCGCAATACTAGAGTCGCTACAAGTTTGAAAACGTAACGCGATGCCGCTACCAAATAAAAGTACGTAAATACTATATGCCGCGCTACTTTTCCGCCACCGTATCCTTCTCTATAGGCAACACCTTCCGTGACATCTCTTTGCCGAACTGTGTCCTAACGAGTTGACGGTGCAATATTTACGTACTTAATATCCCTCACATAGCCAGCGTGCAGCATAAAGTATGCCACTACTTACAGCCAAGATACGTTATTTCACTCGAGCTTGACCTTGAGGACGATTAAAAGATAATATCATGGACATAATTTTACGCGCAATTTAATCCACCCTTAATGCGACGCAATGTACAATAATTCACCTGATGGTGGAATTTACTCCCCAGTATAAAATATTCATGAACTTCAATGTACTTGAAGGACTAGAGGGACTAATGGTTGTAGCAATGCACTTAGTCCGCAAAAAATAACTTATATTATGTTACTCCTTTTTTTTTCTTCTTCTTCTAGTTTTCTTCTTCAGAGTGTACTTGATGACAAAACGCACAGGCCTGCACTTAGGACAACAGTGAACGCGTAATGGAGGTCGATGCGAGTTTTGTGCCTTCGTGTGCATCGCTCTTTTGTGTAGCTTCCTCTCCTTTTTTATTGGCGCGCTATAACGTAAGTGAAACGCGCGGAAGCTCCACGGAAAGGGCGCAAGCTTTGAAATCGGGTCTGGGCGTCACTATACGCAATCTGATTTTACGTTGAAACCAAATTTTATTGATACATTTACCCCTTATGTCCTGTTTGCACAGAAGTGGGTCACATATATTTTTTATTTATGTTTATATTATTATGTTTATTTGTTTTATTTATATATTTTTATTTTTGGCATAACTTTGTTCACACCTTGCCAAAAATAGTTCTCCGATTTCGTCAGAGCGGATCGCACTCGATTTTGACATACATGATGATCAAGGAGGTGAACCCGACACGGGATGAAGAGACGACACAACAAATTCTCAAACACAGCAAAAATTTTAATGTACCGATGCCCTATATATCCAAAAACCTCCGGAGAGGAGGAGTGAGGAATTGAACCAGCTTGTCAGCGCCCTGTCTCTTCTATCGATACATGATGATGATAACGATGATGATAGTGGTGGTGGTGGTGGTGGTGGTCACGATGACATCAGGCGTTTCACTGCTAGAGTTGGTATACCCTACGCCATCCCAGATGGGAACGAAATGAAGTGGAATAGAGAACGCGCAGACCACATAGATGGGGCATATGGGTACCCCACTGGGTCATGCAGACACCGCCGTGCGGGTGTAAAGGTATTTCTACATGCACAATGGCTGTCGACGACAGCACTTCAGTTCAGCCGCCCAGTCACTAGATGTATCTGTTCGCAGGTGGTTACGCGATAAAAACGAAAGGGAAATGGAAACACCGAGGGCCATCCACCGTGTACGTACGTCCACGACTTTGCAGAGCAAACCACACGTGACATCTACGACCTACGTAACCGCCCTATAAAGCCTAATGCCAAAAGATGCAGCAAAATGTTTTACCTCTGTTGGCAATTCATCCTCAACCTTCCTCTCTGTGCAGGCAGAATTGGCCAACGAACGGATGTGGTGCAATACCCCGCCGGCCGTCCATCGGCCCTCACTCGTCAGTCCCCATCACCTCCTTCTAGTCACTGCGCTTCGCGTTCCAAGTTCTCCATCGACAGCCTTCTTTCTCACAAACGAGACGAGGATATCGCTGACTTGAGGCCTCCGGCATCGCTACCAAACTCCGCAAGCATACCAACGAGCTCCCCAGATGGTTCAGGGCTGTCTTCGGCCGACCCCAGTTGTAGCCGCTGCTCATTCTGCCGTTATCCCTACATCATCCTGGTATGAGCCGGGTATGCCCGGAGGATTAGTGTCCTACTTAGAACATTCGCCGGCCACATCATCACGTCGCAGCATGGTACACCTGCCGGGACATTCTCGACGACACCAGGAATGGGAGGATGGCTAGGCAGGCCACTGTTTCTTCACGTTAGCAGGTCAGTGCTGCATGTGTCGGTATATGCTTACGTGGGAACATTTGAATAACGGAGCGTCCCATTACGCCTAAGTTATTAATCTAGTTATCTAATCTAGTATATTAATCTAGTTATTAATCTAATTAAGCTATTAATCTAAGTTATGGGATTAAAGAGGTGGGATGGAGTGAGTAGCGTTATGCGAGATGGGACCACCGCGCTATGGAATTAGGCGGAACGGGACAGCAACCAAGTGGGCGCTTGTTACCCGTCCCGCTGTGTTAGTGATTGACGACTGCAAGAAAATGCTCATGGGTCGACACCATAGATAGTCTCAAAACAAGGACCCTTATATTTCCAAATCAAGACGTATAGGATGTCACATAAAATAAATCGAGTCAATAAATACAGATATATAGTTGATAAGCTCATCTCATATAGATTCAACAATACAAGCAGATAGGCGCCTCCCCCTGCTTGAACAAATCAGGACACAGAATGATATCATTTGAAATGGTGGTTGTCTAGGAGCGTGCTATGTGGTGAAGTTCTGTTATAGCAGTGCTCATGTCTGAGTGTGTACATCTAACCAGGTAGGGGCAAGTACAGTGAGACATATAAATATATCTCAAATATTGTTGGCTGCGTGACAAGGAGCCACCGTCTTTGTCCACGTGACACGGGCCAGTCGGCGAAATGGATTGCCTACCGCACACATTAGGCGAATGGGACTCTAGAATTCGGGGTGAGTGAACATACTAAGGGATGGGTACCGCTAAATAGGATTAGACAAAATGGAATAGGCGAAGTGGGAAGGCACGGAAGATTGATGCGGCTCGGTGTCCGGCACGCGCAGGACACGGGGCAAGTACCAGAACCAGCTTGGGAGTATATACAGGGTGTCCCAGAAAACGTGTCCATTGAATTATAATAAATTTAAATAATAATAATTTTTATAATAATAAATTTCCGAGTTCAGTTCGCAAATATTTACATAATTAAACTTGGAGTGCACGACATTCACATTAGGAGGTGCCAAAAACCTAATAAGAACAAATGCTGTTGACCGCATGATTCTAGGTGGCCTAGTTTTTTTATTATAATTCAATGACACGTTTTCTGGGACACCCTGTATAGGAGGTGTCTTAGTCCGGTTGAACACGATTTCTTCGCGATTATTGTTTCCCGACTCAGTTTTGGAGGAATTCGGGTTGAATCACATGTCACGTGCACTGCATTGTGTATAATTTGTGTAAATATATTCGAGTGCAACAATAAACTACGCGATGCACATTCATGTCACAACGACAACAGATAAGTAATTATGAAGTAATGGGATGTTTCGCCGCTGAGGCGGTTCATGTCACAAGATATATGTGCCTGTGACTCTAATCTGCGAGTAATGTATGTTTAACTGCAGACCTCTTGCTGGACAGAGAGAAAAATAACCAAATCACACTGAAATATATCTAGAGCACCCGATTTCACCCACATTTAAAAATAGCCCCCTCCCTGGAATCCATGAAAGACAAAGTGTAAATGGCTTGAACTATAGCTGCACTTCACTGTTAAAGCAAAACTTCCCTACGCAACACCATCGCGAAGCAACCGTAATTTCGAACCGTATCGCACTGTCTCTTGACATGCTGAAATGTACAGTGCTGGACAAACGTTTACGGAACAGGGGATGCCACGATATTCCACACCGTTAAGAATCCACCGTTTAAAATGCCACATGTTCAACATCCCAGATTTCTAAATTAAAGATTTAATATGAAGAATGGCGGGATGACAGCGTTGAGTAACACACAGTAATGACAAACCTCGCAGTATATTGCGTGATTTTGACGTCAGTTATAAGTCATTGTCGTGAATAAAAGCCAGGTTTTTGGAAACCGTTAGGCTTAGCACGGCGGTCACGTTAGAACAGCAAAAGTTATTAAGATTTGGATAGATTAGGTTAGTTTCCAGAGGTTAGGTTAGTGCATGTCTTTTTTGACGGGTTCACCACGCCGTTGGGAGCACTCCACAGTTGGGCACGCATAATACGCTACGCTAGCGCTGTTTGGGATTCTGAACATATGGGATTCTAAACGGTGTATTCTTAACGGCGGCGGAGTGACAACGTTCTCGCACCTGATTTGTTGAAACGAGAGGCGGAGCCTATTAACTTAATAAGAATAGTACCCTTGAGTATGTATTCCCGCAAGGATTCCGAAAAAAGAAGTCATTTTGCCAGAGTTGGGTCTGAGTTTCCCGAATCTGACCCCTGTTCAAAAGCAATGTGTTGCCGTTATGAAGTCATGAAAGTGTCTCTGAGCAGCAGCCGAAAACTGTCCATAAAGAGAGGGGAGGACCTTTTCCTTAATGATTTATGTCACCAAATTGGGGGGGGGGGGATATGTTTATTATGAAAAAAAGAAAGGAAAGTTTAGCCGTGCAAAGAGCCGACTTGCTATTTCACAAAAAAAGGAAAAACGGAAAAGACAAGAAGGAAAGAAATGAAAAGGAAAGAAAGAAAGGAAAAAAGAGACCAAATTGGATTTTACTAAAATTGTAGGCAGCCTTTCTTCTGAAAAAGCGCAAGAAATAGGCGGGACAGAAAGGATAGCGCAGGACACTTGTACCGTGATTGACAGTGACCGTGATGATAATTACACGCACGTCAAACCTGGAAGGTGAACCTGAAAGATTATATGCTCAATGTATTGATGACATTCATCATAATAATAATAATAATTTTTTCTCTCATGTGAACGGTGCATTGCCATGCATCTTAATAGGCATACATTATATCGAAATATGACAGCGACAGCAGTAATGATTCCGATAGCGCAATACTACGATAAGATCGTTACCGCCTTGCCACCTATACAAGGTTTGGCGAGAGGAACACCGGCAAAGCCAAACACAGCCTCCCATTTGCACATCTCACCAGACAGGGTTTTTTTTACGACATGCCAACAGCACTACGCCCGCGGTGTTGAACACATATGTTTACAGAGCGCCTTTGACCGTCGCTTTCTGTCCGCTGCTGTGCATTGAGGGGAAGAATAAGGAGAAAGCAAACACGTCGCGCAACTTGTGAGGTCTTTTTCTGGGCGAACGTTTATTGCCCTCTAAAACAGCGCCTCCTAAGGGAAAAGGGAATAGGCCTTTTGTCGACTCCACCTGCACGTGGTAGGCAATCCTCTAGAAGCATTTTGTCGTTTTTGTCTTGAGGTTGAGAACGGTACCATATGTTTCGGAGCCACGTTACGAAGCTGTGTGTTTTAGGGCGGAGTGCGACAGGAGCACGTGGTATGATGTCTGTGGTGTGGTCTCACCGTTTGCAAGGCACGTTTTAGATTGGTTGCATTTGATCGGGCTTGTACGTGGAGGCTTTTAGGGATACGTCTATGGCGTATATATATATAACTGACTCATTCATTGATAAAACGGCTTTAACGGCGTATTAGCTGGTGAAGGAGCGTGACCGCGGAAAAAATGACGACACGACACGAGTGACTCAACTTAATCAGTCGTGTTGCGTCGTGTTTTCTGTGTACCTACGATCAGACTTTCATAAATAATGACGTTGAACAATGAAGCACTCATTCCGACATTTCTGACATTTGCCCCGATGTCTTCAAGGCCCTGCGCATGGGGGAGAGCAAACGAAATCACCCAGAATTTGAAATCTGCTTCCAAGAGTGAAAAAAAGAAATATCCTGACAAAGAAGGAATTTTCATTTAATGCAACGTTAATTTATAATAACTGAATAGTACGGGTTGAGCTACTGTTAAACCATTATCCTGGAGAGATGCATTACACCGCGGAGGCTCCGGACAACACCCAAGACCTCGACTTGGATACGTGACATGGAAATATGCTCCAATAATTTCTAAACATTGAAGGAGCTTTGATGATCAGACTAAAAAAAGCAGAGTTCGAGGTAACTCGTTACAAGTAACTCGTTACTGTAACTACGTCCTTTTTGTGGTAACTTGTAACTTAACTCGGTACTTTTGCCCCGTGGTAACTTTCAGAGGAACACGTTCCTTTTTCAGGTAACTTTGCCAAAGTAACTTAAGGTTAAGTTCCAAGTTACTTTTAACTCGCTTTTCACTCACGTCACATATTTACTATGCTTTCTCTCCAGTTCCTTCATGGCATTTTGCCATAAAACGTGATATTCAATCATGACAGTATTTTATTAAGGAAGTAAGAACCGCTGCCATTGAAATTAAGCTGAACCATTGTGCGCCCACAGGGAGTAATTTGCAAGGACGTTCGAATAGACCTTTACCAGAGAAACGTCACCATGACATTGGTAGACAGACTGAAACAGAAACAAATCGGAAAGCAGAGGGCTGGGTTCCAGTAACGGGCACTTGTTCGCTGCCTCCCATTGAAAGAAAAGCAGGACCGAGGGTCGCGTCCCTTTAAAGGACCATATCGTACCCCCTCAAGACCGTACGTGGCTTTCGGGCGCCGTCCTTGTTCACCTCTAGCTTCGAGCGTAGTTCAATTCCACCAAATTTGTGGCGCTGTCGAACACTATGACGTTATTTGTTTACAAACCGGGAGAGGTCTATTGTTAGAAAACGTTATAAGCGTGTTGCACTCCTACGCAGGCAACTTCAAGGTCTAACTCAACTGCTCACGCGCGCTGCACCTGCCGTAATGCTATTTTGTGTCCGAAGTAACTTGGAAGTAACTCGTTCTTGTTTTTTGAGTAACTCAGTAACTGCGAGTTACATTTCAGGCTGAAGAACTTCGTTATTAACTTAGTTACATTTTGCACACGGTAACTTAACTTGTAACGAGTTCTTTTTGATGAGTAACTTCTAAATCTATGAAAAACAGGGCTATTTTAGCTACAAGGCTCCGGCCACCGTACACGCACGAGCGTCCTCTGGGAGTTTTTTTGCATGCGTGAACAAAAACGTGGTGACATGGACCACAAAATGTTATTTGGTGTTTAAAATTTGCAATAAAAGCGGTGATATCCATGAGTATCTCTATTATAACCTCGCGTGCAAGACTGAATGCACGTAATAGACGTCGGTTGGTGTGGCAGAAAGTAGTGTCGATTTTCTCATATCGTGCACAGCGTCCATTTGAACGAAAGGTGAAGTTAATAGCTGCGTTGAAATGTAAACATGACTTGAGCGATGGACGCAGTGACAGTTCCATGACGGTGCACGCGTTACTTCAGAAAGCTTTGGGAGCCTCATGTTCAGAGATTGGGAGAATGTATTACTCCCCACACGTAGATCATGGCCAACCTTTCCTTTTTTTTTTTCTGCCAGCCTGGCTTGCACACACTGTACATGCCAGCTGGCTTTTAAATGTGATAGCATTTCTTTCAAGGGAGACCTCGCGACGACCGAAAAAAGAAAAAAAAATGCTGCACATCTCCGGAGTACCTTCCATAAACTTTGTTTCCTCTTTGTGTGATCAATTGTGTGTTTTTTTTTTTTTTTTTTTCGTATTTAGGTTTACCCATGAGCGAATTTCATTTCTTGCGCACGTCAGTCACTAACGGTGGGGGCTGGTACGTAACGCCCACTTGATGGCAGTCCCGTTTCGCCTAATGCCATTCACCCGTCCCAGCTCTTTAATCCGATATGTTGGAATAGGCGAAATGGGAATAGGCGAAAACGGACGGAATTCTCGAAAACACCTCACATCACATCACCTCGGTTGAATGTCTTTCAAGGTGTCGCGCTCCACATGTCGCCATATACAAATAATGGCGCACTCACCTATCGTGTAAATCGACTGGAAATTATATCATATTAAGGAACTCAATTTGGACACTTAGTAATCATTAGGGCCCAGGAGTTCATGCAAAATGCATATTTTTTTAAATGCGTTCTAACGGACACCCTAACCAGTACCGGCGTCTACTTTTCGCCTTCTAAGAGACAAGTGGGAAATTTGCACACACCCCCCTTGCTCCCAAAAGTGATCTTTTTGCGCCCCCTTACGCGAGCTTAGGCTTAGGCATTACGAGTCACAACGACACAATTTCACAATGTTTCGTGCCATATAATGCATATTTTCTTCGTGAACACCATATAATATGACGGTTCCATTTCACGTCACCATTTTGGCTTCATTTGCTCCCCTATTACGTGATATTTTGGCGCCATTTGAACATTTTTTTTTACCGTCTGCCGTTCCGCCCCTTTATTGTTCCATTGCTCACGTCTTATAAAATGGAGGTAATCGAATGGAGGATATGTGATAGCTGTGCGGTACTCCCGCGGTCAGCGGGGGAACAGCTGATTGCGGCAGTCCGCAATCAGCTGTTCCCCAGCTGACCCCGGGAGGTCGCACCTTAAACGCTGCTCCAACAGGAACCCATGGTCTAATGTTGGTATTCATTAGTCTTCGTGCTATCACAGGATATTCTCCATCTTTTCTTCTTACGCTGCTTATACGGTGCGTTTAAGGTTTAATTCATGCTGTGCGATTCAGCGAGCTCCACTAGCAACCGCAACAAACTTCTGAAAACAGAACGCGCCGACAAGTCTGGTCACTGAGTTTAAGCTGTGCCAAATAAGGGAGGGGGGGGGATATACGTTTATTTCGGAAAGGTCAGCCTGACCGAAAGTCGGCTTACTATTCCTAAAAGAAAAATATAGTATACAAAGATGAAGCAAAAACGCATATAAGATAACGAGGTGTAACGAGTGTAGATGACATGAAAGGTCAACTCCTAATTTGTTCACGAGGTCTGTCGTCTGGAGGAAGACGCAGCACTGATGGGAGTGGCGCACAGGGCCAAGTAATACAGAAAGGGAAATACGGGAATCAAATCATTGCAGTCTGTGAGCGCCTCTCTCGAAGCAACGAAGTTGTGTGCAGGCGGCCGTGTTATTAATTAATTCGACCATGATTACCTTAATGAGCCCACAGTTTTACGTTGTCAACTTTTCGAAAATATGTCTGTTTGTTGACGAAGCATAAAATGAAAACCCTGATGTGAGAAGTTGTTTCTAGGTTTACACACCCTGTCCCGAAAATGCGTAGTGTGGGTGAAGAAAGAAGGGAACGTTTCCCATAAAGAAAGTGATTAAATAACGCCCAGAGATGTTTCGAAGCATTCCTGGAATATTCATTCTAGTTTCCTACCCTCTTGCAATCACTTGTGTTAATAAACCTCTTATTCACGAGAGAACTGATGTTCTGAGGCTGGAACGACATAGAAGGGACAAACACATACAAAGCCTCAATTTGCTAAGAAATTGACGATGAAAATGAAAGTCACTGAAATCCAGGCAATCCAGAAGATGTGGGTTCGACTCCTACAGCTGGCTAACCTTTTCAGTCACTTTCATCTTTCATCGTCTCTTTATTCACGCCGGAGCAGCACTGGTGAAATGCGACAGCAACACCATGTTGGACATGCACTTGCACTCTATTCACATAAACATCACATAAGCACTCGTACGTCAGGCATAACAGAATACTTGTTCGAGCACTCACCGTATATTGCGAAAACTTATTTTTAGGTTTCTTTCATTCTGATGTTGTGGTGTCTGATGTCTACACGCAGAGCTTTGTGGAATTGCAGCTCCGAAACCTTCTGGAAGACGGCCCAGAAGCCAGGTGGTAGAAAGAAAACCTCGACAAGCCTACAGCGCCAACAGCTCGAAAGGCTCGAATCGGAGTTCAAGGTAACCACAGCTGCCCTCCAACTTGTTACATCTAATGAGAGCTCGTTTGTAAATGACGCACAGGCACGTTTTATGTCCAGGTCGACAAGTACCTGAGCGTAAGCAAGAGAATGGAACTATCCTCTGCACTGAACCTCACGGAGGTGCAGATCAAGACGTGGTTTCAGAACAGAAGGTACGTGAGTTATAGCAACTGCATATAAAATGTTCAGAATGAGAAAAAAATGCTCACAAGTTCGCGTGTATTTGTGTAACTGACGTGTTTGTGAAGGGTAAGTCCAAAATTCATAAGGTTATGTCCAATATTATTATTTAAAGGAAGTTTGAAAGCTCCCTCCATAAGTGTACCGGTTTCGAACGCGGCAAATTGCACGAGGAAAAGGAGTGATCTGCATGGTGTGACGGGTGGGCACGTATTATAATACACTGCATTAGAATCGTATTACTGAATTACATTTCATTTTCGTATTAGTGTTACTTATATAATACTCATTTTCAAAAGTAATCCAAAACGATGTATTACCAGCATTGGTGTATTACTTGTAGTACACTGTTTCAGAACTATTACTGTATTGGTACTATAATACATGTTCTTGTACAGTATTATTACTATACCAAAATATTATTACTGTACGCACCTGGCATATTTATAATTCCAACACAAATACTTTTTGAAAATGCGTATTATAATACGTAATACTAATACAAAATGTATTACAGTAATAGTATAACACACACCCATTCGATGTAGATATCCGATGACGCACGTGAAAGAACCCCAGGTGGTCGAAATTATCCCAGTCGCGACACGTGTGTCATGTCGGCACAGAAATCGGCGGACACATACTTACGTGGTAGATCTACTCCAATTACCTTTCCTCCAAGAGAAAGGGATGGCGCCAGAGTGACATGTCCCCACTCCCTACCTCAGTGCATCAGACCAAGGGCACGCGCTGCTCCGCACAACGCTGATTTTTAGGGCCTTCTTGTAAACTGAATTTTGCAATGACAAGACACTGACTCAGCGAAAGACTTTTACATGGTCGCCCCCCGATATCCCGATAGGTAGCCTGATGATTGGATGTGTCAGAGGAATTGATGAATCAGTGATCAATTCACATGGAGTCCCTCTTAGTGCTCCTACATGGCGTGCGACGGCGGAGACGCACTGCAGCGCCCTTAAGTGTCCTCTCTTCCTGTAACAACCATAGTGCATAGCGAAAAAAAAAACACTTAGATGTTTAAATTGCAATAATTTGCGCTCGGAACAGTAATTCGCCTTTCGCAGTTACATGCTTCGAAACGTTGTCGTTAATGTATGCGTTTGTAATTCCCGTAGCTTTTTCTGCATGCGTTTTATTATAATTCTGTATCAGAACTTCGCGACAACATCGTCAGCATGGGGTGTACATAGAGCACAACCCGGTTCTTTAGTAAGTGCTGTCACGGTGCCTTGCGTGCTTAGTTCCCATGGGAGAAAGCAAGCAGCGAATAATCATGGTCAATTAGACGTGTTATTTCTATTTTCTCTGATGGTCAATGAATTCGTATTCACGTTATCTCGTGCAGATTGTCAGTTATTGTAAAATCTCAAACGTCATATTCTTTAAGTCTAGCACGAACAAGAGTTCACATGATTTGTATTCGCAGTCCATCAATCCAGTCGCGCAATCTCACTCTTCAGTTCCCCACTCTCACCCTGAACGCATGAACCTCATGCTTTTTAAGTCGTCTAAAGTCATATTCTGTAATTCATCCCATCATGCTTTCACTGCTTGTCATCTTTTCTTTTGTCATCTTTGTCTTTAATGTGTCTCATCCCTTCTTTCACCATTTGTTGGTCTATCCTTTACTTCCCAATTATTTCCTTTTCTATTTAGTTTATTCTTCTTCCTTCGTCTTCGTTCTTCTTCTTTTCTTTCTTCTTCATACTTTTCTTTTCGTTTTTATTTATTTCTTCTACTATCTTCATCTTCATTAATTTTCTTTTGTTGCGGCATAGCAAGCCGACGACCCGTTGGCTGACCTTTCCCCCGATTTTTTTTCCTTTCGTCTAATAAATATATCCCATCCCCCCCCCCCATCACAAAAGCGACAACAAATACAGGGCGCACGCGACAGTCACCTTCTGTATATGTAGCATTGTTTAGATTGGTCATGTAGTAAATAGTTTGAACCCGACTAGTTCTGTGTGTCCTCTTGTCCCGCGTATTTGTTATTGCTTTCCTGACGCTTCCGTACCAACCGGCCCAACTGTTGCTTCATTTCCTATTCTCAAGTTTCAGTTGCCACATTCCCTATACCTGACATGAACGTTTCTCAAAACAATTCACTTGTTCGAACCTCAGGACAAAATGGAAGAAACAGATGACAGCTCGGATGAAGCTGGCTCAACGGCAAGGCTTGTGGCCACCTCATTATCTCGCATCTGGTCCCACGTTCAACCCATTCCTCGGGCCAGGATTCCTTGCCAGCGGTCCACCATGTGATCAGCGATCCATGGTGTTAGGTGCGAACCCTTCTAGCCCCGTGTCATCCTCACCGCAGACCAGAGATGATGAGGACAGTTCGTCTGGTGATAGAAAGTAGCGCCTCTCTTCAATGAGACTGTTTGAACTGTGATCATGAACAAGCGTAGTTGTGGTGCACCGATTGTGGAAACGCTGAACTATAGTAAATGAGGTATACGTTTCAGATGGTACACACGACTACACGTGGCAATGCGTGTTGTGTAGGAAATACATAGTATGGAAGATATGATTGGCACATAACGCCTAATGGCGTATTTAAACAAGCTGGACGCGAGCGAATGACCACAGCGCGCAGCACTTCTCATTGACGTAAGTGCCGAGCGGCGAAGGCAATTTGAAAATTATAAATTTAATCAAACACAAATAGAATCAAATATCTGTGTAGAACATGCGCAATATTACTGTACAGTCCCCTGCCTAAAATGTATAAGGAATATAGAAATGTTTCATATTGACAAAATAACGTGTATGACGTGTAAAATAGGACGCATAATGCTGTAAATAATCGAGAAACCAAGCCGCCCAACTGGTAGCAGTTATAATAATAATAATAATTTGGAGTTAGCATTGGAGTTTAAGGTTGAGGAAGAACGGACAAGGAAGGTAATAGTGGATAATTATCTAGTTGTCTTGTCTTTCATTCCTCTCTATACGTCCTTTCATCTCAACGGCGTCATTGCGTGTCCAGCTGGGTGCCAAACGTGTACAAAGTAGTATAGTTCGGGATAAATAGAGCTGAGAGCGACTAGTGGTTTCTCTGCGTGCAAGAATGCTAATACATCTCATGTGTGTCCGTTGAAATGAGTATACCACGATTACGCCTTCGAGGTCAGTGAGAGCACCCGTAACTACTCTAATCGGCCGGTCCATTTCTTATTATTGGTCTTACACTTTCGCCCAATCACAGCAGTACTCGGCGTTAAGTGGTATAACACGCTACAATAACTCGCTCTTAGCCAATCATCATTCCGAATTCTGGAAAATTGGATGGACCCGCCTATTTCGGACGCTTCACATCTTGTAAAATGCCTCCTGAAGACACGTCGTGTTTCAAATAAGTCAGGATAAAGGATATCGTTCTGTACGCCAGTTGGCTGTTTTAACAGTGTGCATTCCCAAAACAGAACTTTACAACATCACACGGGCGAGGCCAACAAACGCTCACTCATGATTTCCTGAGAAAGCGGGGCCTATTGGCCACACTGCGAGCGTTAACGCGCTTTATGAGAAGTAACATCGCCCTGCTTGATTATTTAATAGGGACTGGAGACGTCATGAGACAGTTTCTTTCAAAACCTATTTTACAACCTTGCCAATTTCAGGTTCGCACATTGCGTGTCCACACGAAGTTTTTATTTTAAAAAAAAGGGGGGGGGGGTAAATAAATGTTGGAGGATCCTACAAACTAGGCAAGAGATGCTACAAATTTCGTATTTCGTTTCAAACCTGTGTTTGTAGTCTTTGAGTTGCAGTAAAGAAACCTGTCAATGCGCTGCTTAACTGAGTCAATATTTCAGAATTCCTCATATAAGAACAAAGTATTTGCCGGTATCAATTCCCGTTTGTTCTGCTGAGTAACAAGAGCAACGTCATACATTTCCGTGTTTTTGTGACAATTATTTATTATTGTTTGTACCGTTAAGGAATTTGTTGTGACACTCGTAGGCTGTGTGTTTCGTTCACCGTGACTACATACATGCTTTTCATACGAGTGAAAGGTTGAGGACAATGTGCAATATTGGAAACATGTGTCAGTATCAGATTCCTCGTCGACAGACCAACAAGATGCCGAGCAACGCCATATTTCTCTGTCGTTGTGACGGTGATTTATTATTTTCTTGAATTGCTCTTAGTTGTGATATTCTTACATGCGGCGTTTTACGTTTACTTTGAGTGCGTGCATGACTTTTTAATGAGTGGAAGGTCGACGACAACGTGCAATATGTGTGAAATATGTAAATATTATTAAATTCCTCATCGAGAGACCAATAAAAATGATGTGGGTAAAGGAACGGCGGTGTAGCGATGAATAATAATAATAATGTTTTATTTGTGCCCAAGAACGGTCGTGACGACCCTAATGTTGGCGCACACAAACACAATACAATGCACTATAAATAGATACGATATACATAACAAATACAATAATACAATATGCAAATACAGACAATATGCTCTAACAACAAGACACGATCTATGCAATCACACACACAAAAAAAAAACTGTACATGAAGAAAAGAAAAAAATATACATGACATGAATTGAAAACAAGAAAAGAGCATTGTAATGTGAGAAACACATACAATCGCGCGGCAACAAAAGGGAAATTATCAGAAAAAGTCAAAGAAAAAGAAAGTTCCGAAAAATGAGAAAAGAAATGGTACCTAAGTGATGAAGTACGTACATGATGACGAAAAAATATCAAGAGATGAAGGAAGAGAGTTAAACAAAATTTGGCACCGTGTAAGGGGATCATTAGAACAGCAGTGGCTGACATAGAACGTTGGGGGGTTCCGCAGAGTAGCACGGGAGAGTCAAAAATTTAGGCGGCCTAACAGAAAAGGGGAATCAAATATGGAGTGCACACGTTTATAAAGAAACATCATGGCATGAATGTGGCTGCGGTTAACAAGAGGAAGCAAGTGCAGGTAATTTGAAAGCTTGTCATAGTCATAAGATAAAAATGCGGAGACATTCCGCAAGAAACGCGAATGAATAGTATGAAGTGCCCTCTTTTGCACCGCTTCAAGATGTTTGATATCGGTGGCACATAAAGCATTCCATACCACTGACGTATATTGAAGTCTGGGAAGGACGCAAGCTTTATAGAGAATAAGAAATACCGTGTGAGAAGAAATACCGTATTTCTTATTCTCTATAAAGCTTGCATCCTTTCCCGACTTGAATATGCGTCAGTGCATACATGGAAACTGCAATACCAAGTTAATTTCACGTGGGCTAAAAATGGGTAACTCATGGCTTCATTGTCATACGGCTAAAGACCATGATGATGTATGTTTCAAGGGCGAGTCAGAGGGCACCGTGCACACGATTGGCATTGTTTCCGAGTTCGCCTGTTCTCCTGACTAGGCGCGTTGTAAACATTGGAAACGCTAACAGCTCAAGCGGCTCAGGGCAACACCACCTAGATAGAAAGCAAATCTCCCGCCTGAGCGACGTGACGTAACAAATAAGAGTCAGCCAATCAAAACCGTGCTTTCACCGGCCGTAGCTATGGAAACGATCCTCCATCAGCCTGGGCATGGGCAGCCACTGGTAGTCACAGAAAGCCTGTGTGTTAAAGTCGCGTCTTCGGCGATTGGCTGTCGTCATGGCTCATTTAATGTCATCATGGCTGGTGGTCGTATCTAGGTGGCGTTGCTCAGGGTTGCCTGTAGGACGTTTCCTCATTGGTCGGTTTCATTCTGACGTCTTCTCTTATTTACAGAGAGGGACTTCCGCCACACTCTCGACAGCCGGCGTCGGCTCCTGGTGTCTATTTCACGAAATTGCGCAAACGATATACTAGTAATGCGCGTGGAATCATCGGTATATCATCGTCAATGATTAGCGAGCAGACACAATGCTGCTGAATTTATGGGAATGAAGACGTCCGTACCACCTGCCATGCGGACGTTGCAATCAGAGCACCACCTGTCACGAGTAGAATGCGTGCACAAAAACGTCTTCGAGCGACCACCTATGAAATGTGCGGTTACTAACAGGACAGGTACTGATTTCTAGCTTACACGATCGACACGCTTTGACATGGAACTCGAGAACAACCAGACACATTGCCGACCAGACCGGCCTTAAACGTGACGAAAGTTGTGGTTCTACCAACGAACAGATGTATAGCAGAAAGTAGGACACCGTAGGAAAACTAGGAAGTCGACCGGGATGTTGTAAGGGATTGCGCTGAAACCCCTCGGCTTATTGACAGAGGTGCCTGTGTAGACATGCAAGTATAGCTGCTATACCTCTCACAGATCCAGTCAACGACAAGTACCCGGACCTTGTAGTTAGGTACGATAGACTTTTGAGTCATGCCAAGTACTTGGGCCTGATAATTTATGTCCATGGTGACCCATGGAGGCTTGTCATGGGGGAGCAGGGGGAGGTCTGATTGATAGGTTATCGAAGTTTCGCAGGGTGGCTGGAAACCGACACAGTGTGCAGTCCTTTCATCTCCGAAGCAGGCGTTGTAATTAATAGACCGTTTGTAATATACGTTGCTGAGTTGCAAGAAGTTGCAGTGGAAAAAAAGTAAGTTTTAGCAACGTTGCGGGCTGAGGGCATGATGCGGTGTGCACTCCTGAATACACCACAGTGTAACTGCTCGAAAGCCTCCATTGCATATGAACTGGGACTTGCGATGGGGGAGGGCGTACAACATTTTCGCTACTGTTGTTCCTTGGTGTATTGAGAGAACGGTTCCTATTGGGCAGCCGGAGGCGTGGCATCTCAGGCGACGAATAAGGTTGGAGGAGAAGTGTGATAAACAACGAGAACTGGGCGATGCAAGCCAACAAATATTGACGGCACCAACACGTAGGCCTCGAACGGCCAGATATAGGGAACCTAAGACAGCTGACTGTCAATGACTAACCTAGGAATCTCTCGTTCTGACCTTGTCGAGGGTGTTGGTAGCTGGTGTTGAGGTAAGTGTTCATCCACTACCTGGCTAAACGGAGCCATGCTTGAGGTGAGGTATGGAAGGACAGGCGTACTTCGCAGAACCAGGAGCCACGTAGCCATCTGGGAGATTAGCTTCTTGAAGGGCTAGGACATTGTTGTGACACCATGCAAAACCCGCTGGTGAAACTACCTACTGTTGGGATCCGTGGCCGTTTGGGCCCGAAATGGCGCTGTGCAAACTTCACTGCAACAGCCCTATGGGGAAATCGAGGATCTGAGGGGACACCTCAGGAGCTCCATTAAATCCGGAGCTAAATGAAATGGGTAAATATGGTCGTTTCGTGACGCACCGAGGAAGCTCATCGCGACAGTTTGGAGGGGCAGGAGCATCTCAGAAAGGAACCAGACCATCTGGAACCTACAAGTAGTCAGGGAGCGCGTTCAAGGCAGCAAACGACGAACTTGACGATGGGGCGAAGTAGTGGCGAGCTACACTGTGCTAAAAGCTCATCCTCAGACCTTACACGGTTAGTGCTTTCCGTAACCGCAGTGACAGCGGGGAAGCTTCCATCCGATGTTGGCGGCGGAGTGTTGCACCTTAAACCTGAGGGTTTCTCTGGCACACTTGCATTTTTGCCATGCGGTCTTAATGGCTGATTCACATTACGGCGTCTACGCCTGCGAACAGCGTCTTACGTGTGCCTTCGTTCTATTCTTAAGGAGGTTCCGTTGCAATGACTCGCTGTCAGCCCTATGTCGCTGGAACGCAGCCGCATGCACCTATTGAAACGCAATGGTGTGAACTGGGCTCAAGAGTGGGCACGAGGGGGCGTGAGTGGGCGTGGGACGTCGTTTCAGCTGTTGCATGCGCGTCTTTTGTTGGCGGGGAAACGAGAAGCCGTCGTCCTCTGCGGACTCAGAAGTATAGGACATGCCGAGGTCATACTCGCCTATAAGGTAGTGGTACTCTCGTAATCAGATGGACCTCCAATGCCGGCGTCTACGGGGGGGTACAGAAGTGTTACAGAGTAAACAACAGAGTTAAATGCATAACAAATTATGCACTGAGACCAAATACTAAAAAATGGAGCTGCTGCTGTTGCTTCTTCTTCTTCTTCTTTTTTTTTTTTTTTTTTTGGCACTCAGGCAAAGGCAATAGGCCACGAATGAATGGGTGGGTATATGTATGAGAGGATAAAGGGTAAGGAATAGAATTAAAAACGATGAGATGACGGGATGACTGATACACCTCCACGGAAAATGGTTGATGAAGCTTCTACGGAACATGTCCTACCTACTGTCGACCAAGGCGTCGTTTCCCTGTGCTTCGTCATGAACTCCTGCGCGATGGCCCCAGGGCGTCAGGCGTGACGTTGCCCACCTCTGTGAGACCGATAACGGCGAGCCCTTTCACGAGCACCACAACCACAACAACAGAGGTGTAGACCTCTAGCCGAGAAACGTCATCGTGACGTTGGTAGACTGACTGAAACCGAAACAAATCGGAAGGGCAGACACAGGATGTATGGGACCGGTTGGTACATACCTTGAAGTGAGGCGAGAGGAGGTGGAGAACTACACAGACATCGACGTCGCTGACGTCGCGACATCGATGTCTGTGTAGTTCTTCACTTCCTGTAGCCTCACTTCAAGAACGGAAGGGGAGGGCTGTGTTCCACAAATGGGCGCTTGTTCACTGCCTCGTACTGAAAGAAAACTTGGACCGAAGGTCGCGTCCCTTTCAGGAACGTTCGTAATCCCCTCAGGACCGTGGTTTTCGTGCGCAACTTTGTTCGCCGCTAGCTTCGAGGGTAGTTCAACTCTACCAAATGGACCTCTGTCACAACGGCTTATGCGCATGCCCTTGAAGCGCTGGACAGGGTTTTCTCCGTCTTCATTAGATGGCGCAGAATGAGGACGACAAAAGTGTGGACCAGTGGGGAGACCGCACGAACGGCGAGAGCTCGTCGGCCACACTCTGGACCCGTTTTGGTCCTTTGTGCTACACGCGTGGATTTGTTTTGGACGCGGTCCGAGCGTGGTTCGCTGGAGAGCCACTAGGATACGACGTGTAATTGAAAAAGGTCAATTGGTGGCGCTATCAACACTATGACATCATTTGTTTGCCAACAGGGAGAGGTTTATATTGCAAATCCCGGCCAAACGGCCCTGCGGCACGTGCAGCGTCTCGACACTCAAAAAATGGCCGACGAATCTTCGCAGGAATAAGTCCTGAAAACGCGTAACGCAGTTCTGTTCAGCGTCGGGCCCCTGAATGACATCTCTTATTTCCCGTTGCCGACGTCGAAATGATTTGAACACTAATTTCACGCTTTGCCACACTAACTCTTCCCTTTTCTTTTTTTATGTAGAGCTTCCATCTTTTGACTGCAAACGAAACACAGAGACGCAACGTACAATCTGCGTTGAACGAACATAGCCCCTCCAGAGTACGAAAATGGTTATAGCAAACGCTTAGCAGCATGGAAACTGAATATGTTAGGGCCGCTAGTCGGTAAAAGTTAACAGTGAAAGTGCTTGTCCCGCTGCACTCTTCCTTGTCTTAGTTGCGATGTTACATCTACCAAAGGAGTCCAAGAAATGTTCAGAAAGTAGGCACCCTTGCCTGTTCCGGCATATACCAGCACACTCTAAAAAATATAGTAATTTTACACAAGCGTACGAAGGCGGGGTAGTTGGTATAGACAGACATCACGAAAGTATAGCACAAAGCAGCACAGACAAGGACAAGGACAAGGAGAAAGACTGTGTCGTCTATGGACTAGAAGTAAATTTCGTGGTTAGGGAACTAAAATAGGGGGTACAGTGAACTCTCGTTAATATGACCCCCGATAATCTGACAAACGCGCTTTACGACCATACTCTTGAGGAACAATGCAGTGAAACATCTGCAAATCCTCCCGTTAATATGACAATTCCGCATTCTGACCAAAATTTTCGGGAACGACCATGGTCATAATAACGAGGGTTCACTGTAATTGCAGTCTAGGAAACTAGAATCTGCAATTACTCCCCATTCTACTCTTTTTTTTTTCTTCTTCTTCTTCTTCTTCTAAGAGTGCGCGCGATGACCGCTTCCGAAAGCTGATTGATCATCCAAATCTTGTCATGACGGTGAAGGAGAGGTGATACGGTAATAAAGTTTCCACGCAGAATCACGTGACGTGCTGCTATACCACTCCACTTCTACGCTACCACATATATTGCGTGCGGAACACTTGCCGCAGCTGTTCGACTCTGCCTTATCGGAAAGTTTCGCGGAACGAAGTCAGAAGGCAAATAAACCGCTGTTTATTCAGCGCTCACCGGCATAGCTAATCATTCGTTTAGCAGCGTGCACGCTGAACAGAAAACCCATTTATATACATATGGCTCTCTCCAAACAAAAACCTGAAAAGGCAATGAGTCGGAAAGGCACGTTAGTACTAAACAAATAGCCTCAAAGAGCCGTTAGCTCTCACCGAAAGAGGTTTCTCCGTGCTCTGTTTGGTGTATTAAAAGCTCCACCGCAGTCGTAATCCAACGGCACGTGTTTATATTTTCGAGCGTGTTACAAAACGCGCATCATGAAATCACTGCATCGACTGTTGGTGGCCCGTAGAGTTTCGCTAAAACGGCGATCTATTCTATTACATTTGCGGCCGTTTACGCGTTCAAAGGCAGCACGCATCGTTTGCGGCGCCTCCTGGTGGCGTTGCGTGCTCTATGGGTTCGATTTGCGATTCTGTGGTAGGGGGAGAAAACACGGCAAGTCCATCACCTCTTATGTACAGGACTCGCTGAACCGTTTTGTGCCCGCGGGTTTCAACACGTGCTGTACCGGGAACGGCCGCGTGACTGGAAGGATTCGATGGGAAACAAAATGTGATGCGCTGCTGGTGTTCCCGGTGTGGCTTTCATGATGAAATTATTACCGCGTGTCAGCGCCGTGTTGTAAACGTGCTGAAAAACTGGTTCGGCAACGAAATAGTGCACCTATATCACTGGTAGTGCAACGAATTAAGACCAACATCGACATCAGATTCTAATGTTGACCGTTGGTCGCCAGAGCGGTTGGTTTAGAGCCTGCAGGTAACTTCACAAAAACTGTACGCGAGGAAAAACGCGGAGCAGAGAACCAATGTCCCCAACGAGTATGTGAACCCGTCGCATGCATGTACACCTTTCAAGAGGTATTAACGGCATTACATTACTTGTTACCCCCCCCCCCCTACACACACACACAAAATGTAATGCATTTGCATGTCACATAGCGGCGGAGATATAGTGCATTACGGAGCATCTCTGTCTTTTTTCCGTTGAAGAATGTACAGGGTGGGACAAATTGGTTATATGCATTTTTGACTGGTTAGACGACAATTGGCTACAGGTCCCCCAAACTCACCTCGGAAAAGCGTGCAACGAAGAAGGCCGCCACTACATACCCCACTGTTGCCGTTCCGGATCACTTCAGCGCGCTAAGTTTAGCGGCAAAATGTTTTTGTTGTTTCTGCGAATGAATCTAGTCTTTATATGTCCAAATAAAACGCGTATAACAACTTTCTGTGTCGTGTTTCACTTTTTGGTCCCGTTTTTAAACGTGTTGAGCGATTGGAAGGATCTAGTGCACGGCTGCGTGCATCACATAGCGTACCTGTCGTACCAGGCGCCACAGACGCAGTCGTCCATTTCTCCTTCGGTGACTTGGCCTGGCTTGGATTGTGCTTCAACTGGATCTTTAGCGCGCTACAATCCAACGCAAGCCAACGTCTGGTAACAATGGGGTATCTGAGGGCGGCCTCCGGCATTGCACGCATCGGGATAGGAACAAATACATGGGAAAATGGCGACCTTGGGGGATCTGATTGGCTACTTCACCTTGTTTAGTGATTCGTTCCTGTGGCGCCTCTTTGTGCAGAATATTTACTGACCGCACACACTCACAGCCTACTCCTAGCTAAGCTACTTAGCTGTATTGTCAGCAAGCAGCTGCTTATATGACTCTATTAGATCTGACACATTAGAACACTGCTGCACACACGCTTAACCTGTGCTGCACCACTGAGCCATTCGTTGAAGAGATATACAGAGTGTTTCACGAAAATCTCCCGGCTGAATAATTCGTGAACAGATGGCGCCATCGAAGAAATTTCTTCTTGGTAAAGATCCTTGGGGCATCGGCTATGAACGGAGTAATGAGCTGCTCATTTGCATACGCTCATTAATTAAATAAACATCCTAACTTTTAAATTTTACTTCGCACGGTTACGGACCCTCTGTTTTACGAGTCGGGACCTTCAGCGAAAAACATTGCAAGAAAAACCGCGTCGACACTTCTCGATTTTTCCGAGTAACTAATTGGTTTCGGTTTACATATTTCTTGCTTGGAGCAGTGAACCAATGCGCTCTTTGGATCAGCTCTCCGGCTGTCAATCTCGTGTTCAAGCGCCTGGTTGACACACGCGTGCGAAGTAAGATTTAAAAGTTGGGATGTTTATTTAATTAGTCGTCGTATGCAACGTCGTATGCGTCGTCGCTCGCTACTCAGTTGATAGCCGATGTCGTAAGGATCTTTACCAAACAGAAATTTCTTCGATGGCGCCATCTGTTCACGAATTATTCAGCCGGGGGATTTTCGTGAAAAACCCGGTGTATCCGATGCGCAATTCCACAAGAATTCGCTTTCACCCAGCTCATGCAACGCAGTTCCTATGGGATTATACAAAATCGTTTATTAAAGACTGCAGGAAGGCACATGACTCCATGCTTGGCCACGTCGTGTTTCAAAAATATTACTTCTCTCCTCCTAAAATGAATTGCAGCTAAACGAATGGTCTAAACGAATGACTATTGTCCCCCTCCAAGGCAAGCATTTAACGGGGATTTGAAGGGGATCTGAGCAGGCACATTAGCTCGGTGTACATTAGTCCATATGATCTGTTCCTGGCCAATGGTATGCATTGCTTCCTCCTTTTCATATTCGTGTCCTGGTGGCCAGCACTATATTATACCATTGCACTGTACGCGTCGCCCCTCCACTTCAGAGTTCTGTCCAGCGGCCAGCATTTTATGCTGGACACTTTTTCGATTTCAGAGAATAAGAGGTGCGATCACATTAACCGGTTGTTGAAGACATAACCCTGAGCTACAGGTAAACGACACGGACCGAACACACTTGCCGTCCACTTATGTTCCGTCCGTGTCGTTGACCCCGGACCAGGGTTATTACAACAACAGGGCTTCAACTAGCCTACACCGGCTAGTAGCGCACTGCTCCGTATTAACCGGTTTTTTGAGGCAGTCCGCCAACACAAGGAGTCTGGGACGCCTGGTGTTCAGGGCAGGGCAAAAGTTAGGCTTTTGGTTGGCACAAGAAGTTGTAGGCACAGGTCTGTGAAAAGACAATCACACCTACAGCATAGGGAGGGAGTTGCCTCAGGACAGAAGCCGCCGATATTTCGAACAGAGACTGTTCTTCTTCTGGGCGCAGGAGAAGAACAGTCTCTGTTCGAAATATCGGCGGCTTCTGTCCTGAGGCAACTCCCTTCCTACATTCTACCGGTTCGCTGGATTTCTACCCATCTACACCTACAGCATGTCTTTCACGCATAATGCTGATTCTCGACTCTCTGTTTAAACCTCCCGTGTTGTCTAAAAGCACAAACCAGCACCGTTGAGGGCTTTAGCCACGGTGTGTCTTCCAAACATTGCAGGCGATCTCCGCCATGAGCAGCACAAACAGATTTGTTCTTTGCGATGGTGCTAGATGCAGGATTATGCTTGTGGTAGCTCAAGAGGTGAACTACCACTCTGGATGTGAGGTTTAGCTTATAATCTGTTTAATTCGATACCAGCGCGTGCCGGATGAAACCAGGGGCCCACTGCTGAGCTGAACATACAGAGTAGCGTCAAGTATAGAAGTAGCTGCGTTTCGGAGCTTGGTGACGCCCGAGTTTGGGGTCTGCTGCTCCATTTCTTTTAGTTGAGGAGTATGTTCCTCTTCTTCGCTTGTATGTCGGCCGGGGGAAGGGGGTAGCTGGATTAGGTAGCTTGTTGATGATTACATTTATGGATCGCAGGGGGATCGTCCTTTGCACTTTGGATCTATCTGCTGGTAGTCAAGATGCGGAGTTTCTTCTTCAGTGGACCTGGCCTAGTATTTCTGCACGATTTGCGTATCTTTGAGGAAGTCACACACGCGTCCTGGAGTAGCCAGTCCCGAGTGGCTTGAGACTACCACCTCCATTTTTTTCTTTTAAAATCAATCAATCAATCAATCACACAGCACATTGAGTGCAAATTGCCCATTATCTTGGCAAAGGTGAGAGGCGTGTGACTGAGCTTTCTTGGTTCCTTCTCTAATTGTTCACGTTCTTTGGAGAACTTCTTGCACCGAGTGCTTTGCCGTGCTCGAAGAGGACTGAGTTGGTTGGCAGGGCTCCGAGACGTATGCGGTGAATCAATGTGGTGTATTCCCGTTTTATGTTGCCAGGTATGGAATACTTGAGCTCAGGATCAATGTGTTTGATGTAATCTTCTGGTCGCAATGTTTTCAGCCAGAGTTTCTTTGCGTATACTTTAGTTTTGCTGTTGAGCAGGTTTACTGCCCCTCCTTTAGTGAACGGGATAGGTGATCGTTTCTGATGAGACAGGGCCACTTTTGCCAACTTGTCAGCCAGTTCATTTCCGTCCATACCACAGTGAGCTGGTACCCATTGTAGTTCGACGTGTGCCCTCTATCGATTACATCTGAGTGATCAGTGTGAATCTTGTAGTGGAGCAAAGCTGAATATACAGTTCGTTATCCTTATTATTTGAAGTTGGCTGATCCAAACGCCGCGTGACAGCACGTGAAAACCGTTTCGAGAGGCTGAGATTTGAAAGAAACGAAACGACTGTTCATTGCGCGTGAGCTTGTGACGAATCATTGCGAAGCCGTACATTTATCGCGCCGTACGGAATAACGAAGAGTTGAGCATCGAGCCCCTGCTGGCCCTTTTGTCGGCGGCGGCGGCGCGCACAACAGCCTCACACTGCAGAAGGGGATACCAGGGACTGCTAGAGATCCGCCGCCTGTCTTAGTAGCGCTACACAGGCAGAGCACGTTCTGCAAATGCTTGTCCAGAGTCTCACTTTGGCCGCAGATCAGACATTCGAGAGTGACTGGATAGCGCTAAGAGGAGTGGCTCCGCTGGCGGAAGAGATTGTGGGCGAGGCGCCACATGAAGGAGGCTCGGATAGGCTTCAAGTAACGCGTTGTAATCCTGTTCCACTGTGGAACCGCAGGGTACAGTCCCTTGTTTACTGGAAGGTGTGGGACAGGGATTTCCCTACACCCCCCTGGATTTTTTGCAACCCCCCCCCCCCCCCTGAAATTGCTCAGGTGACCCCACCCGGCTCGACCACGTAGTGAGTCCTGTACTGTCAAGCTTGGGCTGAATGACCACAGCCATGCAGATGATCGTACCATGCATTTGTCCAAAATCATTTGAAAGTTACTGTTCAATGCATATATTGCGCGCATATACGAGTAAAAATGCGTGCGGGCACGCACACTCAATGTGGATCATCAAGAACCATTTGCGCCCGACTCAGTCAAGCGGGCTGTTCTGCTTTTTTTCGTCTAAGGTTTCCACCGTTGGTTGCTAGGTACTCATTGAGCTTCGTGAGACAGGGTGCTAGTCCTTTTCCTTTGTCGGTCATGCGATTATGCATTATGTTAAAATGCCCTTCATAATGAATCTGTATTCTAATGTAATGTGTTCTAACGTACCGTAATAACATGTACAAATAAAACGGGAAAGTTGTGCAGATGTCACCATTGCGCCACAATTCCTTCTGTGTCTAAGAAAACTTCTATGAGTGGAATCTTCATCAAGCATACCCCCCCCCCCTTGAAAGGGCGCCCCCCCCCCAGCAGTGAATTTCTGGGGAAATCACTGGCGCGGGAGATACTTGGGTATAAATCCACAATGTCTACAATGTCTGCCGCGTCTACATTCGGCAACTTGGTCTTGATGCAGACGATGGCTTTTGCTGCATCGCCACAAGAGGATCTGTGGAACGCGGAATCGTGTGGTCTAGTGGGACACCCAAGTTCCGTAGGTAGGTCGCGGCGAGGAATTTCGCCAAAGCCATTGACACAGGTTTCACAAACTACATATACAGGCCATCGTCACGTGGAGCACGGTAGGCTACTAGCTAGCGCTATGTTTGGGATATTCCATACGCCTTGCCGTCGGGGAAGCTGAACGACAGCATGTGGCCGTTGGTAGATGGCCTCCTGTGAATTACCATCAAGTACTGGAAAACTACCTATGGAGGTAGTCTTATGGAGGTAGGTCTTGACACCGACGGCAACCTCCATACGGAAAGCGACGGGAACGTTAGTAGTTGTGGAATTAATTAATTAATTAAATTAGAATCAAATTAAGGGCTTTTAAACACTGTTACAACGATGTCATAGTTTAGGATGTCAAGTAACCTGAATAACAAATACAGGGTTACAAAACCTATAGCCACTCATGCACAGATGTATGGTCATAGTCTGCCTAAAATGCGCTTGAGTAAATGGAGCGCGCGGTATATTTAAAACATCAGACGAAATATGCACTAATTATAGGCCTAATAATAATTATTGGCTTTACATCGCGGGACAACAGTGGCCGCCAGCGATTCCATATGGTAGTTAACGGCCCGAGGAATAAATTTCGGTCACCACGATCATATTCATGATGAATGTACGCTAAAATCTCAGCACACGGTATACCCAGTATTTAACGATCCAGGTGAAGGATGATGTACCGAATCAGGAATCTGTTAAGTACTGAATGTGCACTAAAATGCACTAGAGAGAGAAAGGAAAATGGCCATTCCCCTAATGGCATCCGAAACATTGCACTGATAGATCCAAAGATCTTCAACGCACATGATCATGCACGAATAGCTCGCAAGAAGCACTCACGAAATATATCTGTGCTCCTGAATATGGCATTCATATTGACGAATGGAATTGAAATGGAGACACATGGGATACTTCGAGGACAGATCTAAAAGTCGATATTTGCAAAGGAACAGAGTAAGTTCAGTCCCTTTTGAATCTGCTGACGAATATTGTACATAAACCCGGACGATTTTCCTTTCCGTAGAGCGCACTGTGGCTCCAGTGTTTATAAAACGACCACTCATTGCATTTACGCATCTTTCTCTTTCACAAGTTTACTGATGACGTTGTTATCTTCTAGCTAGCAAAAGCCTGTTCCGATTCCATGCTGGAAGGCTAATGCATTTCGATTTCCGCATCAGCTTCAGCGAAGTGTGTACACAAAACGTGACTGCTTTTTAGGCGCATCCTAAGCGACTACAACGATGTCATCTCGCGTATTACTTCCTTATCTTCACGTTGCACTCAGTCGTATGCACTTCCGTGCACCCTACAGCATTAAGAGCCAGCAAGATATGCTTGAGACTCAGCAACGAAACAACGCATATAATAATAACATTAGTGGTCTCGTTTCCTATGGTTGCTTCCTGATGCGCGGAAAACACAGAACATCTACAGAACTTGGATTGACCTATCAGAGTATAACGTGACCGCGTCGTAGCACACTTCACGTACACTAGCGTGCCACGCGGATTACCCCTCGAGGTGCAGTATAGGGAGTTTTCATCAACGTCACATTGTGACGTGGCAGTGACGTGGCATGCTCGTAAGCTCCTCCCACGGCATTGAAAGATGACAAACTGCGCTATTCAATGCGACAACCGTAGCTTTCACAAAGGAAAATATGAGAACGACAATGACGAAGTGTGTTCGGGATAAAAGGTACGGGTACGGACGCGACCGGATTTCAAAACACCATTCAAGGCTTCGTTTTCGAGCAAATGCTAGATAATCTCGGAAGCTGCGTCTGGAAACTGGAAAAAGCGACCACCACCATGGCGGCCAAACGCGTTCGCTTGACATCATGTGGGAACACCCTACACAAAAACGCGATTCAAGAAATGGGCGCCGCCATTAGTGCTGCCACCCCGTGGTAGTCGCAGGAACTGTTCATGTGTGGACTGCCGTTTGCCGAGTTCCTCCATCTTCCCGTGTGTGTTCTCGCTCATTATCGCGCCCGTTCATTTTCCTCCGCTCGGGAAGCGGCGTAGAAAAGATATCGCATCGACCAGCACCCCTCACATGGACAATGTTGTTCATGTGAGGGGCGCTGGTCGATGCGATATTTTTTCTACACACAATGTACTGAACGTCGGGTGAAATAGGGGGTGGACGGGTAGGTGGAAGGCCGTGGACTGGTAGGCGAAGCTAAAGAACATTGATAAGGCACATACGGTCCACCCCTTCAAAGTCTCCCTTTTCAAAAGTCAGTCTGGCCACCTTCTAGCAGACGACATTCGGCCATATCTTGGGCACGCCGTACATGTGGTGCCGTGTATGGTAAGCGAGCGCGCGATGGCGAACGAGAAGTCAGTGGTCGAAAGACTTGACGAACATACCAGATGGGTTTTCCCAAAGACGTGTGGACCCTTTTTGTGAACTTCATCTGGCACGTCTGGCCGCGCTAGCGAGAACAGTATGCGTGTCATATACGGATTCAACTTCCACTCACGTTGCTTTGTCGACTTTCAGATACGGTACACCATATTTTTGCATGCTGTATTGTGTTTATTATGCACATTTCAAGACCAGTCGTGTATTTTGAATGTGGGACCTTACTGTGTTGCATGCTTTCGCCGATGCTTCCTGCTATCCTACTATATGTTCTATGCTTTCGCCTACGAGGTATTTATAGTTCGCCCATTTAGAATGGCAACAGGACGCTTCTGACGATAGTTATTTGGAAAGCCATGTATCATGTGAACTTTAGCCGCCAAACAGTTTGTGCACACGCCTTGTTTCCTTCGGCGTCTCTCATGCCAAGCTGGCTGCACAAGGGCACGCAACAACAGACTGACATTACAAATACAGATGGACGAACAAGTCATGAAAAGAGAGATGCTTCGATGAAAAGGCAGACCAAGTCCCCGGCGGCGGACGACAAAAGATCACCCCAGACGCGCGGTTCAAACAGAGCCGTACTGTCCGCGCGCGGGCAACGCTTCCATCCTTGCCCAAAATATGGCGGACGTGCGCTGCCAGTGCGTAGTTGGCTCGCCTTAAACTAGATGGCGCTGACTTATGAAAACCTTCTGACTTTCAGTACATTGTGCTACGGTGCATATCGCACGTGGAAGCAAGCTATCTTCTTCTACCTTGATCTCTCGAACATCGATACGGTACTCAGATGTTTACCGGATGACTAGTTATATGGAATGTTACGTTATCGTCAGTCATACTCATTAAAGACGGCGGCCACCGGTATTTATGCCAATGGGAAGAGCGATTTTGGCAGTCCACCCCTATTGTGTCGTCGCTAAGAACGAGGCTATAGGGAGCGAACGAAGACTTGTGGTTTGAGAGTAACGCGACAAGGTCTGTAGAAAGGTCCACATGAAATACACGCACATATGTTATACTTATAATAATTTCGTACGTTCACTGGAATATCCCAAGTCGAGCTGCGGCTCAAAGTACATGTCACGCGTCCGAGCCCTATTCTGATAATATGCCTATTCATAGAATACCTGGACCACAGCCTTTCGTGTAGGTAAATATGTTTCAGACGAGGGTGGCACTGGGATTGCTTGTTGAATCTTCAATGTCGCGTCATACGCTATACGACGATGCGTACCGCAGAACGCCATGGTACTCGTTGTGCCAGCTTACGCAGTCTCTCAGCCATTGTTCGCTGCTCTGGCGGGGTCGCCGCTTCTGCCTATTGCCTAGAACAAGGCTATTGGTACTGTTTTTCTTTCTTGTTCTTTTTTTTTCTTTTTGTTGGTCAATATAATTTCAAGTTGCGGTCCTGCACGTCTCCCTGAACGTGCAATCCCTCACATCCAGCAGAGAGATCGTTGGGATTTTGTGCCGCTCGGCGCATCGATATATGTATATTGACGTCTGGGTCGCAATTGCCTGCTTTGCAACAGCGACTCCAGAATGCGTTAGATTGCGCGGTATCCTTCCTCAGGACAGAGGCATGGACCGACGTATCTGTCGAGAAGACTATATTCCTCCCGTTTACTCGAAAAAGAATGAAGAGTCTTCAACTGACCCCTAATGGTCTACCAATCCAGAGGGTGTCTCATCACCGCTTCTTATAGGAGTCGTCATTGACGCACAACTATCATGGTCTGCTAACATAAAACATCTTCAGGAGGGTCTGAGGCACGGGTCAACGTCCTTCCCGTTCGTTGGGAGACTAATCGAATTGTTCGGTTTGTGCAATGCTGGAGCAGACATGTACAAGATACTCAAAAATGTATTTAAGCTAAGATAATAAATACTAACATTAGAATGTAATTAAGATAGAGTATAAATACATTAAAATTAAAGCAATTAAGATAGAGTACAAAATACTTCAAAAAGTATTTGAAATACAATTAAGATACTATTTATCCTTGAACGCAAAAAGTCACCGGTCACTGGTCAATGCGGCAAGTCGCCGCTATGTGACATGAATCACCTAAACCCCGTGCACTACGCAAGCCGCCGCTGTGTGATAGGAGTCACCTAAACGCAAGTCCCAAAAAGATGACAAAGAGATACCATATAACTCCACTAAGTATATGTGACCCAGAACAAAGCAAACTTCTAGCAGGTCCCTGTTCGGCGAGGTCAGAATTCGACGTCACCGCGTCAGGGCACACATAATAGAACACTCACTCACCAAGGATTAGTACACACGGGGCAATATTTCTAAACGGAGACCTCCAAGAAGGGCCAATGTCCGGGTCAAGTCCGAGGGACTCAGGAAATTTCTACTGAACAAGCAAGATAATGGAAAGACGAGACAGAAAGTTTGAGAGGGCGATCCAAAATATGTAATTAGAGTATTGAGTAGAAAATACCACAAAATGTATTTTAAATAGAGTACAAATACACAAAACAAAAAGTATTGAGTAGAGTACCAAAATACCGCAAATTGTATTTTAAATACGATACTCCAAATACGTACAAGTCTGCGCTGGAGGATAGTGAGCATATTATAATGCACTGCACTAGGTATGCATCTCAAAGATCTACACGGAACGCTACACTTGCTCGACTAGACAGCAGGGTCTTCGATATAGTGCAGGTGTTGGGACTTTGGGCACCGAACACGAGGGATGCTGCCTTGGCGGCACTTGTGAAATTTGTTCAGAGCTGTAGGATGGATACAACCTTCTAAGATTCTCTGTGCATGATCTTGGGATAATTGTAAATAGTGGACTTCTAGTGAACATGGTGAATCGTGGACTTCTAAATGGTGAACATGAATAGCGATCTTGCGAGTAGAGGACATGAGAAGTATTTTTTTGGGGTGGGGGTGGGGGAGGGGTAAGAATTTATGTTGGGAGTAGCAGAACAAGTCGGGAGACTAGTTCAATTTATCCTCTTTTTTTTTCGTTACAAACAAACTAACAAACCACAGTGGTGAAGCACCCCATGCCATTGTCATCACACATTCGTGGCTGTTGTTCTCGTTCTCGGGAATGCCCGCCGAGCAGTGATGAGCAACCTCAAACGAGTATACCTCAAAATTGTACTTGAAGTAAAGTACCAAGTACCTTGCACCTGTAGTACTTGAAGTACAGTATAAAGTACCATACTACAAATGCACAGTGAAGTACAAAGTCCCTTGCTAAGTACTTTTAAAAACTCATCAATGTCTTTCAAATTCAGAGCGTACCGCTGGACGTTTGAACTCTTGGTAGTTATAAAACGTCAGGTAACTATGTTTCGACTGTTATCTTTAGAAAGATTTTAGCAAGCATCTTTGCCAAGTGCTAGTTAGAAAATAATTAATATGAACTCATTATATGAACGGACAAAAACATTTTACGACGAAGTTTTGCGTTTCAATTGCCAACTTGAGTGCTTGGAAGGAAAGTACGGAAGAAAAGTGCTCAAACTACAGTACAAATTACACAAATTAGAATGTAGTTTAAGCAAAGTACAAGCACCGAAAACTGTACTTGAAGTAATACTTGAATACTTGAAGTACCTCCCATCACTGCCGCCGAGTCTCTTTCGTTTATTTCCCGCAGCACTGTATCGAGTAACCCTTGTGAGAAGCAGCTTTGCAGCTTCAACCTTTTACTAGACCGCAAACACTAAATACAATCTCTACGTGTATCAACCTTCTTACGAAGCACACCACTTCTATCATTGCCGATCCCACTATAGAGCGGTCCGGATATCGACCAAGCTCATCAACACCGCCGTGTCCAAGCTGCTGACATACAACATCGGTTACCGCCGCGTTCAAACTACCGTTAAAAGTAGTCGTCCCCAGCATCAACCATCATCGAAACAAATAAATAAAGGGGTACCACATCCCCTACGCGCAGTATGTTACCGGACAAGGGGCATCCATTAGGCTCAGCCGTTGAACTATTATGACCCCGAACCGCGGTGGGAAAACCGCAGAGGTTTTGACCCCCCTCTTGTAGGCACCCGCAACTGTTCCACTATGCCACTTCTCAACAGAAGTGTTGGGAAGCATGCGTCGAAGCTCTGATGGGTTAGGGCCGTTTGAAATGTCTCGAAGCAGTCTTGTGCATACTACTGGATGAATAAAAAAAAAGCGCTTGCCTGATTGCACTCTTGAAAAAAGGGTGTACTATAACTCCTTTTTTTGCCACATATATAACACCCTTCTGGAGAGTACATTTACGCTCAAAAGGGTGTCTCCTCATTCCCTCAAGGGAGTAGCATAACGCCTTTCTCCCTACTGGAGAGTAATATTACTCTCCTTTCTCGCTACTGGAGAGTAATGTTACTCTCCGGCAGGGAGAAGGTGTTATGCTATTCCCTTGAGGGAGTGAGGAGACACCCTTTTGAGCGTAATTGTACTCTCCAAAAGGGTGTTAAATATGTGGCAAGGAAAGGAGTTAAAGTACACCCTTTTTTTTTAAGAGTGTGCAATGCGGAGAGAGCATGCACGAACACCGGCGTATCGAGGGGGGGGGGGAATACCTTCTCCCCTATGTAATGTCCCCATGGAACCCCCCCCTCCTCGAAATATCTTTCTGGCTATACCATATGCTGAGCGCCAATATCGACGCGTAAAAACATGATGTCTTTACAAATAGCGCACTGAAGCGTCGCGAGAGGACGTTCTCGCTGTGGATACATTGATTCAAGTGACGAGTAAATTTAATTTGATTTAACGTTTGCTAGAGTTTGTAAACATGGAAATACCTGAATAACAGGAATTGAAGTCCAATAGGTGGGAAATTGTCTTGAGTCATCGAATCCACTATAGCCTTTATATTGGACTCGATATTATCAGCCAAATCGCTACCATGCGATTCGTGCGAACAACCGCGCACAGCGTTATTCAGAGCAAACGCAACTAGAAATTGAATCGAAATTGAATACAGGTTTGTTTGAAATACTGTACAAAGGTCAGAAGGAAAATTGCACAATACATGTATACGACAGTACTAACTGTGTCCGAGACTGGGAGGTGACACGGGTTCGAATCCTGTCACCGGATGTGCTGTCTGAGGTTTTCCCTGGGTTTTCCGAAGACTTTCCAGGCGAATGTCGGCACAGTTTCCCCTGAAGTCGGCCCAGAACGCATACTAACCCCCCCCCCCCACCGTCCCGCACTCCTTCCTGCTGTCCTCTCTCCATCTGTTCACGTCTGTACGCCGCTCATCGCCACAGTTGCTTCTCGGCAGTAACACGCAATTTAAAAAAAAATATTAACTGTACAAATTCAAGCTTAAGATATTAATTCACGGCGCTATATTCACGTTACGAGGTGAATAGAATATTTATTTGACTTACTCACCACATTCGTTCACAATGTTCGTTACGAGATATACACAGAATGGTGAGAACCAGGACGAGTAGGTCCACTGAATGTCCCGAAGTATCAACTATCGAGTTTGTCAAAATCATCTCAGTGAAAATCGAAATATCTCAAAACTGTAGTGGCGCTATACAATCAATTAATCCCCGACGTTTGCGTATCGCTATAAAACACCGAACAGCATTTCGCGAAAAGCGTTCCGAAACCTTCCACAACACGCTTCTTTAAACTATACTATAGCGCCTTGTACACAAACGAGAACCCCGTTGCCGCCAGCGAGAATAATTGATTGCGCCGTGTTAATAGGGTATTTTCTAATTGTCTGGGAGAGTATCGCACCCGTTTGTGGGCGCACCATTAAAGAGCGCGGGAAACAAAAGCCTTAATCGTTGCACAAAATGGCAGAGTGGAATTATGCTCGTCGTTCGGAGAAAGTCTTTTATGAAGAGCAGTACACCGTTTGGAAATGTTACCTGTTCCAAGAACCATTACGCTGTGATAATTAGCGTTAATTAACTACACGAGAGCGTAAACACAATTACGTTTCTCGCCATAAGCGTCATACTGCAGCAACTTTTCGGAAGCTCGCCAGGTGTCGGCGAGATCGTTAACGCGGTAAAACGCGCGAATTGTGGTACTTCGTTAATGGGTGAGACACAATGAAAATGTGTTTTTGTTTTTTTTCCTTCGAAGATGTGTACCTTTCCGATTCATATGATCGAAGCAGTACATCTTGAAACAATTGTCGTTGTTGGCTTGGTTGAAGCTTGCACATTTCTCTGCAGGTTTAGCTTGCAGGAGTGAAGATGTTGGGAGTCCTGAGGTACTTGTTGGTTAGCCGTGCCATAAGATCCAAAGCAAATGATGGTCCACCGAGAAAGAACATTCACCAGGTGGATCTTCTTGCCCATGGATGTTTTTGCAGTATGGATATTTTTGTCTAATTTCTGTCATATTTCCCTATGGATGTTTTTGGCAGTGTTGAGGGTAACGTCACAACTAATTCGTTATTGTAACTAAGCTACTTTTTTCGGTAACTTTTAACTTAACTCGTTCATTTTGTTTGATTGTAGCCCGCAAATATCGCGAGTCCTCCCTCCATACACTCCCAAGTTGGTAATCCTAACGTGAAAAACGCGGTAACGATTAATTTAGAAGTCACTCGCCCTTTCTATAGACATTACACACTTATTTTGCGGCTCTATATGTAATTTCAAATTTTACTATAAAATAATAATTACTATCACATAAAACATATAGTATAGAAAATTTACTACAAAATTTTAATTTGTAGATGTAATCATAGATGTTATTGTCCGGTTTTGAAAGTGACGAAGCGAACGAGTGAGGAGCGTAACTTTTAAGATTCACCGTAACTGCATGCACCCTCTAAAGGTAGTTCGCAGCATGCTTGGCTTCGTCAGCTTCACCACGCGCTGCACGTGCGTTCTCCTCCTCGACCCACACATTTTGTTGCCGGGCACTTCGAAACCTTGCTGCCGTTAGGAAGAACGCACTGTTGGCGTGGATGGTGAAGATTTGCACATATAATCTGCAATGGCGTAGCCACGGGGGGGCTAGGGGGGGCTCGAGCCCCCCCTACCTGCCACGACGGACCCACGCAAATCGCGCAAACCCGAGGAGAAAATAATATATGGGGGGGGGGGGGGGACAGTGTGACGATCGCTAAAGTTCTTACAGTTCATGTCGTCTATCTAATCGGCACTCTTGAATGGTTTTCAGAGTATGAGCTTTTCAAAATCCTTCCGATCTCGTGACACCCCCTCATTGGACATCACAGCGTAATCGTATTGTGAACGCCCAAATCAACCGCATTTTGCGGTGTGCACAAGTATATTGTGTGTTGTCGCACCCAGCGGGGGGGGGGGGGGGGGGGGAGTTTTCGTATCGAGCCCCCCCTACCTTGGCAGTCTGGCTACGCCACTGATAATCTGTAATCTTCTTATTCTGATCTTATGTGATTCTCTTGAGTATCTGAAGCCTAAAGCCTGTCATTCCAATTCACGTGCAACGCATACGGTCATCGCATCGGGGCAGAAGGGTCTGAAGCGAATTTTAGCGGAGGGTCGCAAGGGATTTTGATTACTGAGACTCAACTGCCTGTTTCAGAACTTCAAGCTCGTAACTTAAACACGCATCTTCACGGCAGTGGCGTAACCAGAAAAATGCGAATGTGGTTGCGAATTATTACCGTAAATTATTTTCGTTTCCGTTTGTGTTTCATGTGTTCGGAGTGTGCAATATCCGTTTCTGTTACATTTCCATGCTTATAATGACAGAGGGCACTCTGTAGCAGGATCGAAACTTGGCGCGGTTCTAGGAAATGTGTGTAGAGGACAGCTCACGGAACCTAAACTTTCAATACCAGCTTTGTGTTTCGTTCAAGACCCTTATGACGAGATCGAAATCATCAGATGTCTCCCTAAAGAAGCACATAAAGGTAGACTTCTTTCGTCAGCTCAAATATTGGTATAGTGTTCGTATATAAAAATTATTATAAAACATCTTGCACCGCCCATTGAGAGATCAGATCAGGGCTGAATTATAGAAAGCTCAAGAATTCCAAATGGCATATTATGTAGTAAGTAACTTTAAATTAACATGTTACTTTTCCAAAGTAGCTCAGGGACTTCAAGCTCATTTTTATTATCAGTAACTTAGTTACATTTTTTGCACAGTGACTTAACTGGTAACGAATTTCTTTTATCAAGTAACTTCCCCATCTCCGGCTCTTTGCCGCATGGATCGTTTTTCCTCGGCTGAGCCTTCATTCCCACTGGGACCCGGTCGCGAAAAGCCCGACAGGGGCCCAGCTCGTAGCTGCATAGACGGACGTGTAATGCTATCCGTCCAACAGGTGATATCTACACTGTATACACAGCAAACAAGTTAAACAACACTTATCTGGAAGGCGCAAGATATGCCTTTGATGCGGCTTGTGCTTGCAGAAACACGTGGGTTTCGAGCCTAGCGCGCCCCTATACGATGCATGCTGCAACAAAGGAGAGATTCTCAGCATGCTTTAGCGGGAGGACGGAGGGAAGACCTAGGTGGTTGCTATGTTTTCAAAACGAATGTTGATGACTAAATAATGCGAAAGAATGGATCACAAAAGATCGGCCCGACTGAGGCCCGAGAACGCTCGGCATGAACCGGAGCCCGCAGTTAAAACGACTTTGAGACACGATTTCAGACAGCGGGCTGGGCCGTGCTCGGGTTCTCGTGCCAGCCCGGCCCTTTGCAGTGCTCTAATTTCCGTCCCGCGAGGTCCAAGGCTCTATCCCGCACTGGGATTGCGCGCTACGTTCCATAATGCAAAAGCCTGAGTCTGTGCACATGGAAGGACGTGCGCCCAAACTCAGGCTTTTACATTATGGAGTTCTCATCCACGAGCCAGCCTGCATCTACGCCATTTCGTCACGCGCTATATACGCTCGAACATTTTGTGCTAATGTGTATCCCAGGGCTTAGAATCCAAATTTCTACTTCTCCCGACATATTTTTTTTTCAGCCTTTTCATGCTCCTTGAAATGACAAAAATGAATATATACTTTGATACATTTATGTTCTCACATTTTTCTTATTCGCTTACTCTACCAGCCATATGGAGCAGACAGTCAGTCATACTGTTTCGATACTGTCTCACGAGTTGAGAGCGCCGTTTTGCCGAATCTTTTTCTTCGTCGAGAGTACGCTTATTGCTTCATATCAGCCTACCTCAGGAAAGTCAGAATGAGTCACTACTTTCTGCTGAGAGAGAGAGAAAAAAAACAGCATTAGCGCGCGGACACTATTCACGTGCACTCTAAGAAAAAAAAGGAGTAAAATAGGGAGTAATTGCAATTTCTAGTCCCCTAGATTGCAATTACTCCCTATTTTACTCCCCTAGCCCCGACATTTACTCCCCAGGGCTGCAAATTGTCACTGAACTTCGCAAATGGTCTTCGGAATGCAACATGCTACGTAAATATGTGCTCTTGGTCAATTTGGTGGCATAACGCTGTATAACTCAGCCAACCTAGAAATTTTTCCAAGCACAGACAGTGAGAAACTGTTAGGGCTTCTTTCTTCACAAATTGTGCCCTATGAAAGATGGAAGTCACTGAAAAGGTTAGCCAGCTGTAGGACTCGAACCCACATCTTCTGGATTACCGGTCCAGGGCTCTACCAATTTGGCCTTTTATGTGATTGTCCCTTCTATGTTGTTCCAGCCACAGAACATCAGTTCTCTCATGTGCCCTACGTATGTGGCAAGATTTTATATCGCCCAATATAACACTGTTGACGGTTTGATTCAAAGTATTTTCATGCCTGCACGCAAATTATGTACCTGGGACCCTAGAGCGTGAAATGTAATCTCCGCTCTGTGACATTCATTTACTCCCGAAAGGGACTATTTTTTGTGGAAGTGCATTTAGTCTCCAAAACGAGTAAAATTACTCCTTTTTTTTTTTCCTTAGAGTGTGGATCGTCACTCTCGTTGCATCTTTATTCAATAAGCAGGGGCGTAAAGAGGGAGAGAGGGTATCATTGGCTGCTTGCAGGGGGAATTCGTCAAAACGGGCCTGTGGCATCGTTCGTAGATCTCGTATGTAAGTGAATACCCACGGAGAGTACCCAGTTCGAGTCTGGACCGACGGGAAGCCAAGTATACATACGTCGCCAGGTCTTTTCTTTTTTTCTTTTTTGTCGATAGCTAATAAAGAGTTGCTCTGCTGGCGCCTAAGCCCCAGCTGCTGAACTTCACGTTGTACGCATTCGAAATCCTGCAGAACGGAAGTCCACCTGTCCATCTATATAGTGAACCTACATGAGCATTCGTGTCCATGTTTCAACATGGGATCACCAGTTTGTGTGGTACATGAAATGTGCAACTTTTGCTGGCAAACGGAAACTGCACGCACCCTGTTCTCCGTTCCACGTTCCATCGAAGACCACGCGGCGTGTGGTCTTCGGTCATTAAATGCGTTGCGATTAAAGCTCTTTTCCAGATACACGGCTGAATGTTCAGTACTGTACTCGATTTTCACACAAAATCGGAAAGCTGTACTCGAGCTCCAGTGATGATGTCGCGGTATGACGCCGACAGTTGCAGAGTCCTGCAACCTACCAGCGACTTTAACTCGATCTGAACGCTTGACCTCATGCAGTATTCGGTGCCCCCAGAGATTCTGACATTTTACACTCAATTGGTTGGAACTTGTGAACTACATGTTGAACACCAACACTTTGACTCGTTCCTCTCTTTGTATTTTCTGTGTGTGTAAGCGTCCTTTGGTAACCAGTTCGACTTTGGCGCGACTTACATCCCTATTGTTTCCTTTGTCACACCGCCTCAGGCGCGGACCTAAGGGGGGGGGGGTCCAAGTGTCCGGACCCCCCCCTCAATACCAGACTTGAACATAGGGTTCAGTGGACCAATCCCAGCACCTCTCCACAGCGGACCCCCCCACCCCCCCCCGTCTGGAAAATCCTATATCCGCCCCTGCGTCGCCATCACCATCGTAATACCGAGAGCATTACTTCACGGGCTGCTCACGCTCCTGAAGAGAATATTAGTTTGTCATTTTCCTTTTTCATGTTCATATCACCACTGAAGGTGTTTCCTATATCGCTGATTATTAGCGGTTTAACCCTGACCCTTTATCTACGCTTGTTTTATTTTATTTTCCCTCTATTTTTGTCAATCTTATACTTAGTACGGTATCCCGCCCGTCCCATGTCACCATCTTGTTCCAATTATCATCGTCAACTCTTTTTTTTTTTTTTTTTGCTTTGGTTTTCTTTCTTTCTTTTTTATTTCAGGTTTCGTCAGGAGAGAAAAATCAGAGAAAACCGAAACAAACCACTGAACAATGTGCAGCCTGGAAATCAATAAACATCCACGTGGCACAAAACTTATTGGTTACATCAATTGGGAACTTCAATCCTGGAGCGCTCCCCTCCGACTGCTTCTCTACCGCCCAGCAACCAGCTAGCCTGCTACCCGCCTCTCTCCCTTCCCCGTGTGCATCGCTTTCTTCTTCTCCTCCGAGTAACATCCCACCCTTTTTCCACGCCTCTAGCGTGCATCAATACTAGCTCCCTCTGCACACAGAGGGAGCTAGTATTCATGCACCCTGCACGCCTCCATAATGTAGCGCCACACAGACGCGGTTAAAGAAAAGTCAGCTTTGAATAATACTGAAGGGTGCTCCTAGATGGAGACACTTACCACTCGAGACTCCATTTATCTTTATGGCTCCCGAGACTTGCGCAATGTGACGCAGAATTTGAATTTGGATTGAACCATTTTTTCTGCGGGTTCAAACCCGGACGAGCAGCAATGTGCAATGTGGGGGAGCCAAAGTGTTATCTCAGGTGCCGCATGCGAATAAAATGCCGTAAACCATTTTTCTTTATCCTTTCGAGACTCAGGCGCGAATTCGTGGTGGTGGGGGGGGATGGAAGGGGGAAGGGGGCGATGGAAGGGGGATCTGAATTCTGGACGTTGCGCCGCCCTCCTGGGGGAAGTAAACTTTGCTTCCAGCACCGTGTGTCGGAGCAAGAACACCAGGTGGTCGAAATTACCCGCAGTCCTAACAACAACAAAACAAGACAACAAGACGAAGGAAGGAAAGAAAGAAAGAGGCAGAAGTACAAAGAACCTGAAAAGTCACACACACGGTCACAGGATCACGAGGCGTTGATAACGTCCGAAATAGGAAGCAGTTCTCTGCGTACGTCCGAGAAATCCGTCTCACTGCTTATCCGGAAGTGCGGCACTTCTCCCAACCATGCCCCGTGAAGGATCTCAACCGAAAGCTATCTACCCTTCTTCACAGACTCCGATGCAAGTCCGTCATGACACCCGCCGTTCGTTATAAACTGGGTTTCGCGTCATCGCCACGCTGTGAGGCTTGTTTCTGTTTTGGTGACCTGGCGCACATCATCATGGACTGCGCAGAGTCTCAAGCAGCCAGAGACACCTTGATCTCGAGTTTCAGTGCCTTATCACTTCCCTGTGGCTCTCTAGACGAGATTTTGTACCCGCAGGGTCCCACCCACATCCGTAGAAAAGCGCGAGACGCGCTGCTAGCTTTCGCTTCCTCTGTGGAACTGTCGTGACCGCTTTCCTTCTCTTTTCCTCCCTTTACTCTTACCCCCTTCTTACTATTTCTTTATCTATGTTTTTAATTACTCATTTCTTCTAATTTCTGATCCTCTATACTTTCTCTGTTACTTCCCCTTCTCCCCCTCCCCTTTCACAAAGGAGTGAAACTTGCCGCCTTGTCTGAGCAGGCAGACCTCACTCCTCTTCCTTATAACATCGCACCACCACCACCACCACCCTATTGATCGGACACTATGCTGTGCCGATGAGAGCAAAGCAGCTCGAAACGGCCATCTCCCTTCAAATCAGCGTTCTAATAATCGCCGTGGTGGGGGACACGTAGTACAGGTTGGGACAAAAGTTTACGGAACACGCGAGCGTAGTACTTTTCCTTCGGTGCGACACCCCAGCGGCCACCGGAAGCGGGTGAGTTCGATGTTTCGGAGGGATGGAAGGGTACGCTGTTAGCGACACACAGCGGTAGATTCCTAGGCACACCCAAGCGACAACGGAACTACCACTGTGTGTCGCTAACAGCGCACCCTTCGATCCCTCCGAAACGGTGAACTCACCCGCTTCCGGCAGCCGCTAGGGTGTTCCGTACCCCCACGAGGGAGGCTGACCTTCCATATCCCATACTAAGCAAGCAAGCAAACTTTTGTCCCAACATATGTACAAGCTCTTCGTTTTTAGGGCGAGGGCTGTACTATTTTGAAGCGTGATGTGGGCAAGCATTACTCTTTCCCATCCTACACTTTGCGATAGAAGAGCCAATGCGCGTGATAATTATGCGCCCCCCACAGTCCTCGTTAACGCGAACCATAATGATCACCACCAACGAAGAGATGAACCTGTATTTAAATTTTTACCTGCCGGCCAGATAAACCGCTCAGCGGCCCGAGTTAGTCACTAAATAGGGAGCAGAGTAGCAACAGTGAGCCACGCCGGCGAACACGCCCGCCATCTTGAGTCAGGCGCGGCTGCATCGCCTAGCAACGGGACGCCAATCTCCCATTTCTCTGGTGGAGAACAACGCGCAGTCGAGCCAGTTCGCATCCCAGGAGACGTGTTTTGCATGGATGTGACTCAACATGGACGGTGCGTTCTTGGAAGAAACCACGTGACACGGTCGGCCCTATCACGGACACCGAATGGCGGCTCCGGCGCTGAAAACGAATGCGATACTCTGTAACCCTATTCAGTGACTCTAGCCCGAGTATGTCGCGGATACGAAAAGGGGTTGTCTCTCTGCCGCGTAGAGAATACATGGTTTTGGCGTCGACGAAATTCCACGACAAAATCTGGCGCTATAGGTACCTCAGTGTGTGTGTGTGTGTGTGTGTGTGTGTGCGTGTGTGTGTGTGTGTGTGTGTGCGTGCGTGTGCGTGTGTGTGTGTGTGTGTGTGTGTGCGTGTGCGTGTGCGTGTGTGTGTGTGTGTGTGTGCTTGTTTCGGTATTTTTAAATAATGCGTGGCTTTAAATAATTACGGCCTCCAGATCCGCAAGCTGCTAGACAACCTGCAATTAAAAAGCTGAATTTCAGGTAATTAATCATCTGGTAATTACTCTCTCGCAAGCTTTCTCTCACTTGCATACTGTTAGAACTGTGCTACTCTCATAGCTTTTTGATTCAAATAATGTATAGAGATCAAGAAGGTAAAATAATACACAGTCCAGCTTGATGAAACGTCGTCAAGAAAAATAATATCGAAAGAATGAAGCACGAAGTCCGAGTAGCTATTTAATACGTGAACTTTCGGGCAGGCTCTGCCCGAAAGGGAAGGGGAAGAAGGGCAGACTCTGCCCGAAAGTCCACGTATTAAATAGTTACTCCGACTTCGCGCTTCATTCTTTCGATATTAAATAACGTATAGCATAAAAAGGACACCCAGTATATTAATGCGATTAAAGTATGGAAGTGATAATGAGGAAGGTTTTCCCCGAAGTACGATAAAAAAGAAAATCGATCTTCTGGAGCTTCCGATTTGTTCTTCATCTTTCTAGGTATGTTGGACAATTATGAGATCGTTGGTTCGTTGCTCTGAGTACGAAATGTCTGTTACACTGGCGCTATTACCCGAGATACTTGTAACTCCTGCCAATTCCGCATCATTTTTACACCTCGAAGTCACCTAAGCTTCTCAGTTGAGGCATCGAGGTGAAGCAGCTGACTTTCCTTTTGCAAGTCAGCGTTTGTCCTGTGTACTTCGTCTGCTTGTGTCTGTTTCGTTGCTACGCTTAGTCTTTTTGGCGTGACTTTCCGGAGCTTGAGAGGGACTAAACAAACCAGTGTTTAAAAAGGGATTTGGTTTGACACGATAAATACAAATGCAGCTTCACAACGATTTGATTTGGTGGCAAAAATCTAGCTCCTGGCTTGAATTCGATTTATATTTATTGTCAACGGTAAATGAGGATTTGATTTTAATCTGATTCGTGTTGTCAAATCCATATCTCTGGTTCGAGCATTTGGCGTGTGTACAGGCAGACTTCCTCAAAATGCCGGCGGTATCTTGATCGAAATGTGCAGACGAATAGCGTGTTAATTTCTTGCAGTTGCGTTCAAATTTTCTTTGCATCCCATCGTCACGCACCAAGTCAAGCTGAGCAAAAACATTATACAGGGTGTTATTGTTGCTTTTTGTTTTTTCCCTTCGTTACAGATTTCTTTTTAAAAATACTGTGAGAGCAGCAATGGTGCCATTTTTTCGGGCGGATTACGCAGCAAGGCGGACGTTCTGTGAGGCGGTGGTGATGGTGGTGGTGGTGCTTCTGAAAAAGCTCGCCGTTGTCGGCTTCACAGAGGTGGGCAACGTCACGACTAACGCTCTGGGGGAATGTGCGTCCTGGGCCGACTTGTAACGGAACTCTGCCGACATACGGCTGACTGAAAAAGAGCATGTAACTACTGGACGACCAATTACCTACAATGCATTAATTAACCTTAAATCGCATGTTCCCGCGAAAATGCGAGACAGCAGGACTGGAGGCGACCATTATTTGAATCCACTCTCTTTCTCAAAAATCCTGAAACCAGCACTTTAACTGCTACTGCTTTGAGATATAATTCGCCAAACTTTGGAATGCAAATGAGGCGAAACAGGAGCTACGCACTTCTCTGCGAACGTCGTGTTTTTTTTTTTTTTTCGTTGTCATCTCATTAGAGACATACCAACCGACTCCTTTTGTAGCCTAGTAAGATAAGAGATGTACAGCTCGCATCAGAATTAACTTGAACGCCATTCCGGTCTGAAGACCGTGGCTGTGCTTAGTATAGAAATAACGGCGGAGGGTGTTTTGGTCATCTGTTCACATTTAGAGTGGCGACCCTCGTTATTAAGTCGTTGTTTTCTGCTATATAGGCACTGCAGGGTGACTCTATTACCGCTTCGCAGGCTGGAGAGGTGTTCAAGTTTACTTTGACGCGAGCCGTACGTACGTGTATGTCACGAAAAGCAAACGGTGAGAAACAAACGCGCTCTTCTTTATCTTTAATCTCTATGAGCAAGTTAATTTTAAGAACGTCTCCGTTGCGCGACTGTATCACACAAAAATCTATGGTAATCTCTTCTATCTGTGACAAAGACGGGACGTGCTCAGAACTGAGGGCTGCGCGGCGCCAACCTAGCAGGGGTACCGTTCAAGGCGAATGTTGTCACCTTGATCTCCTCCGATAGCCTTTCGTAGCGGATAAACGATGAATTCTAATTACCAGCAACCGATCTTGTACACGCGAATGGGTGTCAACGAGGTATACATGCTTAATCGACATTTTATGGCTTTGAGTACAGCGCATGCAGTTTTTTTCGGGTCTTGCTTCCTTTAGCATTGGGTAGCACTTGGAGAGAGAATGAAAGCTGAACGAGAAAGAAAATTGCGCCGGTCTGACTAAAAAACGGGGTTGCCAACAAAGTGCACCAAATAAAGTATAGTTTAGCCGAGAATTGAGCCTAGATTTTTGTCTCGTTCCCGTCGTCATCATCATCATCAATTACGTCCTGAACAACGACCATTTTATGGGAACCAGGGAGATTAATCGCTAACGAACTCGAGCCGACGTTATAGTGCTGTCGGGAACAGTTTGGCGGAGTGGATGCGACAATATCGGCAACACTGGAATGCCGGAAATCAAGCGCGATTGAGACCTTTTACATATCTGTGCATGCAGATATGATAAAGGTCGAAAGTCTATGAAGAGGTCTAAATCGCGCTTGATTTCCGCCATTCCAGCGTTGCCTATATTGTCGGATCTACTCCGCCAAGCTGATCCCGAAAACACTATAACGTCGGCCAGAGTTCGCTAGCGATTAATCTCCCCGGTTCCTTTGAAATGGCCATTGTTCAGGGCGTAACTGATGATGATGATGATGATGACGATGGGAACAAGATAAAAATCTAGGCGCAATTCTCGACGAAATTATACTTTATTTGGTGCAAATCATGCACGATTTAGACCTTTTTCATATCTGCGTGTGCGCATGCGCTGCGGCGCCGATGACCTTAGGGGCGGCACCGGGCACGGTTATCTCTCTATTCATTTTTTTTTTTAATTCTCGAATTCTCCGCGCAGTGTTTACAATTTGATCTATGAACAGACATACGAACTACATTTCAGGGGTAACTCTAATTTCCTTATTCACTTTGGGAAATCTGACGCTGTTCTACAACGCTTCTTGGACGTATTTACAAAGTAACTGGCGCGTCTGTGGGCCAGAAGCACAATGACGCACGCGCGTGTATCGGACGCCTCGAATTTGGAATGACCGCCGAAGCTGCCACAGCTGTTCTTCAAAGGCCTAAAAAGAAAAAAAACACTCACTTGTTTACAAGGTTCTGTTTGGAAGTGTCAAGTGCCTGCGTTACGTTGGCTGTTGCGTGAGCGTCGGTCAAAGCGTGGTGGACGCCGACGCCAAGCGTCCCGTCCGGGAATGTCGCGAGTGGGATCCCCTGAGGGGCCACCGTCCTCTGGGACAACGACGCCCGTCTGGCACCGTGTAATTATAAACAACCACCTCCTAAGACTTCGTCGCGTTTAGTTTTGATGGCTACATAGGAAATTGATCGTGGTGGCCCCGCATGGGAAGACCACTGAACGAATGCAGGAAGTATGCGTCCAATTTGGTGGTGGAGGACACAAGTGTGGCCCAGCCGTGCTAAAAATAAAGTCATATCGTGTGAACAGACAGTTGAAGATAAAGATGTCTCTAGCATGGTAGTGGTAGTGATGAAACTGCTTGCCGCAGTCGCCGCAGAGCGGCGCCGACTAACGGGTAACGCCACGACTATCGCAGGCTGCCGGCATGGCAGCATGTTGCTCAGGGGGGAGGGGGGGGGATTCGTGCGTACAGGGTCGGCTTCACAGGGAGGTCTGTAGCTTCGACGCAACGTTGCAGGGGCGGCCACTTCCAATGGGTAGAAATGTCACATGGGTGAAGTCAGAGTATACAGGGTGTTTCTTTTAACAGACAAATTTGAACAAAGCAAAAACCGACCTAAGCAAACTCATCATTTTTATGAAAATTTGTTGCAGATAAAAGGAAACACCCTGTATATGCGCGGAGATACAAAGCATAAAGAGCGGCGAGAAAGCAGGCGAGCTGGTGATAATTGGTCTTCATAACGAATCCTGAGACTGGGGAAAGACTATTTTTTTAATTCCGTGTTAGCGCCGCGAAGCAACTGTGGCTATGAGCGGCGTACAGACGTGGACAGATGGAGAGAGGACAGCAGGAATGAGTGGGGGACTAGGGAGGTTTAGTGTAGTTGAATTAAGCGTTAGATTCAAGTTAACGGACCGTCGGTATGTCCAACAACGCCAACAATTTACTCCATAAATGCATTCCTAAAATTCCATAAATTTCTACATTTTCCTTTCTTTTTTTCCTAACATATTAAAAAGGTGCATGTAAACGAAGACAACAAAGACTTCCTCTCGCACTCGCACCTGAAATCTGCACTGACGCCGCTCAACAATACCGCAACACAACTAGACGACCTCGCCTGGGGCGTGCCGTCGGCGGCTCCGACACCCCGGCGTAGCTAATAGCGTGCCGAACCCACTTTATTAGATGACAAATCGGTAAGTGATTAGAACGAAGGAGTGTCGCAAGGAAACAGTATGGTTCCAATCTGCATACCACAGCACAGCTGACCTTAGCGGAGACTAAATTTTTGCTACGTATTCTGCTCGAAGGTAGGACACGTTCGCCCACGTGCCTGTTTTTCAGGCAGCTCCGCAATCCAGGGAGCTTTCCTCGCCTGCTGCTACGTCGCCCGCCGCGAACTGATGAATGATAACTAATCGCATTTATCCTCTAACTGAGGTGGCGCTCCGGTTGCGGTGTTTTCGGTGAGGTTCTTGAATTCAATTCGAGAGCAAAGACTCGACAGTCGACAAACTCCGTCCGTCAGCGCCAGGAAAACAAAAGTTTGTGTGCCAACAATTGAGATGGCATATGAATGATAACAGAGTTAGGAAACGTAAGATCAACAACGCTAGAATATGCACGATTCGTGACTCTATCAGCAGCAGACTTGTGGCCGTTACTCGCTAAAAGTAATTGATTACCGTTACCAATTACTCTAGTAATTGAGTAACGAGTAGAAAAGTAACGCGTTACTCCGGTCGTTGCTCTGCATTCACGCAAATTATGCCCGTTTTTGTGTGCCTCAGAAAAAAAGAAACATAGAAAGAGTTCAACAGCGGAACAGCTAAAATAAGACGAAAAACAAAAACGCCTAGGACAGGTAGATCTGTACGTCTACTCTATTTATCGCCCGGGAAGACGTTGACCCGATTGTGGTAGAACATTGCATGGAACTTCCCCATGACTCACTAAACCTCCAAAGCTTCAGGTATCACCACACTGGTGTAGGAAGAGATTAGGGAGAGAGATCCTGAAATTCCAGAACGTTATTACAATGACCTCGGCTTGATATAGTAGAACGGCACAACAAAGGTCGACGGCACGAGGGGCTTGACTTGGGGCAGAATATCTCAAAGATAAGTTAATCTCTGTGGGAAAAGTAATCAATTACTGAGTAATCGATTACTCCGAGAAGTAATTGATTACTCGAAAAATTACTCAAAAAGTAATTGATGACAAGTAACGCAATTACTAGTAACGCGTTACGCACAAGTCTGATCAGCAGTGCATGTCCATGGTGGATGTGAACGACCCAGCCTTGCGTTGTTTCGTGTTTCTCCATAAACCAAGAGGTGTTCGATTACCTTGTTTACCTCTAAAACTGAGAGGCTTTTCTGAATGAAATATTCCGTACATCATCTGAACATGATCAGGCACAGTTTTAGTCAAGCTTGCGGCTTCGAGAAACATTGGGTGATGGTTAAAAATGGGACGCTGTTGTACTTTGCCCAAACCGTAAATGAACGGAGAAAAAACTGCGATAACACGTGCAAGAACATCAGACGCTCCCATGGTAGCAGCATCAATTCTGCTCTCATGTATCTTCTTCATGGTTCTCATGTATGCCTTCACGCAGAGAATCTGGGTTAGGCCGGACAGCAGCCCATCAAGTCTCCTTCCACCCATTCTTACGTGGGTGCGCTTACATAGCGAGATGATCGCTGATGGCCCTTAATTATGACGTATGCTCCCAAACTGCCTCGTCTTGGGCTAACGGATATGTCGGACATACGCTTGTTTATTTTGAGGATGAGATCATAGACTGGTTGCGTGGCAAGAGGTGCACGCATCCACCGCTTCTTTAAACTTCATACATGTATATCCCCCTTGTTGCTTCACCCTATGCTTGACAGGATACGATGATGATGATGTGATATGACGACTGTGAAAGGATTTTAATGCAAAAAAAGTTGGCGTGTTTGTATTCGTCAGCACGAAAGACAGATTGATGCTGACAAGCAGAAAGTTTCCACGGGCGCTAGAGCATGCGCACGTTGTTCGTTCGTTGGTGCTATATAGTACAGCGGATTTCACAATGCCCCCTGTGTTTTCTGCAGGTATTTAGATGTAGTATTTAGAAATCTCTGGAGACAGTGGACCTATGCAAATAAGGCAATATTTGTCAGAAAATATAGAACGTGGTGATATGAGATTAGTAAGAAAAGTAACGAGATATGTTTGCTCCTACAAGCTAGGAGCCTGCTACTGACTCACACTATGAAACTACATAAGCATATGTGTTTGTACATGCATGCGCTATTACTTACGAAGTTGGCTCAGGAGTCAGGACGCAATATCCCATTCCCATCGCTAGGGTTAAGCTTTAATTTCCTTATTCACTTGGGGAAACTTGAGATGCGTACGTATTTACAAAGTAAACTGCCGCGACTCTGGAACAACAAGGAAAGGAACGAAATTTGACAACTTCCACCGGTTTCGAAGTCACGTGAAGCAACCCTCACCACTGGGCATTGTCGCTGCAAACGAGAACCTTCAGAAGAGACACTGTGGAATAGGAGAACTGTAGCACCGGTTATTGTGTCCACAAAGCCTGTCATGCCGGCTGCCGAGTGTACGGTTCCTCACCTCTGCGCTCCACAGACGCTGACCAGTTTGCGCTGCTTTCGACTGAAGTTGCATACCAGGTGGGACAGGAACTTTGTGCTATATGGGACAGCACTCGAACGAGGTACGGCGTCATATCTGCATGCTGAGCTGTTGCGACGGGGGGGAGCAGAGGGGCAGCCGCTCTGGGCGCCTTTGCTCAGAAAGGGCGCATTGCAGCAGGGGCTAGGTTAGCCAATAAAGCGAGAGTCAGGATAATTTTCGAGCTCGAAAGTGCAGACGACATCTTTAGTCTTTTTTCCCCCTTGTGTTCACAAAGCTTCAAGCGATGCCGGAGGGGTGGAGAGGGGGTTACGTTTGTCCTGCCCCAGGCGGCAGCTCGCTTCGGGACGGCTCTCACTGTACGTGTGCAGGTCTGCCGGTAAACGTGAACTGGTCTGCATGCACCGCTGGGGCGCTGTTATGACTAATGAAGTTTGCTCGTGTATGGTGCTAGTCAGCTTTCCCTGAGTACTCTGGGCTTCACCGTGGAAGTTCTATACTACAGGTACGAAACCCAGTTCCCAGAACGCGTTGGGTTGGAGCAAGTGTGTCTGATGGTACACGGGTGTGCGACCGAGCAAGGAATTCCAAGTGGCGACCTTCGTGTCGCCATAGCGGTCGCCGCCCCTGGCAGAATGACGCGATGACCGAGTGCTGACTTCTGTGGCTGCGAGGCAGCCCATCCATAGTGTTGGTTATCAACACTACTAGACTGTCATATCTTGCGAAACTTTTCAGGGCTTGCTAGGAGGCAGATCAACATCTCCTGCCCGTGGCTTCGGTCATCGGCGGTCATATAACCTGAAGAGCATCCGTGCAGATGCAGTGCAGACGGATTACCGTAAAGCTGCGGCCTCATCGTTCTTGGTTAAGCGACGCAAACCGCAGCCTCCTGCTTGTAACTGTTTAATTGGAATTCTACTTTCGTCGCAGCAAGGAAATTTTGGAAATAAGACATCCTGCTCATTATTCCGCTGCAGATGGTAAGAGTGGGGACGTTGTCACTGTCGTACAAAAGCTCTACAGCTGAGTTCGCATACACTTTTAGACAAATACTCTCAAAAGGATGCAAGGTACTCTTCATGTATCAGGTGATAGCTGAGTAGGACGATAAAGCGCATTTTCCATAGCGAAGTTGGAAACTGACAATTACGTGTTATAGCATGATTAGATTGGATTACAAAAAGACGGGCATGAATAAGATGCAGACTTCAGCTTTGATGCTGCCGGCTTTTTCGGACAGCGGGCGAACTTCAAAAACGTATTGCGCAGCTCAGGGTCGGCACGAAGCTTGAACTTGCATGTATTTTACAATTGATCATTGCTACATGTCAACATATGAAGTTTGTCGCCATTCTAGCAGTTACAATGAAGCTGTCTACACCCACAAAAATTGGGTGATTTTACTTGTTGCCAGAACACTGGATCTCCTCCGGGGGTATTCTTACTTCCATGGGAATTTAACGCTAAAAACACGGCACAAGAGAGAAGCAAAGGACACGAATACACAGGATACGTTCCCATGGATGCATTAAACCAACACGCCTAAATCAACACGCTTGTCAAATGTTCTTACGCCTCGATACAGAAGAAATAATGAGAAGACAAAGCTTGACAAGATAGCATAATATTTAATGATGTATTGCCCAACATTTGCGCCCAGCACAAATAATTTACGACGCGTACAGCTCGACATCGTTCTGTTGTTTCTCTCGACATGCTGTTTCGTTTAGTTCTTCCGAGTGACGTCTGCTCCTACGGATGAGGCCCATTATTCCTCAGCCGTGCACGCTGTACTTATATACAAGCCTCCGGCCCGTGGTGAACTTATTTCAGGTCATTCCATCTGCAATGCCGATGCCATGTCGCCATATGGCTAGTTAAGTTTGCGATGCAATGAAGCTGGCACGCACCACATGAACAGTGTTACTCCAGCTGTGTCCCTTGAAAAGCACCACACACAAGGGGTGCTCCTGGTCCGAAGCAGAATCCATGGGATTCCTGTCTTCCCAGTTAGCAGACGCAGGTCATTTGCAGAATTCCGCCACAGGTAGCTTGAAATCGTTTCAGCTTCGCGCAGTGCTTCCAGCACATTTCTGGGTACAGCGGACAGCCGTGCCCACGGAGTGGAGGTCCTGCGAAATAAGCTTCCACTGTTTACTGAAGACTCGCCTCGTCAGAGACAACGGAAATATACCGCTACATGCCTGCCCGATAATAGTGGTAAAGCCTTGTCTAAACATCTTGGCCCTCGTTAATTATTTCACGTAGAAGAAAGAGGAACAAAGACACTCTTCCTTAAGTGGCCTTCTGGGTTGCCTGGTGTTGGCTCTAAATTATCATGACACCATCGGTGTCGGCGACCTAATGAGTGTTTTTGCCTTCGCATTCAGCAGCGCGTGGAATGCCTACGAGACAGAAAAACGCTGACCTACCGACGTTCATGGGGTGGAACGCTTCTCCCTTTGGAGCGTTGCTATCTGGTATGTAAGATAGAGTTTGCGTAGAAGAGGCTATCTTCATAGGTAGTTATCTTGCTTGATGACAATACACACACATGGGGTTGAACGCTATTGATATATGCAAGTCAAAACAGAACGTTTTATATGGAACGTGCGGACTTCAGACCTACCAGCTGCAGAGTTGAGTTGAAAAGGAAAAAAATAGAGAAATAGGCACTCGTTATGGGAGCCGGCTACTCCAGACCACTTAGGAAAGCACAAATGGCTATCTACAATAAAACCAATGAGTGACAAAGACTCTCAGTCAGTCACTCACACACACTGTCCACAGCGGAGGCACAGCAGCTGCAGAGGTTACACACTTGGTAGTATGAAGCCATTCATAATACGATAATTCGTGTCTTTATGTCACTAGACAACTATGATCACTGGCTGTGGCTGGCCTTGCGTTACTTTTGAAGACTCGTGGGTACTTTAAAGGAGCATAGAAGGACTCGAAACAATACATACATATAAGGAGGTACATAGAAGTTAGGATTACAAGCCCTGGGATATATTTTCGCCCGGAAAGTACGAATGCAGAGCTCAATCTTGATGCTCAAGAGAACTTTCAACTTCGCGGGTCAGAAAAGCTGCTTCCACTCGGCTACCAATCTGCAACATCATGTCTTCTGCCCAATAAGCCGTCTGTCCCACGTCTCGACCAGTCGTTCTCGCAAGCAGACGACTCTCGACAGCCAATAAAAAGTGACCTGTGACCTGACGTCACCACAAGCCAAGAGTAGCTGGACTCCAGTGGAACCTGGGGGTACGTGAAGGATTTCGCAATGCATTACGGGTAGTGGTTTATCCAGAATCGCAAGCGCGGGGAGGGAAGCGATACGAGAGATTCATTTTTGCAGTTACGTTCTAATAGCTTTATGAATCATCGCAAACCTGCGTCTCGAGCTGAAACAACAAAGGCACCATCTAGAGGGTGCGCAGGAAAGAAGGGATGAAGTAAGAACAAATCATTGTTTACATGTAATCTGTTCATTGTACCTCTAATCTATTCGCAGGCCAAGGGGCCGTCTGCGAATACTTCATCTGCATACCTTCGTCATCGTCGTAAGTGTCGCCGTCTGATACAGTGTCGAAAGAGGAGCTTGACTTGAAGTCCGTGTCGAGGAAGTCATTGAAGAGGCATCCTGCTTTGCTCCAGTGTACTGCAAAAGTCGTCTCAGGCTTTAGTGCGAGAGCTTCCCGTTCCATAAGACTGGTCTCCAGTTCGAGTACATGCACTTACAGCAAAGGAGAAGCATCAGAACGGAGTACAGACAGAACCTCATCTTCATGAAAGATTACTGACGCGTTCAAGTGGCGCCCTGTTGTCCTAACGGGATGAACGACAAAGACGACATTAGTATCCAGAAAGAGTAGCAAAACACATCGTACAACAGGTGTTTAGAAAAACGGCTAGAATGATGCGTGACTGCACTCGTAGGGGGCGCTTCGAAGCCTCCCGTTTTCTATCAAGCATAACTTGCGCTCTAGCGCGCTTGCACAAGGTGCCATATTCCGGAAAACCAAACATACATTCATTCTCAGTTCCTGTTATCAATCAACCTCAGCCTCACTGGAATACCCAGTACGCAAAAAGTGCTGTCTCACGAATTTTTCGGTGTCCCCGTGTCGGTGTCCCCGCCCTAGTTGAAAGACGGCCCACAATCTTGGAGGAGCAATGTTGCCAGATGGGTGGCAGCCAGCGCACATTGTGGAGTCATGTTTCTCAGTGCTACAAATTATTATTATTATTGTTATTATGCTTCGGCGTCACGTAGAGAAACAGTATTTTGCGAAAATGCAATGTGGGACATGTGGATTGCAATGGCACAAATTTGGTGGGATTCTAAAGACCAGTGATGGTCACTAACTACATCTACAGTAGTTTAACTGGTAGTTCAACTGCTTTTCAGGGGAGTAGTTAAAACTACTTTTTAACTACTGCAACGTAGTTTAACTACATCTGTAACTACTTAACGTTGTCTATCAACACCAATCCCTTGTAGTGTTCTTGGACACCTAAATATGAATCACAAGCAGTGATAAACTTTGGCTCAGGCCATTGCTACGATCGTCAAATACAGAGGATGCGGCGGGATTCTTTCTGTGCCTACGCGATAAACTAAGTTGCAGAATTATTTCACAGCAAATGAGGCTTCACTATAGAAGCATTAAAAGTGAAGATTTAGTACACATGCATGACACAATTGCTCTGCAGCTCCGTTCTCATCAAACAAGTAGCTCAAGGTAAAAGTCGGAAGCACAATCGTGCCGTAAAGCTTGGAGCAAAATCGGAAGTAGTTGGCGCCTTCAGTAACCTAACTACTGTAGTTAACTACTTAAAATAGTAGTTTACCTAGTAGTAGCCACTACATTTCTGCAAGTAGTTGATTACTACTTTTTAACTAGTAGTTTAACTAGTAGTTTAATTACATGTAGTTAACTACTGCCCATCACTGCTGAAGACACGAGAATTCGCACTCAATATCAGCACTTTAATCTCATATGGGAAATACAGTTGCGAGACGCCGCCACATATTTTTAATATTACGCTTGCATCGAAAGCAATTTTCATCCTGGCCACATATTGTCCCCAAGTACAGTCTGACCCGCATGCTTTGAGTGCTGTGACGATGCAACAGCGTAGCCCATGAGATCCACTTACGAATATTGGCATATATTGAAAAGACGGCTCTAGGACAGAAAGCTGCCTGTATATACTTCCCCGCTTTGTTATCATTTCACCTGTCCTCGAAATTTGGAACACGTTATATGTCTGTACTAGAATGTTGCGAATAGCAGAGGTATTTGTAGAAAGATTCCGAGTCCAACAAGAATTACTTTTCTTTTTTCTTTAGCTTCTGATAATAATTTATGGCGGGCTGTCAGTCCCTATAGTCTCGAGTTTCTCACCAGATAGCTTGCGTTATAACCGTTCTTTGAAGTGATTTTTTTTTCTCTCCTCGCGCTTGGTTATCGTTTGCGTGAGGAAAAGCTCACTAGCGAAGAGCGACAGACCATACTATGTGTTCCACATTCTGACGGCGACACGTTGTTCTTCTCTTCTCTCGTTAGCGGATTTGATTTCTCAATACTTTCATGAGAACACTGTGGCAGCTTTCGAACGAGTCGAACGAGGTGATTACAATATTTCTATTGTGGTAACTCACTTCCATGTACCAGACACTCTATTTACCTCTACTTTTCATATTACGCTTTTGTATATCGCACCCTAATAGACGATTTTAAAAAGATGCGCGCGCCACCAAGCGCGCGACGCAAAGCAGCATGGGAACTTTGAGGGTCACTGCTCCGTCGTCTGCTTCGGTTATGGTAGTTATGGTCTACACACGGCTGACGCTGCTGCTGCGCACACCGGGAATGTTGTTGATCTTCTACCTCCGCCTCTGGCCGTCTCGTAGTATTCTGAGGTGCTCTAAGTTCCCATGCTCCCTTGCGTGCCACAGGTGGCGCTTGCTTTTGTAAAAAGGTCTACAGTTGGCAATACAAGGTCTATTTGATTCTGCCTACAGCAGTGTTGAGGGTAACTCGTTACTGTAGCCAAGCTACTTTTTTTCTGACACTTCTAACTTAACTTGTTGCTTTTGAGCTCCACTAACTTCCTGAGGAACTCGTTCATTTCTTAGGCAACTTTGTCAAAGTAACTTGGAGAAAGTTCCAAGTTCCCTTTGTTCGATTTTCGTCTACCGTGAGCTGCGTCCTCCCTCCCTAGTTACTTAAGACGATAGCAACGTACACACGCCGGTGATACGTGCAGGGCGCGTCTGACTCCCTTGTTGTTACGCGGTAAACGTTACAAATTCTGTTTTGGCCGTACATTAGGTGGCGCAGGTGTTGCTCATCTTAGCGACGAGCAGTGTATTCATGTGTGGCACGTTTATTGACTTAATCCACCAGCACCAGCTTCAAAGAGGCGAGAGCTGCAACAGTCAGTCACATCGACATCGTTCAAATGGAGAAATTGAATATCTAATCCTAACTTATCGAGACAATGTAGAAATATGGACTGATCTAAAAGTTAAATTGTACCACGTGCAGCTCTGTGTGCTGCTGCTGCTGTTGTTTTTTACACTTCGACGCAACGTTCTTTACAAAATACGAATTAAGAAACACTAAATAAAAAATAAAAAGCGTTACGCAGAGCCTAAGAAATTACAGTACTTACGTGCCAGTCACTAACTGAACCCATGTTATAAGATTCACCACTGACGCGCCACAATCAGGAAGCCGGAAGAAAAGAACCTTCTCCGAGTAATTGCACCCTTCACTCACCTGAGTATCTATCCAGGGTTGGGCGCTCGTCTTACACACCTCCAAACACCGCAATCAACGTTCGAAACACAGTGTTTGAAACGCGCAACGCGAAAAGAAAGAACTGCCAAACGTGACGTCTGCAGGAGCAGAACTGACAGCTCCTTGTTGTGCTATCGGTCGTTGGAAACAGGCGACTGGAGAAGGCACCGAAGAAAGCGCGTTCCCAAAAATGGGCTCACGTCCGGGTAAGCGAAAATGGGACGACGTTCTCATTTAGAGGGAGCGAGCGTGGAAGATTTTGCTGGATGCATCGGTCGGAGATCCCCTCGGCGTCAGGAAGGCACGCGTGCGGCAGACCAAGGTCACGGTCACGTTGTGACTTCGTAAGCGAAAGGGCGTTGTCTCTTTTGGGGTCGTTGAAAAAGAAACGTAACGCGCATTCAATCCGTATATATCGATATTTCTCGAAATGGAAAGGTCAATGATTAGTGATGCGAATGTGCTCACCTCACTTCTTCGTTGCTGTTTACTTACTCCTTCACCGTTCTTTTCTTTTTCCTTCTTTTTTTTTTTAGGCTTCGACCTGATTGGGTCGCTCTCCTCTCTTCAAGCTGTGCTAGCCAGCTAGCACTGGGTTGGAAAGGTTATAGTTGCTTGAAGTGCCACCTTTGCTATAGGCATCCAATGGGATTCGATTTCTCCGATGTTGTTTTCGAGTCTCTTCAGTTGTCTATTTATTTATCGAGGCCATTAAGCAATCCAGATGGATATAGCTCAGCACCGGAACGTGCCGCGATGCTTAGTAAAGAAGCAGAGGAGATGTGTCCATGCAGTCCGTATGTTTAGTACACCTGACCCAGTTCACCAACTTTAAACGAACCGAACTACAATAAATTTGTCAAACGTTGCAACATGGAGAGATATCACGTTCAGCAAAGTCTGTTCTCAAACTGCAGTTTCTCTTAGCGACTGTGTTTGATTCCGTCACTTTTGACCTGTTGCTTTCTGTATTTTTTGCACAGCTCACATGTCTTCCGTGCTACCCGATTTCATTTTTATTTCTCCTTTCTATTTTGGTTCATTTTCTAGTGAATATTGCGAAACAGCATTGTTGCGCGTATCCCAGGTCTGTCCCTCTTCGCTTCCCTCACTTTGCACAAGAGCTTCATGACCGTTATCGCTGACCGCAGTCCCAGCAACTCTTACTGAAACTTGTTACATTAAGAAACGCTATATTTATTCTATTCCATACCGTAAACCTCGTACAAAGCACGCGGAATATACCGTAATTTCACGCGTATTAGCCGCCGCTTATGGGCGATTTTTTTTCTTCTCACGGGTGCTCTGCGGCTTATCCACCAGTGCGGCTTATCTGATGACTATTTTTTCCTGGTATTTTCCCCATACGCCGGTTTTAACGAAAGGGCCGACAGTGTCTCTGGAACAGCACTGCCCTGCCGATGCACGAACAGTGCTTAACAGGGACGGGTCCACATTCGAGTAGATTGATCTTCCTGGTGCATTCCCCAAAGCAGCTTTAACGAAAGTGGTGACAGTGATTCACGTCTTCTGGAAGACCACTGACCCATCAATCCACGAAAAACGCCCAACAAGGGTACAATCCGATCTTGGTAGAACTCTAGAACTGACCTGCTTTGTTGTACACTTTGCCGATCCCGGAGTATGGACCTTGGTTTATGGCCTTCTCTATGGTCTCCTTTGTCGCACAAATCAGTCGTCTCGTTTTGCCCGCGGCTTATCTGCGAGTGCGGCTTATCTGGCAGAAAATTTTCAAAGCGTTCCTAAAAACGCGTCCTGCGGCTTATCTTCGGTGCGGCTTATACGCGTGAAATTACGGTAAATGTTCTCAGTAAATGCTACGCGTTGCCGCATGAACCTGCAAAACTCTGACAACTCTGCTGGGCCCAGTACGACGTCCCACACAGCGGTCTGTTACCAAAGCAGTTTTGACGTTCCTGAACGACACAAGTCTCATGAACAGCATGTGAACTCAAGTCGTGCCATCTCATTCTTCAGTGCCCCACCCTCAACGCATTAACCTCATATTTTTGTTTTAAAGTCATCTTTTTCTTTAATCTATCTCATCCTTCTTTCACCGTTTGTTAGTTTATCCTTTATTTCCTAATTCCTTTCTTCTCTTTTTATTTATATTTCTATTTTCTTTGCGGAATAGCAAGCCGACGTCCCGTTTGGTTGACCTTTCCTCCCCCCCTTTTTTTTTGCTTTGTTCTAATAATTACATGCCCCCCATAACTACAAAACTTCATAGTTCGGGATTCTCGAGGTGTAGACGACGTCATCATGGGCTCTGGTGTTTGTCTCCTAGCAACGTCACACGCACCTTCCGATTCTCCGGCCTCAGGTTGCATGGCGGCCAGCTGGCGAGCGAAATCGACCTCGGAGGAGCAATGTTGCCAGATGGGGGGGGGGGGGGGGGATATGTTTATTGAGAAAAAAAAACCAGGAAAGGTTAGTCAGGCAAAGGCCGACTTGCTATTCCTTTCGTAAAGAGGAACGGAAAAGGAAAGGGGACGAAAAGATAGGAAGACAACGAAAAAAGGAAAGAGGGCGGCAAGAAAGAAAACGAAAAAAAAACGAAAGAAAGAGAGCGAAAAAAATGGGAAGAAACGAAAAAGAGGAAAGAAAACAAAAAAAGAGAGAAAACGAAAAAAGGCAAACGAAAACGAAAAAATACAAAAAAAAAAGAAAGAAACGAAAAAAAAAGGAAAGAAACGAAAAAGAGGAAAGAAAACGTAAAAAAGAGAGAAAACGAAAGAAAGGAAAAAATAACGAAAAAGGAAAAAATAACGGAAAAAAGAAGGAAAGAAAACGAAATACACGCACACATACACACAGACAGATACACAAAAGGGCCTTAGAGGCTGGTCGAGAGACCGGTTGCACGGAGAAAGCTCAAGAGGGCAGTCGTAACTGCCCCCTGGTTGTTCAGGACCGGGCCGAGCAGGGTGGCAAAAGAGACGTTAGGGTAGCCAAGTTGTCGCAAGTGGCGTTGGAGGACGAGTCTTTCTGGGAGGTACCGGTTATAGGATAGGAGGTAGTGCTCGATGTCGGCTTCCACATAACAAGTTGTGCAATCGGGGGAGTTCGTCTGGCGCATTTTATGCAGGAGTGAGGGTGTCCGTGCAACATTCATTCCAAGGCGGTGGAGGAGTGATTCTTCAGCTCTATTTCAGCGGCAGGCAATAGTGAAGTCCTGCATGGGGTCAATGAGACGTACAAAATGATGATATGAGGTAGAGTCCGCTCGGAACTGCCGGGTACGGACACAACGCCGCCGACGAATGTGCAGGGAGCAGACAGAGATCGTTAGGGGCAGAGGGGTGGCAGGAAGAGCTCTGTTAGATGTTGCGTCTCTTGCTACTCTGTCTGCGCGGGTGTTACCCAGAAGGCCTACGTGTCCCGGGATCCATTGAAGCGTCACAGAATGGCCAGTTGCCGCAAGTTGTGTCAGAGCTTGTAGTATGAGCGTGTGGAGAGTGCATATGGTGCTGGGGCGAAACGAGAGCAGCAAGTCCAGTGGAGCCTTGCTGTCAGTCAGAACAACCCACTGTGCAGCCGGCAGACCGAGCAGGTGCTGCAGAGCAGAGAGGATGCCGAGGAGTTCCGCCTTGCCGAAAGCTGAGTCAGGGCATTCGTCGTCAATATGGCAAAGAAAGTGGTGAGGGTGACTGGCGAGATAGCGAGAATATACTCGAAGCGTATCAGCGTCCCGCAGAAGAGGGACATGAGTCTCACGTGCTTCAGCAAACGTGCCGTAAGTCTTTGATGTTCGTGGTACTCCCAGACAAATGCGATGGCCGCGGGCTTGGATGTTAAGGAGCTCGCGCTCCTGTGTTTAGCTGAGGGCATGCAAGATAGGGAGGCTATAGCGTAGTGTCCCCAAGACGAGGGTCTGATGGACGCGATGAAGATCGGAGCAGGACGGGCCCCAGGACGCACCAGCGATACGTCTGAGGACGTGAACTGAGGCAGTCGCCTTTGTGGTAATCATCTTCACATGGCGGGACCAAGTTAGGTCGCGATCAAATATAACACCGAGGTATCGGCATGAAGTGGCAAAAGTCAGAGGGGAGCCGTCAAGGTAGAGCGGATACCTGCGGAAGCACTTGCGCGAGAACGCCATTGCAACACTCTTCGCCGGCGACACTGTTAGGCCACGGGAGGCAAGATAGGTGGTAATCACATGTAGAGAGCTTTGCAGTCGGCGCTGGATCGTATCTCGACGGGTTGCAGAAGTCTAGATGCAAATGCCATCGGCGTATATTGTGATGGATGTATGAGCAGGGATCGACGGGGTAAGGGAAGCCATGATAAGATTAAAGAGGAGGGGGGCTAAGGACACTGCCCTGCGGGACCCCACGGGTCACGTGGTGCTTGGTGGTGTCACCACCAGCGGTGCGCACGAAGAGATAACGGCCTGATAGGAAGTCTTGTATCCATCGCAGGGGGCAGCCGCCAACTTGAGCCGCAGTAAGAGCGTCCAGGATGGCAGCATGGTAAACACTGCCAGATGGGTGACAGGTTACGCACATTGTGACATCCATACATCTCAAAACCATAAATTAATTTTAACCATAACACTTCGGCGACAGAATTAGGCACATATAGATTGCAGTGAGGATTCTCAAGGCACGAGATTTAGTGCGCAGTGGCCCTTTTAAAAAACGAGAGAGAGAGAGAGAGAGAGAGAGAGATTCAGCCCCATAAGCAATGGCGATAGCCATGCCGGGCACGAATTAGCCCTAGAGGCTGAGCGACATCAAACAAGACGCATCGCGGCGTCACATAGACGAGGAAAGATCGGAGGCCTCAAAGCATCTTTCAAGAGCTGATATGCGTGTCACAGCGCATCAGGTGTCAAAACTTGGCACGCGATTCTATCAGTCGGGCTTTTCTTTTTTTCCAAAGAGCGTTTGCGCACCTTTAGAGAAGAATGTGGGTCATCGCATTGATTATTCACGCTTCAGATGATGTACGAGTCTTCGGGCGATTATTATAAGTACAGTCACGAACGGAGGGGAAAAGAGGGGATTTAACATTTGTATAGTAACACACGAATTTATTTCGGTTTCTGCTATGGGTCCCAAACAGGTACATGTGGATACATTTTGATACATTGGAAGGCCGTGAAGAAGACGCGAGACAACACAAAACCGAGATCACCGAAAGGTCCGATTCTGGAATACAGCGTGTACGTTTCATATTATTAGATTAGACTGCAGATAATGAAGACTGAAGTTTTTATGACGCACGTGCATCTAAGGGCATCGAAACCGTCGTGAGAAGCGATGCAACAAGTTGGAACTGTAGCCATCATGCTAAAAGCAATATTACGTTATTCGTTCAGACAGCCAATATAACTGAAAAAAAAAAAAAATGTTTACCCTTCTGAGCGGTCGAGGAGGGAGGGGAGATGTGTCTATTAAAAAAGAAAATGAGAGAAAGGACGTGGCAAAGCGAAAGGGGCTCATCACCCAACAATAACAGGCAGATCGCCTGGAAATAGCACGCCGCCACAGTCACCACCACCAACTGGGCTGTGTGGAGTGGCAAATGTTACCGATAAAAACTCGCGGAAGCGACGGTAACGACGAGGTTCCTGTAACTGACAGGGATGAGGATGTGCAGCAGTGAGAGTTGCGGATTAGAGTAGAAGAGAGAAGGAAAGGGGGGAAATAGAGACTCGAGACACACGGTTGGCGATGCAATGCATGAATTACAGTGGGGGAATCTGCATCGCCAGATTCTTCGCTATAGTGGCATGGCCTGGAGCTCTAAGCGGATATCAAAACGGGTTCTCCGCGAGATCAAGGTACACAGAAATAAACAAAACTTCAAAATTTGATTATAAATGGAAATGTCTTCACAAAATTAATGACGGATTTGAGCAGATAATGCATATCAAATCATTACCCATGTGTTTTGCGTCTTTAAGACTTCAAAACAAGTCTCTTAAACGACCAGGATGTCTTAAGGATAAGATAACGACATAAATTAAGTGAACGACCAAGCCTTCGGGCTGTAAAGATGTCACTGTAATTAGCTCAGGACGCAAGGCGTCTAAAAATGCGTTGTGGGACTTTTGAACTTTAGAGTTCCTGAATGCTATCGTCGCTTCAAGGAAATGAGATTCTGCTTCACTGTGGTATACGTGAGGTGACACAGAACGCTGCAGTATTGATTTGTCACAACACAATTCCTACGCGGTAAATTCTATTATGTCCTGGTCTCACTGAAAGCGCAAATCTGTCACGGTCGTGTGTGTCCCAGGGAGAGAAGAAAGAAAAGCACCAGAGTTTCTGCCCCTACAGCAAGTGGTGTAATCGAATATAATGTTCCAGGTCTCGGAGGTGGATTCTTTGACTTGCAGTCTAGTTTTCTACACATTAAATGCAAAATTGTACGGAAAAATGGAGATACAGCATCAAGTACAGTTGGCAGTACAGTGACACAAGAAAAGCACCAGTGGAAATACCATGCACTGTGGAAAAAGCCCACGTACAGAAGGAAGCTCACGCGGGGCCTCGTCGTAATGGCTTCAGCATCAGTAGGTGCTCGGTACCATCTTCTGGTCCCAATGATTGGTTCCGGCTTCTGTTTCTCGCTGCTGGCTCTTGGTCCTCCTCTCTGTGCCCTGGCTCTGTTCCTTTCCTAATTTTTGTCGCTGGTTCTCGCGCGTTCCCTCTGGTTTTATGTCGCTGGGTCCTGCTCCTGCATTGGGCTCTGGCCTGTACTTTCCAGTTTCTACAAGTGCTCCTGGTCCTGACATGCATGAGTAGTTTTTCCTCGATGGGACGGCCCCCGGGGATCAAGCTCCCAGTTTATAGACCTTGTCGCGTTACTCTCAAACCACTTGTCTCCGTGCGCCCCTTAGCCTCGTGGGCACTTAGCAAGTGACGACGACACTACAGGGGTGGACTGCCAAAATCGCTCTTCCCATTGGGATGAATACCGGTGGCCAGCGTCTTTAATGAGTATGACTGACGACATTCCATATAACTAGTCATCCGGTAAACATCTCAGTAGCGTATCAACGTTCGAAAGATCAAAGGAAAAGGAGATCGCTTGCTTGCGCGTGCGATACGAGCAGTTGTTCACGTGAGGAGTGCTGGTCGATGTGATTATCTATTATACACCGGTTCCCGAGCGGGAGAAAAGGAATTGGCACGCAATGAGCACGAACGCGGACACGAAAATGAACGAAACACACACGGGAAAATGAAGGAAGTCTGCTAACGGCAGTCCACACGTACAGAGTTCCTGTGACTACCGCGTGAGGGCAGCACTAATGGCGGCGCCCATTCCTCGAGTATAGGTGTACGACAATATGAACAGTAAAGTGTTTAGGTAGAGCACGCTGGCTTCTACCTCACCAACACCGAGTGCTTTGTCGCCTACGTCTAATGACGCCACTGCGAACCAACCCGCTGTCGAGTAGTGATACCGGTTCGCTGGATTTCCTATCCTTCTCCGCTGTCTATGGAGGGTGGCCCACAGGTCACCGCATCACAATATAATAAAATCCCGTAAAGTCGAGACGTCAAGCTTGTCGGTGATCAGTCATACGTGGTCGCTGTAACCCACATTTTTTGCTACGAACGTACGCGTCATATGTGAACGTTTCGCCATGAACGGACGGAGCAGTTCAAGCATGACTGGCTGGACAGGGAACACACAGACTTGTTTCGAAGCGACCGCTAACAACAGTATCTTCTCTGTAGAAGGCAACGCATTATCTGACGCTACTGAACTGTGCAGCGACACTGACAATTTTTTGCACGAACAGTAATAACAGTTGTTGCTCGTAACTATTCAGCTTAGATTTATCGAGAAAATTATGTGCCCTCAGTTTTCTTCTGTTCCTTCCTATAGGGCGTAGCCACGCGTAATAAAATTAATTTGCGAGGGTTATGCTCTAGCACAATCATTTGTAAGCACTGAAAATTTTATGTCATAACTTGGTGTGTTACGTCACGAAGGAACAGCGATAATGAGCGACGTCAGAGTGGTCAATTTGTGAATCTATATTGCCTGATATGTTTATTATTATTGAATTGAATTTTACAATTATTGAATCTATATGAAGTTGCTGGCGCCCTCCGTTCCAGGTTAAAATTTAAAACTTTGGGGCTCAGTAAGCAGGCACGTTACGAAAAGTTCCAGCGAAGCTGATTCTTTCTTTTTCTTCTTCTTTTTTTTATTCGCTACAATGGTGTTCTAGTTCAATAAACACAACCATCAAAACCAGAAGCCAATTACAAATGCCGACGTCGGGATGATGAACGGCAACGTCGTACACAATTCGTTCTACTAAGTGCAGGTATACGTATAACGCTCAACTATATTCAATGCTTATGACCAGGTATGTGCAGCCAAATTGTTGACCTTCGACACACACTTTTGATTTTACTAAGTACTGAACACTAGTCGAAGCTGACTGTAGTACTATTGAGATATTTAAATCTAAGTGACTCTAAGTGTCCGTAACACATGTAGAACATTTACGCAAGTTCTATTTCTCTTTCAATACCCCGAGTGTGTGCACAATAACATAATATATCTCTCACTAAGGCCATGTGATAGCACTTTTGGGAATTTTTCAAGCGTCGTCTTGTCCTTACTTCTAAGTTGGCCAACCTCGTTCATATTTTATAACAGTAATTACGCTTGTAGTAAGATGCACAATGCGTGAAATATTACGGTCTAGACCAGCCGTCATGGCATCTGTCTACGAGACTTATTCAATGTACCAAAAATTCGCTAACCACGCACATAGACGAAATCACTATCAGAATCACCACCACCACTAATCATCATTGTCATCATCATCATCACCATCCTCCTCGTCCTCTTCATTGGCATCGTCATTCCAGAAGTTTTCCACCAAAGTAACTGGTGCAAGTGACGTGGAGTTGCGGGCCCCACACTAGTGAAGCCAAAATCGCCATTTTATTTTTTTCTTAAAACCAACCAACCAATGGACAGGCTGCATATGAGAGCCTGAAGACTGCATGGCGTGCACGCAAGAAGGAGAACGAATATTCCTGTTCCACAACTCCTCGTTTTAAAAACAGCATAATTCCTCGTAGAATATCTCATACAATGAGAGTTTCTGTCCCACTTGAGTCTATAGTAGTCTATGGCGTATATTATGTGCAAGGTGAACTGGCACAATGCGTGATTATCTCAGGACATGCAAAATCCCTGTTACGTACATTCATGATAAAGGCTTAATAAGCGAGTTGAATATATTACGGTGTGCCGAATTCTCAAAATTGAGGGACGTAGCGAGGATGTACGAGGGATGTAGCGAGGCGTAAAAGACAGAAGCGCCCACGGAGTATGTCGACGAAACACACCAAAATTGTGCGACACTGACACAGAATGAGGCGAATAGATTGAATCTATTTTCCGCTATTCTGCGAGAAGAAAATAAGGTTAAACTGGTATTGCGCTACCGAAGGTCACGGTTGAGTAGACAGGCGCACATTCGTGTCGCGTATTATAACTTGTAGGCTGCATGCAGAGTATGAAATCGAGGTGCTTCCGGCCACTGTTAGGAGAGCGCACTGGTCGCGTCAAGACATCTGCTTTTTTTTTTCACGTGTTTGTAACGCTCAGAAAAGTATCTTGCAATGAAATCATGCAAGTTTGAGTCACTGTACATAGCACCTTGAGACATTAATAGGGTATAATTGGCTAATGAATGTAATTAAGCAACCGTCTAGCAAATATGTGGCCTCTAAAGGGATACAAGTAAACGCATAAAAGAAAGTACCTAATTCAAACACATCCCGTTCTGCAGCATAACTGAAGAAGCTCCAAGCTTCCTCAGCCGTAATGACAGAAATGAAACGTCACATTTCGAAAACAGCGTGCGACTAAGTTTCGTTAACGCAGATCTCTGCTTAAAACCTGGAGGCTTTCTGTAAAATATCGGCTGACTCTAAGTGCAATTTAAACCACAATTTAGCAGCCTGTTGAGGCATCCTTGAACGCGGGGTGTCTCCGTAAGACGCTCGATGTATTATTTTTCCGTGTCATTCACACTGGCACACTGCTGTTTCTATCCATTGACACATTATCTGCGGGGTATAGTGACCTATAAAAGTTTGCACGTACCACAATCTGCATTTTATTTTTCCACGCACCAAACCAAACCAACAATGTTCTCCGGCAAATTTTTATAGGTTGCTGCCCCGTACTTTTTTATACTGTTTAGCCCCACCCTAGCATTGTTAGGCAGCCTCTGTGTACTTTTTTTGCTTTGGATAGTTTAAACAGTGCGGTAAAATAAATGTCTTGCTCACCGTCGTGCGATAACAACCACCCAACTACAAAACCGTCAAAACCCGTTCGTTTACTTCATTCAACATTCATGCGTGAAATACGCGTCATAGATTATGTACCGTGTACGCGTTGATAACATTCATGCGTGTGTTTACGTGCGAGCTCCGTTCGTTCACCGGCGATGATGAATTGAATGTGATTATAATCAAGCGATATTGCCCCAGCGTATTCCATCATAAATGCCATTCATCATCACTTCACGAGGGATGATTTCACCAGGAAGGTGTCAATGGCTCCGTGATTGCAGTGCAGCATGCGTGGCACGACGCATTCCCGCACTGCTGCGGTGTTAACCACGGTATTGTTTACAAGATGATGTATGAGGTGAAATTTGGTGTATCGTCTTAAAATGTGACGTTAGATGAAAAGTGCTTCGCTGTACGCTTACTGCACATGTATCGGCCTGATGGGTAATGGGTTCGTAGGCTTCGCTAGAAGCAATCTGTGTGCACAGAAGGTAATGCAACGAAATGTGTGGCCAAAACAGAAAACGAAACTGTTGAAATGCAGCACAGGTATTGGTGACGAAATTAACACAATGTTATTATTAGTTTCCTTTCTTTTCTGCTTTGGGGTGTACCGTCTTTCTTTTTTGGGGGGTAGCAGAATTCGCTTGCGCGAATTCAACCTCCCCTTGTTATTTTACCAACCACCACCACCACCACAATGTTCTTGACATTGTTACAATGAGAATTTTCGTTTCACCGCGTTTTCATCTTAAAATTGAAATAAACCGAGTTCGTAACGGCATGACGACATCGTAACTATGTGTTACCCGTGTGATTCCTTCCTCAAACTCATCCTCAAGCTTGCATCATCCTATTTTCTTCATCTTAACTTTGTAGTCCCGTTATTTCAGAACAGAAATGAAAAAGAAATCCACCAAACATCGATTTACTTGCCCACGTTAAAATGGTACAGAAACCTAGATTGCTTATAGCAATACCGGAATCGCCCACGTCCTTTACAGCTTAAATTGCAACAGCTAAAAAACTCGTAACTCTCAGATACAATAAAAACCTCCACGAGTTTACTTTACTGCACACTTCTAGCACAGACATATCTATACTTTGCACTCTTTATTTGCTGTTAAGGATTATTGCGGAGAGAAAGAATGCCGTCATTGGACGGTGGATAGAGCCTGCGTTCGCAATACTTGAACTAATAATGGCCAGCTGCGCTAAAGCTTCTTTGCTTTTTCTACTCTTCGAGAGACAGTGTTTCGCAAGACGCTCTGTAATCATTGCGAATCAGCTTTCCTCCGGGTTGCGGATTATCATCGTCATCAGCCGTACTGGCTCCATAAGCGGACTCAATGCGCGAACCCCATTATCCGCTCAATGACTAGCTCTAATGTTCTCTCCGAGCACGGATGCCTAGTTTTATGGCATGTAGTTCCTACGCAACTCAGAAGATGGCAGCAGCATGCGTTCAACGGCTATAGCAGTACAACGACGTTCCACTTCGGACCATTTCCTGCGCACGACAGGGTGATTCAATTCCTCCAGCTTTTTACGCCTCCGTGGTGAAGTGATTCTAAAGTGCATCACACTAGCATTGTGACCTGTGCACCTTGCGTCACCCACGTGCGTCACATCGTATGCAGCAACACCTGCAACTAATCGATGCCATAATGCATGTAGGATGATCGCTGCGTAGGCATCCCTCGATTAGGAGGGTAACTCTGCATGTTATGAATCTTCATATTCTCGCGTCATGCACTTAATGAAAACAAATCCAAACAAAAAAATCCGCTGCTGCTAACGTCAGGAACTCAAATGTGCTTTTACGCCAGTGCACCCAGGGTGTTCGGTATAGTACGATGGTTCAATCCTGCACATCTGTATTTGCGTCCAAGTTCTATTTGGAAAAGGATAAAGACATCTCAGGAAGTGGTGCGTAAAACACACGCGCTCTTGAGCAAGGTGGCTATGTTAGTCGATGAAGAAACAAACAGTTTAATGCTCGGTTTATGTGATAATATATTAATTGACGCTTATCCATTCCCGATGATGAGGATGATGATTGCTGAGAGTATACGAGATTCATCCCACGCAAGGAAAAGATTGGTTATCACTCCGTTAGACTGACACCAATGGGAGTCCTACACTCTAAGAAAAAAATGAGTAAAACGGGGAGTAATTGCAGCTTCTACTCCCCTAGATTGCAATTACTCCCTATTTTAGTCCCCTAACTCGACATTTAGTCCCGACATTTACTCCCCAGGACTGCAAATTGTCACGGAACTTCGTGAACGGTCTCCTCAATGCAACAGTCTACGTAAATATGTGCCCTTGGTCAATTTGATGGCACAAGGCTGTATAACTCAGCAAACGTAGCAATTTTCCAGCCACACAGAGTAAGAAACAATTAGCGCATCTTTCTTCGCAAAATGTGCCCTATAGTATGGCGCAAGATTTTATATAACTCGATATATCACGGTTGACAATTTGCTTCAAAGTATTTTCATGCATGTACACCAATTATGTACCTGGGACTCTTACAACACCGCGTGAAATGCAGTCTCCACTCTGTGACATTCATTTGCTCCCGTGCATTTACTCCCGAAAGGGACTATTTTTTGTGGCAATGCATTTAGTCCCCAAAAGGAGTAAAAGTACTCCTTTTTTTTTCTTAGAGTGTATAGCTTAGACTGGAAAAAGAACTGGTTAAGTGTCGCACTACGAGATTGCGTGCTGTCAAGCAGACGCTGCCACAGTTGGGAGATTCGATCTCACGTTGATGAATCAGAATGAATAGGAGGCAGTTTCGCTTTGAAAAGGGTTAATCAGGCATGTACGAGCCCCCCTCTTGATGGTTAGACCAAAGAGGGAACGACGCAGAGATGAGCACTCTGCATAGCTTTAGTGCGCCTTGCATATAGGAACAAACTTTCTCGCACGAAGCCTCTGTTGCAGCGCCACAACTGGACGCTGATGAATGTGAAATAATTTACTGAATACATCGTTAGGCTGTACTGGAGCAGTGGGACTTATGGCCATATACCAAGTTCAAAGATATAACTTTGAACTTATATAAGAATTATAAAATTCAGTGGTCTACAAACTTTTTTTAAATGCATTTCAATAACACCATCCGAAGCACTTCTACAGGATGAGAAACAGGGACATGCTAAGCCTAACGGCTTCGGATGTGTGATCTTGCGAAGTGTATAAACCTTGGGTTTGGTCAGGTAAGGTATGTTTAGTTAGGTTAGGTCAGGTTAGGTTTGACAGATTCGGGAGTTGGGGAAGGGGGGGGGGGGGGCTAGGCACGCACTAGGCGGTGCGGGCATGAGAGTGTGCCGCCGGTTGGATCCCGTAAACCTTGGTAGACTTGGCGATAAAATTAAATTTTTATACGTTTCACACAATACACGACGCTCATTTTTGTTATTTGTTCCCTAGGCATGCCCTAGGTGCTGCGGACATGACACTGTGCTTGACTAAATATGGCGCAAATCAGTCCCAAGGCTATTTATGGATCCTCCGCCACTCCAAACAGCCGTCATCTTGCATCGCGACAGATTCGGTCGTACTCGCCGATTACAACGAAACGATTCAGAGCGAATGAGTCGTTCGTACGAAACCGCGCTTGCTACGACTCGCTCGCCCATTCGTACAGAGCATGCGTGGCGCTCGAGTCGATCGTTTCGGTCGGAGAAAATGGTTGCGGTAAAACTTCCTATTATATACCTGGTCCCTTCAAATTGTATCTAGAATACTTCAACTACAGTAGCAGTGAATGAGGGAGTCAATACTATGAGCACTCAAGCTCAAAGTGAGACGCGTTATGAAATGTTGCATACCATACGATACGATACGTTACAATAAATGATGTTAGCAGGCTATTGATAGTTTAGCCCTTGACGCACCGTATCTACGGCACCCAATCAGCGAACTAGGTTTTGCGTTACGAATGGGATTCGTTCCATCGTTTACAGCGCCATGGACCCCAGGGAATCGCTGAGTGAGCCACTGTTACCGATTTATAAGTCATCGACTACAAAGCGAACGTTTCCAAAGCGCTATAAAGGAATCAACGTTACCGGAGAGCGGAGACTAACATTACCGAATGTGAGGGAGAAGGTAGAGTTACAGAATATGTGTGTTCAGATAGGGGGAGGAGGCCCATTACTCGGCCTGCCTTACCCTCTTTCGTGAACCGGCGTCTGCGAAACTTTGTGACTCCGAAGCCCTCGACATTCTTTGTAATCCCTTTTGTCCACAGAGCTTTGTCGACGGTGCAAGCTCTCTCACGGTCATTATTATTGCGTATTATTGCGTGCGAAGAATTGCTCATGCTTCACTTGTCCGACATTTAAGACGTGGGAAACGCGAGAGGCAGGAGATGACACTTTCATAATCAGTGTCAACAAACAGGCAGCAACCCTGTTGTTACAACGGCGATGTGACACGTTAGTTTCGATGAAAAGCTGTCAACACACGGCATACCTTTGCAGAGCCATCGCGATGACAAAGTTCGCCCGGGGCAGGATAAACCAGAAGCCCCCCCACTCCCGTTCCTGATGTGCATTTTGGTAGAAGATGACACAGTGCCCAGCAAAATTTTTGCTGTTGAACTTTTTACGTACCCCGCATATATTGAGCTACGTACACACAACGGGCAATTTATGAGGTAGCGTAAATGCAAGGTGTAAATGTCGCAACCGTAATGACAAACGTGAGTATTCTCCTTATTTCGACGCAGCAAGACCTGTACCACGCGGTGTGTCATTGCTTCACTTTCTATTATTTCTTTATTTTCCGCCGTACTGTCCGGCGCCCCCCCCCCCCCCAGAGAAGGCGCCCGGGGCGGCCGCCCCTCTCGCCCCTGCCTCGGAACGGCTCTGTACCTTTGCACTCTGTTTTGTATACCCTTGGTGTGAACATAATACGGTACGCTTCTCCACCTCGTGGTCCACACAAGAGACCCTCCAGCACGCGTATACGGCACTGCTTGGGACTGCGTGTTGGTCAGAGAAGTCCATCCTGTGACGAGGACAGGGCCAAAGGAAGGGGTGGCGTACTATTCTCCCGATTCCATCTCTCCCATCTCGATTCCACGGCACAAATCAGCCAGATCACTTTCATCACCGCTCCCATTACACCCGTACCTTTTCCCCCCATCTGAGTGGAGTGATCCAGAAAAGGTTATAACGGGACAACGATTTTGGAAGGTGAACCATTTTCCCTTTATATAGGGTATAGTTAGTAGTGCGTACTGAATAGGCTAAGTAATGCATGCGGGAGAAAGTAGCCTGCGCTATTTTTTTTTTTCTTTTACCAGTCAATCAATCAATGAATCAGCCTGCACTATAGGGACAGGTTGGGACCGAGTTAAAACAGCGTACGGTCGACAGATGGAGGCGCGAGGAAGTAGTCTGCGGTAGGGACAGGTCATCCACGCTCAAATCCCTCAGATTGAGGAACACAGAGGACTACAGAACACGAGTTGCAAGCTTACCACTTTCAGCATTCAGGGTGGTCTCCAATTGTGTCTTTTTCTTTCTTTTCCCATTTCACATATGTAATTTCTCACATGGTACTGCAGCTGCAGCTCTGAAACGCCCCATGTTGTCGTAATCACATATTTTTCGTTGTTTGCGAACGAGGGTCTTTCATCGCCTCTTCACATACTTTTTAGTGTCTGTGCGTATGTTTTTTTCCGACACCCCAAAATGCCCAAAGCGGTGCAAAAAGTCCGTTTCTACTGCCATGCAACTGGAACAAGTGTAAGTACGATCTGAGAACGGTGCCGGACAGTCGACAACAGTGATATGTGCGCTTCTGCGTCCTTGTTGTTCACGTTGTTTCACATTCAGTACCAGCGCGTTTCCCATTAGGTAATACATTTCACTGCGAGGCAAACGACGCAGTGCAGTGCAGGATACTCAAACTACATCATGCGTGCAAGGCTGTATAAGTCAAGATGAGATGTACGTCACTGAAACAATATAATCGGATATCATCTGGTAACCTTCCTTACACGGTAGTCTCATTTGGACATAATTGGGTTTCATAAATTTGTTATTCGGATATTCACACTAAACGTGACAACGAGTCTGCAAGCGTTTAATCCCGAAACTAGTGTACCATCGAATTAAAAAAGAACGTCAATCGAATATAAAGACCACTCGCACCAGTACCTTCTTAATTACGCCGCATCATGTACCACAGAAACGGTCATGGACGAAAAGGCCACAAACACTTGACCCACATTTCATATTTCTCGAGCGCTGTCGGTATTTCAGCCCATTTAATATACATTTTCTTTCTCCGTCCAAGTATTTTTCCTCACTTGCATATTGACTCTGGAAAGGCGTCGCTTTGGAACGCCAATTATCCCCATTATCCCCACCCTTTCGTCGGCTATTAAACGCTTCTCATGCAGATGATGTCCAACAATTATGTCGGCTTTTTTTGCGTGACGTTTAGCCTCGCGTTATCAGGTCGAGAATTTATTGAGGCGTGCCGCAATCGCTTCTGGATAGTTATTAAACGTGTATGAGAGCGAAAACCACGATGAGAAAGCTGAGCTGTTTCTTTTTTCTTTTCTTTTCGTCATCTTTTTTCCGCTGTATTCCAGAACATGAGCGATGTGGCAGTTAAATTGGTACGTGCACTCTTTAACATCAAGTCGTAAACAAAAACAGCGTACATTTGCAAGGCGCAGTAGTCAGTGTCAGCCGACGAAGCTAAATCGTTTGAAACTTGGACTTGGTGGGTCGGTGGCCACAGAACGTCCATACGGGAGATAGACGTGCTCTCTGTCCTTTGCATGCACTTTCCGTTCATTTAATTCGCTGTCGATGGTCTGCACGGTACTATGCTTATGTACGGGATGCTAATAATAATGGTACTGTGATGGTACACGTAAGGTTTGTCTGAGCAGTGCGGCGACATGTTGCACGTGCCGCAGGGTAGGACTGCGGATTAATTTGAACCACCTGGGGGGTTCTTTTGACGTGCGCCGGAAACCTCCGACACACGATGCTGGAAACAATGTTTTACCTCCCCCACATTGCTACCGCCCTCGGCCGGTATCGAACCCGCGATCTTGAGCTCACCAGCACGTGAGCACTTGACCAGCACGTTACCGACTGAGCTACCGAGGAGCACACCTAAGCACACCCCATGATAGCAGACAAAACAAACGCACTTCACAGCACATTGGACCTGGATTGGATTGGATTGGATTGGATACTAGTAATGCTGAGCCGGAGTGGCCCTGAAGGGTCGTGGCAGTATCTATCATATGGCGGCTCAGGGACTTGTACTTTGAGAACGGGCATCGCTTCTTTACAAATCTTTTGCTTTCCTCCATTTCTCTCTCTCTCCCAGCTTTTCTTCTAGCCTCTCTCCTTATCGTTCGTATGTTGGTGGCGTGCAATTGCCGAGCGCTGTGTCTGCCGGAGGTAATTTCTGTTCCATTAAAATTTGGGAAGAGCTCCCTTCTGACGCTCTAAAGTTGCGCATCTCCTTAAATGCAGAACAGAAACGTATACCAGCTTCCGAGACCAAAGAAAATATAATCATATATGCAGTGCATTGCGAATACTGCACTACTACTCTCTGAAGGGATTACTCTCATGAAGGGATACTTGAACAGTTCTGACGTTTTGAGTTCCTACTCTTAGTTCACGTTGGGGAAAAAAAATAAAGGGGCGGGAGATCTCTTTGTGTTATTGTCGTTGCTCTTTATTGTTAACTTAGTCATGTGCATGTAACTTTCATGGGTATTGTTGGTCAACAGGTAGGTGCATTGGAAAAATTCATCCCGTCTTTTACGATTTTGATTCAGTCTGTTGTGGTTTATTACATACTTATATTATCCGTACACAATGCTCGCCAAATCTTCCAGAAGTCCCCAACAGGAGCCCCTCTACGCGTGGTCCTCCTCAACTTCAGCCATAAATCCCTTCTCGGACTTAACGTCATAAGGAGCCATGCAGAGAAGCACCATACCCTTACAAAAAGAAGGCTGTAATAACATGGTTAAGAACGTAACTTGTAAATGCATCACTGAAATCCGTACCTAAGCTGGAACGAGAAAAGGTACAGGTCGTACACGTTCGCTACCCTCACCTGACGAAAGAGCGCGGCTAAGAATTCGCTGGACAACAGCAAACGGGTTGATCACGTGAATAATTGGTTACTAATTACAGCCGCGAGTGACACAAGCAGACACTGATAATGCTAGAGATTAAATATATGTTGTCATCATTTTGCCAATAAGAGCCTTACCCGCGTCCTGTCTGGGTGGCACTGATATAGTTCGAGAAAGGTCAGAAAGAAAGGCGTAATCGCTGTCTCATTCGCGGCCATTAACTAGTACAGGTTAGTCAAGGTGGACCAAGGACATCGTGCTACATGCAGCGAGCCGGCAAGTTGCCTTAATATGATTACTGGTATCGCACTTGTGATTTATTCGCTATATGGCCAGAAAATCGCAACGGTCATATGGAGAAATACCAGATGCTTTACGCTTTACCTAAAAGTAGAATGATGCTCTGTGAAAACGGGAATAATTCCAGTGTTACGATGCTTTGTGTTGTTGTTCTATTAAAAGACGGGATTGGATGTGTAGCGGAAATTGTGTCCCTCTACAAGAGTCCTGTCCGGCGGTGATGTAACGTCCATGTGGCAGACTTGTACACGTTACAAAAAAGGTAACTAAATAAGTTACGCGTTACTGAAATACAAAAAGTAACGCGTTACCGTTACTAACGAGTTATTTTTCCGTTACATATGATGTTGCAGAGCGCCAAATTATGAAATAAACATGCTTTTATTTTTCATTCACACTTCATACTGAATTTACTTTCAGTATAAGTTGCTGCTCAAAATGCCCATAGGTTATTTTTGTGCGTTTTCTCGAGAATATATAAGCGGCGAAACAGATCAGGCGCTCAACGGAAACACTTGAAGGAACAGGCATAGGAGATCTCCTTTTTCAGCAGGTACGCCACCTGGCGCAGGTTTTACAAAGGCATGGGATGTCCCCATAAGTTCATTGGTCTATCTTAGCAAAGGGTCAGGAAGGAAGACCACGAGGTGGTTTTTCCAGAAGGCTGTATATCGGTCAGTGACGTGGATACCGGGAACCTACTAATTCAACATCCAGATCGGAGCATCCCGTGTGAAATGTAGGGAGGGCGACCCATTTCAGAATGTCGTCCATACTGATGCGAAAGGGGAACGGCAGGGAAAAAGTATCGGTTAACTTGAGGTAACGGGTTACCAATTTTTGTATGCTTGCTCCGTTGTTTCGTTACCAAAAAAGTATCTCGTTACCAAGTAACGCGTTACGTACAACTCTGCCCTGCGGGCAGATGTTCGTGGCCTGACGCTAGGACGGTGCAGGTAGAACTGGCTCGCAAGCGCAGTGGCGCGCCGCAGCAGAGGCACATCTTAATCATCGTTATCTGTGGCGGGAGCAGATAGGCCGCCGTAGGTACTCCCCTGCCTATACGTAGAGGCATCTGTGCAAGAGCGGAGGGAGGTTGGGTGAATTCGCAGTGCACAGGAAAGCTCACGACGTCTGTTGCTATTGCCACTGACGTTCTTCATTGGGACAGGGTTGAGGTTGGCAGGGTGCGCCAGGGTGCGGTGATTAGAGTAGCGCTGTTCGCCGGCTTCAGGGAGGGAGTGGAGTGCGGTGAAGGTGGCCATATGAGCCATGATGATGAGAGTGGCGATGTTCGCCAGGCTGAACTGCCGAGACGCCGGCTCACGATGCCGTGGTGTCGGCCGCAGCGACTACCGAAACCGGTATAGGTGAGCTCGAGGCTCTAATGTCGCCGCCCGCAGGGGACGAACGCCCAGGGAACAGTACACGTCGTAGGGTAGGATCTGCGTGGAGAGAATAGACTTAGACGTGGTGGCTCACTTGCTTCAGCAAGTGGATAGATGTGCGTCTGTGCACTCTGTGCACAGATGGTGGTTCTCGTATTGCCAATGATCTTGGATGGCGAGGTGATGTCCGCCGAGGATGGAACGGGAGGATATTGCCGGAACGGTGGAACGGACGGCGTCAGGTGGTGTCTTCTTGCTCGTTCGGGTCACCAAATGTAGGGTAGATGGTGTCCATCTACATGGGTCCTGACCGGCGGTAATGGAATGTCCCAGCGGGCAGATGTTAGAGGCCTCACCCTATAGGACGGTGCCGGTATGTCTGGCTGGCAAGCACAGTGGCGCGCCGCAGCAGAGGCACGTCTTCATCATCGTCGTCTGTGGAAGGATCAGACAGGCCGCCACAGATATAATGGCTATAAATTCGAATGGTAGCCTCGTACCTCGTGTGTTGTAGCTGTCCTTCGTCCGTTCGAACGACAGGTAGGGGTAGTTACGACCGTGGTGTCAACAGCCTTACGGTCATCGTTGGGCGACCCGGTCGATCCTCATGGACCTTTGTTCTGGAGAAGGGAACGAAGATGGACAACAACAAAAAAAGGCCCAGCGCCTGTTCGGCGAAGATGATTTACATTTGGCCAGCCTACTTCTTAAAGGTTCTTCAGTACACCTTGTCCACTTTGTGGTGGTGGTGGTGATGATGATGGAACTGCTTGCATTAGCCGGCCATGCTTAGGCGTGCAACGTCACGACTACCGCAGGGGCACCGTGAGTCCCGGGCCGACTTCACAGGAAACTGCCGACATTTGTCTTAAAGCGTCTGCGGAAAACCCAGGAAAATACCCAGACGGATCAGCCGGGACCCGGATTCGAACAGTCACCGTAACCACGGGAGATGCTCCTTGTAGCTGCGCTCCTTCCTTCCGCTACCTAATACCAAGGGTAACCAACCAGAGGCAGAACAGCGTCGTAGTAGCCACTACCATCACCATCACAAAGGATCAGACGAAATGGAGGTGGCCGAAAATGCGAGACACTAACATCAGCACGAACATCACGTAACATTATAAATTTCAATTTTCAGCACGTGACAAATAAATGAAAGGGCCCAACTATGCTTCTGCATAATATGACACCATCATTTGCTGCAGTGCTTTCTGCCTGAACTACAGAAAATGGATCCCCAGTAGAAAAGGTTTATTACAAAGAAAAAAAAGAGACATCAGAAAACTTCCCCTGAGAATCTTCCACGGTTCCCTCTGCACCGTGCCTGCCAGGTTGCGCCTTGTCAACCCCCTTGCTTCCGTGCATGGTGAGCACTGTGGTCCACAAGACCTTTGCCCCCAGCATTTGTCTTCTTCCCAGAAGGATCGCCCGCTTGTTCATTTTCCCACAATCGGTAGACTTCTCAAGGCAACTGAGAAAAGCCCAGTGTGTTGTCGCGACGACCTCCTCACTACACAAAAATTTCGCCTATGAGAATTTTGTTATTTTTTTTCGTGTTAGCACCGCGAAGCCATTGTGGCTATGAGCGGCGTACCGACGTGGACAGATGGAGAGAGGACAGAAGGGCGGAGTGGGGGACAGGGGGCGGGGGGTTAGAATGCGTCCTTTGCCGACTTCAAGCGGGAACTGTGCAGACATTTGTCTGAAAAGTCTGCCGGAAAACCCAGGGAAAACCCCAAACAGCACAGCCGGTGCGGGGAGCCGAACCCGCGACACCTCCCAGTCTCGGCGTGGAAAGCGGTCACCCTAACCACTACGCCACGGGAGCTGGTCCTATGAGAAAGGTCTTGAGCATTGTGAACATAGGGCAAAGTCATAAGGAGCCACATCAGAACAATACGGCAGGTGCGCCAGCACTCCAAGTCGAAGCTTCAGCAATTTCGTCAGTGTAGTGCTCGCGGGTACCTTGATATCGCGAACCGAACCACCTGTTCGGTCCTTCCTGTCCTCTTGTCACCAAATTTTCGAAGCGACAGTTCCAAAAGGTTGTCACAGTATGATCTATTTATGCTTTCCAGACTGGACTGTGTGATTAATGTGTGTGTGTGCCTTTTGACACTTACGTACGCTTATCCATGGCGCAACGTGTCCACCTCGATGACATAATGAGAAGTTGAGTTATTCACCGTCTCGAGGCAGGCCTGCCAATCATTGTTTCAGACGTTCTAGGGGCTCCACATGGCAATAAGCGTTCCCCTTGAGCTCTGGAGACGTTTACAAGAGGGAGAGATGTTATAACCAGGGACGAAGACAACGCGAAACCTCATCGCAGAAGGACCACCTTCTCAGAATAAGAGCCAGACAAGACGACCGTCGTCGTCGAACAAATGGATATGTGAGCCCACTCCCCGCGGGACAAGCTACCCCAGGTCTAGTAAAGGAAAATGGAAAAAGAAAAAGAAAAAAAAACGTCTAGAAAGACGAGAGCTCTGCTATGCTCCTAATGAAGGTGATGAGTGAGCGCTATGCACCCTGACGATGAATCACAGGCCATTCGCCCAGACTTTCACGACGTCAAAGGGTCGGCTATCAGGACGGTCTAGGGATCTCGGACATTGCGAACGTGCAGTTCGAAACCGCGAGCATTCGAGAAGAATATGAGAAGAACACAACGACGAAGGATGGGCGCATATCTTGGACAGAAATGCGTTGGCCAATGGGACATTGAGTCGGAGTCCTGTGAAGCTAAGCTTCAAGCGGACGGGACATCCGCGGAGGGATTCGGTAAGACGGGTCCGGATCAATTCTGCGCAGCAGCGACGTCGGCTCTGCGAAATTCGACCACTGACTCCTAACTGAACGACGCTGGATGACGCACAACATACGTTTCGCATCTTCAGAGGTGAAATATATCTTTTGCGTTGGACCTCGTTGGTGAGCATCACGTGCCTCTCTGTCAGCAGCATCATTCCCAGCAATGCCGATGTGACCGGGGATCCACTGGAGCTCGATTGTGTGCCCTTTTGTGACAGTGGCATTGTACGATATGATGATGTCGCACACGATGACCACAAGGCCACTTTAGGCCACAGGAGCGCGTAGTGCTTGAAGGTCGCTCTTCGAATCAGAAAAGATTGACCAGTCACCAGGTGTTGTTTGGTCGGCAATGTACTGGACGGCATTGAGAACAGCGTACAGCTCTGCAGCCGTAGAAGATGTCTGGTGCGATGAGTGCACAGCATAGCGGACACTGGAGCTCAGGATGACGAACGCGCAAGAAGATCCTGTCGTGTTGGAGGATGCATCCGTGAAAATCGTCGTCCTTTCTGCATGCCTTGTGATATGTTCCAGAGTGAGCTGCTTAAGGACTGTCGTTGGAGATCCCTTATTCGTTATACCAGGTATATCCATGATAACATCAGGCTGACGAAGGATCCGTTTATCCATGACGAAAACCCGAGACTGGGAAAAAGACGAAAAACAGACGACACAACACAAAGTCTCAAACACAGCTAAAGTTTAATCGACAACCGCACACTTTTAACACATCAGGTGGGGGAGGAGGGACAGTTGTCGATTAAACTTTAGCTGTGTTTGAGACTTTGTGTTGTGTCGTCTGTTTTTCGTCTTTTTCCCAGTCTCGGGTTTTCGTCATGGATCTTAGCCACCAGCCCGCTTGCTTTTTAACCGTTTTATCGGCGGATCCATTTATGTTTCGTCTCAGTATTGTGTGAGGAAGCTGCTGAACGTATCTGCTATTTTTTCTAAGATCGGACGCCTGAAGGCATACCCACAGGTCATTTAACTTTAGAGCTCTAGTGTGCACCAGTCACAATGCTGGCACAATGACATGCCTTTTCCACTCATCACATATCAGACGTCCTCAACATCTGCCCAACTACACGACATGGTACATCTGAAGTGAGCAATATTGAAGAGAGCACCAACTCGGCCCTGGGTATTCTACACGAACGCATAGTGTGCGACACTGCGACTGGCAACTGTAGATATGCGTGGATTAATTAGCCCCGCAGATCTTGACAACAACAACAACAGCTACATGCATGACAACAAGTTGAGGTGTTTCACCACAGGAATTGCGATACCCTACCTCAGTTCATGTGAGTTAATATATGAGTGGGATGGCGACGAAGGAGATGAGACATACACGCAAGCACTCTTGACATATACACAGCAAATGAGGCACTGCACGTGCAGAGGCGCCGTAAGTGTCGGGGCTAGCAGTTAATCGAGTCTACCACACGTGACATAGTACGATGAAGTCCCACAGATCATTTTTCCACACTCATGCAAAAGACGCTGAGCTAAAGGAGCTCAAGCAAACCAATGGACGTCAAGAACTGGTGAAATAAGTGCTGACATTGACGGTGCTGCGCAGGGTTAGAGCAAGGGCTCAAGATTGCGGCAAGACTGAACGGCTTGCTATTCATGCGAGTCAGTTATGCAATGTAATATTACTCCCTTCGAATTACATAGGTGGCATTCGGTGAGGATCACCATGCTGCAGATGGAGCAGGAGCTTGTAGAGGTGAACCCTAATCTGTGTTTGAATTGGCAGTTCTTGAAGTATTTACGTCATTCTGAATAATGTTAAGATTTGTGCAAGACGTGCAACTGTGCAAAGAAGTTGTGCAACAAGGGGCACTGCATCGCGTTCCAGTGGGTTCCAGGTCACGTAGGCACTCCTGGGAGTAAGGAGGCAGACCGCGCAGCATCCACACTTCACCATCCCACACCATCACATTCTCAGGGTATCATCGGGCATCACAGAGTTCTCATTTCGGCTATATCCGCTAGGAGAATAAGGGGCCGGAGTTGAAGCATCACGTCACATTCCTTGTTAGATGCTATGGGCCCGTCACCCTCCCTGCCGCTCCCTCACCGTTTGCCACGTTCATTTGCCCCCTCTGCCTTCCCCCTTTGCCTCACTTGCACCCCTCTACTGAGACAGCGTCCTGGCTTGACAACGTCGGACCTCTGTCCAACATGCGACGTCCATAGCGACCTGCGCATGTTGAGTGTGTGTTACCAGCAAAAGCGCAAGGCACCGAGGTGTTGTATGCAGCAAATCCATCACCGACTGTTCACCTTTTGCGAACTTCTGGAGTCATAGCCCACCACCGTTCATCAGCTGCAGGGCCTCCGCCTCCTCTGAAACTCTGTGGCGACGACAAGCCCCTCGAATTGCCTCTGACGGACTAATGCAATGTACCCGTAATGTTCTCACCAATCTATTGTAATCTCGTAATCTTCAGATGGCAATGGGGCAGAGGTCAGTCCCACATCATATTTGTACATGCGTGTCTTTGTTAGCTGCTGCAAGATGTTTTACCCGTGGCAGGCACCAGGACATCCGAGCGTGTTGTCACCAATCATATCCTTCCTCTACTTGTGGAATGGTCCGGGGTTGTTGCACTCATTAGTGAGATTTTGTCCATCGTACGCTATCACCTTTGCGTACGTAAGCGATTGTCTGGTGATTCTGGGCGAAGCTCTCCTTATGATTTGAGAACGCGCAGAACCACCTACGCTGTCGCTTACGTACACAAAGACAATAGCGTACGATTCACGAAAATCTCTTTATCATCTGGCTCTGAAACACAGTCATGACAACCACCGTTACGCAGCCTCTACTCCCGGTCTTTTCCTTCCTGGCTAACATTTGCAACTGGTGTCACGCGAGACAGATGCACCCTGCGGGACCACTCATGCGCAACATTAATTGGGAATTCGTAGCCTTTGCGGAGAAGTTCCCAATGCATAATCCTGCAATAATGGCTACCTACCTTCTCTACCGATTTATGTTACGTGCCAGTGTACATAAGCATACTGCCCAAAGTGAATAGCACTAACTACGAGAGACTTGCTTGACCATAACCACTTATAAATGTGTAAACTTATAAAGCGACAGTAGGCTAGGCAAGTGCGGCAACAGAAGGCAACTGCGGCATAGCAGGGGACGCAAAGAGAATGATACGTGAACTGAGACAACAAATGGTGCAACTCTTCTTAGCTGACAGGATCTGCTCAATCTTCGTTGTTGTACAAGGTCGACCCCGAGCTACGCTTCCAGGTACCTCCGTCGTTTCCCCGGCAAGCAGCGTGTCTCCTGCACAGGCTCCGGCTGAATGTCCCGTACAGCGGTCGGTTGCTCTACAAACTGGCCAAGTCCCCATCTCCAAACTGCAGTGAGTGCGATGTTGTCGAGGACACAGAGCACATCCGCCAACGGTGCGCCAAGTATGCCGAGAGTCGCAGGACACTAGAAATAAGCCTGGCTCGCCTAGACGCCCGGACATTTGACCTGGTAAAGCTCCTGGGTCCCCAGCCATATTCTATCACCAAGCCGTTGCATTGAAAGCGCTCCTACGTTTCTCGAAAAAACTCATCTGATTTACATTTTTTTAGACTTTCTGGTCCCTTCAAGTGTTCCCACTAGTTTGTGTCAACGATAACAATAGTCATCGTCATCCTAGAACGGAGGAGTTTCTTGTTCTTCTTTTGTTTTTCTTTTTTACAAACGTTTTTCGAAAATGTTTTCGCTGCATACGCCATCTGTGATCACGTTTCGTTTTAAATAATATATCTAGTAGATGTTATCTAGTAGTGTATATCTAGTCTTGTTGCAACTGTTTAAATGTCGGACTTGGACACGCTCTCATGGCACCATCTACTTTTAAAAATGGCGTATTTCATCGTGGTGTCGACGGATCCGCGTTAGCTCCTTTCCTGTCCACAGTACACGTTGCGTGAGACGTATAGTTCGTCGCTACGGAGCCAGCAACTTTGCCCCGAATAGGTTGCTATCTACAGCCTTTCCGTACACCACATAATTAGCAAACCGGCGGTAAGCTTAGAAGAGGGACCCGCAAAAATAAAGAGAAACGTCGGCAAAGCAGCTCCCAGTGATTAAGAAGTCGGACAGGAAAGATAAAAGTTTCGTTTCTATTTTATCGCCCTAGCGGCGCAGATAAAGTCGAAACACGTAACTCTGTCATAGAATTTCGCGGCACTACCATTATCGAGGAAGTTGTAAAGGATAGCGCAAAGCCTTATCGAAGCCGGGGTGGTAAAGTCTCACGGGCAACCGTGAGAGGAAACGCCAAACAAGACGTTAAATTCAATGCGCATTGAGCTACCCGCGCCGCGACCACACTGACTCCGCTGCATGGGAATTTGTGTCTGCTGGAGGAACAGGGTGAAAAGCACGTTGCGGGAGAATTCATTATCCGCATTCTGAGAGGACGTGATTTAAGTCTGTGAACGCGGCTACAAACATCACCGAGACGGACAGAAATAATGCGGGTCAGTGATACGCGCTGCTACATGCAGGCATGTGATAACATCATTATAAACGGGCAGGGACAAGGAAGAATGCGCAGTAAATTTGGTTTACACCTTTCAGCGTGTAAAAGGGGTGTTTTTGTAAATAAACACCCCTTTTCATTCTTCATGTTCAACTGAACGGTATCGTAAGTTTTCAAAAATGGCGTTCGCAACACAACCACCTGAAACTGTGTTTTGTGAAAGTTTTCTTTCTAATATGCCTTTTGAATAAGGGCGGATCCAGGGAAGTTTATCGGGAGGAGGAGGGGGGCGGGATTCAAAAAAGATAAAGGAGGGGGTATGTAACACGAGACTCCACGATACGCTTCTAAAGCCAGCGCGGATTAGAGAGACAACCAGCCAATATAGTGCGAAGGAGGGAAACACTGTTTGCGACAGGATTGTTATTTGACAGGACTGGCAGGGAGTCTTTTTGGAGCAGAACCCGGAGCATCGCCAAGTCGGTTTGGATCAGGTTGTCGCGCTCTGAGAGGAGACGATCCTGATTCCTCCTCGCGGCGCCCGGATCATCCTAGCTCTGTTCGTTTATTCGTTCGTTCGTTCGTTCGTACGCACGCGTCCCGGGAGTCGGGGACGTGACATATAAGGCCGGTTTGACACTAACATTTTCTCATCCATGTTTTCCACGGAGCCAGAACAGACCTATTGGAACCTACTGGGTTCGATTTCCCTTAGCTTCTATTTTGGAAGCAAACGGACCAGAAGTACGGTACTGTGAAACCGGCTTGAGAGTCATCGTACGTCATCGAATCAAGCAACCTGCATCGAGAGGAGCGTATAGCTGCGAGTGCGAGTCGACTCTCGAGCACCTCTAGTGTTGAATCCACGAAGTTCATAACGGGAGTCACTGCCACGGGAATGGCGTCACGAGAGCCGCGGTGCGGCATTTTTGTCCACCAAGAGCCCAAGAGTTGCTCGGTATAGTGGGAGGAAGTAGCGCTCTTGCACCCGGCGTTGACTGGAGCCGTCTGTGAACACCAGTGTGTGTGCGTGAAAAGTGTCACAGATTAGATTCTCACCAGCTGCTTTGTCTTCCAGTGAGCTGGATTCGCCCTTATTTCTTAGCCCTGGAATATGCAACAAGATATTGGGCATTATCCAACGTCATGGAGGTGTAGCAGGTCGTGGGATACAATCGTCGTACGGTAAGGTGCAGTTGGAGTGCAACCTAGCTAGGCGGCCTAGGGGCGTGGTGAGGTTGCCTTGAAGATCAGTGAGGAGTTGGTTTTTGCCCAGAAGTGTTGCGTTGTCTACGAACCGGAGTCCTCTGAGTTTTGAATGCATTTTTTTAATGCAGTTTTGAATGCATGCTGACGGGCTTTTCTTTGGACGCCAGATACGTACAGGTAACGCTGGGGGTGCTGGGTAGATCAAGCGGTGCCGGCGCCACGGAAGCGCTCGAGATTCAGCCACTGTGTTGGCGACAGGTCAACGTACGGCGTCGAGTACAGAATCTGAGATAGAATAAGAGCTCTGTGCACAGTGAGCATGGACCGTGCGTTACAGCCTCATGCTTTCCCACTGATTCTTCTGAGCAGATTTAGAGATTTCTTTCCTTTAGAAATTGTTTCGTTCACTTGCTGTCAATAGTGATGCAAGGCGCAAGGCGCTGCCAATCGTGATGTCAAGGTATTTGTGTGCCTTAGATCTTGGAAGAGTACTGTTATTGATGCTTAGACGTGGAAGTCCCTGCTAACGTTCCTGGTGGGATACAGACAAGACATTGGGACTTTCTGGCGATATTTCCAGCCCTCTCTTCAATAGATCGCTGTGTCGCGAATCTTCTCCTTGTTCCTTCCTGCTGTGCGGAGACAGATACCATCAGGGTCAGTTGTGGCGCATACGGTGTAGGCCGGATTGGTTTGTGGATTCCAGCCATGATTAATTCCAGCCGGGTTCGCCAAGCAGGAGAGATGTCTCTTACATTGTTCTTCGACAGCTTAGCCTCGATTTGCTCGAGAGTTCGGCAGATAGACTTCAAGTTTTCACTTATGCTTAACTTACGCCATCTGCCTCCTCCTGTGGATTTGCGATTCCGGAGCTGGAAGTTGAAAGATGTGTACGTCTCTCGCACGTCACTTCAGCTTCAGCAGCTGAGCTGTACAGGATGCATATGGCATTAAGTTTCATCGCGTGTCAGCCGAACAGCTCTCGCTGGTCCATTTGCAGGCACTGGCCTCTATGTTTGTTGCGGGATATCTCTAACCTGTGGGGAAACATGCACTACACATGCATGAGATTGCGGTCTCAGCGGGGCAGGACATACAGTTCCAATGGATCCCTGGTTACTGCGTCATCGCAGGAAACGAGACTGTGGATGCTGCTGGCACGCCGAGCTACCCACAACGGTCGCAGCCAGTTGAAGCTGGTTCACCTCACCAACAGTGACGCCAGCAGTATTATTCACAGGCTCAGACAACAAAGTGCACCACCTGCTGGGCGTCTACATCTTCATAGTCTTCATTGCCCTACAGCATAGGGTTGATCCTGGGCTCAAATTCCAAGCTCTTCTATCCCTACCTCGATCTGCTGCTCATAGTCTTCGGCTGAGCGTCCTAAGTGGTGAGGCACTTGACCGCAATTAAGAAGTGTGTCGTTCAAAAATCCCGCCACAGACTGGCTTTTTCGACGACTGCCATATTTCAACTTTTTGTGTTGTTACGTTACGTCCTTGTAGTTGTCGTGCCCTAGCTCAAGCTTCATAGTCATGGATTACACAGAAGACAACGCCATCGACTAAATGCTGGTAGCCCGTTCAGCTACGTTCAGCTACGTTCAAGTGTGAACACCATCCAGTTCTCACGTTACACATATGTGCACACCATTCTGCGTTTCATTCAAGCACTGCAACCAGGGTTTTGGATAATTTCCGAAGATGCCGAAAAACACTCACCGGATGTCGTTTTGGAAATTCGGAATATTTTGAAAAGCCCCTAATATATGCCGAATATATGTCCCTAGGTTGGACACTTATTATGAATGTATCGGTACCGCTCGAAAGTGTCAGGGGAAGTGACAATTTGTGTATTATTTATTTATTGAGAGCCCACTGGGTATGACCATTTCTGTAATTTCTGCATTGACATTATACATTATCACATTTCTATAATGTACTATCAGGACCTGGATTCAGGCATGTCCAAGTATTACAGCGAAAAAAAAAATCCGGACTTCCAAAGCGTCATAGATGCCGATAAACAGCCCCCGAACTTCCAGAAAAATAACTGCCGGAAACCGCAAACAACAGATAAACACCACCGACCAAGTGGAAGAGGTTTGCACGTTTACTGTACAAACATTAATTTCGAAACGCAGCATTGCACGAACGAGTATATTTTCTGCAATCATTGAAGGTGTGGGCTTCTGGTCGTCAAGCTGAAAGCCCACGTAAAGCGACCAATTATTCTAAACTTGTCGAAAGCGCTTCTGTAAACGGCGTCTTCTTCACGGTTAAAATGTCCATTCGGCATGCTGAGATGAGCCGCGAAGGTTCCTAGCGTTGTTCAATTTCGACTAGTATTTGTACGGTGTGCCCTTATTTCGCGCAGTTGTTAGACGGCACAGCCTGTATCGAGCGAAGCATAATTTGGCTTCATGGCCATCGTGTACTTTTACTTGCAACCGTCGCGCACAAACACCGGCTACTGTTTGACAACCTTGCCAACATGTGCGGCGCCACGCTTTTGAGTGTCTGCCTATGTTTAAACAAGAATGTCGTAGCGCGCGTGCGCCAAGGCCTTTTGTCGTAATTATTATAGACAAGTAGTTCGGCTCGTTCGCGTTTAAGTGTTCTGGTTTTGTACCCGCTCCCGCCTAACGAAATAAACGGCTGTGACAGCGCATAGGTAAAGCACCGTTTAGCGATTGTAAAGCTATAGCTAACATAGATAAAGCAATGATAACTCTTTTCATGGTGCTGTTGAAACATGGCATATTAACAACGTTATCTCATACATAAAATAGAAACCACATTTCTCATTATTTTAAGGTACTTGTGCAGATGGGGTTTGTTGCTTTAAATTAGAACGGAGAGCACGATCACGTAACTGCTCTGCAAACTTTCGGTGCGATATGGTGCAAATTTTAGCGCAAATTACGCGAAGAAGCTGTTGCCTTCCTTCCTTTCGTTCTTTATTGGGCGCGAGCTCCACCACTGGAGAGACGGGCGCTACCGTCGTTTTTGCGGAGAAAGTAGGATCACGTGACTCCCGCCTGCTTCGACGCATGCTAGCGGGATACACAGCTCGCGCATTGAGCCTCGCTATTTCAATGTTCTTCCTCCCCCCTCCCCAAACAAAACAATACATGAACGATCAAGATTTTCGTCGCCCCTGCACTCTCGCACACGGATACTTTTGTGCGCCTTCGCTCTAAAGCTGGATTCACAAATGCGTTTTTGGAACGCGTCTCGCGTTCGCGGCGCCGCGAAACGCGAGCCGCGGAGCGTTTCCAGCCGCTTTTCGAGAACCGCTCCGTGCTGCAGCTTCGGAGGGCAGAAACGCGAACGCTTTTCATCCAGCCAATCGGAGCTCTCGGAGGGGTGGAGGTGGCGTCCTTTTGGCGCCAGCATGCAATGGCGGGCCTCCCGATACCGCGCTGGGATCTTTTGTCATTTGTGCGTGTGTATGTGTTTGGTGCTTCCGCGTGAGTAAATTCCTTGTCACCAATAGTTGTTTGGTGTCTGAGATGTCAACGATGAGCTGGGCATTTGCACAAACCACGGAATCGACGAAAATAAATACGACTTGTGTGTAACAGTGTGTTGGTCGTCGGTAGGAAAACGTGTGTCTAGCTTCTGCTGCCGTTCTTTCTCTGCTATTGTGTCGTGTTTGTCGTTCCAACGATTGATGATTCCAGCAGAAATGCTTCGCGATAATTTTAGAATGGAGAACATGCTTCACAATGTAAATTTTGAGGAAGAGAGCTGGAAGTGTCGGTACGATCTTGACGTAGTAACAACAACGAAGCGCGTTTTCAGGATGGCGGCTCGGCTATGTGTGACAGGCCCCTCTCGGCGGCGCCGCGAACGCTGAGGCGGCGCCGCTTTTTGAAACGCATGACGAAAGGACGTTGCAAAATCCAGCCCGCATACGCGTACTAGAACAACTAAAAAGTGATGAGTCCTTGAAAATAGGAAAGAGAAAAAAAGGCATAACCACAGTGAAATCGAACGTCTGAAATCCTTGTCTGTCAGTTAGGCGCAATATAATAATAAAATATAACAAAGACAACGCATCCTTGTCCTGCGACACGATGTGGGGCCTTTGTGACACTGTGTTCTATATAGTGGGGACTTTGTGACGCTGTGCTCTGCGTATATTTGTCCGCAAGGGTGACTTCTGTAGTCTGAGATTGAAAGTTTGTGTGTGCTGAATCTACCACGCCGTTGAAGACATTTCCCCACGTATGACCACAAAGGGACATGTCAGAAAGGAGACAAAAATGTGCTGCTCTCTCTTCATTTTATCTCTATAAGATGGCTGTTACGAACCGACATACTTTTGTCTGTTGCTTTACATGAAGGCAGGGAGGCTAGAAAAGAAAATCGAGAGAAGGCTACGATAGATAGATAGTTAATAGTGTTACGCAGCCTCTAAGCGCTCGTCGTGTTCCTTGTTATTTCTAAAAGTGCTCAAAGTGTACACACGTACTGCACCGATGCATAATGGTGCTCGTCGAATAACTGAATGAGTGGAGTAATTAAATTGTTGGTACAGTCGACCCCCGTTTATCCGGACGGTGCCGTTCCCGGCGAAATCGTCCGGATACCGGGGCATCCGGATAAATGAAACGACCGAATAGAAACGTCCTACAGAGCAAGGTTTAATTAAAACACAGAAATCTCGTCAATATCAGCTGTTACATAGTAGTGTAGGCACTCGATTCCTGCAAACTTTTGCTAATTGCATAGAGTTGAGCCACGCTGTTGCGCTCCTCGAAGAATATGTCACTGCGGACGCAAAGTGTCAATGTCGGAGCCTTGTTTCTCACTGGCGTCATCGGCACCGTCTTGCTGCACATCATCGGAGGCAACAGCAGCAATCACATCGTCATCAGTCATAGCTGCACACGCGTCATCATCCTTATCAACGTCAACGTAGTCAGAAACCGCAGCATCATCTACGGCAGTCGCAGTGAGCCTCTGCATCAGGGATCGCAGCTTATCTAGGGGAATGTCTTCATAGGCCAACGGGCCGTAAGCAGCAGACCCTCGGCCTCGGGTTGAAGTTTTCCCCTCTAGAACCGGACACAGTTGCTCGAGATATTTCCAAATGACTCGACGCGGCCCCCAAGGAACGCCTTCAGTGGCCCGAAGAGATGGAAATCGCTGGGGGCGAGGTCTGGACTGTAAGGGGGATGTGGCAGCAACTCCCAGCCAAGTTCCTGTAATGTGCGTGTCGTGAGATGCGCGGTATGCGGGCGTGCATTGTCCTGTAGGATGGGGACTCCTTTGGTGATGAGGCCCGGTCGCTTTTGCTTCAGCGCCTTAAGCACATCCCTGAGAACCTGGCAGTAATATGCACTATTGATGGTGGTACCACTGGGCAGAAAATCAACATGAACAACGCCAGCCTTGTCCCAGAAAACCATGGCCATGATCTTACCCGCAGACGGGGTGCTTCGGAACTTCTTGGGAGCTGGCGAGCCCGGATGCTTCCACTGTTTTGATGCGCGTTTAGACTCAGGAGTGAAATGGTGCACCAACGTTTCATCGCACGTGATGATCCGATCAAAGGAACCGCTGCCCTTCAGTGTCGAAACGGTACCTTAGCTCTTGGGAGATTGCCAGTCTTCTCTGCCGGTCAAACACGGAGAGCTGCACGGGACCCAACGGACACTAACTTTCCGAAACTGGAGGTGTTTATGAATGATAGTGCTCAACGTTCCCACAGAAAGTTCAGTCTTTCGAGCCAGTTCGAGATATGTTATCCGTCGGTCCTTGAGGATCAAGCGCTCCACAAGTTGGATGTTCTCAGGAACTCTGACACTGGGCTCTGAGCCGCCCCGGCCGGGATCGTCCTGCACTGATGTACGGCCTTCTCGGAACCGTTTGCACCACACCAAACACTTTGCTGCAGCTAAGTGTACCATGGTCATACTGAGCCTGAAGTCTTCTGTGAATTTCAGATGACTTTACGCCTTCATTCACGAGAAACTTCATGACAATTCGCTGTTCGATGCGCGCGCTCACCTCGTTGTCGGCCATCTTGTCCAGCACACGTCTTCTCTTTTGCACAAACTTTGGACCACCACGTGGTGAACGCGGAGGCCTGTCGCGTGTGAAAATGACGAAAAAGAAGTAGCGCGAGCCATTTGTACACTCAGGAGACAAAGTCCCGGTTTGATTCGTATTATTAGATATATTATATAACTGTAACTGCATTTGATTTCTTTTGCAAGTAATTTGTAATGCATTTGGAATTTGTGGCCGTTTTGGAATACAGCTTAGTTTCAAATGCTGGATCACTTTTGCAATGCCAGGTATACTTACTGTTCACGAAACAGTAGAAATACGCGTGAGTGGTGGTGGTGGAGATGATGATGATGAAACGGCTTGCCGTAGACGGCCACGGGGTGGGGGTGGGGTTGATATGTTCCTCAAACAAAACGAGAAGGAAAGGTTGGCCAGGCAAAGAGCTGGCTTGTTATTCAAAAAAGAAAAAAGAAAGGAAAGCCAGACATTAACAACATCAGCGTGACAACGTCACAGGCATTTCATACTACCAACCACGACGGTAAGCAGCAGATGTTATCCAGGGATCTCAACACAAGTCCTACCAGACATACCAGATTCAGTGCCAAAGTTCGATACATACCGGATTCATAAATTATGACAACTTAAAACATCTGCAATGATATACATTAAAAATGCCACGCAAGGAGTCTACTGAAATTTTATTTACATTTGAGTGCAGTGAAAAAAAAAGTGCAGCACTGTTGTAAAAAGAATATGGAAGGAACCTGCTGTTTCTGCTCCTAAGTAATTGTTCATGATTCATGTAAGTTCATACTTGTACGTCATATGCTGCAGAAGTCTGCATATTCTAACATTGCACATATTCTTTCTGTAGTTCGCTAGTCTGCCTTTTCAAAGGATATGCAATAAATATTTTAGCGAAATATATTTTGAAATGAATGTATTTCCGCAGTACCTGAATCACTTTTCAGAGTAATTGTTGTTGTAGCCGAGAAACAATTTGTTGTTTTGTGACTGCAATTTAATTACTTTTGTGAGCATGCATTTTCAATCGAAATTTAGTTATTTTTAAATGTAATTTTTACAGGTCTGCTGCCAATCCGTGTTTCATCTCTGTGTTGCGCGCTCCGATAACTCACCGGTTACCCATGTCCCTGTAGCAAAATATTAACATTGCATAATAATCGTAATTTTAACAGCTTACTTAACGTAACAGTAACGTAACAGCTTGCATAACAACAGTCGAAAAGCAACTCAAGGAACGCAACATGCTTGGAAGGTTGAAATACGGCAGTCGTCGGGAAACCCTGAGAGCGGCGGGATTCGAGCCCACATCCTTCTATGTAAGTAGGCGCTGAAGGCTTTTCGTGTGCGTTTGTCTGTTTGTTATCAGCCGCAGCGTGGTTAATTACCATCATGATCGCGACATGCTTGTTAATTAAGCTTATTTTGTACGTTGCAGATTGCCGTTACGAGATAACCAAATTGCCGCTCGTTGTATATCGTGCACCACTTTCTTCCTCATCCGACTTTTGCGCGAGATCCGTCAGCAAATGCAGCGCTTATAGAATCCAGCGCCGGCAGCTGCCACGCCTCCTAAATTCTTCGCACTTTTCCCAGCCATCACTTTTTTTTTTTTTTTCTGCGCCGCCGTTTACCAATTATATCGCCTTCTTCCCTCATCGCCTATCAGTCCTCTCAATCTCGCACTCATATCCCGTGAAAGGCATTTCAAGCCATGCTTCATTTCGCGTCTACCATAAAAACGATCTCCCGATACATTTTCCTCCTCAGTATCTAACGAATACGCCACAGCTTCTGGCATGCGAAGAAGCAATCAACAAAATGCTGCTAGATTATCCAAGAAGTAAAGGACACCGGAATTTCCCGCTGCCGCCGCCGCTAAGGAACTCGCTGCGGCGCCGGCATGGGCGACACTGTGCGTTCCTGGACACTGTCCCGTACCGGAAAGGCGCAAATGGTTTATGACGCGATATCAAAGTCGTTTTAACGCGTCTGGAACTCTAGTTTCAGTGCCCAGCCCCACAAAGGCTTCCGACGGCTTTAAAACCGAGCGGTTTGCAACAGGTGTTTCGCTGGGAGTGTTCACCTCTCGGGGCAGATTGGTACATAAAGAAGTAATATAAAAGACGTTGCCGACACCGCTCCAGTAAGGGAGGTATTTGCGTAGTGTGAAAGAAGGAGAGGTGGAGAGACACTGCGGCGCCTGGCTGGCGGCGTCCCTCAGAAGGACGGCGCAGTGCGTCTGGTAAACTAGTCGTCAAGCTAAGCGTCGCGTTGAAGTTAAATTGCGTTGAGAAGCTGTCTAAAAGACGATAAAATTGGATGAGGTATTGATATGAAACGGGCACGAGCAAACAACAACTCACCGCGGGAGATTAACCGATAGATTTACGGAAACGAGCTAGCAGTCGAAATTCATGTTGGCGTGACCTGTCCATGTCTGGGTTGCTTGAGAGATCGCGCGTTCTTTGTACAAGAGTCTCGAGAAAATTTACGTCCGATGGGATAATTGCCAGGCACCACAGCCTGCCCTTTGGTGCCTTCTGCAAACAGTTGGCAACTGAATGGCGTTCAAGAATGTCAACCGTCTGTCACTCAAGGAGCAAACGTGCCTGAATGTTGTGGCAGGGCTGTCAGCTGGTCTTGATGTATGAGTACTTGGAGTCCCAGCGCACGAGGCATAGAGGGGAATGTAATAAGACATATCGCGGATAGGCTTTCGAAGGTTCGTTTGTTCAGATGAAGGGCATTCGAATGGTTCCCGCAAGGAGAACCAGACTTCGCGTGCTCGAAATAGTGACCCACGTTTTTTCCACCCAACAGTAGCCATTAATTGTTGTTATCGTAGAGATAATCTCGTAATTAGAGCCTGAAATAGTACACGTTTAACCTATACGGGAGGTCACATAAAACCACCGCTGACAAACATAATACGCGTCAAAAAAGGCAAGAAACAGGACCAGTATCAGACTGGTCATTACCCAGATGTTCTGAAACGAAAACCGCTGCCATTCCTCTTTGTGTGCAGCACTACGGCGGGTTAATAATTCAAAGAGTCTACATTGGCATTCTGAGGGCGGTTCCGTGCTCCACAAGAGACAGATCTCGAAGGGAACCTATAATTTCCGAAGCTTATCTGCACGCAGTACCCACGTGAGGATCTCTAGTTGCAGTATTTTGGCATCGAGATGTCTTGATAAACGCTCGCTAATACCGGTCGTATTTAACGGAGTACGTTTCCTATGTTTGTCTTTGCGAACATTCGATTCTACATGGGCTCCACGGTAGGAATTTGAGCAGAGTCATTCAGTCGGCAAGGAAGCGCAATTTGCGTGATGCGGAAGGATGGACAGAGGTTCTATGCAACTGTATGTTTGATATTTTTTTGGCGCAATAACATCAGTCTATGCAACCATGGTTGCATAGAAATTGTTTCATAATGTCAGATACCGCGCGAACACAGTGTAACAGAAGTTGTCACAGAGTGTCAGTGAGTGTTTCTCTGTGCGTAACGTCTCCCCATTTCCTTTCCCCCGTTTTCCTTTATGCTTTATCCTGCTACACCCACTCTACCACTTTCCTGTTTCCCGTTCTTGTTTGTTTGTTTGTTCTCTTTTTTCTGGCTCTATTTTTTCACCCACAAACGCGTTTTGGAGTAGCCAGTTCTGACTGGGTCGGGACTAACTTCTCCATATTTTTCTTTCTTTTTCCAATCCAATCAAATTCAATCTAGAAATTGTTTCGCATAGAAATTGTTGCATAGAGAAAACTTCGCAGAGAAACTGTGGTGAACACTCGAATATCGGACTTGACTGGTACGTTCCGCACGAGGAACATTTTACTGTGTGTATGGAAGACCATACGCAGCGCGTGACAAACTGCCGGCTCTCCTGTCCTGAGTCTCGAGTACGACTCGACTGGCCTGGTTGATGCTGCTCGTTCTACCGGAAACTCAAAGGAAGGTTACCTGTTTTTTGGGAAGTCACGTATGACTAGTGCCCGGAATTTTTGAGGCAGTTGCCTATAAATGCCTATAAACGCCTAAATGCCACATTTTTGGTGTTGCGCGCCTTTTTACCGACTATATTGAATTGTAGCCCTTTTGAACATTTTTAGATGGCATAACAACATACTTTTTTAGAGGTGCAAGTGCGAGTGCGCCTTTGGTTCTCTTTTCATTTTTTTTTTTCTTTCTTTTTTTTGCGTTTGGTTTTCTTCAGTAGCTTGGTTTGCTAGAAGGGGTTCATGTACATTTGACCAAAAGATTTGGCCGTTCGTGGCCTTTCGATATCTTAGAGGGCGGAGAACTAAAAGTAATATTCAATATCACGCGGTTCTAGGCCGCCTCAGCATTCGTGTACAAGAAGTCAAAGCTTGTACGGTACCGCAGCCTTTCTTGCTGGATGGAGCATTCTGAAGCACCAACAAAGCCAAGAGTGAGCCAGATTAACGTGCCTATTTTGGTATTTTATTGCCCATTTTGCTGGTTTTGGAGGCCTAATTGCCTGCCAATTCCCATCGTTTTTAGGGCGTACATTTCCGGGCCTTACATATGACACATAAGCACATGACGCGTGGAATTCACGAGTGAGGTTAGAACACGTTAGAACATTCGGTTGGTATATGAATTTTATTTTCCTCGTAGTCCGTGTCACGCATCTCTGTGCTTCCCTTAGAGCGGAACAAATCATTCCCGAATCAATGATGAGGGTGATGATTTGGATTTCTGGCGCATCAACACCAAATCAATGAAAGAATAATGAGAGACTTATTGTCAAAGCAATCTGTGATAGGAGCCCTGACAAAAAAAAATGTCGACTCAGTGACTTGATGGGCTCACAAGTCCCGGACCAACACAACTGGCATATATGGCAGCACATACAACAAGAAATTTTTGTAAAACCTATAAGAATTAAATATATTTCCACTCGAGATTAAACATGAATAAAACGCTCGGTATATATTTTTAGATGCTGTTCGGTAACCACAACGCAGCTTATGTTATAAATTGTACATTTTTTTATTATACCATCGTCTGAACCACCCTATGGTGGTGCGATTATGCAATTCTTATTCAAGGAACATGTTGCGAACAAGGCTATGTACGTAATGTAATGTAATATGTAATGGAGATTCTACAAATTTTACGACGATGTTTATTATTATTTTTAAAATGAGTTAAATCGAACACCATGTTGTGCAGGCCATCTCCAGCTTCTTCCCAGAGTTAAACTGCCCTGTAAGTCCAAGGAAGTGACATTGTAAGATGACCGTCTGATAACTGGCGTGCTGGCAGCATGAGCGAAATCGCCTTCAAATCCTTCGTTACTTTTTTCTTTCTTAGCGAGATTTCATAGGTGTTTCATCAACACCACGCAAATTCTATTTCACAGGATTCGAAACAAGAAAAATGATCGATAAAAATCGATTTGATTCTGGCACACTTCATGATCGATGATTGCCTTCCTAGGGGATTTGTGTAATGAAAAGTAATCACGTACTACGCGGGGCTTCCTTGAGCCTCTTTTCCCACGACTCAACACTTTCTTAAGGAGTAACAGCACTGAATGTATAGGAGAAAGCCAAATTCATTCGTGGCCACGCCCTCAATTTCGAGAACTTTCAAACGCCACAGTTTGCTGGGATAGCGTTATAATTAATTGTTCGAGCAACACGAAACGCGCGATATCGTCCGGGTAGTCGTTACCTGGGAGCGCGGCAACGTTTGAGATTACACGACTCGTTGTAACAAGAAGCATGTGGAGAGGCACAACAGCAAAGTAGAAAATATTTTATTACTACTAGAAAAATATACTGGCAAAATCTGATGTTCCTAAATTATTAGATACGGCATAAGAAAACTATAATGGGCTTCGCAATGTGTGGATATTTTAGCTACACTGTTTTCTTAAGTTCGGTTGATTTTGATGGCATGAAAGCGAAGACAAAATAATTTAATATATTTTATGTGAAGTGGCAGTAGAGGACAGGAGTATGAATGTGTTAGGGTCAACTTGAAAGAAACAAAAACCGCAAGACACAGAGGGACGACACACCAGGTTCTCGAGAAACTCTCGTCTTGTCCCAATATGTTTCTCTGTGTCGGGGCTTTCATTTTTTTTTTTTTTTTTTCATTTTGTTCATTAGATAGCATGCATTTTGTGTCAATTTTGTGTGCAATTTGTGTCTTCTCATGGGTTGACTTCTGTTGAAGGCTGGATGATGGACCAAGATGTAACATTTGACCATGTAACTTATCCTGCACTGTGTTGCATTGCACGTTGAAGTCATTGGTGATGATGATGATGGGGAAAAGAAAAAAAGGGGGACGCAAAGTCATTGGAACAACAACAAGAGATAAATGGTGATGGAGACATGGGTTGTTTCGCCGCTGTGGAGCAGTACCGTACTAACAATAGATTAGAGTTATGAAGATGAAGTGAAATGAGCTATAAGTACAAGTCGTTCACGAAGCAATCGGGGTATCATGGGGCATACTTGGTATTCCGCAGATTTTTATCCTTCACTGGCATGAAACGCAAGCCATCATGACCTCTTATGTGATTTTAGCCAGTGACTACGAATCAGTTTTTGGAGTATATATTGATGAGTAAATGACGAGAGTTTCCAATATTGACACGTCATTATTTTGCATCGGCTGTATTAGAAAAGTTGCATTTCGTGTTGGGTCGACGATATGCCTCAACAGGAACATGGCTAAGTATATACCCTGTAACGGAGATTCTACAAATTTTACCACGCTGGTCATTATTTTAAAAAAATGAGTTAAATCGAACACCATGTTGTGCAGGCCATCTCCAGCTTCTTCCCAAGGTTAAACTGCCCTGTAAATCCAAGCAAGTGACATTGTAAGATGACCGTCTGATAACTGGCGTGCTGGCAGCACGAGCTGCCAGCTTCAGTTCCTCAACAGGAACATGTGTACGAGATTAAATAATTGCAAAGAGTGTTTAAAATCTATTGCCTTTAATGCCCTACAAAGTTCGGGGTACAGGGGTGTGCGACTTCACAATATGCATATTTATCACGCGGTTGACATCCCAACAAAAGCGACGTAACCCCTTTTGACGTGGCTTTCAGCGCCGTTCTCCGACCCCCATGTTGATGCCCCATCATCCAGAAGAGCACAACTGGATCAAGTGGGGCGTCAACGGCATGCGGCTTCCCGCTCGGTGTTGGCCCAATTTGCATAATAATAGGTTTGTCTATAATCACAGTGCGCGCTCTCAATAGTCCAGAGGGCAACAGGATCTGTCCCACAGAAACACATTGGAGCCACGACACCTCATACAGCCAGCCTCAAATGGGAGGATGGGAGGGGGGGGATCGCTCCTAGATCGGGGGAAGCAGTGCCATGGGGAACACCCCGCCTTCAAAAGAGCACACAAAGGAGATTAATGATACCGCGGTATTATGCGTGTGCTTTTTATTCACCTATAAGAAGCGCATGCATTTTAAAAAGTTGCGATTTAGTAGTACATGAGACAATGTTCTGAGGCTGGAACACATAGAAAGCGCAAATACATACAAAGCCTCAAGTGCCTAAGAAATTAATGATGAAAGATGGATCATTGATTTAGTAGTAGACCTTACTGTGGGAGTCGGCTCTTATACCGTCGTTCGCACTTCGCGGCTGTGATTTTTCGGAACCTTCTTTCACAACCCACACAAAATTGCTTGGCCCTTGGCCGCATATTGGCCGCTTGTTTTAGCTTGTCTTAGAGTGTGACTTCTGTTGTGTATGTATATTACGCTTGTTTTAGCTTGTCTTAGAGTGTGACTTCTGTTGTGTAAGCATACTACGCTTGTTTTAGCTTGTCTTCGAGTGTGACTTCTGTTGTGTAGCATTTTGTGTATTTAGTTTGTGCTACATTGTATTGGAACTGTATTGAACTTGTACTACACAAGTTTACTTGGTTATATTAAATATCCTAACCAGCTCACCAACGCTCTGTCCTCACGACTCTCTTCGCCTTTTTGGACGCCACAGGACTTCGATCCTCATTGTAACGGGACCGATTCCTTCATTCCCCGCTTCACCTCCAGCAATGGGGAAGAGTATCGCCGCCGGCAATGAAACTCCCCACCTATCATCCTGAAATAAAGTTGTTGTTGTTGTTATTTAGTCTTTCTTTTTCTTCTCACTTTACTTTTTCCCCTTTTCTTCTTTTTCTCGTTCTGATTATTCATTTCTCCTCTATATCCAATTGGTCTTTCTAGCGTAAAAGTGAAGCTCTATTGATCAGATGTGTTTGTTTGTAAGACAACAGAAGAGGAGACAGAGGAGGAGGAGGAGGAGGGAGAGGAGAGGAGTATCAGACGTGTCTATGCCGAATACCGGTACGAATGTCGATAGCTATTCAGCTCTGTTCACCTAGCTTTAAACAGTTCTATACGCATATTGCGCGATACACGCGTACTGCCGAAATTTGTCGGGAGCTCAAGAGCGCAATGTGTGTCAAGTAAGGATTTATTATCCAGTTTCGACGGCATCCTACGGTTCGCACTCAATCTTCCGCGCGTTGTTGACATCAAAAAGGCTTTCTGAAGTATGATATACTGCCGTTTCTCTAGCCTTGAATGATTAAAACTCCCGTCACTCGATACTCGTGGAGAAGTTTTCTTTCTGAGCGCATTGAAGCGCAGGTGACCGCATTAAGAAAGTTGCAACTTTCGCAAGTGTCAGTACTTCATATGACTGCTTGTCTGCGTTGTCATTAGTGTATTGTAAGTTATTTTCATATCATGGATGAGTGATATGTGCACAGGTAAACAGTTTACGGCTATCGTTAACAAAATTAACTGCAGCCTTCAACAGATAACTATTATTATCTGTAGAGTACTAAACAAAACTGTTTTTCCATAAAGAGGTAAGTGAATGTCGCCACTATTTCCTGTGTTCTGAAGACTTCTATTGACTTTAGGTGATTGATCTACTTAGGTGTCACCACAGCAACGATCACCTATCTACACGAGGGTGACATGCCCGCAGAAACAACTTCTTTACATTCTACTTTTGAACAAACGCTGAAGCTTGCCCTTTCCTTGAACATTCCAAAGCCTGCACACTCGAACATTGCCTACAGCGTCGCTCGGCGGTTCGTGATATGAGTTGTCGGTGGTTGTTGGCATTGTGTACCACCGGCATACCGTGAAGCACTGCGAGGAGCAAATAAAGTTCACTCTCCACCCGCACACAGCCTGCGGCAACAATGAGGCAGGAGGCGCCACTGTCCTGCGGCGGTAAGGGCGCAAAAGGACAACGAGGAATTCCAGCCTTGCGCCATTGGAAGCCAGCATTAACCCTGTCGATGTCTCGCTGCAACTGCTTTCGCAGTGACTGGCTCACACTGTATACTGCATAAACATAACACAACACATGGACAGAAGCACCCGTTCATGAATCCGGACAGGTCTTGTCGAATAATGAGAAAAGGTAGTATTACCGCGACCCACAACTTTAAAAAGCGAGCGATGCATACCTCAATAGTAGAACTAGATGAGGCTACATCGATTAGAGCATGGTCGGCGGATGGATACGGTCAAAATGTTCCGCGCGGTTTTTTCCTGTGCTACGGCTAGAGGGCGACACAGAATGACGCGGTTTACGGGGCTTTGAGACGGTATTTATCCGTACTCACGCTTCATGCTTTTTTATAAAAACGGAAAGTGGTAGACATATAAATTTGGTGTCTATCGGTTCCTGAAATATTTCCAGAGAAAGTAAATGGAAAGTTTTTTTTCGAAATGGCAATAGAAGTTTAATAAAACCTGTTCAAAGAGGGAGGAGAAAAATTGTGTATTTTTTTCGCATTCGTGACGTCGCCGTAAAATATATACGACATGTATGAGAAATGTAGTGGCGTAAATATCTTCATCTCGTCTTCCTCTTTATGATGAAACCACCCGCGTCAAAATCTGCGCGGTGGTTACCGAGAAAAAGCATAAAAACTGTTCCATAGGAAATACATTGGGACGGAGAGCTGGTATGCCCTCTTAACCGCCGTCTTGTTTTCTTCGCGGCCTCTTCCATTTAGATACACTTTACACGTCGGTCGTTGGCCCAGAGCAGTCACTGCTATATAGATTATCTCACGCTACGTAACTGACCTTGGTGAACTGACTCCGTTTATGTAGATGCACGCAGACGAGACGTCATTTATACGTGTACGTATGTGTAGCACCTGGAGGGACAAAATAACCCTTTGCTTCATTGTTGCTTCTCCCCACGTAACTGGCGTATAGCGGAGGCAGCCCTGCCTTTGTGAGCGTCTGAACCGCCTGGCACATCGCGTGCTACGGCGTAATTTATCCTTTAGAATCGACTCCATCGATTTGCGGGGATGCAAGCAGAGCATCTGCTTTTATCGTCTACAACGCGTGTTACGTTTAAAGTGCAGAGCACAAAGCCAGCCGCATTCCGTGCAGGCTAGAGCAACGGAATCTAAAACCAGAAGCTTTAAGCACGCAGCGCATTGGCTCATGAATGATATGTCTGAAGTGATCACGGAAATAGTTTCGAATGAAAATTGCTCCCAAATATTTGTGTTGCTGAACTTTGTTTTTTAATCGTGGTGCCGGAGAAGACTTTTGAGAGTTTCTTGGGCCGCGAAGAGAACAGACCGATCAAGGTTAAAAGACACACAACAACAACAACAACAACAACAGATACATTAATGATGATGAATGGGAAAGTCTAAAAAAAATTTCTCATTGGAAGGGCAAGTATTGGAACTGAAACTCGCATATTTTGGCGACATAATGAGACGGCATAATGAGCCATTGACCGTTAATATACAGAAGATCGTGTTCGGTAAGATTGAATGCAACAGGAGCAGAGGACGACTAGAGATGGACAGTGCCAGAGAGGACAGTGCCATGCAGGCAATGGGCATATATGTCTGAATATGGGCTGCAGAAGACAAAAGTGGACAGAGGGGGAACGGCGTGCTGTGGTCGATGGAGCCCACGAAGTGTATTGCACGACTTAACAACACAGAACACACGGCTCACACAAATATATGGCCTTAGAATTACGTGTTTCAGTAACAGTTAAATGAATGAAAGAGGCCCAGTCCTCTTTCCTGTTTTTTGTTTTGTTTTGCAATAAACCTATATTCCCCCCCCCCCCCCCCCCAGTCCTGTCGTGACTCAAGGCTGCACTTTTTTTACAGGTTATCAAAAGTTCAAACTAATGCCGAAGAAATCGTTTGAACACACGATTTTTACAAATACAGGTTACCGGAAAAGAGGAACGAAATATTGTTACTCTTTACCAAAAAGCAAGAGTAAGTAACGTGGTACCCCTAAGTTCCAATGATATTCTACAGAGCCAAGGTGTGAAACCAACGTGTGCTTTATTTTGACCAGCATCTTACGTTAAATTACCCTTTATCCATAACTGGTCTTCGAGATGAACGTCAGTTATCTTAGTGCTTTTTGTCGTGAAAGAGCCCGCCGTCAAATGACATGTGGACTTAGTGCGTCAACGCGGTCGATGACGCGAGTGGCGAACTGAGGAACCCGCGGACTCGCCATCCAGGTCAGGTCAGGTCACCACATGTTTCAAGCACACGAAATATTGACATACTCAACAATATCACTCATACTGCAACGGAACAAGTAACATGGGGCAGTGAACAACAACAACAAATAAATTAATGATAATGAATGGGGAAATTCGCCACATAGCGAGTTACCAATATTTGTAGCGAAAAGACGTTACTGCTTACTTTTTTTGTTTTTTTTTTATGTTGTTTTTTTTGCGAGAGAACTAAGTCGTTACTCCATGATAGGGAAGCCTATCATGTATGGGGGGGGGGGGATATGTTTAATGCGAAGTAAAAGAAAAAATAGAAGGGAAAGGCCTGTCATGTAGTTTATCCACTATCTAGCCCCCATCTACGCCATTCTAACTAAGTCGTTACTTCGTTACCAGAACAAAAGTGACGAGTTACGTACAACTCTGTCAGTGCTACAAATGCGACAAATGAAGCCAAGACTTGGATTGGATTGGAGTTAAGCTAATATAAAATGGAGATTGTGGGTCCACAAGTGTGGAGCAAAGAGGGGCCACTGAGTGACTGCTTAATATTTCACGCTGAAGGAATCAACACAAGCTGCTCCACAGCTGCTCCTATCTCCTCATATCTGAGAAGCTTAGAATGATAACTTTTATTTAGGAGCCTTTTTCTTTTTGTTATTTTTCATATTTTTACTAGTGCATTCGAACATCCGTAGTCATCCTTTAATGAACAACCAATGATGGCGCAGTGATTCTCCTCATGTATCGCCTCTTTGTTTTTCATCAGGTGTGTCCATTTCCTAAAATAGGAGGAAAAGCAACAGACGTGGGAACTAACCAACCAGCAGGTCCATCTGAACTGACCTCCCGTGGGAGGACTTCGAAGAACAGTCCAGCCCAATATCCAGGATATAATTCTCCACCTCTCAGTTGTTCGCCGCCACCTTTTATTAATTTTGCGGGCTGACAAAACAGCAAAAAGGAGATGGAGCTGCCCTCCGCCCCCTGATTAACGTTGCGCCTCTTCGGGAATATAGCGTTACGATTGCGGCGAGTTTCGAACAGCGGTCGGCCGACTTCCGCGAACATCATTTGCATGCAAACGTCGTTCCGTCTGTATGGAGAGAGAAATGGGATGCGGTTGCAGACACTCGTATTGCTTTAATCTGGAAGAGTAGCCGCAACGACTTCAACGACGTCTCTCGTCTCTTTAACCACGACACTCTCTTTTAAGTGTGGAGGCCTCGTGAATGGCACTGTTCATCTGTTAACGAAGTAATGAGTAGTCAAACTATCGAACAAGAGTTCGCGCTGTTCGCTGTATTTAATAAATAATTATTTACGACCATCTTCACTGTTACCTTTGTAATATATTTACGGTAGGGTGGGATATGTGGACGGGTAAATGGAGAAAAACATTGAGACGGTATTCCGCAAATGTGGATCCACGTACTCTATGGCACTTAAAAGGGACTATCGCATCCGGAAAGCTGTATGATTTAGTAATGATCTTCTTTATTTCTTGGCATAAGGCACCCTTTATATGACTTATGCAATTGTTTTATCTATGTCGGTAATGCTCTTTGCTTACTACAGGTTGCACAATCAGTTCTTTCATGCACCATAATGTTTCACTTTCCTTGTCAATGCATTTTTGTCAATTGTTTGTCAATGTCGTTTTTTTTTCTTTATTTCTTTCTCTTTTTCCCACAAGGCTTGTTATATTCATGTACGTCTGTGTATCTACTGCTGGGACTGTTATACAGGGCACGCCCTCACAGTCCTATTTGTAACTCATTGAAACTCAACAACAACAACAAATAAGTTAATGACAATGAATGGGGAAATTCGCCACTTGAGGTGCGGCCCACTACCCCAAGGCACAATGGGGCAGGATGTGATGTGTCCTGATGATGAGGTGATGAACGATGCTAAATAGGGATAGTCAGTGGAGTCAGTATGACATCAGAACGGTAGGCAAAACCACAGCACACAAAAATACTACACACACAGCACACAGGTACGCAGGCAGATCATAGGGTAGACAGGAGACCAGTGTCCCGCAGAAAAATCTTGAAATACTCAAGAACTTGACGATGGTCAGTCTGGTTAGACCCAGGGCCGAGAATGGTTGCCAATGTGAGTGGTGCGGCCGTGATCGACAGCAGGCGACACTGTAGAGCTGCTCTTTGGGAGGTGTATAGATGGCAGTCGAGGAGCACATGCTTGGTGTCCGCCAAAACAGCACAACAAGAGCAGAGCATCGAGTCAGAGCGGCCGATCAGATGCTCGAAATGGGGGGTGAATGCAACCCCAAGACGAAGCCTGTGTATCAGCGACGCAAAATGGCGAGGCACACGAGAAGGCATGGTGAAGCCAAAGTCAGGGTTCACTTCACGCATCAGAACTCTTGATGGAACGTCTCGAGGCCATTGCGCATGTGCGAGAGGCCTCACCACATCATTTAGGAAGGTTCGCCTGTCGCCTTTGGGGAGGGTAATCCGCACGCTGGATCGGGAATGATACGCAGCTGCTGCAGCCTCGTCAGCCTCTTCATTGCCGCGGATGCCGCAGTGGGGAGGAACCCACTGGAAGTAGATAGAGTGCCCGCTGATCTCAAGACGGCTTAGTTCCTCCATTATGTCCACCACCACAGGCGCAAGTGATCCACGAATACCCATGTTCGCTATACACTGGAGAGCTGCCTTGGAGTCGCAGTATATCACCCAGCTGCTGATAGCGGCTGATGCAATGTGCTTGAGGAAGAACAAAATGGCATGCAACTCTGCAGACGTAGATGAGGTGCGGTGCGAGAGACGGTATGCGTGGCAGGACGACATAGTCGGGATTGTAAAGGCCGCAGTGGAGCCGTGTAAGTTGGTCGACCCATCTGTGAATACTGCAGTGTGCGAAGGATAACGGCACTGCATCATGTCTAACGCAAGTTGTTTCAACACGGGTGCTGCAACGTGATCCCTCTTGCTCTTGAGCCAAGAAACTCAGAAAGAGTAAATAAAGCCTGAAACCTGAAACGTGAAACCTGAAAGGCGTGTATGAGACCGATACGGTAATATTCGGCATGGTTCCACAGTCTACTTTGCCAAGTTTCTCTTCTGAAGACAGCTTACTTATTAACTTAAGGCGGAGATTTGGTAGTTACTAGTTAGGTAGGTAGTACTTACTTATTAAATAAATGAGTTTTAAAGATTCGCAGTCACACTGCAGCTAAGCCAGGATGAAGTAAGCCGTGCACACGAATGGGAGCGCAACGCAGGTGAATTGCCTCCGAGGTGGTCGGCTTCGCGTACGCACCGCAATACGCCAATTGAAAAGGCCTCGGTAAATACGCCGACCTTCGCTTACCAGTCTGAGTGCTGACGTAACCATGTTCCGAGGAACACGGTGTTATGCGCCTGGCTGTACAAATACTTACGACGCTAACCAGAAACAGCATTCCACGGGCCAATCTCAGACTTTTCCGCGACCTGCAGACGCCATCACTCCCGCCTGGCGATCGGATGCCAACGTCTCTGCCGCTCCCGGATTGGCCTTGTCAGCGGCAAAGGGCGCTCACTGACTGGCCTTACGAGCTCGCGTGACTGAGTTGTTAGCGTGCTGGCTGTGTCACGTCGAGACTGGAAGGTACCCGGGTTCAAATCCCAGTGCCGGCTGTGCTGTCTGGGGTTTTTCCTGGGCTTTTCCTCGTACACTGTCAGACATATGTCGGCACAATACCCTTCGAAGTTGGCACAGGACGCACATTCCCCCAGACCGTTAGTCGTGACGTTGTCCACCTCTGTGAGTCCGACAACGGCGAGCTTTTTCAGCAGAACTACACACCACCACCTGATTGGCCTTGTCCAAGTGACGTCTTTCCATGATCCTGGCTGTTAGTCGTTTGTATGGCTGTGGTTTGTAGAGTTCTAAAAATAACTCCGACCTGTCGTCGCTTCGCGTTCACCATAATTCATCCTCTCATATTAACCTCTGGAGTGGGGTAGGGTCCTGTGGCCACAACGGGGAAACATCCCATGATAGCATCACTTCTCTCTATGGCTGATATGGCTGTGCTGCTTGCCGAACGAAGTATTGCTTGAATTTTGAACCATGAAGAGACAACCCTTCCTATCAAGCATTGTGTTTTTTACTTGACCTGCCGCAATTCCGTTGTCATTAGATGAACCAGCGACATTTTAGCCTGTATGAAACGTCCGATCCGAGCGCATGCGAATTAGTTGTACGACGCGTGATTCCGCTCAAACCACCACGCTCTCAGTCGGTTCGACCGATTGGCATTGGCATCGCGTACCAAGATGGCGGCTGTTTGCAGCAAGTGGAGAGTTGACAAAGTTGAGTTGTTGAGTTGCATTGAATAATATAGTGGGACTACCACGTATGTTTACTCTTTCGAACAATGTGTATCATCTGCAGGAAGTTGTTCGATGTAACGACGTATATTGAATTGGGCATTTCACACACTTCAACTCCAATCTTGCCGTACTGCTTGGGCATTCGTACAACACGGGGGGTACGTACCGTTTTCTGCACTTTCAGTCAACATGGGGTGTACACGGGCAATATGGGGCCCATATTGGCAGGATTTTTCCTATATTGTCCCAAACTGGGTACTATGGGGCCCATATTGCTCAGTTTGAGCCAGCCAATGACCAGCCAATATGGTCCAATATTGTGTGCTGCTTGGGAAATAGTTACCATGGAAATTTATGTCCTGAGGCTTGAACACAGAATAAAGGGTAACACACTAGCCTGAAGTGCCTAAGAACAACGAAAGAAGGAAGTCACTGAAAAGTTTAACATGAAAGGTTAGTAGAATGTGTGTGTGTGTGAGTGAGAAAACATGCAAGAGTGAAAGTGGAATGAGTGAGTGGGTGGATGTGGTTTGTCTCTTCAAATGACGCACCCTTGGAAGTCGTAGGTGATGTGTGTGAGCTTAGCTCATTTGGTACCGGTCGGTAATCCAGAAGAAGTGCGTTCGAGTCCCGCAGCTATAGCTAACCTTTTCAGTTACAAAGCTTCGCAAATAATCCTCTGCGTTCAACAATCTACGTAAAAACGTATTTGTGGATTTGATGGAACAAGGCTTCAAAATTACGCAATTTGTTGCCCGCAGAATAAGAAATAGTGTTTCTCCCTTTGCAAATTGCGTCTTTGCATGTCACAAGATTTCACCTTACTCGATATATCATGGATTATGTGTGATATACCATGTATCATAGTTACAAGGATTATATACATAAGGACTGTGATGACAAAACGTAAAATGCAGTCCCCACTCTGTGACAGTCATTTAGACCCATGGAGTTATTCCAGAAAGGGACTAGTGGTTGTAGCAATTCATTTAGTCCCCAAAACGGCTAAATTTGCTCATGCTGAGTAAATTTAGACCTTTGTGCATCATCGTTTTCGACGCTCCTTTGTAATGCTAACCCCCGAATTCATAGATGTGAATTGATCTCGACTTGACTTGCAGCTGCCTTGGAAGAGTGTCAATGCACTTCAGAAACCCACTTCGACTTCAAGCGTTCTTATATGCAGCGAGCTCGACTTGACACGTGTGGTGGAAATTTCAAGTCAGCTACCTTGAACCAGACTTGGATAACGCTCGCGTACGGCAGCTTGGCCACATGATACTCGAAATCTTGTCTTTTCTTGACTTCACATGAGTTGATGCGTCATCAATTTGTTTACATCATTTGTTTGCACAACTGTTGGTGCCAAGCGACAGGTGTAACACATATTATGAGTCCTGACGCCAAGAAATGTCGTGTTTTCATACTACAATGCAAATTTTATGTGCAAAATTGTACGAAAATGTCGCTCCCAGACGCAGTTAAAGTATAGCAAGTTGCAACTTGACGAAGCAAGCCAGCGGCAGAGTTCATGAAACACGCAAACCGTCTTGAGCGAAGACAGGTCTTGGCGCAGACTTGCACAGGACAAGTTGCGGTTTCAAGTCAAGTCGCATCTGTGAATCCGAGGGTAATTCTTTTTTGCTTAGAGGGTGGCATATGAAAGTTGTTGGCATATATCAGTCACATTCTACGGAGCACAATTGAAATTCCTCTCACAGTCGGTAATTTCCGTAGGTGTCAACCATCATTTAAACCGAGTACCGAAATTTTGTTGAACGGTTCAGTTACGGATCGGCTGCAAGAATGCGCCAATAGTTTCGGTTCGATTGAGTTCTCGTTCAAAAATAGCGGTTAACAACGGTTTTCGGTCGGGCTCGGTTCGACTCTATGGTTGCTGCAAACCGAACGCGGAGCACAACTACAGCCAATTCCGTGTCGCATTCTGGAGCGGATCTTCAGTTTCAGCGGCAATCGTGAGCGGTCCATTTGGAACACACAGTGTTGAGAATGTGATCATTTGTGGCTCACTAATAACGTTAAGCAGGCGCGAGGTGAGTGGGCGCCTGTGCTCAGTGAAGAGTTTCTAGAACTATCAGAATATTCCAGGAATTTCTTGGCAACTCAGAGAATCAGCAGCGATGCTGTGGCATTGCGTATTGTTGCATCGGCACAGAGACTGCGGGATTTTCTTTTATATTTATTTATTTTTATTTTTTTTTATTTTTTTAACATCGATAACATCAACGTCTTCAAGAGGTCGTAATACATGTCTGCTTATCCTCCAACAAGTCTGTTTTCACAAAAGCACTAAATGGTTCTTAAGTGGACTAACAGCGTGTCGAAAGTGTATGTGCACATTGTATTAGGTGAAGTTCATGGAAAATAATTTATGCCCCTCGCGTGCTCTTCTTTCAAAGACACAGTAAGACGAATAGTTTACGAAGCTTTTAAACGTAACATCCTACAACTGATGGTGCTATTATCTTTTTTCAGTGAGCGTTCGCTATCCATCACGGATGACGTGAAAAAGAAAATTTCTAGAATTACACCTGTATCGTTGCACCCCTTTCGCTCCGCTTCTCAATCACGCACGCGCTGTAACCTTAGAACTGGTCGTAAACTATTTAAAGAGGTCACGCGCGAAGTCAAAAGCCGCAGAGTGTACCCGCTTCTAAAACTCACGCGGAAGTACCGCCCCGTACGCAGAATTTAGTGCGAACTTTAAGGAAACGGTTGATGAAATCCGACCCGCGAACCCGCCTTCCCAGTTCACTCTAACGGGGCTACCAATTTGGGCACGCGCAATTCATCTTGAGGAAAGCTCCACTAATTTGAACGAAATTGCAGTGAACCTGTTATCGCCCCATCGTATTTTTTTCGTTCCTTCTTTGACCCGTGATATAGGTGGCATTATATATATATATATACATCACCGTGAAGTATTATGATGCCGTCGACGTGCTTCACTGGCCCCTGTGATGAGCAGGGCATTGTTTGCTCTTTAGGGATTCATGTGCGCAGTAAGTCACGCGGGCCGTTAATGATTCACGAACGTCTTGAAAGCATAACATGAGGCGTAAGAGTCACGTTCGCTTCTGCTGACGGGACGGATGCTCCACATAGAGCATCAATATGGCGGTGCAACTGACAAGGTCGATCAGTTTGATCATTCAAGGGCAAAATGGGATTCGTCGCGGGTTCCCAGGTGCCAGCCTTAAGGGCAACCTCCATGGAGCGAATGTACAACGAAAAAGCTGCGAACTTCGCTCAGCGTCGGACGCCCTGCGCGAGGCGTCAAAAATGTGAGCGTCCGCCGCCGATCTGCCCATGCCAGATATTTTCGCCCAGCGTCCGCGATTCCGGAAGCGTCAACTGCAGATAAACCAATCAAAGTGCTCTTCCGCTACGAATATACGCCAGATCGCCTGCACGTGGGCGTCTGCTCTCGTGAATCATCGTCATCGTCCTCTTCTTGCAACTGGACGCTGTCGTCTGCTCGCTGTTTCGCCAATTGCATCGTTAGAACGTGAGGCATTGTCTACCAAGAAACATGTTTTCCTTTCGCAGTAGTGAATATGCATTTCGGTACGTTACTGGGCGCATCTTTTCAGACAGTTGTTGGATTTAGTTGCAAAATTTGTGACATTCAATGCACTTTTTCGAGCAATAGATTTCACTAAGCTTTCACCTTATACCCTGGCAACAGTGACATCACAGCATGACTTCCCGACGCCGTCCGCTGGTTTTTCGCCCCATGGAGCTGGTGCCGGCGAACAACTGGCGGCGGAACGCGCGTGGCAGTCTGCCGCGCGAACTTCGTTGCAAAAATTCGCTCCATGGAGGTTGCCCTTTATACGGTGGCACGGGCGTGGACGTTTCAACGTCCTCCGATGACGTAGCACTGCTCCGAACAGACATTGAACAACCGTGATGAAACAACAAACACAGCATGAAACAAAATACAAATTTCTGTGATAACACATATCATAGTGAACAGAACACTCAAAGCCAACATGGGTGAGGCTACAGTGTTTGCATACGCCTCAAAATGACTTCGTAATATTGTGCCCCAAAAGCTCGCCCTTGGGCAAACCGGCATTTAGATAAAGCGTGGTATAGATAACGCACACGCGCGGTTGGTGTGCCTGTTGGACGAGAGCGCTAGGTGACACTACACTCTAAGAAAAATAGGAGTAAAACGGGGAGTAATTGCAGCTTCTACTCCCCTACTCTGCAATTACTCCCCATTTTAGTCCCCTAACCCAACATTTAGTCCCGACATTTACTCCCCGGGACTGCAAATTGTCACTAAACTTCGCGAATGGTCTCCTGAATGCAACAGTCTACGTAAACATGTGCCCTTGGTCAATTTGAACGACATAAGGACGTATAACTCGGACAACGTAGCAATTTTCCAGCCACACAGAGTAAGAAACAGTTAGCGCATCTTTCTTCGCAAATTGTGCCCTAGTATGACGCAAGATTTTATATCACTCGATATATCACGTTTGACGGTATGCTTCAAAGTATTTTCATGCATGCGCACCAATTATGTACCTGGGACTCTTACAACAGCGCGTGAAATGCGGTCTTCACTCTGTGACATTCATTTACTCCCGTGCATTTACTCCCGAAAGGGACTATTTTTTGTGGCAATGCAATTACTCCCCAAAAGGAGTAAAAGTACTCCTTTTTTTCTTAGAGTGTACACAGCAAGTAATCCATCCCTCTACGCCGATTCCCCCGAGCTCATCCCGTCGAGAGGAGAAAAATTGCAACCCGAGGAAGGGACAGAGGAGGGACGACACGACACGTGTCGTCCCTCCTCTGTCCCTTTCTCGGGTTCCAATTTTTCACCATGTACCCGCTGGCCTGCACCCTTGTCCTTTTGCCATTACCGTCGAGAGGAGGCGATCATGTACCATGACTCTACAGCACCGTGCTCTAGAGTTTCCTCCCCAGCATCGACCCAAGGTGGCGCTGGCATGCAAGCAGGCCACGCGCTCCCGCGCTACGGTTATAAGCGTGGCGACGCCTGTACCACTTGGACTCTCGTAGGCGCCGCGCGGTTATGTTGCACTGCAGTTCACGTTTCCTACATACATTTGTCGCTTCGCGCTGCAAATAAATTTTAGTTAATGCGTGTACCAACAGCACAGAAACGGAGTCCTGTATTCCACCACCAAGATGCAGAACTACCAGCACTGCCACCACAAGTGCATGTACAGACACAAGAGCTGCCAGTTGTCTTTCTCCTGCGCTTGAGAGAAAACACAGTGACGGCAGTACATAACAGTGCTGTTTCTGTTCCTTCTTCTCCACACAGTGGATATTTTATAACTTGCCCAACACCTTTATGGATGTGCGTAACACACCATGAGTAGCTTTGCATTGCAATTGCATTAGTGAACATGTACCGGAGCACGGTCTCACGGAGTGCGAGAAGATAAATATATCGCCTTCGAGTCAAGTGCTGCGCCGATATTACCAGCTAGCGACTACCGATGAACGAGCTGGCAGAGCACCAGCTACGATAGCAGGTACGAGAGAACGAGCTAACCAGTTCTAGCAGAGCCCGGAAAGAGTTCCACAAGTCGAGGGCTATATGAAGCCAAAAAGAAGAGCATGCACGGACCTTCTGAACGTTTTTCGGCTCCCAGGAAAGATATCAAAGCCAGCAGTTATCTGTAAGAAGAAAAGGTCTCAGACGTGCTCAGTCGTGCTACATTTGGTAAGAGTCACTTGACACTTTGGAGCAACATTACAGGATGTCTTTCGACATTCGCCTCTCTGAGCGTTTTCCCGTACTGGCATCTTATCTTCTGTGTATGCCTTCATGTTTAGGGATTTTCATCTCATGGGATCTTGGAACTCCGTACTGGGGGGCGCCAACCCCAGGGGGGTCGTGACAGATTCAGCAGGAGGGTCTCGAAACGGCTCGGGAACTTGAAAGAGGACAGCCAAAAATGCCCTTAGACCATGATTTGCCCACTATTACGCGTCACACACACAAAAAAAAGAAAGAAAGAAAGACAGTTAAAGAAAGACAGTTAAAAAAAAAAACACGCGTCGTAGCGCACCTCGAGGTGTAACAAAGAGTTACGACAGTTACGATTGTGTAACGCGAATTAAATTTCAGCGGTACTTGTTGTGTGTGGATGTTGACACTTTTGATTGCTGATGTATGCAGAACTACTTTAACAGACGAGTACTGTCTTGTGATCTGTGAAGTAGGCGGTGATGTGTAGAGCTGGGATTTACGGGACAATAATATTACTAAAATCGTGACAAAAGTGGACAGGAAACTCTGAAAAATCAGAACACATTCCGGGACAACGTACCCATCTCTGAGTATGTTAAAACTGCTTTTATTAGCTGTAGGTTATTTCAATTTGTTTTGCATCACCAAACTCGAAACCGAAACCAAGCGTTTTGTGATACAGCAACAGCGATTTCCTGAGAACTTCCCGTTAGCAGCTACCGCTGTAAAAACAAGCTGACTTTGGTGAATAGGAACAGCCATGCCTGCTGGCATGAGTTTTTTTTTTTTTTGCTTTTTTTCTCTTTCTTCTTCTTTTATTTTATTTATTTATTTATTTTGCGATGACTTCTAGCTCATCTGATTCACTCTCACTATATTAGCTGCAAAATTAAATTTTGGTGTCAATTATATGTATTACTGTTCATGCACTTAAATCGAAAGGCTGGGGGAAGGGTGTTGCGACGTGACGTCTTATATTTTCGTAGGGTTACAGGGAAGCAGATTTTGGGATGCACAGCCGTAGCGGAGAGGGGGCGACACTTGTATCATCTGGCTACTGCCATATACAGGGTGTTTGCTCTAACGTGCCCAGAAATTTTGGAAACCTCCAGAAGAGGTTGCGATATCTTCTGCGGCACTAAGAAAAAAATTGCTTCTCACCAGTGCTGATCAGAAGTGTCAATCACTGCGTTGCCTATTCTTCGTGCCTCCTCTGTGTCTCGTTGCCTATATCGTCGCCTATTGTATGTTCTGTATTTTGACTATGTCTGCAAATTGCACCGGTAGACAATTACAACGGTACTGGTCTCATCGTAACCCATGTAACCACGCAACTGCACGGTTCTTATATATTATCATCGCAGCTTGTGGGCCCAAACCAGGCTTAGAAACGAAAACACGAAAGCACTCGTTTGTTTGTTTTTGTTTTTTTGGCAATGCGATTTTCAAGCGAATGTTCGTTGTTTGATACGTCGTTCTTTTTAATCACGACTGACCCAAGGCTTAACAAGAAATCTTAGAAGGCCATCGCGCTGTTCACTGACAAGCTAATTAAACTACATATAAATATATATATATATATATTAACAAGACACTCGAATCTAAGTAACATGCAACTCCAAAGCACGATTCTGTCTGACTCGGCCAATTCTCAATTGTTAACGCCGAAGCACTACCTCAAGAGCCATAGGTCGTGAACTCCAAGAAGCAGCAGCAGCCTTTCGTGTTAGTTGATTGAGAAATATAAACGAATTTTGCGATTGGACAGTTCGCCACAACGAACGAGCGAGTTGAATTTCAACCAGGACACAGACAGTACAAAGAAATCCTATATACGTGTTTGTCCAGACGTTTCCACACAACAACAACTTAACGAGAACCGTTCAGAACAACGTGAAGTGTATAGCTGACGACGAATAATCTTCCTTCTGCAAATGCTGTCTGACCCCACGAAATGCAAGCGATACCAGCAGCGCTCCCATATGGATGAGGAGGTTTGCAGCTGCGTGACTCCGTTTCATCTTGGTGCGATTGAGACATCGCAGTTCCTCTGCCAGCCTTCGCTCCGTAATGACTGTCATTGTTATTTCAGAGCAAACGAAAAGGGCCATGCGAGCGAGGGTCAACAATTGGAGACAGAGGTTTTCCTCTTTGGCTTTAGTTGTTTACATATCGGGTCTCATGCGAGAGTGATGTGCACAACCAGCGTGGAACCCCTTCAAGGGGTCATGCCTTCCTGGCCTACAGCCTAGTTGCAGATCTTTGCCTCCGTATGTGCCGCGATGTTTTTCTGTCTTTTCCTGCACACTCTAAGAAGAAAAAGGAGTACTTTTACTGCTTTTGAGGATTAAATGCATTGCCACAAAAAATAGTCCCGTTCGGGAGTAAATGCACGGGAGTAAATGAATGTTACATAGTGGAGACTGCATTTCACGCGCTGTTGTAATAGTCCCAAGAACATAATTCGTGTGCATGCATGAAAATACTTTGAAGCAAACCGTCAACCGTGATATATCGAGTGATATAAAATCTTGTGCCATACATAGTGCACAATTTGCGAAGAAAGATGCGCGAACTGTTTCTTACTCTGTGTGGCTGGAAAATTGCTACGTTGGCTGAGTTATACAGCCTTTTGCCGTTCAAATTGACCAAGGGCACATATGTACGCAGACTGTTGCATTCAGGAGACCATTCGCAAAGTTCAGTGACAATTTACAGTCCTGGGGAGTAAATGTCGGAACTAAATGTCGGGTTAGGGCAGCGTTTCCCAAACTTTTGGCGGTGACGGACCCCCGGATGCGATGAGAACCAATTCACGGACTCCCCCCCCCCCCCCCCCCCACACACACACAAATATAGCGGGATACGCGCTGTGTACACAGCATTGCAGACCGCGTTTAATATGCGCGACAGGGTATAACAAGGTACGAAATTACATTTGTGCAGGCATAAACATGGTCAAGTGACTGTCTAGACAGAAGCGAAGTTGACTTCCAACGCCACGTTCAGTGCGAGGTATCATCTGTAGTGCCACCATCGCTGCAAGAGGTCCGCAGGGTGCCAAATATAAAATGCGCTAAACACAGGAACACTCTCAGTCAGTTCGAACTCGAAGCAAAACGATATGACGCACTGTATTTCACATGCTAGCCAGTGCATAACCAGCAACCCCCGTCAGCTGCTGCGTGCTTTCGATACAGCTTCAGAAACGATTCCGGTCTGGTTTCCTCGTTTTGTTTGTATGTGTATGACGCGGACAAACGTGCATTGCAGGACTCTTTTCTACCAGAAAACAGAAGCTAGCCGTTGAAGCATACTTGTAGCAATTTTGGAAGTTCTGGGTGTTTGGAAATCGGGCCGTATGTACGAACGCGTGTTTATGGGGACGAAAATCCTCACTGAAATGTGAGAGACGGTCGCGGACCCCCACGGACACTCTCGCGGACCCCCAGGGGTCCGCGGACCACACTTTGGGAAACACTGGGTTAGGGGACTAAAATGGCGAGTAATTGGCAGACTAGGGGAGTATAGAAGCTGCGATTACTCCCCGTTTTACTCCTTTTTTTCTTAGAGTGCATTTACGCAACTTGAACGTGTCGTTCGTATGTGTAATTATGATGCTGTATCACAGCCGTAGCGACGGGGGTGCGAGAGGGGGCAGCCGCCCCGGGCAAGCCCTGGCTGGTTGGTTGGACAGTATAAAGTATAGGAATGAAGAGAATTTTAATTTACGGTCTCGGCAGTGTAAATGGGCGTTTTCGTTTCTTTGTTAACAAGGCTTCAGACTTGCCCTGCCCCGGGCGCAAACTCGCCTCGCGACGGCTATGTATAAAAGTATGACGTAATTTTTCAACTCATAGATGCTCATTGTCAGCTTAGTTGCGTAGTTGTACATGGCACCCCAACAACCATAAATGATGGAAAAGTGATGATGACGTGGGATGTTTCCCATGGGATGGCGCCCCAGTTGATCCAGAACAAGCGAGAAAGCAGACAGGACTAAGGCAGGAGAGTGAGAGACAGTTCCGAATGAGAGAGACAAGCAAAAAAAAAGGGATATGTGCGGCGCAGTGACCTGCTGCAGAACAGTCCTGAGCGCAAAGCCTCGCTAGTGTTCTTTGGAAAACTAAACAGAGTGACGCTGATTAGCGAGGAGCCTAAAATACGTACGAAACAGGGACAAGAAACACGACGAGCTCCTAACGTGCTGCACGTGATTCGTTTCGTCGTGTCTTAGGCTTCTTGCAAGTCACAACTATGTACAAACTAGCCCATATACACTTATTATTACAGATCAGCGATATGAACGTTCTTTTTTTTTTATAATGGGAATAATGAAATATTGAAATACTCAGTCTGTACACCATTCAACTTCACATACCCCCTCCCCCACTCTTTCTCGCGGAAACAGTTTTCGAAAAACTCGTCGAAAAGCTATGTCGTATACACTTTGGATATGCGCTTACAAATTGAGTTTCACAAATACAGCTCTCAATGTGATTGACCATTCGTCCGCTTGCGATGTACCACTTTCCGAAATTACTATCCAGGAGGAAAATATTTAATTGTGGAGTTATCCTCAATTTATTAACACAATCATTTATTAACATCAATAACACTATCATAAGAGAACCGAAACCTCTTATTCCGCGTATTCGACTTGCCCATTATGTAAATCACGATATCCGTATAGGCTTAGCGACGGGCGTCCGCCATTCCACGGAGACCAATCTGCCCAGAAAATACAAGCTGCAGGCATTTACGTCGACAGCGTTGTTCTATATGCAAGAGCTTGTGGCAAGACCAGGACCTGTGACTCTCAATACATCATTTCTTTAGTCTTATATTATTCAAGAAACAGTAATTGTAAACGTCGTTCCTTGCCTGTCGCAACGGTCTTCATTTAATTTTTCGTTTCGGTTAAGTTGTTTTGTAGTCTTCTCCAATTCGCAGAGCTGTTAGTCTATTTTTTTGCGGGTCAATATTATTGGGACAGGATCTCTCTCTCTCTGTGCAGACGGAAATGCGAGACTATACAACGCTCCGAAGTGGTCGTTTCTCACCACTTGTAGTTGATTGTCGTGATGATAGTACCCTCACCTCTGAGATAGGAGTCGCCATAAGTGCGGAAACGTGTTTCCGTTTGCACGACTGCGCTCATTTAGCGACGAAGCTGACAATGTACCCTTCACCGCCGTCTTAGTTTTCTCGACACGCCGACGACAGAGTGGGTGGACCAATGGGACTGCGCGTCGCCGACAAGATGTACCGCTGTGATACAATCGCACCAGGAGGAAACCCGTTCTTGCGCCGCGTGGGAAGGAGCGACAAGTGGACGATCCAATCGGCAGGCGTGCACGGCTGACATTAAAGCGCCGCGTGATCTCAACTTCCTGATAATTGCCAGAAAGCAAACATGAGATCATCATCAGCGCCTGTTCATATACCTCAACGGGACATTGATCTATTGGACGTCAGGAAGGACAAGCCAACGAGACGCCGGTGACAGCGTTGTCTGTGCTTGGCGGGGCGAGGGACGAGCAATATGGACGAAGGAGGTCTATTTCACTAAAAAGTACTGCTGGCGACACGGCTGTCTGAAATCAGCACGCCGTGGTTTATCCCATCTCAAATCTCGAGGTATTGCGAGATCATTTAATACTTCGAGGAAGAAACACGTGCAGCATATGGTCCACCTTTAAATATAATATTTGGAACAATATTTTCGACGGCAATCAAGCACATATGGGCTGCAGAGCTACTGACATGCGATTTCAGACAACCTTGTCGCGAGCAGCACATTTATCTACGATTAGAAAACCGGGAGACACAATGGCCAAGACACAAAGTCGGGAGAACCGGTAACTATATAGCTAGAAAAGCTTCAGCGCAGATTTGGGAAAATTAATTTTATAATGCCGATTATCATTACTCATTACGATTTTGTAAAGTAATGCATTACATTACTCGTTGCTTTTTCATGATTAGTAAAGTCCTTCAGGGCCAGTGCGCAGTGTAAAGAGACGAGAGTAGTCTTTTACTTCGCTGCATACATTACCGGTGATTGTAATTAGTACTTATGAATGATTTCGTCGAGAGACGAGAGCACTGTGTAATGTAATCTAAATGAACAACCACTGGTAAGAGTAATTGTATCGTAGAAGACGTTTGTGTTCAAAGACTCCACTTGTCCTCCTCCATGGTGACCTGGTCGGCATAAAGGCTACCCGCCTGTACCAGGCACTATTCATAACTGCTCGCTTTAGACAATGTCTGAGTTTTCAATCCAAGTAATTGGCAATGTGATTACGCATTACTAGACAAAAAAAATGCATTACATTACCGATATGATAATAATAACAATAATAATTTATTGAATCACGAATGTGACTCGAGGCAGAGAAAAATCACTCAACGTGGCTTGTATATACACGGTGGGTGCAGATAAAGTAGCCCCACATTTTCGCACATAGCGCGTTCCCTGCATACCGTACGAACTTCCGGCGGCGCACGACGGTGCATTTATGCGATGAAAATCGAGAAAAAAAATCGTGGTAGCCAATAACTCTGGTAACTCTGCGCAATGAAATCGTTAGCATGCAACGCGAACTTCGCTCCGTGTATTTCCAATGGGACCTTGCAGTGTAGCACAGTTGTATCGCCCTACCGCTAGGGGTGCCGCTCACGCAGAAACAAAACGAGATGTGGTACGCCTAGCGGTAGCTAGACGCAACTGTGCCGTGACCGCCATATTGACTTCGGCATAGGAAAATCGCGATGCACGGAGAGCACTGTTTGCATGTTACATGGAGTTTGGTTACTACGATTTTTTGTTCGTTTTCATCAGATAAATGCGTCATCCCGCGCCACAGGAAGTTCATGCGGTAAGCAGGGACGCCATACGTGCATAAATGTGGGGCTACTTTATCTGCATTCACCCTGTATGTAATGCATTACCAGTGATACATTATGTTGTAATGCATCACTCCCCACAACGTGAAACTCACATTGCTAACCTCTTCCTATAATCTCTGTCGATCTGCTACTGCAACAAATGACCGCTGGCTTTGCGATTCCCTCCACTTGCCGCAAATGCCCTCTTTCGACGTTTCCTGTACGTGAAGAGCACGGCAATTTTTTTGCGCCATTTTTCAACACTGACGTCGACTCACGCACGAACCGCACGTCACTCACTCACTACGAAAGCATTCTAAAATATTGTGCAACGGCATCTCTAAATATTTATGTATATTTTCAAATTATTCCACTACGATTCTCCTCCCAATGCGAGAAACTTCCTCATGTTCCGTAACGAACGTAATCTGGTTCACCATATGGAGTTATAATTTATAGTGGAACTTTTTCTTATAACTTATGGGACAGGAGGGTTGTTCTAAACTACATCTCGCACGTGCGTCCTTCCGTCGCATTCATAAAGATGCCATATCTACCAGGCGCCGCCGAGAGAACGTGCATCGAGAGCACGACGAGCAAACCCGTATTATTATCTCTATCCTCGCCCAAATCATGGAGGTCATAGATCAAAACCGTTCATTATCATATTTACCATTACACGCCATGTGACCACACGTTAAAAGCCGCAGCGTACCGTTTCTCACCAGGAACATGCATCGTTCGCTGCTCTACTGCAATCATTCGTTCTGCACACACACGTTGCATACCGCATAAGCTATACTGTAACATTCGTCGAGCGAAAGTATGCATGATTGCTGGACACGTACGTGAGCTGGAAATAAGTGCGCGTCTCGTCCGTTATACAACATGGCCGCGTTTTGCATAATGTACAGCGAGTGAATTATGAAGAGAGACGTTGTTTCCCGGACAGGAACCACAGGGATGAACTGATAACGAAGGAAGTTTCCAAGGAAGTTAAATAATGCGTTTGCCCTGCTTGTTCGCGTACATTTCTTTTTTTATTTTTTGACTGACTTTTACAACATCTTTTACTCCACTTCACCCGCATGTGATTGCGTGATTCAGCCGTGCGGGTATCTCCCGTTCGTGACCTCCACCACGTGACTCCTGACAAAGCGGATCGTGACATGTTCTATATAGCACCCAGTAAAGCATGGCACAACAGAACAAAGCATCAACCCCACCCTGCATTTGTTTCGCTGCTCGTAATAAACGCGATGCTTATCTCCGCTTTCTTCCAATTAACTTCTTTGCTGATACGACGTAGATAACACTTTCGGTTTCGCACCGCAGATTTTTCAGAAGGACGTTCTTTTCGCGTCAGGCTTTGTGGCACAGAGAACCAAGACTAAATAAGGTCTGATGGCTACTCGAACTTCCCATAATCCAAAGTAGCCCCTCCAATCACAGCACAGTCGTGCTTTCAGCGGCTGTAGCCATGGACACGGGTGACAAACCAACCACGTTTGTAACTAACCGCCATCTTGTCGTGGTCACACGTCATAGGAAACGTCATTTGACGTGATATGACTTTGTTTACGTGTCGTTTTAACGCTCGCCGACATATCCGCGTCGGCATAAGGCCGCGAGATAGACGTATTTTGCCAGCATAAACTATACGCTGTTTGTTTCGCGACATGGTGGCCCATTTATCCTTAGTAGAGTGCTGGACAACAGTTTACGGAACACGCTCCGGTGCATTTCTTCCTCGGAATGACACGCCTGCAGCGAATGGGACCGTACGGATTTACAGACATGAGCCTAGGCAATCCCGTCACCTGTTTGCAAGTTCCACACCGTACCATTCGTTGCTAGCGTGTCACTCCGAAGAAGGAATGCGTGGGAGCGTGTTCCGTAAACTTTACTGTACAAGTACATCGCATCGCCTGAATGCGTCTTAACGCGGGATCGTCATCACGTCTTTGGAAGTGGTCAACAGTACGAGGCCTTACGTGCAGATCTGCGCGTTTTACTACGAGATTATCGGTTTGAAATAATTACCGAGGTCGAGAGACGTTTAAAACGGCGGAGAGAAACAGCCAACCCGTTGTTTAGAATCGGTTTTGCAGCTGATCATAGGCTGGGCCAATTTGAAGGTCACGTGTGTGTTGACGTGTGCTATGTCGTGTGACCAGGACCTGTCCAGAATGCACTGCGTTCGCACAGCACGCTTTCATCTATGGATCAATACACTGGAGGGCACAGCTGTGCCAAGCGAACGAAACACAATCAGTCGCATGGGCAGTCACTAGAGCTAGTTTTTTTTATTATTCCGTGTTGGCGCCGCGAAGCAACTGTGGCTACGAGTGGCGTACAGATGTGGACAGATGGAGAGAGGAAAGCAGGAAGGAGTGGGACATAGGGGGGTTTCAGGGAGAACTGTGCCGACATTCCTCTGGAAAAGTCCTCGGAAAACCCAGGGAAAACCTGAGACAGTATAGCCGGTGGTGGGGTTCGAACCCACCACCTCCCAACTGCACTTAGCTATAAAATGTACTGGTAGGATAGTTACTGAAGATCCATACCCAACCAGCTGAGATTTTGCGAAGACTACATCAGGCACAGTATGATGAAGAAACGATGTCAAGGGGAAGTGTGTACAAATGGTGCAGACAGGTTTGGCGGAGGACGGGATATGGTGACGAATGAACCACATGGGCATGTTAGTCCGACTGCAGTCACGCCGGGATTATAGCAGGCGTTAAGCAAGCCATCCTCGAGAACCGACTAGTAACAGTTCGGGGCATTGCATCCTAAGGTAATATTAGTGTCAGCAGTGTGGAGACAATCATTGACGCGCACTTATTATTCCGCAAAGTCTGTGCAAGATGGGTTCCCCGACACCTCGCTTGTGATCAGAAATGAGCGCGCATGGCGGTCTCTGAGCAGCTGCTGAACCGGTTTCAATCCGAGTGATATCAGAGACAAAAAGAAGCAGCACGTAATGTCGACATAAGGCTTCCCCGTCGCACAAAGAAAAGCAAGGTGCAGTCATCTGCTAGGAAGTCCGTAGGAAATGTCTTCTGGGACATGCCGGGTGTCATCCATGTGGACTTTTTGGAGTTAGGGTTCACGTTTAATGCCCAGTACTACCCCACGTTGGTAAGGTGAGCCGCGAGAAACGCATTTCGCAAGAAAAGGCCTGCGATGTTGGCCGAGAGGGCCATTCTTCTTCATGATAATGCCCGGCCTCACACGGTGTCTTTGACGGTAGCAACCCTGGCCGAAATGCGCCTGGAGATTTTGCCCAACAGCCCAGGTTTAGCTCCAAGCGATTGCCATTTGTTTGGGCTCCTTAAGGAGCGCCTTGGAGGAAAGGCGTTCCACGCAGATGAAGCCCTCCAGAATGATGTCCTGCAGTGGCTACGACAGCAGCCCACTTCTTTCTACGCCAAAAGCACCAAAGAGTTGCCACAGCGATGGAAGCGGTGTCTATAAGCGCGCGGTAGATACTTTTAAAAACTAAAGTAGTTCGGTGCTTCCCGAATTTTCCATTGTATTTAAAGAAATAAAAGTATCGGTCAACCTTCAACGACCCTTACTGTAGTTCCGAAAGAAATTAAGAATGCATTACAATTTACAATTACATAATGTTGAATGTAATTCTGGAAGTGTAGTTCATCTGTAGAGGCAAGGGATGTTCTACCTTGTCGACTTTGAGAGTAACTGTCTTGATCGCTAAGATACCTTCGACGTTTCTCGAGTAGATGGCTACCACCGGCACTTCGGTTGTCTTCCCTCTTGGCATATCGGAAGCCTTCCATATTTCGCGGCAGGTTGGTCCAGGTCTGCGAGAGGAAGAGGAGGTTGCACTTGGCCTGTACCGGGTCAGTCAATGTGCATTGAGGCTCTGCACGTTATAGGGCCCCTATAACCATGTTGTCGTTCTCCATGGCCCGCTGCCACCATGTCTCGTTGTCATGATTTCAGTGCGGGTCTTCACGGCAGCACAGGCTCTTCCGTGGCGGTGCACAGCAAAGTCCACGTTCTCACCGCCCTCACCTGCTTTCACACTGCGGCGCGTCGTCCTTTACATTCAGGACCTCCCAACGCAACAGGTCTAGGCTTTCGCTGGAATGGCATCCAGATTCTGCTCATAGAGTTTCATGAAGGCGTTGTCGTCGAGGATGTCGACTTCCTTGCGGAACGGAAGGAACAGCATCACCATCTCTCTCCTAAGATCTCCGTACGATCTGAATCGGATAACCCGACGGACGTCTCCCCTAGGTGCCGGTATGCCATGCAACGAAGTCGGCTACGACCACGGGCATGGTGTGACATCTGAAGGCGCGTCATTCGATTCGAACCCGGGTACCTACCAGTCTCGACGTGACATGGCTAGCATGCTAAACACTTAGCCATGCGAGCTGGTCCCTCTCACACAGCGGTTTTGTAGCCGCGCTTGAACCCGCAGCCAATGAGCACATAGTCATCGTTATCGTTATATTTAAAGTTGGCCGCTGTGGTAGGCTCGCACGAGAGCTCGTGGCGAATCACCCGCCGAAGTGATCCATTAAGGCGCGTTATGGAATAACAACAAGTTGAAGATCGGGCTCCAGAGCTTCCGCTACTATATACCCGGCCTCACGAAAACACTCGCTGAAAACTCGCTCATAAATGCTGTCGCATTTAATAGTAAAACAATACCCAAATCCAGTGAAGCGCCTGACATCACACGATAATCAGACGAATAAGAACAAAAACTAACGAGATAAGGGGGAAAAGAAGAAGAAAATGAGGACCCTGGACAGAATAGATAGATATTTTGGCGTCGTGAAAGTGTTAGGTGATTGGCCTGCTCTCCCTCCACAGGCTGCACACAATGTTCGCTCACATATTTTAATGCAAATTTGTCACATTTAGTGAAGGGATAGCGAGGCAAAAACAAAACAAAAGTCTAGAAGGCTTCACTTTTTTTATGGTCATAAAGGAACGAGACATCATTTTAACATCTTGCCAGCCATGTGCTTTTGCATAATAGCTCTAGTGCAGCCGGTATCACGCTAAGTGAGGCCTACATCTCCATATTTTTCTCTACTACCATCATCATCAAGAACATTGCCCAGAATGGTCGTCTATGAATATACATAACAATGCCTAGGGGCCAACGATCCGGTACAAGATCAATCAATGGCAGACTGGTTGCACGCGACGCGCCACGGTTCATATAAGCGGATGTTTTGTTTCGTTACTGCGACCTCCTATTGAACAGGCCTTCAGCGGATTGATGGGCGAACCATAGTTGTCGACTGAGCCTCGTGTTGGAACATCCTTGCTCAGCGGCATACCTAATAGGCGAGAATAGACAAGGGAACTAATGGAGCAAAATGTTTCCGGACTCGCTGGAGCACACGCGAAGCAGTTCTCAGCAGCAGCAGAAGCTCAGTTGCAAAATTTCATAGTTTGAATAAATATCGAGAGGCTTCATTGAACAGCGTGTTGTCATGGTCACCTGAACGTGTGCGGGCAACTTGGTGCATTTACTTCTTCCTTTAGTGCGCTACATGTTTCGCACGTAATAACCAGCTCTTGTGCTTTGTGGCGAATATGTTCGCCTTCCACGGTTAGAGTGGTACATGACCCGGGTTTGAATCCCGGCACCGACTGTGCTCTCATGGTGTTTTCTCTGAATTTTCCTCGGACGCTTTAAGGGAAATGTCGGCACCATTCCTTGTGAAGTCGGCCCAGGACGCAGGATTTCCCCGGGGAACACGGTAAGACATGATAGTTTATTCGTGCCCAAGGACAACCGCAAGGGCATCGGCGCATGCAACAAAAATTGCGTACAAAAATGTATACGGTGCACGCATATTACAATTTGCATATACATATTAAGAACATACAACTTCGTTCGATGTTACATCAAAACAATTAGACAACAATGCGGACAGAAGGAGACAGGATAGAATCTATATCACACATAAAATAACATCGCACTTGAAAGGTGGTTGGAAGGTTGGTCGGTCGGTTGGTTGGTCGGCATAAAAAAGTAGCGAAAATATGGAGATGTTGGCCCTACCCATTAGGACGTCTACTCCAGAACGCTTATGGTAGCGAGGCCTGGCTACCAAGGAGTCTAAAAAGAGAAAGGGGAGCGGATATGTTTATTACGAAAAAAAGAAAAGAAAAAGAGGCAGGCAAAATGGAAAGGTCAGCCAGGCAGAAGCCGACTTGCGAGAAAAGGGATCACAACACGAAGACATAGAATTTAACATAATTTGACATCATATGACGGGGTCATCAGGGCAGAGCATATAGGACTACGGGAAATTGAGCGAAGCACCACGCGAAACACAAAAGTTTACACGACTTAGCAAAAATGGAGAGTCGATCGACATATCCAAGGAACGCCGAGCGTCAGCAATATTACGCGGTGAAGTCAGCTGGACGAAGGCTAAAATACTGTCAGAAACTCGCATAATCATAAGATTCACTGAAGCCAGAAATGTTTCCGAGGGATACGTTATGCACAATGTGGAGTCTTCTTTTCTGTAGAACCTTAATACGGTTGCTATTCCTAATAAAAAAGAGCGTTCCACACAACTGACGCATACTTGCACCTTGGAAGAACATAATACTTGTAAAGTTTCAAAAAGACAGTGGGTGCTTCAACCGCTTCCATGACCGCTTGCTGTAACATGATCATGAAATTTTAGTTTAGCATCAAGGGTACAGTGCCGGAGTGCGAACAACGTTGGTACGACAAATTTCGACATCGGACATGTAACGCAAGACTGTAATGTTTGTTTTGCAAGTAAATGAGACAACATTAGTTTTTGCAGTATTGATCATTAGATGACTGTTAGAACACCAAGTAATGACAGAGCTTCATCTTCTGTAACACGGTCGGATGCGGAGGATATGACTCTTATTTTTCTTTAAGCCGTCTGTATACTGCAGTAGTGTTGAATGCTTAACATATGATTCAAGGTCACCTACAACAGTATTGAAAAATAATGGTCAAAGATTATAACCTTGAGAAATACCGGAAGAAGGCACGTAAACATTTGAACACGCACGAGACACACAAAAAGAGCAGGTACGCCCGCGTAAATATGATTCGAAAAAACAGAGGGGAGTCACAAACACCATGTGATCGCAATTTCCATAGAGGAATGCCGTTATTGATTAAGTCAAACGCTCTCGAGACATCACCGGCCTCGGTGGCTCAGTCGGTAGCGTGTTCGCCGAGATCGCGGGTTCGAACCCGGCCGAGGCCGGCAGCAACTTGGTGGCAGAGTACAAGTTGCTTAAACACGCCGTCTTCCGCGAGGGACGTTAAATACGGGGTGCCGTGTGATGAGCTTTCATCGCACGTTAAAGAACCCTCAGGTGGGCAAAAGCAATCCTCAGACGGACAGCTGTGGCGTCGCTCATGATCTCAGTTGTCTCGCGACGTAAACCCCCAAATTATTATTATTACTTTCGAGACATCGAAGTAAACGACACCAACTTCACGACGAGGGCGGACAACTGGCCAAACAGATGACATAATAAATGAAACCAGATTTTGTAAGTATGTTGTGCATATACCGTCACATCGGCAGACAGACCGCTCGTGAATAGAACTGCCAGCAGGGAGCCACCCAACCACATGGAATATACTCTTGACACCGACATTTCCGCACTGTCCCTGGATTGCCCAGCATGGAATGCCCTGATAATTTCCTCACTACGCATGCACGCTTAACATGTTCCTTCGCCCATTGTTTGTCTAACTTGCATCACGTTTTACTGGAACGCCTACCTAACGACGATAGAGGACGCGTGCCACGTGCTCAAACATGGAGGAAAGAAAGAATCGGAATCGTCCATGCCACAACAAACATGGCTATTAGTTCCACCACAAAGCCACCGCAATTTCGTAATGTCAGATCCACAGCGAGGCCTCTATGTGTGCATTCGTTTTCATCCCGCATTGATAGAACGTTCGAAGGATGAGGTTTGCATTGGGAGAGATATAAGAACCCTCGAGGCAAGGAATGCAGCCACAAGTGGCCCGTCCTTCCAGTGCTCTGTTTGTTCTTCTGCGGGCCCCCGACGGGCCAAGCAGAATAGAAGCACCTCGTGGACCTGAATTTCCAGCCCCCGGGACGTACTCCTCCTTAATATGCATTCCTTCTAGTTTGCATTCTCGTTTTCCTATAACGGGAGCCTGGCGCTGATACTCTGCGTTGTGAAACATGAAAGAAAACGATGACATGCGCAGGAGAATGCATAACATTCGCGCGTCAGTCACGGAGTTGTTGAGTGATTCCCGTCCGGTTGACTTCCTGCGAACCCTTCGTGCCTTCTGTGGCATTTCTAATCTCGGGTGCTTTAGATTCGATTAGATAAGAAAGAAAGAGAACAAAAGGAAGGGTGTCTTATTTATCTTCATTTGTGTGCTCTTCTTTTTTCTACTTGCTTTAACTCCCAGTTTGCCTGTGTCCTCCTCCATTTTAATGTTTCGTTTGCGTGGAGCTTTAAGAGAGCACTACTAAGAGACCTACCTGGCCTTCGATGAAATTATCTAGCACGGCCATATTAGTGAAACTATCCGCCACCCAAGATAACTTTTGCAACAAAAAAAAATTAATGAGTATTCACCTGCTATACTGGTAAGTTGCGAAAACAGAAGAAGGAACATGCCGGTGGAGACTTTTGCATAGCACGTTGACTGCACTTCTTAATAAACATATCCCCCCCCCCCTCTTAGACCAAAATAATTTAAAGCGCTGTAATGACTCTTACTGGGACGGGACCGAGCGGAGACGCAAGAGAAACACACAGGCGCTCGTCCTGTGTGTTTGTCTTGCGTCTCCGCTTTGTCCCGTCCCAGTCATTACAGCGCTTCGAAATACTTTGATCTATGGATTACTAACCATATAGCCCAAGGCAAAACCTTTTAGACTACGAGGGACCAGGACGTGGACCACGTGGACTATCTTAGACCAGGAATTCACGCGACAGTTCAAGTTCCAGTGCCACGGCGGCACTGTCTGATCAGACAATAAACTGCTGACTGCCGTAGAAACAAGGAGTCAATCCGTGGGACTTGCTTCTTTCCTCACGGCTGTCTGTGGTATACATGAATGGATGTTCAGGACACGGGGCTTAGCATACGCCCTTGGCCTATACGCTGGCACTATGTCGACATCCGCCTAGAAAGTCCTCAGACAAAACAATCGGTGGATGGATTCGATCCTGGTATCTGTCTGTCTTCGGACTGACTCAGGCGTCACCATCTTCTCGTAATTGTTGGCACGACATCTCGAACGCGCCGTTGCTCGACATGTAAAACAGAGGCAGATCATAGTCCTGTAAGTGACGTCTCTACTGCATTCAAAATCGGCCAGAAGGGCCGACAATGCCTTCCTCAACCGATATTTGCATTGGTGATGATACCCGTGTTCACACGGCCGCGGGGATTATAAATCCTGAGGGCGAACGAATAACTGGATCTGGTTACGGGAACGTCTGTACAAAATTTAGGATAACGGAAGACTATTACCATAACGGGATCAGGTGATAGATGAAGGTATTACGCTAAAGCCGTCACGACCGCTCTGGGGCGCTAACGAGTTAGATGATGACCTCGCCGAGATGCAAAAAAAAAAAAAAAAGCGGTTTGGTTCATGATTACTCTGCAGTATTAGAGAAAATGTAAGGCAGGTAGCAAGGGGTGCTTCCATTGACCAACATTATAAAGGGGAAAAAAAAACTTACTGCAGAGTGATGTAGCTATGTGTATTGTCATCAAGCAAGAGAACCGCCTATGGAGGCATGGGGGTACTGATGTGTGTATTGTCATCAAGCAAGATAACTACATATGGAGTTAGCCCCTTTTACAGCGACTCTATCTTACACACAACGTTGATGCTGCTGGAGAAACACTATTTTCCCTCTTGACACTGTTCTGTCTTGCGGTCAACCTGAAACTAGACGGTTTCCAAACAAATGCGATCCAATTGAATGACTTGGGAACGGATGTAAACGAGGACACAAGTACCTCATTATACGAGAGCCTCAATAATGATCGGAGGCCACCGGGTTGATCCCCTTCCCCTGCAATTTCCATAACTTTTCTTATCCCGAATTCCAAGTAATGAGACTTCAATGAGACATTATCATTGCATGTCGTTAAGGCTATAAGTACCACAAAAGCACGAGATCGGCGCCACCTAGAATGAAGTGCCGTGGTATACTTAGAGGGACCAGATGTTCTACTGCACAGAACGAAGGCGCGGCAAGACAGATCTACAAGCGGACATTATGTGTAGCCCGTGAGACATTATGCACTCCACAGGTCCAAGATGCTCTCAACACACCCACACGCACTTCGAAGGAGAACTATATTCGGTTTTCCTCGGAATGCGCCCGATCCATCATGGGGTACTGAACAGTCGCACTCATTCTGCTCAAGGGCTGCACCATATTGCAAAACATCATCTCCCACGAACGAAAAAGTGGCGAAAACCAAATATACTGATCCAGTTCCACATTGCCATCAATCTTTTCACGGTCAAGCACCTGAACCACACCGTCCTTCCCCCTTTTTTTATGAAGTGGTCACGGAAAGAAAAGATGAAACGGAGAAAGAAATCTAACGGCTATTCTAGGCGTGACCCAAACATGTCTCTCGAGCCTTTTTTTTTTTTTTTTACAGCTGTCATATTCTTGACTCGGCATCATCAGTCTAATCAGATGCGTCGTGAACTCGAATGCAGAAGAGTTCGTGAGAGCGGGTCTCCTTCTCCAAAATGGGCAGTCAAGTTCACCGAGGGTTGTCGGCAAAACGTCGTCCGATGAACGTTCGATAAAGGAAACAGATTGGTGGCCACCACGTGGGGGGTCATGTGGTCATCGGTTACAGCGTCCGCCTGCGATCCCACCGATAGAGCTCAGGACAACCCTTTGGAGTCGCCGCGCCTGTCACCATGCAGAGAGCACGTAAAAATGAAGTGTTCCTTCGAAAAGGATGCTGTTCACTGTGGTCGCAAATTCTCAACGAATCGTTGATTAAGTGTATAAAACACATTGCTGAACGTTGACTGTAACAGGATCAGGACATCGTATGTGCCTGTATCTGTTCAGCAGGAAGTATGCAAACGATTAGCTGCATGTGAACGCAGTTGCCGGTGTTAGACTTCCACATCGATATGCGACATTTCTTGGAAAAATGTTTCTCTTGGAAAAATTTATTGTGCTACAACCACGCGTTACTGCACACTAGAAAGTACTTGCGCAATTAAACACACTAGCAACACAATGATACACAACTTCTCCGTATTATTTTTAGTCCAACCAACTCCTCCAACAACACACAACTAAAAGTAACAGAACGTACAGTTAGTACGAGTAAATCAGTGTACATTTTGACCTATATGTAAGCCAGTGTAAAAAATCAATATACTGATTTTAGCCTATGTACGCATCGATGCAGAACACTGATGTGTTTAACAACGCACAACAGTGTACTGTTAAATCTACAGTTAAATGCGAATGCCTTAAGCACAAAAAAAAAAGTTTGTACTGCGGAGCTCTACATGTTGAACTCTACACTGAAATTAGCGACACACAAGTTCCTACACACCCTGTAAACCGCCCCTGAACAACATCATCAACAACAACAAATAAGTGATGACGATATAACACCAGGTATAGAGTACGTATATTCACAATTTTGTGCGCTTCATAATCCGTTTATTATATACTTCCCCTTTTTTTGGGGGGGGGCGGGGAGGGGGGGATAGCGTTCGATTTTTCACTCCGATTCGGAAAACATCTGTGCACTTTGCAGAAGACGTCGAGAGCAACGTACAGTGCAGTTTGCATCCACTTACCTGAATCTCTTCGAAGAGACCGAGGCAAGACAGTGTTAAATTTGTTTTCTTAGCTTTTATTTATTATCTGCAGCTTAAAACGTACATGCACAACACACTCCGAAAGAGATACCTCCCCGATTCCAGGTTTATTGAGTCCCTTACATCTCTGTTCGCTCCATTTCAAATGACCGCCCCACACGAAGAGAAAACGCGACTGCTCCGTTCCTTCTCTGCTCTTTCGTTTCTTGTTTGTGTCTTCGTGTCGCAAATCGAACAACTTTTAGTTTTATCCAGATGCCACACACATTCGGCATGGTTGATATATGGATCGTATACTGAGCATCATTTATTTTTAAAGTCTCTCCCGGGAAAAGCCGTCCGAAAAGCTCACCACTTGGGTCTTTCGCAGGCCGGACCGCGTTCCAGCGCTTCGGCGTTATGTACCGTCGAGATGTGACCTTCTCGGACGCAATAAAATTCAGGTGCGCCCGGTTACTCCTCCAGCACATCGTGTAGTTCGTCGAGTTCGGTTTTACCGTCACTATATTTTCTTTTTCATGACCTCATTTTAGATGGACGTTTCCATGTTGGGGGCACAAAAGGGGTATCTTGATACGTTTCGAATCTGGCAACGTAGCGCCCGTTGTCACAAAGGGCAATTATACTTCGGGACAAGTCAACTCCTGCAGGTCAACTCCACCGATAAATCTAACGACGTCTGTGATTGGGTTAGGCGGGTGCATGACGACTCCGGGTCACGGCGTACTGTACACGCATGCCCCGAACTGTTTCTTGTACAGTGACTATGTTGCGAAAGCACACGTCAGAGACGACGTACACGGAGCACATTTGCGTGCCTTTAAACACGTGCAATATCGGCATGAGCAAAACATGGGGGTCGACCTCCCTGGCTGCCTGGAGTCCATCATCTTTTGTCCGGGGCACCTCGGGGTTCAACATCAGGTGGCATTGATTGATTGATTGATTTGTAAAAGAAAAAATGGGGATGTTAGTCCCGACTCCCGAGCCACTCGGGACTGGGTACTCCAGGACGCGTTATTCAGAAAAGGAAGGGCATATATTGCACATTACATTATTAATTCACAGCTCGCTAGTGAAGTCTACGTGCTTCAAAGTGTCGTACCGTGCCGTTTCAGAAGAATCTGCAAGACGATTGGTCTGCCGTCAAATGACGCGGTTTCACCCCCACCACCCCCACCACCACCACCACCCAATTAGACCAAGGGGATTTCGACGAGTGGATGAAGTATGAAGGCGTACAGTTACGTCAAAAAGCTATTTCTCTATAAGATTCAGGTATAGAGGCTTGGAGGATTTTTCAGGCATCTTTGACAGACGTCAAGGCAGCGCCACAGAGCGGTAAAGGGAAGAAGCGTCTGCGCAGGGTCACACGCTTCCTGTCTCAAAATATGCCGGCAATCAGGAGAAAGTAAAAATAAAAATGACGGAGAGAAGTAAGGTTATGATGCCTCTTTATTGAAACATACACTCACGCGAAAGAGCACATCCAGTAGCTTACACCCGTGCCCAACCCGTGCACGACCACCCGCAGCGCCCCGTGCACAACCACCCGTGCACAACCACCTGCAGTAAACTTGCAGTTCACCAAACCACCAGGAATACTACTGATCCACAAACCGTTGTAGTGCGTGGTCACCATACCACCAGGATGCATGGTGGTTCATGCTCGAAATTGCGGACTGGTGGTTCAACACCAACGAGCCCATCAGCCTGGCGAATTTTCGATGGGGTGTCCTCAGGCTTCGCAACGTCGAATTACACCATCCATTCATTTAAAAGCCAGTGAGGTATTTCTCTAAAAACATTGTTCATGCGTAAAAGGGTGAACATGTGGCATAAAGGGGCCTTTCATCTTGCAAAAATGTCAAGCACTAGAAGGATATAACGCCTGATGGTGGGCCAATAACACGTCGCAAAGTCACCCAAAAAATGTCAGCCTATTATATGGTTGCAACAGACAAGCGTTACTTGAAAGTGTCTACAAGTTACACAATAACTATCTACCCGCGAGTATTTTAAGATTTAAGTAACCTTTGCCGTTCTTTCTTTTTCTTTTTTTCTTCTTCTTCCGCACATTGCTATGTTTCTTCCCTTGGTTATCGGCACTAAGACCCATAGTATAGAGCCCGCGTATCCCGGCATAAAAGTGCACTGGTCACCAGACCCATACATCTGCACATTGCATGACATCTGCACATGCAGCCCATTCCTCAGTGTCATGCGTGGCACTTGGACCATACTTTGAACATGACATTCTAGTAACACGACCCTTGCTCCTATCCTAACGTAACTAAAAATTCGACAGAATGTTCTTCCCACTGTATGCAGCACGAGAAGCAGTAAAAATACGCAAAGTCTCTCAGACAGTGCGCAGACAGCACGCTGGGCAAGCTGGTTAGTACACACAGTTTAACGATGTCATACGGTGGGAGCGCTACAGATGATGGGTACAGAACGTGGGTATGACCACAGAGTTCAAAAGTGAACAGAGTTGATGAATTTACCATGAAACAGTCGGTCTGCACAGCAACGACGTCTCGTGTAGATGGTAGGCTCTACGCTCGGGAGGTGACAAATGGTCTGTCGTGTAACCGTTTCGCGACACATCGTAAATTATTGGAAGCGCCACGGCTGTGACACTGTCTCAAGTCATTGCTGAGCTTGTCAAATGTTTGTTTTTCGCGTATCATGTTGTAGTTATTGTGTTTCCTCCTTTCCAGCTGAGTTCATTATCCTATAACGCCAATGGTCTTGTGCATTTCGTTGCTAGGCCGTTCACCTCACTTCACAGACTTGTAGGCGTGCGAAAGGCATTCATCATGCTTTGACCGCCAGTTGCACTCAAATATCGCGTTCGTTGTTTTCGAGCTTCGAGGAGCATACCGCAGTATCTCACGCGTGAATTATGTCGAAGTCGGAGAAGTTTTCAAACGTGATACGATCTAACATTTGTACCGTTCCGACCAAGTGTCACCTCAACATTGAGAGATATTAAATTTTGGTCGTCTGATTTTGAATAATCAAAAATAAAATGAACACTGCGGAACCTGACGGTCCCTATCAGCTCCGTATAACGCCGCCTTTTTCGCTAGAAAACAAGGGACAAATGACTTATACAACCAAAAAAGAAAAAGAATGCAATGTTGGAGAAGGGAAGTACGGGCAACACTATTTGCGCACTTTCACGGATCATTCAATTACAGCCCAGTACGGCTGCTAACGCGAACGCGTTTCCGTTAGCGCTAGGATTCCCTGCCAGGGATTTTCCCAGCACCCCCGCACTCCCTAACACCCGAAAAAAATCTTGCAACACCCCGACCACACACACATACTTTGGATGACGATGAGGTGGGCGATTCACCGCCGCTGAGTTGACACACTGCCATATTGCACATTGGGAACGCATGAGGGGATGATGATGGGTGGGGGGAGTACTTTTAGAGAGCAGACACCAGACCGGTGGAGCGCAAGTACGCCGCAAGAAGACGAAGGCCGAAGATACCGGCCAGAAAGGCCAACAACGCCACAAAAGCAGCAGATCTGGGCGTCGCCACACCCGCCCTACGAGGCCCCAACTACGATGATATATCACGCTGTATAAGTGTGATATAACTATATAATGGCAGCAGTTGAGAGGATCAGGAGATCCTGACTCACCCCCCTGCGTCCGCCCCTCTGTCGCGGTATGCTGGATGCGGCACTTTCAGCGCTGGGTCTATCTCGTGTAGCAGGGACGAGCCATGATTGGCTTGTAGCCAGAAGGAGAAGAAACCGATTTCTCAGGAAACTATTCTGTTGTGACTCAGAAATGCTGCAGGGCACCGTGTTCACTTTTTCGTTCCCCATTCACTGGATCAGATAGTTGCAGATCAGACTTGTTGCATTATCACTAGAAATGTACTGCATTCACAGGCCTTGGAACTCTGGGCGTTTTAGGCTTACTTGTCTGTGTCGTCCCTATAATTGTGCTCTGCCTCGGCCAATTCTGGTTGTTGAAGTCTAAAGGCCTGCTCCCACATACAGCGCTTTGCTCTATAGCGCTGGAAGACAGCGCTGTTTTTTTTTTTTTTTTCCTCCTCTGACTGCTAAGAAGCGATGGATCTGTTTGCCGATATTGAGCTCCTGCTAACTTTTTCAGCGCAATTTCTAGCGCTATTTTTCTGTTGGCCAATCAAGAATCTGCGTTTGCTATGACGTTATCGAAGCTGTGTGATTGTTCTCTTCCAGAGCACCCCGTCGTGATGGCGGCGAGGAAATGGCCACTACGCAGATGCCGGTGCGTCACGTTACCACGAGATGTCGCGTGACTTGAGTGGGAGACAGGAAGACCACTGTACGCTCCACTGTACAAGTGGGAACGCGAAGGTAGAAAAGAATGCTGGGTTTTAAGCGCTCTTTTCTAGCGCTATGGAGCAGAGCGCTGCATATGAGACTTTAGAGTGGCAGCTTAGCGGAGAACACAGTAGGATACTTTTTTTATATTTATTCATGCGATTTCACATTCTACGATGTCTCAAACACGTGCGTACGAGGAAAGTCAGACCCCGACCATGACACATGGAATATCCTTCCGTACCACCCCCTCCCACTTTTCTCATATATATCACGCTTTTCCCGAACGGTATCCTTTATTTCTAATGCAATGCCTTCCACGTAATTACAGTAATTGAGCTGGAGCAGATGCGCACACGGTCAAGATCGCGGGATCCTCGAATCCTAGTGGTTCCAAGAAAATCTTCAACAAACATCGCGCTTCTAGCTACTCCACGCACACACAAAAAAAGAAAAGAAAAAGAAGAAGAGTATCGTAAAGGCCGTTCAAGGACGCTAGCTGCACTTTCCCCGTTTTGTTTCACGTTTGATGTTGGTAATTTCCATTCAGACCTGCGAACCAATAACAAAAAGAAAAAAAAAAGCGCGAAGGAGAAAGTCGGGGAGGTAGAGTGTTGCCCGCGCTGTAACAGCCCCCGTAATTACTGAGATAACAAGATGGCTATATCAATATCCACTGGATATATGCAGTCTCTTTCTGAAGCCCCTTTTTGTGCGCTAGGCGCTTTTATTACCGTTTACGACTTCGCTTCTTACCACCTGCTGGGAAACGCGACAGATTCTTTTCACTTTCTGATGCGGAGCGTCTGCTATACCCTCACCATGTCTTCGTTCCTCGTTCCCTCTTTCTTATACTGTCTGCGTATAGGCCAGAGTAACAAAACGAAGGTACATTACCGAACCGTCCGTAAAAGCGGTATGGCCTGCTGTACTATCGGAATGCACCCTAGCACTTTCCTTCGATGCACTCTGGACGCAGTGCGCGCGAGTTTGGTTTCGGCGGCTTTACGATAATCGTGTGTATTTCGTGGTGGCACTGGGTAATCCGACGTGCGCTTCGTGTTCGTGACGGGAGAACGTTACTTTAACTAGGCAAAGTACCAAGTTCGTCTGGAATTCCATTTGTACTAAATACGTTCAGATAAAACCGCTGTTACCAAACAAACATTTCACGAAGATAACTATACCTTTTGGCCTCACGATTGACGACGATTGCAGCCAATGGGTTACACATAGGCTTTCCGGTGTTTACCGAAAAGCACCGATAAACACACGCCGATAACTTTTTACGCGCTCGGTTGAAATAATTTTCCATCGGTAATTACTGAAATAAGCGCTCCAAATTACTTCATCTTATTTTCTGCGGTCCCCTCTTGTGCGGCTGACACTGGTCAGCCGAGCTGAGGTCTCTTCCAAAATAGCAGGTAATTGACCTCAAGTTTCTCACGGATCCGTATATAAAGGCATAGTCGGGATCCAGGATTGTCACAAGTATAGGTCCGTTTGGTCAGGAAGTACACCATCTGGAGCTTAGAGGCTAGAATGTACTTGAACCCTCGTTATTATGACCATGGTCGTTCCCGAAAATTTTGGTCATAATGCGGAATTGTCATATTAACGGGGGGGGGGGGGGAATTTGCAGACGTTTCACTGCATTGTTCCCCCAGGAGTATGGTCGTAAAGCGCGTATGTCAGATTATCGGGGGTCATATTAACCAGGGTTCACTGTACTGGGGTAAGCTATATGTCACAGAGGCTGAATGGTGCACACCGGTGACAAAAAAGATAATCCCTGCAGAAAAAAAAAGCCTGACTGTCCCGTGTAATTTCCTCGAAATGTGTTGGAAGTTCTTGACTGCTTCGTTGCCATTTGGAGTTTTATGCGCAAGAGGATGTGACGGAAGCGCTAGCAAGTAGAAGAGGACGCAGCCGAGTATAGTGACTTGGAATATTGGAAAGCAGCTGGACAAAATTGCCACGTGTGCAAATACTGCCGTAATAACATAGCATTTCAAAGTGGACATGAAAGACACAAGAAGGCCAAGGAAAGGAGTTGCCTCAGGACAGAAGCCGCCGATATTTCGAACAGAGACTGTTCTTCTTCTGGCACCAGAAGAAGAACAGTCTCTGTTCGAAATATCGGCGGCATCTGTCCTGAGGCAACTCCCTTCCTACATCTCTACCGGTTCGCTGGATTTCTACCCATCTACAAGAAGGCCAAGTACCACACGACAGGTAAGCTATGTCACCACTGTCGCCCAGTATCGTCTGTAGTGTCAGTTGTTGTAAAGCGCTACATTTTGGTGTGTCAATAGACAGCTCCTGGTTTATTTCTCGCCGGTTTTCGCCGAGCGTCTATTCCTTAAAAATATAGCCACAGAAAGCCACTGATTTGGTGAACGAAATAACTACTGATTTTTTACCCACCGAATCTGGAAAACAATAAACACCGCAAACCGTAGTTACACAGCAGTACCAGATGTTTTTCACGGACCATTACATAGCCGAGCAGTATTTTCTATTTCAGAAAAATTAAGCGTCCGACCCACGTAGAGCTCGTGAAATCGCCAAATGACCATCCACTTTTTCGACACTCCATAGACTTTTTTTTTTTCTCACAAATTTCTCCAAGAGAACTCCTCAATGCCTTACGCTGTCAACTATACTTGAATAACTACTGCCATTACCACAGACATCTGCATTAGCGTCAACAACAGAGCCTGTATTTCATGCAGTAGTATAGAGCACCTTTTTTTCTTCCTTCATTCTGTCTTCGCTCGATCACTTCAATTGCTAACGACCTTGTGAGATTTATAGCCACCTCCGGGCGGCATTTATCAGCTGCCAACAAACTTTCTAAGGAGCTATATGGGAGCAGCGTGCCGTAGTAAGGTACACGGTACAGGTGTGAAGGAATCCATTAGCGCCGAACGAGCACATCGAGGTGTCTCGAAGATGTTGCTCGCATTTAATCGATTATCATCCTTTGTATTGATTGCTTGGGCGCGTCCTCCCGCATCGCATGCCTAATTATCAGCTCTTTAAAAGGGTTCGTACCGAGGAAGTTTTTATTTTTCTCTCTTCCTCTCTCTCGCTCTTCAAGCATCAGGAGGCGGAGATTGAGGAATGCCTAGCGATGTATAACAAAGCAGAAATGTTGAGAAGCCGCTTTCTGCGACCCGAATAACGACCTGCCTCGGGATAGAGTTACACACTGAAAGGCTTGGCTGGAAATAAAGCTCCCCGTGTGGCATAAGAAAATTTAAAACATATCTACGTCACTGCCACGTCACAATTCCGTACGCCTCGAAGAGTCTGGCGCGGGTCAACGAGTTTCGGAGTGGAATGGCTTTATTTTATCGGGCCTTCCATGAAAATGTCACCAAATGCAGGTCTGTGAATTACTCTACGGTCGCGATGAGAGCCTCGCTCTGCCGTCTACACATTGCAAGTATCTCATGTGAAGTTAAAATAAAGGAAATTCTGTTCGGTTACCAACTGAAGTCCGGGACAAGTTCCTCGTGTGGGTCAGTACGCCAGGCCTTCGTATACGGGACCCTGACAGCGCCTGCCCGAAGACTTCTACTTCTACCGGATAACTTCCACAAGTCCCTGCATGGGAAGCGGTCATCCTGGTCACTCCCCTAAAAGTGAACCACCGCGGGCATCTGGAAAGAGGCGCAGCCAGGGGTAGTGCGCAGACCTCAATAATGATCTGCGAGCTATTTGACTATTAAATGCTGCCTTACCTCTACGTTCGCCTCACTGTTCTGGGGCACTGTTCACACACACACACATCTCGTCCGCTAGAAAGCTCAATGTTGGTCTTGCGTGTGGATCTGGCAGACCAGTACACACGCTGTTGAAACGTGCGACCTACGCATCTTGGCTTTATTATCAACCGTTTGACTAAAACGCAGTCAGACCAAATTGAACGTGTACAACGTAAGCTGGTTACTACGGTTTATGACAGATATATTGGTAGGAGGTTATACTATGACTATGAGCGCATTCTTGATTATATAGGACTTCCGTTATTGTCGTGTCGAAGACGATGTATTGATTTGCGATTTTTGGAAAAACTAATTAACGGTGAAATCGACTGTCCCATGTTGTTATCATCCGTTAATTTTCTGTGTACAACAAGGACAAGGGCACGAAATTTGTTCTACATTAGTCATTCAAACGTTGCTTCTCCTTTGTCTCGGTTACTGAAACTGTATAATGACTATGGTTCTGATCGTGCGACATTTCGATAGTATTTCTTTCTCTTAATTTAGTTATCTCGGAAGTTATCTAGCCAGCATTATGCATCTGTAGTTCCCTTTTGTACATAGAGTATGTATTGTGTTTCGTGCACCACACTAAGGGCCACGGCTGTTTGTGGGCACTTTAAATAAAATCAATCAATCAATCAATCAATCATCATCATTTGGTAATCAAGAATGATCAATTGAAAAGTCTAGTTCAAATGTTGTTTAATCGACAGCTACAGGCATAGTAACTAGTAAAATATGCTACATTTACTTTCACCTAGTAGTGAAAGTTAGGCAACACTAAAGGAAAAACCAGCGGCATGGCCGCGTGGGTTATGGTGTCCCGTTCGTTGATAGTAGCCAAAGTCGTGCTCAAGACTGGGAGGTGGCAGTTCGGATCTTATCGCCGGCTGTGCTCTCTGAGGTTTTCCCTAGGTTTTCCCAGGACTTCCCGGACGAATGTCCGCACAGTTCCACCAGAAGCAGACCCCGGACGCGTACTAACCCGCTGTCCCCTACTCCCTCCTGCTGTCCTGTCTCCCTCTGTCCACATCTGTACGCCGCTCAAAGCCACAGTTGCTTCGCGGTGCTAACACGGAATAAAAAACTGTACACCATCGGAACAGAGTACGACACCTGAAGCGGAGCTAGTCATGCTACCGGCTTCTTCAACAATGCCGCAGGCAACCCCTATGTACACACATACTGCATTCTTCCCGTTAATCTTTTCCATATATCGAGATCACGAGTGCTGTAAATCAAAATAATTTCCACGTATGTGGAAAGCCTGGTTACTGTTCGAATGAAAGAATAAAACCCGCATCAATACAGGCACATTCGTGTTTATCCGGAAAGGCTATTGCACAACGAAGAGATCACCCACAGATGGCGTATACAAGACTCCAACAGCCAATGCACTAAGACAGACTTAGGTATCGTGCTCTAATGGACTGGCGAGACAAGATAAAAATGGTATGTGCCAACGTCTGCGTGCTCACGGGATATTACACTGAAGGGAAAGGCCGGAAAGAGAATTAAAATAGCCGCGTGCGGTCATGATCCGTAATAATTCAACGGAATTGCATATCTAGATTATATCGGAAGATTCGTGTATGAATGGGGGTTCTATAAAGTAGTTCGGTGGGCTGATTTATGTCGCAAGGTGCCCACACTATTACCTCGAAAGGGAAGTATCCCGGATTATGAATTTCCGTCATGCAAGTTCTCGATCTTACGAGCGAAAGACGTCGAAGCACTATGGCTGCACGTAATGCCAACTCTATGGCCTCATTTTTTCGCTATTGTTATGACGTCTTCAGCAAAAGGGGTCCCAGGAACGCCGAAACTACTATCCAGTGCTGGTGGTGATACCACATTGTCAATATTTGCAAAGATATGTGTGTGTTTGTCAGTTTTATTTTTCTATACAAAAATGACCGAGCGGTGTCAGCAACGACAAAATAATGTCCAACACAAGTTCCGTTCGCGGTTTGTGTAGATGCACGACGTAAGGAATAACTCATACTTCAACTGCAAAAACGACATCAATGCTTGACTGATTGCATTTTTATAAGGAATCTGTAGAGGTCACAAAGGTCGCCCTGCATATTCAGGACTTGCACCGCATAGCAGCATACCAGCCGTGAACGTAATTAAGAAGGTATTACCAATAGGTAGTATTAGTACGGCGCAACAATCTGAGCAGTATTTATTTAATTATTGTTATTACCCCCAGGGCAAGCATTACAGAGGGGAGGAGGACATTTGAAAAAAAAACAAAAAACAACAGAGAACCAGTAATACTGCTGTTGTCTCTGAGAAGAAACAAGAAAGCAAGTTTTTTTTTTTTTTTTTGCTTTTTTCTGGTAGGTGAAACAGTTATCAATATATTACGTAATATTACGCAACAATGCGCAAAATTACGTAATATTACCTAAAAGATATTTCATAAAATGGGGTTGCAGTACCAAATTCTCCAGTGACACAGACGTATGACTCCACACTTTCCAGCAACATATCCGAGCGGAGGTGATCAATCTGTGCTGCCCACAGATAGATCGGGGTAGATAACAACCAATAAGTGATCTGCGGAAAGGAATCGTTCACAGTGTCAATAAACAAAACCATACGCTCTGGAACTAGAGCAGCAAGGTAAAGACTGATGATGTCCGGAAGAAAAAGAAAGAGTGAAGGGTATAACGGAACGCCTGTCTCAGACTAGAAGACTTAAATTTCCGTCCTATTAGAGTGAAACGTAAGCCAAACGTCGCTGCTGCGCCGTCAGGAACTACACCGCTGAAAGAAAAGTCAGTGTGTGCATATACTGCATTGTCAGCGTACAAAGCGACCTCTCATGGTATACCCCTTTACTTTACTTTCTCCACGTGCTGGATGACAAGTCCCTCAGGGGAAAACTCCTGTTCTCCCCTCCACATCATGAGAACAGTATTTGATAGTTTGGAGAATCATTACGGAGAACAATGCAGTTTTCAAATGCTGGTTCAAGTTTAAGCATGATACACAGCGCATATATAGGACGGGGACGAAGTAAAAAAGACAGAACTCTTCGCTGCTGTCTTTCTTTACTTTGACCCTGTCTTATGTGCGCTGCGTTTCAGTATATGAACGACTACCCCTCTGCCGCACTGTAACAACGTTCAAGATCGAGTTACCAACCCGGCTTGGGCATGGTACGGCAGGGTTGCCTGGATTGGCTACTTGAGCAATGACTTCGCATTTTTCTGGGGACTTTGTGCATGCTTCTTGGCCCTACATTTTAGATTCTTGTGCACCTATATCTGGATGAGTTGATTTCATCGAGGCGCTACTGCTGAAGTAAAGCGCTGTCACTTGTCTCTCCCTTGATGATCATCCTGGATGATATGAGGTCCTACGGATTGCTTTGTCTCTGTGCCTGGGCTCCAGGGCCCGTAGCCCACCACTGTGGCTTCTCTTGCGATCACAGTTGGCTCGCGAGACAAAGTGACGAATTATTAAACGAATATTATGTGTGGGCACGACCTACAACTATACTAGGGACCAGGACAGAAGGCAATCGCCCATGGGAGAGCCGAGTCGCGGGTTAGTTACGCTAGTGGCGGCTAGGAGCGCATGCATTTAGCACTATTTCACACAGCTCTGCTGTTGGAGAGACGATATGTCGTTCATGCTTTTGCCTTCCGTACAAGAGTACTCTTGTGGTCACGAGTTACCCAGCATATTAATTGTTTCCCCGAATCTGAAATGGCGGCGTCAGTGTTGGCTACCGGCACTAATCTGAAATGGCGGCAGCGACGATGTTGCGCATCTTTGTTGTTATATTCGCGATTTGCGTGTGTGGAAGATGAACCATTCATGTCACTGCGTTATGGGACTCACCTTATCGTGGCTCATCTAATTAGTCAACAATACAATGTGTGGTGAAATGTGCTCGACATGGTTCTAACTGGATAGCGACAGACATAACATTCAGTGTTCAACCCTAGCATATGTGTCGATAAGTTCTACGGGCAACACAACTGGGAAAGGGACTAGCCTAGTGGCCACGCTGCCCAATCAGGCCACGACCTACTACTATGCTATAGACCTGGACATGCACAAAGCTCCCAGCACCGGGGTACTATATAGTTCTTTGTTGTCGCAACTTAGCTATGGGATTTGGCGCTAATTAGTCATTCGCCGAAACCGCGGCAGCGTGTGGTGGGCCGTAGGCACAGTTCCCTGAGAAGTCGGCCCAGGACGCACATTCCGCACAGCGTTAGTCGTGACGCTGCCCACCACTGTGAGGCCGACGACGGCGAGCTCAATCGGAAGCAGAAGCACCACCACCACCACTGCCGCCGTAGGTACGTTCACGACGACGAAGAGAGCAGCGCGTGCATAGGAAGACAGCAGGCTATGGTAAGCAGGCTCTATCGCAGACAGACGACAGTGGCAATGATGATAATAATGTACATGTAATCCCACCAAATGAATAAATAGATAAATAAATAAATAAATAAGCACCTGTATGTGACAGCTCCTCTTAACTCGATTATAGCTGTGCGCTTCACAAAAATGGACCGTTTTTTTTTTTTTTTTTGCGTGACAATCTGACTGCTCGAACAGCTTACCCTAACCATCATGATTAAAAATAGAGAGTTCTCGTTGTTACTGAGGAAATGCTTCCAACGCGAAGAAAGAAGGAAACAAGCGTGACACTTTTTCCATTTTACCACGTCACTCGATAATTCCGTTTTGTCAAGAAGTATCTTTCCTACAATGCATTTGTTAGTAACTCTGACCCATCAACCAAATTCTTCACGAATCTTACCAGCGTACTCGCTGGAAGAATGTCGACAGAGTTCCTCAAGTGGTTCCTCCCTCGCTATCTCGCTATCTTCCTCCTTTCCTCGTGTTTCTTTAGCGATGCAGACAGCCATTTAGCACTGCATTGATCGCATACCGTTCCCGTGTACCATCACGACACGCGTCACATTCGTTATATCGCGGAAGAAAAGGACGAGACGCTGGCATGCAACATCAAGACGCATCCTGCTCCACAGTCGCACAACCATCGTCAGCGAACGACACGGCTTCGACAGCGACGACGCTGAGAAACAAACCACAGGAGACCCACAATGGCACTCTTCTTTGCAGCGCGTGATATATAGATATATACGCCAGCAGACCACGCGACTCCTCAATCTGCGACAAAGCAGGGTCGGGGACCCCATTCGACGATTCGACAGTATACCAGCTGCGAGCTATGTAGATCGAAGACCATATACCCCAGCACTTCCTCCTCCCCTGCCCACGTATCACGTTAAATGGGCGGTACGTTTATTGAGACCTGGATTAAAACCGTCGCGGCTATTCGAGGCACGCGAATAAGCGTGTGCTATATCGAATGGAACGCTTCGAATGTTTTATAGAGAGCGATAATTTTTCGAAGGTAAAACGCCTCGCCGTGCCGCTTCCCCCAGGACGCACGCGCGCGTGAGAACTTGAATTTGTGGCCGTCCTTTTTCTTTTTCTCTCTCTCTCACTGCGTACTTCGTCACAGTAGGATTGTACGTAATACGGTCCTTGACGTGTCCTCGTATTGACAGAAATTGATGTGCGGGAAAGCTACAGCATTTGCACTTTTTTTCTGTTTTTTTCTGCGTCCAACAGTTGTTTATCTACGTGTAACAATTCTTCATAGCACGAAAATGTGGCAAGAGCTAATTTGATTCCTGAATTTATTTCATTTCGGTTTGCTAATCAGTGTATTTCTGTTTCTCTCCACGGTTTCTCTTTGTTGTATTGACATTTTTCATTGTCCTGACACGTCCTTTGCCTCATTCATTTTCCATGCACACAACGTAACGAAAGTCCTGTCAGAGCGCAGAAGCCCACGAATATATACCGGTTAGATTCAGTGCTAAAACAGTGAACCGTACCTGTGAGCCATGGAGAGTTTGCACACCCATGAACTAAGTTAATCTGTCTTAATCTGTCTTAATCATTTTGCCACTCGTTCATCGTTTATGCTGTCATCACATGATCATCAACCCCTGGTCGTCTGTGCTATTGACCACCATTTAGCGGTAGAAGCGAGCTGAAGTGGCTGGCTCCCCACTTGTGCGGCCACAGTCTCAATATTATTTTCAACTCCAATCCAAGCGAACAGGGCTTGTTCCTTGCAGTATAAATCAGCTCGGCTTCAGGAGGTGGGGAGGGGATACGTTTATTTAAAAAAAAAGAAAGGAAAGCTCGGGTTCAGTTCAAGCATGACACAATGATTACGTTATCCTGTTCCATTTGTCCAATAAATGAAGAACAACAACAACATATAAGTCATGATGATGTATAGTGACGGAAAGAACAACAACAACAACATATATATTGTGATGATGAAGTGGGGGGGTTTTCCACTCTAGGAGTGGAACCCTACCCCATAGCTAGGGGTATAATATGAGTGGTGACAATGATCAGTGATGACGATGAGAGATGACGGGAATGATCGAAGTGGCGATGACGATGCTGGACGTGATCGTGGTGGTGGGAGTGTCCGAGGGCGCTGCTGGGGTCATAGTGAGTCCTTTAGGCCTGTCGCCTCAAAGAAGTCAACCACGTGACGTAAGGCCGCCCTGGAGTCGGCCGCGATGTCCCAAGGGCCGAGGATGGTCGACAAGTTGAAGGGGCGGCAGCCAAGGGTGGCAAGCTGCGACTGCAGTGTACGCCTCTCGTTGACATAGGTCCGGCAGCGGAGGAGTATGTGCTCAACGTTGGCAAGTACGCCACACTCGTTGCACATAGGGCTAGCCTCACAGCCTAGCTGGTATCGATAGGACGGAGTGAAGGCCACATTCAGACGTAGCCTGTGGATGAGTGACTTCAGAGGACGAGGAAGCTTTGCAGGCAGTCGGTATGACAGCGTTGGGTCTACATTCCCCAAAGAGGACATAGTTGGAATGTCGTGTTGCCACTGTAGGGTAGACCAGGAATCGGACAAATGCCTGAGGAGGGATCTTCTGTCTCCTCTCGAGAGTATAATGGGCATAGAAGGTCGTTGTTGGTGTGCAGCGGCAGCGGCAGCGTCGGCCTCGTGGTTCCCAGTTATTCCGCAATGCCCTGGAACCCACTGAAAGGCAACGTAGTGGGAGCGATCTTGTAGGGACTTCAGGGCGCACAGGATGTCTATCACCACTGAGGCAACAACAACAACAATAAATGAAGAAGTGATGATGACATGGGCACTGAGGCAAGGGAACCGCGGATGCCCATGTTTTTAATGCACAGGAGAGCTGCTTTGGAGTCTGTGTAAATTACCCAGTGCTGCGGTTCACAGTCTTCCGCATATGTCAAAAATAACAAGATAGCATAAAGTTCAGCGGATGTCGATGAGGTACGGTGAGATAGACGACACCCACGTGTAACAGACTGTGATGGAATGGCAAAGGCTGAAGATGAAGTGTCCCTGGTCGACGATCCATCCGTGTATACAGCGGTACTGTTGCGGTATTGAGCCTCGACGAAGTCAAGGGTAAGTTGCCTCAGAATAAAATCAGGATAGTTCCTTTTTTTGTTCTTGAGACCGGGGATGGAGACAGTGACAGACTGCGATGGCAACGTCCATGGAAGCACTTTGGGTGCCGTCTGGTCGACTATGAATTTGGGGATATGAGGTCTGAATGATGTCACAGCAGCATGAACCGTCGCGTTCCGTCTAGCGTGAAGCTTGCGAATCAGAGTGTGACGGTTATGATGGGCACGTAGACGCAGATAGTGGCGTGCAGTTTCCCGAGTACGGAGAACCTCAATGGGGATGTCCCTGGCCTCAGCCACTACTAGACGGGTTTCAGCGCCTCGTGGGACCCCAAGACATACCCGAAGGCTGCGCGCTAGCATGGCTCGAATCCTTTGAATCAGTGTCTGAGGAAGTCCGTGTAGGACGGGAAGGCTGTACATCACTGAGCCACGAACCAGGGCATTGTGCAGCATGAGGAGATCCTTCTCGTCTCGCCCCCATCTCATACCTGCGAAGTGACGAATCACGTTGACCCAGCGTTGGACTTTCTGTTCAATGACGTCTGTGTGGCGCTTCCACGACAAATTCCAACACAGCGAACAAGTATAAATAGGCATAATGCGGTTGTCCTGATTGCGAACTGTGACTTCACAGCTGATCCATTACCCGTATACTGGTGCCAGCTCAATGATTAAGCTAAAGTCTGGCAGGTACTGAGTCCGAATTTTACCACTGAGATTTTCTCTGGATTCTCCGGCCAATTTTGCAGACACATGGCAGCACAGTTCCCTCTGAAGTCCGCCCTGGACGGATACTGTGCCCCATGACTCGCACTCCTTCCTGTAGTTATCTGTCCACGTCTGTCAAACGCTCATGGCCACGATTGGCTTAAAACTAAAACACAATTAAAATTCAAACAACAACAAATTAAATGAGCGCCAGGTTTCCTTGTCACTCCACCGTAATCCCGATCATGTGCACGCAAGAAAACCAACACACACACGACAGCAAACACGTAAACTGTGCCAGTATTCGTCCTGGAGTAGTTTGGGACTAACATCTCCATTTTTATTTTACCAATCAATCAATCAATCTATCTATCAATCAATCGGATTTTTGGCATACCGAAGCGAATAATGGTCCACTCGACTCGAATTCCTAATCAAGTGTGGAATTCTTGTATTCGAATTTAATTTCGAACATTCGAATCCAAAGAATATCTCCTTCAGACGGAATATATCAGAATACTTCCGAAGTTGCATCCGGAGCCGTATCTGCACGAGTGCATATATGTATTAAGCAGGGTTGCGGAATGGGGCCACTAATTCCATTCCTATTCCTCGGAATGAAAAGGTATGGCCAATTCCCACTCCTGGAATGGGTTTGGCAACCCCATTCCATTCCGTTAATTCCATCAATAAAAGAAAAGGGAGCGGTAACCGCACTGGCGAGCCCAACAGCCACCGGGCCGCCCAGACCATTCCATTCTAATTCCATTCCTGCAAAAAACTGCCTACTTCCATTCCCATTCCGAGGACAGTCTCCGCCATTCCATTCTAATTCCATTCCGAGCTGTGATAAATCTGGAACCATTCCAGCTCTGTAGTGGCAACTCCGCAACCCTGGTATGTACTATTAGGTTGCATAACTATTCGCGTCGCATTCGTTTCGGTTTTAAAATGATTGTTCGCGCAGCCATATACAGGGTGTTCAAAATTAAGCTTTCACGAGCGCTACGCAAACACAGCCATGCCAGGAAACCGGATGATAACTTTACGCTACTTGTGTAAGAAACAGGTGCTGCTAATTATGTAGCACCTGTTTCTTACTCAAGGAACTGAAAAAAATAGCACCAGTTTTCTTTTGTTCGCCTATTTATAAAGTGCTAGTGAAAGTATAATTTTGACCGCCCTGTATATTATTTATTCAGTTATTCCAAAAAACAAGCACACCCCACCATCTGAGTCCGGTACGCACCTAAAAGTGGCTTCGCTACGCGTTTTTTCGGCTCAATTCCGGATCTTGTTCAGCACCAGTGGCGAAATTGCAGTTTAAACTTATACAGGGTGTTCAAAATTAAGCTTTCACTAGCACTTTATAAATAGGCGAACAAAAGAAAACTGGTGCTATTTTTCTGTTCCTTGAGTAAGACACAGGTGCTACATAATTAGCAGCCCCCGTTTCTTACACAAGTAGCGTAAAGTTATCATCCTATTTCCTGTCATCGCTGTGTTTGCGTAGCGCTCGTGAAAGCTTAATTTTGAACACCCTGTATAGCTGCGGTCAGCCAAAGGGTTCTACAGCGCAGGCGCTTCCATCTCGGTGGAAATATACCATATGTGATGAAAGCAATGGAATGTTGATGTTGGGAGGGGGGGGGGGATAAAAAGAACAGCTTGAACACATCACATGACGAATTCGGTTACAACTGTACAAGACCAAACAAGAGGTTAGCATGGTTCACAATGAAACACACGGTCCTAGTAAACTGTCTCCGACGCGCTACTCTGTATGAACGTCACAAGCTCTGAAAAAGCAGCGTCCCTCTTGGCAGGTGGCCGAGTACCCACCACTTTTACGAGGTCTAAGTTTCGGTTTTCCTATCGGTCGAGAGCAGATTTCATAGTGGCCCTTGAGATGCATATCTGAAACAGCGCACAAGAGTGTGCTCAGTGTCTTCCACGGTTGCACAAAACGTGCAGCGATGGAAAATCACAAGCTCCAGCATAGTTAGTTCGCTTCCTCACACGCACCTCATCTCATCGTCATTCATGTAGTAGTAGTAGTAGTTGCTGTTGTTGTTGTTTTTGCTGTTCCACTTCCACAATAATACCCTTACTTCAAGTAAGATCCTTCAAGTATCTTCTCTTTGTTACCGTGCATACGTAGTCTACACAAGAAGCAGAAACTTCCGAAAGTTATCGAGCACAAACTGCAACATAAATTATCGCCAGCGTTCTGCACTTGTACGAGGTCATTTCTTAATTAACCGCCATAAGTGTTACAAATGGCTTCCTGTAGCAAAGCGTACCGGGCGATAATTTACTGCAGCACCATTACCTAGCTGCCCCAGATTAATTGGAAACTCATTTAATTAATCTCAGCTCAATCCCAGATGGTACGCCATAGGAAGCTACGTGATAAATTGTTCCGACGTCAAAATGTCATCATGTCTCGCTTCATAACGTTCAACTGCTTCGAGGCATACAGATTTACTATACTTTTCTTCATCGTTTTTATGCTATTTGAATTGTATCCGTACGAAGAAATGTGATGTGACAAAGAATCCTTCTCAACGCATATCACGTGGTGCAGGACTTCAAAAACATGCTGCGCTTCTGAAGGTGTAATTGTGGCTTTATGCGTGACTGCTTTTTATTCCGACGACTTGATCGTTTAGTTGCAGGCATCAATTTCGGTTTAGCGCCAACGCGAGAGAGGTATTATAAACACCTTCCTATACGCAGAAAATAGGCATAATCCTCCATAACGCATAACTCCACCAAATATTATAAGCACTTTCGCAAACCCCACAGGTCCTCTCTAGCGAAGCCTACTTACTAAAAAGCAGTATCATCTTCAGTGAAGCAAGCCTCAGAAACAGTACGAACGACCCCAACATGCACTGATAACCGGCTTGTATCGGACAATACGAAATAGGCGAAATATCTTAGGCAAATAAGGAAGAATGCATGGTTCACCCGTAAGAGGTTGATTTATGTGCTTCCAAAGTTGAAGCGAAAAGTCCATACGTCGTAAACGAAAGGCAAATCAAGTAAAGCGAGCCGGCTTTAAAAGAAACGCCGCCAGAAGATGGTACGAGGAAGAGATTTTTGACAAGGCGAAAGGGAAACTGTGCCTGTCACGTAAATGGCATCGGCTTAGAGATCCAGATTACACGACCATCTATTGGTGATGCGGAAACAGGACATAGGAAAACGGTTGACCAATCCGTGTTTAGCCTGCAGTTTCACGGTGCTGTGACCTGCGGAAAGACAATTCCTGATAACGCGTGACGAGTGCAAAAAGTGACACAATTCTACGAAACTCGCATTCTTACCCAACAATGGGGTAGAGTAGCGCAGCGGTTTTCGGAGTTTATTACCTTCTGAGAATTCTGAGTTTTCCTGGGTGTATTTGCTGAAGAAAGTTGAGTGTCCGAAATTCGGGAAAAAAGCGACGGCTGCGCAGCGACATACTCTCGAAAAAAAGAAAAAACGGCAAGCTAGCTTTGTGAAAAAACTTACTGTTATGCGGCAGAACTAGCAGACAACGTCATCTGTGTCCCGACCACCTGTCAGCGTGAACGTGAATTCCTCGAGAATAGTCGCAAGGTAGCTTTCGCTTACGTCCATCTTACGGTCTGCGCTGGGGTACGAGAAGGCCATCGCGCTGTCTATGGACAAGATAGTAAAACTATAATGTTCGCGCTTCTGTCTGCGTTGCAACAACTAGGTGCCCTTCTAGGAAGACAATTTGTAGGCCGTAGATATGTGTTTCCTTGTTCACTTTGAGGACGAAAGGGAGCATATGATCCACCGAAATCTCGACGCAAAAGAAAGCGTATCCAGTCAATCAGTCATCAAGTCACGGTTTCTCTCGTTGAAGAGTTCGACTACTGAAACTTCCCCTCTCCACCCCCCCTCCCTCCCTCTTAAAAAAAAAACAAATGAGTTTATTCGGATACATCAGAATTTCGTAATATTGTGCCTGCATATGTTTCTCGGAAACCCTCGAAACCCTCTCGAAACCCGGAACCGCTAGTAAAACTCAGCGCTATGAAATATCACTCTCCATCATGAAACTAGAGTGTTGTTGTTTGCTCGTGGTTCTCTGAAAACCTGGATTTCGAGAGGCCTAGAGTGGCTGCAAGAGTTCCGCGTTTGTTATCTTCAGGTGCTTATAGTTGTTTATCGCGCGTGGTTCCGTTTTGCGAAGCTCGGGTTGCAACAACGTGTAATCGCTCCTGAATATACGCAGCGCATTATGAATATCCCGAACACATTTATGCCGCCAAAGGCGGTAGCAACCGTTATTTGAATTGGACCAAATCCGAAACTGCTGCAAATGTATCTAAAAATATACAGTACATTTCTTACAGTAATACGCTGTTCATCTAAAACGTTGGTCAGGAGAACTTAAAGGCGCTAGAAACAAGGACGATTGTTCTTGTGCACGACAGGACGTGTCTCGTCTTCTCTGTGTGTTTAGCGCTTTTTTGTACTCGATGGTACATCAGTGATATTTTTTGTTTCGGGTGTAAAATGTCTTATTCTACGGCACACATTTGTGGCGCAACTTTCACACCATACAGGAGAGTGTCTTGTAAGACACCCTCGCAGAGACTGTGTTCAACAAAAACCAAGAGGCGTATTCCACAGGAAACACCACTTCGCGAGATCTATTCCGTTTAAAACACTGGTTCTGAATTTCAAATGGGTGTTTCAAAACACCTTTCTTAGCACCGTTACCTCTCAGTTGAGCCTATGGAATAAATACGACCCTTTTATACGCTGATATAAGCAAACATTTACTGCTTTTTTTTTCCCTTGTGATATCACCTCAAAGGACTTTAGTTTCATTTCAGGACACATTAAAATTATCTGTATCGGTGTGACCAGTCATTCTATTGCAGCGATATCATAGAACTAATAGTCGCTGACGAAGTAGAATATCTACCAAGACTTCTCAACCGAAGCTTTTACTGCTTTTCTGCTGCATGCCTCTGTGCATCTGTGCATCGCTTTCAGAGCTGCACGTCCGAAATTGTATTCCTTATTCGCTTTGACGTCGACCTTTAAAGTAACTGCCACCCCAACGCAAGGGTCGTCTTGTAGGACTTGCTTGGATTTGGCTCGACTCTGCGTTGGGCTGGCTACTATGGTACGGCTATACACCAGCACGCATAGGGTGGCGAGGTGTCGCTGCCACATCCCTAAAACGGTCACGCGTTCCCTGAGAGTGTTGAGGAAGGAGACCACAAGGTGGCACACAGTCTGGCGACAGACGCCAGGGAACTACTTCTTGATGTCACGAGGTATTTGTTGTACTTCTATTCAATTATATAAGAAACATGGGTAGCTCATATGCGGGATTCGACTGTGGCACATCAACGGCAATAGAAACTACTACTACATGAATGACGATGGAATGAGGTGATTCACCGCAACAATTGCGGTACCATCATACCTCAGTGCATGTGGGTTAATATATGAGTGTGATGACGATGAAAAAGATGAGGCAAACACACTCGCACACACATGACACACGCAAATGAGACATCACACACGCCGGTGAGTCGGGGATAATTCAATCATGGCAAAAGCACTGAGGTCAGAGTATACAGCAGGTCAGGATTCACAACACCCACTTACTTGTTTATTTCTTTATTTATTTGAAAACGAAACCCTACCTTTCCACCGAAATGGCAGTATATTTAGAGGCGAGGGAGAGCACATGGAAAGTGGCAGTTCATCGAAAGAGAGAGAGAGAGAAGAAAATATACACTGAACAAGAAACGATCATGACTTGTTTGAAAATATAATGACATATAATTATGCCCAGTATTTCTCTCCGCTGCATATCAACGCCGTGGACAGGGGATGCTCTACCAGCAACTCTACACCTATACGGAACATAAACACCTCAACTATATCGCATCACGTTTTCAGTGGCTGCGCAGCTGCGATAGTAGGTTTCCTTATCGAGGTCTTCGCTCAAATTGAAGGAGACGAATTCGCGCGTAAGTAACGCCTGCAGCTCAGTTCAGTTAAAGAGAGCGATTAAGAAAATTAATGAAAGCAGCCTGCATGCAACCATTGCACGTGACGAGAACAAATGAGAGAAACTTTACTCCTCAGGGTGAATCACGTCTGGTAGATGAATGAAAATGGAAATACGATGTTCCTGGGAAAAGGACCGCGTAATGAATACGTTTTGCCAAATCGTCTGGCAACTTGACAGCAATGGACAACTTATCTTACCTGTTTCACGATGAAATAATATATGGCAAAAAGAACACGTCGCCTTTTTCGGCGATTGACGTAAGATAGAGTGGTCGAGTCTCTGTTGGGAAGGTACTGCGTAGAATAACCGCGTGTCTATGGTTTCTTAATATCGCTTCAGCATTTATCGCCATCATGCATAGCATAGTGGATAACAATACACACACGTGGGAAGAGCAATACTGCACAACGTATACGCTAGAATAAGTAAGAACTTTCTCTCGAAGTAGAAAATGTTGGTATGTTAGTCACGCAGCTTCCACTAACAGACAAGCATGTGGGAAAAAATTAAATGAAGCTTTCGCGCAACGAAACCGACAGATCAGTTTATCATGCGTCGGTCTAGTGGCACGACTCGTGTTTCAGTAATCATTAAATTTAAGTTTCATTTTACGATTTGCTATGTAATGCAGAAAGTTTAAGCGCTCGATTTTTCTTCGATGCACTAGCGGGATGCACTCCAGATACAGAGTACAACGATGATATTCATGCACGTTCCACTCCCATACGAATTATAGATAAATAATAATAATAACGATAACAATTTTATTAACTCAAGAGTTTCTTTGAGAATATTATCCGCGTTTTAGATTCTTTGGCTAGTATAGTGTGACTTGCGTAGTGTAAGCATTTCGTGTGTTTAGTTTGTGCTACATTATATTGAAACTGTATTGACATTGTATTGAACTTGTACTACACAGGTTTACTTGGTCATATTAAATATCCTGATCAGTAAATAGAAGGGTAACCAGTAAGTAAAATCAGTAGGAATTGAAGATTTTTTCTAAAATAAAATAAATGATCAATGAAAGAAGGAAGTCACCGAACAGGTTAGCCAGCTGCAGGACTCGAACGCACATCTTCTGGATTGCCGGTCCAGGGTTCTACCGATTGAGCTAAGCCAGAGCCGCCGCGAGGAGAGTTTGCGCCAGGGGCAGGGCACATCTGAAGCGCCCCCCCCCCCCTCCCTCACTGCCTTCAGAAGCCTTGTAAACAAAGAAAATAAAACGCCCATTTACACTGCCGAGACCACAAATTCAAATTCTCTTCATTCCCACTTTGTACTGTCCAACCAACCTGCTTGGGCTTGCCGTTCTGCACCCCCTCTGGTGAGGGCGCCCGGGGCGGCGTGTACTCTCGCACCCCCGTCGGTACGGCTCTGAGCTATAAGCTAACATGCCTCTCCAACGTTTTCCAAGGGTGCGTCATTTTGTTCTTTCTTCTGTGTTCCAGCCTCAGAACATCACTTATTTCCATAAATGATCAGTAATAGAAGAACGGAACGTGTATCAAAACAACCTGGCTTGCCTGTGCCTGGAAGGCTTATGAACTCAGCGTTGACAGTCAGCGAAACGCGGTAAACGAATTTAAATGTACTCCCGAAAATACTAATAATACAAAATCCAATCATAGAAGAGAATATTAAGCATAGGCGTCAGTCTGTAAGACGCAGTTAAATACGAAAGCGAAATGTAAAAATATGAAAATAATAATGCAAGCCCAACCATAATGTAGACAATCAAGCATAAACTTGAGACGCAATAGGAGTGATGGCCATAGAATCTCCTGGTAAGAAATTCATCATTGTGGGAACATAATTGCGATGGGCTCTCCCTATAGCGTGGAAATATTCTGTGTGCACTGTATGTTACTGGATGCCGTAAATATACAGGGCAAGAACGATAACTACCAGCTGAACAAAGAGATCGTGGAATGTGTGCCGCTTATTTAAGCTGAGCAGGTCTCCACTGTCGTCTGATCGACCATAAGAGATACTTTTCATTGCTCAATTGAGAGTGCGGTTAATCCTGCCTTTCCAACCCGAGGAACACTTCAGCAATGTAGTAAGACGATATCGCATGTGTATGTCAAGGTCGCAATTTTTACACTTTATGTGTAAAACTTCATGTACACTTGATGTATTTCGGTTATCAGGTCAGTCTAATTTCTCATTGTGAAGGCCTCGTTAAAGGTGCACTAAAGTGTAAAAATTTCTCCTCGTGGAATAGAAGATGCTGTTACGTTGACACCAAGACAAAAGGAACAGGGTTCATCTGTTGCGTCATTCGTGCTTTATGAGCGAAACAACCTGCAATTTACGTTTTGTTTCTCCCTCTCCTTCTCAAGAAGACCGACAACGCGGAGAAGTCTCGGATTGGCCCCCTCAAACAATCTCGCGCTACGATTGGACAAATCGCTTGCGGAGACCAATGAGACCGGGCTTCGCATTGTCGACCTTCTTGAGAAGGAGGGGGAGGGGGAAAGCGCAGGTTCTTTCGCTCCTAAATCATGAGCGACTCAACGGGTGAGTCCTGTTCATTTTGTCTGGGTGTCAAAGTAACATTATCTTCTATTCCACGAGGAGAACGTTTTACACTTTAGTGCCCCCTTAAGGTAAAGGGAAGACGAGGCAAATAACAAATCTATGTCTGGTCCAATAACGCTTTACTCCACTCCTTTATTGGAGATCTTCGTTGCATGCCATATCGTACATGCCTACTTACACATTTACTATTTCTTATCATTACTCTACTGCACCACGTAAGTGGTATTATGTAGAGCAGAGGGTACATAATTGCTTCAAGCAAAAATACAGAACAATGAGGGTAGTGGATACACAAACACGTTTTTTAATCCTCATGCACTCAGATAATCCGATAACTTACCAGCAGAATAAGCGTAAAACCAGGAGAGGATAAGGTAACGCGGGAGGCCATTCCATTAGTTTATTGTTCTTTCCAAAAAATAATCTTGAACAAAGACGTCCGCATATGATACGATTTAATCTTTAAGGGGAGGCCTAAACGTTGCGAGACAAAGTTAGACGGTAGTAAATAATGGTAAATAGTAAGTAATAAGTAATATAATATAATAAAAGTAAATAAAAGATAACGAGAGGATAGAGAGGTAGCAAGCGAGCTGGTGGTATAGATCCATAACTTAAAAACCCGAGACTAGGGGACAAAAAAAAACGACAAGACAGACAAGGTCTCACGGTTTGAGACCTTGTTTGTGTTGTCGTTTTTTTTGTGTTTTTTTTTTGTCATCTAGTCTCGGATTTTGAAGTTATGGAAATAAAAGATGTTCACGAAATAAAAGCACTTGGTTGAAGTTCAGTGCTTGTGTCTGTGGCCTTTTATGTCCTTTAAACATATACCCCCCCCCCCTTTTATGTCTTTTACTGTACTGTCTTGTTCGTACCCAGCACCGAGGTGTTTTAACGCTTTTAAGTAAATAATCGTTGCGGGGGATACCTGACTCGATAAATAAATGTCTCGAAAAAAGTTTCAATCGAGCCTTCGTCCTTCGTCTTTCGTGCGGGGGGCTATCCCAGCATGGCTTTTAGATCAGCAGATCGTGTGCACTGTGAATAGTTATTCGACACAAAACGTGCACATGTCCTCATTCGGAGGGATCCTCGAGGAATAAAGAGGCCGAACATATGTACATATATGTCAAAGTACAAAACGAAAACACCGGAAGAAAAAAATAGGGAATCAAGTCAAACAAAGCGTGTGTCCGTCCGTCCGTGGTGGTGGTCCCCTGTGAAGCGTGCTTTCACTGCACCGCCGGAGTGTACACAGGTGAAGCAACCAAGCAATGTCCCTCTTTTGCAAGCAGGGGTAATGGTTGAGGTGTGGTGGTGAGGTGGTTACGCAGTGAGGTGAAAGCAGGCCCTCGCGGTTTGCTTATATAAGGTGTCCTTTTTTTATTCGTTAGATATTTTATAAAAAAAAAAAAAAAGAAGCTATGACTGCAGCGTAGATACCGTTTTCGCAGACGGCTTATACATCTAGGCAGACATTCTCTCGAAGAGAAACCTAAAGCTACTCGATGACTAATTACCTAAAACTGGTCAATTGATTAGGCGCTTTAGGGCAAAAGTGAAACAGCAGAACGGGGGAGTCAAATAAAGAGTCAATTAATGAGTTTAGGTAAAACTAGTGCTCAAGTAGTTACATACTGTCTTCGAGAAGATGTCCGCTTTGCCGTATAATGCACTTGTGAAAACTGCATGTATGCTGCTATCGTAGCTTTATTACAAATCTGTAACGAATCAAAGAGAACACCCTGTACACATACACTATAACAACAACAACAACAACAACAAATAAGTTAATGATAATGAATGGGGAAATTTGCCACTTAAGGTGCGGCCCACTACCCCAAGGCACAATGGGGCAGGATGTGATGTGTCCTGATGATGAGGTGATGAACGATGCTAAATAGGGATAGTCAGTGGAGTCAGTATGACATCACAACGGTAGGCAAAACCACAGCACACAAAAATACACACACAGCACACAGGTACGCAGGCAGATTATAGGGTAGAAAGGAGACCAGTGTCCCGGAGAAACATCTTGAAATACTCAAGAACTTGACGATGGTCAGTCTGGTTAGACCCAGGGCCGAGAATGGTTGCCAATGTGAGTGGTGCGGCCGTGATCGACTGCAGGCGACACTGTAGAGCTGCATACACTATAAGAAAAGTAAATTACGAAGCAAAAACAGCATCTGGTACACTAGAGCGCTATTACTCTTCATTTTAGCCCCTTCGTCTAGAAATGTACTCGCCAGCGCTGTAAATTGTCCCTAAACAATTTTCCGTTAATAACTCCTTCATTTCTTCATTCTTCCAAAGAGCCATCAAGCTGTGGAATCATTTATCTTCTGCAGTTACATTTATATATTTATCCCTTATCGCTTAAGAACGCCGTTATTCGACATTTTCATTTCTTGTGGTTTTCAAACTTTGTCTAATCTTTTTTTTTCTTTTTTTTTTTGCTAGTTCTACACCCTTCTACGTTTATTTCGTATTGGTGTTTATTCCTGCTTAGCATACTGATTGTTTATGTGGAATAATATGTTTGTAACAATGTGTTTTAAGCTATATTTTTCCTCCTGTATTCCCCGATGTAATGCCTCACGGCCTTCGGGGCGTAACAATACGTAAACAAATGGTCGTTGCGACGTATCCAGTCCTCAAGAAAGATGGAAAGCCGAGGCCCTGGACCAGGATGCAGTACATCACCTACTCGAGTCATGTTAAGAGCATCCTCTGATCCAGTAATTCAAGGAATCGAGGAATTTTTATTCTATATACAGTCGTGTCGTTGATTACAGAATCGGGACTGCTATAGGGCTAAAGCTGTTATATTGTTCCTATAATATACAAGTACATCGTCTTGATAAAAAGAAAGAAACAAGTTATACAAAAGTAAAAAGGAGAGGAGCAGAGCAAAAAAAAGGAGGAGGAAGAAGACAAAAAATATGACAAAATATGACACAACGTCACAATCAGTGAGGCCGAAAGTGTGCTTTTACATTAGTACCTTTGAAGGAGCTAAAATTGATGATGCCTCTTATGTCATGCGGCAATGTGTTCCAGACGCTACAGCCAAAGTAAGCAAGTGAAAAAATACCGTAGTTAGTTTGTGGCGTACTACGTTTAAACGTGTTGGTATTATTCCTTAGAGAATATGTCGTGCTACGATGTCGTAGTGGAAGAAGTTTGTCAGAGGAGCAGTAAAATAACTTGCGGATAATTAGAGCAATTTTATATCGAACTACGCTGTATATGTTATGCAAATTCATGGAATTCACGAACCCCCGAAACGCACACCAGGGACGGGCAAATGCCCTCACGTTCTTTGCCCTCACATTTTTCCTCGTAATTTTCCTCGCCCCAATTATTTTCTGGAAATTTCTCACCTCGATGCCCGTGAGGTGAGGCCGAGGAAGCCTGGTGAGGGTACCCACCGTTGCACAGCACCAAACGAGTGCGGCTGTGGTTCGCTCGCCCAACCGCTGAGCTTCTCTGGCTAGTGGGTACGATTATGCAACGTGCTGGCGCCAGGCGTTATGCTGGTCGCTCGCAATAATATGTCAGAGTGACGTGATACCCGGCAGTGACCTCAGTTCCAAAGAAAGAGAACAAAGGTCTTCTTATGCAAGAAACGCCATTGTCGTTCCGGGCACTATTTGTGTTTCTCTATATTTGTACACACAGCGATACATAATGATGCAGTGGGAGGGTTGTGGGTCATCAAGGCTGCCCCTGCAATATCAATTACGGCTCTTTTTTACGAATGTGAATTTTTCTCAAGCGCGTCTCGTAATTAATTTATACATTAACTATATACAGGGTGTCTTTTTAAGACTATAAAAGACTTTTTAAAACTATAAGGGCTATAGACATGCTGTTTTCATTTCTATCATCTCTGGGCCGGCGTACGTTCTTGGCCATGCGTTGCTCGACCGTCAAATGACTAATTACCTAAAAATCGCTAATTAACTTTTTAATTATACAAGCTACGAAGTTGTCCCAGTGAGAACATCTGTTCCTTTCGGTGACCTGATATCGTAGCCGTTTTCAGAACAAAAATCCGTTCGGTAGATCGTCCGCAAAAAATTTGTGAAGGAACACCTTTTTTTTTTTTTGTTCATTGCGCATCTTCGGAGCCGCGTCTTTCCTTCACCCCCAATGTGAGATGGTGAAGGAGCCTCATGCGTCGAAGATGCCGCCACAGTGCCGCCTCATGCGTCGAAGATTAGCTTTAACTTGCGGAAACAAAACAAACACACATGTATCGGGTGGACGCTATCGGAACTGCCCTTGTCTTGTGTTGCATTTTCTGTTAATCTTTTTCCAGGACGCAAGATCCGACAGTGCGCTCTTTCACCCTCTCACATTGGGGGCAAAGGAAAGACGGGTCTCCGAAGATGCGCAATGAACAAAATAAATTAAAAAAAAGTGTTCCTTCATGAATTTTTTGCGGAGGATCTACCGAATGGATTTTTGTTCTGAAAACGGCTACGATATCAGGTCACCGAGAGGAACAGATGTTCTCATGGGACAACTTCGTAGCTTTTATAAATAAAAAGTTAATTAACGATTTTAGGTAATTAGTCATTTGACAGTCGAGCAACATATGGCCAAGAACGTACGCCGGCCCAGAGATGATAGAAGTGAAAACAGCATGTCTATAGCCATTATAGTTTTTTAATGAAAAATCTGTATCGCCTAAAAACAGACATCCTGTACATATACAGGGTGTTTCACAAAACGTGCCATTCGGACTTTATAAAAAAAACGGGGTGACGGAAAAATACAGGGTAAACCGCATTTGTGTGGCAATTAAATTTGCCACCTCGCAAAACTATTTTCACTTGATTTTAATTTTTTTATTTTTTATTTTTTTTATTTAAAATTTTAATTAAAATTCTTTAAATGAACTCTAAAATTTCCCAAGTCAACCTAACGTTTTTTTTTTCTCGTTTTTTTTTTACGCACAATTAGAGAGCCTGTAGCGAACTTAGATCCACCAAGAAATCCACTCAATCTTGCAAATGGAACTGCCCTTCACAAGTCCCGAAATTGAGGCTTCAAAGTTTCGGGTATTCAACGGCGCAACAAATCAGTCGCTAAGATGCGGGCGGCGGGAAAAGAGAGACGGAATCTCTCTTTTTTTTTTTTTTTTTTTTTTGCCGCTTATCAACGTATGGTGGAATGTCACCCGCCCTGTAATCGACGCGTCTTGTGCTGCACGCCGGTCCGGCGATAAATTGTTCTAGCAGAATAGTGGCAAAGAGATGACAATGAGAGCGAACTGATTAACGGAAAGACAATTTGAGGAGGTACGATTCATAACCAGACAGATTTTGCCCCAAAAGAGAGAAAAAGAATGGGAAAATCAGAAACGAACTAGAAACGAACTCATGCTATCTGCTTTGCCATTGGAAACTTTCAAAACATTCGCAACGCCGCTTCCCTTTTCCCCTCTCCTCGCTTTCCGACCTTCTATCTTTCATGGGGGCAGGAGCATGTCCTCCTCTCCGCGCATCTTTGCGACTGATTTGGTGCGCCGTTGAATATCAGAAACTTTGAAGCCTCAATTTCAGGACTATTTTAGGGCAGTTCCATTTGCAATATATACCGGATTTCTTGGTGGATCTGACTAAGTTCGCTACGGGCTCTCTATTTCTGTAAATAAAAAAAAAACGTTAGGTTGACTTGGGAAATTTTGAAGTTCAGTTAAAGCAATTAAATTTCTTTTAATTAAAATCCAATGAGAATATTTTTGCAAGCTGGTAAATTCAGTTGCCACACAAATGCCGTTTACCCCGTATTTTTCCGTCGCCCCGTTTTTTTATAAAGTCCGAATGACACGTTTTGTGAAACACCCCGTATATTATACAGGGTGGTCCACCAACCAGGATATAAAATTCATAGTAAAAAAACGTAGACCCCGGAGAGACATGCGGTCAAAGGATTTTTTCTACCAGTAAGTTTTGCCACGTGTTGGTAACATTTTTATTTTATTTCATTTCAATTGACGGAAAGTTGGGTTCTTGAATTGAACTCCGAAATTTTCCAAGGCAACCTAACGTTTCCTTTGCGGAGATGGGTTCCCTGTGGTGATTTTGCTCAGTAATTGACGAAATAAATTCGCCGAAAATCCGTGGAAATGAGCCTTTGGCTCAGCCTCTTTTTTGACGGCTCGTAGTTTGAGCACAAAGTTGCGAAGAAAGGACGTTACACTGACACGCCACACGAGGGGGGAAAGGGTTACAAGCCCTACCCACGGAACAAACACGCGCTGTGAGTGCAGGAATCAGAGATACCTTATCAAAAATGAGGTCACCCGACGGCTTGTAACCCTTTCCCCCTCGTGTTGCATGTCAATGTAACCTCCTTTCTTCCCAGCTTTGCGCTCAAACTACGAGCCGTCAAAAAAAGAGGCGGAGCCAAGGGCTCATTTCCACGGATTTTCAGCGAATCTATTTCGGAAATTGCCATTGCATTACGAGTGGGATTATGGCTATACTGAGTAAAATGGCCACGGGGTACCCATTTCCGCAAAGAAAACGTTAGGTTGCAGTAAAGTTTCTTCCGTTGTTGCTGGAAGATGGTCCGTTGATGTAGCTCACAGATCGAAGATATTCCCAAGAGACGTCCGACAGGCGGTATTCTCGAACAATAACTGGGCTTTATTTACATAGTTATTTACATAACTATATACAAGACAATACTATAGCGACTGAAGTCACGGGGCTTTCGCCTCGTCTTCATCAAGTCGTTGCGGCTTCCACACACATTTTCCTGTGTCCTCCGCTTAAAAGGGTGACATTTGAGACACAACCCCCCGCCAGCAAACACCAATCCCAGAAGCCCGGTTCAAACGTCCCCAACTCATGGTTGGCCTAGGTTGAATTTAGAACGAACCAGGCACCTCCTAATTGTCCGCCCACTACTCGGTATTTATGGGTAACGGACCAAGCTGTCAATCCGTGCACCATGCAACTTTGGACAGTGCATCTTCCTTGGCCCACTCTACTGATTTATTGCCAGCGAGCATCTGGTCGCGAAGACCCCCTGAGGCGTCAAGTGTCCCCCGTCCAACGCGACCTCCCCCAAATCTCTGTCGGGTGGCTATTCCACTGAGGTGGAAATGTACAATATTTGCAAGGTTTCTAAATGTACAACTCTTACAGTTGCCTTGGGAAATTTCGGGGAAATTAACTTTCCCTCAATTGAAATGAAATAAAATATGTGGCAAAAGTTATTGGCAGAAAAAAACACCCTTGACCGCATGTCTCTCCGGGGCCTACGTTTTTTACTATGAATTTCTATCATGGTTGGTGGACCACCCTGTATATACAGGGTGTCCCAGAAAACGTGTCATTGAATTATAATAAAAAAAGCTACACCACCTAGAGTCATGCGGTCAATGGCATTTGTTCTTACTGGGTTTTTGCCACCTCCTCATGTGAATATCGTGTAACGTAAGTTTAGTTATGTAAATTTTTGTGAGCTTAAGTCGGAAATTTGCCAAGTAAATGTCACTTTTTTACCCCACCAATGTGAAGAGCGTGTCTATTTTACTCAAATTAATGATAATTTACAGCGACATTCAGGAGCTATCACATCGGAAAAAATAGCCGAACATCATGCTCTACGGAGGTCGCACAGAATAGCGCACGATGAATTTTTCAGCGCAATCTTTGTCAGTCCGCCGAAAGGAGGTTGGAAACCCAGCCCTCACCGACATCGCAGAAAGAGATAAAACAGGCACGGCTTATCACGTTCGACTTTCGCTGGTATAATGCTTTTCCTCTCCCAACTCTAGGAAGTGTTTCTTTTTCTACTGTCACTCTGTGGGCTGGCTTCGGAACCTCCTTTCGTCGCACTGAGAGCGATTGCGCTCAAAAAGTCATCGCGCGCTATGGACCGGTGCTCCGAAAAGCATGATATTCGGCTATTTTTTCTGATGGGATAGCTCGTGAATATGACTGTGAATTATCATGAATTTGAGTGAATTCGGCACGCTCTTCATATTGGTGGGGTAAAAAAGTGACCTTTACTTGGCAAATTTCCGAGTTCAGTTCGCAAATATTTACATAATTAAACTTGGAGTACATGACATTCACATTAAGAGGTGGCAAAAACCTAATAAGAACAAATGCTGTTGACCGCATGATTCTAGGTGGCGTAGTTTTTTTATTATAATTCAATGACACGTTTTCTGGGACACCCTGTATATAGGGAGGCCTCTCTAGTCTCCTACTAGGCCTCCCAGAGAATATAATTTAATCTGCGCACACTAAAAAAAAAATAAATAAATCTTACTAGCGGGTAGCAAAAAGCAGGTAATGATTAGATACAACTGGACTTCTAAATACCACCTTCTTTGATACACTTGATGTAAAACTTAAAAAAAAAATGGTGTTTAAGAATTTATATGTTTTTCTTGTAATTAGAATTTACCGTACCACATGGCTTTTCCCAAACCTAATTTTTATCTTGCATAGCACCGACCGACACGTCTGTTTAGACAAAACCTAAATGCAACAAAAAGTGGCACCCCAGCTCGTTCACACACACTGAATATTTGATTCTCACACCATTCGAGAGCGCCAGTCGCGTTACACGTATTAAATTATCCGCTCCGTTTGCTTCATGAATGCATGTAAAACTCCTATAAAAGCGGAACTGAACGTCTCTCCCTATGAATTTCGAAAGCAGACGACAAACGTGAGCGAGAAGCACGACCAGAAACACCAGAGCGGGAGAGGGCGTCGAAGGAGAGTAGGGGACCTTGCTGAATATGTGGGAGAGGATATCGTCCGGGGAGCGCAATCGCGTGATTGGACAACGTACACTCCCCGGGCGAAGTCTTGAAGTCTCCCGCCGTAACACTTGTCTGCGACTTGTGCTTCACCGCAGTATCACCGGAGCCTCATCGGCAGGGTGAACGCTCTCGCGCTGTTGCTCTTGTATTGCTTGAATTCGCGTCGTCTGCTACTTGACAGCAGTGCACCGGACGAGAATTTCTGTGCTCGCAACTTGTGTTGTCCCGCCATCTGAGGATTACCTTCGTACCCACGTAACGGATTGCGCTCGGCGAAAGTGTGCATTCAGGTAGGCTCGTTTTTGTTGTGTCTGCAAAACTGAGCAGGTTCTGCACGGGACTGTGTGCAATGTAAACTGAGTGAGGCGCATTGTGCGAGCGGGTATTCTTTTCTTGTCACTTTCGTTTCTTGTGGGTCAGTATGTGTGCATGCTTTGCCTTGCTTCTGTATGTTTCTTTTATTTCTTTTGTAATACAGTACCTCGAATTCCTCCGGGAAAAAGGGGCATGCAGGGTTTTGTAAGTGCACTAATTACGCACAGAACAGCAATAATACAAGGACATAAAAATTCGAAGGAAGTATCGAAGTTTTTGAAAACTCGCGGGCACTTCCAAATGTACTTGTACGTAGAGCTTTTTCAAGCCGGTATTCCAAGAACTGTGGGGAAGGATTCTTTGCTTCCGTTCTGCATTCCGAGTTGTCACTGCGAAGCACTTATGGCTATATGAGGTGGAGAGATGTAGACAAATGAACAGAAGGAAGGAGTGGGGAGGGGAGGGGGATCTGAAAGTGTATTACAATAGGAAAGGTTAGCCAGACAAAGGTCGGCTGCTGTCTCTTTTCTAAATAAAAGAAAAGAGCAAATGAAAGGGAAACAAAAAAAAAAAAAAAACAGATGAACCACAGTCGAAGAGTGGGGAGCTGGGTTGGTGTGGTTCCTGGGCCGACTTCGCTAGGGTACTGCGCTTCATAGAGTACGCCTACCCATAGAAAACCCGAGACAGCACTGCCGTCGAATGAATTCGATCCTGGGCAATCTCTCCGTCTCAGTGAAAAATAGCTGTAACGGTGACCTCAAGGATTACAGCGTTGGTTATGTACCGGATAATCCGAACTACCATTAAGGACGAGCTGTGAAATAAACTGAAAGTGACTGACGCGCTCATTATAAATCTTCATGCGCGTCAACCCCATCTGCCCTTGTAGTGTGGTTGGCACTGCCGGGAGAACACAAAACTGCGCCTCACAGAAAAATACAATCCTTTGATGCATCGCAAAACATAGAAACAGTAACAACAACCTGCTACGGAAACTGTGTGTCATTCACTTCTACAGCAATCACAGCGAAGACCACCGGAAGAAGCTGACCTCGCCGTCAGAAGGGCAGTACCTGAACAACTTTCACTTTTGAAAGGACGCCCTATTTGTTTCGCCATTATAATGAAAGAGACCATATCACTGGAGGACCACCTCAATGTTTTCTGTGTGTACTTCACTCAAGAAGGCACGACTTCCAAATTGTTTCGCCTCGAGGACACGACCTCCCCGTGTCTCTGCCTGTGGCAACGTCGGCGCAAATTGCGCTTGTGCTGCCTGTACTCTAATGTTACGGCCGTTCAACACGATGGCAGCACTTGAATCGACCACTTTGTGCTTCCTTCCGCGAAGCCGCTTCGCTACACGCCAATGACAGACTGGTCTTCTCTGTACTCCCTTGCAAGGCTATCCTGCAATGGGACAAGCCCTGGAGAGCGCACTGACTCCCACGTTGAGCGAAGTACAGCATTTATATTGTAAACATCTGGGCACAATTGGAGCTGCTTGCTCGATGACGTATGTATCGCTTGCGTATGATTAGGGACACGCTTATCCGTTCCTGTTGCCGTGTATCTAACGAACTCATTATCTTCTAGAAGGAAAAAAATAGCCAGAACTCTTTGGCTGCACGTATAGCATATGTTTGTAACTCAAACGTCGCCATGCCAGTACTGGACAGCTGTTTCGGCCTTGTTGGGCCTCATCAACAGTACGCAGGCAGGCAACGTTGCCTGCCTGCGTACTGTTGATGAGGCCCAACAAGGCCGAAACAGCTGTCCAGTACTGCCATGGCGACGTTTGAGTTACAATCATTACCTTCTAGGTCCTACTAAAAATTTACTCCGAAGCGGCCGGTGTCTTATCCCAAGAATAAAATGAATAAGAGTGAAAGAAGGGCGGAAGAATTCTACTTTTAACTGTGTCAGAACGCTATAAGCTCCACATCGCTGAAAGCTATCTTGTAAGGACGTAGTCAAGGTACAACACAGCATGTTGCAGCGCCGTATGCATTTTATCGGTAGACTCATTTTGAGAAGCAAGCGCTTACAATTCCGTGGTGCTCGGCACTTATACGTTCACCATTTGGAGGTTGTTCACCTGTTGTCAAGTCGAGGCCATGTCCAAGTATGAACCTGCTTGTTCAGCATTTTCCCGAAGCTGCACTACCTAACTCCCTTTAAATACCCTCTTGACCCCCGCTTGACGCTTCCCCATAAAACGTTCATCCTAAATCCGCTCTTGACTGCTGTCAGGACCTGCAGCGCTCTGAAGCGTTTAAAATGTACTCCACATGGTGATATAACATACTGATGAAATACAGATACTCCAATCGTTCTGGCCACGTCGACATAACGGTAACATCGTCTCTGTCACCACCGGTGAAATCTAGCGGCACCAATCCGAAAACAATCGAAAAATCCCACCCTCAGTATATACGCGTGCATATTTTTAGCCGCAATGTCGTAGACAACATGAGCACATCTTTAAAGGAGTTCAACCTTCACTTCCGTATGAACGGCCTTCATGGTCACCTTGCCGATGCTCCGATCCTGATTGTGAGGGCGTGTCAAAAACAATAAAATAGGCCGCGCGCACCCGCAGGGGTCATTAACTGGAGTATAGCTGTGGGAAGAAGTGATGCTAATCAGATGGCCGTCGTCATCATGTTAATGACATGCTAATGAACCATCTTCCTCTGGCCTACATCCATCACTGGTTCACCTGTCAAGACCATGGAAACAGCGCTCCGGGCAACTGCGGTCTGGGATTCCCATTGTAAACAACTCTGGAAAATCTTTATTGTTTCGGAGCCAGCTTGACGTGCATGTGTGGCATTGGTGATGTCTGTCTGTGATTAGGCGGCGGCAGGCTGTAATAATCAGATGCGTGCTTGTGTTGCAAGGGCTGCAATCAGAGCTTGCGCTTCCTGTTCGACTTTTTTTAAACGATGATGATCATGGTGACGATGCGTCACCATGATCATCATCATCTGCAACTACGTGAGTCGTTGACAAGAACGACTTATTTTTATTTATCTATTTTTAATTCCGTGTTAGCACAGAAATACAACTGCGGCTATGAGCGACACAGACGTGGACAGATGGAGAGAGGACAGCAGGAAGGAGTGGAGGGGACAAGGGGTTAGTATGCGTCCTTGGACGACTTCAGGGTGAACTGCGCCGACATTCGTGAATAAAGCACTTGATGACCAATCTTGAATTTCGTCAAGACCTGAAATTTATTTCATACAAACGAAAATGAAGAAGAGAAACATAAATAGTCTTTGAGGCTTCCAACAGCATCATCAAGAAGCCACCAAAGTAAGAAAGAATATGAAGACAGAGCAAAGCAAGGCAATGGGACGACCATTAACTAGAACCTCAGATGTAATATGTTTCTTATCTAGGCACGTGCTCTCTTGAAACAACCCTCATCCACTTTTTTGAAGTTCATGATCAGGGTATACCACGTAAAGAACGAGAAATCGTCTACACCACATCTTGTATATACCGTTGTATATACCATTGACATATATACCATCAATTTTGAAAAAAAGAAAAACACATTGTCGTGGTGTAACGGTAGCATATCTGACCGGAAACCAGAAGGCCCAGGTTCGAATCCCTGCGTCAGCACCTGTTTCCTGAGTTGTTTGATTTAAGATGACCAGGGTGTCCCGCTTCCTTTCTTCAGACATATTTTCCGACTTCGCTACGAAAACGCAGTTCACTGCGCACCACTACCCAGCTGTCGAAGCCCTTGATCCAAAAAACCTCGAAGCAACCTCTAGACGGTCTGTATGCTGTCACCACAGTATCTGGAACGTTCCATGCTGATATTTCGAATACTTTCCGCAGAGTATCGACACTGAAGAGGAAAAAATAGTAATGAAAATGCAGCGCACAATGCTTTCTGAAATGCACGTGAAATCCTCAAGCAGCATGCTGCCGAGAGACAGATATGTCCCCTGGCAAACATTAAAAGAGAGAGAGAGAAACCTACGAACAAGAAACAAAATGCATATGTTGTAGCATTTACCGTGCACGGCACAGATGTATAAGCTACTGCGCCAACCGCGATCAACCTCTCCACGTATTTTAACTTTAGATATCCCCTCCACTGTCCCACTCGTCGAGGTACCTAAACTGGCTTCATCTCATTGCTTCGCGTAATATATGCGGCTTGGTGAAAGTCCAAGTGTTGTTTCAGTACAAAAGCTATTGCTGTTACCCGCGTAAGTGATGTGCAAATGAGCTACAAGAGAATGTCAGCAAAAAAATGGGTCCCGGACAGGTGCGACATTATCATAGATATTGAACCAAACAAATATGATAATCCTTCTCGCTTTGTTTTTTTTTCCTCGCATATTTTTTCTCTGATAGAGGACGTATTTGCATGTTATAACGTTATAACACCAACCTGCACCTAAAGTTTTTTTCTTGACACACATTGCCGGCGCTGCCGTTCGAAAGAAAAACAAACAAAAAACGCTTTCCCGGAGTATAGCTGTGATAGTGGAGGCATGATGCCAAAAATTCTGGCACCAAAATGAAAAGGAAAAGAAAAAGAAAAAAGAAAATGGGGGGGGGGGGGGGGGTCATGGTTGTTCAAAAGAAGAAGAAGTGAAGGTTAACCAGGCAAAGAGCCGGAGACAGCACGCAACAGTAAGAAAGTCGAAAGACACAGACAAAATGATATCGACAACCTCCAGTCAAGACAACAACACAGACGGTGCAGACAACCGTCAGTAAAGCGTCGCCAACATTAGTGCATCCCACGAGAACGATTAGCCGCTCCTTATAGTACAGCAAATGCGAACTCTCCAAAGTTTTCAACTGCTTTTCACTTCCTCCGTTCCTTTTTTTTTTTTTTTTCTTGCTTTCTTTTCTTTTTCTGTGGAGAACAGAACGGGTTTGCGAGGTTTTGAACGCCCGGTATTAGTGAAATATATTGCAACAAAATATCATCGCAGTTACATACTTTGAAAAGATCGCGTGTTGTTATGCCCATGCTTCATGTTACGTAGAATAATGCGCACGGAAATTCGAAGCGCCCCACTGGAGTTACAACCCCCTTCTTAATGCACGGGCTCTTAGAGACCATTAGCTGAGTATCCTACAACAAAGAGCACAAACAGGGGGAGTAACAAAAAGTAGAGAAACCAGACACGGTAAGATGATGATGATTAATGACAGTAAAAAAAAAATATATCGAGATTGAGCACACAATAAATATTGCCCTACATCTGCGCAACACTGATGAACACCACCAACGCAAGCCGCAAACAAAGAGCACCCTGTTGTTGCATTGGACGAACAATGATGGGCGAAATTAAAGACTGTTTCCAACGAGTAATGCTAGTGATGTTGACATGGTCCAACGTGACATCAAGCTTCATTTTTAGATACACGCGCAATAATACTGTAACAATATTTTTCTGTGCGCCTACCTATATAACGGCTGTGATCAGTACACCGACGAGCGCCGATACAAAAAGTGACAGCGCTGCACCATTAGTTGAGCAACCGACAACACTATGTACATGATCGAGTCGATCGTTGTCCCAAGAGCCATAAAAGAATAAGACAGGTAGCTACCCCTGCTGGATCCTTGCCGGGTTCAAGGTCGTTTCGAGGCTGCAGCCGCCGCATCGCTTGTAGTTACAGTCCATTAGAACAGAGGGGGCATCCGCCCTAAAATGAGCTCTCCCCACTGTGTCTTTCGCTGTGGGACTCAAGACGGAGCCATTTCCTTTGTTTTCTGTACGCTCGAATTGGTTTCGCATTGAGGATCCCCTTAGGGCTCGACGTCCCGGCACTGATGGGGGCCAAGTGATCCACAGAGTGCTCGGGGGCCAAGGATTCCTATATGTCGCCGGTTTCTGACGAGATGTGTTTAGTGTTGATCGAGATATCCTGCCTGGCACACTTTTTGTGAGATTGTTGTTGTCCTGTTCTATCATACTTTATTAGCCATCGACTGAGTGCAGACTTGTACTTATTTAGGGTATTGTATTGAAGATACTGTAGTTTAAATACTATTTGTGGTATCTTGGTATCTTAATCAATACATTTTCGGTGTCAAAAGTGAAGTCAGTGTCGGAGGTATTTCGGGTTTTTCGTGTGTCAAGCTCACGGTGACGTATTTTTCTACGACGCCTACCAAAGTATCTTAAGTTTATCTTCTTTCGGAAGCATTTGCTGCTCTAACTTAATTACTTTAATTTTGAAATATTTATACTATAACTTCATTGCACTTTTGTTATCTTATTTTGAACACTTTTCGAGATATCTTGTACATGTCTGACTGAGTGTCGCTGGCGTACCTCCGTGGTTTGGTAACCGCACGTGGTGCATCATATCGCTATATCAGTTAACCAGCCCGTGCGTGATAGGATGCATGCAAGGAGGATACCCGACACTTAATGAGAAGAAGGTTAAGTTTGATGCATACACAGAAAGGGAGAGTGTTATCTCTTCAGCGGACCTGTGTAGTGTTGCTAAGTTGTTTGCGCCTAGCTCTTTATAATTAGGCTTCTGGGCTGCAGCGCTATAGCAGCGTGGGCGCAACGAAATAAAATCGCAAAGAGGTGTCCGAACGCAGTACGTTTTCCGCGGAGTTGACTTCTCCGCTCAAAATAAATTACGACGGCGAGCAGTGAGTGATTGAATATCACTAATGATCATTTCTATAGTTACTCTCGCTACACACAGTAATCGACGAAGACAGCCTCTCGTTTCCTCAAATCCAATACTTACACTCGTTGAGTTTGAAACACCCCATCTCATCGTCATCATTTATTGTTGTTGTTTTGATTATAGAAAAAAAAACGGAAGGTATTGAATTCGTCACCTGACGAATTCTGATACTCCCACAACGGAAATGAAATTAATGAAAGGAAAAAGAAAACTGATAAGATAAAAATAGAAAAACATCACCCCTCCCAGTCACAGAACTGTACGCACATGCGTAGCTACATCCCCTATAGAACTGATCTGAATTGCGAGAAACTAGCAGGAACGGGGGACTCGACGATACATGCCTAGAATGCGGTCCTAAAATACAGATTCCATATCACTGCTCACTATGAAGTTGGCAAGCGCTGATAACGCCGTATCTTTCTTCTTGGGTTCCCACTTACACTCATTACTTCTCCTTCAGTTCGCAGGCTGTGGGGTGGGGAAGCTCTCCGTTGCCTTGCTGTTGTTCTTGTTCTCCTTCACTCTTACATACTGATCTTCGGGTACTCTCTTTAGACAGCTTATTCTGCTGAACATATTACACAGCTCCCTTATTACTGACATCCATTTGTAAGTAATTTATTGTCAGCTGTCGACGTCGTGCGAAGGAAAGTATGGGACGAAGTTTTATCAGCTGAGCTTTTACCTTTCCTCGAGGTCGCCATTCTCCTGCCCGTCGCGGAAACTCGTGTCATTTCCAAAGTAGCAAACGCTACATCAAGCGACAGCACCGTTACACTTTTCACCGCTTCCTCCGCTTTGTGTTTGACCCGACATCCATCTTGCTTAGACGACCTTTCCCCAGCGTTTATCTCGCACGTGCGCCACTGTGATGTCCCGTCCGCATACCACCAACGGCCCTTCGCGCCGTTTTACAGAGCGCTGCTCCCATAGACCATCACGAACGGTACACGCATAGCGCCACCTGTCAGCACGGTTGATGAAGTGGCCGCTGAATGGCGGGATTGGGCTGCGCTGGTGAGGCACATCCTTTGTTTCGGCGGGAGAAGAATAGGCAAGACTTCAGCAGCAGGCTACGGGCGAGATATACAGCGTCTGCTGCGAATTTCGATGCTGCATTACTGGACCATATATATGGAAAGACTGACAACAGAGAAACGCGACGATGGCGTGGGAACTCTTCGATAATAGTGGCAACCTTTCCTATTGATGGGAAGACGTTGGGCTCAAAAAGGAACTCGCCGCAGCTATAAAGCTGTCACGCATCCTTTGTTTTCTAATTTGGGGACCTCGTCCACTGTTTTGAATAAACTGCCACAAAAGATGCTGAATCGTGGTGGATGGGGCTGCCTAACGCGTGCAGCTCCGCGGGCAGGTGAAAAGATACGGGAAGAACACGTTCTTATTCAGCCAATCCTTGACCTCTGTCCTTTACGTTCACTTTCATTGACCACACTGGACACAGAGGCGGTTCTGGAGGGAGGACAGCAGGAATGAGTGGGGGACAGGGGGGGGGGGCGTTAGTATGCGTCCGAGGCCGACTTCACGGGGTACTGCGCCGACATTCCTCCGGAATTCTGTCGTTCCATACAGTATCAACTGACCTTAGGTAGTGTAGTAGGATGCTGCCCAAGGCAGGACCCCCCTTCCATCAGCTAAATCCTAGATCCGCCTCTCATCATCATCACCTGATATAAACTCATTGCTGCGTTTATACAGGGGTTGTCACTAAGAAACACGAGGTCACATTGTTTACCCCCTGCCAGCAGCCAACTAACTCCAGACATCTCACTATATGGTGCATCGTCAACATAAAGCCTGACAAACGAACGAACAAGACCCGAAGCAGGAATCTTGAACTTGCAATCAAAGCGGACGATGCTATCGCGGCCACTCTTCTTGGGGCATCCCCTCAAGGGCGTCGCAGCAGCATAAAGAATGGATTCGTTTCGCGAACCTGTCGTCTGCTACCGCTCCGGCTAATGATGGTGATCAGTGGCAGCAGACGGCATCGTTTGCTACTTTAACTGCTCAAAGTCGCCGTCGTGCGTCGCTCTGTATCCACCGTGAGGTGCGAAACACTACCCCTACATATAAAAAAAAAAGATGATGCTCAAAGAAGCGCAGTTCTGTGCTTATTATGCAGTTCCATGACGCAAATATGTTGTGGCACCATCTATCGGAAGTCACGGGAGTCACGTTTCTGCCATCCCGGTGAAGACAGTCACGAACTGACTGGCTAACTTGTTTCTGTCCTTTCTTACTCTTCTGCTGGGGGAATTCTGCGAGTCTGAAAAACGACTCACCATGGATCTCGAAGCGTGCTGCGTGTGGCTTCTGCTTCGTATGTTCTGAACGGATGTTATGATATTCAGCAAATGAGACCAGTTTAGATTTCACGCATTTTTTTGCCTTGTGGCAAAACGCATGAATTGGTAGCGTTCACGTTGTATACACACACGACTTCACCAAGATTACTGCTGACATTCACAAATGGGCAACGGTTTGTCTCAGACTCTGAGTACATCAGCGTCAGTTATGAAGTTCCTTTGCGTTGGATTTGGGGTCCGCAACCTTTGTTGCAGGATGCTATCACGTAGTCACAACCGCTGATCTACTTTCTGTCATTCTGTGTATGTTTCGTACTTATACTTTTTTTTTTCTTTATCCATGGCGCACTCATCGCAGAACTGCAGCACGTGACTTGCATATTGTCAGAGCCCGCAAATTAATTCTTTGTTACCACGCCACTACAATGGTCACTACCCCTTTTTCCCATTACCTGTTCAGACAATGTTTCTACATGGTCAAAGTGAATAATAACGTAATTAAGTAACTCTTTTCTGCGTTGTTGTAGTTGCTGCTGCTGTACGACCACCCGCTGATTTCAGCATACACCCACGGCGGAGCGGCTCCTTGGTTCATTTAGAAATCAGGTTCAATCGGATCCTTAGTAACGCTGTTACAGGGATTCTTGCACACTTGAGAATGAGGAAACCAGTTTTTAAACATCGCGTATTTTGTTTGCAGCAATTTGTAAAGATACCCGGATATAAGTGACTAACTGACGTCTACCGAGCAGAACGCAATTCCGTAAAGTGGCAGCGCAGCCCCAACTGGCTGTCTTGCAAGCACGGGTACCGTTTCTGGAAGTGTCTCGACTGATAGAGAATAAACACCGTATTTTCACGCGTATAATCTGCGGCTTATTTCTTTTAAAAAATCCCTAGGGGTTTACTGCGGCTTATCTGAGGGAAGTTTCTCCTGGAGCTTCTTACGCGGCATAAAGGAGCCCCTCGTATATGGGGCTCACGTGTCTTTGAGGGCGACTGACCAGTGAGGGTTAGTTTTCCAATCGGTCGGTCAGTTTTACCATTCTCGTAAGTTTTCCTATCGGGACATGTTTTCCCGTCGGTCGAACTTTCGCCTTCTCCACCTCTTTCTCTCTCTCTCTCCTTTTGTTTATTCACCCTATCATCATCATCATCAATTTACATATGTATAAAACACTAGGCGTGTTGTAAGCACCATGGTTGCGGAGTTGACACTCCGGGGTTGGAATGATTCCGGAATCATTTCAGATTTATCAGAGCCCCGGAATTGGAATGGCGGAAACTGTCTTGGGAATGGAATGGGAATGGAATTAGGCATTTTTTCGCAGGCGGAATGGAATTGGAATGGTCTGGGTGCCACACGTCAAGGGCGATGGTTTGGTTTTAAGAAAAAATAAAATGGAGATTTTGGCTTCACTAGTGTGAGGGCTGCAACCCCACATCACTTGCACCAGTTACTTTAGTGGAAACTTTTAGTGGAAAACTCCTGTAATGATAATGCCAATGAAGAGGAGGAGGAGGAGGAGAGGAGGGCAAAATAACCTTGTCTTTGTGCTTTTTCCGTGCTGGGTAATGTCAATCTCCTCTATAGCACTGCTGGGCTACCCAGCACGGTTACCGGTCCCTTTTCTTTTATTGGTGGAATTAAAGGAATGGAATGGGGTTGCCAAGCCATTCCAGGAGTGGGAATTGGCCATACCTTTTCATTCCCAGGAATTGAAACGAATGGAATTATCACACATCTTCATTCCTCGAAATGGAATTGGAATGGAATGGGTATCCCATTCCACAACCCTGGTGAGCACTATAGCATCAGCATCAGAATGCCAGCGTGCTTGAAACAAGATATAAAGTGCTGGCAAAGTCACTTGAATTGTCCGATATATGCGAGAGTTCCCGGTACTCACAAGACCATATCCGCCCCTTACGATGTGCTTGTGAGGTCACCTTCGTTCCGCTTCATCTCTGTCGTTAAAATATTGACTGTTAAGTTACGTACCTTCCATATCCTTTCGTCGTCATAGGATCACAGGTCAAACCGTTACGTATTGGCTCTCCAAGAATTACCGAACGTTTTTGTTTCTCAGTACGGGATTTCGCCTTCTCGGTGAGGAAAACTAATTGAAGCGATGACAACGTACACGCTGGAGAGTGGAAACGCCGCGTTCCATTTTCAGATCCATCAAAGTGTCTGGGGAGCTCCACGTCTCTTGCGCGTTGTGGCCGCTGCAAGAAGCGACGTCATAGATTAACTTGTAAAGTGAAAACCTTACGATATTAGGAATTTTTAGAAAAGAGGGCCCAATCTTACCGTACCCAATAGACGCCGCACACGGCGGACGCAAACGAGGGCAACGCGAGAGAGGTCTAGAATTGGGTTTCTCCACCGCAATCCAAAGCGCAAGCGCATTGCGATTTTCAGTACCACAAAGCGGTAACCACAGTATCAAGCTTTGGTCTTGTAGCTTTGGTCTTGTAGCTTTGGTCTTGTAGCTTTGGTCTTGTAGCTTTGGTCTTGTAGCTTTGGTCTTGTAGCTTTGGTCTTGTAGCTTTGGTCTTGTAGCTTTGGTCTTGTAGCTTTGGTCTTGTAGCTTTGGTCTGGTAGCTTTGGTCTGGTAGCTTTGGTCTGGTAGCTTTGGACTGGTAGCTTTGGACTGGTAGCTTTGGACTGGTAGCTTTGGACTGGTAGCTTTGGACTGGTAGCTTTGGACTGGTAGCTTTGGACTGGTAGCTTTGGACTGGTAGCTTTGGACTGGTAGCTTTGGCCTGGTAGCTTTGGCCTTGTGGGTGAATCGCCCACTTCATCTAATGTATACGCGCGTGCGTGCGTGTGCGCGTGTGTGTGTGCGTGCGCGTGCGTGCGTGCTGAATTTGTTACACTAAGCGATGTGGTTTTCTCTCTCTGTTTCTTCTATGGCTCCAGCTGTCTCTCTCAGCCTCGAACTAGCGTCAAAGCCCAGTTCAGTTTCCAGCGGTAATACAAGCGGTCTAATGCTAACGCATTTCCGCCGCATTAATTACATTAATCGTCCTTCACATTTTTCTTCGTGCAGTACGTTTATGTGATACGAGGACTTCGATCCCCTTTCCTTCTACATGCTTTCGCCGTTGATCTCTACAGTTCAGCTTCACACTGCGTTGCCGCTACGCGTCCTCAAGTCACGTACATTTTGCTCATATCCACCTATCCTATCGGCGCAACACGGACAGTGTGAGGAACATCACATTGTGTGATTTGGAAAAGTTGTAAAGTTAAAGAAGCATGCAGGGAATTACTTAAAATGATATCTAACTTGATTGCTGTTGCTCTTAAAATGCAACTGAGCCACTGGCCGAATAGGACGTGCAAAAGTCCAGTGTTAGGTCTGCAGATCAGGAAGGAGAAGCATTCATAAATTCGTTCAATTGACTGTTCAGCAGTGTATGAGGCACTGATGTTTGATGTATGTATGAGGTATTGAGGTACTAAGTAAAATGCAAAAAATAGGACCATAATTAAAAGTTGCAGTTCGCGCTTCTCGATTTGGGAGAGAGAGTATCACAACTGACTGTCTCAACAACAATAACAAATACATGGAGTGATGATGAATGAGAAAATTTGGCACTTAATTAACCGTAATTTAATCAATTATGGTAATAAAGTGAAAAACATACGCCGATTCCGCCCAAAAATAAAAACCGAGAACACGGAACCCTAGTTATGCTATATAGAGTGCGCGTGTTATGAAATGTTAGCCTGTTCTGTGTATACGTTTGAAGGATTTGGTAAAAGAAGAAGACGAAGTGCCACAGAAGTACGTAGGAAACCGAATGAAGTTGTAGTCACGTTGGGAAATTGAAAGGACGCTCTTCGCCTTGGTTCACTCTTCTCGAAATAACCGAACTCGGGCCCTGCGTGTTCTGCTGTAGTTAAGCGCAAGATCCCTTCGAAAGTTTAGTTTACGTATGCCTGTATGCCACGAAATGCGGCATACTGTACCTTCAATATCTGAGAAAGTTGCAAACTTTCTCACAGACAGAACATATAGGTACATGGACACTCAGCGCATTTAATTTGCTCCTGTATTTTCCCCGTCCAAAGTAATGTAACGACACAGTAGTATGAGGCAATTAAACGCAGATTGTGACGAGGTTGTTTTTGCCGTGCCTTGCAATGTGCGGGAGACGCGCCAAGAATCAGCACATTCCGCGGGAGATTACGGAACGCTTACGCATAAAAATGTGCAAAATAACAGCGGGTACTTCGCTGAGAAGTGCCGTTCTGCTCGAAAGATTGTGTTCCAGGTGTGTGAGAAATCCGCTGATAAGAGTATGGAGGCCGTAACTCTACACGCGATAAATGACGACAGGTTGTTTTGGTCCTGGGTTATTTGCTCCCGATAAGCATGCGCAGTGATTTTCCAGAATGGTCAGGAAACGGTGGTGAAACAAATACAGCCGGAAATGATCGCCTGGGAGATGAAAAATATTGTTTCCCCGACTGCTCTCCAGTAAGACGGAGAGAGGAGCGAGGACATTGGGAAGCAGCGAGAGACAGGGTTGTTGGTATGGGATGAGGTGTCTCCCTCCGTAAACTCCGCTCCATATACCTATTTATATGACCGACTTTGGCGTAATATAGTTCTAGCAGCCAGCGCTGGCCTTAGTGAACCTTCATAATTAATTTCATTACTTAATAAAAATGGGTAGGTGGTTTCAATTAGAAAATTGTAGAGCAGAGCCCTGAGGTCTCTAACGGGCAAAAAAATGGAAAACACAACAGGCTCATATGGTTCACTAGATGAAACTCCCCATTAATCATCTCAAAATAAAGTTGTTATTGTTGTTGTCGTTCTTGTTGTTATGGTGTACTATAAGAGATGGAAAAATATGAAATATCCAAGAGATAAACTGATGTGCTGAGGCTGGAACAACATAGAAGGGACAGATACAAACAAATCTCCAGAAGATGTGGGTTCGATCCCTACAGCTGGCTAACCTTTTCAGTGGCTTTCATCTTTCATCGATGAAATATCCGTGCGTCCTACGAAGTTTCGTTTTATGCCCGGCCGCTGTATGTCCCCCTCTGCGCTGTGTTCAATCCCTCTCAATGACTAACCTTTCCTTTTGTTTCAATAAACATACCCCCCCCCCCCATCTCAATGTGCTTGATGCCGTTCCGCGAAGTGTGATGTACCCCCGCTCAGTAACGCGATAAATCAAAAGTAAACCTTATCTTCGTTGTCGTACCCAGAACGTCCAATCTACAAAGTAGAGCGATGCAACGAAGAAATAGAAAGAAGCGCGATAGCGACACTTTGGCCGTCAGCATAGAACGGGAGTGCAGCACCATTCGGGGAACAGCCAGTCAGCCGAGAGAGGGACACAGTGAGAGGGAGACGAAGAAGAGCGGCCGCATGGAAACTTCGCCGGACGCACGCAGATTTTGCCCCTTGCATATGCTGCAGCACAAAAGCTCGCTGTGGTTTCTGTTTCTGCGGGTTTCATCCTCAGGGCTCTGTTCTACCTCCCTCCTGCGTAGACTCCGCCTCACAGTGGCTTTCACCCCAGAATTCGAATGCATGATCAGATACTGTGACAAGCCTCTGCTCCACCTGCGGATACTGTGCTCTGGATACTGTGCCCTCTGTACTCTGCTCCAAAGGCGGATACTGTGTGATGAGCTTGCTCGTACCAGCAAGAGACCGCTCAACTTAGCTGGCACTCATTGGCCCCTATGAAGATCCTGTGCTCCATCGTCGGGTTCTTCACCTGTTCATGAACTTCCTGTCGTCCACTAGGTTGCTTCAGACGTTTTAATTTGTTATGGTGATTTCATCCTTCCTTCATCATCTTCATATAATGTTCCACGCGCAATGGGGTAGGATACCGCACCGCAGCGGTGAAACTCCCCATCTCACCGTCAGCATCTATTGTTGTTGTTGTCTATTCTACAATTTCCTAAGTTACACCACCAACAATTTTTTCATTAATCAACCAAATTCATTATGAAAGCTCAAAGGGCTGGCGCTGGCTGTTAAAACATATACTACGTCGAAGTAGGCGAAACCGCAAAAAGGTATAAGCATAGCAGTTTTCGAAGGAAAGATGAACAATGATTTTAGAAGAAAAAAAAATGTGTGTCCGCTCCTTGACAAGCACTCTGTATAAGTAACGTACATTCGGACTGAGTTGCACGTATTGAGTGTACATATATGTCCTCGTACAAGATAGCTAGATCGCAAGTCCCTACTCTCCGGATACAACCGGAGTCATCTGATGCACCTGTTCACCAGTAGTGTATACCACAGCGCCAATGACAACAGCGAAGTGTAACGTCAAAAGGCAAAGTTCTCCCGTGAGGCAGCACATGCACAAGAACGGAAACGGCATAGAGGAAGTCCTCCTCAGGGACTGCTGTTTCCGCTCTTTCCTCTCCTCCGTGACAGGAGACAGATTTGTTCTTCCAGATGGCCATCCAAGGATACCCTCAACTGTGGCAAACGCATACCCTGCTGATGGGTGCCACGCAGAAATGAACTGCATATGTACACTCGGAGACGAGAGAGGCCTTGTGATGGTCTGCTGATGGGTGTCTTGTTTCTTCAATTGTGGGGAGGCCGGCTGGTGGGGTTTATTGGAACCAGAGCTGTTGTCTACGAGGGTATTTTTGGTACGCTTCGGTATATCACTCGACGGGATATGATGGAGTTGGTTAACGTGAAGCACCGTTTGATGTAGCGTCGGGGTTACCTAATTAGCGTGGTATATATTTTCACTTTAACCTCTGAATCTGATAGCTTCCTCGTTTTTTGTACCCGTTATTGGATATAGGGCTACAGGACTTAGAACACAGGTGAAATAGACACCGCGGCACTTTGGCAGTGCACCTGACTTTCAGTGTACTCGAGAAGGCCACAATTTGTGCGGTAGTAACTTTGGTTCATACACAATACGCATTATAAGAAGTTAGCTAGATCTTGTGGTTTCATTTCTCAAATATAAGAACAGTGATGGAAAGTCATTGTTCTGAGGCTGGAATATATAAAGGGCCAAACACACGCAAACCTTCATAAGACTGTTCAACTGTTCATAGGAACGGTTCAAATCTAGAACGCAGCAGTACTTTCTGGCTTCCGGAATAGTCAACTAAGGTTGCACGTCAGATACATTTTAACCCTATAACGTGGTTCCGCTGGAGTACTAGTCTCCAGTGGCGTAGCCAGAGGCGGATCGGGGGTTCAAACCCCACTCGAAAGCGTACCTTTGGTGGTGCATTTGGGAGCGAGGGAAACAAGGGTGAAATCCTCCTCCCCCATGTAAAGTCCCTATAGAACCCACATCCCGAAATATTTTTCTGGCTACGCCACCGCTAGTCTCCTTCAAACCACGTTATCTCCATGTCGGCTACTGCTTTGCAGTAACTGTACTTCGGGGCAAGTTAAGTCCTACAGGTCAACTCCGCCCACAATTCTAAAGATGTCTGTGATTGGCTTAGGCGGGCGCATGACGCATCCGAGAGACAACGTAGCGAGCTCGAATGTTTATCAAACTGTTTCTCTCACACTGATCATGTGGCTTGAACATTCGTTGGAGACGACGTACTTTGAGCATATATTTGTACGCTTTTAACGCGTTTTAGCAAACGTGTAACATATTAGCGCTAACAAAACATGTGGATCGTCTTCCCCGTCTTCCTGCCATCCGCCATATTCTCCTCTGTCCCATACTCCATCTTACGTTATCCGCCAACTAACATCATCATCCGCTGGCGGAGATCGCACTTCTGTGATTGTTGCCGAAAGGTTGTCACAATGTATCGTTTCTTTATCCTGTCGGCCCCTCACCTTATGTAGCTCGAAGCCCTTTCCTATTCGTCAGATTGGAACTCATGAGTAAATAGATGGCTATAAAACAACATGGGGGGCATCCGGAACCGGAAGCGACAGTCTGCAACGCTGCTTCTGTTTGCTCTCTTTCTTTTCAGGCTGAACGTGCTGAAGAAGGCCACGCCCTGCTTTACTTTAGGTGAGGAGCGAGCTCATATTAGCACAAGTCCTTTCTTGTGTAAGAAAGGCGGCATTTTCTCTTCATTTGCACCGCACTGCCCGCAAAGAAAGCTTTAACTTACGGTTCTCATTAGTGGGATGGGCACTTACTGCGTCTGGAACTATACTGATGAAGCGATTGCTGATAGATTTATGTACGAGAGGCCGAGTACGCGCTGCTATCTTTCGGGACATGCCGAACCATTCGTAAGGAACGAGATGTCCGATCAGAGCCACCCCACTTGCGAGTTTTTTTTTTTTTTTTTTTTCCTGTTCTCCCTCTTTCTTCAGTTTTCGTTTGTTTTTAACTACAGATGTTATCTTCAGTAGAAGTCCTTGACGAAGAGGTAGATATTCCAAAGCTTTTCATTGGTTCTCCTATATAACGTTACTATATTGCGTTTTCAATATTTACCAGCGTCTGCAGAGAACACTGCATTACACTCCTCAGTTTTTTGTTTGTTTTTATTCTCTGTTAGCGCCGCGAAGCTACTCTGGCTATGAGCGGCGTACAGATGTGGACAGATGGAGAGAGTACAACAGGAAGAAGTGGGGGACAGTGGGGTTAGTATGGGTCCTGGGCCGACTTCAGGGGGAACTGGGCCGACATTCGTCTGGAAAGTCTTCGGGAAAATCCAGGGAAAAAACTCAGACAGCCCAGCCGATGGTAGGATTCGAACGCACCACCTCCCAGTCTATACTCCCGTAAGTGCAGAAATGATCGAAGCGCGTCACTGATTGGTAATAAAGTAATAATTGTCGTCAAAAATTATTAGTAATAATACTTGCTTTTGAGCCGTATTTCACAGTTCTTCCATTTCTTTAGTTTCTTATATAGGTGGTGGTGGTGGTGGTGGTGGTGATGATAGGGCTTGCCGTTGTCGGCCTCACGTATGTGGGCAACGTCACGACTGGCGCCCTGGGGGAATGTGCGTCCTGGGCCGTCTTCTAAGGGAACTGTGCCGACATATGTCTGAAAGCGCCTGAGGAAAACCCAGGAAAAACCCCAGACAGCACAGCCGGCACCGGGATTCGAACCTGGGTAGTTTCTTATATACTTTCCATTTCCATTTTGTCATCAACCAATTCCAGTCATTCCCTCTCTCGCAACGTAGTAGTAGATGAGGCGGTGAAACAAAGAAAGACGAACATAACACAAGACTCAAAACGCCCAGATGCATAATTAAATTGAATAACGGCAGTTGATGGAATCCGATTTCCCAAGATCCCACTGTACGGTCCTCTTCTTCAACTGCCATTATTCAATTTAAATACCCCCTCTCGCGGCACTCGTTCTGCATTCGTTCTAGCTGGCTTCTCCCAATACAATCAAAAGCACTCAGAAGAAGCCGCTTCACTAATGAAAAAAAGAGCAAAAATAGCAAACTCGTTCAACACACATCAAAGATCAACAACAACCCCTTTGAAAGAACAGTTCGAACTGAAAGGAAGCCACGACCAGCTTCATGTTTTTTTATAGCGTGATCCGCATGGCTATTCCTTTCTGTACTAGCCCGATATCAGTACAATATCAACGCATCCCAGCTGGCGAATATAACCCCTCCCGTTTTTATGGCCGTCGTATCAAAAAAGTGTTGAGTTATTCGACAAACATTCCCACGACACGATGGCACGTTTACTAATGGCCAGAGAAAGCGTCCTTTCTTTTCCTCGCGTCTTTTTACGATATACCAATTGCGATTTATTGTCGTTCCAAGAAATATGTTCCGTTTGTGGAGCGGTGTTGAACGACACACGGTCGTCCACAGCCGTTGAATGACATCGAGACATGCAGGGTTCTTTTGCAGGAGGGTACGGTTATTGTCTGGCAACCTGGGAAATGAAGGCTTCTTGATGAAAGTGGATTGTCCGAATGTACAATGGGCGTGATAAAGAGAGACTGCCTCCATCCATATTGATATAGCCAACATCTCCGTGTTTTAGTTTTTCTCTTTTTTTTTCGAGTACCAACCATTTGTAAATACACACCATGCATATCGTAACGTGCAATATATACCAACATCCAGCCGCCTGCGTCGTACAAAAGAAAGAAGGGAAATTAGTTCAGACGAAGCTCGCTTTATCAGAAGATGAAAATCGCTCAGTTGGGCTGAAAGTAGTACCGGAACGACAAGAACTACAAAGAGAGGATTCTCTCCTGTATGCAGAGTCAGCACGAAAGCCGGTCACTAATTAAAACTGCTCCACATTCCTGGAACCGCAATCTTCATATTTTTCTTTTCAGTCCAGTCCAATTCATCAAAATTGTGTTCAGGTGAGGAGATGATAGGAAAACTTTCTCTAATCAGTGGTCCATTTCGCGTAGTATATGCTGATGAATTCATTACGCTAGTAAATTTGTGAAATGCACTACCGCGACCGGACATTGCTTCCACCACATAATCATCCCATTTATGTGCGTGTGTGTGTGTGCTTCCAGCACCATGTGTCGGACATTTCCGGCGCACGTCAAAATCTAGAACCCCAGGCGGCCGAAATTATCCGCAGTCCTACCTTGAGGCGCGTGCAGCATGCCGCCGCACTATCAGCTGACTCACGACACGTGTAAATCTACTACAATTACTGTTACTGAAATGCGGTACGGAGACAAACCTTTTCCTCAATTCAATTCTAACAATTATGGCGCGTGGGGACTACGAAACAAAAATCCAAGATGGCGGCGGAAAAAAAAAAAGAAATGTTGTAGGGCGAACGCCGACAATGCTCCCAGTTTATATGCCCCTTCACGCGGTCGGAAAGGCAACAAAACTGGAACGACAACGGTAAAGTTTTGAGTGGTATCGGTATTTCGACTTCGAGTCACTATAGTTCCAGCGAACCACAAAACCTTTTTTGTGACTGGTCGTATTTCAATAGCCCATACAGCACACAGCCTTTATGGATTCGTCGTCGAGAGCAATAAAATGGCTTCGAGGCATGCGTTGGCAAGGACGCTATTAGCCATGTAGACGTCTGAGTATAGCGCAGATGGTGAACCGATCGCTTGTTTGACTTGCACTTCAAAAGGAATCTGCGAAACCCTTTCAGACCGGCGGGCAGCATAACGGGTTGCACGTCGTCAGCCGAAGAGATGTCAAGGTGCTCTTTATTGATGGATATCTGTTATCTCAATCTTCAACACCGAAAGTGTGTTAGGAAGGGAAAAGGGTGTGTAGTGTCTATACCGGACGTTGTTTGCCTACACCGGTGTGCTTTGCAGCTCCTCCAAATGTTTGGCTACCATTTAGATGCAGATACCAGCGCTGTAGCGCAACAGTGTATAGATCTACTCATCATCTTATTCTTGCTTTAAAATACTCGAAAGTTATGAGCCCTTTCTTTCTGAAGGCACAGTGTAGAACAAGCTACTATTCTCCTCTCGATATGGTTTCTTCATTGAACATCGCTGAGCTGATAAATATTTCTTAGTGTCACTCGAAAATATCCCAGGTTGTCCAGCAGCTCTCAGCGTAGACGACCCTACAGTAGTACACATAGTAACGTTGGTGCTTGGGCGTGCTGCTACGACATGGTAGAAGAGTGGAAGAGCCAAAAAAAGAAAAAGAAGAGAGACGGCACGGACGACAGAGCAGAGGAGACAAACTAGCGCTTGTTTGTTTCCTCTGCTGTGGTCTGTGCCGTTTTTTGCGCTTCCACTCTTTTACACCTACACATGCAGGTTCTGAGAAACTCCCGTGCACATCTTGCATGTGACTGACGTTGTGCCACGCGTCATTCAAGAGCGGTATAGGGTGAGGACAGGAGCGCCGCCAGGATTTTTCCCAAGAGGGGGGAGGGGGGGACAGAACGTTGGGGGGGGGCGACAACTGTGCAGCCAATATATCGTGCAGCAGCGTCACGCACTGCTGTCCTTCATCTACCTTCTAAGGGGCACTGGTCTCTTTTGCGCGCTTTACTCATGACCTGCCAACGCTACACGAAGGAACGACATATACTTTCGCGTCAACTAGAAACCATCGACATCAGACCATACAGTATATACATATATCCAATGTTGGGAGACATATGGGGAAAGAATGACTCCAGCTGGAACACACGACGGTTTATTGCTCTGACTGTTCAGGAGCGATTGCATTAGCCAACTAAAACGAAGAACAACACGCGCGCAGGCGCAGGTGTGGCAGGGCAGGGTCTAGTTGTCTTCGACAATTCGTACATCCAAGATTGTTGATAGTGGTGATGGTGGTGGTGGTGGTGGTGTTTGTACACTTAAACTTAACTGAGCCGGTATTGTGACTACTTGTACCTCTGTGCACTGATATCTGGACACGAGGTGCTCATGCGCGAATAATCGCGGCGGTTGCTCATTGTGAATCACGTGCATGGGTATGTGTTGCGCTGTCATACCAGTGCCCAGTGGTCGTGAGCCACAAATTAGTTTGAAAATTTCCTCAATCATTGTCACTACATGTACGAGTATTTGTTGCTGTTCAGGGGAAATAGCGCGCCACCACCACCACCACCAGGGGGAGCATCGGTACGCACCGATAATATTGCCTCGTCCTTTTGTGGAAGCACAAGTCCAATTGACAGTGATGACTTTTTGTTTATGCTGTGTCACAGTTTTATTGTGTTTGTTTCACTTGCATAACCTCTACACTTAATTTAGAGTTATACAAAATTAGAAGAAAAATAAATAGCGAATACGACGGCGTGCTTCGTTTCATGAATGTCAAAGAGACACTACCACGTAATGCGAACGGTAGCGTTGCACATCATCAAACTGAAATTTATCGATCATACTTCTCCACAACATCAGCTCTGCTCCACAAACAGTTCTCCTATATCCTTGTTTGCACTTTATAAAGTTGCAACAAGACACGTGTTATTTTATGACTTCACAGTAGTTTGTTACGACCTTCTTCGTTGATTTTTTTAGGTCATCAGCCTTTATGTATTAGGTAACATTCTATCCATCCGGATTCCTCGCTTCCTATATCACGTTCCACCTAGCAACTGTGCTTTCCTCATGACGAACGACCGTTTTATTGCACCATGAAAAAAATTTTATGTGGAAGACCATACGCGAGCTGCGATATACGAACGCAAGCGCTCGTTAACACATAACCGAGACGCGGGAAGTGTTTGTGACGTCTTCATAGACGGGCGAGCCTCGTAACCCATACTAGCAATTTCCAACATTTTTATTGTCAGCCCTTAGTTTCTTTACAGTTTGAGGAACACATGAGGAAAAACTCACATTGCCTAAATGTGTTTATGGGAAATATGTGTATGCACGAGTATGTTAATGAGAACTGAAGCGCGAACGGAAATATAAGGGACGCATTTTTGTACAGAGTCGTATGCTTCTATCTGAGGACGCTGGTATAAGCAACCAACATGGTCAAAATACCGTACAGGGATTCATATTCAGTGACATCGCAAGAACTAAGAGACCCAGTGGTAATTGTACTCTGCTACACAGGTTATATGCATAGAATAGCGTATACGCAATACTTGCGTACCCGCATGTGGCTGCTACTTGAATTTTTCGTACCGCATACTATAAGCGTGCCTCTTCTTTTCAACGTTTCAACTGTTTCCGTCTCACCGTAAGCAAGATAACATAAGTAATAAGATTTTTTTTGCACCTTTTGGTGTAAATGACATAATGCGTACACATTTGTAGCGCTAGTTTCACACCATGCGGAAGGGGGTTTTGTAAAACACCACTTCTAAATGGTATGATCTACAAAGAGCATCATTTCAAAGGGGTAGAAAACACCATTTCAGGAAGGTGTATTCCATGTAAACCTCAGGTTTCGAGTGTTTTGAGAACACCATTTTCAACACTGTCACATTTTTCAGTTTAACTTGCGGACTATTTTCTTTTTTCTTTTTTGTCAAAAACATTCCTAAACCCTGTGGAAAAATCACTGAGAAAAAAATTCACTACGCCGTTTCTAAGGTGAAGCTCTTTCGGGATAAACGCCCGTGACCGAGAACACGTCGTTCGTCGCAAGCGCTCCGCGATGCGCAGCGCAAGTATGTGATATATGGAATCCGACCCGTGCTATCGCGGCGTACCCAGTTATCGGACCCGCAAGGACATACCAGACAATGGCTCTCTAGCCACAGGATGTCCTCTACGCGACCGTTCCGCACGGTCGTAGACTGCGTGGTGTCGCACAAAAGAAGCACTAGCGCTATCGTCATCCGATCGAAGGTACAGCGCGTGTTCGCCCGGCCGTGGCACGACACGATGTGAGGAAACGCCCTTGTGGTACGACTCCGAAACCGTAAACGAGATGCGTAAAAGAGGAAGCCTGCGGTCGCTCGCGTGCGCTTTGTCCTTCCTGTGTACACAAACGGGCGGTGCATAGTGCAAGGTTGTTGTTGTTGTACGCTGTTATTTCCTGCTTCGCTGCCTATCATTCTTCTTTCTCGCCCAAAAAGGTATTCCGGAATTGTGTTAATGAACCTCGAAGAATGCAACGGAAGTAAAAGATCTTTCGAGAGACTTTTCAGTCATTTTAGACACTGCAAGTGATGCGGAGTTGCTAGCCTCATATAATGAAGCTAAAAACTCCATTTTATTTTTCTTTAAATCGATCAATCAGACATTTTAGTAAATCTGGTCGTTAAATTACGGTAACTTCATTGCCCCCCCCCCCCCCCCCACGTGAAGGCCTGTTCATTCGTCTCTCCTTTCTACATTTCAATGGAATGGCAGAAACTGGAGTAATGGGGCGGTGGAACAATGAATGCCTCAGAGGGTAATTACAGTAGATGACGGTTATTATGCTTAATAACTATTATTCGTGCAAATCTACTCCCAAATATTAATGACATTAATTGCAAGCTGTTGCCATCGTCACCACAATCACAGTAACGATATTATGGTAAGCAAACAATTGCTTTGGAGATTCTTCTTCTTGGGAGCAGTGGTGGTGATGGTTTCTTTTTTCACCTTGTTTTCTTTGTTTTGTTTTGTTTTGTTTTAACTGGTCGACTGCCTGATATGGCGGCGTCCTGCTCGAGGGGAAGGAGGAGCGTCCTGGGTCTACTTCGTAGAGAATTGTGCCGACATTTGCCTTACAATCTGAAAGAAACAAACCGGACGGCACAGCGAGTGCCATGATTCCAACCGGGGTCAGTGGTGGTCGTTGTGGTCATGATGGTGGGAACATACTCATGGCTCAGCGGCAGATTCATTCCATACCGATTTCCTAACAAGGACGTGCTTCTGTGATGCCATAATACGAAAGCAAAGTATAATATGGATTGGAGCCCAAATCACCATGTTTTTGTTTTCTCCGTTTCCAATATAGCTACAGCTTTATGGTCGCATACAAATCTGTGACGTTCGCTATCACAACGCAAAATAGGGCTTGGCAAACCACGTACGTATTGTGAGCCTATCGATCGACCATAACATACGCAATCGTAATATGTTGGTTTTAATATCATAAAGCGTTCAACATCAGAAGCCCACAACTGTTTATTATGAATGTATAGATCCCATTTACCTCAATGGACGAGACGACAGTAAGTTTCGTGCGACGATAAAAGAGAAAATAACCAGAACGTAAAGCCGCACATTCAGCGCAACCAATCCTGTATCTGCATCAGCTGTTTCATATTATGTTGAAAAAGCCACCGAGACCTAAATTAGTCCATCGTCATATCAGTCTTTTACCCTCTAAATGCGTCGACAACATGTCTTTGTTCTACTCCTATTTCCACACCTGGCTTATCATTCCTTCGTCGTTACACAAAGCCTTCGCTGTGTCCCTCCCAGCTATTCCGTATTATCTCGAAACAAGAAGAAACCCTCAAATGCAATCCCATTCACTGTCTGAAAAATAATAATAGTAATCTCCAATTTCTGATGGCGTGAAATCACCCACGGTTTCTTGTACATCCTGCCACGCGAACGGCTATGGAACAAACATAAAACCCGGCGTCTTGTTTACAAACGCGAAGCACGTAAGTTAAACAGAAGGTTCCGAGAAAGCGCTAAGACAGCGAAACACCTTTGCAGTCTGATATGTCTCCCCGTTTTATGGGCATGGTCGAAAGGGTAGTAAAACTCAACCGTGACGTGCATGCATCTGCTGTTGCAGCAGTGCATGATATGAACAGCGCTTTCTGACAAGGGCTTTGCGTGTATTTCGCTCATGTTATGTACGCCTGCCCGTAGGGGCCATATATCGGATTGAGGCGGCATCCTCGACTTGTGCTCGTAGCTCAGCGTGTGGTTTGCATACGCAATGAACGTCCTGGTCTCCTATGTACACTGTGTGGCCGTCTCGCACGTAGGGAAACCCGCTGGGTCTGCAGCTGAGGATCTCCGAACGTAAGATGAAGTTTCAGGACGCAGTGCCAAGCGTCACTATATATGAATACCATCTCAGAAAAAGACAACCGATATCAATTATGTGGGGGTTGGTTAACTTGTTTAAAAAGTTACGCAGTGTCTTTATGGCGGGCTAGAAGGATTCTAGCCCGCCATAGTGTCTTCCATGCTTTATTCGCTCCATTACATGATGCTGATGCCGATGAGTCTGGCCTCAGTAAAACCGAAACCATTCCAGTACAACTGTTCGGTGCTCCAACTCCTCCCCAGATGTGAAACGCCCCATGTCGTAGGAATCATTTATTTGCCGTACCTGTTCGACATTCCAGTATCACGCGTTGTCGTGCGCATATGCATGACACGGAAAACGACTGAGTTATGAAAATGATTCTGCTTTAGCACATAAGGTGATCGCACAACTACACAAGTCATTACTCAGATTAAAGAATCACTGCCTTTGGCGTTTCTGCTAACGCGCCACATTTTCCTCCACAAACTTAGAAATCCGCTGATAAACTCACTTATTAATCGTGACTTACGTCCACTGTCCGCTAATCCTCTTGCATAATCGGCTAAATTCAACGACTTTTCTCTGTATTAACTTTGCGACACTGGCGGTAATCACCGCAGAAAGGTGCATAGTCTGTGACCTTGATCAATCACCTGGAAACTTCCCTGATACCGTAAGGCCATGTTGGGCAGATTTGAACGATATGGGGTTAGAGCAGCGTTCGACTATAGGTGGCAATCCGTGCGTCTAACATTTATTTCATTTTATTTCGGTGTCGATATGTTGCTATTGTCACGTGGAAGCTATGCGAACAGATATTCCATTCGATCCTTATAAGTGCATTCGCGACTGAGGCTGCAGGTCACGGTGATGTTTTACATGAACAATTCCGTGCACGATATGTGCGTGATTGCAATGCTGATGTGCGTAATCTTTAGATAGGTATCGAGCAATTAAATAATCGTCTTGCCAGGGGTGCCAAGCGGTGAAGGCTAAGTCAAGGAAGGGACAAAAATATGGTCTTAACACCGCAGCGATAATTGGTGGCTTGACATCGCCAGATAACTGTGCACCAACCGTATTGATGTGAACCTCAGACTTCTTGTGAAGGTAGAGGGCAAAATACCGAACAAAATCTCCATATTTCCGTCTCCGCTTATATGATTACATCAAAGCACGTGAAAGGCACATGATAATGAATGACTGTCAAGGTAATTCCTCAGTTCCGTGTTTTTCAAGCAAGCAGTACTATGTACTCTTGCCTCATCGTCATCATGAATGTCTAAATACCTGTCAAATGCTTCTTTTTTTTTTCGCCTTGATTTTGACAAGACAAAGCAAAGGATAAGGAACGAGGAAGGAATACTTCTGAGGCTTTGCGTTTTGCACATGAGGACAGCTTGGGACAAAAGTTACGCAGCACAAAGGCGCAGGCAAAGAGGGGACACAAGTACTACTGAGAGATGGATATAAGTCGCCCGTTTCTCATTCGATCTCTTCCTGATAGCTGGCAGGGGACCTCCCCGATAAAGAAATGCGCCGGGACCGTGTTCCGTGAACTTTTGTCCCAAGCTGTACTTGTGAGAAGAGTGTCAGGAAAAGTGTCTTGCGTAATGTAATGCGAAGTACCTGTTCCGAAGCGCAGTATATACACTTCAGGAAACATTAGTCTGCTGGTGTCACGTGATTTCAGGGCACCCCATTCCTTATAAAAGCAGCTGCCACTCACATCAAGTCGCCCACACGTTTCTGAGTATCCTGTATCATTCAAAAATGAAGAAATGTTTACACACATTAGACGCGGCTGGGATTCTTCAGTGCTGCCCACAGAAGCGTTAGATATGTGAGAAACGTGGGCAAGGTTAGGGGTGAGCGGCACATTTGTAGTCGTGTTTTTTTTTTCTTTTTTTTTTCGTAATTTGTATTCAGAGAAGATGTCTCGAGAAACAGGTGCTCTTTCAAGGATGAGGCATAGACCTGTCCGTCCGGATGCGACGGTTACATCCAGTGCTATACCGCTGTGCATGGGAGGCACAAAGGCGTCAAGCACCTTAGGTAGCAAGTTCCCGCATTTTTCGACAGTCTGCAGATTTTGTTCTTTTTCTTCTTTTCTATATTTTTTTTACAGCAATTGCGACTGGACGCAGTGTAGCCGTCCATTTTCATTTTATCTATGGTTCTCATCACGACACCCTAATTGACGCAGAAGTTAATTTCTCAACTTCAACCTCTCGACGACGTTGATCTCACCGTTCAGCGGATGCACATGCAGAAAAGTTTACTATACACAAAAACTGTAGCAGGGGCGGTTAGCTGGGGAACCAGCAGGGTCACTATAGCGCTCAGGGCAGATGTCTTCGAAGGCTGTTAAGGATGCTTGACGGAGTTGCAACAATCCAGGAAGGGCAGGAAGGCTTTGCGAATATGAATTCACATTTTAAGTCTATCATGACCTCTCATGAAAGCCAGATATACAGGGTGTCCCAGAAAACGTGTCATTGAATTATAATAAAAAAAACTACACCACCTATAGAGTCGTGCGGTCAATGGCATTTGTTCTTACTGGGTTTTTGCCACCTCCTCATGTGAATGTCGTGTAACGCAAGTTTAATTATGTAAATTTTTTGCGAGCTTAAGTCGGAAATTTGCCCAGAAAAGGTCACTTTTTTACCCCACCAATGTGAAGAACGTGTCTAATTTAGTCAAATTAATGATAATTGACAGGGATATTCAGGAGCTATCCCATCGGAAAAAATAGCCGAACATCATGATCTGCGGAGGTCGCACAGAGTAGCGCACGATGAATTTTTCAGCGCAATCTTTGTCAGTCCGACGAAAGGAGGTCGGAAACCCAGCCCTCCCCGACATCGCAGAAAGAGATAACACAGGCACAGCTTATCACGTCCGACTTTCGCTGGGATAATGCTTTCCCTCTCCCAATTTTAGGAACTGTTACTTTTTCTACTATCACTCTGTGGGCTGGCTTCGGAATCTTCTTTCGTCGCACTGAGAGCGATTGCGCTCAAAAAATCATCGCGCGCTATTGTGCGGTGCTCCGAAAAGCATGATATTCGGCTATTTTTTCCGATGGGATAGCTCGTGAATATCACTGTGAATTATCATGGATTTGAGTGAATTCGGCACGCTCTTCATATTGGTGGGGTAAAAAAGTGACCTTTACTTGGCAAATTTCCGAGTTCAGTTCGCAAATATTTACATAATTAAACTTGGAGTACACGACATTCACATTAGGAGGTGGCAAAAACCTAATAAGAACAAATGCTGTTGACCGCATGATTCTAGGTGGCGTAGTTTTTTTATTATAATTCAATGACACGTTTTCTGGGACACCCTGTATAAGGAGAGGAGTACGAAACAATGGGACAGAACCGTGACATCTACGCCAGGTTTCGTTTCGGTCATAAAATGTAGAACTTTTCATATGAACACGTGACATCTCTTCCGAAAAAAAAAAAACTGCGCACAATTCCTTTCTCCAGCCTTCCATTAAGTCGTTGCGTTTCCCTTGACGCGACTCGCGTCTCAATTTACCTCTTGCTAATATCATCATCATCATCATCATCCGCTGACGAGTTTAGAATCAGCAACAAAATAAAAGAAAACGCAGAAGTAGTGAAACAGAAATGGGGCCGTCAAACGTGGCGTAAAGTCAACCACATTTCCTTTAAATTTTACGACATTTGAATGAGACTTATGTGAGTACCTGATGTTTCAAAACAGAAAAAGTTCAAGTGCAAGATGAAATTCGAACAACCTGCAGAATACAGGATTAGAATTGAAATGAAGATGAAAATGTCGTGAAAATGTGAGCGATAAACCTCATCGCATTAGCGTTGTCCGGGGGGACGTCGTTTTTCGTGTTCAACCAGTGCACTGCTCTAATCTCCTATGCACTTGAACTTCCACTCACGCTTCATAGGTAACACGGAGAGCCGGCACAAGTTAAATTTCGTGTCTCCCTGGAACAAGACATGGTATAGCAAGCTAGTCCCTATCGAATAGAGCGATTATGTATTTAAACGCTTACCCGCGAACCAGTTATAAACGCGTAGGCTTTGTGAAGTGGAATGGCCATAAATTATGGCGGGAACAGGAGGCATTAAGGAACTGCTGTCCAGATTTATGAGAAGCGTTTCTCATTTTTAACACATGTTTTCTAAGCGAAATAACCAGTAACCAGCGCCGCGTGGTGGTTAAAAAATGATCCACAGGATAATTGCAAGAAAAGTACCATAGATGCGCATTTTAAAACCATATATTGCGCTAATTAGGTAATGTGCAGAAAAAGAAAAGAACGATAAAAACGTACTTTTATTTTTAGGTGTTACTAATACGAATGACGCCTGTCGCTTGTATCGTACTCAATTGTTTCATCTATACGTAGTATTGTTCTAGCTTGCAATCATGTATGCTCGACAGCCGTGAAAACGGATGTGCTACTCTCTCCTCTTTTTTAAAATGTCAGTCTATGGAGGAGTGATTATCCGCTCAGGCATTATCCGTGTGTTTTGTGACGTCTTTTAAATGTTTTTAGGTGCGTAAAGCGTATGCAAAACATGCACCGAATTCCGCAGCACTTGCTGTATAACACAATCGTCTAAAGAAGTCAAAGAAGTGGCCCTTATCTGAAGCACAGATTCTGAAATGTGCCTCAAGCTAAGTACTTCGATGGTGATGATGATGACGATGATGATGATGATCGAAGTTTTAATTGTGCACGGACAGCTAAGGTCATAGTGCGCCAAACAGAGTACTCCGATGAGGGAAGTGCATTTCGAGTAGACGCAAATAAGGCGTCGTTGGTGGTAGCCAAGGTCGTGCTGGAGACTGGGAGGTGGTGGGTTCGAATCCTACCACCGGCTGTGCTGTCTGAGGTTTTCCCTGGGTTTTCCCGAAGACTTTCCACACGAATGTCGGCGTACTTCCCCCTGAAGTCGGCCCAGGACGCATACCAACCCCCCTATCTCCATTCCTTCATGCTGCCCTCTCTCCATCTGTCCACATCTGTACGCTGCTCATAGCCACAGTTGCTTCGCGGCGCTAACACGGAATATAAAAAAAAGATAAACGCAAATAGATACGAAAAATGCGATTACCAGAAGTCCTCGCATTCAAGCAGCGGTACCTGGTTGTATTATACCAAACCCTAACTGCGAACAACAATAAGGAAGGTCGCAAAACAATATTTAGCGTCACAAGTGCTCTGTTGTCTCGACGGCACTCGGCGCACAACAACTTATCATTTCTTCGCTCTCTCTCCAGCTCGACATATACACGGTTTCTCACTCACTCACCTCCTCAGGGTTACGCTAGTGCTACTAACGGTCACAACTCGCAACAATCCCTCATTGATAAGCTGCGCCGTTTATCACCAGCACCTCGCCGATAACTTCTTCCTAGGGTGCCCGCGTGTGTGTGTGTACAGTACCTCAGTTCGGCCCTATCTTTACGTTCGGCGCACGTTATCGCATGAAGTGAGCGCAAACACTCCGTGCTCGTTCGCAACGACCTTTCGTTGCTATCGCGCGGAGACGGTTGGATAAGAAAGCCCGTGAAGTGACTGCGGTCGCAGAAACCGATTGCAATGGCGGCGAGGTCTTCGTACGGTAATCACCTTCAAGAAGGCACTCCAACACCGTCCCCGTTTCACGCTCTTCAAGGGGCCTCAAAAATGCCTATCAACCGAACCGCGTGAGGTTTGCGGTCGACGTCTTCGCATGCACCCCCCTGGACTCTTTCTTTCTTTCCATTCTGCCCGTTCTTTTATCGTCATTATCATACCCCTCATGCTATATGGGTATATGGGGTAGCGTTCTCCACCCGGAGCAGAGAGTTTACGTTCACGATGTATCAGTTGTTTGCGGTCGATGTACTGTGTTTCTTTTACGTACATACGCCTTTTGTGCAGTCGTTGTTGTCAGAGCAAACTGAGGTGCTGGCTTGACGACAGAGAGACTTCAGAAAGAAAATCACCGTCGGGGTGTACTTTTCCACGTTCTGCAGTTTTCATTTTCAGTATGCTTCGACTACTCATGCGACTCAATCCAGATCAGTGAAAGTAGCTGTATGGTGGGATAGAAAGGATTTGTGAACGTGCCCTACGTGATATTGTTCTTTTCCATGAAGTTTCACGTGGAAAGCTGGTAGCTTTCTCTCTCTCTGTCTCTGCGCAACAGGCGGGTGTATGATTTTCTTTTGTTAATTTTCCCTCGGTGATTTGAGCTTTACGCAAACTGTAGCTGTCCACGCGCTCCCGTGGAGAACGAGCAACGCGTAAAATCCAAGAATTGAAAAAGCATGTGGAGTGGTGCACATCGTTATTGCTTGATACCATAAAGATATGGAGGCAGAACAAGTACAACGGTCTCTCCCTGTATATTATTTTTTCGTCAACATCAACGGTACACAGCTTCGTCTGTTCCACCAACAACGCCGACACGCTATTGTGCAACTCTGTGTACACTTTTTAACATCTAAATATTGTACCCTCTTCGGGTCGGCACTTGTGACACCCGTTCTCCCATCTCCCATTCTGCTATCCGTTTGCTCACTGATGCTCAGTGCATTCACCACATTGAGCATAAGTGAGAACGGGTGAACATGCTCACGAGTGGTCTTTAATTGCCAAGGTACGCGCTCTACTCATTCTCACGAAAATATTCTGCTGCTATTTCATTTCTTTACCTCCTTTCTTTAGTGTTCAAATCCTTCCCACAGCTTTAAATGAGAATTCCTACTGTTGGTCCACATGTTGAAAAGTGAGTTTCTAGAAGAACCACGCAAGCGAATTCGGTGTTTCCTTATTTTGCCCTCGGAAGGTATGTAGATCTAGAGTCCACCAATTTTACTGCTACTGCTGGGTAACAACAACAACAACATAGATGAGTGGATGATGATGATGATGATGATGTGGGATGTTTCCCTGGGTAACATATATACATCGGAAAGCGCAAAACCTTGCATATCACGCATCCAATACAATCTGTGCGCCATCCAAGTATGTTGACACACAAATGGACATTCCCTTGATGGTTTTTCCTCTTGCTCATTGAAGACGCTTTTAACGTGGGCATGTTGTTCTTCGTGCTCTCCGCACAGAACAAGAAACGATCGGGTGCTATACGTCCTTGTCCTCTATTCCTCTAACAAATGAATGCCATACAGGCAGTCTACTCGAAAACCGACTTCACGCCTTCGATACTCTACCTCATATATTTCACTCCTTTTTCGTTTGCCTATACTTCTGACACAAACATATAGTTGTTGACCCACGACCCCAAAAGAGCACTTCTTCCGATCCAAGCCCTCGAACCCTTATACTTGGTGCACTTACACGGAGCCATTGCAGTTTCCGCGCTCAAAACAACTGCGGCCTTTGAAACGGGATCCCTGGAAACAATCCCGTACATCAAAATACCGCGAAAAAGACACATGCCCTTTATTTTTATTTATTTATTTTCATTTTTTCGTTTTTCGTGGCGTTTATTTCTCCTTTGTTTTCTTCAACTTCAGCCTATGTAGCGGAACGACAGAATCGAGGAGGGTCACGTGTTTTTTTTTTTTTTTTAGGCAGGACGGGTAGGGGGGTCCTCAATGGGGGGAAAATGAGGGGAGAACACAACCTATAATTGCCCGTGCGAAAAATCTATCATTTATCACTGGAGGGGGCCCCCTGGTCCTTTCAAAATGGGGATTCCCCGGTTGTTGGTTGAATTGGACCAGTGATTGCACCTCAAAGACTCATCTTAAGACGGGCGGCCTCTTGTATGAGAGTAAAAGCATTCGAAATAAACGACGATTATGGGTGGAAGATAACGGCAATATAGAAAAGGACAAATTGTACCGCGTTGATTGCTCGAATGTCCCGCGCTCTGTCTGTGTGTGTGTGTGTGTGTGTGTGTGTGTGTGTACGCGTGGCGCGGTGTACGCGTGTAACCGTGGTAATCACTAGTTGAAGAACGTCTTCCAACGAATGTGTACTGCAGACGGAGGAACGGTCGAGCGTCTGAATACCGCAGGAACGAAAAGAAGAAAAAAAGATTTATAAGGGCGAACTCGTTGGCCGATGCACGGAAAGGTCGACGGAGTCGAGTGTATTATCGCTACACTTGGATCGCGCGCTATCTGGAGATGAAGCAGCTCGTGATACGTACCACGTTTGCTGACGAGAACGCGGGAAATAGTTGAAACTTATCTAAAGCCGCGCGATAGCAGCAACTTTATGACGGAGCGGACAAATATTATGGTCACTAGCAGCTTTCAGAGCAAGCAATAGAGTCAGTAAAGCATGCTCTCGCGGACGTGTTTCTTTTCAAGGGTGCACACTCATCTTGTCACGAGAGAAAGTTCGGCCTTTACAATCTCTTCAATCTCATCATCAAATTGCCGCCATTGGTGAATCTGCTGAGATTTATCCAATGTGTGCCATAATTTATGTTTCTTGGAAGGGGGGAGGGGGGTCTTGACACCTCGCCACAGGTTATGTGCAAATAAATGCAGAAGAAATGTGAACCATCACGCCAGCGTCGCAGCAAATAGGATCATAGACGCGTAGAAAATCAGCACTTCAAACACTGAAACTAATGCTGCCGTGACGTGACGACACGCATCTCCGCCAATTAGACGGCTGCAGGAAAGGTCAGGTGCTTAGGAGAACGAATAGGAATGGCCGAGGCTTCCGCTCATCTGACGTCAGAGGTCCTCGCCGAAGACTGCCGAGGGTTTGCGTCGCCCTTAATACGAGACGTGGGACCGTACTTCTTTTTTCCTCCATACTCTGGCATGCAGTATAAATTGTACTGCACGCCAGAGTAACCTATTGTATAATGTGTGCTTCATGTAATGAGCCACATATATAAAAGTGTCACGACCCCCTTTAACTTTATTTTCCTTTATTTAACTCTTCTTCGTAAACGATCCAGTGCGACATTCGATGCTCACAAACTGTAGCGTACTTATACGCGCGCTTCTTACACACCTTAAAACTGAAGCGTTCCAAAAAGATTAATGTCACAGTTTGTGAATCATCCGTGTGTTCCGATGCAGTCACTTCGCTTCTGCGATTCTGCACGAGAGGTTGTCATTAAAACTAGCTACTTCTGTTTTAATTTCATTCAGACTACCTCCTTCGTGGACTTGACGGAGTTTTTTGTGCTTTGCGGTATATTTACATTTTAAACGACCCGAGGAGAGCCACGATGTCCGACAACTCTTACCAAAGAAACCCTCTCGCTTTTACCAAATAAATCTCTTCCACTTCATGGAAAGGGGGACACCCCCTGGCTGTCGTGGGATAGAATCGTCGTTGTGGTCATCCGTTTTTCTTAAAGGGCGAGGCCACATGTGCGGCGATTTCCGCGATTCTCCTTCCCCCGCACATCCCTTCGCACTTAATCATCATTCTCGACACGCCATTCGACCCGGTAGGTCTTTATATCACCTCTTCAATGTTGCTCCAGCTGGCGAAAGAGGTCCCCGGTCGCCAGGCTTTCCTTGCACTCGCACAAATTCCAATTCTGACAAATTGAGCAAATAGATATTGAAAAAAAAAAAAACGAAAAGAGGGTCTTACCTTGACTCGTACACTTGGGGTAACGTGGAGTGTTGACCTGGAAGAATGAAAGGGACGAGTTAATCGGCGGTTTACTGTTTTGCTGGAGTGGTGTTGCTAGGTAGTTTAAGATTTTAGATCTTTTGGATTGAGATTGAGATTTATTTTTTTTTATAATTTACATTAAATCCACGCAGAGACTGCCTTTTTTTCCCCTCTCCTGGTCGTTGTAAAGTTTCAGTTGTCTGTTACCTGCTAGTGCTAGTTTTGCAATAATCGTCTCCAACGAACGTCTTCTGTATTTCTTCATAATTTTCTGTGCCTCTGCTGCTTTCATCTTCCTTTTGTTTGTTTGTTTGCTTGCTTTGGGGAATAGCAAGCCTACATCATGGCTAACCTTTCTCTTCTGTTTTTTTTATATTTTTTATCAGCATTAAACATATCCCCTCCAACGAACAGGAAACTATCATTCCGGGTTCGGCGGCTTACCCGCGCAACTAGCCTTGCCCACACTAGGCGTATTTAGTAGCTCTAGCCCACACTATACGGCATAGGGCCTTGCCAACAAACAATGCGGCTCAAGGATAAGTTACATCATGGTTCGTGTTGGTTAAGTTTCTAGGCTCCTTTACTAAACCCACCATAGTTCTGTGGCTGAGCTTATATGTCCGAATATTAGACACTATAGGCTTGGAGTTCAGCAGATTGCTATTCCGTTGCAGAATCCGTTCCGAGATTTTGCTTTTTTTAATGTTTCGCATTTTCAATCAAGAAATAGTGAAATCATTGCCTCAAATTGGCACAGTGAAGTCCCATCCGTGAAAGGCTCGCACAGGTTTCGGCTCTCTCCCAAAATGGTTCATCAGTTTTCAGCCCAGTTGTCTTTAACCAAAGAGCCAAAACGAAGAAGAAGAAGAAGAAAAGAGATCGACACAGGCGCCACCTGCGTGAGAAAAAAGAAGTGTAACGGAAATGATCCGCAACGGCACAATGCGTCGTTTTCCCGCAGAGATTGATGAGGATGGTCGTAAAAGATGCCAAAAACAGACGTCGCGTTTGCTTCATGACACTCGTTCTTCATCTAGTTACGACTTTCGCAGATGTGCATCGCATCGTCGACCCAGACAAATGTCTGTTGTTCTCTGCGACAGTCACGGTGTGCACCATCATTCGCTTAACGAGAAAGAGCGCACTTATACGAGCCTTCTATTGTTCTATGTCTGTTGCTCGTGGCTGAATTCATGCTCGAATTAGTCGTCATTGAGAGGATCTGTCTCCAACACAGATGTGTCTCGTTTCTTCTTTTTTTTTCTTTCTTCTTCTACTTTATGAGATGAGCCACAGAAGATTGTGTACTCATCTTCCTAAAGTTTCCCTAACCATTTAGCCCGCTTGTTATTCGTATCTTGTCTATTTCTATCATTGAGTCAACAACTGAGACAAGGTCTAAAACATTGCCACATTGCTACCCTCTATGGCTATTTCCTTTTTGTTTTCTTTTCTTTGTGTGTGTGTGTGATTATGAGATGAGCCACAGAAGAATGTGTACTAATCTTCCTAATCTTCCTTCATTCATCTTCCTTACTCACTTTCCCTAACCGTTTATCCCGCTTGTTATCCGTTATTTCCTCTTATGTATTGTATTGTTGACTGATTAGATGAGTCACAAAATTAGTGAGCCCATCTTCTTTATCTTTTAGCCTACCACTCCCTATATCCTTAATTTACTTATTTGCTTTATTTTCCCCAACCAAGTCAACAACTGAGGCTTATGTATTGGCCTCTCTCTGTATTGGCATCGGAGCGGAAGACCAGCCACACAGACTGGCTTCCTCTAACGTTTCACACGGACTAAACTAAGGCTACGTTGATGACAACTCTAGAGCAATATGATCTCTAGATTAATATGTGTGCTGGACGTCACCATGCAAGGAACGAATACTCGCGGAAAGCTGCGAACGTGACAACGGCTACTTGGCCACCTAAAAGTGAAGCTGTTGGTGTGGGGAAAAATTTATTCATGGGTGACCTAGCTCACTTCCAAATGTTCATATACAGGCGAGAGGAGGTGACAGGTGACAGATATCTACAAATGGTGTGTATTGGCATCGAGGCGGAAGACCAGTCACAAGGACTGGCTCCCATATGACTATCTCAACAAGCTAGGACTAAACCTACCTACCTAGGTAGACCTCGTACTGTTATTCATCGTGAAAAATCTCATTTTACGGATTCGCATGCTAACACAAAGTATAATTTGGAAGTACACATATACCGGTGTGCATGCAGGATGGCAGAGGCGCAGTGTTACAGAAAAGGGGGTAGCTGTTTTTGCAGAAAGCACACACGCCATACCACACATGACGGACGAAATGGCGGGATAATTCCGATCCACCTAGTTTCACTGGCCGAAAACGATTGCCGCGCCGGTTCGTGGTACTACGAATTCCCAATGAAGGTACACATGCTCTTCCTTGGTCGCCCTCGCATGCGGGAGCACTCGAAGATAGTAGCTTACGCGAGAAAAATAGAAGGTATTTGCGACATAAGTGCGACCGAAAATGGAAGACTACAAGCACGTGGCGTAGAGGGGAGTCACGAAACAAGTCCGTCCAGAAAGGCCCTGAGCTTCGGCAACAGTTCAGCTCTATCCCCAAATATTGGGGTCGGTGCAAAGCTACTGAAATTATATGCAATGCACAAGGGTTAAGAATGGGAAGAGGAGGGCACGAAGAAGATGCGGAAGGGTGAAGGGGCACTTCAGGTTAAGAGAGCTAGTGCGGATTACGACGATTTCTCAATAAACTGTGGAGACATTTGCGTACCCTGATCTTGCACTGTCAACAGTGTCATCACGTGATATCGTATACACTGCAGATATAAGCAGCTGCGTTCGCTCACAGCGCTTAGAGGGTTAGCAGCTGTGCAACTCTGCGTTGGCGAGCGTGGAATGTGACTGGAGGTGGATGTTGCAGAGACACGCCTTCTACGAGCGAAGGAGCAGACATGCAGCACGTGGGCTGATCAACCGATCACCGCGGCGCAGCATATTCGAGCGGCTCCTGGATGGATGTCATGTTGCTCCTTTTATGTATGACCGACAATGACGAAGATAAATAGGGGACGATGCGAAGGCCTCGAAATGTGCAGACCACTTGGGTGGTAAAGTCCTGGAAGAACGGGACGGGTTCATTGATTTCTCCGAGTGTTTGTTATTGATGAACAGGATGCGTGGAATGACAACAGTAGTGTGTGCCGGTGAACAATAACAACAGAAACTAGACACTGACGATGAGATGGGGTGTTCCGATGAAGCGTATACATGAAGTATATGGAAATACAGTGAGTACTACTATGCCACCGAAGTGTTACGAACGATCCAAGTTTTCAGCAAAAAAATAGTCAGCTAACAGCCAAGCACACAACTTTCATGTTCTACTTTTGTATCTATTCAACAGCCCCTATTATTCTTTTCGTCAACATCAACACCTACTGAACAGCAATAAATGAAATGCGATCACCGTACACCATATCACCATATGTGCATATGAGCAATGCGGCATCAAAAGGACAAGAAATCTGTTGTGCGCAATATTTCATGCAACTGCCGCACTCCTTTAGGTCTTTTTCTTTCTTTCTTTACGGTTGTTTAAGGAAATTTATTGAACGTCCGTCAACACTATTAACTTCTTTATTTCGTCACCTTTGTCTTATGTATCACAGCCGCCCGAGAACACATCAATTGCACTGTGAACTACTCTCAGTTCTGTTCATTCTCATATCACTCATCTAATGTATCTCACGTACGCAACGGGGTAGGATACTGTTCCCCGACGGTAAAACACCTCATACGTCATCGTCATCATCTGTTTGTTGTCGTCATTATTGCCACTACACTCCCAATGCGAACCATAAGTCAATTGTATCTGTGTGAGAGGCAGATATGGGAAGCCACAGCCAGCAAAGACCACATTTGAGCCAATAGAGTGCGGTTCTATACTCGATCCTGCAGGACAAAATCTGTTTTAGATCGTCCCACAGTTCCTTGTTGTTTATTTTGTGCTCGCTAGCAAGGATTCGAATTGGTAGAAAAGAAATTTTTTTAAACATATTTTTATATCCATATGATGATAATTGGGGAGTGTCATCGTCAGCGGTGATACTCTACCCCATTGCTGGTGGTGACGTGGGAAATGGCACAATGAGTCAGCCCACAGTGAAGACCGAAGTCCTACGATGTTTAAAAAGGTCAGCAGAGCTTTGACGGTAGAGCGGTGGGGCAGTCGACTGACATTCAATGAACAAGAAATAATGAAACACTGTCAAGGAGCCCGCGAAGAGGGAATCACACACGTAACATGAAAAACGGTTAGGAGCAACTAATATTTATTCGAACAAGAACTTTCGTGCAAGAGACTGCACTTCTTCCTTCTTCCTGAAGAAGTGCAGTCTCTTGCACGAAAGTTCTTGTTCGAATAAATATTAGTTGCTCCTAACCGTTTTTCATGTTACGAACAAGAAATAACTATGAAAAGTCGTTGGAATGTTCTTGCGATTAAAACGGCGCTCCTGTGCTTTACCATCGGATTAGCTTGCGTCACGACCGAATGTTCAGATCCTCATCTGTTTAGTTCAGTTATAGTTCAGTTTCACGAACGACAACTGTTCTGATTGCGTTTGTCCAAGGCCAAGGCTATACAGCAAATCCTTCGAGTTTGTCGGTGCTACTTGGTCCTTTGGCCAACGCATCGGCACAGCATTTGATCATCGAAGCTCCTACACATTCCCTTACCGATTGAGGACTGACATCCCGTCTTTAACGGTGTCATATGGTGTCAATGCTGGTGCGGTGCAACCACACCAACTCGACACCTCTGCTTTCATCTGGGTTACACCTGCCTCGCTTATTAACAGCGATGCACGCAGGATAACACGGGTCTAAATTTTTTGTCACCAGCAGCTCTGCATAACTTTTTTTTTTTATTCCCCTCGTTTCCTCATCTTCGGGATCTTGTCGCCTTGTCACTTGACATCACCCTTTTCGAAATTGATCTAAAATGACGCAAAGTAACTGTGGCTTGGGACACAAACAGACGTACATAACACAATCCTCAAGGTGCTTAAGAACACGAGTTTTCTTAGGCACCTTGAGTTTTTTCTTTTTTTATTCTGTGTTAGCACCGCGAAGCAACTGTGGCTATGAGCGGGGTAACAGATGTGGACAGATGAAGAGAGGACACCAGGAAGGAGTGGGGAATAGGGGAGTTAGTATGCGTCCTGGGCAGACTTCAGGGGGAACTGTGCCGACATTCGTTTGGAAAGTCTTCGGAAACCCCAGGGAAAACATCAGACAGCACAGCTGGTGGTAGGATTCCCAACACACCACCTCCCATTCTTCAACACGACCTTGGCACCTTCAACACCAACCCGCTCGGCCGTGCCCCTGCTACCTTGTTAGTTGAATGAGCTTGTTCTTTTCTTATATAGACACCAGCGTGAGATCTTTCGTGATCTACAACGATTTAGACCGTGAGGAAACTTCATAAAGTGTAATCGCATACCGTGTAACTGAGCGCAATGATGACCTGATGAGTGTATCATCCTGCAGTTCTTCAACCCTCTTTAACCCCATTGCTGGACTCACGTTCAACTCACGCACGTAAGTGCACGGAAGCTAGAACGAATAAAAACGATGACGACCCCAATAAGAAAGGCGACGCCGTTAAGCAGGTTACACCGAAGCGGTGCTGAAGACCGTGTAAATGACGCCAATCTCGGGAGAGGTCACGCAGAAAGGAATTATCGCATCAATATTCGATTCGCCAAATAACGGTGTACTGATAGCACACACACACACAAAAAAAAGCAAGCTGAAGGCATCCTGCAAGGTGCAGTAGACAGTGATGCATATATGTTTCGTATTAAGGTTTGAAAAAAGAAGAAGAAGAAGAAGAAGCTATAATTTGTGACCTTGAACGTGGGAGAAGGAAAGGAAAAGATGCCTCGTTGCCCGCCGTTTTCTGTCACGTCTCTCTTTTTCCACAAACACCGCGTTCGTCCGCTCGCCTCCTTCATGATTTTCCCCCGGTGTTTTTGCTTTGTTTCTTATTCTTTGTGCGTGAACTGTGGGATGGTTGTTTTTGCCGTAACCGTACGCCACGCTCGGATGGTGCGAGGAACATGAAACGTGCTTGAGATCGGATGTTCAAGGTCAATCTCGAATGCTTTCGGGGGGTTGCGCTGCGCGTCGGTTGGTGCCGACGACACGGGGTGCCGCTCTGCTTGAGTTGGGTTGTGCTGAGCTGCTGCGCTGAAGGCCGGTGTTCTCACTGTATGCTCTGCAGTTTTGGAGGCTGAATTACATAGAGTTTTGAAGTCATGCAAGTGTTCAAAGTTTCGGTGCTTAAATGGAACCGTTATTGGTTCAACTAAACTTGGCGTGTCGGTGATGCACCTGCCTATGAAGCGTCAGCATTATTCTCTCTAAAATAGGTAGGGCCTTGATATCATGGAAGTGGTGGAAGGGTGGAATAATTGAAAGGTAAAATACGCTGATAATGCTGGAGGCAGTTGTGAAGACCTACTACGGCCGCATTCATTATTTGTGGCGGGTGAGAGCCATTGCAACGCATGTGTCACTGGAACACTAGTGATATCACGAGTCAAAGAGGGATTTGAGGGATTTCCGAATCATGTTTTAGGAAATGTTAAAGTCGACACGTCTCTTATCCACGCAGTAAGGCACGGCTTCTCACACGTCCGCTCAAGGACCATACGAGCTTAAATTATAACATACACGGCCTGATACACGGTACAAGCTTGCCGGCCATTTTAGTGCTGTTGTTGGTGTTGTTGTTTTTAAGTGTCTCCTTCCGTTCCCGATGTACTACATCACTACAACAAATTTCCACGTTTTTTCTCGAACGTTTCATTCACTGTGGACTGTGTTAATTTTGTGGCGGGAATATGTTTTCCTAACGTCTGCACACTGCATTCCTTGCGTCACGGCCTATAGGCTTCCTCGCGGGGACCTTTGGATGCAACGCCGCCTTTCTCTTGCAGATATTTTTATGAGTGTGGGGGCGGACACACAGTTTGACGCGGTGGCACAAAGTTCGTACCGTTGAACTCGAGATAAACAGGATCAGGTTAGTCGCCGGGACAAAGGGCATTTCAAAACGCGATACCACGTACTGCACTCGAATAGGTAAACCGAGAAAGCTCGTGCAGCTATACGTGACAGCAGAGCGGAAGCCTGTTTTTAAAATACGCCAAGCGTGCCTCGAATTTGACTCGGTGTCGTTGGAAGGGAAGTATGACGCTCGTTGCTGATCGTGTTCTTGTTGTTCACGAGATCGCGAGCAGAAAAAACGCTGGTGTGCAGATCACATGAGAGGTGTCAGTATGGAATGGACCTTGAACATGTCATCAGAGTTCTTATTCCTCCACGGTATCCTTGGTTCGCGTGTAGGATGATGATAAAAACGGAGGAGTGAAAAGAGGGTGGGAGGCTGAAGAGAAGTAACAAAAAGAAATATATATATATATACATATATATATATATTTCTTTTTGTTACTTCTTTTTTGGAAGTTTGTGGCAAACTGATATTCTGGGATGTTGTAATTCATCGGAGTATCGTTCAGGAAAAGAAAAAAAAAATCTTGAGTTTTATGTATTGCGGTAACACACACACCAATGTGGAAAATTCGTGTGCAAACGCCTTCATTTCATTTCCTGAAAAGCCTAGAAAGGCATCGCAGAGGCCTTACGCTTTATCGGACGTAGTGACTTTAGCAGCGATGGTATCGCGTTGTTCACAGCCAAAGCTTGTCAATTAAGATGCGCTTTCAGTTTTACCTCGGTAATCCGCCATTTTCACGCGATCGCTGTGCGCATGCGCATCCCGCGTCTTCTGCTCACGTGCTTCTGCTCTTCTGGTTGAAAACAATGGAACTATAGCTGAAGCCATAGCTGAAAACAGCCGTAGCCATTACTACGTTAACGCTGCTATACACCATTTTCCCGTTCCTGGATTGCTTCCGTCAATGAGTGAGGCTACGCTTCTCGGCACCAGAAATGTATGAAAGGACCCGGGAACGATAACGAATAGCTTTAGTGCTAGATGACTTCACTGCACACAACAAACGCAAGAATCTTCTTCTTCCTCTTCTTCAAAACAGTTGTGCACAGCTTATCGGTCTGGCATGGAATGACACGGACACGGTTTGCTCTAGGGTCATATTGCATAAATCAAACGGACACTTAAACTTTGTAGAGGGAGAAGCAGCAGGAATAGGCCTCGAAGCATAAGATGGATACTCAAAAAGTGAATGCACGAAGTATGCTGGAACGGAAGACACAGAAACCGCTGCGCTCCTCACGTGCATTTGTTTTCAGCCAGTAACAGACGACATTCGAGAGGGCACCACATCTCAGGACAATGGTCCATTGTGTGGGGAATTTTTTTCAACGTTGACTGACGCACAACGCACCACGGATTCGTCTCAGTAACGCTACCGGATTAGGTTATGAGGAGGAGAAGGTAGAATTTTCATGCGAAAAATTTACCTCCTCGTGTTTAGAAGTAGAAGGCCTACATCCTCATTCTCAACGGCAAGTAATCAGCCGTCGCAATCGAGAAGATAATCTTGCACATTATCTCACCTTCGCATCACCGTAAGTGAGACATTACAGAAGGATGTTTCTTATGCAAGCACGTTTTATGTACAACGACCATTTCCTGACTGCGTCCTTGTTAGCCACACGATTAAGGGTAAAATTCCACACTTTGAAGCTTCGTGTTGCTCTTAGTGCCACTAAAATAACTACATTTGGGTTTCAACGGGCGTCGCGTCGCGGAAGTGAACGGAAATGAACAGCATCCACGTCCTATATGGTGCCACTCGGTTGGTGACTGTGATAGCTGACTTTCCTTTATTTATTTATTTATTTTTGTCAACTCCTTCGTCGATGAATATCGCGTGCGGTCTCGCGTTGTGTTTGAGACGCCAAAGAAGGAAGACAACAACATAAGAATCCAGTTTCCTACTAAAACTTTATGGAAGTTCTGAGCTGACTTCCTCTCCAGCACTGGACTAATGGACGATCTCTAATAGGACATTTTTCCATCATCATCATCATCCCTTCGTCATCCCTTCCGCAAGAGCAATGGGGCAGTGTACAGCCATAACGGCGATGAATGACCCACCACATTATCATCCCATATATATATGTGTGTTTGCGTATGTTATGGAAGTCCCGTTCGCGGACGGTATTCGAGAGCGCGAGGGTGATATGGACGAAGTCGACAGCGAGGACATGGAAGCCCCCCGAAATGCATGCCGGGAATGCTTCCGATATTTCGAACAGAAATCGGAGGAACAGTCTCTGTTCCTCAGATTTCGAGGTAACGAAGTAACGAGGAGGTAAGGAGGTAACGAGAATAACGAGGTATCGGCGTCTTCGTATCTGAACATGAGACAATTGGTGTTCTTTCATCTTCCTACCTGAAGGCTGTTCCTTCAATGTGATCCAGCATGCCTTCTTTTTTCGGATCTGCGGAAAGAGGGCGGAAAGAAATAAATAAAAACGCCACTTTACTATACACGGCTGACCATTTCGAGAACTCCAAAACTCTCGTACCACGACCGCCATAGCGAGTTTCAATTGATCGAAAGGTGTTCGCGAGAACGCCGGTTCCGAAAACATGACAAGCCAATCGCCTGAGGCCTTTCAAGTGGGTGACGTCACATTGGTGATCTGTGATCAGCTTCCTTTGTCCCATCGTTTAGATCGTCCAGAGTGCTTACGATCTACTTGAGCACTACTTGTGCACTGAAGTGTAAAAATTTCTTCTCGCGAAATAGGAAGATGCCGTTACCTTGACGCCAACAAAAAAGGAATGGGATGCATTCGTTGCGTCGTTCGTGATTTGCGAGCGAAAAAACCTGTAGTTTCACGTTTCTCCCTCTCAAGAAGGCCGACTATGCGGAGCGCGCTCTGATTGATTGATTGATTTTTAAAAGAAAAAAATGGAGATGTTAGTCTCGAACCACTCGGGACTGGCTACTCCAGTACAGCGCGCTCTCATGGGTCTCCGCAAGCGTTTTGTCCAATCAACGCGGAAGATTGTTTGAGGGGACCAAGCCGAAGCTTCTCCGCATTGTCGGGCTTCTTGCGTAGGAGAGGGAGAGAGAAAGGGTAGATTGCAGTTTAATGATTTCGCTCATAAGCCACGAACGATGCAACAATTGTATTCCGTTCCTTTTATGTGGATGTCAAGGTAACCTCGTCTTTCATTCCGTGGCGAGAAATTTCTGCGCTTTAGTGCCCCTTTGACACATTTTGCTACATTACGCAATCATTTAATATCCTAGAGGCCACCTTCAGGTGTGCTCAGAATTCCTACAAAATTCTACACCGTGTCCGCGTTGGCCCACGAGCACAACCCTACATATCGCACGTCCGTGCCATACGTAGGATAATTACTTGTCGAGTCCACCTTAGCAACAGGGAAGAAGGATAGAGATCACACAAAGTTTTCTTTTATATATATGGTAGGTTGTTAAGGAAGATTAAAGTGCAGGCGAGCGCGTTAGGCTTCAAAATGTTTCAACGTGGTTTTTCCATCTTTAATCCGAGCCGGAATGACGACATAATTTGTATCTGTTCCGGATGATAAGTTGTGAAAAATCGGTTTCTGGTGCGCTGTCGATGGTTCGATTATGAACCTTCACTGCTCCGTTTCGTTATCTAATTTTGAGATCCTTTTAAGTTGTACGCCGGAGCTATTTTCCATACTTATTGGAGCGTTTAAGTTGTGTAGATCACCCACGAAGATATTCTCTCATTCGTATTTTCTCGAGACCTCATACATGAAAATGCTTCTCGCTCCCGAAAGCGCCTTCAGACATCTGACTCGCCTGTTTTCGGCTTGAGACATTTGTCTTCTTACGTAATACATTTAAAGGGGTGGCGGCACTTCGTCGCGAAGTATGCCAAATAAATGCGAAAGACAATTCAGTGCATCCGTACCAACTAGCATTCCGAGTTTCATAGCAAAGGGAATAATAGACGCGTTGGAAACCCGCACCAAAAAGTACCGAAGCTCAATCGGCCGCGACATCACTGCGGACGCGTCCGCCACTGAGGCGGCGCGAGTGAGGTCACGTGCTTTCGACTGCCAATGGGAATGGCCGTAGCTCTCGCTCCTATATGATGTGTCAGAGCTTGACGCGTACGCGTGTCTGAGGGTTTCCCTAAGTACGAAACACAGAAAAAACAAGCTGTTTCTTCCTCAGTACTCTAGCGTGCAGTATGACGCATACCGTCATGCAATAATCACATCGATCAAAGTGTTACGCGATGTATGTGCAACGACAGCAACGGTAGCGAAATGTAGCCAGCTAACTTCTTCCAACCTTCGTTACCCGAAGAGCGAGGACAACGCCTGACTCTCATACCATTATCTTTCCCAGAAAAAAACGCAAATAGTCCGTGATTGTAGTGACACTGTAGGCTCAATTATAGCCATTAACATCGACCTTATGCATTCGTAACACACAATGCGTGCGACGAATGTTCTTCGGAGTATATAGTATGAAGAGAAAGAAGATGGACGTTTAGATACGGATCATTAACGAACGTTTTTGCTAGAGTTTTAATAGAGGAATGAAGCGGTCGTATTAACCTGATTTTTTCGGAGGGAATAACGCAACGAAATAAGGTTAATGGAGAGCGCGGGGCCATTCTTTCAAATATGGTTTCATGGCTCGCGTTATCAGTGTCATATACACGGCGTCGTCTCCGCGATGTTATTGGGCCGAGTTGGATTCTCTTAAAGTGTTTCGAGCCTCATGACCTGCAACGCCTCGGTAATATATTTCAATGCACCCTTAATATGGAGCCCGCCCTGTTTTAATGTGCTAAGCGGGATCGCATACCTTGAGTTCCAACTGCTATAATTCTATTTCACTCGGAGGACATGTCGCGTGACATACCGTGGTTCAGAGTCTGACGGTTTGTATGTCTCTATGATAAGAAAACATACGTGAAAAGATAATTCAGAGAAAACATACTTGGCATATGTTTAGATTCCTTTGCTCTGAGAAATACGTCAGATTTAATTTGGTGTAAGTGTCAAAGAAATCCGGGATGTTATGTGTGTTACTTTTCAAAGTAACTGTAGTAATTACTGTCCGACAGTAAACCTAATGCACGTTGCACTGAGTTAATTGCATACACACTCACATACTTTATTCCGAGACGAGCTGAAGAAAAAAGTGTAAGGAAAATGAAAAAGGCGAACATAAATAATTGGACGTGATACATGAAGATACAACATGCAAACGAGATGTACTATGATTGCATACAGGAATCACAGCGAAGCATAAGGCCAAAAAGATTGAGCTTAACGCATTGAACACGAACCGATGATAACAGACGCTACGAAGCAGGAAGTCGTTTAAATTAAGCTTCGATTAATCATGCGGTTCGAATATAGCAACGAGGCACACGCGCAGTACAAACACCCAAGCCCAACCACACAACGCTTTTAATAACCAAAGTTTAATTATGAACCACCCATGCAGATATACTAAACATACTCCACCAACGTAATTCGCTGGACATTCAAAGCTATTGAGAGAGAACCGGACGAGACGCGCAGCACACACAGACATTCAATTATCACGTGCGCATATAACGTACCATCTCGTTCCTACAATCAGTCCCATCAACGCGAGGAACGCCAAGCGGCTAGCTTCGTTAGGCCGCCCTTGTAACGAGGCACAATTGAGCCTTTCTCGACAAAGGCATTACCAGCTGGACAAATTTGGCAACAAGGGGAAAGAACCTCCCACGCACCCGGACGTTGTGATGTTTTGAGAAGGAACAGGGTTGTATAAGTTGTAAACGTGCTCGTTCTATATTGGAAATTGCTAGAGGGGAGGAAACAAATATAAATGTAACAGCGTGGATGAAGGAAAAGAAGTTAAAGGAACGTAATGGGTGGAGTTGGAAAGCGGGCAGAGTTCATTGTGGAAACAACCGGCAAGGATTATCGCGTGTACGTGCCGTCAAATTGAATTCGCTTCAGGCGTCTTTCTGTCGCCGAGAGCTGGTGTCGTTGTACTCTTGCGTCTGTGTTGGTTAGATGTGCATTCTGCTCCGGTCAGCCTTCAGTCAGGTAGAATGATTTCGACATTATGCATTCCCAATCTCAATACATGATGATGATGACGGTAGTTCAAAGAATATGGAGATTTATAGGGCCTAGCTTAACGTGACACTGGCTATACTCCGGAGCGATTTCTTCAACGTTTTCTTTTGTTTTGTATTGCTAATAAAGAAAGATATGAAGATTAACGTCACGTGGCTAAAGGCCAGTGTACTTTACGGCACACGTACAGCCGTCGTCGAACTTAACTGTAACGCGCAAGCGCGGGGCCTGCACAGACGTCAGCGACGCCGAGCGTTGGCCGCTGGGTTCGACACCAAGTCGCAATCCGCATGCAGCACAGCTGCTGGTGAGCGTGAGTGCGAAGCAGGGACTGATTGTACAGGTGCCCATACCGAGCATGCCAATCCGCTGTCATGAGACGGTGTACGTCTCAACCCAGTCTCGGACCTATGTTTTTAGGATGCAGTATCGAAACCAAGAGAGCCCTGTTCACTCTGATAGCTGCTTTATGTACACCTCCGGTCAACCTTAATAATAACATTGGAGAAAATTCGGTCTCATTTCCCAGCGCTGTAACAGTCACCCTTGGGGGCACTGGGGGAATGTTAAGTGAACAAAATCCTTGCGTTAAACTAACAGAATAATTTTGTTCAATTAAGATTTCCTGATGGCCCCAAGGGTTGCTGTAACCGCGCTTGGTAGCGAGACTTTTTTTTTTATTGTTATTATTAAGGTTCACCGGAGCTGTACGTACGGTACACTGTCAATGCACTTGCAGCACTGTTCGGCAGTCTCAATGTTATTTGCATGCATGTGTGTTGCAACCTAATTTTTCACTAAAGAGCCCCTGACGACCTGTTGGTATCCGCAGAAGACAAACAACAACACTGTGACTGACTCGCAACTTTCAATTTTTCAACCGGTTTCTCCACGTTCTGGTATGGGAATACGTTTAGCAGTCTCCTTTTTCGTACGGTTTTACATGCGACTTGATCGTATTGCACTAAGCGGATGTCTCGTACGCCGTCACTGTGCACGGGTATGACGTAAGGAAGCCCAATGACCCTGACACACTATACAGGGTGGAGTTCGTGCGTTTAATTGCGGAAACTGCATGGAGCGCTGTGTGTGGGCCGTTTTCGGGTGCATCTCCTTGTGGGTATATAGAATGTCAGTGCGGGCGGACACTGCCGTCTCAGCAGCAGAACGTATTCTCCCGCAAACAAAACAAACAACTTTATTGTGAAATGATGAATGGGAAGTTTCATCGCCAGGGGCGATGCTCTGCCCCCATTGCTGGTGGTGACGCATTCTAACAAAAAAAGGGGGGAGGGATTTTACTCCTTTTGAGGACTAAATGCATTGCGACAAAAAATTACTCCCCATTTGGGAGTAAACGCACGGGACTAAATGAGTGTCGGAGTTGGGACGCTGTGTTCTAAGATTCCAAGGTACATAATTCATGTGCATGAATGGAAATACTTTGAGTTAAACCGTGATATGTCAAGTGATATCAAATCTTGCGAAATGCGTAGAGCACCATTTCGGAAGAAAGAACCTCTATTTTTTCATCCGTGTGGGTGAAAAATTCCTCCGTTTCCCATCAAATACACGAAGAGCACATATTTACATATAGACTTGCATTCAGGGGATTATTTGTAGTCCTGTGGAGTAAATTTCAGTGTCAGGGGACTAAAATGGGGAGTCATTGGGGGGGGGGGGCAGTGGGGATGCCACGATATTCCACCGTTTAAAATCCCAGACGTTCAAAAACCCAGATTTCTAAATTTAAGCTTTAATATGAAGAATGGCGGAATAATAGTGTTGAATAATACATATTACTGACAAACCTGGCAGTATTGCGCGATTTTGACGTCAGCAGAAGTCATTGTCGTGAATAAAAACCAGGTTTTTGGCGACCGTTAGGCTTACCACGGCGCCACGTACATCAGAGCAGCAAAAATTGTTAGAATTTGGTTAGGTTAGGTTAGTTTTCAGAGGTTAGGTTACTTTAGGTTTTTTTTGACAGTTCACCACGCCGTTGAGGGGCTCCCCACTGTTGGGAACGCACGGAACGCTAGCGCCGTTTGGGATTTTGACCATATGGGATTCTAAACGGTGGATTCTTAACGGCGGCATTTCAGGATACCCCCGAATGAACCCTTTCGTGGCCAGCAGTTTTTCGATGCAGAGATCCCTTCCGACGCGTTCGCAGAGAGACGACCAGATAAGTTCACTCATATAGAGACATGCGCAGATCCCTATAGTTGAGCAGCCTTTCATAACAGGAGGAAGCCATACAGGCCATATGGTCCTCGTCCTTTAGCCACTCTCCCCGCATCCGTTGAGTGCCGCAGCGCGGCTGTTTTCGCGAAAGCTCATACTAGGGTAAATGGAGGACGACTACGCAGGCTGCAGCAGACTGGCGTCACTCTGTATTTATCCGCGCGTACTTGCGCTGTACGCAATGGGAAGTTTGTTTTTCCTGCATGTGAAGTCGTTCCTAGAGAAAGCACGAAAAGGCTGTTCTGACACGGCATCGAATGAAGTACGGAGAAGTACATTTACCGAGGGACTGACAACATCGGGCTCGCGGGCGCTTCTCGTTCACAACAAATGGCTGCACGAAATAGTTGGCTGGTTTTCAGAAAAAAAAAATTGATATTTTGGCTTTACTAGTGTGAGATAGCATGAGATAGTAACGTGTAGAAAGAGTCGCGTTGCGTATAATGCAGATAAAACGGTCTGTACTGATGGGGTGTGGCAGCCATAATATTTGCGACGTTCTTCAGCGTCAATTACGATTCTTTCGCCCGGCTAAGCACGCAAGGCAAAGCTACAAATCCATCAGTACGCCATTATTAGAGCTTCTCAGTGCCGAAAGAACAATGTTGTGATGAAGGTGGTGTGCAGTCAGCCACAACTTTGGTAAGCCACAGGTACTGGCTTGCTCTCTGTGGTCTGGTGACGGATCTCTGAAAGTGCTTCCCATCATGCGTTCCCAATGTGCAATAGGGCATTGTACCGCCTCAGCGGCGGTGAATCGCACCACCTCATCATCATCCAATGTACGTGTCCGTGTGTCTGTGAACATATATGAGCAATCCCCGTAATGTTTTTGCCATCTCATGGTACTCTGGACATTAACTGTGTGGTTGCTGGCACGGCAGTGTTTCCCCTGAACAGAGAGTACACGTTTTAAAGTACGTATGATGGGTCCTATGTCTAGACCACATCCCAGGAAATAAGGTTCACTGTAAAATGTGTAAAAACAACAACATCGCGAGGAAAGCGCCTAGCTGCTTGCAGTAGTTGATCTCGCGAAGGAGGGGAAGGTCACGACTAACGCAGGCCTAGGAATGTATAGTAATATATAGGCTAAGATGTTCAATGAGGTCCAGGCAGGAGCTAAGAGGGCACATATGGTTTATTGGTGCTTATTGCCGGGCGACCTGCCTTCCAGTTTTGCGGCATCACGCGTCCTTGGTAGACTTCGCTGGGAGCTGTGTCGACATTTGCCTAACGACGTCTGATAAAAAAAAAAAAAGAAGAAAAAGAAAACAGGCAAATAGGCAGACAGTACAGCCGCGGTGTCGAGATCCGATCCCGTGCCACCTCCCAGGCCCCAGCGTGGAAGGCCACAGTCATGGCCACTGAGCCACGGAAGCTCGTAAGGCCTGTTTGTGGCTCGTGTATTCTGGAAAAACTTTCATTCGAGTTTCGAGCGTCTGAAGGGCGCTAATGCTTTTTTGGTAAAGAACGATTCCCTCTGTATCTTCACTGCTTTCTTCACGCAAACTCGATACGTGAGACGCGCTGGCGGGGGAAAGGAGCTGCCACCAATCTAGGCAGTGGCGTATAGCTAGAAAAACATTTCGAGAGGGGTTCTATAGACTCGCTTCACTTTGTAACATCATACCGATGCGGCGGCGCTGGTGTCCTGTTTGGTGTTGCGAAAATCACAGGGTTATCGAGTCATTGGGAGTTTTCTGTCGTTACTGAAGGCATGCCGTAAACCTGTGTAGCTATCGGATGTGCTACGCGATACCGAAAAGCCAAATACGCCGTATACACCATGCCGTTTTCCACTCCCTTTTGCCCACCAGCGACGTCTGCTCTATGCGCATGCGCAGATGCGCCCTCTTGTTTACAAATAGAAGTGGGTCTATACCCCAAAACGCTATTCAAGGAATGGGCGCCGCCATTAGTGCTGCCACCTCGTGGTAGTCGCAGGAACTGTGCACGTGTGGACTGCCGTATGCCGAGTTCCTTCATTTTCCCGTGTGTGTTCTCGTTCATTTTCTCCCGCTCGGGAAACTGTGTAGAAAAGATATCGCATCGGACAGCATTCCTCACGTAAACAAGTGTGCATATCGCACACACAAGCAAGCAATCTTCTTTTTCCTTGATCTTTCGAACGTTGATACGCTAGTCAGATGTTTACCGGATGGCTAGCAATCCGGCTAGTTATATGGAATGTTAGGTTATCGTCAGTCATACTCATTATAGACGGCGGTCGCCAGTATTCATCCCAATGGGAAGAGCGGGAAGAGCGATTTTGGCAGTCCACCCCTGTTGTGTCGTCACTGGGAACGAGGCTAAGGAGCGCACGGGAACTGGTGGTTTGAGAGTAACGCGACAAGGTCTATATGGGATTACGCAAGGCAGAGGGCTTACCCTCGTTTTCCCTCTCCCAAATGCACTACCTACGTTTTTTGGGGGTTAAACCCCCAAACCCCCTTCTAGCTACGCCACTGTATCTAAGGTTCCCTTCAGATGACCGAGGAACCTGTCGTTTCATGGCCCAAAAGGAAAGCGACTACTACGACTTTCCCTTCATGGGAATCGGTTGTCCATTCCCAAGAGAAGACCATGCATCCTAGTGGAACGTGTTCGGTCGGCGTGATTTCTGCTGTGACGATTCTCACGCACCCGAAGTAAGCGTGACGCCCTAATCACACACCTGCAACTGTCGCGTGTCCGGCGCCGTTCTAATCGGCAAGCCCGATTTTCGTTCGTTGCACCGCTCCTGCGTTTGAAAGAAGCGGATGCCCCCCAGCGGTATACGCGAGCTGTACAAATGATAGGTCCGAGTATATCGATGGAGGAGCTCGGTGAACGTGCTCGGATGAAACGCTATGAGGGGTGCAAGCAAATGCCCACCTGTGTCGCCCGGGCAAAAGGAAATAGTTGCATCAGATAAGCAAATGCTTTAGGTTGTACACTTCCTATTCACGCAGCAGCGAATAGGAAGTATACAACCTAAAGCATACCAGTATACAACCTAAAAGTGACAGTCCGGTCGAAAACATAGGTCTGGGAAACACCGCCTTATGATTTCTAATACTCCTCACAACAACCGTGCAAGATATTTCAGAAGAAATCGTATCGCACGATTTATAATCGACTTTTTTCTATGCCGCAGTTGGTCCTGAGTAAAGGCCGCAGCGAGCTCTTGCGTGACGTGCATAAGAGCAATGCCGCACGTGACTTGCGCATGCCTGTTTGCGCGATAGTTGATTGTTGCGTGCTAGCATTTGTCCATTATGATGTTTTTGAGTAGCAATCACGCGTTATGTAGACTAATATGCAGAGTAGCGCCAATGTAAACACAGGTATCACGACGTAGCCTTCTGTTCAGTACACTCAGACAAAAACACCTCTTTGCATTCCCAGCAACGGCGCAGTCCTCCGCTCCACTTTGTCCATTGGGGACGTCATGCTCACGTGACGGCTGACGTACATAGAGGATCCTTGGGGCAAGGAGTATGCGAGGGAGAAAAACGAAACCGGATGTCTTCAGAGGAGTATTTTTTATTCGATATCTCGAAAACGACGCCATTTTGTGAGCTGAAACTTTCCACCCAGCATGTAAGCCTCCGTGGCAGTTGGAACTTCCGGTTTTCCCGGACTGTCCCTTTAAGGAGTTATGCATGAAGAAGGGAAGTTTGGTGGGCGCCTTAACGGAGATATTCAACGTGAAAAACTCGCATGTCAATGTTGTAAGCTTTGTGGGAGTCACGAGGCCAATGAGAGAATGCTTTGCACACTTCACTTTGAGGACCACCTCGACGTGCCACGTACACAGTATTCCGAAACCAGCCCTGATAGCTACAAAAAACGTGACGTCGCTCTGCCGGCACTCAATAGACCTCTCCTTCTTTGTATACAAATGACGTCATACTGTTCGATAGCGCCACCAGGTTGGTAGAGTTGAACTACACTCGAATAGAGGCCAACAAGGTTGCGCCCGAAAGCCACGGTCTCGAAGGTATTACGATGGTCCCTGAAAGCGACGCGACCTTCGCCTTCGAGCAAGTGCCCATTCGTGGAACCCATCCCTCCGCTTCCGATTTGTTTCGGTTTCAGTCTGTCTACCAACGTCACGATGACGTTTCCGGGGTAGAGGTCCATTTCAGCTTCACTTTTCCGTGGAACAGGGGCCCCCTTCCTGCTTGCGCGAGACTATATTTACAAAATCACGCGCTGCAATTTTCTGTAACGACACTCGGAAGGCGCTTCAGCAAGAAGGGCCCCTAGCAGCAACAAAGCAAAATATTCCATAACAAGCCGGCGGGCGAAGCTTGCTATTCACTTCGGCAATCCTTCTGCGGAGTAAGCAGATGATTATCCGTGATTAAATCTAAGAGTGTGTGAGTGGAAATCAAAATACATTCGAATTCTTATCTTAGGACTCTCCTCGTCGTTCTCAATCTACTTCCCCTCGTCACTCTTCTCGCTATTGCATGAAATATTTCGAATTCAATCGAATTAAAATAATAAGAATACTCTATCCGTATTCGAAGCCTCGGATATTCACTCACCCCGTAATCTTGGCATCCTTTTCCCATAATCGCGCAAATTTTCACGTTACATCACACTCATCACTCACACTTATTCCGTCCACTCTTTTTTTTTCTTTCCAGGAGATAAGAAGCGTTGAAGGGAGGGAGCCAAATTACGCAGGACCCCTTCCGAGTGCTTCAGGTAAAGGATGACGTCACAAATAATTACCCTCAATATACGTACAAGCGTGTATCTGTTCCGTTTGGCCAAAGGATTCACGTCGCATTTTAATATCGCTGACAGCGCGCAACTGCTCGGAGCAAAAGCGATGAAAAGGTTCGTGGCAAGTGACGAGCCCCTGGTTATACCTCCTGCGGGGCATGAAAAAGAAAAAAAAAAGGATGCATGGAATGCGGGAGAGATACAGGAGGGGGACACTGTACCTGCAAGATGAAGGGAACTCGTTTTTTGGGCCCAGAAACAGGAGCGGGAGAGGGGGAAAAAAGACGCCAGAGATGGTGGCCCCGGCTAAATATATTTTAGGCGTCGATTTCTTTGCCGCTAATGGGTATTTCGTGATTTTTGCTGCTTATACGAAGGTAGAAAAAAAAGAAAGGAAACTCTTTTTTCGGTGCGTTAGTGAAAACAACAACAACAACAATTACGTGAGTGATTATGGGATGAGGTGATTCACCGCAACAATTGCGGTTACCATGCCTCAGTGCATGTGGGTTAGTGTATGAGTGAGATGACGATGAAAAAGATGAGGCATATACACTCGCACGCACACACACGACGCACGCAAATGAGATATCACACACGCAGGTGCGTCGTAACTGAAGGGGATAGTAGTTCATCCGGCCGGCCACCAGAGATGAATTTTTGTGAAGAGCACATCTCCGCATTCATGGCAACAGCTCTGAGGTCACAGGAGTTCAAGCAGGTTAGAAGACGTCAGGAACACATTGAATGAGTGCAGGCATTGACGGTGCTGCACAGGGTTAGAACAAGGACCCAAGATTGCTGCAAGGCTGAGCGGCTTGTTGTTGATGCGGGGCAGTTGGGACTGGAGCATTGCTCTCTCCGAACTGTATAGAGGGCAGTCGATGAGGACATGTTGAATGCTTGCCACTATGTCGCAGTTGGAACACGAGCCTTAGTGAAATGTAGTAATGGGACCCGAAGCGCTTCAATGTAAGAACGTACAAAATTCCGCTATACATGAACCACTACTGGGAACTACTGCTGAATGAACGGAGCCCGCAACAAAACGCGGTAGCCCGCCATCTGGCCGAGAAATAATCGATTTTTACAACAGTGGTCAACCAAACAACGGTACGTTGAAGAAACAGAAAAGGAAAAATACCGGTACCTTTGCCCGGTTGTTGTACTCTCGCATGTCATTGGGCCAGTGGAATACGAAGGCAAAGCGAAGGTGTATATTACCGTCAACGAACGGAGTTACGTGATAAAGTAGGCCACAGAACGTGTGACTGTAATCAAAGTGAAAGTCCAGCCACATGAGCTGGTTGCTCTGGCGGCTGCAGGTAAGAAAGCAGCCGTCAATTCGCATTGATGTCGGGAACGTACACTTTGTGCTGACTGCCGAACACCTCTGCGACAGCGGCGATGCCCACGGTTCAGGATAATGTCAGTGGCCAACACAAATGTGCCCGTCGTCGTCGTCGTCACACACCACCGCTCTTCTAGAATACTTACTTCATCGACCTCGTTATATTCCGCTCAGATTCAACATTTATTATTATAATTTGTGTCATCGCCCAACACACACACCGCATCGTTGTATGCATCGTTAACTTTTTTTTATATAACTTGTCACCCTTGGCCCGCCAGCAATGGCTCCATGACATCACTCCTCCTCCATGCAGTGGACCCGTCATTATCATTTAGGATGCCAGGTGGCTTCCCTCGCAGCTTTACGACACTCCTGCGGCGTCTACGACTCAACGTCGCCTTCACCCCTGTGTTCCGTGTTAAGCTGGGTTACAGTAACACGGCGCTGTGCCTAGCTTGCCACACCCCAGCTACGATCCTCCATATCATCGAAAACTGTGAGCAGTACACGTGTGAACGCCGGGTTCTTCGACGCCAACTTGAACTCCTCGACCATAGACCATTCAGCCTGTCCAAAGTACTTGGCCAATGGAGCTCCCCTGCGCATCAGTGCCGGGCTCTTCGCTCCCTTTTTGCTTTCATGCAAGCCACTGGACTCCTCGAAGAGCTCTAAACAGAACTCCGACCTGTCGTCGCTTCATTCTCACCATAATTCACCCTCTCATATTAACCACTGAAGTGGGGTAGGGTCCTGTGGCTACTACGGGGAAACATTCCATGTCATCATCACTTCATTTATTATTGTTGTTGTTGTTATACAACTTGTTTGGTATAATGCAACCAGGTGCCACTAGTTTAATGCGAGGATTTCTGGTAATCGCATTTTTCTTACGTATTTGCGTTTACTTTTTTTCATTCCGTGTTAGCGCCGCGAAGCAACTGTGGCTATGAGCGACGTACATGTAGATGTGGGCAGGTGGAGAGAAAACAGCAGGAAGGAGTGGGGAGAAAGAGGGATTAGTATGCGTCCTGGGCAGACTTCAGGGGGAACTGTGCCGACATTCGTCTGGGAAGTCTTCGGAAAACCCAGGGGAAACCCTCGGACAGCACAGCAGGTGGTAGTATTCGAACCCACCACCTCCCACCTCCCAGTCTTCAGCACGACCTTGGCTATCGCTAACGAGCGGGACGCCTTAACCAGCTCGGCCGTGCCGCTGGTTAAATTGTTAACTTGATGAGTCATCAAAGGCTGGTTCGTCTTAGAATTTGAAAGTTCCACACACCAAATCGGAACGCTTCGAGTGAGGGAGTTAATCTCCCGAATTCAGAGCCCATTTACAGCTGCACAACTAAGAGCGCGCTGCGCGGGCCCGACCCGGTCCGGGTTACTTTCCGATGGGGCTTTGCGAACTTTTTAGGATTCTCATCTCCAACCCCCCCCCCCCCCACACACACACACACATTTTTTTTTTTTTTTTTTGCATAACATCGGCAGTGGATACTTCGACGCAAGTGCTTGTCACAGAATTTTTAATAAGTATAAATGCAATCAACGAGTATTATCGCCCATTCTCATATCTCACTGTTCTCAGAAAGCCACTAATTAAATGGGCAATTAATGCACTAAGACGGAGAATTAGGGTACTTGGTGCATGGATCCAGTGTATGAAACAGCGCCAGAACACATACAAAGAGAGAGGCAGACGACACAACCGCCGTTAATTAATTAGTTAATTAGTTTTAGGTAACAAGACATCCAGTACTTACCTACTCTCTTCTAGAGGATGCCTAGCCTGCCGCATAACTGGACAACAAAAACGTCATCCATCCTGGTTAAGTTTTTTTTTAAACTTCTGGTGTAACGAAAAAAAAAAAAACACCCTGTATTACTGTTGTCGCTCTAAAACAAGGTGTTTGTATTGATGACTGTATAAGATGAGTCATAAAACATTGTGCTGTGTTGTTGTTGACAAGTATATATAGATCCTCGGAGATGATTTCTCCGCAACAAACAGAACCCTATAGGATCCCTGAACATCTCTCATCTGAAGCTCTCTCAGGAACGCTTTGTGATCAATCTACCTGGTCTTCCCTTCCTCTATCGTACATCCTCTCATCCAGTGGACGTCCACGCGGGACATATTAGCTTGGACGTTAACCATCCTTCGCGCGCAAACATTCAGAACCCCATCTCTCTTTTCCTTTCAACGAAACGCTTAGCATTAGGGCTGGCCTTAAATCACCTTCACAGGTCCTGCTCCTGTTCCGCAGTAATACCACGATGCCCCGCACCTCCTCAACCCCCCCCCCCCCCCAGTACCTCCCCTTCCCGAGAAATGTCCGAACGAGCATTTACGCTTTCGACCCATCTTGTCAGAAAGTCCCGAGAACACAATGTGTCCGCCTTCATAGTCATTTCCCTGCGGTCCCGCGTGTATATGTCAAAACTGGACTCTGTGCCTATCAATAAGACCTATCTTTACGACGTTCGCCACGTTACTGCAAAGGCTGTCGCTCCAAAAAGGAAGGACATTCACGGTGCTGACCTCCTGCGGTTCTTCCTCGAACCCCGCCATACTTTTTTTTATGGTTTTCTTTTTCTAAAACTATCCTGCCCCACGTCGTCCGCGTTGAAGTTGGGCCTATTTACATGGAGCCAACACAAACAGCCTTTCTCCCCTCGTCCACTGCCTCGGGCCAGAGAGGTAGAATTATTTGGCTCTTAAGCTATTCGAGGCTCACCATCAGGTATATAGAATGCAGAGACCGTATATACAAAAGCGTCTCATGTTAGCATCGGGGCGTATAAAAAGAATCTCCCCTGCTCAGCCCGAAGAAAGAATATTTTTGTGCCAACGTTCGAGCGCCTCTATCACAATACCCCGACCTGACCTACAAATTTTATGCCAGATTCGCGTTTACTTTATTTAGAACGTTTTGCATACGGCGAGGAAAACTGTCGTCTTGTCAAGTGTTGGGACAGCTGATGAGAGATGCGCCCGCGACGTGATCTGCAGTCCCGCCCCATCTTGGAACGGTGTCAGCAGCGAAGATAATAGTGCGTTGATAGCTAAAGGCTTACCTGCTATACTTAAGACAAAATATGTGCGTAATATATATCGCAATTTATTCATATATTTTTGCTATAAAACCGATCCCAAACACAAGACTCATGTGTATGTGAAACTCTCATCGTCACAATGGATGGCGGTATAAGCCGTTATTTTAAATTTGAGGTATTCACGTTCAGGTAAGGTAGTTTAGCTATGGATTGCTTTGATATTGAAATTCTTTTACGGGACAGAAATGTGCTTGACTGCTTCATGTCTGCGTGATCGGAAACAAGTTTTTGTCCGAATTGCAATATAGAGAATGTTAAATATAATTCAGTAGCCTGAAAAAAAAAAGGAAAAATTCTGCGAAGAAAAAACAAAGCTGCAACGAAGAAAAAATTCAGAGCTTTGAGCACCAGTTTCACCTCATTACAAGCTCCAGCAAAGCAACTCTGATGATCACTCAAAGACGCCTGAGCGCTGCGTCAATGTGAAAAAGCTGCTCACCCCGCGTGTGTTTTTTTTTTTGTTTTTTTTTTCCGCTCGCTGCTTTTCTTCTCCTTTTAATCGTATTCAACTTCATCAACCGATGAATCTCAACTGCAATTTACGTCCTTTCAAGACAAGTTCATTTCCCTTGCGGCTTCCGCGGCTTCCATCGCAAGTTCTTGCGGGACCTCGTCCCGGGAGTTTAGAGAAGTTTTTTTTTTTTCTTTTTCTTTTTTTTTCTAAAAATGCGGCCTCCGCCCTCTGCATAGTATACCGTTTGTGGGTGGGGTTCCTTCTGACGGGTGAAGAGGCACCGCTCCCAAGATGGTGTCTATCATCGTTCAGCGTAGACGTGGTTTCAAGAAAGCTGCATCCATGTTTATGGGTGTTTCAGCTGGAACTGTCTCTCGGCTCAAAATTGACTCCGCGCTTTAACGGCCTTTTTCGGAAGTGTTGCCGAATCGTTTTCAGGGGCGAAGCGACGAGTGCCGACTTGATTCATAGCAATGCTTTTTTTTTACGTTCAAGTATAATGGTTTTTTCTTGCGCTTTGTTTTTTCTCCCTCTTCCATTCGTATACGTACGAGCTGCTGGAGGTACTTGCAACGAACAATGTATAGCTTCCGTACTCAGAACGTGTCAGAGCCCCTAATGATAGAATTTGGCTGTTGAAAATGGCAGAGATATGTTTCTTTTATATGGCAAGTGCGGGCAACTTTACAAATGCTTACTCATCTACCGGAGCGCGCGCATCAGCTACGAGCTCTTCAAGCCCCCATCTCCTCCTTAGCAGCAACAGGGCTCCTGCGTGAACTCTGAACATTCATCTTCACGATCACTCACCATCTTCTCCCCCTCAAGCAATGGATGGGGTGCCGCCTCAGCGGAGAAACATCCCACTACATCACCATTACTTATTTGTTGTTGTTGTACCGCAGCACGTGCAGTTAATAGTTGAGCCTCTGTATGCAATAGGGAATAAGTCAACTTATCCCCTTTTTACTATTTTTGCTGCGATGACATCTACATACCAGTATGCACCTGTGCATGAAAATTTACGACCTTATTGTGATTTGCTGGCTTGCTACAGCATGGTGAAAAACGGGAAATGCATGTGTGTGTGAAAGGGACCGGGACAATCAGATCAGGCCCCTTTTCTCGGTTTGGGATTTTTCGACTTATCCCCTTATTGCATACAGAGGTTCAATTGTGGAAATTTCATCAGAATTTTGCGGAGAAAGTCTACGCCACGCATTAAAAACGTAGGCACTAAACAAGTTATGATTCAAAATGGCTTCGACTCTGCGCTCGGTGAGCAGAACACTAATCATGCCTTCGACTGGTTGCTTCCGATGGCTCTAGAGCGCTCTGGAGTGACGTCTTGTCTACGCCTAGTCGAAACACAGCACTCTTACGGCATTCAACTACTAGTTGGTTTGGGGCTCTTTCCTCCAACTCGGAGCTTTCTGGAGTGCTCTCAGTGGCTGCGAAGTCTGGTTGGGTTCTGGTCACGTGACAGCACCAGCTTCCGCCGAGTCGTGTTTCTGTTCCGCCATGCCATGTTCTGCACTTGTGTCGTCGTTTTCACTTCGAGGGAAACACCGGAAGTGACGTGAGTTAACATTCCCTCTCCGCTCGAACATGCCGCGCTCGGCTTCTGCACAATTCCTCCGGCGCGGAGCCGGAGTGAGATGCGATCTGATTCGCTCCAGCTCGGAGTATCTAGACGACCAGTCGAAGACACCATAAAATAGGGAGCCAGCCCTGCCGCGTAAAGTCGAGCCAAGCTCTCTGGAATCATGAACTCGTAACACGACAAAGGGGCGACTAAACCCGGACTCTGTGCCCTGCCGACGCCTGCCTGATCGTTATCACGTTTTACTTATCCTAGCCAGCGCTAGACTATCAGGCCTCGCGGCCCAGTCACTCTGAACACACAATGTGAGTGAGGCAAAATTATCTCACTAGCTCCCCCACCAGGTTGGTTGGGAGAATGTGGCAGTCATGAAGAGTACCAGTACTATTCCAGTTCAATTAAACATCCAGTGAAGTAAAAATAATGAGTTGAGGAGTAGCCACATACGTCACATGATTGTCACAGTGCGTCACAGTATATATCCACCAGCGTAGTGTCTGTGGAAAACTGCACGATCGCCTGTAGGGCTTGGAATTGTTTGGTCGGAGTGCAAGGACCTAGGACCTTCATTGCATCAAAAGGGGGCGGCTGTCCAGTGTCGGGCTAAGGCGGTCCTGAGATGCTGCCGCCGCTGCTGATAGCGTCGACAGGACTCTATGACATGTACAGGAGGAAGAAAGTGACACCTAGCATTTCTCGGAACCGTATTTCGCTCATCAAGAAGTCTATCAGGAGCACGATACTTTCGCTATGCGATGTCTCATAACAGCGAAAAAAGCAAAATAACAGCAGCCCGAAACAGCAAATATGGACGGTGCTGCGCGACCTTGGACGCCCGGCATGCTCTCCCGGCCTGACGTAGTCATGTCCATGTTACGTAGCATCAGATTCAAACAACTCAGGGGAAAGAGGGAAATACACTTGAGGCTTACGTGTCTGTGTCGTCCCTAATTGCGGCCTGACTCGGCCAAATCTCGTTGTTTACGTAGCATCAGCTTTGGGAGCAGCCGCGAGGTCTCATTTCTCACTGAAAACATTAGTCTTCTACGGAGGGTTAGCGGCGCTACTTGCGGGGGGGGGGGGACTCTCTACGTCACGTAATGACGTCACCACCACCACTCCTGCTCCCTAAAGGACTTCAGTTGCTCGAGGCTGTGCACATCAAACACCTCGCGCGCGCGCTACAGGCTAGGATCACCGTTCTTGTGCTCAAACACATGTTATCTGCGCGCAATACGCCGCAGTAAAAAACGATGAATTTAAGGAGGTGGCCTTCACAGCTCATGACGCTGACACAAAAGTTAGTTGGGTGTATCCACCCTACATAACACAAGACGAAGCGGAAACAACGCCTCAGCGGAAGTGCATAACATGAGGTAATTGCGGTGCTACTTTCGCTCCACTGACCTTTGCCTCATTAGGTGTTGTCGTCCAGACCACAACAGACAAGGACACAATAGACGCTTAAAAATAAAATACATGATTCTAAAGGAAGTCCTGCATGGCATCCTGCACGACGCATTCAAAAACAGGGAAACGTTGATGACTTAACTCTATCCGCGTCGTTGAGCTTCGCTTGCGTCCGATGAGCTCTGGAAGCGCCGGACGCCCGAGGTGTTTGTCGTGCTTGCTAAGCAGAGAAGGCATCAGTCATCATCGCTCAAGCGCGGTAGGACGAGTAGCGACGAAAAGGACGTCGGAAAACGCAACGCAAGCCTCGTCAAGTGCCGTTCTTACGGGACCAGCACCTTGTGCTCCTAAAACGCAGCACCCTTTAAAATACGAGGGGCGTTCAAGTCATACCGGGACACTCTGTCTCCTGAGTGTATAAATGGCTCCCGCTACTTCTTTTTCATCATTTTCACACGCGACAGATCTCCGCGTTCACCACGTAGTGGCCCAAAGTTTGTGCAAAACAGAAGACACGTGCTAGACAAGATGGCCGACAATGAGGTGAGCGCGCACATCAAACAGCGAATTGTCATGAAGGTTCTCGTGAATGAAGGCGTAAAGTCATCTGAAATTCACAGAAGACTTCAGGCTTAGTATGGCCACGATACACTTAGCCGCAGCAAAGCGTTTGAGTGGTGCAAACGGTTCCGAGACGGCCGTACGTCAGTGCGGGACGATCCCGGCCGGGGCGGCTCAGAGCCCGGTGTCAGAGTTCCTGAGAACATCCAAGTTGTGGAGCGCCTGATCCTCAAGGAGCGATAGATAACATGTCTCGAACTGGCTCGAAAGACGGACCTTTCTGTGGGAACCTTGAACACTATCATTCATTCACACATCCAATTAATCGGAAAGCCGGGCCTCATCACCAAAGGAGTCCTCCTCCTACAGTACAATGCACGCCCGCATACAGCGCATCTCACGACACGCACCTTACAGGAACTTGGCTGGGAGTTGCTGCCACATCCCCCTTACAGTCCAGACCTCGTCCCCAGCGATTTCCATCTCATCGGGTCACTGAAAGCGTTCCTTGGGGGCCGCCACTTCAGCTGCGACGACGAGGTCAAGAATGCGGTCCGATCATGGCTGCTACGTGTCGGTAAGGATTTCTACGCTGCTGGCATCCAAGCCCTCGTGAAACGCTGGGACAAGTGCATTAGTGCAGCTGGAGATTACGTTGAAAAATAAAACTAATTTCTCGCCTCTAAGTTCATTTTACTTTTGCGAAAAATGCTAATTCCCGGTTTGACTTGAACGCCCCTCGTATGACGGAAAACTTGGGAGGAGTCGAGCTTCAAACTGCAACGAAACATTCTTTCCATAAGGACAATTATTACCGTGAATGAATGAATGAATGAATGAATGAATGAATGAATGAATGAATGAATGAATGAATGGCGTAGAGTTCTGACACTTTTCACATGTTTGAGGAATGTGCGGTTAATATTCTAATTAAGTAGTTGGTCAAATTAGCAACTTTGTTATGCAGTGTGTGCATGTATCTCTGTACCTCTATTTTTCTTTTTTTGCTCCGCACGACTAATTGTAAATGTTCCTGAGCAATGTACGTCTCCTTTATTATTGTAACATCTTTTTAACCAAAGGCATATAGCATGTATATTCCAGAGTTCAGAGACCCAGCGTATATAGGAGAAAAAACAGTAGAGATGTGAATATTTCAATGTTTTTCCGTTGGTATACATTCCGCTACCCGCTGCGTGATCATTGTAACAGCTAGGTGATGGCCCAAAGACACCAGCCGAAAGCAATGCTGGAAGCTCGTCTTCACAAAGAAGAAGGTTATATCGAGTTCGGCGTCACACACAAAAAAGGATAATGCTTATCCACCAACATGCCGTATGATAAGGCGGGATCGGACCGCTCCTTTCACAGCAAGGACATGCACCCCCCCCCCCAACACAAACCACGATAAAACTTAGTTATCTCGCCCACATGCAGAAAAGATAAGCCACGACGCGATGCGTATAAGATATGCAAACATTCGTAACGCCAACGTACACAGAGTTCAACACCCTTCGGGGACAGTTTCTTCTTGCATCGGCGCTAGCTTGCACTGTGGAACCTTGTCACTTCGATTCTAAATGAGAAAAAGTCACGTTCTTCAGCAAAGATGCCTTCATTTAGATACCCCACTAGATAAGGACTGCTCATCATTATTACGGCACGGACGCTGGCAGGGTCATCTGATTAGCCGACCAGGATGAAGACCTGATGGAAGTATCCGGATGAACATTGGACACCACATATATCAAGTCAGGAAAACAGGACGACGTGGATCGGATGCTCTGCATATCAGAACCACTTCTCGCTTTTGGAATTTTATTCTTGCGACTCTTTTTTTTGTGTTATGTAGAGTCGATGGACGAGCTTAATCTCTACGTCGTGCTACTTCCATGTATACTAAAGCAAGGGAAGCAACTCATGATCCGAAGGTTATCAATGTTCGAAGGTAGTTATCAAGATACAGGAAATATAACGAGTGTGTCGTGCAAGATACGAATCTTTGGAGCTGGAAAGAAATCTTGAAGGACATGAAAATGTGGTTTGTACGTATAATTGATATTTCGTGGATCTACGTCGCGAGACAACTACGATCATGAGCGACGCAAACTGGTCGGTCTGTGAATTAATTTCGACAACTGGGGTTCTTTAATGTGCGCGGAAGACGGCGCATCTAAGGAACGTGCACCCTGCCACCAAGTTGCTGGCGTTCTCGGCCGGGTTCGAACCCGCACTTTGGGATCAGTAGACGAACACGGTACCCATTGAACCACCGGGACCCTTATAAACACAACGCACAAAAACGAATGGAAGCGTTAAATCGTGCATATTTCAATGTACGTATTTCACTTTGTTTTCGAAACTTTTTTGTTAGACTCTTCCATTTGGCCCCACGTCGTTCCATTCAATAAATATCATTTCCTTAAAAAATAAATAATAATAAAAAAAAAAAATATCATTACCTACAGCTGACTAACCTTTTCAGTGACTTCACTTGAGGCTTTCTGTGCATGTGTCCTTTCTGTGTGTCCCAGCCAATTGTCTCATGGGGAATATATTTAAAAAAAAAAAGGAAATATCGCCGGCTTTTATATTTATTTTTTAATAGCCAACGTGCCCATGCTATAAGGCTTACATATCGACGAAGGAATACCATACGGTGTCGATCAATAAATCTCCAAAATCATAGTGGCTCAAATGCGGACCTATAGTCGGGCAACGCAGCGATCCGGGGATTCGTTAAGCCGGTCTCACACGAACGTTTTTCTCAGCCTTGTTTTTAACCCTATATTTCTTTTTCTTGCTGTCAGTAAAAAAATGTTTTTCAATGCAGTAGTACTGTTGAAATAAGAATATTCGAATTTTAACAAAATTTGCGAGGTTTTCAGGCGACCGTCAACCAAATTTGTGTATGTATCATATATGATACATTATGCAGTGGAGGGTAAAAATGGTTGCCCACAATTACTAGGAGAAGTTGCAAAAACGGCACTTATTTCATACATCTAAGTATGCAGAAACATTACAGTTCACAATGAAAACCATTCAAAGTGAAAAATTTGACAACAATTTGTGTCTTTGGTGAAGCGGAAGTGCAAGGTTGTGGCCCATAGGCACATCTGAAACCAAAATACCATTTCGCGTTCATGGCTAATCCGCACGAAAAATACGGCACCAGACTTAAAAAAAGAAACACCGAAATACTGGGGAATTCCACTCCCATAACTGCATAGAGTATCATCTGCAATACATACCGAAAAGTTCAGGTAATAACAGAAGGAACAATGCCAAAAATAAAACTGAAGTTTTGATACACTCAAAAAGACATGTCGAACAATACACAAAAAATATAACCTTTAAACGTACAAATACAGAAGAAATAAGGTTTTTCCAAGTCCAATATCATTTTTTCTGTCTCACGTGCTACTACTTCGTCTTCTTGGAATTCCTGGCTTCACAAATGGCGCAACAGATGGCTGTATCTGTGCACAGTGTCGTACGACGTTATTAGGAATATGGCACAGCAGGGGAAATTCGGCCCGGACACTTACATATACAGGGTGTCCCAGAAAACGTGTCATTGAATTATAATTAAAAAAAACTACACCACCTAGAGTCATGCGATCAATGACATTTGTTCTTACTGGGTTTTCGCTACCTCCTTATGTGAATGTCGTGTAACGTAAGTTTAATTATAGAAATTTTTGCGAGCTTAAGTCGGAAATTTGCCTAGTAAAGGTCACTTTTTTACCCCAGTAATGTGAAGAGCGTGTCTAATATAGTCAAATTAATGATAATTGACAGGGATATTCAGGAGCTATCCCATCGGAAAAAATAGTCGAAGGTCATGCTCTACGGAGGCCGCACAGAATAGCGCACGATGAATTTTTCAGCGCAATCTTTGTCAGTCCGACGAAAGGAGGTTGGAAACCCAGCCCTCTCCGACATCGCAGAAAGAGATAAAACAGGCACGGCTTATCACGTCCGACTTTCGCTGGGACAATGCGTTCCCTCTCCCAATTTTAGGAACTGTTACCTACTTTTTCTACTATCACTCTGTGGGCTGGCTTCGGAACCTCCTTTCGTCGCACTGAAAGCGATTGCGCTCAAAAAGTCATCGCGCGCTATGGTCCGGTGCTCCGAAAAGCATGATATTCGGCTATTTTTTCCGATGGGATAGCTCGTGAATATCACTGTGAATTATCATGAATTTGAGTGAAAAAAGGTGACCTTTACTTGGCAAATTTCCGAGTTCAGTTCGCAAATATTTACATAATTAAAGTTGGAGTACATGACATTAACTTTAGGAGGTGGCAAAAACCTAATAAGAACAAATGTTGTGGACCGCATGATTCTAAGTGGCGTAGTTTTTTTATTATAATTCAATGACATGTTTTCTGGAACACCCTGTAGATGTATAGGGGTGGAAAGAGCATGTATCATGAGAGAGGTAATCCAGAAGATGTGGGTTAATTCGAGTCCTACAGCTGGCTAACCTTTTCAGTGACTTCAATCTTTCATCGTTAATAGCATGTATCAGATATGAAACATCATGAAATAGAAGGACGGAGCCAAAACGGACCCATTGGAACCTACGGAGCTCGACTGCTCTTACGATTATATTTTTGAAACAAACGGACGACAACTCCTGTCGTGTGAAACCGGCCTAAATGTAGAAAACACGATGCAGGTGGTCGATGACCTGGCTTAATGTAGTTGAACTGTTGAAGTGACTGCTGCGCGCACAGCTGTACCGAGGGGTGATGATGCAACAGCAAATCACCGTCAGGATTATTCCTTTGTTCCCAATAGAGCCAGGCTATGTACTTCCGCTTTCATGGTGAGCAGCACTATCTTATCCACCGTTCTATTTCTCCATTATATTACAAAAAAAAAAGGCCCACACAAAGCGCTGTGGTGATTTACTAATCCATCGCAGGAACCAAGTCAATAAACCGTGATGTAAGAATCACTCGAGATGCTGCTCATGACATTGGCTGTACTTTCGCTGCTTGAAAACAAAGAAAGCGAAACTGGAGAATTAATTATCCTGCATGCACACACGCAGAAGAGGGGGCCTCCAAACGTGACTGCGAAAGATGCGGGAAAATACGTTTCGGTATGGTCAGGAATGCCTTCCTTCAGAAGAGGCGCGGCTACATGAAGCCACGCTGCTAACACGAAGGAACCATGCCTTTACTTCTGCCTCCTTTTGCTGGGCTCGCGTGAGGAACGGCCTTGCCGACGGGTATTAGGCAAAGTTGCGTTTGCTTTTTGTCGCTTCCCCGCCGTCGTGGTAAGCAAACGTGGTTCGGCACACTTTTGGGAAGCCTTCCACTTCAGTCTCCAATTCGCTCGTTTTCGGGCTGGAACGTGGATTTCGTTATATCGGCGTCCTTGTGTTTGCCGAAGAGCAATAGGTCCTATATATGTGCGTATTTAATGGCTGAAAGTTAATGAAGATTTCACAAGGAAGATATCACAACCATACTTAAAACCCTGAAACTGAGGGACAAGCAGGGCACACAAAGGGGGGAGGGGGGGGGGGGCAAAATCATTCGCCTACCGCTCGTCGTCACAAACGCTGTCGTCAATCTGGCTTCAGATTACCACTAACGGTGGGCCTCTTTATTAAAGTGACAACACTATGCCGAAACAGCCTCAGGACGGTGGATTGCGCTGACCTTTGGAACAGCCTTTTTGGAGCATCGCACTCTTATCTTTATTCCCTGATTGTCTGGCTTTCACTGTGGCTTTGCTTCGTTGCTTTGCTGTAAGACTGCAGATGAGACGGAAGCATCGATGGTCGTCAGTTCTGTAATTGTAGAATTCTGATGCTCAGGGGCTAGCACACCGAAATACTGAAGCCAAACATACTCGCCGGTGAAAATTGATATTTCGTGGCTTTACGTCGAGAGAAAACTACGATAATCAGCGACGCCACAGTAGTCGGTATGCGGATTAATTATGCCCACCTGTCCACTGAAAGCTCAACACACGGCACACCGTACCTGAGGTCCCTTGCGAAAGCTCTCGATCGGTATCGATCCCGCAACTTTGGGATCAACAGGCGGACACGCTGCCGACTGACCCCCGCCGAGGTCGGTACGCGGCCGGTACCGCTGAAAAGAGCAAAGGCGCTCGTAAAGGCAGCCACTTTCCCCGAATCTCTAGACGGCACCTCGGGCAGAAGTCGTATTGCACTTGTAGACGCATCTGCTGGGTAATAAAACACCCAGGGTAGGAGCATCGAGCTCGCCACTTTTTCACACTCAGAACGATGGTTTGTTGTTCCGTGTTTGAGTGTTGAAGAACAGAGCCTTGATGACGCGGTGTAAAGGATGGAATGATTGTCGAACAGAACTATATCCTATCGGGCATCCCTTTCGCCGTTTCACAAACTGCTTTCTGTGTCCGTCCTCGTCTTCCATTGCATGACTCCCTCAAGCTCAGTCTGTGGAATGACCATTCTGGAGAAGATGTGGCCATCAATTGCGCACTGTTCTTTTGAACGTTCCGTAAAACTTCCGCGTAGCAAACTAATTGGGAGACTGAAAAAAGCATTTGGCGCTGCTAATCCTGGCTGTTCTCGTATTAACGAACACATAATAGAGCTTTCGAGTGATTGCTCAGAAAGCTGCAAAAGCAGCAGGACATCGGAGATGGACATGCTAAAAGTTCTCAGAAGTCCTTTGGGAGCGTTTTGTGGAGTGAAGGAGCTCGGAAATTTTTGAAAGACATCGGCATAAAAAGCGCTTATGTACATCCGACAAAGAGGTCCTTTTGTGTGTGCGTGTGTGTGAAGAAAGAGAAAAGGTAACCGAGGCTTATTATTATCCACTCGTTACATCTTCAGTGTCCCTTGTTCCGGGAGCTATACACCGTCACACTTGTATGTTGAGTCGGTACCACCGGAGGTACTCGGGTTCCTCCTGGCTGCTTTCTCTTTCGAGTGAACCAACACATACTGTTGCGCCGTTGTAAGATTTTGCAATACAAAGATTTTGCGAATTTGTGCAACAGAACAAGCGTGATCCTACAGTTGGCGATACAAACAGAACAAGCAACCACAAGTTTAGGCAAGATAAGCGAGAATGTGGGCCTGGTTACCACTGCCATCAGACCAGCTTGGCGGCCTTCGTTTCTGTCACCCTATGCAAGCTGCTTCCCTGTGCATTGATCTGTAAGAGTTTGGCAAATACTGTTCACTGCACGCCATTGGCGTTCAATTAAGAAATAAACCACGTGTGCTACAGATAACCTCCACATGCTCTCAAATAGCTGTGGAAAAAAAGATGAGAATTGTGTTGGTTAGTTGGTTTGTGGCGTGTTATTACCGAGAGATCTGTCTGCCGGTGTGGCGATATGTTGCTCAGGGGGCATCACGCGTACTGGACCGGCTTTACAGGCTACTCTCAGACATTGGCCTAAACGCAGGAGGAAAAGCTAGGGAAAACCCCAAGACAACACAGCCGGTTCTGGTACTGGAACGCGGGTCATCTCCTAGTCTGTCGTGGAAGGCCATTGTGATGTGATGTGATGTGAATAAAGAAAAAAATTGGGATGTGAGTTTCGACGAAGTCAAACTGGCTACCCCAGTACACTTAATACAGTACTACCCCAGTACTTAATACTTAAGGCCATTATACTAGTCTATTACTACTAGTACCAGCTCCCGTGGCATTATTGATCGCTTTCCACGCCAAGACTGGCAGGTGACGTGGGTTACAATCCCCGCGTCGGCTGTGCTGTCCGGGGTTTTCCCTGGGTTTTCCTGCTCCGCGGCACTAACACGAAATTTAAAAAAAAAATCACTACTAGTCAGGCTACTAGGCCATTGTAAAGGAGACTACTAGCCAATCTTAGCCATTAAGCATCGAGAGTGTCATTTCGTGTGGGAAACTTAAAACCACATCAAGCACCAACAGAGGTGGATCCAGGGTTTTTCTCAAGTACCATTACACTACCAAAATCTATTGAAACTCTATGTAGCGACAGAAGTTGACGGGTCCAGGTGTTCCCTAGAAACGTCCATGAGTACCAGGTACAAACACCAGTTGCAGGTCTGACCACGAAGAAGTGCCACAAAGTACCTGGACTCTTTCATGCCTATACGGATAACCGGTACCAGCTACCCCAATTCATCACCTTAGTACTTTTCCAGAACTCGCACGTCCCTTTAAACGACGCTGTCTTACTTGGAAGGCATGAAAACGCTATCTCAATAATAACAACAAACCGTGGATAGCCTAAGTGGCAAATTGTTCAATTACCCTCTTCTTAACGAGGATGGTAACGAGACAAATGGTGGAGCACTGCACGGATCGTGAGAATGTGCCTCAACCCCGAGAAAGGAGCAATTACCCTTTCGACGCATTCGCAGTTCATTATGGCATGTCGAACAAGGCGAACCAGTACGAAACCTTCCACCACTTCATTTGTGCTGTCTTTTGCAATGGTTGCAGTGCGCGTTATCGGAAACGATCCTGTTTTTCCCGCATTCAGAGGTGTACATTGTAAACCTACCGACCTTTGTGGGTCAGTCTAGCTCTAGCAAAGTAGGTTTTTACTTCATTTTTATTTTATTTTTTCGCACACATCGAAACAGGCTTCGTTGAAGGTTTTGTGTGCTGTCCTTTCTTCTGTGTTCCAGCACCAGAACATCACTTTCCATCGAAGTTCTCTGTCGACCGCGCAGGTAACAATAACACTACGATCATGATCGTGAATTATGATCATGAGCGACACGACAGCGTCTATGTGGAATGACTTTTTCTTCCTTGTGATGCCTTTACGTACGCTGACCACGGCCGGCTTCGAACCCAACCCTGAGAAGTGTAAGCCGACATATTATGAGCTGACCGGGGCAGTTTACAGCTAATGAAACCCGTAATAAGCGCATGTTTATTACGCACTGCCATTTGTGCACTAAAACCGAAAGCTGAAAACTGGATGGGCTATTCGAAATGGTATCAGTGATTGGAGCACGACCACCAAAATGACAAGAGACATCATGTTGTTGAACACTGAGATGGACACAAGCGTGTGTTGGAATAATTTCGGTTGTTCTACCATGCTTTCTACGTGCGATTACCATATACACTAGTTGCCTGACAATGTGTTTTGTTTAAGAAATGCGAGCTTTCACGCACTTTTTTTTTCAGTTGAGCGTGTGTGTGTGGGGGGGGGGGGGGGGTAATGGCTGGATCGGCTCGCCGTTGTTGGCCATAGAGAAGTGGGCGTCGTCACGACTATAGCAAAAAAAAAAAAAAAAAGACGGATGGATGATGAAGGGTGGTGGAGATGCGTAGAGGGTGCGTGAGTTCGTTGGGGAGTGCAAAGAGTTAGAGGGGTCGCTGAACCAGACCCACCTCCTGCACTAAGAGAACAAGGTTATTATTGTCAGTTGTTATTGGGCAGGTAACACCATCGTGTCCAGTTACTTGCTTCTGCGAGAAATTTCATATTAAGATTCAATGAAACGTCACGAACTGTCGTAGTTCGATACCGCGCGAAATCGTGAAAATGACGAAGGTTTTCCCATGTTGGCATGTTGAAATTAAAAAAAACTTCAACATGGTAGAGCAACATTCATTTCCCGATCGATTTAACTGACGCATAAAAAGGAAGGGTGAGCTCGTCACGGCAGCATCTACATTCCTGTGTAACAAGCTCTAACGCACAGGGCGAATATCTTGTGCTTGTGATGCGCAATATTGCCTACGAATCGATTGCATGCGTGTTAACGTTAACTGCACCGAATCGCTGTGTGCATAGAGAAAGAAGAACGGCGGAAAGTCACTGACAGATTCCAGGAAGGAATCGCTTAATTACCTGCATATACACGGAAATAATCTCGACCGCCACACTAGGAAGAGATAAAACTGGGGTGAGACCAAAAAGGTTATTGCAGCTAGCATATGGGGGAAGCTCAGGTACTCATATATAAATAAATACTCTAGATTCCGTTAGGGCTGCAAACGAGGTCGATTAACTTAAACACAGGGTGCGATATTGGAACATCGGACATAGCCTGCAGGTATATACAGAGAGAGTCGATTATATCGGGTGTCGATATACCTTCAAGAACACGGGTGATCAAGAAACGATACAAATTTACCTAAGCACTAATGGCAGAAGGGAAAGGGCACAGGCGAGCTGGTACATAATTATTAATTTAATTATTAATTAATTCTCGGGTTTCACTGTTGTAATTGCGAAAATGTAACCACCGTCGCCATTTTCAGTATGAAAGCAAAACGATTAAGAAATGTTACCTGTAGTCGTGTTCAACGTATAGGAACGACATGTTTAAGCCCCGCCCTACGTTGTTCCTACTGGCTGCAGTACCTATAGCCGCGTCACCCTACGTCGCGAGAGGTAGTATACGACGATATCGACACACTGTGAGGTCCTATAAGCGGCACCTGATGGCGCTGCAGAATAATGTATTCGGTGGAGTAACTCTGTTGGGTTTGACGGACTACATTTTGTGTCTTTCCTAGGTCGCACACGGGTATATTGCACTTGCTCCACTTTCACTCTCCAAAGCCAAAATAAAGTTGTTGTTTATTGCACTTGCTTGTTTATTCCTCCGAAACGCCTGCTCCAGGTATTGGTTACTAGCGTTTGTCCATTGTCACGGAGAGATTAATGTGTTTTTGAACCAAAATAAATGAAAACATTTGAGAAGCGAGCCGACTATGAAAATACTATACGCCGTGTGCGATACGGAAGCTCTGTGCGACGAACTTTTCGCATATGTTTCGTGCTGCCGCCAGTAGGCAGGCCACAAAAGGGCCACTAAATCAATGAAATCATTTCTCTGGAACAGAAATATACGCGGGTGGTGAAGTGATGGTTGGTTACCCGGTTATATTCCTGTCTGGATGTTCGTGGAGTAGTCGCTGCAAAGTGTGCGGTTAAGGTTCCCCCCACATCAAGTTCTCTGCAGACCTCTTCGCAAGGCGATTCTGGTGTAGGTACCTTGTGGACGGTTGCTTCTAATTTTGTACACATTTCATTTGTAAACATCCTGTCTTACGACACTTCAAATTCCATAGAAAATACAATTTAATTTCAAAGGGCATATTGTACAGAAAACACTGTTTCGTGTGGGTGTCTCGCAAACACCGTTTTCAACACTGCCACTGCACCTAGCAGTTGAGTCTACTCAGTAAAAAAAATGTGTTTATTTACAAAGACACCCCTTGTACACGCCGAAATGTGTAAAAGGCTTCACTTCGAACAGCATGAAAGGCGAAAATGTTTTTTTAGGACCCTATGTTCGTAATCTCCAAAGGCATAATTATCAGTTCAGCTGTCATGACAAAATATACTCAGACAAATGAGTTGCCAATGAAGACCATTTCTAATATTTGATTTCAATTCATCGTCCTTCAGTCTTCCTCCAAGTCACCTGCCTCAAACGACGTTTCCTCTCCCTCCTTTATACCAAATCACCAGACTTGTGCCCGTTACTCGAAAAAAGTAATTGATTACCGTTACCGTTACTTCTGTGAAAAAGTAATTGATTACCAATTACTCGATTTCAAATGTAATTTAGTAACGAGTAGAAAAGTAATGCGTTACTTCGGTCGTTACTCTGCATTCACGCAAATTATAACCGTCTTTGTGTGCCTCATAAAAAAAAAAAGGTTCAACAGCGGAACAGCTGAAATAACAAGACAAACAAAAACACGTAGGACAAGGAGATCTGTACGCCCAGGAAGACGTTGACCCGATTGAGGAAGAGCATTGCATGGAACTTCCCCATGACTCACTAAACCTCCAAAGCTTCAGGTACCATCACACTGGTGTAGGAAGAGATTAGGGAGAGAGACTCTGAAATTCCAGAGCGTTATTACAATGATCTCCGGCTGCTATAGTAGAACAGCCCAACGAAGGCTGATGGCACCAGGGGCTTGACTTGGGGCAGAACATCTAAAAGATAAGCTAATATCTGCCGGAAAAGTAATCAATTACTGAGTAATCGATTACTCAGAAAAGTAATTGATTACTCGAAAAATTACTGTGACAGTAGAGTAACTGATTACTCGAAAAATTACTCAAAAAGGTAATTGATTACAAGTAACGCAATTACTAGTAACGCGTTACGCACAAGTCTGCAAATCACACTTTCTAAGCTAAGCGTTCATAATGATTATTCTCCCATGACGCGTCGGGAAAAAAAAACCACTAGGAAGAACCATGTCGTAAATTCCCGCAATATATGCACTTATCACCATAAATATACGGAAAGGGTTGTATCTTGACACGTTCGGCATCACGCGGTGAGTAGGTACAATGCAACAGAGCGCAAGGAACGCATTTAGAGGCGTTGATGGACAAAAGAGTGATTGGGTGCCAAGTTCACGTTGGACCTTACATCATCTCCAACGTTTAAGGGTCTCCGGGGCCTCCAGGGGTGAAAGGTTGGGATAACGACCTTCGGAGGAAAAATACTGGTTCCCCTGCGTCGGCAACGGATATGTATAAAGTGTATGAGATTTCGAAATGTTTGGCCAAACAGAAAAAAAAAAAAAGAAAATAATAATAATAAATGGTTTCTGAGGTTGAATCAGAGGCACGGAGAAGTAAAAAAACCTGAAGGGTTTTAAAAAAACTGGAAAGGAAGCTCATGATTTTTAAGCGATTCGATATAACGGGGTGAATACACTTCGCGTTGTATACGGTGATCCAGAATGGTTGTCAAGGTGAGAGAAGTATCTGTAGACTAGAGGAAAAACCGAATATCAGAAACAAACTCGTTGCTATAGCGGATTCGGGCACAAACTGGACAGCGAATCGATTGTGCTTTGATGTAAACGTGTTGAGCAGGTATGTTGAGGCTTTGGCAAACGTTTAGTACGTTTTGTTTCGTGTTCTAGGTGTGCGGAAAGCATTGCTACATTTGCATTTTACATATCTGTTACATGCAGAAGCCGCAATTTCTTAACGCATACAGGGTCACATTTGAAAAGCCCTATCCCGAAGACACATGGCAGAAACGCAACTCAATGTGACTTACATGCGAACCGCACACTACGTAAAGTAGAAGTCCAACGGAGATTGGCTCTTTTTGCATATAAAGCACCTTGCCACAAGGTATACTTCTGGAAGGAATTACATCACAAGAGGAAACAATACAAAAACAAAAAGGAGAACAACATGACATGATCCTATTGTGACTGCCAAAACGCGTGCCCTTGATCTTTGAAAAGCAGAGAGTAAAAATACAGTTGAATACGTCATGCTGCTGGCACGTGTCGCATCCTACCACGTCTATTTTTTACCATGTCTCTCCTTTACAATTTTTTATATACGCGCCCCATGCGCGTTTTCACACATCTGCGACATGGCAGCACAGAAAATCCCTTCCCAAAAATATCCGTCGTAGGACGGTTGCACCACCAACGATACACACCAGACTGAAATCGAAACCACATCCTCCGCGCAAGCAGACGACATCGAGCCCCACGCCGCACGCGCTTTTCATCTTTCGTTCCACTATTATTCTAGTTTTTTCTTCGGCACGTTTAGCAATCGTCTGCTTGTAATTAGCTGCCGGCACGCACTTGGTAGAGTGGGGGGCTAACTAGCGTGTCTTCGGTGTAGCAAGGCTGAAACACAAAGGCGGATCTTTCAATCATGTAGAAAAGATCTATTATAAGCGGGGCGCCCCCCAGCGTGAAGAAAAAGAAGAAAGCAGACGATACGTTTCTCGGCAAGGGGTATGCGCTGTGGTTCTGGCCCAGTGGGGTACCGTGGGCCCTCCTCGAAGCTGTTAAATTTGTTGCCACCGTTGCATTTGGACAACGAGCACTGGGAGACGCATGGTGCCAGATAAATAACATCAGTCTTTTGGAGGCTCTCGTGTTTTCATTTATTTCTTGACTTCTTCGACGCCATTTTCATGGGAAAGTAGGAGCCAAGTGGTTTCAGTACCGCGTAGGCCAGAGATGAACGAAAACGGGGATCTTTGAGGTGCCTCCTTGCGCCTTGCAATGTTTTCTCGTCGTTCTTTTTCGTTTGTTTGTTTGTTTGTTTGTTTATTGTTAAGAAAAAACGGCGAGAAGAAGATAAATATTTCCAAAACGTGAGAAACGATGGTTGATCCACAAAAGTGCGCAGGGCAGGAGACTTGGTGTATTATTTTGGACTTGGATGTGTACGTCAGGGGTCGCTTCTGGTGGATTTATTTTTTATTTTTTAGAATACTTCTGGCATAGAAAATGTCGTATAGAAGGAGGGGCGATAAACGGTACAAAAAATCACGCGATTAATCACAGACATGATGAGTTACTGGCTTTACGCTGTGACTCTACAATTGTCATCATGAGTGGCGCCAGTGGTTGCTCTGCGGATGAATTTCGGCCATATGGGGGTCTTTTAACGTGCAGAAATCACTCCCTTGTGGAAGATCGCGTGTCGATAAGCAGTTTATACCCTATCACCAACTAGCTGACGTCCTTCGGGTTCGACTCACAACCTTGGTCTCAGTAGACGGACATGCTACCTCAACATGTACAGGGGGGGGGGGGGGAAGCAAGATGTTATGTGAAAATGCATAAAGCACGATAAATTTCAAAATCACTCCAAGAAGTTCTATGTCACGCGACATGAAGAATTGAAGCCCATTATGTATGCTGTACAAGTTCCATGGCAGAAGTTGATTAACCGGGACGCAGAATTTATTCTTGCAGACTGCATGTGTCATCTCTGCAACGTATTACTGCAGCAACGATGCCTCGTGTTCCCGCATAACACTATAAAGGCAGTGTGTCGCCTATAGCGAACAGGGACAGCGACATAGTTACATGTCGCCCAGCAACACAGCGACATAGCTACTGCGGGAATGCAACCGCCGCGTTGCTTCTCTGTCACTGTCACAACACGAACGAAAAGTGACGTGATGCCAAAGAACACTCGATACGCTTCTAGAAACGTATTAGGTTACGTTCAAATTGATCGGATGCGCATGCGTCATGACGAGAGTTCATCAAGTTGTTTTTTTTTTAATTCGGTGTAGCGCCGCGAAGCAACTGTGGCTACGAGCGGTGTACAGACCTCGACAGATAGAGAGAGGACAGCAGGAAGGAATGGGGGACAGAGGGGCTAGTATGCGTCCTGGGCAGACTTCAAGGGGAACTGTGCCGACATTCGTCCTGAAAGTTTGCCGGAAAAGCCCAGGGAAAACCCCAGACAGCACAGCATGAGGGGGGACTCGAACCAGCGCCACCTCCCAGTCTCGGCGTGGAAAACGATCACCTTAGCTACCCGTCTGTAGCTCATCTAGTGCGTGCTGCGTGATGACATTTGACGTGACAAATGTGTGTTTGAAGCACATATACAGAATGATCGATCGATTGATTGATTGATTTGATGTTTTCTGACGCAACAACAGCAACGGTCGCATTCAGAATGCATTCGATGTTTAAAGAGATGCAAACCTGAAACATGCGTGAAGTTTAAATAGCAATATTAAGCGTCATAGCCGAGCAGGCGAGTTAAGTGAAAACAGCGCAAATAAGAATTAGGATTGCTGAGCGTATCATGTCTCGTGAACCGTGCGATCTAGCCATTTTTTGAGGGGATCCACGCCCTCTGGCGTCCCCATGCGGGTACTAATAAAAAAAAATGCTGAAAGCAGCCAGTGTGTATGTGGCTCCACGGCAGACCGCTCCTATTGAGATTCTGAAGACCGGAAACGGAAATTGTGATTACACGCACAGGACAGCGGACAAGGTGTGCCAACAAGCCCAGAAAGGGAGATATGCCTGCTTTGCAAGCAGCTGCTTTGTGGTATAGTACGCGGACGCTGCGTTTGCTACATGCAGCCGTCACTAGGTGGCGTGATTGTCTCCCTTCGAGGGAGAGAGCACGACGTACTATACAAATATCGCGCGTGTATCGCAGTATTCTCGAAATGAATATTTTTTCTCCACATGATGGTATAATGTATAAGTATCGTAAAATTAATTTCTTGTTCTGAGAAGCATGAGAGTTTCAGAAGTACGCAATCTCGCGATGCGTCTGGCAACATTGCTCCCCGAGTGTTGACTTCCTTCCGTCTCCTCCTCGTCACAGCTGCTGAGAGACTTCCAACGTTAAGTGAAAAGCGAAGACGCTCGCGCTGTTGCTAGGAGAGAGACGCCAACTCTCGATCGACGACGTCAGCTACTCTTGGAGAATCCGAAACCATGGAGTGTTGCGGCTTCTTCAGAAAATTCGCGGAAGCGGGTAACGTTCACTGACACCATTTATATTTTACTTACTCAGTCATCAAGTTTGATTTATAATAGCAAAGTAAGTACGATAAAATATTTTTGTGAGTGACACTAGTGACACTAAGCTCGACCAGCTTTGATAAGCAATACTGTTAAATAAAAGGGACTAGTCAATGTCTTTTTTAGATTGAGACATCGATCAGTTTCGTAGTTTGTGTCGGAAATTTCCATACTTCGCTCAACCTATTCATCCCATAAAGCTGCGGGTTCGAGCCCAACCAAGACGACAGCAACTTGTTACGCTAATGAACGCTCAAGTAGGCAAAATTAATCCACAGACCGACCGAATTATCGTGATTTCCATAAACAATTTAAATGTATGAGAAAATGTCCCACTCGCGCTGTGCTCTCCAACAGCACGCGCTCACGTTTTCTTTTTTTTTTCTTCTTCTTCTTGCCCCACTTAGCCGCCAACCAACCGTAGCTTCTCAACGCACACAAGGCTAACATGAGGTCTTTCACATCGTCAGAGGTTGCTTCCTATTCGTGACAAAAGCCGGCACGTAAGCTGTCCAAATAGATATCGTAAGCTCAACTGCCAGGTGGAAATGCCGCAGTGACACCAACGCACGTGAATCAACAGCAACGCGGGTGACGTTGCCCCCTAGCGGCGAGGGGTATACGACAGTGTACAAGGGATATAATATACGGCGGCCCAATCCGCAAACGAAAGCGTGTATGGCGCAGGATCAGTTTGAAAAGGAAGTGTCTCCAGTTCAGCAGTCGCCATTCAGCGTGACGTCGTCAGTGTCTGCAAACATGCGTCGTTGTGCAGGTGCGGGGACTCATTTCATCTCGAAACTGTGTATAACAAGCTATACCTTTCCTCTATAAGGAAGGACATCTCTTTTTTGCGAGAGAGATCCGGTGGTTGCAGGTGTCCATGCAAGCAATGGAAAGTTTATGGCCGACTGCGGTCACACAAGGATCAGGGAGAGACTGGCGTGCTAGATCTCTCTCGGCGCATTGTAACTAGCGTACACGTGGAATCATATGTGGCTTGGCACGCTTAGGAAAGGAAAATGGAAACACTGGAGACGGCTAAGCGCCAATGCACGTTTACGTCTCTCCACAATCAGACGGTGGATTTGTACGAGTTCGCGAACTGAGGGCAGCGCGAGGCAGTTGCTACATGTTTGTAGTCTTTCCTTCTTTTTTTTACGCTTATCTTTCTCCAAAGTGGTCAACGCATAGGAATGGGTAATATAAGAATGAACGAATGTTCTCAAGCGATATCTTACTAACGCAAGGAACAGTTTAGGTCCGATGAAAGATGAAAGTCACTGAAAAGGTTAGCCAGCTGTAGGACTCAAATCCACATCTTCTGGATTACCGGTCCAGGGCTCTACCAATTGAGCTAAGCTAACACGCCTTCTCAGCGACTTCCAGGGTGCGTCATCTGAAGGGACAAACAAGTCACTCTCTCTCACTCTTCCTCCTTTCACTCTTACATTTTTGCTCACTCATAGACACATTCATACGACAGGGATCGACGCAAGCGGCAACTGTTGAACATGAGAGAACTGATGTTCTGAGGCTGGAACAACATAGAAGGCAATAAAAGGCAATTCTTAGGCAATTTGAGGCTTTGTATGTATTTGTCCCTTCTATGCTGTTCCAGCCTCAGAACATCAGTTCTCTCAAGTTTAGGTCCGCCCGTAGCTTTACAGGACCACGTGTCACCGACCACGTGACCCAAAACTTACCGCCAACGACAGCCCTATAAAGTTACCACACTCAAACACGTTTGGCACAATACCACAAAGATGCAGCCGTCTTTTTCTCTAAATCATCGCCGCTTGCGAATGGCAATCTCAATACACTTTGCGTAGCACATTTTATCCCATAACATCTGGGCGTACAACCCTCTCACGGCGCATCACTCTCACACAAAAACGCCAGCAGCCAATCTAACGACGCGCTCTTATACCGAACACCACTAGACGACAAACGAAAAAAAAAATGAGAAACTGAAAGTACAAACATTAAAAATCCGCCGCGAAAGACACAGGACTGTTCCTTGTCTTCAACACGACAGCATGTCGCTCGACACGCACACGCACCATGCACCCGGTCTCTTACGTACTTGTTTTCTTTTCTACACTCGTGTTCTTTATGGACCGAGGGGCTGGAAGGGCACACACAGAGACACTTGGCACCACACCCTCGTGGCCTTGAACCGGTCATTTTTCAGCTCTGGTGCCGAGCCCGTGGGCCACGGAATGAAAATCACACGCGGGCTGGGCCAGAAATCGGGTAATTACTGGATATGGCCGACCTCGCAACAAGATGTATCGAGAAATATTGCGACATCGCAGTTTTCCCTCTCGGTTCCTCTATTTTTCACATTCTTGTGTACGTCGGCGAGAAAAAGAAAAAAAAAGTCCAAATGCCCTGGCGGGCTAGTAAAACGCGGTACGAAGACCGGGAAAGCAGTTTGTGTCGACGAATTTGTGAAAGCGATGGGCGGAAAGTTTCGCGTGTTAGAAATGTTTGACTGTCGTGGAAGGGGGGGTAAGGTACATGTTTTCTCGCGTACGTAAACGTGAGTCTGTGTTCGCTATGTGATGCTGCGTACCGCACGGCACGTGAGTAGAAGTGCCTTGTACTTGAAAAAAAAATAAAAATAAAAAACTTCTATAGCATGCGCTCTTTGTTGTGCATTTTCCGGTGCTGTGAAAACGTGCGTGCTATTTCCGTATTATGCATGGTGGTGGTGGTGGTGGTGGTGGTGGTGCGATGTTATAAGGAAGAGGTATTATGCATTCATTTGCGCAATGCACATGAACAACGCATTTCGTAATCCTACAATGTCACCAGGTCGGTAGTATGGTGCCAATTTTTTTTTTTTTTTTTCAAAAAATATTCAAACGAAGCACGTGCCACACAGCTGATGTCACAACTAAAAGTGAGCACATGTCAAAAAGTCACAAGTGGTCCCCGGATGTTGTCAAGCTACGTGACATAGCTTTTTATCCGGGGCTGCCGCCATCTTTGATGGAAACGGAAATAAAATAAGTAACTAAAATAAATCTTCAGTAAGCTTTCTCAAAGATGGCGTGGAATTAAGATTCGGACCATTTTACAATAAATGCACTGGTCTGAAGCTTCCAGACTGTCCCTTCAAATGTAGATGTAGGGGGTGGGGGATATGTTTAATAGAATGAAAAGAAAGACAAATGGAAATGAATGTTGATGGACTTCCCCGTAACCTTCCCACGATACTGATGCTCTGTGTCGTTCCTAACCTGAGTCCGTCAGTATACAGTTTGGTATATGTGAATATTTTTTTTTTTTATTTCAGGCTGTCTTGAAGACCGGAGGGCCACAGCTCCTGCTCGTCAGGTGAAGCTCCTTTCTTTCTTCTTCTCACTAATCATATAAAGCTAATAAACAAATACGATGACAGCTCTTATGAAAACTCTCATCTCGATCGTCCTATGCGTGCAGTGTAAGCACTTAAGCCTCTTACTTAAGCTCTTAGTCTGAGCCCGGATATATCGAACATCTGTGCGGGTATTTGGCTCGCGGAAGCCCCGCAGACGAAAGGCATCACAGGGATCACGCCAATCGGCATCTCTGTGAGAGGATAATCACAAAGGGGATTCCCCTTCTGGCTGTCTTATATCTACACCGCCCACCGCCTTATGCAGTGCAATCGAAAGCGTGCTGATGCTGAGTGACGCTTACCGTTGCCCGGAGTACTGTCCCGGATGAAGAAAGTTCAGAGGTATTCGGTGGCTTATGGGTCGGTTGTACCGTGCAAAGTAGATCCTCTAAGAAGGGTGAAGGGAACTGATCCCCACGCGTGACAACTCCTGGGGAGTGGTGTAGGCAGGATACAATCTGATTAGCCTTAAACGTTTATGAAACTTTGAACCTTGCTGTCTTCCGGTACCCCTTCTGGCGCTACACATTATATATACGCTATAGATTGCCCTTTATGTACAAAAGAGAAAACCAGAGGCGGTATGGTGAATACTGGGAGGTGGTGGGTTCGAATCCTACCACCGGCTGTGCTGTCTGAGGTTTTACCTGGATTTTTCGAAGACTTTCCAGACAAATGTCTGTACAGTTCTCCCTGAAGTTGGCCCAGAACGCACATTAAACCCCCTGTCCTCCACCACTTCTTGCTGTCCTCTCTCCATCTGACCGCAGTTGCTTCGCGGTGCTAACACGGAAGAAAAAAAAGAGTTGACGAGATCAACAGGTGAGGACTAGTGACATACATATGATGCCAATACTATACCGAGACGCTGGCAAGCAACAGATAGATTTAGCCATGTAGCCAATGCGCAATACTCACAGGGGTGACACAAACCCGCCATTATTGTAACTACCCTAAAGCGGGTGCTTTTGGCAGCCATCTTATCCTGGTCGTACGTCATAGAAAACGTCATTTTGAGGTCATGTGACTTTGTTTACATGTCGTTTTGCCGCTTACCGACATATTTCCGTCGTCGTAACGCCAAGAGATTAAGGTATTTTGCCAGCGTAAACGACGCGGTACTTCATCCGCAACATGGTAGCCCATTTCTCCTTAGTTTAAGTACATCGTATCGGCTCAGTGAGTCTTAACGCGTGGTCGTCATCACATCTTTGGAAGTCGTCAACAACAAGAGGCCGTATGTGCAAAACTGCGCGTTTTACTGCGAGATTATCGGATATAGATAATTACCGTGATCGACAGACATCCAAAACGTTGCGCAGAAACAACAACCGCATTGTTTGCAAACGGTTTGGCAGCCGATCACGGGCGCCGCCATCTTTAAGGTCACGTGTGCCTTGACGCTTGTTGTGACGTGCGACTAGGACCTGTCCAGGATGCATTGCGTTCGCTCAGCACGCTTTCGTCTACGGAGCAATGCACTGGATGCCACCCCTGTGGCTACACTGCCCTTCGAAATATACGACTGCTCTCGTCCTACAACGAAGAGCGGGCTCGCTGTGTAGTCCCCGGAAGACCCTCGATGCTAGAACGCTCGCGAGATTGCATGAAGTGACGCGTACTTGTTCAGCCGCAAGATCTGTATACCGTTACGAGACGAACCGTACAATAAAAGAATGTTGTCGAAGACGAGACGCAAGGCGCACGAGAACACTGTTCTATGGTATGTCAACAGCTGCATAGCACTCAACAGCGGACCAGGCTTCCACCATTCCAAGTCGTATACGGAAATACCTCCACACTCCATACAGCACTCTACCGCGGACCCAGACGAGGCCTTTTTTCGGCCTCTACACCGGTGGTCCGCTTCTCCGCATATAATCAATAACGGTGCTGCTAAAAGAACATCTAGATCGGGGAACGTAGCCGCAACTGTCATAACAAACAGAGCCAGCGGACTGGCGATGGCCGTAACAGCACCAGGAGTGCCGAGAGCAGATAAAGCATCCCTCCAGCCCCCAAGAGTGCTGCCTGTATGGATGGAAGGCAAAAATAAAAAGGAAAGAAAGGAACGAACGCAGCAGCGCCTCCCCGCCACGGAACACGGCCTTGTGCACGGTGTCACCCTCCCAGCACATTGTGGGTGAACGACCATCCGTTGCCACCGCCTTGTATCTTGCGCCCTCTTTTCACTGCCCGACTGTGACGAGATAAACAGGCTTTCGACTCGTGTCCTTGTCTGGAACTGTAACGGAGTGCGAGAGCATAGCGCTGCGGGTATAATCCCGCGGAAGAATCAATTTACGTGCTTGTATTAACACACACTGCAACAGCGAGGCTACGTGTTCACTTCTATAAAAAGTCTTGTTCTGATCGCTGCGTTTACAACTGCGTGTGCGTTTACGTATGCGATTCTTCACGGAACGTATTGAACGCTTCCGGATTCATAGCTGTATTCACATAAGAGCGTTGTAGTATTGCGTATACAATTGCTTTGCGCACGCAACGAAATAGCGGGCGCAGACTCCGAATGTTTGCGTATAGCCGGTGCGCAGTGGGAAACTCTGTTAAACGTTTTACTTGTGGGTAAACATGTGACGCATCGCGCTTTGTTACTTACGTATAAATTACTACATAAAATTGATATCGTCTACAATACTAACACTGCATTCACTCGATCATCTCACCTGAATCTTCTCTCTACAAAAATGCAGAATGAACTATGGTGTCTTTCGGTTTGTTTACTTCTCGTCGAAACTGTGGAATTATCTACCCGGAAATATAGGAAACACAGCTACATTTCGTTCCTTTAGAGCAATGCTGAATCATTTCATCCACAATACGTAATGGTTTCATAGAAATTTCGACATAGAAATGCATTAGCTGTTTTCTAGTTCATTGTTATCCATGTTGATAGTAAATCTGTATCGTTTTTGTTATTCTAATCGTTAACTGAGTTGTTTCTTGCCAAGATTTGTAATCATCGGGGGTCCCCACACTAGTGGATAACTACGGGACCCCTATACGTACGTCGTAACCTCTTGTATAATATTATTTTTGTCAAATGAATCTGAATCTGAACAGGTGATTTCCTTGCGTACATGAGGCGATTGCGTACGCTGCAGCTAAAACTCTGTCAGTAGAGAGCTTCAGGACATCGTACGTTATCGGGTTTGCGTACGTAAGGAATAGCGTTGGTGGTTCTGCTCACGCGCAAACAATAAAGAGAGCTCCGTGCATTGCGCAGGACCACCACGCTATATCTTGCGTTCTCAAAGGTGACAGCGCACCATACACTAAAACTCGGTGAAGTATTGCTGCCCGGCGTTACCTTCCTCCGGGAATGGTGTCCGCCCATTTCATCGAACTCTGTTTCATCGACGCATGACCAAGGTTTGGCCAGGAGAGCCTTTTGCGCATTCACACTTTGCCGCGAGAACAAGCGTCAGCCACCGATTCGATGAATCGGCGTTCGATAAATGGACACGAATCCTCCAGTAATCCCTCTGTTTCTCCGCACGCGCATGCGCGTCTTCCCCGCGGATTCGATGACATATGGCATGTGTTAGCGTTCCCAGCGTCGAAGAAGTTGAGGTTGGATCAACTGCTTGCGGTGCATCTGCGAAATAGCATTGCGGACAGCGTGTCTCCGCTTCCATGGTAACGATATGTCGTTTGCGCACGCAGCACATAAACGCATAAAGTGAAATCACGCAATATTGTCCCCCTGCCTCTGAGACCACAGAGGCCCCGGAGAGCAACTGATAAACAAACCTTTTATGCTAGCGCCAGGTGACCTCGGACATGGCTCTCCTGAAATGTTCTAAACATAGGTGACAGCAGGTCACCAACATTCGTGCCTATACGTCTATGAGCAACAGTTCCAGTGAGTGCGCTGTCATCTTCTCAATGCGGGAAAAAGCGGTCAGCAATAATGCTCAAATGACATACACAGGCGCTTTCGGGAAATGTTCTACAAGGAATGGCGATGCTCTAACTTCCCCGAGTTATAAGTCCACATTGATAGGCATACCAGCGCGTGGTAAATCTACGTATAAGGGCACTTCTGTCGGATGTCTGCTGTTTCGTCCCACCCACGTGGTCCCACCTTATAAGCCGCTTGCTTCATATCAACTACCCTGTTGTTGAAAGCGTCCAAATCAAATTTCAAAGAGGGGAGGACGAGGTATACATGACTGGTTCGGCGTGAAAATGATGCCGACATAAAAACCGTGGTGACCGTGGTGACCCAACGCTAGGGCAACAATCGCGTCTACGCCTCAGTTCATCAATGGAGTTCCTAGTTTGTAGGTGACGTCACCGTCGAGCATGAGGGCGTGTTTAAACTGCGCGTGCGAATAGTACACACAGCGTCGTTCAATACACGTCGGATAAAGTTGACCGTCGATATGGAAATACCAGCAACAATGTATTGTTGTATTGGCAACTGTATAGGATGGGACAAGCGAAAGCTTGCCCGTATCACCATTTCAAAAATAATACTGCCCTCACCCTAAAAGCGAAGAGCAGGATCAAGTAGTGCTAGGCAGGCAGCCCCACGGAACTACCAATGTATTGTTGTATTGTTGACTGATTAGATGATCCACAGAATTAGTGAGCCCAATGTACTGTTGACTTATTGTTGTTTGGGAAAAATTATTCAGCGGCTGGCGTAATTACAGGTAGTATGAAGACATGGCTTTCAAAACTATTTTAAAAGCGATAAAACCCCAGTGCAGGGGACACCAAAGGACGACACACGCACGACGCACTGACGCTTTTAAAATGTACCACCCAGTTTTTATCGCTTTTTTAAAACTAGTGTGCTAATGAACATGCGTGAACGTGATGGAAAAGTGAGGCCTTTATTGCTACAGCGAGAAAATTAAATGTGCAGGCTACATACAGATGGATTGAGCAATGATAAATGGAACTTGCATTGTTGACTGGACTGGAACTTATTTTTAGGGGGAAAATCTTGCCGGAAACAGCACCGAAAGCAATGCTGTCCCCGACGACCGTTTGATAGGCCATGCGTTCAAAGACACGGTCCACCCGGAACTTATTTGTATTGTTGACTCTATGAGATGAGCCACAGAAGGTTGTGTACATGTATGTATTGGCTGGCGGTTGTGTACCCGTATTATTTTTAGTCCGTCCTTATATTGCCAACTGTTGGATGGGACAACTCCAACTCCGCGAGTCACGTGTATATATATTACTGCTTTTACCAAAACCATACGTCTACAAACCTATTGGTCAACAAATGTATACGCGCATTCTTCACGGTGTGTTTCGTTGCAGCTTCGTGCAGATAGGAATGCAATATTCCGACAGTACTTCGAGCACATTTTCCCGAGGCATGTTCGAAAAAGTCGATCCAAAGTCGATAGTACGCCACAGAGGTAAACGTTACCATGCTCTGATTAGTCAGTCTGTCTGTGGCAGACTTATGCGTAACGCGTTACTAGTAATTGCGTTACTTGTAATCAATTACTTTTTTGACAAAAAATTTTCCGAGTAGGCAAAGTAATGGCAAAGTAATTCTTCGAGTAATCAATTACTTTTCTGGGTAACTGATTACTTTTCCGGCCGAGACTAACTCATCTTTCAGATGTTCTGCCCCGTCAAGACCCTCTTGCCGTCGGCCTTTGTTCTGCAATTTCAGGGTCTCTCCCTAATCTCTTCCTATACACCAGTGTGGTAGCACATTTGTGGCAACTTTGGGGGATTAATGAGTCATGGGGAAGTCCCAGACAATGATCTTCCACAATCGGGTCAACGTCTTCCCGAGCGATAACGGTTTCGTGACATTTCGTCGAACGCCATTTCGTCGAAAATGGACGCTTCCCCGAATCTGTGACCGCCGCTTTTTCTTGCGGCAACGTGTGAAATATGTAAAGGGCTGTCCTGACCTATAACCTTGGTCAGGCCTTGATGAAACGGCGTTCGACGAAAAGGGGTTCGACGAAATTACATTCGATGAAACGGCGTTCGACAAAACCGGCATTCGATGAAATGGGCGAACACCCTCAGCAGACTGGAACGGCGCAGACAACCTGACACGCCGTTACGTGCCTGCCCGCGTATTAATTCTCACACTTTCACTCTCTGTTACTACTGAGCACACACCGCCCTGCAAAGACAGTTATTCTCACCACCCACACCGCGCAGGAATGTCTAAACGCTGGGTATACACCCGTACCGTACATCAACATGCCTAGCTTAGTACGTGCTTGGCGGACATTGCGGAACAGGGTGACACGTGACTTGAAATACAACGCTCTCGCGGACCAAGCGGCGGCGACGACGACGACAGGAGGGGGGTGGAATCTAAAATACCGGTGCACGTATGCAGCGCATCTTTCCTGCAGCTGTGAATTTTTCTTAGCACGCTGGCAGCAGTTGAAGGAGGGTATGTGTGGTGGTACAAGATCTGCTTCCAGGAGGTACAGAGAAGGGAGGTTAGTTTTCGAGAATGAGTTTTTCTCCCATCTGGGCTTATCACGTGACCTAGCGCCGTCTGTAAGCGGTTAGTTGAACAGGGCGGACAGCAGAGCTACTTTGGCCCGGCACGTACTTAGTGAAACAGATGTGTGCCATCTAGGAGGATCCCCCGGTGAAGAGACCGGGCTTTGTGTGGGGGGAGTTGGAAAATGAAAGCGAAGCGGCGTCCGTATGGTTAGTGCACGAGGACGTCGAAGAGCTTATGGTAGCAAAACCAACGAGTTTCGTGCATAGGGAGACGCCTCGGGCCACGCGTTCTTCAGTCTGTGTGTGTGTGTAACGATTATTTTGACTATTGTAAATCGCGTTCGTTCGATTGTGACGTCATAACAAAGCGTGTTCTGTGATTCGGGCGCTGAGTGAATAGGACGCGTACAAAAGAAGCAAAAAAAAAAAAAAAAGAAATAAAGAACAACTTAATTTTGGTGATCATGAGTGGGGTGATTGATTGACATAGACTACATTGTAAAGCACATAGGTACATTGTAAAGCTGGTATACAGAAGCGATATTAATTTGGATTAAAATAAGTATTTAAAACGATTGAAACATTTATTTTACTGAAAAACAAGCTTTCGGACGGAGTCCGTCCTTCATCAGGTGCGATACATTAAACGTTGTTCGTTGAATTCATTGAACGTTGTTCAATGTATCGCACCTGATGAAGGACGGACTCCGTCCGAAAGCTTGTTTTTCAGTAAAATAAATGCTTCAATCTCTTTAAATACTTATTTTATTCACTTGCGAGTGCTAGACTCCTCCCATTTTTTGCCTGTCAATTTGGATTAGTTGGGAAATAAGTAGAATTCATCGAATCAGCGTATCTGATACTTATTTGTTCCAAGGGGCTCATTATTTCATTCCCCACATCATCACCAGCAATGGGGTAGACTATCGCTTCTGGCGATGAAACTCCTCCCCATTCGTCATCTTAAAAATAAAGTTGTTCCAAATGTTGCCAGAACGAACATTATCGATAGTCAGAATGTTATGGAGCTTCAAGAAGGCCAGTGTCTAACTGCATAGCCGAGAAACAAGAACGAAAGTCTTCGACAAGGAAAAGGGAACAGAACGTGCCGCCAGACTTGTACGTATTTGGAGTATTGTATTTAAAATACTGTATTTTAAAATACTTAAAATACTGTATTTTAAATACAATTTGCGGTATTTTGGTACTCTACTCAATACTTTTCGTTTTGTGTATTTGTACTCTATTTAAAATACATTTTATGGTATTTTCTACTCAATACTCTAATTACATATTTTGGATCTCCCTCTCATACTTTCTGTGTCTCGTCTTTCCATTATCTTGCTTGTTCAGTGGAAATTTCCCGAGTCCCTCGAACTTTACCTGGACATTGGCCCTTCTTGGAAGTCTCCATTTAGAGATCCTGCCCCGTGTGTCCTAATCCTTGGCGAGTGAGGGTTCTATTATGTGTGCCCTGACGCGGTGACGCCGAATTCTGACCTCATCGAGCAGTGACCTGCTAGAAGTTTGCTTTGTTCTGGGTCACATATACTTAGTATAGTTATGTGGTATCTCTTTGTCATCTTTTTGGGACTCCTGTCACACAGCGGCGGCTTGCGTAGTGCGCGGGGTTTTGGTGATTCATGTCACATAGCGGCGACTTGCCGCATTGACCAGTGACTTTTTGCGTTCAAGGATAAATAGTATCTTAATTGTATTTCAAATACTTTTTGAAGTATTTTGTACTCTATCTTAATTACTTTAATTTTCATGTATTTATACTCTATCTTAATTACATTCTATCGTGAGTATTTATTATCTTACCTTAAATACCTTTTTGAGTATCTTGTACATGTCTGCACGGTGCCGCGAACGCTTCGTCGCAGTGTGAAGGACGACGTTGCGGAACGTTTTTTTCTCGTGAAATATTTCTCTTCTTAATTAGAACCATTACGCACCTTATTTCTCACTTCCTCGTGTTTTGGGCCTTATATTTCTCTTTTTTTCCCCGTCCCAGTATGCCCCGAGGACAAATATACAGTGTCCCGTAGTGCGCGCCGTACCTTGCTGAGTTCGCAGTCGTTAGCAGTAAATCTTTCACTCTTGTCAACGAGTTCGATTAGGCCACGGTAGCCTGGACCGATAAATTACAAATTGGGTGAATTGGGCGCGTCGAATCTACAACTTATTACGACCCCCCGAAGGTGGCGAAAGATACATTTCGAAGGCGAGCAACAGTGACAATAAATTTGCTGCTGGGTATAGATCAAGTCCACGGTACCCGTTGGACGAGGATCGTGTTGTAATATAGAGTCGGCGGAGCGGCATATTTCGTCTAGCAAGTCCTATTCGTGTGTCCTACTAATATAGAAATGGTGTCATGGATCCGTCCTATTTGATGATGAAGAATCTCAGACTACGGCGTGAAACGGGACCTTTGAAAAAATCGCGATGAAATTATTTTGTCTCAATTGGCACTTTATAAAAAATGTCATGAACGTCTCTATTTTGGTGGATCTTGTACGAATTCCGCAACTGGAGCTTTTTTCCCCTCGTTAAACAAATTCCACAATGTTCTGCACGGCGCAGCACAAAAAAACGTTCCTCGTTATTCAGGGTACGTTGCCTTTCTCTCCTTTTTTTTTATAGAAAGAGACACCGGCAGCTTTTTGAACACGTTCTAAGTTATTGCACAGGCGTACTCAATAAAACTTTTTTTATATATAGAAAGAGACACCGACAGCTTGTTGAACACGTTCTCAGTTATTGCACAGACGTACTCAATGCAACTTATTTTCTTGAACAACATATTAGTCACAAAAAGGCATTTTGTGACGCAGCAGGATGTCTGTTGTTCCGAGAAGCGAAATTTACGCTTGAGAGAGAAGCATTTCTGCTCAAGAACGGTGCACACAGCCCTTCACCTTAGCATTCCAGAAAAACTATTTGACAGATCCGTATCGTCGCTGCGCACGCTAAACGAGTCCCACCTACAGCCACCACATGTTTCATATAGCACTGGTCAACCTTGGCGAACCACGACTCATTCGTCCTTGAGGGCCAATGCACAAACAGACAGCTTTGCCAAATTCAATCTAGCAATTTGCCTTCCGTTTCTGCTTTCAGTCCTTTGTATCGCCCGAGTGTTCGTCACGGAAACGATTTCGAAAACCCCGAAACAGATCGTATCTGACCTCCGTCTACGACTCGCTTAATTCCTTGCCAGGCGACAAGAACAGGGCAATCTCGCTGCGGAACAAACACCAGGCCCACCATCTCCCAAAACACGCGTTGTTGCTGGTCGCGTCAGTTTGACTCCGCTTTGCGGACGACGCCGTCGACCGGTCTAGCAGACGACGCCTCTCCCTATTGGCTGGACGTCACTTCCCTCTCCCAAATATCCTCCCGCGATGTGACAAGGGAGGCCATCACGTGATCTGCATCTGAAAAGTTCGTCTGCTTCGCTCGTCTGTCACCGCGCCTCGTCTTTAGCGAAAGCTTTCTTTGCCCGCCTTTAGAAACGAGCTGGTTTTGTCATTTGAAAAGAAAGAAACGGTGCTATGGAAATTCTTTTCTTTCGTTCAAAAGACGGCGGGTGGCTACGGCTTTTGTGGAGCAGGTTCGTGATGCCATTGCACTAGCGGAGGAGGTACAGATGCGAGCCCTGCAAAAGTTTCGTTCTCTCTGAGTTGGAGGAGTCGCAGATGGAGACCTTGTGCGGCCAGTGAAAGTTTTGGAAGTTGCTCAGCGGCCTTACGAGGATTACGTGGTGAAAGTGTGCAGTGTGTCAAGTTTGTTGTGGATATACTAAGTGTGATCGAAAGAGGAATACACGGAAGCTTCGGGGAGTTGAACAACCTGGTGAGTGGCGTAGTCTGGACATTGCATTTGTGTATTGCGAAACTCAACTAGATAACGAAACGTGTGTTATGTTTTGTTCTGTTTTGACGTAGTTTTGTTGCCACGTGTGCAACACGTGATAAAGTCATTTTCGCCGGAGGAGGGGGTGACTTGCTCGGCATATCCTGGAAGACTAGAAGAGTGCAAGGAACAGAGTGTATAGGCAACAGTTCTTTAGTTTATAGCTCCGAGAGTTGAGTTCTGTATTAGTATCCATAATCACATTGCGGCACGCATCTTTGGCGCGTGATTTGAACTGCACCATTCAGGGCATCTGCACTTCCTAGTTCGGGCTCCTTATAAAAAAACTCTTCAAATAAATTCGGCACCTGTCTCAAGTCTGATGATGCATTACGTATTCTAGATTTCTCCTATATTGTTTTCTTTTTTCGCGCCGTCTCTAAACTGGACTCCTCAAAACCAGGGTACAATCGCCGCTGGCAGCAGGTTCGATAAGTAGCACGTCACACGGGGAGCCTTACCGGAAATTCAGTTTCCGTGTCTTCCTCCGTAAGAAAGAATCGAAATGAGGGAGTTTTAATGCACCGTGCGCTATCGCCTTTGTGTACGCAAGGGATAGCGTTGGTGGTTCCGCGCGCGCTGAAAATAAAGAGAGCTTCGCGCAGTGCGCAGAGCCACCACAATATCCCTTGCATTCTCAAATGCGGTAGCACACGATGCGCTAAAGCTCTGAAAAAAATAAATAAAACGAAACAGCAAAAACCAAAAGATTCGCCCGCTACCCAAAGGAATAAAACCGGGAAAAATAGCTCTCCTCAATCCGAATCGCTCTCCGCTCACGTGACCTCTTCGCCGCGCGTTTTGAACAGCTCAACTGCGCGCAGTTGTGTTCATCGCACGTTTCCGACATGACAGTCAAAACACTATAAGGTGGAACACGAAGACAGTGGGGCAAGGTGGGTATCCTTGCTTGTAATCCAGCAACCAGGATCCAACTTTGCGAAGCAAAGGGAAGGGAAGAACCAACGTCAACGACATCGCGCCTGCTAATTGTCCAGGAAAGGATATTAAGAAAACTTCAGTCGAACAACATATTTGCGCAGAAGAGCATATTCTGCTCGATATATCGACGGCTCCCGTCCTGAAGCACTCCCCTAACATCTTTACGGTGAATCTGCATACATCACGGAACGCAAAAGAGACAACGGACAATAGAGCAGCGTCTTTTCCCCTCCCCTTTTATTTCAAGTTGTACACTCGCCGTCAGTCTTAACCGTAACGCGCGAGCACGTGGCCCCCGCGGACGCCAGTGCCCCGAAGCCGCCTCTGGACACTCGGTCGGGAGGTTATCGCACCGACTGCAGAGCGTCCTGACCCCAGGCTCTGCTGCACGGGCGGTGCGATCTATACTCTGAGACAACGTAAGAGCTGCAGTCGCAGAGGTATATCTCCGCCGGCGGGTAATGTAGTCCGCACCTTGACTGTGCGGAACATACGGGGAGACGGCGGACATCAGGCAGACGGGAAAGCTGGTCCGAGAGTGTTTTTGCATCAACGGTCAGTGCACAAGCAACTGTTTAAAACATGTATTCGTAATATACATTGTGATTCCGAAGCGCGATCCGCCCGCCTAAGCTATTGACGGACGCCTCTAGATTTGTAGTCGCAGTTAACCTCTAGGAGTTGACATGTCTCGTAGCATAGTCTCAAGCCCAGCGGCCAACGGTATGCGGCGCTCGTGCGTAACCTACGGCGACTGACAGCGGCTGTATTTTTGCAATCCATGCAGCTTATGCAGAAGGCGATCAGTTCAGTGATACGTTTTATATTATCAGAGTTAACCTAACGTCCTGTGCGTAACGTAACGTAACGTAACGACACTAACGTCCTGCGCATTCGCCCTATGCTGTACTATGATTTATAGCTGCAGCGAGGTATAAGGGCAGATACGATGTCTTACTCGTGTTGGCATACACGTTGCATATAGATTGCGCAACTTCTTCACGCAACGCTGATTCGCATTTCATTTGTGGACACGAACTCAGCCATAGACTCCCCATCGCGCCTTCCGTTACGCAACAGCGGCTAAAAAATATGGACTACTACAAATGCGGAAATACAGATGCGGGACACCTGGTGTTACTTTTGGTGTCTTCATATCAAGATTCGAAGCGTGGTTTCAGGTAGGGAAGAATAATAATTCGCTATCTGCTGGCGTAAGATTGGCTAAGTAAGGCATATGGGCTGTATACCTCCAGCTCTGTTAACCGTATACCGTAAATTAAAAGACTGCCAAAGCGTTCACCACAATGGTTTGTTTGCCTGCTTGAATAATATTTTTAAGGCACCAGCAGTGTTTACGAGCGTGCTTGCGAAGCCCCCTGTCATCGTTTTTGTGGTACAGCTTGGGACAAAAGTTTACGGAACACGCGAGCGACATACTTTTTCTCCGGTGCGACACCCTAGCGGCTGCCGGAAGCGAGTGAGTTCACTGTTGCGGAGGGGTGGAAGGGTGCGCTGTTAGCGACACACAGCGGTAACTTGTACTTCCCAGGCACGCATAAGCGACACTGGAACCACCACTGTGTGTCGCTAGCAGCGCATCCGTCCACCCCTTTGAAACAGTGAACTCACCCGCTTCCGGCAGCCGCTAGGGTGTCGCACCGGAGAAAAAGTACGTCGCTCGCTTGTTCCGTAAACTTTTGTCCCAACCTGTACTTCCCGCTTATATCGAACCACCGCAATATGGAATGTTTTCGGTATATAACAAAGCAGACTACGTTATATACCGAAGTCAACGAGAATGGAAGAATATTCGATATTGCGGTGGTTCCATATAAGAGGGAAGTGCCACGAAAACGGTGAACGGGGGGCTTCGGAAGCGCGCGGAAACACTGCTGGTGCCTTAAAAATAGTATTCAAGCAAGCAAGCAAATCTTGTATTGAACATCCTTGACGTCCTTTTAATTTAACGGGGTCTGCTTCGTTATAACGAACGATTGCTCGTATTTGAAGAAAAAACCGCCACCCATGAAGTCTCCAGCGTGACGCCATGTGTGGATTATGAAAGCTGTGCATGTCCTTTGCATCATATGTCATGTGGCCGCCGTTTTGCGGCCGCTTTCCAATGATTGGCGGCGGGCGCCGTCCTTTAATGACCGCCGCAAGGTCGTCGGAGGCCGACCTCACCAGTGGATCGCGTGCGTGAGGGTAATTGTTATACATGCGCGCATCAACGCGTCCTCGGTAATTATGCTGATCTCTAATGGATGCACCTACATTATTCATTCTAATTAACTCTCTGCTCAATACTGTTGCATTACTGACGTAACTTCGTTGCGTGGTATGGCATATTGTGGACAGCAGTCCCAAAAGGTTCAGGAATGCGCGTACACTCTGAGAGAACGAAAAAAAAAAGAATTATTTGAGTCTTTTGAGGGATTAGATGTATCTATCTTGCCAGAACCATTAGACCCTTCTGAGACTAAATGCACGGAAGTTTATGTGACTGCTCGCAGTGCAAGGGAATAAATCTTCGATTCATGAAACGAAAGTGGGAAGTAACTGCAGTCTAGGAGACTAGAAGCTCCTGTAACCATCATGGACATGACAGGCTATGTGTACGGACAAATGTATCGTATGCATTTCCGTCGCACACGATTCATTGTCAAAAGCGAACTTGTTTTGAATTTCGCGCCACAACGCGATAAACAGCGGCGCGACGGTGACATCACCATCGACGTGGAAAGGCCTGGCTTCAAACTCGGGTATTGATGTTTTCAAGAAGATGCATGCGGCTGGTCTGCACATGTACGCGAATGGGGTGTACCTTCTACTTGTCGTAGGTATAGGACGTTTCGACTTAAGAAGAAAAAGTTACCAGCTGGGATCGTTCTCAGAGTTTCAAACCTAAATGCGCCATTGTTTTCCGGAGCAGCACATTTGGGAGGCTGCCCGATTTCCACACCAGGAACGGCAGCATAGTCCCCCACCTGGGAATCTGTGTTCTTGACATGACTTGCTCTTCAAGTGCATCATATTCGTCACCTCACTTGTCGTGAGAGAATTCCATCCGAAAAAGAGGCAAATTTCAAAAAATGTGCCCGATCAATTTAGAAGCCTTCTGGTGCTTATATTCGAAAGGGTGAAAACGAAACTCGTTTTTAAAGTACTGATATCAAACAGTTTTCGTCTGAATCATATCGGACCATTTTGCGTGGCACCCAAAGCTGAGAGGTGATACGGTGCTCTTCCGGGGAGGTTCCTCGATGCAAAGAAAACGGTACTTTCTTCTTTCTCTACGCAGACTAGATACCACACAGTATATACGGCACCCGCCAACCTCGACTGCCTTGGTTAATGAAGACGCTTTAATTGTTATTTTCGTCGCGTAATATGCTCGGAATGTGACTAGGCGACAGACAGTCGCCGTCGCACGCATCATATTTTTCCGGCTGCCGTCTGATAGCCACAAATGCCCGTTAAGAGTTACCTTGGTCGCCATCTATCTCGACCCACGCACCGTCGCCAAGGTGTTTCGCCCCATTTCTCAGGCGCCGGCCCACTTCTGCTTCCTCCACGGGACCGTTTATTGTGCACTCCCAAACTCCACTTTCTGGAAACGCACATATACGCTTCGCACATACCAAATCCTCGCAGATTGCAACGGTTTACACGCGCAACATGTGTGACTGTATCCGAACTCGGATGGATTGTGGAAGAGAGCCTCTATAGTATCCGATTTGTTATTACATGAGCGTGTGCATCTAGGAAGGGTATGCGGGGCCTCGCAAGCCGCTTAGTGTGCCCAACGGCGTTATTTGTTCAAGCGCCAACGTATAACATTTAGCGACATTATAATGATAGGGAAGAAATTGTGACATTGACGCGTTAATTGGGGCTGCTTCACATTTCCATCGAGTGCAGTGTCCATTTAATCGAATAGCTTCGTGGTAGCAACGTTATTTTTATATTTAAATGCGGATGAAGCAAGAACAATTAGACTGTACTTCTTAAGACTCCTATGGTGGTTTAGATGTATACCCAGTGTTTCATAGCGCGATCACAGTCATAGATATGCGGGGCAGCGACCCACAGCCTCAACGACGTAGGTCACTTCACATGCACTTTACAAAGAACGTGGAGCTATTCTGCAATGGCTTTTGTTTCTGGGAACTGTTCTGGTCCGCGAAAACTGTTCATCCGCATTGAAAATGTTATTCGACGCTTGCCCTCCCGTAACGGCGGTACTCATGCGTGCTTCAGTTGTGAGAGCCCACCTAACATGTTGGACTAGGAATATACACGTCTAACTAATGTGTCTATGTCTCTAACATGTCTATGCATTGAGATAGAGTGCGCGGTGATAGAGAGAGAGGTAGAGACAAAATGGAGATGTTGGCCGCTGCGATGGAGCCAGTCTGTCCAGAACTCATGCTCTTGGAGTACTGCGAGCCTCCAATCTTATAGAAGATGGCAGCAGCACCAGTGTCTTTTGGAAAGCACACCATGGCGCAAGTGCGGGTTGGCTTTGCTCGTGGGCATTCCCCCCAGCACCTCCTCTGCGTTGAGTGCTCGATGGTCCACCATATCCAGGGCACTCTTCAGAGACTGACGGCTATACATGTTATGCCAAATTAATAGCGTAGAAATAAGCGAAAATTATGGCGCAGAAATTGTTACGGACGCGAAAAGGGTTTCTCGAAGCTAGCTCCGTACGCTTTCTGCAACAAAGCAGAAACATTTTCTCCAAGAGTGGCTCTTTTTAACTCTGGCAGTACAATAATTGCAGAGCCCTATGCCCTTCAGCCGGACATCATATCATACAATGGGTGCATTATGTGTTCATTGTACACCACAATCGTATTAGATTTGCAGGTTTCACTGTCTTATGTCACCTCGATTGTGAATCAGAGTATCTTTGTAAAGCAATCATAACAAAAGGTATCCAGCCAAGGCTGTCGCTGCCAGCTCACCCTGCTAGTATTCTCTACATAATCGTTGCATAAAAGAGAACCATTACATCGCCTCATTCTCTCCTTTTCCGTAACGTTGTGTGCGTGTTGCGAATGAACTTGACTGCTGGGAAAGAAACATTTGCCGAGAACGACCTCGGATCGAGACTATAATAATTTGGACGTCAATCAATTTGCCGCTACATATACCGCATTCTCAATCTCCCGGGGAGTATGGGTTGTTCTTGAATAATGCTTTTGGCCAAGGGCACGCGAGCCTGTAGATTATATATACGAGTGCGCGAACCCTTAACTTTGTCCAAGCTAACGCCAACGCAGATGATATGGCTGATGAGCCTGCCGCGGGTGTGTTACAAATCGCGTGTCAAGAAAGAAAAGTGTTGAAGGTCTGGATCGAGCATTATGACATTGTTATGCACCACCGAAATGATGACGTTTGTAATGTCACGGAGAAGCACGTCCTGAGTTTCGGTATCGTTTTTTCTTTTCTATCTAACCGCTTATTCCGTTACCGTTGATGATGCCTGATTATGTCGCGTGATGCGCAGTTAACTTTTCATGGCGATGTGGTGTATGCTGCCCACTGGCGTTAGGATAGCTACGGAATGCGAGAAAAACCCACCAGCAGGATGGCGTCAAAGGCATGACGCCAACACCGCCGGGGTATTTGTGGTGCACGGGGACACGGATTAGGCCCCGTGATCAGAATATATTCAATACACTTAGGTCTCTCAACACTAGTAGGACAACATTTGGGTGCGAAGTTTGCTTGCGCAACAACTTATCGTCATGTCCCAGCCACATAGTAATGCCCGACATTGTGAGACGCCGTGGCGTCTGTATGGGTGTGTTTCAGTTCAAGACATATGAACAATGTCTTCCTTGTGCTCAAACGCGTAGCGTATGTACCGCACTTGAATACAAAGTATGATCACCCAAGAAATTGTTAATCCATTTCCCTCATTCATGATTGGCATACTTCCAAACTCTGTTTGTGGCCGACTTTTCCGATACGCTCCTCGGGCACTCCGCGCATCAGCTCTTGCACGAAACACTCCGGGGGTGTGAAAATGATTTCTTAAACTCGAACGGGGTACTTGATAGAACCGATTACGTACGTAGTTAACAGACGACGAGCATGGAAAGTAGTGTGTTGTTCTGAATCGAAAGCACGATGGGGGTCAACCGCGCTACTGGCGGCTTTCTACGAGCATTCATGGCTAATAGCCACTCTTGAGGAGTAGTCTGGACGTTGGAAAGCGCATTTCGTATAGAGTCCGGAAAACACGTATATTCATAATATTGTGCACACATCGGCATTGTCGGATGGATAATCAGCGCGAAGTAGGTGATGCCCGTCTTAGCTCCCTGCATAAAAGGTCTTGTATCAGCTGGAAGGATCAGACGGCCACCCCAGTATCGAAAAAAAACTAACAATGGACATGATGCAGAGCAAATATCATGCGCACACTGCAGTTTTCACGGATGGATCTGCCAGTTCTCAATGCACGACAGCTGCTTCTACCATTTCGGATGACTCGGTGACTCATATGTACCGATTATCGCATCGCACATCCCCAACGTCTGTTGAGCTGCGTGCCATCTTGCTGTTCCTCAGAAATGTGCCATACACTCACCGCCATAGCTGGGTGGTATACTGGGATTCTGAAGCTGTCCTGCAATATATCGCAACATATGGGTGTCCGTAGATCCTTTGCTTCGGTGATTACAGGCATCCTCAAGGAAATGAGCCAGGACAGGTGGCGGTCACCTGTAGTGGGTTCCTGGACATTGTGGCATCCACGGGAATGGAGAAGCGGATAGGGCTGCGGCAGCCACGTATGTGTCCCGATCGACAATATCAGTTATCCAAAGGGAACGGAAGGAGGTACCTTGCCGATACGGTGAAGCCCCTGTTCCCTCTAGAAGTGGTGTCAAGATGTCCCATGGAGTACCCCCCATGAGAAAAGCGGATCCTGATTTGTCTTTCGGCCTGCTCAACCGGCTGCCTCGCAACTTTTCGTCCGTTATATACAGGCTTCGTCTCGGTGTGGCCTTCACCCCGCTTTTTAGACAGACTCGGTCGCTCCGACACCATGCTACGCTCCAGGTGTGCCATGTTTGCATATATCAAGCACGTGATCTCGAACTGTGTCCTCTTAAAGGAATCTACTAGAAGCGCTATATAAGTAACTGCACGAAGCACTTGGACACTGTACCAACGTCCTGCAACAACATCGCCGCGCCCTGAAGATTTTCCTGGATTTCCTGCAGGACACCGGTCTCGTTTATGTCCTTCTGTGCGCCTCTCCACATTCTGTGCCTCTCGTGTATTCCTTCGTTGACTAGGGACTTTACGTTGCTGCTCATCCATCGTCACCTCATTGTAATGTGATAACTCTACAGTCCCGCCAGTAATGGGTCGGTAATGAATTAGGTAATTTCCCCATTCATTATCGTCATTATATTTGTTACTGGTGCTGGTGTTGATCACCGAGCACGCTCCTATTCCTTTGCAAAACTCAAAAGGGCTAGAAATGGTACAGAATCCAGGAGTACACGACGGTCACTGATGAGGAGTGCTTCAAGTACCAAACATTACAAAGTATATTTCTTACTTAAGTATGCTTCAGGTAAGGCTTTACAAGTCGTGATACTTTGGTCTGTTCATCGCGTTCAGAGTCCCTGCAGAAAGATATCTACAAAAACATGCGCATATCCCGCAAGTTATGTACCACGTGTGCTAAGACGAAGCACAGTACCGTTTCGCTTTCAAATCGCCCATACAAAAGCCACGAAATTTCCTGGAAGACCGAGCAAAACACCGTACCTCGGTATTCCCAACGCAACAGACAACGCTTCAGAAGCAGATACTTGCGCTAACATTTCCGGCTTCGTTCCGTCATCCCCTGCTTATCCACCCCCACATACGTAATCGCTCAGAATGGTCGCACACGCAAAGACGCTTCGGGAGGAGAGGAATATGATGGAACACTGCGAGCTAGTATTGCCTGCGTGACGTGCCTCCAGAACGACCGCCAGTCGACAACACAAACGGCCTTGAAAAGGCTCTGCCGAACACGGAAGTGCATTCAGCGGAACAAAAATGCTGCGCATTGTTAACTCTGTTTTCTCGCCGTTTCTGTCCAAACGATGACGAATGGGCTCGTTGTGTTTCAGTGTGACATCATTATGCGTGGTTGAAATTTCAACGCGCGTTCGGCAACATTAGTTGCGCTCCCTTTACACAAGGTGGAAGGAACTATTGTGCTTACGGGGGAGGGGAATACGTAGCAAAGGTTGTGCAGAGAGGTCCCGCGCAAAACAATGGGACCTGCTACTCTGCATTCATGGGTTGTTACCCGTTCGTAAATGAGATAGGTGCTGCCGAAATCGTAGCAGGGGTGTCCAGTTTAGTGAGGTACACCCAACTGCACTTCAAGGGTGCAGGTTCCAAGGGACCAAGTCGCACTTTGAAACTAATGCGACTCGATGTGACCTCGCTCATGTATACAAACGCTAGCACAGCCAGCCTTTGTTTATATTTCCCTCTTATTTCAAAAATAAAACCTCTAAAAACAGCCAGCAAAAGAGACTAAACCGTAATTAATTGTGTGACTGGAAATGCGCAAACTACGAAATTTGCCTGAAATGCAGAGAGATTGAACGTGACTATTTATGTGCGTGCGTGTGTCTGAAACTGCAAACAGTCTTTGCTCTAAACTGCTCTAAAACTGCAAGCAAAGTTGATTTTTTTTATTCAGTTGTTTACCATTTTTTTTAGATCACGAATCTAATCACGTTTTACAAGCACCTCACATATCCCTCTTAGCTGCACACAGTCGTAGAGCTTCGGGGAGGCATTAAATTGCCCCGTACAGGGCAAATACTTTTACGACATGCTACCTACTTACCGATTATTACAACCACTAACCTTTCATTCGTCTCTTGTCTTTCACAGGTCGCACGCGGCCAACAAGTTCAGCATGGCGTGCCGCAACGGCGTGGTACGGACACACGAAACAACATGCGGCCTCGTACACAGAGCAGCGTAGCACACCTTGCACACGACCACCAACCACAATGACAATGCCTAGGACTCCATTGACATCACCATGTTCAAAAGTGTCCAGAACTGACAAAGAATGCGCTACCTTCACGTCACAGTTCGTGCGAGTGGTGCTGACGTTAGTGTTAGCCTCCCTGTCTGCTTCAGCGTCGAGGCACACGAGGGTGCTGGAGAAAGGTAAGACGAAGCTAAGAATCGCATCCGTCTTTCAAAAATTCGATATTGTATTTGATAGCGAGAACGCGGCGTCGTTCTATTCCGAGCTTGATGTATCGGTTGAGATAACGCGCCACAGACGTGACGCCACCAGATACACGAAGATAAGGCGAGTGCCCGACTGGTTGCAGAAACTTCAGAGCGTACTATCACTGCATCAGCACGTTTCGTCTGTGCGCTGTTAAAAATCCGTGTCCTGGTGATCTTTATACGACAGAGATGAACGAAATAGGAATTTGTTACAACTTATGCAACAACCGTCACAGCAATTAATAAGTAAAGGATGGCTGTCTGTTGTAAATGCGTCTGCTGGTATAGATCGACACTACAGTTGTCTCGATCGGTGCGTTACTGGTGCATCGCTGTTGTCACAACAACAAATACACTATGTAGTTTGGTCCTTACTACCCCCAGGGCACATTGCTTAGTGTGCAGGGTGCGTTTTTTTTTTATTCATTACAGATTTTGTATAAAAAAGCTATGAGGTAGCATAGATACCGTTTTTGCAGGTGGATTATATTGCAGGCGGACATTCTCTGGAATAGAATATGTAAATACTAAATGACTAATTACCAAAAGTTAATCCATTCTACCTAAGTTAATTGGTTCTTTAATTAAGGGCTTTCGAGCAAAAGTGAGATAGCAGAATTGGAGACAACCCATTCCAAAGCCATTCTTCGTTTTAAAAGTCCTATGGGGCCCTATGCAAATAAGCCGGAACCAATACACGATAGGTTTTGTAGTAAAAACAAATGAAACGAATAAAAACAAACAAACACCCTGTATATGGAACAAGGAATGACGTCAATAATAGTGCACAAAGTGCACGTCAGTGCACAAAAGCATAAATATCACATTATGAGTCCGGCCCGGTAACATCTCATTACGGCCGAAAATCCTTTAATCTCTAAGTGTCTCATTACGGCCGAAGATGTTTCATCACGGCCAAAAAGAAACAAGGAGCATCCACAATATTAGCAATCGCTGTGTTGTATGCTTCCCAAAGTGTCTCCGAGGCGGGTGTGCCCCCACGGCTTGTGTCACACACAATGGTTCATGCAGACAAATACTGCGACAGTGTTTCATGCATCCCTTGAGAAAAATGCTTTTATTTCCATACTATGTCAAACGATATTTGTATCTGTTATGCCATTTTCTCTCGGTATTCGAACATCTTACTTGCTTTGTGAGCAAACTGTTTGTGTGTGTTCTGAAAAGGTTACTCCACAAGGGCATGTACCAGGAGCCACATGACCTATGACGATGATCTTTTTCCCCACTAGAAAAAAAAAAACAAGAAGCATCCACCATATTAGCAATCGCTGTGTTGTATGCTTCCCAAAGTGTCTCCGAGGCGGGTGTGCCCCCACGGCTTGTGTGTAATGAGACTTCGGCCGTAATGAGATACAATCGTCTGGCCCCACTAAAGGGTGTTACAGAGACCAGTGTCCCTTGGAGATTGTTGCCACCTCCTTTGCTCTTTACTTAGATGAAACCATGCGGCAGCGTATGCTCTTTCCAGCATTCGCAGTACATGCACTTCAGGAATCGCACAAGCAGCTGCAACAGAATACAGCATCTTGCCATGATCCATTTCACCAGCGTATACTCGAACAGCTGAGAGACGAACGAAAACCACCCCCGTCAGTCACGGTGGTGTCATCACAAATACGCATTATGTGTCATCTCATAACGTTGAGCCGCGTCCTACGCTTCTGAGCTGACAGTATTCCGCGCACAGCCGGTGTCGACAAGAATCAGAGCGGGCGAAGCACCCGACCTTCTTGCCGCCTTGGAAAACGAAGATTCAGCCCACAACCGCTTTTCAAATTTCGCACGCCTCCACACTGCCGTATATTGTTTCGCATGGGCGGAAACACTGCAAGTCGCGAATCACGATGCGGTTTTCCACCCCCGTTTGTCAAAAGGGGAGAAAGAAAAAAAAAACTTTTGTGATCATGTTGTAGGGTCCACCAAGAAAGAGTCATACGCCCCGTAAGGTATAATTGGCAGGTCGAGACACAAAATGTCGGCCGTATACCGCCGCCCATGCCGTTAGGCCTAATTAAAGTCTGAATCAAGGGCTTTCCGGAACGGGCGTGCTTGCACGTACAAAGCAGACAGTCGCCCGATGCGGCAAATACAATATAACGAGTACGAAATTCATAAAGGCCGAGTGGGATAAGTTAATAAGCGAATGAAGCTAATAAATGACCTGCCAGAATGAATTGCTTTGAGGCGCTTATCACTACGGAGCTACCGGACCGGATTCCTGTCTTGCATGCACTGTCGATATACTGCTTCACCGTGCACGGTAGTGCAGCTCGTGTCTCCTAATTGTTCGGCAGATGCTTCCGGCGATAACAAAACGACGATGCAAAACGGGGAAGCCGGACTAACACTACAGCGTATTCACAGAAAGCAAAAAAAAAAAAAAAAGAAGAAGATAAAAACAACTCACGCATGCCGGAAAATGGCGTACTGCTCATCTAGCAGACGACAGGATCTGTCTCTCTTCCTGTCGTCTGCTACGGAATATATCTTGTGACTGCCCCGCGTTATATTCCCAATGGTTAGCAGTGCACGAAAAGTCATGACGTTGAGTGTCCGCACTTACACGTGGCTGCAGAAAGCGATGACGTTTTTCAAACCTTCAGCTGTAGCATTCTGGGAAATGTCGCTCATGTGAATGCACGGTACTATATACGGGGTGGTCCTCCAACAATGATAGAAATTCATAGTAAATAAAGTAGCAACGGAGAGACATGCGGTCAAGGGATTTTTTTTTCTGCCAGGAACATTTGCCACATATTGGTACAATTTTTATTTCGTTTCAATTAATGGAAATTTAATTTCTTGAATTGCACTACGAAATTTTCGAAGTCAATCTAACGTTTTCTTTGCGGAAATGGGTTCCTCGTGGTCATTTTACTCAGTATAGCACCTATAATGCTGACATAAATGACGACAATTGCTGAAATAAATTGGCCGAAAATGCGCGGAAAGAGTCCTCTTTATTGTCGGCTCTAGTTTGAGCGGCAAAAATTGATATCCTGCCTGGCAAAACGTCGGGTGATCTTGTTTGTGATAACATAGCTCGGATTCCCGCACTCACCGCACATGTTTGTTCTGTGAGTTGGGATTCTAGAACGAAGAGAGTACGAAATCACTGAAAAGGTTAACCAGCTGCAGGACTCGAACCCACATCTTCTGGATTACCTTTTCAGTGATTTCCTACTTTCTTCGTTCATTGTTCTTAGATACTTGAGGCTTCGTGTCTTCGGTGTTCCAGCCTCAGAACACCAATTTCCATCAAGATTGGGATTTCAAAGGCCTGTTCCGACATATAGCAGCGCGCTATTATAGCGCTACAAAACAGCGCGCAAAGACAGCGCTCACTGTTATCGGACGGTTCGCACTTGCAAAGCGGCGCTAGCGCTATAGTTCAGCGAAAGTTCAATGGTCAATTCTGGTCTCTCCCATCATGGCGTCTCCGGAGTTCGACAGCATGCGGAAGAACAAGTTCGATCAACTGAGACATTTTGGATGACAGTGTCGCCGGTTCCCATGCGGTCGCCGTGCCATGAAATGCGGGAGCAAAGCAACCCCATGACTTCCTCGACGTCAACTCTGAGGGGCCTCCTCATTGGCCCGAATGTAGTCGTAACATTAGCGCTGAATTTAGCTTCGCGCAGCGGCGAGCCCCTGTCGTAGCCCCTGATGTGTGTAAGCGCTGAGAAAGCTGACAGGTGCTCAACTTCGGCAAGCGCTAATTTTTAGCGGTTTGGAGCACTGCGAGGAGGAAAACATCGCGCTATTTTCTAGCGCTATATAGCAAATCGCTATATATCGGAACTAGCCTTAACCTTCTTCCCCTCGTATGGCGTGTCAGTATAACCTTCTTTCGTCGCAGTCTGGCGCTCCAACTAGATCCGACAAAAAGTGGCGGAGCGATGGACTCATTTCCGACGATTTTCGGCCAATATATTTAAGTTGTAATTGCGTTACGTGTCTTATCAAGTGCTATACTGAGTAAAATGACAACGAGGAACCCATTTCCACAAAGAAGAACATTATGTTGACTTGGGAAATTTCGGAGCTCAATTCAACAAATTAAATTTCTACACGGTACAAACATGTGACCAAAAAATACGCAGAAAAAAAAAATACATTGACTGCATGTCTCTCCATTGCCTACGTTATCTACTACGAATTTCTATAATGGTTTGTGGACCACCCTGTATAGAAGTGGGCGCTATGTCGTCTTCACACGTGCGGCCATATTTTCGTGCGATAAAACACCCTATTGGTGGATAGGGGAAGATCGCCACATTGCCGATCGCTTTGCACGACAAAAGATGGTCGTTGAGCGGCTCTTGTGTTCTGATCCGACTTCATAGTGAACTGCACCGTCGCATGACTGGAAGCCCCCGCAGTCCGTTGGGGCGAGAGTATGCTGAAAGTATTTTCCCCTGGAAGCGTGAAATGAAGGAAAAATGAAATATGCGTGTAAGGGTTTTGCTGTCATGTTGTGTCACTCGCACTGTTTCACTGCATTTCACATACGCTTAAATTGCTGGATTGAACGTACGATTAATGTTTGCAGTTTCTCGAGGTAAAAGAAAAAAAAATAGAGTAGATCTACACGTAAGGTGCATCCGCCTATGTGGCGACATCCTGCACGTGACGCAGGGTAGGACTGCGGATAATTTCGACCACCTGGGATTCCTTTGACGTGCGCCGGAAATATTCGACACGCGGTGCTGGAAGCAATGTTTTACCTCCCGCACGTTGCTGAAGTCCTCGTCCTTTTCTCGAGGTATACTGCTCAGGAGCGGTATGTCCAACGTACACTCTAAAGTCCGTAACCCATAAATAGAAGTAAAAAACTTGCAAACTTTTTACCTCTATTTCTAGAGGTAAGTATGTTACCTATACTCTGAATAACCCTTGTACACAGGTTAAAGCATAACCTGTAGTCACTTTCCACGTTGCTGCCTATGTAACTCTTACACAGAGGTTAAAGTATAACCTATACCCACCCACTGCGTTGCTAGGTTTGTAACCTTTATCTTAAAGTTATTCAGTGAAGCCATCTACACAGGAAGGCGGGGTGAGGCGTCCCTGAGACGCACGAACTCCTACACGAACTCCTAATAAAAGAAGCACACCACAGAGAAATGTGTCCTAACAGTATTGGGTAATCATAACTATGCGCTCGCGGATGCCGATTTGCCTGTACCTGAAGCAGAGTAAGCTCGACACGCGCATCTTTTTGGAAAAATAATAAAAAATCACAATACTAAAAAAAATTGTGGAGCTCAGTTGCAAAAAAAAAAAAACGAATAAGAATGGAACCACTGAAAACAAATTAAACGCATGTCACGAGTTTCCAAAAACCTCACGGAACTAAATATCGTTCACTGCATGCCGCTATGTAAAGTACTTCATTAACTAAAAGGTTCTGACACGTTCTCAAGGACACCTTGCCCAATAAAACGCAGGAAATGCTAAACGAAAATATGAAGCTTTTCTTTGCAAACACAGCGTTACTTTATTATCAACGGTTCATACTACATAGTATTCTACGCAAAATACTCGAAAAATATACTGTAAAATTCTTTATCATCTTCATATGACACATGGAAAGACCATTCAAAGAATGAATTGTAACATATTAAATAGGAGTAATATTAAAAGTTCAAGATGCAATACACTTTGCACTGAAAGTCAAAATCGAGTTCACAAGTCTCTTCTTCAGTGGAGCAAAATATCTCCGAAGGATCATGCAGAGAAAAGGCATATATGAAATATGAGTATTACTAAACTGCAGAACACCTTGCACTGAATGTACATATAACGGAACTGAGTTGACAAGTCACTTTTTGACTTTAGCAAAATAGATAATTCGTAGTCATCTTCACATGACGTGTAGAAAAATTATCTAAATGAAAGTTTAATGAGATAAAGAACCCCAACGCATTTTGCACTTAAGGCACGTTACAAAAAATCAGGGGTTCCTCATAATGCAACTTCCGAACCTGATCTGATTTTACCAAAGGGGTGTCAATCTGCACACCCATTTCCTGAAACAATTCCTCTATGCTGCTTACAACGCAATCGACAACCACCTTGGAGCACATGTGGTGGCCCTCTGGGTTATGGCATAAATAGCCTTTTTTTTTTTCTTCAGATTATTCTTCGAACTTTGATCTGTTCTTTCCATGTGCTCAAGTAGCTCACCTATACATTGTGTTGGCTGGCTCATCCTGTCATGTTATGTCATCCTGTACTCGTGTGCTTAACTAAATACAAAAATTCAAATGATGTACATGTATCTTTAGATGGTTTCAAACGTTGTTCCACAAGTATCACAAGAAGGGAGAAAGCCACACCCAACACACTGAACAACGTGGTCACAAAAGCACTGGAAATACCTAGTCGACAATCTACAATGTTGGCAAATATAGGTTCGTACATGGCTGGCTGGCTGGGTTTGCGACGAATCCCGAGCTTGCGGAGAGTTGTGGGAAGGACCTGGTTTGCTGCTATCTCTCTGAGCCTCTGCAGAGTTATAGACTGGGATTGGGCTGCTGCTGTATTTCTGCTGGACTGTTCGTATGTACTTCTGTGGCACAAGATACCTAAATATAAACCGCAACGTCAAAAAGGGGGCGCGCTGATTGTTTCATTTTTACACTAACCCCCACAGTTTACGAGTGCAGGAACCATTACCCACACTATTCACTTACCCTCTGCCACAATACTGCCAGGTAACTCATGGCTGTGTCCATCAAATTTGGAACCAGTGGAGCTGCGCTATGGGTTACCTGCGAAGAACAATCTTTTTTACTACAATATTCTGCACAAATTGCAAGGCCATAATATATCGGGTGCTTTTAGTCCTACCACATTCTGTGCTATTGCGCCGAATGCAATTGTAACGTTAAAAATGCTTTGCTCACGACGTCTCAAGTTCAAAACAACCTGCGAAGAGCCAAATGATAACGGTTACACAAGTCTGACGTGGAACCGCGCAGCTTGCTTATCCTCCTTTTCGGGATTCTATCATGTAGTCACAGGCAACCAAGTGATGATAACCGACATTTCAGTGCAATGACAGAAGAAAAAAAAAGACCATAAGCGACCGTTAAAATAACTGGTTAGGAATCGACTTAAACAATAGTGAAGGAAAAGAACGAATGTCTAATTCAGGACGAGGAAGAAGCAGTCGCAATTATGATGCGTCTTTGGGATCACTAAAAGCGAATGCATCAAGAAGTTTCACGCAACGCAATCACTTGCTCAACGCATGCATAAAGCGCGTTCCTCGTGTTACTAACCTGTTTCACTCAGTGCTGCATGCTTGGCTCGTGCATGGTGACAATAACAGCATGCTTCTTCCATTGCATGTCCATTTTCATCCATTTCTCCAATAAATGCATCACGATCACAGCCGGCGTCCGTGCAACGTCCCTGTGTGAAACTTCGAATGTCTGTGTGCGTCCGTCACATCATATATCCACCTGCGAGCTTCGCCCATGCAACATTGCACTAACATGAGAGTGAACTACGCAGGAATGTAATAGCAAATGCAGAAGGTTACTTACTATGTGACTTTGAATTCCGTTGTTTCCAATGCAACGGATGTCGAAGCGGCGAGGTACCACACAGCAAGCGAAACGCTCCTCCCGCTTTTTCCTGATACACGCTGTTGCCAACTGCCACTTGACGTGCAACCTCCACCTGCCGACTTTCGCGAAACTGCGGACCACTTCGCTTTTATAAGTAACGCTGGTAACTTCTCCAAAAGCGTAACGCCGTCCTTAGGGGTAACGCCACTGTTTCTCTCGCAATGTAACCTGTAAGAGGGCAGCGCACGTCCGCATGTAACCTTTGAATGGGCTGTAACCTTTACATCGAGCACAAATAACTTGTATTTCACAAGTTAGGTGCGTATCAGAGTAACGTTAGAGGGAACTAGATTAAGAGTGTAAGGTAGACAACCCATCGCTGCGTTTGCTTGCAAGATCCGCCTGTCGAAACTAGAAACCACGAAGATGAATCTGGTTTTCCGTGGTTTTGCCACCTTGCCCTTTCAGACACGCCTCTGCAGCGCTCCCTGTGAAATCTGTTCAGGAAGCGCTCGAGCACCATGCCACCATATCGGCAGCCGTCGGTGGTGGAGCGGCATCACTGTATACCTCTTTACAGCTCCTTCTGAAGTACTAACCCTGCGCACCTTACCCCGTACAGCCACCGTATTTTACAGCAACGGGCGAGCGCGTCGTCTGCGCCGACGCCAGGACCGCGCAGGGCAGCGCCTCGCCAGGGCACGCGCTTGCGCGTTACGGTTAAGTCTGACAGTGGCTGTACGAAAACGTGACAGAATCTATACCTTTTTTTTATTCCGTGTTAGCGCCGCGAAGCAACTGTGGCTATGAGCGGCGTACAGATGTGGACAGATGGAAAGAGGACAGCGGGGAGGAGTGGGGGACAGGGGGGTTAGCATGCGTCTTGGGCCGACTTCATGGGGAATTGTGCAGACATTCGTCTGGACAGTCTTCGGAAAACCCAGAGAAAACCTCGGACAGCGCTGCCGGTGGTAGGATTCGAACCCCCCACCTTCCAGTCTTCAGCACGACCTTGGCTACCGCCAACGAGCGGGACTCCAATCTAGACCAATGACACTGTAAAAGAACCAAGACGGAAGTAAACAGGACTGCTTCCTGTTGGTAGCTGTGTATTATCACCTACAGTCAAGTTACAGACCCCTACTCGTGTTGCATGAAGGACCTCTTACAGGGATTTTCGAAGCACCGCCCCCCATCCCTCAAACAGCCCCCAAAATGCCTGCCAAAAGGGGCAAAGAAAAGCCCAAATATGCCTACTGGTGTGGCACAACCCCTGAGATGAAAATCGCTTGACATCCTATCTATCGTGATGTCGACCCATTTATTCATCAACTTTCAATCGTCCCATTTTCTCCTCATCTCATCCCGGCTACAGTCGTGACGCTGGCGCACATAAGTGAGGCCAATAACAGCAAGTCGCTCCTCCAGCAGCCACCATGCACAACCACTCGGAACACACGTAAAACTCCGTTAGGGTAATGGGTCAACTATACGATAACGCGCCAGGAATGGAAACTATCTCGCTTGATTTGTTTGCAACACTAGTGGAATAATCGACTGAACGACTTAAACCGCTTATAAACCGTGAGTTCGCATCGACAAAATGTACAGGGTCTTTCACGAAAAGTGAGCCAAAATTTCAAAAAAAGTTAAGCGCACACCAAAAAGACGGGCTGCATGTGTTACCAGTGGTGTGAGGATACTCGAACCATCAGTTTTGTTTGTATTGTTTTGCTGGGTTCTCTTGCTTCTGGTGCGGCGGACAACAGGGCAGTTCCTGTGATAACCTGAGAAAACAGATGAAAAGGGGTTTTCTACAAAGTCAGTTCTGTTTGCAGATCTGGATGGCAAAATGGAAAGGTTCAGCCACCCCGGTACAACGCATTTCGCCGAACTGCTGTTCGACATCCACAGGTACCAGCTCATCGTCGGAGCAAGGTAAACATTGTTTCTGTAGAGGACGATCAGAGCATAGATACGTTTCTACATTGAAGCGACCAAAGAAGTCCAACCCAAGCCAGCCCAAACTATTCTTCAACCGGATACGTTCCACCATTTTATTCGACCGAGACATACACTCCGTTAGTTACGGACGCCAGTCGAAACGATATGCAGAGGATTCGGCGCGTATAACGTTCAGAGTATCTATGACGACGTCTGAGTATAAATCATGACGCACCTTCGGGTGAAACCCACCCTAATTTCCACACAAGATTTTTAATCGGAAAAACGAAACCAAACGACGATAAAAGTTGCCATGAACGACAACTTTATTGCTATGATGATGATTCTGATGACCCCACTGCCAGCGGTAATTTATGAAAATCTAAGAAATAACAAAGATGCCTCGAAAATGCCAACCATATTTCCCAAACTGGAGGCGAAACGTTTAATGCAATTTTTTACGTAGTTCGTTCTCAAGGCGTCTGCGCTTCTGTTTCTCAGGGATCACATCTTCAGGATAGGCTTGGAAGGTCTCAGAAAGCTAGAGGACGTCAACGTTCCCGCTCCCAGTGCTGCTGTTAAAACGTGCAGGAAAAAAGGCCAGAGTGATGTAAGTAACTTAACAGAGAAATATTTGAAATGATGATACAACTGCCACGTGTGAGGGCGGCTTCAGCAGCTGGCGTGTACGGTAAAACAACCGCTATGAATATTTGCAGGAGGACTGCCGAAATTACATCAAAGTTCTACTGTCGCACAATGACCGAGTGTTTACGTGTGGCACCAACGCATTTGAACCGGAATGTACATGGAGACAAGTAAGTTACATGGGAGGAGCATTTAAACTCGAAATGCTCGCAGTCACGAAGCAGTGCGTAAAGTGGAGAAAAGCCGTGAAGCAGAGTCACCTCTTCCGAGGGCCTATGGGGGCACCCGGGCACTGTAAAGCAGCATCGATCAAATATCATTTAGTGTCGCTATTCGATAGTGCAAGCCACCACGGCAAAAACTGCGCAAGTTTCATTCCAATTGACGGTGCAATTAATTATAAAATTACAATTAAAGATTACGGGCAACACTGTACTAGGTATTCGAAATGATTCCGTACTCCTGCCACATACGGCGGCAACCACATTGCATGCGTATAACTGGGCCCGACATAACAATCCACCACAATCCACCATAAAATCCGTCCCTGCAATTCACACAGCGATCCACATCTGAGGATAAACGGATAAGCGAACTGAAATGAAATGAAATGTTGAGCTATTGAAAAAAATGTGTCAGACGTTCAAGAAGCCAGACAGCGTCGGGACTTGTTTGTTCACAGAGGTTCGCAGGGAGAGTTTGTTCGTTCGAAAGAGGCCGCGAACAGAAGGAGCGCGCAGGCGCAGTAGAGAAGTAGGGAGAGCCTCCATCGAACAGCGGCCAGCGCTGGGTTACTTCGCAAAAAACACTGTTAACAGGGGTTTCAGAATGCATAGGTAAACAGGGAAACTAATAATATGGTTACTAAAATAACGAAGTTCCGATGTAATAGTGTGTAATACCAATTTTCAATGTTGCCCGCTGTACAGGGGGTTGTTTGACACCAGGCGTCGCACCGCTCCACTACGCCGCATTTTTCATGGCAAATTAAAAATATTTATAGCGCGTTGTCGGTCGTATGGTTCCGCATATGGTATTTAGAAGCAACAAAGTCTCCAGTAATATCACCGGCATATCATGCTTGTCTACCGCTTTACAGTACCTTTAATGCGGTCAAGTTAACGTTCGCTTCCGGAGAGAGTTGGATGCGCCGTCGCAAAATTCTTTTCTTCGCTTTGCTTTCCTCGCGCGGTTTAAGGAAGTAATGTGATCGGGGCTAGCGTGCAGAACATGATACGAAATGACAAAGCCATTATTTTCATTCGCAGGGATCTGGAAAACTGCAGTAAGCTTGTCGAGTTTGTTGGTTGCAATCAGTTCCCCGACTGTTACTGTAGGGAATGACATCATTTTGGCCCAAATATTGCTGGCGGGCGTGCCGACAGAAGCGATTTTGTTGCATCTCCCATAGACTCCCATGTATTGAAAATTTGACAAACTTTAATTCGCCAAAAATCAGTGGATCGCGTCAGGCCTTCAAAAATATGTCATTCCTTAGATAAACTCGAGGGGAGCACGCCTGTACCTGTTTCGTGTAGAAACTTAGCGAGGTTTACGAGAACACTACGAACAAAAATTCCCCATAAACTTCTTAGGAAGTGAGTCCGCGTTAACACTTCTCCGAAACTGATAAAAAAAACAGGGGAAGAGGCAGAAATTTCACGGACCCCAGTACGGATTCTCCATTTCTGCGCCGCTCGACAGAGTTGATTCTGCTCGGAGCAGTGAAGTCCCTTTAACATATTCGTTTTTGGCTGCGGCGTGTTGAACAATTGTATGACGGTATTGAGCAACAAGTAGCATGCGCTCTTGCGCAAGAACGATGTAATCCGTAGCTAATCAGCAGCGCGCGAGAGAGGTGATCTGCGCACCCTCTAGAGATCCCTACCCCCCGTAAGTGAATGACTCATGCTGACATCATTCTGTGACGTGGAGAGTCCGCCGCCGTGTCCGTAGGAGACGATTTTTCACGGGAAATGTGAGACCACCCGGCTACTCGGTACGGTGATGCTACGTAACACGGACCTGATTACGTTACGGTTACGCCATGAGATCGGGCTCGGCCTTAGGCCACGCCGCACCTCACCCGGATGCATTTTATAAATATATTTGCGTTGCAAGACAACCGTACAACGAAAATATTGTGCATAATGGCTCCTAATAGACCCCTTGATAAATGAAGCAGGGTTTTGAACAATGCCAAGTGACATTTCATTTCTCTTTTAAAGGATATGTATAAATTTAGTAATTTACTATACGCCGTAGCCTGCCGTATATGATGCGTTCGAAACCAAAGAAAACGTGCGTAGTCGACAAAAGCTGTCACAAAATGCCACAAAACCGTGTTTAAGTGGAGTTTCACTGAAATATGTGAGTGGGTAGTTCATTCATGGCAGTTCCGTTCTGACAGTCGGCTTCTCCTATAGCACATGTGCTGTGGGGGGAAGTGCGCTTTACGTCAGCCATTTTTAAGATCAGAGGTGCTCCAGCAATGCTGAATTTCTTTTGAAAGATTTGAAATAATATTGAAAATCTGATCCACGCCTAACAGCGGAAAACAGCTTGGCCATGATTAGAAGTTTATTTTAGGCCAAACTGCCTCTGAATTAATATTCACCATAACCATGGTGCATGCGCTTTCGTTATATGGGGGAGTCAATACTGTGAATTTAATAGCGGTCTTTTCCTTCTCCAATCGCTAGATATCATCCCTGGCTACTGTGGAACAACGGGAAACGGGAGTTGGAAAGGCCCCGTACAGTCCGCATTCCAACAGTACAGCACTGTTAACGGTGCAAGGTGACTACTATGTAGCCTCACCGCTGGATTTTTCTGCACGTGATCGCGCCCTCTACCGGATTATGGGGAAATCGCCTTTCCTGAGAACTCCTCTGTACGATCCAAAGTGGCTCAGTGGTAAGTGACCGGCAGTTCCCACTTGTTAGGGGAAATATCTCACGTTATCAGATCTAGAAATAGTTTTTAACATTTCTTCTCGTTTTTCTTTCAGAGCCCAACTTTGTTGGTTCTTATGAAATTGGAGAATTTGTCTATATCTTCTACAGAGAGTCAGCAGTGGAGTACATGAACTGTGGCAAGGTTAGCTTCAGGATACACTTTCTGTAACACTTACACATGTCCATGCATACGACAAGTCTCGTACGATGAAAGACACCAAAACGCAAGACAAGGTCCAGCAGATGAGAATAAGCATGTGCACTGTAATGCAGTACATGTGAGAATATGTCGATATGAATGGAATGACCAAATTGGTGTGTCTTCAGTCTGTCACTGAATATTAAGGCACACCCAGTGAACCATAAGACGTCCTGTGGACATCTGCAAGATGTCACTTAATTGACAACAGGATGTCCCAAAGACGTCCAAAATTCGTCTTAGTGACATACTTTGCATGGGTTTGTAACTCAAACACCACATTACATGCACTGGACAGCTGTTTCAGCCTTGAACCCCATGAGCAGTACATAGGTAAGCAGTGTTTGAGGAAATAGCATGAGAAGGTCATGTCAAATTACGTGATGCGCTCCCGTCGGCATGAGAGCCACACCAACTGATAGCCACAGTGCAAAACCAGTGAAGTATAAGCATAACTGATGGGGTCCCAATAAGAACAGTGCAGCTGTCCAGTGCTGGTAATGCAGCATTGGGGTTAAAAACTCGTGTATAACGCACAGCAATGAGCTTCAGCTCCAATCTTTTGCATAATGTCAATCAACCTATCAATCCATCGAGCCTTTATTTTTATCTAAGGTACCTTTTAACAGCATGTAGCCTAGTAGATGTCAAATTACAAATCTGTATCTCCTGCACAATTGCCTTCAAAAATTCACTGCACGTGCTTGTGACGTTACAGAAAATATACTCCAGGGTAGCTCGTGTCTGCAAAAACGACCAAGGTGGAAAGTTCACCATGAAGGACAACTGGACGACTTTTCTAAAAGCACGACTCAACTGTTCCGTGCCTGGAAACTATCCTTTCTACTACGATGAAATACAAAGTGTGCACTACGTGGAGAACGAAGACATGTTCTATGCAACTTTTACCACCGGAGAGTAAGTGATCTTTGTGATGCGAGAGGCAGAATATGCAACAAACAGAAAAGACTTGGCACATGTCACACAAATATTGACATATCCACCATTCACCATATTTACTCACATAATTAACGCGCTGTAATGGGCATGCTACTACTACAGTCGTGTTCAACTTAAGAAGGAGAAGAAATCTAGTCCGTCAACTACATACGCCATTGGAGATAAGGAGCTAACGGATGCCAGTATCTTCCACTGTACTGATGTCAGACATTGCCCTCAAAGAAATATGTACTAGTCATGTGTACTAGTCAAAAGTTACCAGCTAGAAAATCTGCGTACTAATTAGTTATTGTTTCCAACTTCCAGAAACAGCATTTATGGGTCAGCGGTATGTGCATTTAACATGTCAGCCATAAAACATGCGTTTGATGGCCCCCTCAAGTACCAAGCCACTCCAAAATCAGCATGGGACCGCGCAACGCAGTCCAGTAAACAGTTCCAAGTAAGCTTTGAATCACGAGTTCAATGAGCTTTTGCCATCACAGAACTTTTAACATTGAGAGCTGATCACTGCTGTACTTTTGCGTTAAACCACGTGTTCATTTCTGCAGTGTGGGCAGTCGGACGACAACAACCAGATCCTGGATGCACGGAATTACCAACTCACGGATGAACCTGTTCAGGCAGCAACATCAAAGCCATACTATACATCAGAGCTTGAAAGGTAATGCTCAGCATTATTTTATGTAAGAGAACTGCTTTTTTCAGGCAGGTGCGTACATTGTACTTGTGTACAGGTTTTGTTTTGCTTCACCTGATACTGTTTCATTTTTACGTTATGATAGATACAGTAATATAGATAAGTTTCAGCAAGAACTGTTACATTCTTACTTGTTATTCCTCTTGTTGTTGTTGTTGTTGTTGTTGTTTTTTTTGGGGGGGGGGCAATAAATTCTGCAGCATGTGGATCTGCATGGTTGGTTTCTGCACATGGTTTGCTTGCTTGTGCAGTTTCCCTGCAGACTACATGAAGACTTATGTGGATTCACAATCCTCCATTGTGCAATGCGTTTCTTAAAATCCAGCTGATCCATTACTGATAAGTGGGTGTACGCTTGACATAGTGTTCCAACATTCTCTTTTCCTTTTTCAGGTTGACACACATTACGGTAGACGTTGTGCCAACAAAATATAATCACGATGGCGTCCACGTTATTTTCGTGGCAACATTGGAAGGTGGCATTAAAAAGCTTCTAGTGATACCGAGGGTACTAGAGACATGCCTCATTGAGGAAATATATCCCTTCCAGCCCGGAATGCATCGCATCTTTTCTATGAAGTTACTGAAGGATACTGTAAGCACACATTCTTCATGACGCTTCTTACACTGGGTAACAAAGAGATTTAACTGGATTAATATCACTACCAGCAGTGCTATGCCTTCGGGAAGGGCTTGCACGTTCCGTCAGGTACTGCAGCAGCGTAAAGGTTTTGGCATTCAACGTACCAGAACAAAATAATACATTTTAGTACTTGTGGACACATTATAGAAAGTCTTTCCAAATACTAAAGGGATAACCAAAGAATGGTTTGCATGCAACTACTGTACAATGAAATAGCAGCAAACACTGGAACTCTCAAAAGTTGTACCAGGTGCACCGGATGGGAGTGAAAGGTTTCCAGGCTTCAAGCAAAATATGTTTGGCAAACATTTCCCACCTAATTTTAGCAGCATGAAACCTTGTGTGGCATGCCCGACAGTGTGCAAGGGTGCCACATCGTATCTGCCTCATAACATATACGATTGCCTTTCCTTTACAGAGCTCCCTATATTTGGGAACAGATAAGGAGGTGCTGAGAATTGTACTCCACCGGTGTGAGCAGTATAGGTCTGAAGAGTAAGTCTACTTCTTATATAGTGCATGCCTCCTGCCTTCTTGTATTGCATCCAGTAGTATTGCTATACAAAGTGATAGTTCAGAAATGCAGCAGCCGTTCTCAGTTTGGGTAACACGCTTTGATCTTCAGGAGGACAAACAGACACAGGAACTTGACAGAACAAAGGTCTGTCATGTCCTTATGTCTCTTTTGTCCTCCTCAAGCTCAAGGTCATGTTACCCATTCATCCGTACATCAGCTTCCTCGTCCGTCTCAACTATATTCCCATATTGTCAGACAGATGTCTTCAAGTGGCTATACTCAATTTCCCATAAGTGTTAATGCAGTTGCATGAAGGGACGGACCTCTTCATGAAGTCCCACCACCCTGCATGTTGTACAGTGCTGTACAGCAGCTTACGAAACACCCTCCAACACATTCCTTTCTCAGAATGACGCACTAGCAGCAAATCCGTACACAAGTCGGACTGTACGGACTTGTGTACGGATTTGCTGCTAGCGTGTCACTCTGATGAAGGAATGTGCCGGAGCGTGTTCCGTAAACTTCTGTCCAGCACTGTACCTCTAGTTAGTGTGTGTGATGGTACAGTGCTGGTCAAAAGTTTACGGAACACGCACCGGCACATTCCTTCTTCAGAGTTACGCACTAGCAGCGAATGGGACTGTACGGACTTACATACGGATTTGCTGCTAGTGTGTCATTCTGAGAAAGGAATGTGCCGGAGCGTGTTCCGTAAACTTCTGTCCAGCACTGTACCTCTAGTTCGTACGTGTGATGGTACAGTGCTGGTCAAAAGTTTACGGAACACACTACGGCACATTCCTTCTTCAGAGTGATGCACTAGCAGCGAATGGGACTGTACGGACTTACATACGGATTTGCTGCTAGTGTGTCATTCTGAGAAAGGAATGTGCCGGAGCGTGTTCCGTAAACTTCTGTCCAGCACTGTACCTCTAGTTCGTACGTGTGATGGTACAGTGCTGGTCAAAAGTTTACGGAACACACTACGGCACATTCCTTCTTCAGAGTGATGCACTAGCAGCGAATGGGACTGTACGAACTTACATACGGATTCGCTGGTAGTGCGCCATTCTGAGAAACGAATGTCCCGGAGCGTGTTCCATAAACTTCTGTCCAGCACTGTACCTCTAGTTAGTATGTGTGATGGTACAGTGCTGGTCAAAAGTTTATGGAACACGCTCCGGCACATTCCTTCCTCAGAGTGACGCACTAGCAGCTAATGGGACTGTACGGAATTACGTACGGATTCGCTGCTAGTGCTGACTTACAAACAGGTGACTGGGTTACCTAGGAACATGTCTAAGTCTCTACGGTCCCATTCACTGCTAGCGTGTCACTCTGAGGAAGGAATGTGCTGGAGCGTGTTCCATAAACTTCTGTCCAGCACTGTACCTCTAGTTTGTAGGTGTGATGGTACAGTGCTGGTCAAAAGTTTACGGAACACGCTCCGGCACATTCCTTCCTCAGAGTGACGCACTAGCAGCGAATGGGACTGTACGGAATTACGTACGGACTCGCTGCTAGTGCTGACTTACAAACAGGTGACTGGGTTACCTAGGCACATGTCTGTAAGTCTGTACGGTCCCATTCACTTCTAGCGTGTCACTCTGAGGAAGGAATGTGCTGGAGCGTGTTCCATAAACTTCTGTCCAGCACTGTACCTCTAGTTAGTAGGTGTGATGGTACAGTGCTGGTCAAAAGTTTACGGAACATGCTCCGGCACATTCCTTCCTCAGAGTGACGCACTAGCAGCGAATGGGACTGTACGGAATTATGTACGGATTCGCTGCTAGTGCTGACTTACAAACAGGTGACTGGGTTACCTAGGCACATGTCTGTAAGTCCGTACGGTCCCATTCGCTGCTAGCGTGTCACTCTGAGGAAGGAATGCGCCGGAGCATGTTCCGTAAACTTTTGTCCAGCACTGTACAAAGCAACATATTTCTAGTATGAAAATTTAGCCACCAGGCTGAGATATTTAGAGAATATCAACACAGCGCAGTTCTGTATTGACCGCGATTGGTGATGCTTGCACAGGTCCTGCTTGGGTGCCATGGACCCTTACTGCGGCTGGAACAAACACCAGCTAGCATGCACAACTGCCCCACAAAGAAACCCGCTGAGTAGTGTGTGGAAGCAAGGCCAAACTTCATGCCCTGAGGACAACGTGCCAGGTTTGTAAAAATAATTATCTGTACTTTCCTGCAAGAGGAAATCGGTCAAGTGGTTTGGCCCAGAGAAATTTGGTCCGGTCGAAAAAAATGCGTTGTGTGTCTTGCTTGTTAAAGTTCCCCATCTTTCATTTTTATGCTGAGGCTTTGACATACTGTTTCTGGTTTGTCACCTGCTCAAATACTGTCGTTCTCACTTCCAACCTATTAAATATGTTGCCAGACTTTCGATTAATTCTCGTGCACTTCGTTAAATTTGAAGTTGACGGAGGCTGGAGCCCATGGACCGCCTGGTCTGACTGCGACCAAGTTGGTAAAGACGCCACTGGCGACAGGTGTCTCTGTCGATCTCGGTTCTGCACCAACCCATCACCATCGAATGGTGGACGGACATGCGAGGGCCATGCAACAGAAGTTACTAACTGCACACGTGAGAATCTTTATATTTTGTCCTTTTCCTTCACATTCCATAACACTTCCAGGTCGTATTTACTAAGCATGAACGCTGTGCAGGAAATGGCCAGTGGACAGAATGGTCCCCCTGGTCCTCGTGTTCACAGTCGTGCGGCCTCGCGGTCAAATCGCGGAGGCGGACGTGCGGGAACCCGAGCCCGGCACACGGAGGAAGAGTTTGTCTCGGACCAGAACAGGAGCAGCTCTACTGCACCTCAAATCCACCATGTCCGGGTAGGTACCCTGTGTCCTATTAACACTAGAGTACGTGCGCATGTGGTTGACGCTGGCATCATCACAAGTCGTAACCTGAGGTTTTCCTGCTCCAGTACCCACAACAGCAGCCACGGTCTCACGTGAAGGTGGATGGTCCGATTGGGGCCCCTGGACCGAGTGCACTGCACGGTGTGGTGGTGGTTACCAGTCACGGCGCAGGCGCTGCGAGCCTAAAGTTCAGGGAGGCCGCTGCGGAGGGGGATGCGATCACGACTTCCGCACGTGCAACACCCACACGTGCCCGGAGACGAGGAAGTCATCCAACTGGACAGCGTGGGTGAGAGTGAACACGACGGTGGACGGCTACTACGAACAGCGCTTCAGGTTCACCTGCCGTGCCAACGTAGAGGACAGCAGTTCGCTTCGAGTGGGCAGCATCAAGAAAGAAGAGCGTTACTGTCATGATTCTTCGAGGACCTGCATGGACACTGGTACTTTTAAAATATTGTTTTCCCAGTTTCAGATGTTGATTGGCGTTTTATGTCATGTATGCATGTCATGTATGGTATATGTCATGTATGAGTACACATAGGGCCAGTTTATGATATAACACTGAAGCGAATGCAAACTGCAATTGTTGTGTCTGAGTGTCGTTGAAGCAAACCAACCAGAATACACGCTTTTCGATGATGAATTAGAAATATTAGGGCTATACTAATTAGAAATATTATTAATAGATAAGAAATATTATTTAATAGATATACTAATTAGAAATATTAGTCTGCTGCCAGCAGGCCCACGGGATGAGTGACCTGTAGCCTCTAACCAGGATACCCTTCATTGCTGGAGGCTAACAATGTGGAGCTCGAGAGAAGCCCCCAAATACGGGAGGATGAGATATGTGTATTTAAGTGTATTTTAAATATAAATACGCCTAAAACGGTATTTAAATATAAATACATTTTTCTTGCCTGTATTTAAATACGTATTTTAAATACATGTATTTATATTTTAAATACTATTTTAAATACAATGTATTTAAATACTGCCCATACCTGTCTGCTGGCCACGTTCGCTAAGTGCATTCCAGACAGTATATCTTCTCCAGTGCAACACCTTAGCGAGGAATTCCGTTTTTGATTATGGTGTAGAATTTCACCATTATGTAATGTTTAAACACAAGAAACATGTGCATAGCTTATCTGCGGCGTGGACAGCCCCTTACAGCTGAGATCACATTGGTGAATCCAGGGGAGGGGGCAATCGCCTCCCACAAACGTCAGTTTATACATTGGATTTCCCTCTCTCCCCTCCCCCACTACACGCTCCGACAAAGAAACAGCCCCCCAAACCAAGGGCCCGGATCCGGCCCTGTCAGACGACAAGGCAAAAGTGCAAGGCTGTTTAACAAGGAATAGCAAGTTACTGGCCAACTCCTTTATATCTACGGAAACAAATTACGACCAAGATTACCTTTACATGCAGAACTGCATAATGCTGTCCAAACCCAGGCGAAAGAATGAGCTGGGAAGTCAACTGGTACCAGTTCATTCCCAGTTTGCACCAACTGGTGGTCAACTGGAACCAAGTGGTACCAAACTGGTGTCAACTGGAAAGTGAACTGGTACCAGTTCAAGCTGGGCTGGTGGCAACTGGGCACCTGGTGGTACCAGTTCAAGCTGAACTGGTGGCAACTGGGAAGTGAACAGGTACCAGTTCAAGCTGGACTGATGGCAACTGGAAAGTGAACTGGAACCAGTTCAAGCTGGGCTGGTGGCAACTGGTGGTACCAGTTCAAGCTGGACTGACGGCAACTGGAAAGTGAACTGGTACCAGTTCAAGCTGGACTGGTGGCAACTGGAAAGTGAACTGGTACCAGTTCAAGCTGGATTTGTAGCAAGTGAAAGCAAATGAGTGTTGTTTGTTAGAGCAAGAGTTCTTGTTAAGTACATCTGTATTATGGCTTGTAGAAACAAAGTTTGGTTAATTGATTATGAAATTTGTGAAGCTGTGGAGTATGTAATATCAATAATTAATCATTGCACACATGCCTCTCACAATAAATTTCTGCACAGAAATTGTGTTCAAAGTGACAGCATCTAACACTACACCCAACTTCTCACAGCGTACATGAATATTGACGGAAACTGGTCCGAGTGGACGCAATGGACAGAATGCTCCGTTCCCTGCGGCCGAGGTGTGCAGCATCGCGAGAGGGTTTGTGACAACCCACGACCATCTGGATCTGGATCAGAATGCCAAGGGATCTCCAAAGAGCAACGTGAATGCAACACACACGAGTGCCTGAGTGAGTTGCATCTTATGACACTATTATGATGCCATAACTGCATCTTGGATACGCTGTTCCATGGCACAGGGTCGGCACAGGCCTGAAAGCATGGGTACGAGCTTGAATGAATGGAATTGTCTGTCTGTTTTGCATGACTGTTCTGGAGAAGGGAATGTAGCTATACTTGACATGATTCCACAAAATCGAGAATACAGAGGCAGCTTTCAAACGCACTTTATATCACATGCAAGTATTAGACATCCCTGGCACCTTGAAGCTAATAAAAGCTTTACAAATGCATCTTCATTCCTCTTAACTCATTCTTCAGAGATAACTTCATTTCACCTGCACTTCCTTCGTGCTGCATGCATTTGCTATCTCCACCACTATCATTATGCTACCATAATGCATGGGATTCTCTCCTTGGGTGATCCATGTACGCTGTTGACTGTATGTGCTCTTAGAGGTCATGTGCGTCCACTGCGTAGGGCCAAGCAACGGCTAGTACAGTGATCACACTGACCACTAAAGTTGAGGAAGGCACGTGCGTGAAATGTTTCCACTCTAACCTCAACGTGCCCGCATGTGCACAGAAACCTTGCACAGGCAGTTATGCTTCCGTTGACGGAGCATATGTTGCTTGGCTCAAACACAGGACCTACAAATAACAGCTTACACTGCATCGCTAAGCCAGATTTGCAAACCCAATATAGAAATATAGGCAGAAATTCAAGAGTCCAACCTTACTTCACCTATGGTGTCGCACCGCATCTTAAGTACATGACAGATCTCAGTGTCTATGGATGCAGTCATAAGACTTTCATGAGTGCAACATCTGACAGATGAATTCTTTGAAACAAAAATGCTGGCTAGTTTTAGAATTGACAAATTTTTTGTGGCTACTAGAAATCTTTTGATTTAATAAGTTCCCAGTGCATTAATCACTGTGGGGTGTTACATGCAGAACTTCAATGCCACATTAGGATGAAAGTATACTGCTGCTGTATGCATTTCTAAGTTCCAGCATTTTATCAAAGGATGGCACCATCATTTCTTGGTACATGTACCATGCTGTCCATAGTTTGCCAAAATTGAAGACAAGGAATATTCTGTTTACTGTAGAGATATCTTTTTATATTTAAATATCTATACATTTTTAATTATTCAAAAATATATATTAAATTATATAAATTATAATTATATTATAATTATTATATAAATTAATATACAGTAGAACCTCGTTATAGTAACTCTGCTTGTAGTAAAACTCCGCTTATAGTAAACGAGAACTCCAGTCCCGATAGAATATATACATATATATGCACCTGATATAATAAAACTCCTGATGTAGTAAAATTTCGTCCTGGTCCCAAAGAGTTTACTACAAAGGGGTTCGACTGTATTTTATATTTAAATATTTACCCGCTTTCGCATTTTTAAAAATATTTTTCGCGTATATTTTTATTAATCTAAATATTTTTTCACTGTAGCTTCTGTCTATAACCCGTTTGTCTGAAATTTGTTTAGCTCGCATTTCATGCACCACATAATGTATACGTCGGCAATCATGAGCTCGAACGTGTCCCGCAGGAGCATGCAGCTTTGTCTTCAACGCATGGCTTGAAAAAGCATGCCTTTTGGCTTTGTGTCATCTCTACTATGGAGTATTCTTTTTGGTGTCGGGTGCACAACTTTGCTGTTTCTGTTTCCCATTCCTTCTCTTCCTCCACGTCTCTGGTCCTGTTACTCCTTCCCACCAAGGCTTCTGGTCCTGTTGGTCGGACTTTAGTGAGTGTTCGGCTTCATGTGGTGGTGGTGCGTCAAGGGTGCGAACCCGCACGTGCGTGGTAGAGCCTGGTTCAGGCACCGAATCGGGGGCTTGTGTGGGAGACTCCTATGACATTGAAAGCTGCCAAAACTTACCAGCCTGTGAATTACCGTGTAAGTAAGCGACTCTGCATGGAACTTTTTCTGGTCACTCCAAAGCCATTATGTCATTTGTACTATGTATGTGTAGTGTGTTAGTAAATGTCAATTCAGTATGCAAGCATCCTTAATGTGGTTGTAACACTCAGATGAGATATGATGTCATCTTATCAGAGTGACACCTTTCTGGTACATGTATCTCCTTGAAAACAGCTTAACAGTTACACAACTATGTGCATACTATGTCTATTCATTGCTCATTTCTCAGTGGTTTTGTCCTTCCTTCACAGAGGAGTACTGTTTCTATCAGAATTTGTCGTGATGCAGTGGTGATGAATGAGTGTGCCATTAGCTTGCATGTTCATGGTTGAGTCTTTCAAGGGTCATGTTCTGTTCTACAAGTCTAAAACAGACTTGCATGATTTGTCAGGCTGTGCAGACACGACTTGTTATAGAAATGCAAGTCATGACAATTTTTGTATAAAAAGGGGTGCACATACACCGACTTGACAAAACAATTTAATTCAGACGTTTCGTCCCCCATATGGGAGACATCATCAGTGTACAGGATCAGTGTACGGGATCATCAGTGTACGGGAGACATCAGTCATTTCGTCCCCCATACGGGGGACGAAATGACTGATGTCTCCCGTACACTGATGATCCCGTACACTGATCCTGTACACTGATGATGTCTCCCGTATGGGGGACGAAACGTCTGAATTAAATTGTTTTGCATTGTTTTGTCAAGTCTGTGTATACTCCTTTTTATACTCGTGATGACTCCCGGCTTTTGGAACATTTTTCCAACAATTTTTGTGAAAACATGCAGGGCGCACTGGGACGAAAACGAAAAATATGGGGCCGGTTGGTACAGTCAAACTCCTTTATAGCGAACACCTTTTTAACGAAAATACCACTACAGCGAAATTTTTTTGCGGTCCCGCTGGAGCCTATAGGTCCAATAATGGACATCCTTTTTAACGAAAATACCTTTACTGCGAACTTTTTTTGCTGTCCCCTGAGCTTCGTTGTAAAGGAGTTTGACTGTACATGACTAACTGTTGGCGACTTTACGCTACGGAAATAGGGTCCCAGTCCCCAGTCTCGTGGCATTGGCACTCTGTATATTGCTATATTACAGCAACAAAAAATGCTTTGCTCACTGGAATTCATAGCACATCTTGCTTTCCCAATGCATTCACAGCCACGTAATCTATGGTTTTCTGAAGGTCGTAACATATGGCAGCTTTCACCGACTTACTTTTAGTTCCATGCTTCAACAGCGTTGGAGGTTTAGTGAACGTAAGGCTAGAAGAGCGTGTAGATTCATGGGGATTTGGGGAGTCAGCCTCCTTGTGAAGATGCCTACTCATAGTAAACGTGAGTTCCAGCTGAATGCCACTTCTGTGTAGTCCATCGTTGTCTTCATGACGTTCTTAAACAAGTCTTCAGAGGGTCGAAGAATAGGAAAGCCTTCTAATCATTAAACCAGCACACGTACATAGAGATGTATTTGCCATTTAGCAGTTACTGGAACAGTTGAGACAGAATTGATTGAGGCTTCCTTTATCCTTTCAAATGCGCCTTGAGCTATAAAGTCAAGTCTTGATCCTGAGGACAAATGGGGCTCTACAAACATGCGACAGGAAGCCAAGTGACGAATATTGTTGCGCATTCCAGTATATATACCGTAATTTCACGCGTATTAGCCGTGGCTTATGCACGACTTTTTTTTCTCGCGGGTGCTCTGCGGCTTATCCACCAGTGCGGCTTATCTGATGACCATTTTTTTCTGGTGGTCTTCCCATATGCCTGTTTTAACGAAAGGGACGACAGTATCTCTGGAACAGCACTCCCCTGCTGATGCACGGACAGTGCGTAACAGGGATGGGTCTACATTCGAGTAAATTGATCTTCCTGGTGCATTCCCCCAAGCAGTTTTAACGAAAGTGCTGACAGTGATTCACGTCTTCTGGAAGACCGCTGACCCATCAATCGATGACAAACGCAAAACAAGCACAATCCGATCTCGGTAGAACTCTACAGACCTGACCTCCTTTGTTGCACACTATGCTGACCCCGGAGTATGGACCACAGGGTTTGTGGCCTTCTCTATGGTCTCCTTTGTCGCACAAATCAGTCGTCTCGTATTGCCCGCGGCTTATCTGCGAGTGCGGCTTATCTGCCAGAACATTTTCAAAACGTTCCCAAAAACGCGTCCCGCGGCTTATCTGCGGTGCGGCTTATGTGCGTGAAATTACGGTACTTGAGAAACTAAGTCCATACTAGCTGCACAACGCAGAAACAAAAAGGATCACATTTTGTGAGTCTCAGTGTTGTTGGAAACAAGTTACACTGTACGTGCCCCCTACATATCTTTCACGGATGGCTCTACTTTCCCATTGCAGCACTCCCTAATCCCCAGGAGGACGAATGGACTGAATGGTCGGTGTGGTCTCTCTGTGACCACAGCGGCGAGCAACACAGACGGAGGACATGCATCATCCTCAACCCAGCGCCCGAGCAGTGCAAAGGCTCTACACGAGAAAGCCGCATGTGCGTTGCGGGACAGGAAAGTAAGTGCTGAGCTCTGCCGAAAGATGCGTAACCTGTGCAGTACGGGGTCTAGTGCACAAAGCAAAAAAAGTACATATTTTCTGAGACAGAACAAATATTTGCTTTTCATATTTTCTTTCCTTCTCTTTTGCTTTTTATAGAGCCTCGGATTTTTTTCCTGTTGCAAGTCTAAGACAATGGAGACACACAATAGCCTTCTCTTCTCTCTCTTTTTTTTTTTTTTTTTGAGAAATGATCCTAGAACATTAGTACTCAGACTTGGTTCTTTAGCCTTACACATTAAGGAACACAGCAAACAACAGAAACATGGACCTGTCCAATGTCTAACTAGTTTCTAGAATTGAATGTGAGAAGACCTCTCCAAAGACCAAACTTCATCAAACATGTTGCACTACACATACTACATATATATACTGATTTTCATATTTTTCTTCACATCTATGCTTTCCCTACGATGATGATGGTGATGGTGATGTGTGTGATAAAGAAAAAAATGGGGATGTTCCCTACGAGATACAGGTGAACCTCACCCTCTTTTTTTTTGCTCGTTCTTCCTCTAGTGCCACTGACACCAAACGTACGGGAGTCCTGCGCTCAAGGAACTGGTATTCGACCCGCGCACTTAGTGGCAGCATGCACTGTTTCGGTTTTCATTGGATTCCTTGTGGGAGCTGCGGCCTGCTATTGGTACATGAAGAAACGCACCCATTCTGACCCCCTCAGTCCCAAGCACTTGGGCATGCCACTGGTGCAAGCTGAAGGAAATACCTACGTTCCAGCGTCACAGTACAAAAACAACTTCTCGACACTCACATCGACGGCAACATCGCCGAGCAAGCTACAGAGAGAGGCCACCATCAAACGCAATGGCTTCCGAGCTCAGATACACTCTGACCAGAACTTCTAAACATCGAAAGCCTCGATTCAAGCTGCGTGTTAGATGCGAAATCAACGTGAAAGATGAGGTCCTAACACTTTGCAATGTTTGACGGATAAATATTATGCGTCCAGGTGACAAACTAGTCTCAGGTGGCAGAAGAGTGTGCTCTGTCGTGCCTATGAAGAAAAAGAGTATACTTAAGCGTGATAAAGAGAGAGAGTGTCGAAAAAGGGCAGTCAAAGGATATGAAAGTGCAAGCACCGGAAATATTTCACATCAGTTCAAGAAGCTATTTTTCTCAGCGTAACTCACGTGCATGAACCAGTCTGAAGCTGGAGATGCTAAGATATGGCTAGCATACTGCTGTGTTTTCACCACAGATTTCAAACTGAGACAACATGCTTCTACTTCAACGGATACGTTAAATTTTTTAACAAAAACTTGTCGTTTTTAGAAAAATTATAGGCTCGATTTGAAGGTTGTTCACCCGGTTAGAGGGCAGCCTCACTGTCGTAGCACCAGGTTGTGTTCACTGTTATGCTGAATTGTAGAGCAGGATGTGTGCAGAGGCACACACCTGGTGTTGTGTTGTTTACATACATCCTTACCCCAGCCTTGCCTGTAATCCAGCACAATTCATGCAGAAAGGAAACTGCTCTGCACACTGCCAAATATTTTTGATAGAAGAAGTTGTAAAATATTTCTAATCAAGGCTGAATAGTTTAGCATTTTCGGTGATTTTTTTCCTTCTTATTTTTTTTCTCCACCTTTGATGCAGCTCGAGAAGTGCCATAAATGTGTGGACCTTTGTCCGCGCCAAGTGTACTATCGGGACCGAACCAAGACCCGTGAACTGAGACTGTATTGTGTGTTATGTGCACTGGAGAGACTGCACGAGAACATTTGTGAGAACACTTCTGAACATGTGTAAAAACACTCGCAAGAAGTCACAAGGAAGGCGTGTGAAGCTATTTCAGCGGGGAGCAACTGGACAAAACAAATGTGGAGTGTGCGGTGACCTTCGGGAAAACTGTGTGTGAATGTGTCTTTGTGTCGTATGTTGTGGTATCTACGTGCCTTCTTCATACTGTGACCAGCATAACCACATTACACTTGTCGTCATGCTTTGATCACACCAAATTTGTACATAAGAATATTGCTACATATGTAAATACTGCATGAACATGAACCTCTTTTATTGTACAAAGTAAAAAGGTATACTACGTGAACATATTGATTGTATATGTGGCACAAAGAACAAACGAATTGTTGTCTGCTACTCTCTGTCAAGTGCCAAAAGAATGTTTATGTGCTCTTACGCTGTTAAGTCGGAAAACTCTATGTTGTGAGCAGGTGGTTGTACAGAATGTTGCGATGCATTTGAAGGGTCCAAATTTTACCAGTTCCTTCCAATATAACATTTTTTTATGGAAAAATCCACCCACAAAAGTGTCTTTAACCAAACACACCCTGTGAAAGGTGCATTCTGTCTTTGTTAGCCTAGCAATGAAAAGAACATATCTCAAGCACCAGTTCGGGTTGCCCGCACGTGACAGAACCTGCTTTTATGCTCACTATGAAGGCATCACAACTTTACAAGTGCATTTAATAAAGCTGTGTAATGTACAGTGGTCTACTTCTTTACGTTATCACAACTAGTTTTGGGAATCCCGGGCCACTTCTTCAATCCTGGGATTTCGGGACTGTTGCGTGGGTGGGGGACGGGATTTTGGGGTTGAGATAAAGCCGCGACTGCGTACGTGGACAGCATTTCTGCAGTAACTCTGACCTTTCCTGTATGCGTTTTTGTGCGTATCTCTCCTCAGTGATCTGCGTCTACATGTCAATCAAAACCCTTGTCATTCTCAGACTATGGATTTATATGGACTCAAAATCCACGAAATATGCACGCAAATATGCAACAAAAAATGCAGAAACATCATGTCTTGTTTTTATCTAAACAACACATCTTATTACATCTTATACATTTATCTAAGCAACACATACAAAGTCTTGTTTTTATCTTCTCGCACGTCTTCAACATTTGCGCAAAAGCATGCAACGTAAATCCAACCAAGCCCTAACCTGCAAAATATGCTTTTTCATGTGTGTCAAAATTTGTACCATTGCATTCGAATGGCCCTAAGGCATGCACATATCTTCTATTGGAAGTTGTGCATACGCAGGAAAAAAAAACATGCTGAACATTCAGATCAGCGGTCTGGTCATAAGTTAATGTTTTCCATTGCGTTCTAGTATGCGGTGCTTTTTATAAAAAAGACTGCTGAGGTCTTTTTCATGTTCTCCTCGAAAATGAGGCTCAGTAGTTTTATACGCAGTTGTCACATGTAGCGCCACTCGATTTATTTAATACTAGGTGAAACCAAGCTTCGATTTACAGAGACTGACGCGTCGAAACCTGGCAAGAAACTGGAAATAAGTGCACCTGGCTGCTTAACGTTGAAGAAAAAGTTTGATGTCTAGACTCCAAATGGTACATTTGCCAAGTTACGTTGAGGGAGACGTGCGTGTAGTATCTTTCATAGAGGCCCCCAAAAGTTTTCAGTATTTTGCTACATCTCCCGCACTTCATCTTCATCAGCTCATCTTCAGCACTCGATACGCAAAACCACACACTCGTTGAATCGCGTTACTTCCGCGGGAAGTTACTATTCTCTGTTGGTGTGCTCACTGTGTGCTGACGGCACCACACATGCCGTTCAATGCCGGCAATACCCCGCCAAGGAGCCAAGGAGCTCAGGCGCGGGTCTCTCAGGCATGAACACTCGAAGCCCCCTCACCGCACCACACAAGCAAGGAAATATGCGTACACTATTAGGGTGCTTCGAAGGCAGCTAAGCACAAAACACTGTGAATCATTCAAACCTGTGCTAGAAATTAAACAACTCGAAGTTATTCCGCGATTGTGCCAACAGTAGCTTTGCGGGATTCCACGAGGTGAAAAATAAACACCGGTACTGCCCAGCTCGAGATTTTTAAAAAGTTGTGACATGCCCATGTGACAAAGGTTTCATAAAACAACATGTTGAGCTACATGAAGGAGTCATACTCCTTGTTGTCACACCAGGAGATGGATTCAAAACGCACGTTTTATGTCATGTTTATACGTAGGGAGTGACATTTTCGGGTTAAACCTGATTCTGCCCGGTTATTCCCCCTGAACTGACCTCCGACCCACTCGGGTTAAACCCAATTTCTCCCCGAATTCCAGTCACTATGAAATCCTCAAGTGACGTTTCCACTGAAGACGAACAAAGGTTGCCACGTGTAACACATGTAACAAATGGGTCACTTACGTTCCCAGAAATACAACCATGTGTGTCAGCACTGTCTATGCCTTCGGGGATTACCGCTGGTGTGTCACCCACAAGAAACAAATAATAATACAGTCGACCCCCGTTTATCCGGACGGTGCCGTTCCCGGCGAAATCGTCCGGATACCGGGGCATCCGGATAAATGAAATGACCAAATAGAAACGTCCTACAGAGCAAGGTTTAACTAAAACACAGAAATCTCGTCAATGACAGCTGTTACATAGTAGTGTAGGCAATCAATTCCTGCAAACTTTTGCTAATTTTATACAGTTGAGCCACGCTGTTGCGCTGCACTGGCGTCATCGGCACCGTCTTGCTGCACATCATCCGAGGCAACAGCAGCAATCACACCGTCATCAGTCATAGCTGCACACGCGTCATCATCCTTATCAACGTCAACGTAGTCAGAAACCGCAGCATCATCTACGGCAGTCACAGTGAGCCTCTGCATCAGGGATCGCAGCTCAGCTAGGGGAATGTCTTCATCGGCCAACGGGCCGTAAGCAGCAGGCCCTCAGATTCGAGTTTTCCCCTCTAGAACCGGACAGTTGCTCGAGATATTTCCAAGTTACTCGACGGGTCAACGTGACCCAACGCACACAAATAGAAAAGGGGGTCAGTGCACGGTTGTCTCCCCTACGGAGGAATGTAGGTCCCTGACATGTGACGGGAATCACCCCAACACAGCGAAAAGGGTGACGAAGCGGGGTCAGAGTCTCCTCTTACTCATGGTAGTCCGGATAACTGAAGCTGGATTACAAGAATTTTCGACTTTCGTTCCCTGGAATTCTTGTCCGAGTCCGGAAGCTGAAGTCCGGATAAACGAGAACAAAATACATGGAGGAAAATCCGTTCCCGTGCCTTTTGTCCGGATAACGCGGGATCCGGATAAATGAAGTCCGGATAAACGGGGGTCGACTGTAATAAGATTAGGGAAGGACGATAACACCCGAAGGCACAATTATCGCCCGATTTCTCCCTGAATTACAGATTTTAAAATAGTGCCCGGTTCCCCCCCCTCCAAACCTGAGACAAGTATTTAACCTTAAAAAGTCACTCCTTACTTACACACACTGTGAAATATCGAAATTATCTGCATGTAACGCACATTCCATTTTACCTGGAAACAAGGAGCACGTTAAAGTACGATCATACTACTATACATATCATATATGGGACTCCGCTCTGTTTAGGCAAACGTCACGGACTAAAGTGGCAAAGATAGCACCCCCAAAGCGTCGGTCCAACGCGCTATCCAATGCGCTATGCAATTCCGTCTGTCGAAAAAGAAATGGCAGAGCCTGTTGACTTATCAGATAACATTTCCGAGTTCGCCAGAAACGAGGAAAGAAACATAGTTTTATAAGTTTCTAACTATGTACCTTATGCTCTGTTTATATCTTTACAGTATTCTAACCAACAGTGTTGTACTCATAATGAATGTGTACAAAAGAGGTGTGTACACAAAAGTGTAGTATAACCAGTGATGGCCACTAACTACTTCTAGAGTAGTTTAACTATAACTACTAACTACTTCGTAATGGAGTAGTTTAACTAGTAGTTCAACTACTTTTCAGGTGAGTAGTTAAAACTACTTCTTTAGCTACTGCAATATATTTTAACTACATCTATAACTACTTAACGTTGTCCATCAACACCAATCCGTTGTAGCGTTCTTGGACATCTAAATATGAATCACAAGCAGTGATAATGATATTTAAAATACACTCTTGTGCCTACGTCGCTTAATTCCACTGCCTGCCTCTTGTATATTATGCGCCGACAAAAGAGCTTGCTGCGGAAATATTTTCTATGGAGTGAAAGCTTCCGCTATAAAGTTACGTGGATCATACGATGGACCATGTACGAGATTTACGCTCGGGCTCCTTCGTCACAGATCAATGCGCCACGCACAAATAAGTTGCAGAATTATTTCACAGCAAATGAGGCTTCACTAGACAAGCATTAAAAGTGAAGATTTAGTACACATGCACGGCACAATTGCTCTGCACCTCCGTTCTCATCAAACAACTAGCTCAAGGTAAAAGTCGGAAGCACAATCGTGCCGCAAAGCTTGTGGCAAAATCTGAAGTAGTTGGCGCCTGCAGTAACCTAACTACTGTAGTTAACTACTCGAAATAGATAGTTTAACTAGTAGTTGCCACTACATTTCTGCAAGTAGGTCATAACTACTTTTTAGCTACAATCACCATCAGTGAGTATAACGTAGTAAAGATTTTGAGTACTGCTGAAGCATTTTTATTCTTTTGTAGCTGATAATTTGGTGTTTTGTGGTGCAAACGCAACTCTGGCCATGGTGCTTTCTTTTCTTTTTTTTTTTCTTTTTTTCGCACTTCCATTATTTCTGTACCAGGCCTAGGGTTGCCACCTTTCGTAGTGAAAAATACCGGCTGAGGGAGAGGAGGTGGAATAGAGGGAAAGGAGGAAAGGCTCGCGGGAAAGGGAAGTCGGTGAGGGGTGGAAGACCACACACAGAAAACAGAGAGATAGAGAGAGAGCTCAAGATAATACGAGGAAACATGTGTTCCTGTGCGTAATAATAATAATGAATAACTAAGGAAAGAACTGGTGACTGCGGAGTTGGGTCTATATGCTCCAGAATTATTCAAGCTGTAGTGGAATGTTGAAGGGAAAACCCCGCAAAAGCCCATATGAAAGGTCTTGAGTCACAAATACCGGCAAAAGGCTGCCGGTATCACCTTCCTCCGGTATAACCGGCCTGGTGGCAACCCTAACCAGGCCCCGCATCGGTTCACACCACCGGACCCCCGTGCCTGCCTCGAGAAGCCCCTGGTGGTAGCATCATATGCGATACTACACAGGTACTTGAGTACAACGGCACTTCGTAACCAATAATGCAAGCAACGACGAAGGGTAAAATGTCCCCTTTTGCCTTTGTTCATCTGCTTCAGCTCTACCAACACATGGTACTCAAAACAAAAGTTATACAAAATGCTGCCAAGGCAAGTGTCACGCAGCATCACACTCCAACGGCAAGCTGTCCCGGAAGCTGGTACGTCCTGCATCTTGGGAGTTATACGGCAGGTCGCAAATACGCTTTCGCGTTTTGATGCAACGGGCACAGCATTGCTCAACATTTGGCATCAATGAGTCACGTGTTCCTCTTTGGCACCGTCAGTGTGCATGATATCAGAGACACTTAGGCGGTGCAACTAACGCGTTGCGCCACTGTGACACTACTTTCACACGTGACGTATTTAATCACTGAAGCACTTTGCAAGGTTCACTTTTCACTGCCTGCATCCGGTAGCACATACAGTTGTAAACTTTCTCCCATGGGAATGTGAAAATTCTGCTTCGCATTATCGCATGTTCGTGTTGTGTGTGAATGAATATGGTGCTATCCGTGCTAGGTACATGGTTACGTATACCGCCCATCATGTCTTTGCAGTATGCATTTTTGACAACATAGCAGCAATGCATCAGGGGAGACAAACTTCACCAGTCTCCCCTATCTCTAAATTTCCCACTGCCTGGATTGTATTCTCTGTGACTATGTTTGTTGTATACTGGGGCATGCCGGAGAACATTGGTTACCCAAGAAAAAGAGAGTCCCCACACTAGACACTTCAGTACTGCTCTGCGTGATCGGTCCGCACTGAACGCCTTCAGCCAGTGGCGTAGCCACGGGGGGGCTAGGGGGGGCTCGAGCCCCCTCTACCTGCCCCGGACCGACCCACACAAATCGTGCAAATCCGAGAACATAATATATAGGGGGACCACTGTGACGATCGCGAAAGTTCTTGCAGTTCATGGCGTCTATCTAAGAAGCACTCTTGAATGGTTTTCAAAGTATGAGCTTTTCAAAATACTTACAATCTCGTGACACCACCTCATTGGTCATGACAGCCTATACATGTAGTCGTACTGTGAACGTCTCAATAAACTATTTTCGCTCCTTTTTTTAATCCTCAGTTTGCAGTGTGCACAAGTATGTGTGTGTTGTCGACACAGGATCAGCGGGGGGGGGGGGGGGGGGGGGGGGAGTTTTCGTATCGAGCCCCCCTACCTTGGAGGTCTGGCTACGCCACTGCCTTCAGTCCACTCAACGTTCAACCAAAAGATGGTGACAGTAAAACCTCAGCACAATCCTTCGCACCTACGCTGGTAAGCACGGTAATATGTACCATAGTGTCTTCAACAGTGCTTCCCAAACTGTGGGTTGTGGCAGCTTCAGCGAAGGGTCGCAAAGCAGCTCGGGAACCCGAAAAAAGGGATGGCTACTGTTTTCCGCTGAAGTCAACTTCCCGAATTTCAGGCAGGGTTGGCAGGGTATTTGTAAATATAAATCGAGGTACTTGTAAATCGAGGTCCAAGGTGTGCAGTGCACAAATACCTCACAAAACCATGGCAAATTGATTTGAATAAGTTTTATTTTTGAAAATACTGCGTAATTGTGCTTTGCACCATACTTTCTGTAGGGCCTATCCCGTTTAGAAGAGATGACAGAAGTCTGACACTTGACTCATGCACCCGGTCCTCAAAGTACCGTATTGCGCGCAGATGAGACTGTTTCCCACGGCAAATATCACGCTTGTCACCGGCTGTCAGGACTGAACGCCTAATTCTCTTGGAACGGCAATATGTTTCAATCTCGGAGACCTGGTCCAAACTCACAACTGTTCGGCTGTAAACGCCCGAATTATTCTTTCAGGAAATGGTGAATCATGTTTGTGGAACGTAGTGGCGTTGGGACATTGTATGTTTGACCTTGGCAGCATGTACTGAGGAACTTTCATTATCCTCCGGTCCATTGGCCTGTGCTCTCTACTTTCGTAACGCCCGTTCGTATATCGAGGTCAGAATGGCTTGGCTACTTGGGTCCCTACTTGGCTACGGACCCTACTTGGGTCCGTTCCCTAATAATCCATTCATAGTTCGGATACATCGTGCATATTACATCAAAGCAGTGATGGCCACTAACTACTTCTACAGTAGTTTAACTATAACTACTAACTACTTTGCGATTGAGTAGTTTAGCTACTAGTTCAACTACTTTTCAGGGGAGCAGTTAAAACTACTACTTTAACTACTGCAATGTAGTTTAACTACATTTACAACTACTGCAATGTACTTCAATTACATCTATAACTACTTAACGTTGTCCATCAACACCAATCCCTTGTGGTGTTCTTGGACACCCAAATATGAATCACAAGCAATGATAAACTTATGTTCAAGCAATTGCTATGATCGTCAAGTACAAAGCTTGAGGCGGGATTCTTTCTGTGCCTACGCGATAAACTAAGTTACAGAATTATTTCACAGCAAATGAGGCTTCACTAGACAAGCATTAAAAGTGAAGATTTAGTACACATGCACGACACAATTGCTCTGCACCTCCGTTCTCATCAAACAAGTAGCTCAAGGTAAAAGTCGGAAGCACAATGGTGCCGTAAAGCTTGCGGCAAATTCGGAAGTACAGTCGACCCCCGTTTATCCGGACTTCATTTATCCGGATCCCGCGGTATCTGGACAAAAGGCCCGGGAACGGATTTTCTTCCATGTATTTTGTTCTCGTTTATCCGGACTTCAGCTTCCGGACTCGGACAAGAATTCCAGGGAACGAAAGTCGAAAATTCTTGTAATCCAGCTTCAGTTATCCGGACTACCGTGAGCAAGAGGAGACGCTGACCCCGCTTTGTCACCCTTTTTGCTGTGTTGGGGTTATTCCCGTCACACGTCAGGGACCTACATTCCTCCATAGGGGAGACAACCGTGCACGATGACCCCCTTTTCTGTTTGTGTGCGTTGGGTCACGTTGACCAGTCGAGACATTTGAAAATATCTCGATCAACTGTCCGTTTCTAGAGGGGAAAACTCCAACGCGAGGGCTTGCAGCTTACGGTCCGTTGGCCGATGAAGACATTCCCCTAGCTGAGCTGCGATCCCTGATGCAGAGGCTCACTGCGACTTCCGTAGATGATGCTGCGGTTTCTGACTACGTTGACGTTGATAAGGATGATGACGCGTGTGCAGCTATGACTGATGACGGTGTGATTGCTGCTGTTGCCTCCGATGATGTGCAGTAAGACGTTGCCGATGACGCCAGTGAGAAACAAGGCTCCGACATTGACATTCTTCGAGCAGCGCAACAGCGTGGCTCAAATCTATGCAATTAGCAAAATTTTGCAGGAAACGAGTGCCTACACTACTATGTAACAGCTGTCATTGACGAGATTTCTGTGTTTTAATTAAACCTTGCTCTGTAGGACGTTTCTATTCGGTCGTTTCATTTATCCGGATGCCCCGGTATCCGGACGATTTCGCCGGGAACGGCACCGTCCGGATAAACGGGGGTCGACTGTAGTTGGCGCCTTCAGTAACCTAACTACTGTAGTTAACTACTTAAAATTGTAGTTTAACTAGTAGTTGCCACTACATTTCTGCAAGTAGTTGAAAACTACTTTTTAACTACAATCAGGTAGTTTAACTAGTACATGTAGTTAACTACTGGCCATCACTGCATCGAAGTATAGTTACATTACAGCCTTTGGAATTAAGCTTATTAAAATATTTTGCACGTGGCATGCCAGCCTACTCGATTAGTCAACTTTATTTTCTGTCTAAAAGGCAACAGCAATATCCCGTTGAGGAACGCATCTGTCGGCAACACCAGAGAAACAGGAACGTGGCTACTCCTCTAAGGCAGGTAAAAACTGAGAAGTCAAATGGGACCTACAAACAGCTCCAGCTCACAGCTTTATCTTCAACTTTGAGCGGACAGATTCGGGGATGACTGCAAATATAATATGCACATGAGTGTGTGTCACACATACGTTCCATAATGATAATCTAAGGCAGCTATACAAGTAGCGTGAGGATGCTTACATGTTTTAACGTGAGTCATGTCACAGAACGGCCTATTATTCGTCTGCTTGCACCTGCAGAGAAGGTACTTCTTTGTCTCCTTTACAGTAAAGTGTATGGGCTTGATCGGGTGCTCCATCTTCTTGTGGGAGGAATCGCAAAATGGCTGAAACGTTTAATAAAAGTCACACCAGGTGCAGGTAATGTGTGTGAGGCAATCCTTCATGTTTCTGCTGGCCCTTCTGCAATGTGCAATGCAGCAACAAGATGTACAAGTAGTTTTGCTATGAACAACTGTTGCTGGGTTGCACAGGCAGGGGTATGTGCAGTGCTTGAAAGAAAAGTGCATCCCAGTCTATCAAATTATCAAATCAAAGCAAATTATCAAGTTAGCAAAACAAATTATCAAAGCAAGACAGAATACAACACTTTTGTAACAAAGTCACAAGAATAAAATGCCCAAATTGAATTGTGAAGTCCCATTAGCGCAATACCAACCTGCTTATTGCTCAGACCACAGGCACACCACACATATTTCCTGCCTTCTTCAAGTAGAACATAAGCGGGGATACCGTTTCGCTATCTGCCCTTTCCTTGCTGGGTCCTCTGAGGGTGGGACGGGCTTTGGTTCTGCCGCTTCTGTCGAACACTATAAGGCATGACACAGGACGTTGAGTCCGCTCGTAATGGAGTTCTGCACAGTCCGAAAAACACTCCTACTGTTGCATGCATCCGATAAAGTCCCCAAAAGCAGAATGACTCTGCAAAGTTTCCTCAAAGTAAGTGTAGTGTATGTCATGATACACACAAAAATGGCGCTTCTTTTGCATCAGAGAAACCAAAACCAAACGGTCAAGCCAGGGACTGAAACCGAAACAAATATTGGCCAAAAAAATGCCTGCATGTCATCACATTAGACAAGGAGACATGAACTGTGTGCTTTTGTACCATCTCCATGGATGAATCTGTAGTTTGCAATGCGACCGAAAATGTTTAGTCTTTTTCTGTGTTTACACGTAGAATAGTACGGTCTGTACGTTTGAACAGCAAATGCGCAACAATGCTTGGTTTTCTTTATATGATACAGTGTACTTACTGAAGACATACACAGAGCCGGCTTGAATGGGTGTCGACGGAGAGCGGTTCTGAGCAGATATGACATTGTTGTGACCTGGTCGTATAACAGAATGACCTATTATGTACACGTCAAGCAGAGAGGAGAAGAGAGTGCATTATCAATCGTGTCCCCGATATAAATTGTGAAGCAGTAACAGTGGAAAGGCACTAAGGAGAACTGCAGTATTTCTGCTAAATACCAACGAGTACAATATAGTCTGGAAAAACTTGTAACGTATTCACACTATTGCTACAGTTCCCAGTGTGCCTGCTACAATACACTAGTAAATGTGTGGCTCCGACAATAAAATAAAGCAAAATAAAGCAGCTTTCGACAATAAAAAAAAAAATAAAGCAGCTTTTCAACGTCAAGATAATAAAAATGCGACTCAGTGACTCCATGAGTGCCGCTCCTACTGTACTTTGCTACGAAACAATCCTGCGTTCTTTGTTGAGCGAGTTCTTCATTCGAAGGGTTCACAATTATTGGCAGGGGCATATATGGGGTGTGAGGGTCCAGATACCCTGGCCCAGCTTCACCATCTTGTTTTTTTTTTTTTTTTAACCACTTCCCCATTTCTTGTGCTCAGACATGAACTTGTTGTGACAAATGGAAAGTTGTCGTATATATTAAGGATATGGATTATTTGGTGTATCTGTGACTGTACACAGCTATCTGACATTTAAATTAACTTGACTAGTGTTAGAGCAGTAAGAATCCATCGCCAGGCATCATAACCTGCCAAATAAATTCAGTTAAATAGCTACGAGTTACGGTGCTCACGACAGACACTACACAAGGCTTGGCCGTCCGAATTTTACATTTCATTTCTTCGTTAATTCGTCGGTGCTTGATGCATTTCATATGTAGCCGGTGCCACAAAACTCCAAACCAATAAAGCCAAATCAACATATGGCCCTGTTACGTCAGTTTCACTGGCTTGAATTTAATAACGACCCTACGACCTTACTCTAGCCTACCGCATGCTACAAATGCCAGTTTCGTATCACAAACACTACACCTGCATCCGAACTTACACTGCTTACACACCCTCAGCCTCATTTCAGCAAGTCTGAAGCGGTGGCAAGGTTCACCTGACTTTGCCATCTGACCAGATGATTCGATAAATAACTGAGACCGCGAAGGGGTTATGAACTCAATGCTACACGCAAAATTCGCAAGTGTCAGCTTCCTTACATCTTATTTTTCGGTAAAACGAGCTAGCCGCTCCCTGATGAGCTGTTTTTGGACAAAAACGCATGACATAGTATTGCATACCGGCAAAAGTTGCGACAACCGAGAATGCGGAGACAGACGACCACAAACCCAAGCGTTCTTGTCTTGTCCAGTGTTGCCTTGGCTTAGGGCTTAGTGGCTTAGCCGAATGGCCGAATGCGACAACGACGAAGGCACGACTGGACACGACCTGAGGCTTTTGCTTATACTCAAGGAATGATGCGTTACATCTTTTTTTTTATGCATTTCCGAGGGTAAGTCAAATAAAAGGAAAGAAGAGCGAGCCAGCCTGTGACGTCAGTGCTAGTTTTTGGTTTCGGTTTTACAGTTGCCTGCATTGCATACTTTCGAAATTCATGGAAAGGTGTGATCGTAGCGTTGTGGTAGTAGCGTATCGAACAACGACAGCATCAACTTTATTTTGTGATTATGATTGGGAAGCTTCTTCGTCGGGCGGTGAAAGTGGCGTGTACAGGGACTCCTCGTTGACTTGCTCTAGCAAAGTGACCTTTACGGGGCTCAAAGAGAGCTAAACTTACCTCCTGTTCATACGTCACTTGCCACACGTTTTTCTTTTTTCTCGAATACCCTTGTGTCGCCTCCCCTTTTCTTGTTCCCCCCCCCCCTCAATGTTTTTCTTTCTTCAACTTTTATTATGGTTCACGGTGCTACGCACAAGAATGACAGGAGTGGATATAAGAAAGCACGCTGGACTACACGGGGACACGAACTCACCCTCTCTCACCCTCACCCTCTCTCACATTCTCTCTTATGTAATTTCCCCAGAAATTCACTGCTGGAGGGCGTGCCGAGCTTTCAAAGGGGGGGGGGGGGGGTATGCTTGGTGAAGGTTCCACTTAAGGAATTTTTCTTAGTCACGGAAAGAATCGTGGCACAATGGGTGACATCTCTGCACAGCTTTCCCGTTTTATTTGTGCATGTTATTACGTTAGACCACAGTACATTAGAATACATATCCATTATGAACGGCATTTCAACATTAAGGTGCATAATCAAAGCGCAAATGGTTCTTGATGATCCACATGGAGTTTGCGTGCCCGCACGCATTTTTGCTCGTATATGCGCGCAATATATGCGTTGAACAGTCACTTTCAAATTACTTTGGACAAATGCATGGTGCGATCATCTGCATGACTGGGGTCCTACAGTCAGTGGCGTAGCCAGACCTCCAAGGTAGGGGGGGGGGGGGGGCTCGATACGAAAACTCCCCCCCCCCCCGCTGATCCTGTGTCGACAACACACACATACTTGTGCACACTGCAAACTGAGGATTAAAAAAAAAAGGAACGAAAATAGTTGATTTAGACGTTCACAGTACGATTACATGTATAGGCTGTCATGGCCAATGAGGTGGTGTCACGAGATTGGAAGTATTTTAAAAAGCTCATACTTTGAAAACCATTCAGGAGTGCTTCTTAGATAGGCGCCATGAACTGCAAGAACTTTCGCGATCGTCACACTGTCCCCCCCCCCCCCCCCCCACATATATTATGTTCTCGGATTTGCACGATTTGTGTGCGTCGGTCCGTGGGAGGTAGGGGGGTTCGAGCCCCCCCTCCTAGCCCCCCCCCCCCCCCCTCGTGGCTAGGCCACTGCCTACAGTCCAAGTTTGCCAGTACAGGATCTAATTCGCTGCGCCGGACTCTCTACCAGAACGTGTTGGCGGCCGAGCTGGGTGGGGGTCACCTGAGAAAGTTCGGGGGGGTTGCAAAAATGCAGGGGGGTGTAGGGAAATCCCTGCTCTTATGTTGTTGCAGTCACTCAGATACATAGAAATCCTTCAGATTTATCTGCTCACATAGGCAATCTGAGGGTGTGAGTTCGAATCTCATATTGCTGTTGTCTTTCCTTCAAATATCTTCATTCAATTGAAGTATCCAACTGGGTGTTGTGTTTGTCCTTCTATGTTTAATTGCCTCACCTACTACAATGTAACGTCACATGAGAACTCTCTACTTCTGGATCGTGGTTGGTGACACGGGTGAATTCGAGCACCAAAATGTTCCACATCGATCGCGTCGCATTACGTGTGAGAAACACTCACGTGCTTTCGCACCATACAATACTTATCGAAACAAACAACAAATCCAAAGGGACTATTAGCATTTGACCTGCTATGGCGCGTTGATGATACATAATTAGGGTTCCGTGTTTTCGGCATTTATTCCTGGGGAGTGTTTTTCGGCGGGTGTTTTTCGGCCTTTTTTTTTTTCAGTTTCGGATAGCTTTGGTATTTTAGCACGTTTGCGTCACATGGATGCTGAAAAACCGGCACCTATAATGACTCATGAAAGCAGGACAGCTTATAGTAGGAAGACACTGAGAACGCAAATAATTTCATTTCCTTTGTAGGAGTGTTGCACGTGCACTTGAACCCCCCTAGACCCAGGAATAAAAGTGTTGCAAGGGAAAGCTTTTTCCTAAACTAAAGGCCAGTGGCGGGGCGATATTCTCAGCGTTCCCCCTGTTAACGAGGTAAAGAAAAAACTAAAACGTGATGCCCAGGAGGAAGAAAAGGGTACCGCCATTCTCAGCATGTAACAGCATATGCAGCAGTGTAATTCGAAGTTTTTCGGAATGTGGCGAACTTCCAGGAATATATTCGCCGGGTATTTTTCGGCATTTTTCGGCAGATGCCGATAACGCGGAACCCTTGATAATGCGCGAATGGCTGTCGTCTCAGAAACGGAGGACGCAGCGCGCGTTATTTGTGCACCAGAAATTCACAAAAAGAACTTGGAAACTGGAGTTTCAAAGCTACTTAAAAAAAAGGACGAATTCCTCAAGAAGTTACTGGAACTCAAAAGTAACGAGTTAAATTAAACGTTACCAAAAGAGTAAATTAGTTACAGTAACGAGTTACCCCCAACGCTGAACAATTAGCCATATATTTGAGAACAACAATAAATAAATGAAGAATGAGTTGAGGCAGTTCACATTTCTACAAGTTATCTCCTTCTTTCGCGTTGTCCACGATTCCTCCAATGTACGAGGCACGGAAGCCTGCTTATTTCGCTCTGACGTCAATGCCAAACGCAGTTGCCTCTTGGTCAAACCTGAATAGGCACGATGGTCTCTGGGCTGTCATTTTCACTGGGGAAGTCCCGCGAATTTGACGCAATATCCCCCTGCCCCAAAACACCCTGTCTACAACATGCACCTGAAACAGAAAGGTATAAAGGGGATGATTTGGCTCAGGAACTCTCTCAGGCAAAACGAATGGCCGTGCTTTCAGTGGGGCTTCGGGATACTTCGGAAGTCTCGAGCCGGGAGTCCCCGCTATTTGGAACGAATACTTTCGAGATATCGTTGACTTCCGACCTGATGCTTTTGCTTCAATGCAGAGGGAGCGTACCAGAAAAGAGACAGATTGAAGCAAAAGCCTCAGGTCTTGACCCTCGCTACTAGAGACTGTTTCGAAATATCGGCGACTTCCGACCTGAGGCTCTTGCTTCAAAGTAGAGGAGGGAGCGTACTAGAAAATAAAATAAAATGCAAGACAGATTGAAGCAAAAGTGTTAGGTCGGGAGTCTCCGCTATTTAGAACGAAGACTGTAGGCCTAAACACATGGAGCGTTTTTCCGACGTTTTCAAGACGCGCGCGCGCGCTCGGCGTACGTGGGACCTCGGAAAAACCAGTTTTCCAACGCGCGCGGAGAGCGTACGCGGACATCTGTCCTTCCTTCCTTATTATGAGTTCAGAGTGGTCAGCCAGACGGTATGGTTTGCTAATCTACAGATATTCGCGCTCGTCCGGGCGCGTTTTTCCGAGGAGTGGTTAGAGCGATGGCCGCCGTGCGGCAGACAAAGTTGCGTATGAGTAACTCAAACAAATTTTTGAGAAATCTCCACCACACGAATGAAAGCAGAAAACGTAGAAAACAGCAACATCGACATATTTTAACAAACGCTTCTGGTCAACAAATATGGCAATATTTGCGCGCGTCACTCGCTCGGCACACGTCCCATGCGTTTCGGGTGGTCGTCTCGCGGGCGTTTCTTTGCCGCGCGTACAAGGCCACGGCGTGCGCTCGACGTTTTGACGCTAGGAACACGTCCCATGCGTTACGGCCTTGTCTCGAAACATGGGTAACTGCGAAACCGAAAAGAGAACGCATGACCTTCGCCGTGGGAGGCTTATCTATCTGAGCCGCAAAGCGATTGACCTAACTAGCAGATCAAATCTTTTCGGTATTCCATACCGCGAGATAAATGCATGGCTTCCCTGAGATTTGTCATGAGTTCCCGCGCCATGACCGATGGTGACCTTTCTACGAAGTCCCATCCTACCGAAACGGTTTCACGTGCCACCGCGTGACGTTTGAAGTGCGCCAACTTTGAAAAATAACGATAACGAACGGTACCGGTACGTTTAATTCGGCATCGGGCCAATGGGTGGTTTGCAACTTCCTGTCAAAATGACGTAAGGGAAGTTGCAATGTCACGTGGATTTACGCTTCCGGTTCGAAGTTCTGCTGGAGTCGTATAGGGTTAGCGTGATTTCAATGTAAAAATAAGCGATGTTCAGCGTTTAACTGTACTGATTCTGCAGAAGGACATAAAATGTATCGCGTACCCTGGGATCCTGCGCCTTTGAAAAAATATTATCAGCGTAAAGGCAAATTCAACTAAAGGCTGTACGCACTTGTCACCAAATGCCGCGCTATGTACTTACCATGTTGAATTGTGCGTGGCTGTGATAACATTATCAACCCGGAACACGAACGGAATACCACTAAAGTCACGGCCTCGTCCCAAGTTAAAAGGAAACGATTACATGCGTACTATCCTCAGAGTACAGAAGATTGCTGCGTAAAATACCGCCTGTACATTTTCTTGTGCCATAGGAAATGTTGCTTGTTATCTGAAGCGTCAAATTGCCCGCGTTGTAACAGAACATTTCGCACAGCAAAAGATCGCGATTTCAAAGCGCACGCCAAACGAAACCAAAACATGCACGATGTGCTACGAAATCTTATATTTGTAATAATAAAAGTACGTGCGAAGTATTTGTTAAAGTACCTTACTTCTTCTCGGGACAGGCGTTCTCAGGCAAACTCGTCTTGGTAGTCGTTTCCCGGACAGAACACTTTCTCCTGTGGACGTCCGAAAGAGATCCCAAAGTCCATCTCTGGAAATCTATATCCTTCGGATATCACTGGGAGCCTGATACATGGACGTCCCAGGATCTGTATCCACAGGATGACCGGTCGCGGCTGTTTCAAGAATTGTCCGAGTTACTACTACACGGCCTCCCGTCGGAGGCGATAATGGTACAGCTCCTTCGCGCGCCTCACCGCCGGTAGGGGACTGCTGGGCCACCGGCTGGAGATTTCAGACACGTATGTCGCAAGCAGAACATACGACCGCGAACTTTCCGAAGGAAAAACGCAACGTGAAGTTACGAAAATTTTGGTCTGCTTCTCTTGAGGCGCACGGTTTTGGTTTCGGCTCGTTTACGTGGCGAAATTCGGCGATGGATATTTCGCAGCACGCGCGGCTGTACGCCGAAATAAATCTTTTAAAATAAAACATTAAAAAATCCACGCTTAAAAATCCACCCTTCGAAATCAATTTTCTGAAATAAACCGTTTAAAAATACATGTCCTCAAAATAAACGCTGTTAAAATAAATCATGGTTAGGCTTAGGAAGGTAATGCTCCGTATCATAGTAGTGATAGCCGTATGGGCGACACGATGTTCTTTTCGGCGAAACATGCTATTATGATGTTTCTTACTCATGTTTGTATTGCTATCAATTGTAAAAGTGATGACGACGATGCGCGTATGAATACAGAACACGCGAATGATATCAGCCCCCCACCCCCCTAGTCAGTTGGCAAAACTTGTCACGGATCACATACAGACAGACAACCTACTTCCGGTGTACCGAAATCCTCGTTCACAGTTATAGCCCTGGCTAGCCCCAAGCGCGAGCAGGGTACTATTTTCCGCGGCGGACATAGAGCCGTCGGCTGTCCACCAATCAGGGACGATGTATGTTGAAAGATTTATTTCGAAGCGTTTATTCTTCAAAGTTTATTTTTCGGAGTTTATTTCGACAGCGTGGATTTTCTCATGATTTATATTGAAGAGTTTATTTTGCAAATTTGATATTTGAGAGATTTATTTTTGAACGTTTTATTTTTACACGATTTATTTCGGCGTCATCCCGCACGCGCTCGTTTGAGGATTTTTAGAAGATAGAATCAGTTTCAACGAAGATTGTCTCCCACTCTGCTATCTCGCCTTTTGCCCGAAATCCCCTAATTAAAGAGTTAACCAATGAATTTTATGTAACCAGTCATCTTGCAGATACATATTCTCTTCGAAAGCATGTCCGTCTGGCGGCGCTATAATAATCGGGAGTAAATATATACACGTAAGGTGAGCCCGCCTACACTTGTGTGGCTATATGATGCACATGTAGAGATGCGAAGCCCCGGGAAAACCCCCGAAATTTTGGGAAAAACCCCCAGTTTTTTCTGTTTTTTTCCTCGTCTCCGGAAAAATTGCCCAAAATTTCCAGGCGACAAAATTCAAAAATGTAAATTTTCGTGCCTTCGATGCGTTCCAACCAGCCAACAGTGCCTTGGGTGCCTCTAATCCGCCAAAAACCACCAACTTAGAGCTTCGTCTGGCTGCTCCAAGCGATCGCGCCGCGCTGACATAATCTCGGAGTTCTGGTCGGAGTGGACGGGTTGTTCCACTTACCTATCGTAGAGTAGACAGCAGTCTCATGAGATGCTCTGCTCTGCATTTATGCCCAGAGGGTGAACACTACTAAAGTTTCTAGCTCATTGTATGCTGTGGCTTGGCCGGCAATGCTTCCACTCAGCAGTAACCGCGTTTGCTTCCATTTTTTCCAATGTTTCCGAAAAAAACCGAAAAGAAACTTTTTTTTTTCGAGCGATTCAAAATTTCCGGAAATTTTTCATCTCTATGCACATGCCGCAGGGAAATCTCCGACACACGGTGCTGGAAGCAATGTTTACTTCCCTCACGTTGCTAGCCTCCTCGGCCGGGATCGAACCCGCGATCTTGAGCTCAAATGGGTACAAAAACATGGCGTGACGAGGCATCTAGTAAACAAAAAGGGAGTGCTCTAAACAAAACTCATTCGGACAGCATGTGGTTGTGACGGGAGGAGTACGGTTTCGACCTTGTCAGCAATCTTCACTAGCAAAAGAAGCCATGTGAATTTTTAAACACCCACGGGCCCCGTATTCCGCACTTGTGACGCAGCACTTTATAATGTACGAACGTTGCAAATTATTCTTCTTGTTGTTCTAGTATTATACGCTACGAAGTTTCCATTTGTTTCGTCCGCCTCTTTTAATTTTTGTAGCGAATAATCTTCCATGCCTTTCCGTTTCGTGCATTACACATCAGCAATATGGCATCACCACGGACATCACCAGACAGCCAACGTCATTCACTTCTCCTTTCAACCCTCACACACGATATGATCGTAACGTCGAAGACAAACCTGACAAACAACCAGGAAAGCTCACGATGAGAGTCTAGACTGGCCGGCGCAGGAAAACGGACCATTGTGTATCGCAACGATGGCAGCAGCAGCAGCGCTCAGCCGTAAACTTATAATAAGCGTGTTTCAATTGCTAGTCGGCACGTAAAATCTCCTGCAATATGATTACTGACAGACAAAAAAAAAAAAAAAGCAGAAGAAAACTGTCCTCGAAACAGAAACTGGCGCCAGGGGCCAGACGAAATGGAGGTCGTCCGGGTGAAAGGGGATGAAAGACGGAAGCGCGGTCAGCCAGCCATCGGCGCCAGGTGGCCATGAATGCTAAAGTTGTCCGTCGCCCTGACTTCCGCACATACGAGGACTGGCCGTCGGTACAATAATATAGGTTGCTTGATGAACACGGGGACAAAGGAGGGCGGAGTTCGCTGGCGCCGGCATGAAGGCACATTCGGCTGCTGTGTGCACAGCACTCGAACGCAGCCAGGTGACGCGGGGACACCTGTTGGACGCACGCGTTGGGAACGGAAGTAGCGAGGCGCCGGCATGGCCGTCACGGAAAGAGGACGACAGAATGCGTGGTCCATCGGCCTGATAAGCGTTTGTCTGGTGACGGATATTTTGGAAGAGCGTGCGATGTATGCCGGGGTGCCGATCGGCGCCAAAGAGTCGGTGTGCCGTCTGCTGTTCAATATTGAGCTTGGGAAACAAAATGGGGTTCCTGACATCTGCGATGTGTCTACGCGGATCGCAAGCACAAGCGATGCGGGTCGTGAGATAGAATTGTGAGGTTGTGTTCATCGTAATAAAGAAGGGAAGGGAAGTGGGAAGGGATTCACGCTGCGGTTTAGAAAAGCAAAACTTACGTGGAATCAAAACATGCTACGATGTAAAGCAATACCGAAGACACATAACTTCCTTAGGCACGTGCTGCTGCCGTCAGCTCCGTCGGCAGCTCAAACATCAACCTTGTAGGTTTTTGCTAACGAAACCTAGCCCAAGCCGCGTCAAGAAATATCGTTTAAAATATCAGAAGGAAATGTCCCTTTACAAATTATAGTCTCTTATTGAATCGAATGTAGTTCAGCACAGGAGCGGACATAGAGGTCCTGGCATTCTGAGCCATATGGTGTGTGTATTGTCATCAAGTAAGGAACCTGTCTATGAAGGCAAGTCCTTATACACGTATCGCAACTGTTGCCTACATACTAGAGAACAACTCCATCCGAAGGTGGATTGCTGCGCGTACCTGCCACACCATGCGAACAATATCGTCCAGAATTCAGAATGGGAAATCCATAAATATGGGAAAATCAAGGAGAACGCTCAATTGCTTCGTCAGATCACATGCCTTGTTTAAAAACACGACAACACTATTCAACCACTCAAATTCACGGGTTTTTTAGCAGCCGTTAGGCTTAGCGGGCGGACACGACGGAGCAGCATGATGGTTAGTTTATTATTGGGTTAGTCCAAGTTCGTTGTTTTCATTCGTATGTCCAGGTTAGTCTAAGTTCGCCGCTGGCAGTTTTCCCGCGCGCGACTCGCATTTAATAGTCAAATGAAGGAAGCAGGCAAGTGCGACCCTTCGGATGGGTCTCATTTGACGTTCAGTGTGTCCAGTCTATGTGTTATGGGTCCAGTTTACGTCCCTGGAAGCTTTAATGATATTAATGGGATGGTAGTAATCCAGGGACTTCAAATGACGCAGCGCTGAGTTCTTCGTAATTCTGTCTAGCTCTGAACCTGCCGCGGAAACAGGGCAGCCTTTCCTAACTGAACGGGATTTTCTGAATTTCTTCCCCAGTACCCATCATGCTTCTGGATGCGCGTTCATACACACCACAAAGGGACACTGAAAAGGCTTCGGGTTGGCCTTGCATGCGAGACTGCAACGACAGGAGACATGCTTCTGAACTGGCTAATATGAAAGGTAGAAGGGCTAGGGCGCAGGAGGGTTGTTACATGGCAACCGAGTGGTGACCCCAGACAGGGAAAAGGGACGAAAAGGACAGCACGTTCTCAAAAACGTGTTGTCCTTTTCGTCCCTTCTCCCTAGCTGTCTTGGGCTACCTATCCATTGCCAATATGAAACAGATGTTTCTCTCTCTTTTTTTCTTTTGTCAGATAGGATAATGCTCGACCCCCTTTCACGCTGATCTGCAGTTCATTTGGTGGTGTATAATATATGCAGGTCTTCAGCCACTGACTTTTTTCACTTGACTTGCGCGCGTCGTGAGAATAAGTTGTGAGCTACACTGATGACGTTGCAACCACTGTCACCCACGAATGTGAGGGGAAGAGGAGCTCAAACGACCCACTGCGACTGTTCCCGTTGTTACCGTATGTTTGCGTAGCACGTGACATAACTTCCATAACTTCTATACACCAACACTTTGCGCAAACGTACGTGATGATGATGATGATGATGATGATGGTGGTGGTGGTAGGAGAAAAATATGGAGATGTGAGCCCGCTCACCGCAAACGTACATAAACGTATGTACTTACATTCTTTCTGGCACTCGTATGCATGTGAACACCGGTTACGGGGCAATAATCACTGATGATGACGATTTGAAATTCTGGTTGACCTAGTCCGTGATTAATGTGACCAGACGTTCCGGTTTAGGGTGGGACAGGTCCCACTTTTACGGTCGGAGCAGTGGTTTATCCAGAATCGCAGGCATGGGGGGGGGGATTGCAGAAAATTGGGGTGGGGGGTCATTATGACAGTTACGTCATAGCAGCTTCATGTATCATTATCGACAGGTGTGTGAAGCTGAAATATCAAAGGCCCCCTGCAGGGAATGCACAAGAAAAAAGTAATGGGGGTATCACCAAACATGTGGAGGCCGGGTGTAGGTGGCTGTGGATATATCACTGGGTAGTAGTCCCGCTGTCCTACCTCCCTACTTGTGGGACGGCGTTTTATCCCGGGTTTGGCTGCAGCGAACCCCGAATGGAAAAAAAAAGTTGGGGCTAAATAGCGAACAAGCTTTAACTTTTGCTTGGCCTTCTCCCGGCTCGCACCTTTCCACGTTCTATAGCCAATTGAACATTCAGGCGTGTTGGCTATTAAAGGGGTTGTGAGTCAAAATCAAAATATTACACAAAATGATGTTTGAAATGTAGATCTATTGGTGCCAAACATCTCCGTCGAAACCCTTTCACGCTGCGCTTCCGCGCCACGGAGTTATGGCGCTTTGAATATGAGGAGATCCCTTCACTCTTGGCTCGCCTCCTCCTCGCCCGATCTCGGTATGACGTAGTACCGAGCGCGCCACGGAAGTGCGGAGTTCCCGTTCTCATGACGACGCCTGTAAACAGGGCCGCGGCGAGCGCTGGGACGCGACGTGGCGAAGGGAAATGAGCGGAAGGGCTATGACGTAGAGCCATAGAGCAACCGGTCAAGGCGTCACTTCCCGCCGACTTCATGGAGCTGCCCGGCACCGTTTGGCGCCACGGTCGGCGGGGGCCTCAAAAATGGGAGATTTTTAAAACCCTGTAGCATAAAAAATAATAAGAGGTGGGAGGTGGGACTTTGAGTACGGAGTGCGTGGAGTAAGGCGAAAAGACTCTGCCAGAGACAAAGGTCTATCCGTGTGGTTTCTCAACCCCTTTAAGCCATCCCAGAGCCAATACCTTGTTCTAAAAAGCTCGCTTGCACACACTTTGCCTAACAGGCTGCCTAGGGTGGGTGGTGGTGAATGGGCTCGCCGTTGTCGGCCTCACAGAGGTGGGCAACATCACGACTGACGCTCCGGGGGAATGTGCGTCCTGGGCCGACTTCTAAGGGAACTGTACAAGCTGCCACGGTGGGAGCATGGTCTTTGTATAACGACCAATCATCGCGGCGCCGACGATATAACGATAACGACGAAATTCAAGCGCAAGTTCAGCGAGTTTGGACTAAGATTTTCCGTTCATGTCTGCAGAATACGACCATAATACGGCATAACCGAGTTTCGGGGTTTTCAAAGCTTTTTTTTTCTTTTTTACATATTCGGAAGGTAGCTTTCATATCTTATTTTTTCCCGAAATTCTGAATTTTTCGTCGTTTATTTCTTTTTACAATTGAGCTCTGAAATGCGGAGAAAAAGCGACGATCGCGAAACGACACACCCGCAAGAATGCAAAGCTGCCTTGCCAAAAAGACTTACTGTTATGCGGCAGAACTTGGAGACAACGATATTCTGCACCACGACCACCGGGCGACCGTCAACATGTCCCCATATTCCTTGACATTAGGAAGTTCTAGGCGACCGTAGAATCTTCACGATAACGTTCCCGAAAACATGATACGCTAATCGCATGATTCCTTTGGAGTGGGTGACAGCACGTTGCTGATATCAGATTGACTGACACCGATACTTAATCGGAGGGCGCTTTACGACTTCCTAAAACTCCCTATTGTTCCGAGGCAACCCTTGCTCGAGTTCCAGCTTTCTGTTCGCGTTGCAACAACTAGCTGCTTCTCAAAAAGACAACTTGTATGTCACTCGTGCCGAGCACTTTGGGAGGAGCGAAGCAGGGTTCACTGAAGGGGGCAAAGGAAATGTCTATAGGCGCTGGAGATTTTACAAATGGACCTGGGCCGAAACCGAAACGACCTCAAAATGCCCTTTTGTCGAGTAGTGTCACCAAATAGGTACCCTGTTCAGTGACTCTAATGCAGACTTGTACGTATCTTGAGTACGTACTCAAAATACAGTATTTTAAATACTTTTTCCGTTTTTTTATACTCTACTCAATACTTTTTTGCGACAAGTATTTTAATGTATTTAAAATACTTTTTTCGGTATTTACTACTCAGTACTCAAAATACTTTCCTTCCTCGTCAAGCTATATCCAGCACGCTTCCCACCGTGCCGAGATTTTCAGCTCACTGGAATTTAACCCCCTTTTCTTCTTTTTCTTTTTTTCGGGAATTCGCGAATCTGTCATTTATCATCTTGTACAATAGGCTGGTCCGAAGCCTGACCTTGCTTCTCAATAGCCAGCTTTGTCAGAAAACCGTTCCTATTCATATTGCCAGGAATCACCAAGGGATTAGGTACAAGAAAATCCCGGCATTTATTTCCTTGGTCATCAAAGCCATAAACACGTGCGCGAATTCAACCTCCCTTTGTTATTTCACCAACCAACCAACCAACCAACCAACCAACCAACCAACCAACCAACCAACCAACCAACCAACCAAACACGTGCCAGAGGTTGAAAGACCCGAACCGACATACAGGAGGGATTACGAAGTTTTGGGTCAGAACATATCAACAAAGTTTACTTGGGTTCACCAAAGTTCACCAAACATTACTTGACAGTTGACACCAAGACGTTGCAAATGAAAGATATGCATGGCTGATGAAGTTTATTCCTTTCATTTGTAAGGCCACGTTCAGAATACGCGTTTCACTTACTGCTAATACTAAAGTACTTTAAAGAGTATCTTAAATACTTCTTAGAGTATTTAGTACTCTACTCAAAGTACTTTCAGTTTTGAGTATTTTGTACTCTATTTTAAATACTTTTTCCGTAGAGTATTTAGTATCTTAATTTAAATACTTTTGCGCAGTATTTTGTACAAGTCTGCTCTAATGTCAAGGTGTCTCTAGGCAAGGATGCATGGAGTTCACCCACATTATACAGATGGTTTGGGCGTTGCTAAGAGACCGCGCCCTGTTTGTAAAAAATGACGTCATAGTGTTCGACAGCGCCACCAATCTGGTAGAGTTGAACTATATGTTGGAAGCTAGGGGCGAACAAGGTCGCGGACGAAAGCCACAGCCTTGGGAGGCCTACGATGGTCCCTGAAAGGAACGCGGCCTTCGGTCCTAGTTTTCTTTCAATAGGAGGCAGCGAACAAGTGCCCATTTGTGGAACCCAGCCCCCCCCCCCCCCCCCCCCCGTCCGATTTGTTGTGGTTTCAGTGTGTCTACCAACGTCATGATGACGTTGCTCGGGTAGAGGTCTAGTAAAAAGACTGAGCTGCACAGTTGATTTGGGTAAAGAGAACCCTCGTTCCTCGTCGCGATGCGAGGCAATCGCGACAGAAAGGAATGACCTGTCACGGCTTTTCTCACAGAGATCTCGGTTACAGGAATCCCCGGACTCAGTTTTTCGGAGCAATCTGGATAGACGTTTGCCCGAGAAACGTCATCATGACGTTGGTAGACATACCGAAACCGAAACAAATCGGAACGGGAGGACTGGGTTCCGCGAATGGGCACTTGTTCGACTCCTCCTATTGGAAGAAATGTAGGACCGAAGGTCGCGTCCCTTCCAGGGACCACCGTAATCCCCTCAAGACCCTGGCTCTCGGGCGCGACCTTATTCGCCCCTGGTGGTGGTGGTGGTGATGGCGATAGGGCTTGCCGTTGTCGGCCCTTATTCGCCCCTAGCTTCGAGCGCAGTTCAGCTCTACCAAATCGGTGGCGCTGTTGAACATTATGACGTCACTTGTTTACAAACAGGGAGAGATCTATTGCTTCAATTTTTCCGTCGTTTTTCGTCCACGGAACCCTCGTCTTAACGTCGCAGCAGAACTTCCGCCCCGTGAGCATTTTTTTTTTCTTCCTCTAAAACATTCCGTAAGAGGGAGGGGGAACGCTCCGATTAATACACGGTAGCAGCTCTACATTCTACGTTTGAGGAATTGACAACACTGCACGATAAAGTTATCTCTTTTTTTATTACAGTAGAAAGTTTTGTCATAGTATTTTCTTGGTGTATACTTTGACAAAATTTGTACAAAGCCATTTTCTACATTACTTCTTTTTCCACGGCAGCATGATAACAGAGCGAAAGGCATGCCTACCGCGGAACAGGTTGTTTCTGTACACTTTACAAGTTATGTACAAGACAAAAAGACGTCACGTAGACATTTACTCGTCCCACTCTGCACTTCAAATTTCAATAATCTTGAGCAAACAACCCTGGCACAATCATTCAGCATTCAAAACACAACCACAGCTTCATCCAAAACGAACAAAACCAGACAATCTTGGGATTGCACATGCAGACACCTATAACACAAATGAAGATTTGCAAAGCCACAAACCATCACTCTGTAGCTCGCTCCAGGCAAATGTATACAATATCGAGCTGTACCTGTGACTGGTACTACGGCGAATGAAACTCGGCAGTATACAGGCATACGTCGACTGTCCAGACAACTTCATACTTAATTTTGATGAGTTTAAACCCAAAGTTTAAGTCACAGGCTTGACGCACAGGGCAGGCGCTAGTTCCACGAATCCGAATCACGCCCTGCGCCAGTGAGAGAAATGTTGTGAAACGACACGATTGAAGTCTGGAGAAACGAGACATTCCTGCACAGAGCAAATCAAACTGGAGCTGTACGAATATTCCTCGTGAACATGCAACAAGTGCTCTAAATACTCGTATTTTACAGTCTTTAGGGAAATATGGTCCTTGCACTGCAAACTTCTACCTATAGGGCACACTACGAGGCACTTTTGCACCTAGCTTCTACCAGATAGGGCAGGTATATAAGAGTGGATGGAACATGGTCTTCAGTTAAATATTTTTCCTTCAGATATTCAGCAGAGGGCGGCATTCTAAGGGCAACTAGGAAGGCAGTTTCCGCGTAGATAAACGGTTTTACTGGTAGCGTACTTTGGCACTGATTCGGCGCCACTCGGGGCTGGGTACGTGATGCTGCCAAGTCCGACAAACTCGAGGCAGTGGCCACCTTCTTTCGAATGTGTACGTTCTAAAGGAATTTTTTTCCTTCTTCTGAATCAAACCATATTTAAGGCGGACTCACGTGGTCTAGTTAACGTTCACTTCCGGAGAGAGTTGGCTGCACCGTCCAAGAATTGATTTCGCTTTAAGAAGTAATGTAGGCGGCGCCAGCGTGCAGAGCATGATAGTAAACCACAAAGCCATTATTTTCATTCCTAGGGATCTGGAAAACTGCAGTAAGCTTGTCGAACGTGTTGATTGCAATCTATTCCCAGACTGTTACCGTGGGGAATAACACCATTTTGGCCCAAATATCGCGGGCGGGCGTGCCGAGAGAAGAGACCTTCTTGCAACTACCGTAGACTCCCACGTATTGAAAATTTGACTAACTTTAATTCGCCGAAAATCAGTGGATCGCATCAGGCCTTCAAAGATGCGCCATTCCCTGTATAAACCCGAGGGGAACACGCCCGTCCCTGTTTTTAGCGAAGTTTATGAGAACCCTGCCAACAAAAATTCCCCACGGACTTCTTAAGAAGTGAGTCCGCCTTAAATATGGTAAGACAGATTTTGAAAAGCGTTAGAGCATCACGCGAACAGAATTCTTTACTCCTAAAAAAAATAACACCACCAAGTGCGGGATGAATACTAACACCGAATTCGCATATTTTCAATGAACGTCTGTTTAGCAACCGTTTGGTTACTGCAGCTGGCAACACCTGAGGATGAATAATAAGTTCGGTAGTTGGAGAGAGCCCCACTGTGCGGTACACCTCTGAAAGGGACAAAACCGTGCACGAGGACACCGTCGGGTATCGTAGAGTTGGTCGCGGTATAAAAGCGGCGGGTCTCACAACGTGAGGCAATACGTGGTGGCTCGAAAGGGAAAGAAAGGCACGTGTCCATGCGGGACATGCGGTGCTTCTACCATGAGCATGAAGCACGCCTACGAGGCACGAGCAGAGAGGTATATGTTTGTATGTATAGTATTTCGCTACTAACGCTACGGGTTTAAGTACAGCCATCGGGAGTGGACCCACAGAAGCTAAGAGTATGGGAAAGATATCTGTGTGTCATAAAGTTTGGTTCACAAGTATGAGGAAATAATATTTGGGCAACCAGTGGCGTAGCAACGCCCATATTTATTTAAATATGAGTCGATTAACTTTGCCACGATTCAAGGTTCTTCAGCGGTTGGGTCGAACTCAATTTGAATAGAATACAGCGCCTTAGTCGATATGAATGTGCGCACTTTCAATGGAAACATTAACTGAAATCCTGCCCTCTATGTGTCATTTTAATAACCCGCCGCACGAAAAAGTGTCTGGGGGGGAGAGAAAATTGTGTAGTCTCGAGGTGTGTACGTGAAGGTATCGACGAGTGTTGCGTGTCTTTACGAAGGTGCTTTTAATTACTTTTTTTCCTGCTCGCACTACTTCGCACTGCAGGAGAAACTGGTACCTAATTTTTGTGAAAGCGGTAAACACACAAAGATCGAGTATGGCTTCTTACACACAAAAATGCGTTTCGTCAACCGGCCCCCAGCAGAAGGTGTTGTTGCTCTTTGTCACCCCCCTTACAGAGCTCTCCAAAAAAGCTTGCAGAGTTCGCAAACTGACCAGATTATCTTTGAAGGCACAGGTATGTACGTGATCATAATGCTGGAACTCTTTTTTACACAAATACGGCACAATCATACTCTCTTGTACATACAAAAGCAACCTTTATAAAAGGTCGCCACAAAAAATAAAGCTCTGTTGCATATTCACCACACCAGAGCACCAAGTTGGTGCATGGGACATGCCACATTTTCCAAGTCACACGCATACATTAAGCAGAGCGGAGCTCTCGACAGTAATGCTTGTGTCCTGCAAAGCCATCGAGGTGCAGCTCCCTTTCATCTAAGCGGATGCACGTTAACACTACCTCCTATCTACGAGAGGGCAACATGTTTATTGGAATATAAGGCGGCTCTCTTTTTCACGATGGTGGGACATCTGTTAAGCTTTCACTGAAATTCGGAACGATATGCACAGGACTACACTGCGGCAGACAGCACAAAGTATCTACTGTACGAGGTGTTCCGCTGTTCATATACAAACTCTCGCATACAAAACGAGTTACGGAACGGTTGCAGCCCAGAAGTTGAAACGGCGGAGTTATTTTGAGTTCGAGCACACCCACGGCAGAGGTGAAAACAAACGGGACATTGTGTCCAGCATGTGTCGAATCCCCTCACACAAAATGCCCAGATGAGTATAACACTGTTTTGTACGTGGTTTGTGGAACACACAAAGCAAAAATGCGCAACAAAATGCCGTTTCTTTAGTCAAGGCTGAACGACACCATGCAAACAGTGCTGAATACTATCACACAAGTTAGACGACAGGTATCATGTTGTGAAAGTAATGAGGCTTACTCAACTACAGCTTTTCCCGCCGTTATTAATCCTCTCGTCGTACATTTTAAACCTTATACCATGACATTTAATCCTTTCGCCATCCGAATTAATCCTGCTCTCATTAATTTTAATCCTCATTTCACATAATTTAATCCATTTCTCATGCAATTTAATCCACGTGACTATGTGTGGTTTACGTGCCTTTTTTGTATTTTGGGACAATTCCCATGTCTATGGGTATTGCACATGTTTTTCATCATTAACGTGGGTTTGTGCACCATAATGGGATACTGTGAGACCGTCAATCTGGATTATGGTATTGTGGGACTATTCCCATGTCTACAAGTTTTACCCATGGTTTTCATTACAAACGCGGGTCTCTGCACTGCAATGGGTACTCCGGGACTGCCAATCTGGATTATGATATTGTGGGACTATTTCCATGTGTGCGGGTATTACCCATGCTTTTCATTAGGCATGCGGGTTTCTGCACTGTAATGGGATACTGTGGTACTGTCGATCTTGACTATGATATCCTGGGTCCATTAGAGTACAGAAACCCACGTTTTTAATGAGAAGCATGGGTAGTACCCATTGACATGGGAATAGTACCACAATATTGCAATTGCAATTGGCAGTCCCACAGTATCTCATTACTGTGCAGAAACCCGCATCTTTAATGAAAAGCATGGGTAATACCCACACACGTGGTAATAGTCCCACAATATCATATTCCAGATTGGCAGTCCCGGAGTACCCATTGAAGTGCAGAGACCGGCGTTTATAATGAAAACCATGGGTGAAACTCGTAGACATGGGAATAGTCCCACAATACCATAATCCAGATTGGCGGTCTCCAGTATCCCATTATGGTGCAGAAACCCACATTAATAATGAAAAACATGTGCAATACCCATAGACATGGGAATTGTCCCAAAATACAAAAAAAGTCACGTAGCCCACACATAGTCACGTGGATTAAATTATGTGAAATGGGGATTAAAATTAATGAAAGCATGATTAATTCGGATGGCAAAAGGATTAAATGTCATGGTATAAGGATTAAAATGTACGACAAGAGGATTAATAATGGCGGAAAAAGCTGTAGTTACTTGACTCCCATGATTACGCCTTAAATGCTATATTTAGACCATGCAGCATAATGTCAAATGTGAACTGTCAAAGCGCTAGAGAACTGCCAATGTCATGATGCTGGCTATGTAAAGGTGCCCTGTTGCAAATGAAATCTCAATGAAATGTATTTCCTACTGTTTACTGCCCACCACTGTTTTCTAGCTGCTTTTAAACCAAAACTTGAAAACCACCGTCGTTCTTCAAATTTGAATTATTCATCCTGCAGTAGACAGCTAAACACTGTCGGTGTTAATACTCCATTACCTGCTGCTTCTATTAAGGCCAGTTGTCTCATGTTAGGGATGCTATAGGCATTGTTCAGCACATTACTGCTTCGTATAGATAGCTGTGATGATAATGCAAATATTATCTCATGTGCAAACATAGAGAAGTGCAGCAATGAAACACATGAACCTACTTGCACTCTGTATATGAAAAGTACAAATTAAGCTGCGATAGCCAAGAAAGCACTGAACACATTTGGACAATGTGCTTACAAAGTATCTCAGCAGTTCGGAAGACAAAACAAAAAAAAGATTAAAATCACAATTTTTTGTCTCCACTGCCACAGGCACCCCTGAGTTGTTCAAGAAGGTTGTGTTTTCGTTGGAACTTTTTTCCCTGTCCAACTTGTTTAGTTGAGAAAGTACAGGATCTGCTGAGATTTCTCCCTTGAACATTACTAAGACCTAGCACCTTATTTGAACGATTTTCATTTCTAACCCTAGTAATAACCAAATTAATGTAGAGCAAAAAAACAAAAAACAAAGACTCCCATAAAATTAAACACAGAGAGATGCACATTTCAAAGGCAATTTACGAGTGTGTATATGTGAAAACAAGAACACTTGATTGAAGCACATTCTCACTAGCAGACAGCACTTTCAACAAACAATTTGTACTTTTGAAGGAAAAGTATGTCTCGTAAAAAGGAAAAAAAAAAGTGACGTAGTGTGAAAGCAATATGTGACAACACTGCTCGCTTTAGTTATTTTCACACGTTACAAAAAAATAAAATAAAATAAACGTACAGGCTGCACCTCAGACATAATAAATTAATATATTCCAAAAAAAGAACTCAAAACCTAGAATTATATATAAAACTTTACAACACAATTCTACATGCTGCCTTTCCATTTTGAGCAGCTCCAATTTACAAAACACGAAAATAAACCATCCACTGATGTGAAAAAAAAAGAAAAAGAAAAAAAAAAAACAGAGAGAGAGAGAGAGAGAAGACACTTGGAACATAGCAGCAGAAGCATCTCTGTCCTTACTCACTTTGCACGTGAGCAATACATGCCCTTTCATCTCAGGTGCTGCCAACTCATTTCACGTGTGCACACGAGCGCGCACACGAGAGCCTTAAGTTCCTTTGGTGCAGGCCTCGCTCTTCCCAGCAAGTTCACCGGCAGGGCGACTTACTCGACGGACAGCCGAGGTTGTTTGCGGCTGTGCTTCGTCGAGCTCCTCTTGTAGACTAGCCTGGACGGTTAAAGTGAGATGGGTCACTGAGCTTCTGGGAAGAAGTTCATCACCTCGCTGGCACACGGAAAAGGAGTTCCAGAGAGCAGGGGCACGATGTGACGATCCGTCTCGAGTAATTGTTGCCCCATCCCTTGACAAACGAGATGTGCACCGAGTCTGTGTCAAACGGCTCGTTTGGAGGGTGTCTCTGGTAGTGGTGGCGGTACAGCGCCGCCCGCTCCCAGTCGAAGACGCGCAAGGAGTAGCCTACGGAGGAAGCAAAAAAGCGGGGATTTAAAGTAGCACAGAAGTCATTTTTAACACCCAGTTTTCTTCCTATAAAACTGTTAAGTAGGCCAGTAAGATGCACCACAAGAAGTAATTTACACCACAGAGTCATAATTATCGCAGAAATTGAATTTAAAACACGCCGCAGAAAGCGACCGTGCGCAACGGTGGTGAAGAGCAGTACCAGCCTGTGATCTGCCTGGAACCTCGCGCTGACGCTATAAGGAGAACGCTCGCTGATTGGCCTAGAGAAATGTTGTCTGCCAGTCCGCTGTCGTCTGCTACTCGGCTGTTCGGGGTTCTGATAAAGCCTTTCTCCTCGCTCGGTAATGCTTCGGCCGCTCCTTCTATCCCCAATTCTCCGGGAGAACTGGCAAAACAGGTTTACGGCGGCAAAGGGACAAGGCGCTGACCCCCGCTGACCGGTGAACCAAAACGACTTCTCCTTATACCGTCATCGGTGACGTGGCATCATACCTCCTCATCCTCGTTATAGCTGGAGTGGCGAGTTAAGGGTGAACGCGCGGAGCTATGTTTATGTGAGTTTTTTTTCTGGGAAACAAATTGCACGCATCAATACCTTTCGCGCTATTTAGTATAATGACACACACACTTACATCAGATGTCTTAATTTGAAATTTTTTTTGATGGCCCTCTGTACTCCTTTAATGAGCGCTCGCTGAGGAGGAATAGTACAGAAACGTTACGACATCATCTGATAAAAACCTCGACCAGAATTGCACAGGTGGACGAAGCTGGGGTAGTGTAGTTTGTATCAAGACATATTGTTGAGCGCAGCAATAAACAACACAGTGGAGACAAGAAGTTGACGCCACGGCTGCAGACGGCATGTTCGGATTGACTGTACAGCCAGACCCCAGCTGTGGCGTCTACCTCTCTCTGTCTACCTCTCGTCTCCTCTGTGTTGTTTATTGCTGCATTTAACAATATGTCTCATCCAGAAGCTTGAAAGTAGTCTGTCGTTGCCCCTCTTCAGCCAAGTAATAAAAGAGACACTGTATGCCATTTCACAGTGAGGCAGGGCTTCCAGAGAACATTGGCTGTAGCGCCAATCTATTGTTGCGAAAACCTATTGTGCATCCCTCCAACGTCCTTTTAAAGTGTTGAGAACATGGAGCACACGAGTGCATGTACATAATCATGATGTGCAAAACATTGTGCAGCAGCAACAACAGACAGCGCATGAACAGCTGCTTCTTTGAGCAGCACTGCACAGAGCAATAAAGTTGTTAGTAGAGATGCAAAATTTCCGGAAATTTTGAATCGCTCGGGAAAAAAAAAGTTTCTTTTTCGGTTTTTTTCCGAAAAATTGGAAAAAATGGAAACAAACGCCGTTACTGCTGAGTCGAAGCACTGCCGGCCAAGCCACAGCGTACAATGAGCTAGAAACTTTAGTAGTCTTCACCCTCTAGGCATAAATGCAGAGCAGACCGTCCCATGAGACTGCTGTCTACTCAGCGATAGGTAATTGGAACAACCCGTCCACTCCGACCAGAACTCCGACATTATGTGAACGCGATGGCGATCGCTTGGAGCAGCCAGACGGAGCTCCAAGTTGGTGGTTGTTGGCGGATTAGAGGCACCCAAGGCACTGTCTGCGGGTTGGAACGCATCGAAGGCGTGAAAATTTACATTTTTGAATTCTGTTGCCTGGAAATTTGGGGCAATTTTTCCGGAAAAAACTGTCTTTTTCCCAAAAATTTCGTTTTTTTCTGCGGCTTCGCATCTCTAGACTTGTTAGGTTAGACAACACTTTAGACAACACATCCGCAGTGACCTATTGCTTCCCGAAATTTGCTTCCCACACCCCGTACCCGCAGCAAAGGCAGCCCCCGCTCACCTGGTGCAACCTTGAAAACGGTCAGGTTCCGCACGTTTGGACCGTCTAGAGTGGGAGAGTTGACGAAGACGGCATGTTCCGACTGGTTGTAGACCCAGACCCCATCTCGCTCTCTGAGCAGCGTCACACCGAGGCCTATCTTGGCCCTCGTGCGAGCGACTGCTTCCTTGCATGGGGTCGTGCGGGTCTTGGCCAGGGACCCAATGCTCAGCGTCTCTTCCTTGCAGGAGTGTGGAGGTGATGCTTCGTCATAGGACACGTGCAGCCATGGCCTGTTCACCGGGTAGAGGGGCCCGACCCGCTCGTTCAGTTCCCAATAGGCCAAGGTACACCAGGGCTCCGCGTCAATGCCTATGGATGATGTGCTGGTGCCGTTGGCTGATGACGTGCCTGTGGAAAGGGTACAAAGGGGCTAGGTCAGGAATGCCGACGGTTACAACGGGGTACGGCGATACCTCGAGAATTAGGCGATGTTACATTTATGAATGAGATACATCTTGCAGCCACAACATAACCTAGCAACACAAAATGTTGCCGGAACATTGTTGCAATGTTGCCCCCCAAACGTTGTCAAAACGTGGCTAATGTCCTTTTGAAGCCACGTCCTAGTAACGTTACATGCGAACATTTCGCCGACATTGCCACAATGTTTAAATTAGCTTTGCAACGTTGCTGCAATGATACTGCCACATAAGGACAACATGTTTTTAACATTGTTCCAACATTGCTGCAATGTTCCTGGCAGCAATATTCGGTAAACGTTTTAGTGTGACGTTGTGACGACATGATGACATGTGACGAAAAATGTTGACCAACATCTAGAAAACGTTGCCACAATATTGTTGAGTATTGTAAAACATTGCTCCACTATTTACAACATTCGCAACGTTGCAGCAACGTTGTGGCAACAATATGTGTTACTAGGGCGTATGTATACATACGCTTTGGCATATACTACCAAATTACAGTTATGGTGCACATTTTCACGCCTTTGTTTTATTACAGGAAGCTACCAGAATGCACAGGCTTGACACAATGACATTTGCTGCACACAATTGACACGAGACACGGCAACTGAATTGTCCTGTGCCACCCTTTCTCCTCACAGGATCCCAACTAAATGCCGCCTGCATTCATCGTGCCTGAACAATACTGATTGTGTGCAAAACTGGAGAACGTCGGAACAATGGCCATACTGGACAATTCCGGCTTTGTCAGGGGATCGCTGGCCCAGTAAACTTAAGACTGCCGTCCAGACAACTTGGTCTAGCCCACATTGTGATATGGAACAATGAGTATATGCACTGTCTGGCAAGATAGATGTGATTATAATGATTGTGTAATAGTGAATATAGTACAGTGCACAGATCACCACACGGCAAGTACATCTTACATGTGTGACTACTGTGTAGTAAACTATGTCGCCGATTAAAGAGCTTCTCGGCAGTTCCAAACTAATAATAATGAGTGGGACCTGCACCTGTATGCAAAGATACAATTCATAATCGTTTCGTGGAACACCTGTGGTGTGTAACAATTGTGTTCGTTCTCGGAACTTGGCCACTGTGTTAAAGTGGGAGCCGAAGGTCCCTTGGTCAATGTCTGGGTACGTAATCAGCAGGACCCAGGATCTTATGCACAACTGTCTTCGAAAATATGCATGCAAATAATCTGGCACGAAACGTCCAAATGCGCACAAACTATGCGGAAAAATTATCACGCAGGGCAATGTTACTCCGGAAAAAAACGGAAACCGGAGCAAGCGCCCCTCTTGCCCCTCCCCCACAAACGCCCATGCTTCTGGGTGCTAGTCTTGCTTTCCAAATACACTGATTGCATAGTGCCATGCAGCCTAAGAGCAGCATTGTAGCTTAGATGTGTAGGTGGCCCGTAGGTTTGGGGTCCATTTGAAGTAACATGAGCAGTGGCAACACAAGGGAAATGGCAAGTTTTTTTGTTTTTTTAATAAAGGTTGAAATGGCACCGGCATAACATGCTCCTGTCATATAATATGACGATCAGGGAGAAGTATGCCAAAACATGCAATTATATGACACACAAAATGCTGTAGAATTGTGTCACTGGGATTAGTAATGTGCGCAGAAATGCTCGGATATCCGTTAGAACGCACTCAAAAAGTATGCATTTTGCTTGATCTCCCAGACCCTAATAATAATGAGTAAGGCCTTCACTGGGCATACCTAAACAATTAGGTTCTTTCCTTTGCCCCTCTCCCAGCTGCTCGAGCATATATTTTTTGTGTAATACATTTCAGCTGCGTTTGAGATTCGTATTCTGTTGTCTTCTGTGCTCATCTATCTCAGGGATTTGAGCATGGATGACATACTTAAGATCTGCTGTAGCTTAAAGGGCGGTACGGACAGCAATGAATAAACTGCCAGAAGACGCGACCAACCATTAAGTTTAAGCCCATTTCACAAATAATATAAAAATACTGGGGTGGTGCGAACGTTCGCTTTTTCTCGCATGCAAATAGCTCGATATTCGATTCGAATTCCAAATCGAATGTGGAATTGTGTTTTTGAATAGAAACTGTGTCGCTTCCAGATCCAGCCCTCGTAAGTCAGAAGAGAGGGGAAGAAAACAAAAAACGAAGTGAGTGCTGCTTCATGCGAATATTGCATACATATATCCGGATATACACGCTCTAAGTGGGTTCGGTTATGTAACCAATCACTTCGCTGAATAAACTCCTGCGTTCTGAAAACCTCAGTGTCGATGTCAAAATCCACAGCGCAATGTCAAGATTTCACAGAAGGCCAACAGTGCCATGTAACTTTTTCTTACAATACGTATTCAACGGCGCCGCAGATGCGTGATATTTAATCCCTATCGCTGCATTAGCGAGATACCAAACCCGACTGCATTTATCACGAAAACTCGTGCGGTTTGCAGGCGTCCTGTCTCCCACCAGACTGGCGCCGGCAAGCTTTCAATGCCGCCACTGAAAGACACGTAAAGAATACAGAAAGGAAATCCGCTCACAGGCACCAACTACGATGGTGCGAAAATTGCTCAGCTCCTCAAGCGAGAACTTCAAACCACAAAATACTATGGGAATCGCATTCTAGTGGCCGCACGTGAGCAGTAACCAAACCGAAACCTAGCCGGGTGGTCAACGAGGGAACGCAAAACACATCAAAGCTGATAAACAGTACGGGCATCGTAAGACTAATACCATGAGCACTTAAAATTTCAGAAAGACTTCACGGCCTTGATTACCTGCACTCTGATGCGATGAAACTGGTGCTAGTAAAGTTTGCAGCGATGCAGTGAGGTGCTGCAATCTTTTGACAAAATGCCTTGAAATGCGAAGATACGCCTTGATGCGCCGTAACAATGCATATCCTAAGTGTCTGCACGTCTTCAATGAATGCGTCACTATCTTGCGCACAGCCATAGTTATTATAACCATCACTATTACACTTCACACAACCACACCATACAAAAGACCACACCGCATCCGCGCACCGGCGAAGAGGGACTGATACATTTTCTCTATTTTTACTTCACTTCTCTTTCCAGGGGGCGCTTCTTCTTGACTAAATTTTGAGCAGCCGCCGATGGATGCCGCCACTGTGAGGCCGACGGCGACGACGGCGATCTTTTTCACGCGTGGAAGTAATATTTCGTTCACTGTGAACGATGAACAAGGGGTAAAAATGCAGTGAAGTACTTCGTTTCATATAGATATAGTGATGAAGATGTATTTGTTCCCCAGGTTGGACGTCTGTAGTCTTCAGACACAATCACTTTTACGTTCTGCTAATTTGTTGAAATGCTTGGGGGACTACCTTCTGCGCGGCGAGTTGAGCGACGATGAAGCGAGCTACTGTAAACAGACGAGAAAAGTCGTCTGCTTCAGCCGCACCGAAAATATACAAGCGGGAGCGGGGAAGGCACCCGCTCCAACATCGAAAAACTTCGGCGCCAGCATAAACGATAATAGAGAGAACTTGCCGTCAACTGGCGATAACATGGCGGCGCCGTGACGGGGGACCAGGAATGTCTGAAGCCGTTCTACGTTGAGGAGCGGCACAGAGAGACGGTGCGCGTGAAAAATGTCTCTCATCAGCATGACTTCACAAAGTTTCAGTGGCCAAAACGTCGTGACAGATGAAACCGTCGGGCGGCTTCTTTTGAGATAGAGAGAACCGTCAGCGGCAGAGTGACGTTGTTTGTTCTTGTGTCACAAGGAATGTCAGTCAAAAGTGGGTTAGTCTGGTGGCAACACGCATCAACGGTGTCCAATTTAGCTTTTATCCCTTCTAAATTCGCTTTTTTTACCGTTTATGTAAATAATTGCTCAATGATCGAGCTTCTTCGTAATCGAGATAAGCCCCAGATCCAGTAAATATGCGGAGGCTAACGACTTTTAATATGATTCTATTCTGCCCTGCGTTATCTACTTTAAAGGGAGACTTCGCAACGATTTGAAAAAAATTAGGTGAGCATCATACCGAACACGGACCGCTCCCTTGCTACCGAATACAAGATTCGCATTCATTTTGTGCGATTAATTAATTCGTAAATGATGACAATACCAAACCGAAACCAAAATGCACAGCGGTTCGCCCGGAGGAAGATACTGTGACGTCACCCAGCCGTCGTCTGCTACGAAGGTTGCAGTCTTCCATGCCGGATGACGTCAGCAGTGTTGCTTTCAGCGCCCTCTTGCGTCACACAGGCGAAGCGCTCACTTCGTAATAATTCGTTCGAATAAAATCTGCGCACTTTGGGAACGCGATATTTCGTATGTATGTTCCTGACACCCCAAGGGTTGCTACTGTGTCACAATCTTTGCGGTGATTTTGTTGTCGAGTCACACTTTAACATTATAAAGCATCGAGTTACCTGAAATTAAACGCTACTGTATCTTCCATCTGGAGTTGTTGGCCAACCAAATTTGCTCGAAAACTGATGAAACCCTAGCAACGATGCAGCGCGAAGGCTTCAATGCGCGGCAGGGGCAGGGTATTTGGGGGTCTGAATGTCCTGACCCTCATCCTCCCCCCCCTCAATTTCCGTCGTCACCGAATATTTCAGTGGATCTTGGGCAGTGTATGTCATGCTGCTCTCATATCGAACACCCCCCTCAAGAAAAAAAAATCGGGATCTGCCCCCGATACGTAGTGACATTATACATATTCAGCATACAAGAAGAACTTTTATTTCCATTAACAGAGAGTGGTGAAAAAGGACCGAAAATGGCTCGGAAACCTTGGATCTATTTTGAAATCTGTGGGTAGGTAACAAGCCGAAGCTTCGTCTCGCCCTGACAAATTACAATGCACCGCGAAAATAAATACACAACTTGGCGCCGCTAGGCTGTAAAAGGGGTAAACAGGCACGCTATTCTCGTAGATACGTCAGGTTATCCCGCTTGTTAGTTCCGCTTTTGATGCGGCCGTCAAAAATTTTATGGCCGACCAAGGAAACGAGGACAACAGGTTTCCTTTGTGTTTCTGTCCAGCGAAGGTCACGCGTCACGGTTCAGTCAGAGCGTGAATGAGAAAGAGTCCAGTTGAAAATATTAGCCAGATGGTAGCCTTCTATGTACACGTCAAAGTTGATTAACAATAACAGTATTTACACAGACTTATCTGCGGCCTCGCATGAGATTTCATTGTCTCCACTGTCTTTACTACGAGGGCTCGTTTCCGCTGATATGGACTACGAATGGCTCCAAGCGATATACGTATATACGACATGATAAAGTTGTCTCAGTAAACAGCACGTCGAGAGACAACGCAGATTCATTCACAAGCAGACGACGCGTATATCCCGAGGCTAAATGAAATATAAAGAGCGTTTATTAAAACTGTATCGAAGTGTCGGTAAACATTCACGGGCGCGCGATAACCCTCAGCGGGCGATGTCGAAATGATGCACTCGAGTTTTGCAATCTCGATATCAAGCGACGTACATGTCGTTGTAACGACGCACAGAAAAGAAATGAGACTGGTTCTACAGAAGGTGGCCGTCTGGTATACGGTTAGCATTTGAGTTTATGAAAGGTCTGAGCCATGAAACATGTCTCGTTTCATGCACCGAAAAGAACATTCAGAGACGTACAACGGAAAAGAAAGTTGCAAGCAGCGTAGTCATAGATTATTAAAAATCGACGACTTCATAAAGCCGACCAACGTTGATAGCCATGTACGTCCGTCCGTAACAATTGTAGAGAGAGCTGCAGGAAGAAGTTACAATGACACCGAAACGGGTTCGGCCGCCTGAAGAGCAGGATCGGATGCTTTTGGGGCTTTATATTGAAAGGTGTTTGGCAGGATGCCACCAATATTTTTGTTCCTTCGTGCTGTTTGACGCCGATACCATCTGCCAGAAAATCGGCACTTAACGGGGTTTAGGTAGGAAAAAGAGAAAGTGCCGTCTGTGTTACTTGCCGGAATCCTCAAGATGCGAGTACAAAAGTGTGGCTTCACCAAAAACGTTAGACGCAACAAAAATATTAACAACTCGTGGTTTCATTCGAAAAGCAGTTATGATTACCGGTGACAGGAGACGTCAGGCTCCCGAAGGCGTCCCAGGAAGTGTCCACGTCTATGACTCGCTCATCACCCTATCGGTTGCTTCACGGCACTATAACGCCTAGATCAGCTGCCTGCACAGCTCCACAGTTTCCCTCTTTCCTCCACTGCACGTGGAACGACCTCATTGGTCCTTCTCACAAATAAGGGGGCAACATTTCAGAAGTTGAGATGCACGTGGCTTCTTCTGTTGACATATGCCGGTCTACGAGTACCCACTCATGGCTGCCGCCTTGTGATTGGACAAACACTCCATCACGTGGTTTCCTCAAACTTCACCCTCTCCCTCTAGAGACAAAACTGTTGTAGCGCATAAATTTCGTGAGTGCACACTCTAAGAAAAAAAGGAGTACTTTTACTCCTTTTGGGGAGTAATTGCATTGCCACAAAAAATAGTCCCATTCGGGAGTAAATGCACGGGAGTAAATGAATGTCACAGAGTGAAGACCGCATTTCACGCGCTGTTGTAAGAGTCCCAGGTACATAATTGGTGCGCATGCATGAAAATACTTTGAAGCAAACCGTCAACCGTGATATATCGAGTGATATAAAATCTTGCGCCATACTAGGGCACAATTTGCGAAGAAAGATGCGCTAACTGTTTCTTACTCTGTGTGGCTGGAAAATTGCTACGTTGTCTGAGTTATACAGCCTTATGTCGTTCAAATTGACCAAGGGCACATATTTACGTAGACTGTCGTATTCAGGAGACCATTCGCGAAGTTTAGTGACAATTTGCAGACCTGGGGAGTAAATGTCGGGACTAAACGTTGGGTTAGGGGACTAAAATGGGGAGTAATTGGCAGACTAGGGGAGTAGAAGCTGCAATTACTCCCCTTTTTACTCCTTTTTTTTCTTAGAGTGCACCTCGCATGCGTGGCCACAGGACAGTCGTGTACGTATACACCTAATCTCGATACGTTAAAAACGCGTACCAACACACGATCCACGCGAGAGGGCTCCCCTTTGAAATAAAACACCTCTCAACCCCGCACGAACTCCGTTTGAGCGAAACGGCCGAAGAATGCAGCCAACAGAGGCCACCGCTTTCTCGAAGCCCGTTCGTGTCCTTCTTCAAAAGAACTTCAAAGCGTTGTTATCCCCGCAAATCTGGCCGCTCAAGTGGCATGTATTGTTGGCCCCCCATGTGTATCCGGATCGGGTTCGCACCGGAGCGTCTCTTTCAGTCGTTTCTTCGTTCTCTCTTTTTACCAGCCATTCTTCGCCGGTTTATGACATGCGCGGACAAAGGCGGAGCGAGGAATATCGTCGAACACGAGCTTTGCACAAATGTAAGTATATGTAGTCGAGCACCAGCACCGTAAGAACGAGGTATGGGTCCCGCTGCGATACGGGGATATCATCATGACATACGTACTACGTACACCAGTACTCTTCTCATGTTTTGTTATACATACCCTAGGAGGATAATTCCATTCCTTTCAATTCCTCTGAATTAAAAAGGTATGACCAATTCCCACTCCTGGAAGCCCAGCAGCCACCGGGGCGCCCAGACCATTCCATTCCAATTCCATTCCTGCGAAAAACTGCATACTTCCATTCCCATTCCATTCCTATGACTGTATAGGCACAGCTACTTTAGAGCAGGGTTGCGGAATGGGGCCACCAATTCCATTCCGAGGAATGGATATTTGTGATAATTCCATTCCTTTCAATTCCTCGGAATGAAAAGGTACGACCAATTCCCACTCCTGGAATGGGCTTGGCGACCCCATTCCATTCCGTTAACGCCATCAATAAAAGAAAAGGGAACCGGTAACCGTACTGGCTAGCCCAGCAGCCACAGGGGCCCCCAGACCATTCCATTCCAATTCCATTCCTGCGAAAAACTGCATACTTCCATTCCCATTCCATTCCTAGGACTGTTTCCGACATTCCATTTCCAATTCCGTTCCGGGCTCTGATAAATCTGCATTTTCTGTTTTCCTTTCATCTTTTTCCAGGACGCAAGAGGCGATAGTGTGTGCTCTTTCACCCTTTCGCACTGGGGTGAAGGAAAGACGCGTCTCCGAAGGTGCGCAATGAACAAAATAAAGCAAAATATGGTGTTCCTTCACGAATTTTATGCGGACGATCTATCGAACGGATTTTTGTTCTCAAAACGGCTACGGTATCAGGTCACCAAAGGGACCAGATGTTCTCATTGGGACAACTTCGTAGCTTTTATAATTAAAAAGTTAATTATTGAAAGTTAAGTAGGACACTGCCGTACGAGATTGCTGGTGCCCTCTTAAGGAATGCCCTTCAGCATATACTACACTGCAACTGACTTCATCTCGAAAAAAATGATACATATATTTTTAAAAAATCTGTTCGCATTTAGCTGGGACACCCTGCATATATATCTATATATGTACAAAGGAAAATAGCCGAAGCTCTGTGGCTGCACGTTGAGCATACGTTTCATGGGATTCAGATTCGATTACGATTCGAATTATAAACAGATATATATATATATATATATATATATATATGTGTGTGTGTGTGTGTGTGTGTAAAAGAGGCTGCGTTTTAATTCGTTCTCGGTATATTACTCTTTATTTACGGTGCATAGTACAGTTTGATTTTATCTAAATGTTCACAGTTCGCCCTAAGGATGTACACTAGTACGGCAGTTCGAAATGAAAGCTCATGCTAGCTATAGGCAGTATGTCCATGATCTCCTTTTTTTTTCCTCTTTTTTTTTTTTCTGGAAGGTGAAGGGCGATTCTCCGATGGTGAGGCCTTGCTGTCGACGGCTGAACGGTCACGAAGGCAAGCTTTTTTGCTCCAGACAACTCAGTCCCTGAACTATTGGTGCAACATTTGACTTCTGCTCCTACCGCTGTTCACCCTGCTCATGACAGGGACCATTTAAAGGGTCGTATCTCACACTGGGCAATAGAAGGAATCTTTAGAGCAGGTCCGTCACACATGGCAACATACGGTCACGGAACGTTCACGAGTACAACGAACTTGAGCTCCGTCTCTTCTGCACGCATGAAATCACCGTACATACAGTACATGCATAAAGAGAGCCCCTCGTATATACAATGCTGGGAATGCTTATCAGTGATGCACGCCGCACAGATGAACGGAGCACGACGCGCATGAGAAGGCGCCAGACAGATTTTGCCCCAGACTTTCCTCGTACTTTTTACCATAGTGTTCCGTGGGAGCGTTCTATACAATCTAGAGGTAACTAAGCAAGCCGTGCTGTGTGAGCATATGCCTTAATTCCGTTTATTTCCTGCAAAGACTTAGATGGGCACACGGGACGACGGTGTGCGTTTTCGGCCTTCATTGCTAGGGACCCGGATGACTGGCTTAATTAAGCAGTGTTTTACCCAGTGACACCCCCTCCCCCCCACACACACAAAGAAGTAAAGGCCAGCAGATGCAGATGTCTACCCCACGTAATCCCCTCCCCCCCCCCCCCCCCCCCCCGACATGAAAATCCTTCGCAATAAATTCCTGGAGTAAAGTCCGATTTGTGAGCAACGCCCATTTGTAGTGCCATGCTGCAAACAAGAGAAATGAAATCCAGCGACAGCCTGCTAGCTGTCATTTAGCCATTAGCAATAGCAAGTGCATCTGCATTTTTTTTTTAAATTTAATAATCCATCAACCTCTACTTCATGATGTATCAGCTTCCAGCACACGCAAAATCGGCAGAGGGACTGTGTTGTTGCAAGGTGAGACCATCTTTAGAAAGTACTTATAAAAAAAAAAAAAGTAGGATCGTAATCGAACATCTGATCAAAGTCATATTAGTGCTGCTATGTGTTTTATGATACGTGTGTATTGTCGTCGGAAGGTGAGCTTCGGTTTGCGAACGTTCGGCCGGCAGCACCGAGCTAAAGCGACGAGAAAGCAACAACACCTAGGAACAAAGCCTGGTCGCTTGAACGACTTGACTTGACGTAAGAATCAAGATGTCCTCCAATCACAGCCGTGCTTTCCGTGGCCGTAGCTACGGAGAAGGGCCGCCATCAGCCGCATGGGAAGCCACTGGTACAGCCAATGAAAGGCTCTGCTTCAAGCCCTTCCACCACCAGCACCAGCACCGCCACCGGTGAGAGGAGGCGTTAAGCAGGACTTCTGTGTGAAGGTGGTATTGAGAGGGGAAGAAGAATGAAGCTAGAGGAGATGGAAGGTGAACGATCGGCACGTCAAACGAAGCCCATGCACATGCTCTAGTTAATAATTGGACGTAGTTCTACAAGATGCTCTGGTTAGTTTGCGAGGGTTTCTATGTTGAATTGGAGGTATTAATTAAAGTTCTTGCATATTATAATTTATAAACGAGTGTCGGATCGTGATCGACATCGAATCACCAGGAGCTACCCATGAAATTAAGACCCCCCTCCTCTTATACGGACAAAAATTCAGGTAAAAAACTTAGGTACCGTATACAGTCAAACTCCTTTACAACGAAACTCAGGTGACAGCAAAAAAAAAAAAAAAAATTGCAGCAAAGGTATTTTCGTTAAAAAAGATGTCCATTATTTGACCTATAGGGCTCCAGCGGGACCGCAAAAAAATTTGCTATAGTGGTATTTTCGTTAAAAGGTGTTCGCTATAAAGGAGTTTGATTGTATATAACAACGTTCCCAAGAGAAGGGGAGATTGCTTTTTGTACATGGCGGTGCCTTGCGAACAATGCTGAAAGTTCCGAAAAGTTGCTGAGGAGGGCAGTACGGTGTTTGGGATGCGTACTAGAACTTGGTTTGCTGCTCGACCACCCCGGTCATGACAAAAGAAAAAAAAGAAAAAAAAAGGGGTGATGATGGCACAACCCTTATCGCTTGTTTCAGATGTTCCCCTCTTGTTGGGCCATCTGTGAAACACCGGTCAGAAAGGTGCAATGGCATTTTCGAACATTACCGTAGATGCTGCGACAGCTTCAACATATTGAAACCGCGTACATGTTTTTTTTTTATTTATTTCTCTTTTTCTGTATTCGCAAACCATGCATTTCCTTTCTCTGCTCTCTCCATCTTGTTTGAAGGGCCGTCACAAACGGCTGTTCGAGCGATGAGGTCGTGTTCAGCTGCGTTGACGGTATTATGTAACCGCCTTGAACCCTTCGATCATCACACGCTTCACTCGAGTATTGTGTCTGCTTGCCTCTTTATAACAATGTCACACGTTGGGAATGCTTTTATTTCCTGAGCGTAATGATGTGTCCCCATTCTGTCATACAAAGGCCGAAGAGTTCTGCCTTTGATGGATAGGTGAACAAAAAAATCTCCAGTTGTTCAGCGACGAGATGCAGATGACACAATGTGACAGGTGGACGGGTACAAGGTAATAAAAACTTAGCTTGAAACGTCCTTCATCATCTGAACGGTATAGGGAAGAAATCATATTCACCCACTTATGGGATCAGACAGGTTGCCTTTTATTGCGCGTCAGCAGCTACGTAAACAATAATTGACAACTGCGACCAAACTGATCAATTATGCTACGCTGTACTGCAGTCGCAGTGCACCTAAGAGCACATAGCGTCATTCTATTATCTCTGTCAAAATCACACCGCAGCTAAACCAAAAACGCCGTCCACATGTCCCGTTGCTTGCTCCCCCCCCCCCCCAAAAAAAAATAATAAAAAAAAAAAATACGGAGCTCCAACTTTCATGATGTTAGGGACCTGTTTCTGGAAGAGCGCCTCTCAGAGCGCCGTCGACAGTGCGAGTCCTCGACCCCCGCATCTCAAACAGCTCCCTCGATACAAAGATGAACATTGTATCCGAAAACCCCCGTCACTCATCACCCCCACGCTGGCTTCCGCAAGGACCTACACCCATAACGCACGCCGCAAGAATTTTGGACGAGATGGGGACAGATGAGTGAACCCCTTCTCAGAACCGCGGCTCCGAACGTCAGTGGCCAAAACCCCTCGGCCGTCAACCCATGCTTCTCTATGATTAGCCGAGCAAAACATGGTGCCGTGATGTACGAGCGCCGGTTGGGCGCCGAAACTCCCGGCGCCGTCGCTCTCCTCCCTCGACGTTCTTCCTTCCGATTCGAGGACGCGATAAAAACCGTTTTTTTTTTTTTTTTTCGTCCCGTCGTGGTCGTACGGCGCGCCTTCCACACGGGGAGTTCCTGTTCCAATCGTTCGTGTTTCCGTGTTGCCTGCTACGCTTTTTCTCCGCGTCGTCTGCTTGGGAGTCGTTGCATGTCCATTGTGACATTCTCGCTGCACACGCAGTTGTGTACACTATGACATTCCCGAATATCAGACTGTGGGCTATTACACCTTTACAATCACGCTTAATCAACTACAAGCCTACAATAGTATTGTTGGTAATTAAGTGTCTGAGGATTATATTCACGAAGAACCCCACAGACTCAGGGAAGTGCTTCCAACCTAGCTTGCCTGCATCTTGTTCCTTTGTTCGACGACAGTTTTCGTTTTTGCCGGATTGTGCTCGGTTTTTCATCAGGGTTGCTTTCGAGCTGTCAGACACCAGTGATCTGAAATCATAACGGAACACTTAATTCATTTATAACGGAACACTGTTAGGTTATGTCACAGATTAGTAATCAGGTTTCCGTTTGCAAAAGTCATTTGAGTCGGGCCAAAACAGCGAACCGAGTGCAAAGACCAGAATTCGTCGTCTGCAACCGCCTGCAACGCTCGCACTGTGTCGTCTGCTACGCCTTTTCCCCTTTCCGCGTCGTCTGCTAGAAGGAGCGGGTTGGTGCCTGCGAACGAGGAAGCGGCGCCGCTGTGAAGCTCCGTTGGTGGTGCCATATGATATTAGGGCGTCGTGCATGCTTAATTAGGACCAGCTGCGCCTCTCCCGTATTGAAAGTGGGTGCCAAAGAGGAGGGCTTGCCCGAAGCGTGACCTGACGGAATGCGGCAAAAGAGTTCGTCATGCAAGTGGGAAGAAGGTTGGCTGGACTCTAAGTGAATGGTGCCGCTTCACGCTGGTAATTAACGATGTGGGATGGTGAAACCCTCTGGCAGAAAGCGTAATCGTTCGCAGGTGAAATATGTATGTTCGTGACGTCACGAACTGGCTCACTATAAGAGTCGTAGAGAGTCCTTTTCACTGCGAGTTCAGTTTAGAAGAGCATCACGTACCGATATTACAATGGGTGGACCTCGATATTCCCGGTTGGCGAAATCCCCGATCTGGGAATTTCCGTTCTCGAAACAAGGAAAATCAAGGAGAATGCTCGACTGCTTCGTAACATGGTGTGCCGTGTTTAAAAACACGTTATCGCTGTTTAACCACCCAAATTCACGGTTTTCGATGTCTGTCCAAGTCGTTTTAGCGAACGAAAGCCAAATTTTAGCGGCTGTTAGGTTTAGCAGGGCAGACACGACGGAACACCACGTTGGTTAGTTCATGATCAGGTTAGTTCGAGTTCGGTATTTGCATTTTGATGTTGAGGTTAGTCTACGTTCGCTGTTGGCAGTTTCCAGCGCGCGACTGTGCATTTTATAGTCGAATAACGTTTATTTCCAGTAGTGTATTTTGCAGCGGGGATTTCGACCACTTTATTTCGAGGTACACCCATTACAGTCGGAGAGGAACCTACTCTGGCATGTCCCACGCAGTCACCCTTTCTACTCAAAGTCCTGCACGTACGACGCATGCCACTTCGCGCTTTTCTCTTTCGACAAGCTTTCTGCGCAGAATTATGCTCACATCCACTAGCCTAACAGAGAAGTATCTCAAATAAAATTTCCAATACTACGACGAAAACCACCAAGAGTAGGGAACATGATTTATCCACACACCTCCAAATGCGTGGCGACACTCTCGCCCTTTCTTTTCTCGATATCTGCGACGCTCTTAAGCCCAATCGATTATTACGAAAAAGAAATAATACTTAAAAATAAACGTTACTACAATCGTCACAGGTAGTACGTCACATGACAATGCTGTCATCACTGGCGCACGCGGTGCATGTTTCCTCGGTGTCACTTCTCACGACTGCCCCCGATAATTTACCACTAATCAATCTTCGCTCTTCCCTCAAGCGGCAGCGACGCAATATCGGTAGTAGTAGGTAGAAAATCCCCCCCCTCTCTCTCTCCCTAGCCATTGGGAGGGCAAAGTGGGAGAGGAGGAGCCGCCCGTCCGGCGCCCGACGACCCGCGTCGTGGCGGCGTGCTTGCGTGAGGCGCTCTCGAGGTCGCCTCACTCACTTTCGAAAGACCGACGCCGCCAAGCCTGTGTGCATTACCCGGTAAAACCTGCCCATGGAAGGCCGACTGCTCGACCCTATTAGCATGGCGTCAACGTAGATGCCTCCGTCGAGAAGAGGATCCAGACTACATGAATGGGATACGTCTTCTTCGGTCCTTTTTTTCTTTCTTTCTTTTTTTTTTTGTTTGTTTCTAGTTTCTGGTAGCAAAT